>NC_081415.1:458866383-460197633 GCF_030272615.1 Cryptomeria japonica | reverse complement strand
AGCTGTAGATCTTCCTGCTGATTTTCCTTTGTCATAGATTCTTTAACAAACTTCATGCATGACTTACCAATCATTTAATCAGTTCCAGCTCATCAGCTTCCTTCATTAAATAATGCTTTTATTCATTCAATGCATTTTGTTATTACTTGGTTGCAACTCGATAAATACTAAACTTCACTTGGTAGACATTCTGCCTTCATTAACCGATAGCGATAACCTTAGGGTTTACCGACTAGGTTCCTAAGGGTTTACCGACTAGGTTCTTTGCTCGGTAACATAGTATAGTATTAACCTTACAATCAATAACATATGTATGATATCAAAATAATCTAAACATCATGATCTCATCATTGTCTAACTTGGTAATAGTTGCCCATTGAATAACTTATTCCTCCCCTTATTCATCACATTCTTTCTGTGTCTTTTACCGACATCTTTATACTCACCAAATCATACTTCTTAAGATATGGCAACATCATACTGAATTAGAAAATCAATTTCTTGATATCAATGAAAAAATAATAATATTAAGACAGTAAACATCCTTAATCAGTTATATCCATAATCATCAACAACCTTCTCAATATCCTTATATAAATGCCAACAATCTCTTATTGTAATTGGAATGCCAACAATCTCCCTTTGTCTATTATAATGCCAACAATCTCCCCCTTTGGCATTGATGGCAAAACCAATTGATTTGACCTAATTGATTCGGATTGTTGTGAGATTCTGAAATGCTCTCCCCCTGTCATCGGTCTTCTCCCCCATACATCAGTGTTCTCCCCTTTTCTTCAGTCTTCTCCCCCTTTGACAACAATGCCAAAAAGTAAAGAACGAAAACATGTGAGACATGGACCAGCTCTGATACCATGTGAGATTTTTCCAAGATCAAGAGGCAATGGAAAGCACAAATAAGAGAGAACAAAATAGATGATAGAAATAAACTGTATTCTATCAAGAGAAAATACTGATCAACTAGATCATCAATTGATACATACAATGAATATGAGCCTGCTTATATAGGCAAGGCTATATGGATATGTGAGCACACAAACATGACATGTGGCTCAATAAGAAACAAGGGTAGGTAGGAAATAGGTGTGGGTAGGTAGGAGAAATAATATAATATTCCACATGAGGTGGATCACCCACTGAATGTGGAGTGTAACAACAAGATCACACCATAAAAGGTGGAATTTCTCCTACACACACTATCCCAATGTGGCACAAACACCCAAGTGTCTCATACCCAAACTACTATGAAATGCATTTCCTAAGTAAACTTAAGTAAGGTGTAATAATATCCATGATGAATAATTATTTACACCAACACCCCCCCTTAAGTGCAACTTAGGGGAATGCACTAAAGTCTACAATACAACTAAGAAATGCAAGATGGGTCCCGGCTACGAGGCCATGTTAGTTACCCATGTACAAATGCAAATGCATTCCAACCAATGCAAAGAAATCTCTCACAAAGCGGGGAAAGAGAGAAAAACCTTATGGGAAAAAACCCTCCCCCAAAAGAGAGATGAAAACTAGATACAAAGAACTCTCATAGAACTATGTGAAGGAAAAAACCCCATGTGAGGAAAAAGTCCCCTCCATATGAGAGAAGAAGAAGAGAGACTAGGAAGCCCCCCCTCAATCTGGAATCTGCACCAATGATAGAAGCTCGAAGATGAATGAAGAAACTGCTCCATGAACGTCGAACCACGTTCCTCCCCTTAGGAAGAAACAAAACCAAAGGTGGATCCAAAAAGTCTCCCCAACCATGAAGGGAAGATGAAGCAAAAATACTCATGATGAAAGGAATCTCTGAAAACTGCTCAAGTGTCCCCATGTCGATGCTGAAAGGTACCCCCTCCAAAGGTGGTAAACTGTGCCACACAACTGAAAAAGAAACCCAAGATCTAGTGGAGATGAATGTAGAACAATATCCAAAGACTCATATGTCTCCTCAAAAGATAAAGAGACCTCCTCCAAGTGTTTTACAAAAGTATCCACGATCATGTCAACCTCTAAAGATTGATCATGTAGAGAATGCACAAGAGGGTTAGAGTGATCCCTCACAACAATCAAAGAAGGATCATCTTCATCAAAGAGAAGTTGAATGTCATCAATGGTGTCTCCCAAATATGCAATGTAGGACTCTACAAACAAACCTGCAATGTCTGTCAAGTAGGCATCCCAATCAACTGAAACTGGAAGACATGAAATATCCTGCTGCACTGAATCACAAGAAGGCAAAACTGTCGCACTAGTTGCATCATTAGGTACAATAGGTGGTGTGATATCAATAGGAGGAGATGAAATGCAAGGCTCAAGAATGGGATCACAAGTGAGAATCCCCAAGTTCAAATTCCCAAAGTTCTCCTCAAAATCTGAATCATCAACATAGGAAGAATCAACCTCATCAATAGGACCAAAATCTGAAAAAGAGTACAACCGAGATGCATGATCAACCACCCCAGTCGCAATGATAGCTCCACTCTCCAAGTCTCTAATGATAACTGAATCAGGTGTGAACTCCACAGTTTTCCTAGTTGCTCCATGTGTGATTTGATAGATGGAAAGAAGATTATTTGTCAAGTGGGGTACACACAACACATCATTGAAGGAGTTATCCCCAATGGCAATAGATCCTTTCCCAATCACATCCATGTATGTATGATTGCCCATCAAAATCTATGGCATGTGGCAAGGCTCAAACTTAGAAAACATAGACTGTGAAGATGCCATATGATGAGAAGCCCCCGAATCTAGAAGCCATCTCCCTGAATCATGACTTGTAGTAGCACAAAGAGCTTGTCCCTTTCCTTTATCTATCCCAAAATAGTGATCCTTTCCTTTATCCTTAGAAGAAGAAGCCGATGTAGACATTCTAGAAGGTAGGTTGATTCTATTCTTCTCAAGAAGATTCTTCAACTCATCAATATCCTTCTTATAACAATGATGTTCATCATGTCCTGACTTCTTGCAATATCCACAAAAAATATTTTCCTTATATGATTTCCTCTTAGGTGAGAATGGTGAATCACCTTGTTGTGGAGAGGAAGATTGTGCTCCATCTTGTTGTGGTTTAGACTTAGGTTGCTTTTGATTCTTGCCTTTTCCTTGATTACTTTGATTCCCTTTATTAGCCACCAAAGCTTGTGACTTTGAAGATTTGAGAATCCCCATCATGGTCAACTTAGATTGCTCAAGTATCAACATCTCCGTGAATGAATCAAATGAGGGAGAAGTGTATGAGGAACCTTGAGCTAACCTATGGGTGTGAAAGCTAGATACAAAGGCTGCATACTCTGAAGGAAGCTTGTCCAACAAGTTATAAACCAATTGAACATCCTTTTTGTCAATTCCATAATCCTTTAGCTTTGCTCTTAGCTCAGTTTCTTTTGTGACATAATCTTGGATTGTATCAAAATCCTTGGGATCCAAAGTTGTGAGTTCACTATCAAGCTTGAAGCCCTTAATCTAATCAACTTGACCATAAAATTTCTTAAAAATGTCCCAAGCCTCTTTAATTGTTGTACACATATCAATGTGAAAAATGAGGTCATCCGATACATACTTTCTAAGAGTTCCAAGTGCCATAGCATTCTTAGTAAGCCATTCAATTTGAGCATTAGGATCAGCCTTACGATCAGGTGGTGCTATAATAGTTTCATTTACATAATGAATGAGTCCTTTTTCCATTAGTTTACTCCATGCCTTAATTTTCCATGATGCATAATTATGAGGAGTTAAAAGTGGAAATTTAGGAGAACCCATAGCACCAAAATGAAAAAACACAAGATAGAGAGAGACACAATCACACAAGACACACTCCCAAAATACTCAATCAAGAAATCCCCCCAAAATGGTGATTTTGGCAATTTATACTTAGTGCATATACAATGGGCCACTTGAAAAATAAGGCAAAGTGGACTTCTGATTTCAATTTACAACTTCTCAAAATGAGATCTGTAGCTAGGAATCTAGAAATCATCAAAGCAATATAAAATATTAACCATTAGCTCAATCACAAAAGCAAATTGCCATGATCAATCCTAACACACTCAATAGAGACATGAAATTTGAAACATTCAAAAAGATTATGCAAACCAGATGTAGATCTAAATGCTTCCTTCATGTGGCTCCATTGTCCTTCTTTCTTCTCCAAATAGTTTTGTTGTGGATCTCACCTTCAAGTGCATAAACCTAATGTGAAAGCAAGATTGACATTGGCACAAGAGTACTCGAAGCGTGATTTGACAAAGTGATTAGAAATTCGATAATCTGATTAGCGATTCAAAATGAGATCAATTGGGGATCTTGATTGAAGAAAATCATCCAATTTATAGATAAATTGGAGAAAAGACAAGATTAGCATGATTCAATTCAAATGGAAATTGCAAATCAATTATGTCAATTATGACAAATTATGACAAATTATGCACTTTCTATGCAAAATTTGTTGATTGATGATTTATGACAAATTATGACAAACTTCTATGTCAAAAATTGATTGATTGTCAATTATGACAAATTATGACAAATTGACATGTCATTTCCATGAATTTAGGAGAGAAATAAGAGGAAATTGAAATTAAGAATTAGAAAAATAGAAAATTAGAAAATCAGGAATTAGGAAATTAGAAAAAGAGGAAATTAGGATTTAGGAAATTAGAAAAAGAGGAAATTAGGATTTAAGATAAATTAGGTGAATTAATTAATAATTTGTCATTTATTAATTAATTCACAAAAAGAGGAATAATTAGCCAATTAAATGAACATTTAATTGTGATGAGAAGACTTAGGATAAATAAATAATTTATTAATCCTAAAGGGAGAAATGACACACAAGGTTAAATGATTAAATCATAAAACCCTAGAAGATGAATTTGCAATGCTAGAATGACAATTAGGTCTTGATTGAAGATAATTGATATCGATCATGATTTTGAATTGATAAAGGACCAATGTGATAAATGATTTGATTGATAAATGTGCCAATTGACGAGGAACAATGACTAATTGATCCAAATTGACATGATTGAAAAGAACGACGAATGATGACAAAATAGATTGCAAAACGACAATATTGAAAATGACCACGATCAATGACAAATCGATTGCAAAAATGACAAGATCGAACATGACAACGATCGATGACAAATCGATCGTTAAAACGACAAGATTGAAAATGATAAGGATTGATGATAAATCGATCGCCAGATGACAAGATTGATAAGAGGACAAAACCCTAATTAGGATTGATGATGTCCAAAATGATGACAAATGAGCATGCACATTGATGCAATAGGATAAGATCGACCAGAATTATGATTGAAGATTGTTGTCGACAAGACCAAATTTGAGAGCGAGACGAATGAAGAATGTAGAAGAATGACTCGATGCTTGCAAATGATAAAGACCAAGTGCGAATCATAGGAGAAATGTTAATGCGATGCAAAAACCTAAAATGAGGCAATGCGCAAATGTTAAAGTATGACTCCGCAAGCGTTGACCATTTTTAGGTGTCTACATTTTGCCCCTCTTTAAGACAATGCGATTTTAAGCGTTGTTTCAAAGAACAATAATAAAAAATGCCCCAGACAATGATAATGACATATGCATGCCCCCTCAAGGAGTTGGCCAGAAACATGCAGAAAAGAGGCCAATTGATCGATAAAAATGATAGGATTGAACGGACTGACAATCGGAGATCGGATGCATGAAGGACAAGCAATTTATGGGGCAAAAGATCGCGACCAACATAAGATGGAGAGGGTGCACGTCCATCTATGCACTGACAAAGATCTGTAAATGGGACCAAGAGAGTGAAAATCGCTCATTTGCACTAGACAAAGAGAAGGATTTGTTGCTCTGGACAAGGACACTTGCAGAGAGATGGTGAACATTCCAATGGTGGATCACCTCAGGGAACGTGTACGTACATACAGACGACTGGACGACGCAGGAGCAGCGGTATGGATCTCAAAAACCCATGTTTTCAATTTGATGAATTTGACTTGCTTGTGGGACATTGCTGGGCCCACAGGGGATGCAGAAAAGGACTCCTGCGCTTGTGTAGGGCGAATCATGCGCTTGTGTAGGGTCTTCTGCGCTTGTGTAGGGAGACACAGGTGCAGGTTACATGACACAGGCGCAATTGTGCATTGGAAACTCAATTGTGATTCAAAATTGCATGCAAATGATCCAAAAAGGGGGGATAAGGGTAGGATAAGTCAGATTAGATGAAAAACACCCTGATGTGGACATGAAATGAGGAAAGGCAACCCGTAGGAGAAAACTCTAAAACTGACAAAATATGCCCCAATTGTGATGCAGAATCGACAGTATCCATTGATCACACGGGAGAACCGACCTGACTGCTTCATGCTATGACATAGACTCAGGAGCACGGACAGAGATAAATTAGTAGGACTGGGGATATACTATATCACATTCATGCTCGAGATTAGGGCAAATACAGGACTGCTTACTGCATTAGCAGAGCGATGGCATTCAGAGACCTCCTCCTTCCATCTGGCGGCTGGAGAGGCGACTGTGACACTGGAGGATGTATGGCGTATCCTCCGCATTCTGATTCATGGAGAGATGATAGAGTATGACCTAGTGATAGGGAGAGATGCATTGTGCAGATTGTTTGAGTGTGACGCAGATGATCTGGATATCGTCAAGAGGGAGATTGGCTGGGAGACCATGGCATCAGAGTATGATCGGCGATATGTGGTGATAGCCGTGGTTATAGAATGCCTACTAGCAGGAGACAGACGAGGATATGGATTCCCTATTGGATGGGGAAGAGTGCTAGAGCGGATGACGACAGAGGGGACAGTGTATGCATGGGGACCATGTGTACTGGCTATGCTATATTTTCAGTTGCATCAGATAGCATATCAGGGAGTTCAGACATTGAGCTGTGGAGTCACACTGTTATAGGTATGGGCATTTGAGCACATAGCCATATGTTGACCGATCACAGATAGACAGGTAGTACCACACCGACCATATGTATACTTCTATGGGGGAGCACTAAGACAGGGTCCTTTTGGATACATACTATATTGGCGACATGAGCTAGACAGACTAAGAGAGTTCATATGGAGGCCATATCGTGATTGTCCGGGATGGTCAGATGACAGTGATGAGTTACCATATTGTAGATAGGAGAGGTACCTGATTGGGCGACCAGTGAATCGCCAGAGAGTGATTGAGTTGTACCTACCAGAGAGAGTCAGACGACAATTTGGAGAGAGGCAGGATGTACCTAGGAGGACTGCACACTTTGCCCGATCTCACAGAGATACGAGTCAGTGGGGGAGTATGATTCAGCCACACATAGCATATGCAGACTTCTCACAGCTACAACAGAGACCGTGGGATTGGGGATCAGATGTGGAGGACGCCGGGATGATAGATGAGTATAAGAGATGGTTTGCACAACTACGACCAGTGCCATTGACAGATCCGGATATTCCAGTACCGAGGCGACAGGAGGACTTCCCACTCACAGGAGAGGAGGAGGGAGATGATGAGGACGAGGAGGATGATGGCGGGGATGAGGATAATGGGGATGATGAGAATGGAGATGAGGATGATGGGGATGATGAGGATGAAGATGAGGATGGGGATGATGAGGATGAGGAGGATGAGCCAGATTCAGGCGAGCAGGAGGCATTGCAGGATATACCCATAGAGCCGGAGATAGCTAGGACAGAGGAGATGGAGATGTGCAGGGCTATCATAGCGAGTCAGCAGGATCACATTGCGACATTAGAGAGACAGCAGGATCAGTTCAAAGCAGAGATAGCTAGACTCATGGCGGCTCAAGATGCAGCGATTGCTCAGGCACAACGAGAGGAACATAGAGTCACTGAGTATATTGGGTTGATTCGGGATGCCAGTGCACTAGAGATGGCACAGATGCTGGTAGAGACCAGAGAGGAGATACGCCATTGGAGGACACTATATGAGGGTGCAGTTCCACCAGAGCAGAGAGCACCTTCATATCGGGCACGATCGAGGACAGAGAGCAGGGCACGCTCTCGGAGGTCATTGAGCAGCATGGGGGTGAGTGGACCTATGAGACCACCACAGCTAGGACCAGGAGGGACATCATCCGCGAGACATGGTAGGGATGAGGAGGATAGAGGGAGCACCTAGTGATAGAGGCACATGCTCCTTATGATGGATAGATGTAGTGTGATATTATGTAGTCAGCCTGCGGGCCATACTAAGGACAGACAATCCAATTTTGTACTCCGATATTTTTGTGACATATGATATGATATGCATCGATATGATGGGATGCAATATGTTATGACTTATGTGATTTTCCATGTATGGATGACTTATGCACTATTTATGTACCATTGTGGAACATGTATGGATGCATTTTTATGTGTTTTTGATACATTTATAATATGAAACGGATAAAATGCGTGATGTGAGGCTTGATGTAATGCAAATGTACTAACCAATGAATGTAGGATGCAACATGTATGTTTGGGGAAATCGGAGCACTAGACCGAACTGACTATCCGAACTGATGGAAGAAATGTTAGCAAGAAGAAAATGAGACAGAGGACAATTAGAGACAAAGAAAAACTTACTTTCAGTAAAACAAAACAAATTTCAAGTAAAACACTGCATTTTTACCTCTGTTCTGGACTTTACACAGGCGCAAAAGTCATGCAACAGGCACATAAGTCATGACACAGGCGTAGAATGTCTTCAACACAGGTGCAAGTTGCTTGACACAGGCGCAGGTTGTCTCACACAGGCGCAAAAGTCCCCAAAAAACCCGGCACTGCCCTATTTTTGGGTTTTTTGACCTGCAAATCAACTCAAAAGCACTCAAAAACATAGTTAAGGGGTTAGATGGTTAGTGTTCACGTCGGGTTCACCAATTAATGTAGCTAGGAATCTGAAAATCATCAAAGAAATATAAAATATTAACCATTAGCTCAATCACAAAAGCAAATTGCATGATCAATCCTAACACACTCAATAGAGACATGAAATTTGAAACATTCAAAAAGATTATGCAAACCAGATGTAGATCTAAATGCTTCCTTCATGTGGCTCCATTGTCCTTCTTTCTTCTCCAAATAGTTTTGTTGTGGATCTCACCTTCAAGTGCATAAACCTAATGTGAAAGCAAGATTGACATTGGCACAAGAGTACTCGAAGCGTGATTTGACAAAGTGATTAGAAATTCGATAATCTGATTAGCGATTCAAAATGCGATCAATTGGGGATCTTGATTGAAGAAAATCATCCAATTTATAGATAAATTGGAGAAAAGACAAGATTAGCATGATTCAATTCAAATGGAAATTGCAAATCAATTATGTCAATTATGACAAATTATGACAAATTATGCACTTTCTATGCAAAATTTGTTGATTGATGATTTATGACAAATTATGACAAACTTCTATGTCAAAAATTGATTGATTGTCAATTATGACAAATTATGACAAATTGACATGTCATTTCCATAAATTTAGGAGAGAAATAAGAGGAAATTGAAATTAAGAATTAGAAAAATAGAAAATTAGAAAATCAGGAATTAGGAAATTAGAAAAAGAGGAAATTAGGATTTAGGAAATTAGAAAAAGAGGAAATTAGGATTTAAGATAAATTAGGTGAATTAATTAATAATTTGTCATTTATTAATTAATTCACAAAAAGAGGAATAATTAGCCAATTAAATGAACATTTAATTGTGATGAGAAGACTTAGGATAAATAAATAATTTATTAATCCTAAAGGGAGAAATGACAAACAAGATTAAATGAATTAGAAATGCAAGGATGACAATTAGGTCTTGATGTAAGATTGATTTGATGTCGATTCGATTTGATCATGATTCTGACTTGATAAATGATTTGATTGATAAACATTTGAAATTGGTTGACAAATTGACCAATATTGATAAAGAGACCAAATTGATATGCGCCAATTGACATGATTGAAGAGGATAAGGATCGATGACAAATCGATCGCAAAATTGACAAGATTGACAAGGACGAGGATCGATGATAAATTGATCTCAAAATGACAAGATTGATAAGAGGACAAAACCCTAATTCAAAAGTGATACAAATGAAGAATGCAGAAGAAGGACTCGATGCTTGCAAATGATAAAGACCAAGTGCGAATCATAGGAGAAATGTTAATGCGACGCAAAAACTTAAAATAAGGCAATGCGCAAATGTTAAAGTATGATCCCGCAAGCGTTGACCATTTTTAGGTGTCTACATTTTGCCCCTCTTTGAGACAATGCGATTTTAAGCGTTGTTTCAAAGAACAATAATGAAAATGCCCCAGACAATAATAATGACATATGCATGCCCCCTTGAGGAATTGGCCGGAAACATCCAGAAAAGAGGCCAATTGATCGATAAGAATGATAGAACATGATAGGATCAAACGGACTGCCAAGAATGATGGAAGAAATGTTAGTAAGAAGAAATGAGACAGAAAACAGTTAGAGATGAAGAAAAACTTGCTTTCAGTAATGCACTTTGTAGGTGAGAACCTTTATTTAATGTAGCAAAATGGATGCATAGCATCATGGCATTGAAGGCCAGAGCTGAAATGCAACCCTTTTTGCAAAAGACAGACACATTGCAGACAAATAACAATCACAACAAAAAAGAAAGGAACCATGAACCATCCTGGTCACTCTAAATCACTTAGTGACATCATCGAGCAACATAGGAACATGACCGAAGCCAAAGATAAATCAGTTAAAAAGATAAGATGCACAAATTCCAACAAATCAAACAAACATCTTGATCTTCATTGTCAAAAGTTGAAAGTGCTGATAGGATGATCATGCTGTCTGGTTTCGGGACATGCGGTACCCTGTCTAAGACAGGACATAGTCTGGTTTCGAGTATACCACACCCTGTATAAGACCCATGATAGTATGCCAAGGACGAATGATAGTGATGCTGATGTGCGATTGTTATGACAATTTTGATCAGTTTGAATGTCTGGTTTGATGGAAAAAGTTCATCTGTGAATGCGTGATTTGCAGTAAAGCGCAACGTTGGATTACGTGTCATCGGAGGGATGCTCAGTGATCTGTCTTATGCACAGAGCGGTTATTTATTGCAAAATGTTTGTTTTTGGATTTTAATGTTTTGAAATGTTTTTGTTCATTTTTTTTCAGGACTTTTTATGACTTTTTATGGATTATTTAAGGACATTTTTCACTTTTTAGGGATTATTTCAGGACATTTTTCAATTGTTAGGGATTATTTCAGGACATTTTGCAATTTTTAGGGATTATTTCAGGACATTTTGCAATTTTTAGGGATTATTTCAAGACATTTTGCAATTTTTAGGGATTATTTCAGGACATTTTGCAATTTTTAGGGATTATTTCAGGACATTTTGCAATTTTTAGGGATTATTTCAGGACATTTTTGAATTTTTATGAGATTTTTTCAGGACATTTTTCAATTTTTATGATTTTTTTCAGGACATTTTTCAACTTGTATGATTTTGCCCCCAGTGTCTAGCAAAGCAAGGAATATGACAGGTGAATAAATAGGCTTGCTGAAATGATGGTGGATAGAGGGAAGACAAAGGCCTTTTATCATGGAGACAATACAGATGCAATTTTCAAGAGCTATTACGTGATGGGACAAGAGATTGGATATGACAATGTAAAGCAGGAAAATGGCATGAGGGACATGTCAAGAGGTTTTTGAAACCATGTTTAAATTTTGCATCCTTATGTCAGATCAAGATCAAGGGATAGAAAGAGTGTATGGATAGTGATAAGATATGGATAGGATAAGCAAGACCAAGAATGGATAAGGGACATGGACTGAAGGTCAGGATAGGCTAAGGGATAGTGGCAGAAAGTTGCAATAAGCCAGGGAATATGGATGAAAGGTTGTAATAAGCAAATGGATAAAGACCAAAAGCTATGATAGACTGAAAGCTGCAAGCAAGATGCATGATTCTCATGAAGATCGTCAGCCTTGTCAAGATCAAAGGTGGAAAGGGAAAATGGACATGAGGGACAATAGGATAATGGAGGAGTATGACAGGGGTTCGATAAGATAATGGAAGGGCAATAGGATATGAAGGAGGAAACTTGCCCCCAAGTGTGGTGTGCAAGAAGTTCATAAATTACACATGACGCGTGTTTGCCAGGTTTTCATCATGGTACTTGCCCAAGGTGCCTGTTTGCCAGGTTTTCACCAGTGGACGAATTATTTTTGCTTTACTTTTTTTTTTCTTTTGTCTTTTTTTTCATTTTTTTCATTTTTTTTTCATTTTGACTTTTTCAATAGAAGATGGACACATGATAGGGGATGGAAGAAGGACTCGAGTGTCTTTTTTTTTTTGGATAGTAGCCTTGAAAAAAAAATGGACCATGACCTTTAAAGTATGCTCAAAGACGTTGGTAGGATAAGGACATGGAATAAGAGATGAAACTAAGGCAAGGATTTATGCAAAGGATGGGATCAAAGGGATGGAAGGATGGAAAATATGCATTGGATAATGGATAGGGTATTGGAAGAATTGGGCTTCAGTGGATGGAAATGAAGGTAAGATCAACATTGGCACACACCTTGAGGGGTGATGGACTGATGGAGGAAAGACGTATTTTGGATATTGAGATTTTGACGAAGGAATAACTTGGGATTTTGGGACATAAGGGCCCAAAACAGATGAAGAAAGTGATGGAGGAACAGACTTGGAAGGTTTGGATGGAGGAATAGCAATTTTGGATGCCAAGTTGGATTTTTCTTTTTGTGCTTCAAGAAGCTGCTTTGGGATCCACATGGTTTTTGATTTTTCATGCTTTTGTGGTTCCTTGGAGTGCATTGCTTGCACAAGGGATTTAGGAACCCATATAGATTTTAACTTTCCTTTATTTTTCTCAGTGGGCCTTTGTGGCCTTTTGGATATTTCTTTTTCTTTATAGATCAATTTGTTCTTTGTTTTGACATGTCGATTATATTGGACATGTTGATCCTTGAATACATGTGGAATTTTAGACTTATGACTTTTATAGTTGGCATCCAAATTGCTTGGAAGGGGAAAGGAATGCATGGATGGAAATGAATGAAATGGACTTCTTTTGGATGACTGGAAGGTTCTCAAAGATGTGTGCCTTTGCTGACCTTGCATAGAGGATGAAGGGATATAAGGACCTAAGATGGATGGAAGGTATGATGGGGAAGGTGTATGTTTTGATTTTGATGGAGGGATACCAACACCTTGAGAGTGAACTCTGTAGCCATGACCATTAGTATATTCTTTGATATGAAGGGGTTCTTTCTCATGAAGATCTACTCCTTTGCCTTTATGAATATCTTGACTTGTAGGATACTCTTTTATTTGGGCAGAAGACGCGAGTCCATTATGAGGTGGATATGATATGAGAGAAATAATGAGATCTTGAAGTGGATCGCATTGCACCAAAGTGGAAGAACCCATTATGCATGTCAAGGGTTCATGAACATCTTGCACTGACACGTTCGAATCATGAGGGGGACTAGGAGTGTGTAGTGGACATGGTTCAATAATAACCTGCAATAGAAAGTTCCAAAATACACAATACCAAATAGCATCAAATTTCTCTCAATTAGCAAACCAATGACACTCTAATGGCTCTGATACCATGTGAGACATGGACTAGCTCTGATACCATGTGAGATTTTTCCAAGATCAAGAGGCAATGGGAAGTAGAAATAAGAGAGAACAAAATAGATGATAGAAATAAACTGTATTCTATCAAGATAAAATACTGATCAACTAGATCATCAATCGATACATACAATGCATATGAGGCTGCTTATATAGGCAAGGCTATATGGATATGTGAGCACACAAACATGACATGTGGCTCAATAAGAAACAAGGGTAGGTAGGAAATAGGTTTGGGTAGGTAGGAGAAATAATATAATATTCCACATGAGGTGGATCATCCACTGAATGTGGAGTGTAACAACAAGATCACACCATAAAAGGTGGAATTTCTCCTACACACACTATCCCAATGTGGCACAAACACCCAAGTGTCTCATACCCAAACTACTATGAAATGCATTTCCTAAGTAAACTTAAGTAAGGTGTAATAATATCCATGATGAATAATTATTTACACCAACAAAACATAATTTCTTCCTGTATGAAGTGATTTCCTACTGTTATGTGTCAATGTAGTCTCGGTCAGAGCATTTTGTCTTCAATTCTTGTTCCCTGTTATTATTTCCTGCACACTTTTAGAAAAACCTCCTAAAGTGTGTAAATCAACATCAACTCCTAAAAGATATTCTGTAGAGTCATCGAATTGATGCTTTCACCGAACTTGGTCAATGAATAGAAGTTAGGGGTAGGACCCCTAACTTACTTTTGAGATACTCAAAAGTGTCCCTTGGCAGTGGCTTGGTGAAGATATCTGCTATTTGTTCCTTTTTGCTAACATACTCCAACAACACTTTCTTCTCTTGAACTTCTTCTCTAAGATAATGATATTTGATAGAGATGTGCTTTGTCTTAGAGTGCATAACAGGATTCTTTGAAATGTTTACGACACTAGTATTATCACAGAATATAGTTACTGGCTCGGTAACTTGCTCATTTATACCTTCCAACAGTTGTTTGATCCATGCTATATTGGTACAATTCAATGCTGCAGCAACGTATTCAACTTCTGCTATTGACTGTGAAACACATCCTTGTTTCTTGCTAAGCCAACTCACTAGTCTTTCTCCTATAAAGAAAGCTCCTCCACTTGTGCTTTTTCTGTCATCAATGTTGCCTGCCCAATCAACATCAGTATAAACTTTTAAATCAAAAACATTTCCTTTCTGATATACTAAGCCATAATCTTCAGTGCCTTTCAAGCATCTGAAAATTCTCTTGATTGCTATCATGTGTGTTTCCTTGGGATCTGTAGAGAATCTTGCAACTATACCTATTGCATGTGCTATATCTAGCCTGCTATTAACAACATACTGTAGCTTTCCAATCATGGATCGGTAAAGTGTCTCATCAACAGATGCAGATTCATCATTCTTTGATAGTTTATAGTTTGTAGTCATAGGAGTACTTACTGGTTTTGAATCCTCCATTCCAAATTTCTTCAAGATTTCCTTTATGTACTTGGATTGAGTAATGAAAATCTCATCTTTCATTTGCAGTATTTGTAAACCTATAAAATACTTTATCTCACCGATTAATGACATCTCAAATTCTTTGCTCATTTCATTTCCAAAGTTATTGCATAGAGAGTCATTTCCACAAAAGATAATATCATCAACAAATATGGTTGAGATCAGTATTCCATTTTCATCATTCTTCATTCACATATTGCTGTTTTCACTTGTTCTTATAAAACCAATCTTGATTAAATAAGACTGTAATCTCTCATACCATGCTCTAGGTGCTTGTTTCAGACCATATAAAGCTTTGTTCAATTTACATACCTGATCTTTATTCTTGTCTTCAACAAATCCTTCAGGTTGTTCAATAAAAACTTCTTCTTCTAATATACCATTCAGAAATGCAGATTTGACATCCATTTGATATACCTTGAAATTCTTGTAAGCAGCATATGCAAACAATGTTCTTACTCCTTCACGTCTTGTCATAGGTGAAAAAGTCTCACCATAATCAATTCTTTCTTCTTGGGCATAACCTTTACAAACTAATCTAGCTTTATTTTGAATGACCTCACCTTTTTCATTTAGCTTGTTTTTGAAAATCCACTTTGTACCGATTACATTTTTGTCCTTCGGTCTTGGGACCAGTGTCCATGTGTCATTCTTCTTGATTTGATCAATCTCTTCTGTCATAGCATTTATCCAATCTTCACTATTAAATGCCTCTTTCACTATCCTTGGTTCAAATTCAGATATCAGATATGTGTTCTATCTCAGTTTGTTCCTTGTCATAACTGGATCATCCTTATCTCCTATAATCTGACTTGATGCATGATGTCTTCTGACATACTTGGCTAATACAGGTTCGATAGGCTCTATATGATCTTCTTCATCACTTGGTAATTGGATATTCTCTTTATTTTCTTCAATAGTTATCTTGGTAAGACTTGTTAGTTGAACATAGACAAATTCATCATAATCTTCTGGTTCCTTGGAGTTTCCTTCATCATTTCTTTCTGCAAATTCATCAATTTTCACATTTGCACTTTCTACTACTTTGTTAGATGATTTGATTAGACATTTAAATGCTTTGCTTCTAAAAGAATAACCTAGAAATGTTCCTTCTTCACTTTTCTGATCAAACTTGCCATTTCTATCATCTTTGTGTACACAGCATCTACTTCCAAAGATTTTAAAATAACTTACATTAGGTTTCTTGTCATACCAGATTTCATATGGTGTCTTCAAAATTCCTTTCTTCAGTTGTACTCAGTTCACGGTGTAAACTACTATGCTTATTGCTTCTCTCCAAAATGTTTTTGGCACTTTCTTTTCAATCATCAGGGTTCTGGCACAATCCACAATAGATCTATTTCTTCTCTCAGCAATTCTATTTTGTTGTGGAGTTCTCGGTGCAAAGACTTGTCTTTTTATACCATGATCATTGCAGAATAAGTTGAACTCATCAGATGTGAACTCTCCTCCTCTGTCTGATCTAAGACATTTTAGTTGTCTTCCTGTTTCATTTTGAACTCTTGCCTTGTACCATTTAAACATTTGAAAAGCTTCTGATTTTTATTTTAAAAACATTACTGACATCATCCTTGAGTAATCATCCACAAATAATATGAAATATTTATCACCATAATAACTTTGAACTTTCATAGGACCATAAAGATCAGTGTGCACAAGATCTAAAATTCCCTTAGAAGTGTAGGACTTACTTGTAAAGTTTGATCTTTTCATCTTACCCATCTAGCATCCTCGACACATAGCATTCTCATGTTTTTCCAAACTTGATAGACCTCTTACTCGGTGCTTCTTTCTTATCTTGATCAGATTATCAAAATTTACATGAAAAAACCTTTTATGTCATAACCAGGTATCATCTATCTTTGCATACAGACACTTGTTTCGAGTTGAGTCAAGGTGAAATGTGTTACCTTTTGTTTGTGTCCCGGTAGCAGCTAACTTTCCATACTTGTCATGAACTTTGACAATTCTTTTCTGAAATTCTATTCGGTAACTTGTGTTGTTTAGCTGTGCTACACTCAACAAATTGTATTTCAAACCTTCGACCCAATAAACATCATTGCATTTTGCATTGTCAAGAAGTGTTATAGATCCTTTACCTTTTACCGGACATGGTGCATCATTACCAAATCTTACATAGTCTCCATCATAATCTTCTAATGTAACAAAGTTGTGTTTATCATCTATCATGTGATGTGAGCATCCACTATCTATGATCCAAGAATCATTAGTATTTATGTGAGATATTAGGGATTTTTCTTCATACCTTTCTTCATCTGATCCATCTTTGATAGCCACATAAACTACTTCCTTTGTATCAATTTCATCTGATTTATCATCATTGGATTCCTCATCAGCTATTAGGCATGACTTTCTATCTCTTCTTCTGAAGTCTTGGTGTCCTCTGTAATGATTATCTTTAGGTCTGTCATCTCGGTAATCTCTCTTTTCAGTAGATTCTTTTTCAGGATAGTTAGAACCCATATGTACTATCTTATCACAATTGAAACATTGCAAAGGTAGTTTTCCTTTATACTTACCTTTGCCTCTCGGTAACCTTCTGGCTAATAGTGCTTCAAACTCTTCTTGCTTTCTGATTTCCTCATATAGTTTGTGTACTTTTTCCATGTTCTTGCGAAATCTCTCACTTGCTCCACTGTGATCCCCTTCAGTGCACTTACTCATTCTATCATTGTAATCATCAGATTCACCAATATGAAAAGAACTAAATGCAGACTCAACTTTATTTACCGATGACCCACTGTTATCAAAATTACTTAACTCAAATGCATGTAGCTTACCAATAGTAGCATCTAAAGAAACTGACAAATTGGGTACAAACCTCGATTCATTGATTGTAGAGACTTAGATTGTATAAGCTGGTAGAAGGGTTATATCCCTTTCTTCAATAGTTCCGCCTGCTCCTTTGATTTGATTGACAATCTCCTTTAGTCTTGTACTGTACTGGGTTATGTTCTCACCTTCATTCATCCTCATAGATTCAAGTTGTCCTCTTAGGCTGTCCACTTTTGCTCTTTGAACATGTTCATCACCACCATACAGAGATATGAGCTTGTCCCACATTGCCTTTGCATCATTGCAGCCTTCTAGATCATTAAAATCTGAGTCGGTCAATGCAGATGTTATTTCAATCATTACTTGGATATGTTCTTGCTTTGCTTTTATCTCTTCCATTGTCAATGGATAGGTGCTTGGTATAACCTTTTCTGCCATGTAGAGAAACTTGACTTGTTCAGCTTCGGTGCATCCCTCTTGTACATCTTTGGATCTTTGCCTCAAGTACCTTTAAACTTTTTTTTTTCAGAGTCCAAAGCTCTAATACCAATTGATAGTTCTGATACTTAATGTAAAGTACAAATGCCAAGCTAATAAGGTGAGAGAAGGGGGGGGGGGTGAATCATACAAACTTAATCTTCCATAAAAACAACAGATTCAACCTCGGTAACATATACTTCAGTAATATAACCAAAACTGCTAAACATGCAAACTCATAAGCATATAAACATCATAACACTCATAACACCAGATTTAACGTGGAAACCCAAATAGGGAAAAACCACTGTGGGATTTTGGACCCACTAAGAAATATACTCTTCTAGAGTATGCTTGGTTAAAAGCAAATCCTATTAAAGATTACAAACACATTGCTAGATGTAACCCGGTTAAGGGATTTCCCTCAGATCTGTTAGGATCTTCACCTTGTTAGAAGTGACCTTGTTAAAGGATTTCAAACACTCAATCAGAATGTCACCTTGCTAGAGGGTTTTACAAATAAGACTGTTAAGTCCACTTGGTTAAGAGATTTTTTTTCACTTTACAAAATAACAGTAATAAAATCTATCTGCAGCTTCACATCTAATATGCTAAAGCAGATTCTTATTTGCTCAATACAATTTAGTCATAGGACTTATCTTGTCCATCTGCTGGGCTCTATACTCTGTTATTCAAACAAGTCTTCAAGCTTCTGTGCTCGGTAATTACTATGTAGCATCCCTGTGCTTACACTTACCCGCATACATTGTTTATCAACAGTTCCTTATTTATAAACAATTTGCCAACCGCTTAATCTCCTTGATCATATTTCCCATGATCAATCATAGCCATCAGATCTTCAAACTTGACCAGGTTCAATGCATCCTTCGATCTAAAAATGTTTTACCCCGCCTTGGAACTTGCATACATTTCTTGGAACTTGTGCTAGGGTATTGCGGTTCAATCTGAGCTGTAGATCTTCCTGCTGAATTTCCTGTGTCATAGATTCTTTAGCAAACTTCATGCATGACATACCGATCATTTAATTAGTTCCAGCTCATCAGCTTCCTTCATTAAATAATTCTTTTATTCATTCAATGCATTTTGTTATTACTCGGTTGCAACTTAGTAAATACTAAACTTTACTCGGTAGACATTCTGCCTTCATTAACTGATAGCGATAACCTTAGGGTTTACTAACTAGGTTCCTTAGGGTTTACCGACTAGGTTCTTTGCTCGGTAACATAGTGTAGTATTAACCTTACAATCAATAACATATGTATGATATCAAAACAATCTAAACATCATGATCTCATCATTGTCTAACTCGGTAATAGTTGCCCATTGAATAACTTATTCCTCCCCTTATTCATCACATTCTTTCTGTGTCTTTTACCGACATCTTTATACTCACCAAATCATACTTCTTAAGATATGGCAACATCATACTGAATTAGAAAATCAATTTCTTGACATCAATGACAAAATAATAATATTAAGACAATAAACATCCTTAATCAGTTATATCCATAATCATCAACAACCTTCTCAATATCCTAATAGAAATGCCAACAATCTCTTATTGTAATTGGAATGCCAACAATCTCCCTTTGTCTGTTATAATGCCAACAAGTTATGATGGTTCAATAGGATTGGGGGCACATGGATAATATATCATAGAGCCTGTATTACCTTCGAAGAATCCAAAAAATTGGTGATTAGGGTATACTGGGTTGACAAGAAAAAGAAGAACAACTCAACCATAGACCCCAATTATTCAAAACTTATAAGTAACAAGTGAAAATCATGATCCCAAATCACCAAGACCAAATAACACATTACAAATAGTCTTCCAGCCAACATCTCATGTCAATATAGTGATGGAAATAGGAGTTGCACCAGCAACATATGCGTCTACACCATCATCACCATCCAGTACATCAACCAAAATGAGGATAGTACCCACAAGAGATGGTAATTCAATATTACCCCTATCTCTTATAAAAACACTCAATGAGGCCTATATCACAGAAGAAGGGCTGCAAGTCACAATACTCTCCCAATTATCATCAATACAACTAAAAATATTCTTTCTCCAATTGAAAAAATTGATGAATATGGATCAGATAGAGAAACATATGTAGAAAGTATAAATGATTCACATGATTATGAGTTTCTATCTCTACACAGTTGCAACACATTTCAGCATTTAGAGCTTATGACAACCAACCAATTGTGGATGACGACATTGAATATGAAGACATACCAAACAACCCACCATCAGTAAAGTATGTTTTTAACAATAGAATTTGCATGATCTCAGCAACATCTCCTCCTCCTGAAGAAAGATATCTTTGTCTCATGTATCCTCACCTAATAGATTGGGGGAAAGAAGGACAACCATAATTAGATTGGTTCCAAAATGATGAAGCTATAGCTGAATTCCTGGGTGCAAGGGATGGACTTCCCTATGATGATCATAAAGATGGCTTTGCCATCGATCTAGATAGAACCACATACTTTGGAGAAGCAAGCTCCTCTTCCAATCCAGATGATGAGAATGAAGCAAAATGTATGACCCACAACTGGTTGGATACTCTTCCTATAGACAAAGAACAATCAACATTACTAGTTGAAGAAACTGAAGAGATTAACATCAGAGATGCTGGAACATTGCATAAGATACACCTGGCAAAATCTCTAAATCCAATGAAAAAAGAAAAGTTTATTCAATTATTTACACAATGGCCAATCAAATTTGCATGGTCCTATTCTAATATGCTAGATTTAGATCCAGAGTTAGTCTTGCATCATTTACCATTTCTCCCAAGAGTGAAACCATACAAAGAAAAGTTCAGGAAGATGCATCCTCACATAGCCCTATTGGTCAAAATTGAGATACAAAAATTGTTAGATGTGGGTTTCATCAGACCCATAGATTATGCAAAATGGATCTCAAATTTAGTACTAGTAAGAAAACATACTAGAGGTATCATAATCTACACTGACTTCAAAGACCTCAACAAAGCTTGCCCAAAGGATGATTTTCCACTACCTAACATAGACATGATAGTGGACTTGACAACTAGAAATACAATACTATCACTCAAGGATGGTTTTTTTGGTTATAACCAAATTAGGATTGCACCAGAAGACAAACATAAAACAACTTTCACTTGTCTATGGGGAACATATTGCTCGAATATGATGCCATTTGGCCTTAAAAATGCCGGTACTACTTATCAGAGGGAAATGACTTTTGGCAATTGACACTCATCCGGGTTATAGGTGTTGTCAATGATGGCAACACACTTCATGGGAGTTCTGACAATCAAGGTAACCGACATTCACTTCACTGATATTCTAGGAACTGGCAGACATATAACCGACAAACTTGGAACCAGTATTCTAAGGTTGACATAGGAGATTGATCCAATAAGCGTGGAAGTGACAACAATCATATTATTTCATGTTTATATTTTGTTTGGGCCGACATGTGTCTTATCTTTTAAAATATGATTGTAAGCAGAAATAAGGCATTTGTGTTTATTCATGTAAATGGGTATATAAGTTAGTTTGGGTTAGGTCATTTTGGATATATGATAGATAAGAGATGAGATAGGTTATGTGATGTTATGGGAGAAATATCTTGATCGATAGAATGCGAATGTAAAGATCTCTAATCGGTCTATTATTTGTCTAGAGGTTTGGGAAGCAATCTAAGTTACGAGTAAGGGAGGTTACAAAATAAACCAGTACAAACAATGCTTAAACCAGAACTCATCCTGTATAGCAGATGCACATTCTGAGTTTAGTTTTTGTTTGTAATCCAGTACTCTGGTTCTGTAGTCAGTGAGGCTCCTTTTGTGATGAGCAGTGTGCTCTAGGCAATGTTCCTTCGTACATGTGCATGCCCCTCTTGTAATATTTATTCATTTGGCCAGTGGATAGATATTGTGGGTCTCCAATCCCATCGTGGTTTTTCCTCTTTGAGGTTTTCCACGTATAAATATCTATGTTATGGTGTTGATTCATGTGGTTGCATTAATATTACTTGTTGTTACTTTCTTTTATGCATATTGGTTAATACGTGGATTTGTTAATAAGGCTAAAAATAATATAATCAGTAGAACACTGATTCACCCCCCATCTTAGTGTTCTTGGATTCCAACAATTGGTATCAAATCCTGGTGCCTCGGAATAAGTCTAATAGCTTGAGGAAGATCTTGAATCCGGAATCCATGGAGATGAGTCTACATAAGGAACTTGAAGTAGCACGTGAAGACTATGATGCTGAAAGGTTGAAGAACTTGAAGCTGCAAGATGAGTTGAATTTTGCAAAGGAATTCATCCTTACCTTGCAGGAGAGGTTATCATCTTCTCAAGCTAAACAAAAGGAACTCTTACAAAATCTGAATAATGAAGAGAAGAATTCCATTAAGGAATTATGTCAGAAGTTGGGTCAGGAGAATAATGTCATGAAGAATGAAATGCAAGCCATGACCATGAGGATGTCTAAGGAGATTGAAGATCAGAAAAAGAATGAAGAAAATATTTCTATATCTTTGAAAGACAGATCTGAGGAATGCATTAGGCTGGCGAATGAGAATGATGTGTTGAGAACTAAATTGGTGCAATCATAGAATAATGAGCAAGAGTTGGAAATAATGGCGACAGTCCTAAGAAGTGATATGGATGCTGCAAATGAATATAAAGAAAAGTTCAGGGTTAGTTCTACAAATCTTGATGAATTATTGAAGGATCAAAGAGACACCGTAGACACTAGAGGTCTTGGATTTGAACATGGAGAAAGCTCTGGTATTACAAATCAGGGGAATCCACCAGACAATTGGAATCATAAATCACTGGTAAGGCAACCCAATGCACATAAATTTGATGGTAGATTCTTTGTTTGTAATAAGTTTGGTTATAGAGAAAGTCAATGCAGGAATAGAGAAAATCAGAATAACAATGTAGTTCCCGGTCACTGTTCAAATTGTAAGAAGTATGGTCATAGGAGTGAAGATTGTAGAATGAATGTGAGATGTCATGCATGTGGAAAGTTTGGACATATGGCTAATCAATGTAGGTCAAAGAATGGTCAAGGATACAACAAGGCAATTCAGAAGAACAATGTTACTTGCTATGCATGCAACAAAATAGGACACATTGCTAAATATTGCAAAAGCAAGAATACACCAAAAATGAATGACACATCCAATGAGAAGGGAAAGAAAAAGGTTGATGAAATCTAGCAAGCTCATGCTAAATAGTGGGTTAGGAAGTTTTTATGATCAATCGATAGAGTAGAATGTTCCCTCACCAATAAGAAACACATCCGGTAACTAAGGCATTAGCCTTAGGGGGAGGCAAATGAATGACAGATTATGCATTACCCCTAGTAGTGGTTTGAAAGCTTATTTCAAATCTTGGTGAAGTCAGTTTGGAGGATAACTGGCACTGAGATAATGGATTTTGAATCCAGTATGATATGCTGACATGCATTAACACCAATAAGAAATTAGGGTTTCACAAGATAAAAAGGACAAGTTGCTTCATTTCTGATCACACAACACTCAGAGTGAAGCAAAGTGAGTTTAAGGTGATCAAGGTGATTAAGAGCATTTTTCAGCGATTTCCAGTATTTTTTTGAGTAGATTTTCAAGGTTTTCACCAGCTTAGGTTGAGAGGTATTTTCTCTATTTTTTACATGCTACTTTTCTAAAATCGTGATGGCTTCTGGATTTGCTCCTGCTCTGATAGATGTGGCTACCCCTATTGTGGTGGACATTAAGGATCATCCACGTCTGGAATTCAAGCAATTACCTCAAATTGTAAAGGCCGATGATTCAATCGACGCATTTTCTAGGGTTCCTAACAAAGTTCTCTATGTGAACGATGTGAGAGCATATATTCACTCTACTCTGGAGGATCTGGGATCATCATATATTAAGTCAATGTACTTGTCCACTTTGCTGAACAAGGATGGATTGACCAAACTAGAATTTCAAATTCTGAAGGATCAGGGTTTCACCGATATTCTGGAGATGCCCGAGTTCAAGGATGAGATGATTCAGTATGTGTTGAGCTAAGTCCATGGAAAGTTCATGTGGCTTGACCAGCCCTACAAAATCACCAAGGAGGTGATTCGTGCTATCATTGGTTTACCCTAGGTCAGATAGATACCTTGCATGAGGACGATTCTGTATAATAAAGTGAACAAGCTAACTGGTGCCACATTTGACAACCAGTCGATGCCAATTATCACCATCAGAGACAAAGATGTTCAATTTGTAAGCATGGTAATCATATACAAGGTAACTCAATCCAATCAGTTTAACTCTGTTTCCAGTTCCTGTATCTTCAGTGCACACAAGATGGTAAAGGAAAAATATGAAATATGATCTATGTTAGTGGATGTGTGATGAATTGATTTTGAATTTGGGAAAGATTAAGGGAGAAAAGAAAGGTACATTCCGGTATGGGAATCTCATTGTCTATTTAATTCTTTTCTTTCTAAATGAGATACTGAGATTTGGTAAGAGGCAATGGGTCTTTGATATACTGATGGGAAAACAGAGTAAGGATGTCTTGAGGAATTTGGGACTGAACAAAGACTCCATTATGTGGGGTTATTTCAAAGCATTTCAGAAAGCAATGAAGAAGAGGGAAAGGATACCTAAGCATATAGTTGATAAATACTCTACCGCATATGCTTCATGATCAAAAAAGATGAAACCTTAATGGAGTTAGTGCAACCTAGAACTATCTGGGTTACTAAAATGGGCTATGAGGTTGATTCACAGATCTTGGATCTTTATGCCAAGATGCTTATAGATGCCCTGGTTAATGAAAAGGAGAAAAATTTTGGAACTGCAAAGCAAAAGGAATCTAAAGTGAAGATAGGTTTCAGTAAGAAGAAAAGGGAAGGACAGACAAATAGGGTTGGACAGGCTCTCCATAAGATGTCCTCTAATATCAAACAAATCATTGGTTTAGTAGAGACATCTCCTCCAGTAGCTATACAAGCTTCTCTGGAAGCAGGAACCAACAAAGGTGTAACAAAGAGGAAGAAACCAGAGACCTTTATTGCTCCTGTTGAATCTAGTTCTGAGACTGAGGATGAACCCCCGAAGATTCCTAAGATCTACATGAGAATTCAGAGGAAGAAGCCCGAGGAAGGGAAGCTATAGAAAACCAAAGTCACTCCTCCGATAGCTCAGAAGAAAATTTTGAAGGAGAGGAAACCTACTGAGAAATGAAAACTGACCAAGGAGTCTACTCCCACCCCCAAATCAGATCTAGATAAAACTCTTGAATCTGGTAGAAGTGTTAAGGTTATTCATCCTCTTTCTGTTGCTGAATTAATTGATCAAATTATAAAGGATGGTATTTTGAGTAACATACATCATTACTATGTCGATATGGATGACAAAGAGCAAAGGAAGATAGAGGAATCAATTTTGTTATACTTAAACATATATAAGAAAGCTTTACTTGAGATTGAGAAGCAAATATCGACAAATTTGTATAATAAGCTAGATGGTAGTAGGTTGTCTACAATTGAGGAAGATAAACACATAAAGGTTCAGGAATTATTAACTGTTTGTGGTGCTATTACTGAAGAAGAGATGCATCAGTGTCTAGATTTTGCTGATAAAATAATTTTCCAGAGAAGACATCGACATATAAGTGTTATGGTGGGCAGAGTAAATGAAATTATCAAGGAAACTCATGAGGCTTGGGTTAAATTATTTGTTGATAAACCAAGTTTCTTTACATCACCAGATATACCGCCTAAGTCTGACATTCTAGACATCCTGGTTGATGCTAAGGGTAAGGGTATACTAGGTGGAGATCCACCAGTTTTGGAACATAAACTAACTGAGGACATTCCTCTGGCAATAACACATGTACAGGAGGAAATTCATGAGGTAGAGGTTGCTGAAATAACTCCACCAAGTGGTGAAGCCACCGATACTGAGGAGAAGGTAATGGATGCATTTGAAAGGAAGGCAAAGGCAAAGGGTCAGGTTGAACAGATAGAAGTTAGGGTACCGACACCTTCACCGGCTGTTGGTCCCTCATTGTTGGCACTTGACTCATCTAGTCAAGAAGATTTTGGTCATTTTGAGAATAAGAATATTGAGCAGCTGAGCAATTTTGAATTAATGTTTGTTGCAAGTCAGAAATTGAAGAAGGAAGGATCAAAGGATAAGCAGGTTATTGAGCAGGCTATTCCAATTTTGCAGTAGCTTGCACCGAAATGCAAGATCGATCAGGTTGCTAGTCCATCCAACAAGTTGAAAGGTTTGATTGAGCACATTGTAAAAGAGTACAAAAATCTTCAACAAGTGTCAAACTGACAGTTGGTGGAAAGGTATAATGCAGCTAGGAAGGTCACCTATGATAATATGATCACATCCGACAAAGCTAAGCTGACAGAAGAAATAACAAGGATTGATGAATGTCTTCTTCAATGTAGTTGCATATACCAGTCTTGCACTAACACAGCCAAACTAACAACAAACCTGGATAATAAAGTTAAGGTGAATAAGGACAAGTTCGAACAACTTGTAGTCAGTTTTGATGGTACCGAGTCTTTGACAAGCTCTGTTGATGGTCAAATTTTTCTTTTAGAGTAAAAAATTTCAGCCCTGGAGAAGGAAAAGGACAAGTTAATCCGGTGGGCCAGAGAATTGAGAGGTTTGGTAAGTCCTCGACTTAAAATTTTGTTACTTCACAAGTGGGAATGTATGGACCGGATGAACATGCCCAGACCAACAACCCTAACAGAAGAAGAATTGCACGCTTACTTTCTGAATGGGTTTGTATCAATTTTGGGAACTTTAAAATCCATCTGGGATACTTATTTGGCATTTTTGAAGGGTGCTTATCCGGATATTTTCAAGTACACTTAGATCCGGTATTCACAATTTTGATTTGTACAGAATTTCATTTCTTATTTTTTGCCCCGGCCTTTGGCATTGCTATCAAAGGGGGAGAGGTGGATGTGAAAAATGTTGAGGGACATAAGAAGTAATGTATAGCTCAAGGGGAGCAGCCTTCTGAGATCAGTTTTGGGAGATCAAATTTTGGACAGGAACTGGTACAACACTTCAACGATCCATTTTTCACATGAGTTTTGTCATCAATGCCAAAGAGGGAGATTGTTGCCAATTGACACTCATCTGGGTTATAGGTGTTATCATTGATGGAAACACACTTCATGGGAGATCCAAAAATCAAGGTAACTGACATTTAATTCACCGACATTCTGGGAACTGACAGGCATGTAACTGACAAACTTGGAACCAATATTCTAAGGCCAACATAGGAGATTGATCCGGCAAGCATGGAAGCGGCAACAATCATATTGTTTCATGTTTATATTTTGTTTGGGCTGACATGTGTCTTATCTTTTTAAATATGATTGTAAGGCGATATAAGGCATTTGTGTTTGTTCATGGAAATGGGTATATAAGTCAGTCTAGGTTAGGTCATTTTGGAGATATGACAGATAAGAGATGCAATAGGTTATGTGATGTTATGCGAGAAAGATCTTGATCGATAGAATACGAATGTAGAGATCTGTAATTGGTCTTGATTATTTGTCTAGAGGTTTGGGAAGTGATCTAAGTTATTGGTAAGGGAGGTTACAGTATAAACCGGTACATACAATGCTTAAATCAAAACTCATCCAGCATAGCACAATTGGCAGACAAGTGCTAACCATTTCAACATCTTTTAAAGAAAGGTGTCACATTCAAATGGACAAAACAATGCTAAGAAGCATTTCAAACATTGAAAGAATCTCTTTTGTCCACACCAGTCTTGATTCCACCAATACATGGGAAACAATGACTCTTGTACATATCTGCAACAAATTCCTCTTTAGGTGCTCTCCTAGAACAACATGATGAGCAAGGAAAAGAAAGAGCCATCTACTACATCAGTAGAACGCTCATAGGATATGAAATCAATTACAAACCAATAGAAATAGCATGTCTCATAGTGATCTTTGCCACTCAAAAGCTAAGACACTTTATGTTGAGTCATAAAGTCCAACTCATTGCACATTTTGATCCACTTAAGTACTTGTTAAACAAAGCAGCACTAACTGAAAGAATCACCAAGTGGGTCATGATACTAAATGAATTCAATAGAATATGTCAATAAAAAGTCCATCAAGGGGTAGATCATAGCAGACCAACTAGCAGAGGCACCCCTACAAGACAGTCATCCAATGGTGGTGGATTTTCCAGATGAATTAGTGTTCACAGTTACAACAACCAACAATTGGAAACTATACTTTGATGGATCCTATACCAACCATGGAGCAGGAGTAGGAATTCTCTTCATAACTCCTCAAGGAGATTACATTACTAAATCATTCAAGATCAACTTCCCTTGTACCAATAACATAGGTGAATATGAAGCCCTAGTAATAGGACTTCATACTGCCATACACTGGAAAATAATGGAGTTACAAGTCTATGGAGACTCACAACTTATCATCAATCAAGTCAATGGTGATTACAATACAAAATATGACAAGATAACACCTTACAAATAATTGGTGGAAGAATACAAGCAACAGTTCACCAATATAACATTTGATCAAATCCCAAGAGTACAAAACAAGGCGATCGATGCTATTGTAATGGTGGGCTCTCTCTTGAATATGCCTAACAATGGAACTCACTCTGAGTTTATTTTGGAACAACTTATGGTACCAACATATTTATTTATCATCTTTTGAATATGGTTGCATGATAATAGGATTTGAATCTCCTTGGTATAGAGATGTATATGCCTACCTACATTATCAATATATATCTCCTGATCTCTCACCCAATCAAAGAAATACACTTATCCACCAAGTTGCAAGACACACAATCATTGCTGATAATTTGTACAAAAAAGGCCTAGATGGTACTTTACTTAGATGTCTGAATATTGAGGAGGCACAGACCGCCCTGAAAGAAGTTCATGATGGGATATGTAGAGCACACTCTTTTGGCCCTGCATTAGCAAAAAAAATGCTAAGAACTGAATACTGTTGGCCAACGATGGAAAAGGATGTGTTGGTTCCCAAACCAACAATCCTCGAGTCCTAGAGGGATTTCCACTAACTCATTGATAGAATCAGGGAAGGATTTGGCCAACAAACAAGATTTAGTCACAAGACTAAGATCTCTTGCACTTTTGTCTCCGCGAGACCAAGGCGAGTGAACCTATGTAATGTCATATCACTTTCAACTTCAAAACACTCTTGACATTACATATTATATCAGATCATCCCAATGAAAGATACTAAGGAAGATGGATAAACTCCTAGTTATGGCTTTAACCTTAGTTTATGTTACTTCTAAGCACTCATTGAGGAGGGGTGTTTCTACACTAATCCTATTCCTAATGCTGAAAGGAAATGCATAAATGAAATGATTTGACTTAAGGAATGATTCTGAAAATTGAAAACAAAACCCATGACCAATGCCTTATCAGGGTATCAGAGTCATCCTACAACAAGTAGCAAGTGAATCCAAATAGAATGAACATAACTAGCTAGGTCTGAGTATTGATGCGTGTCATCAACATTCTCCATTGAAGCTTTCCTACAACCATGCTTAGAGATACTGCATATACAACATACCATTCCTCATTCCACCTTAGGAATTTTAATCTCTTCCTTGAAGAGAAGCTGAAAGAAAAAATGACACCAAACTTGTTGGGACAAAATAAAATGATCCTTGATCAAATATTTCATAAAATGAGAACCATACATGAAGGAGATAGCTTTAGAAAAACTCATAAACTTTGCTTGTATACTGACTATATCTATTTGAAAATAAAATATTTACATGCTGAGAATAAAAAATCTAAAGTACTCTAACTTAGAACTGTGCATGGAAGTCTTGCTTCTAGCACTTACAAAAGTTGCACTTAGAATCCTCTTCACACTGGCCCTGAATTCCCTTTTATAGAACAAGGAAGAAAAACAAGCTACATGCTAGGTGAGACACACTTGTCAAAATTTGATTGTGTGGGACAAAATATAAAATGATGTGTCCCTCTTCCTATTCTGCATGCAATCCATCTAGAGGCAATCAATGCAAGTAGCCACGGGAATAGCCTCTAGGATATGGGACCATGAGCCTGAGGACAACACAGGGGGTGGTGTCTTGAGCCACACAAAATTTGCCTTAAGTTCATCCCCTACTACACCTTGACCGACTGCTGAATTTGGTTTACTACATTTATTAATCTACTTGCTCTGTGTCCTCACATCTTCTTGATTGGTGACCCTCTGGCATGTTCGAGGTAGTGAAATCTCACTGACTGATCTTTTGATTTCATGGAGCCGCTTGACCATTCCTCTATCCAATCTTCATTAAATGCGAGCCCCCCTTGGGCTCTGTCATTGAAATCCAATCTAATTTGATTGCAAAAATCTACCTGCAACGTGTCAGCACACAATCTCTGTTGGCATCATCTCTCCCTTTGACAGATGGAATTCAGCCAATTTGCATGTGCCACGTCCTCAAAATACTCCCCTCTGTCCTCGGTTCAACCTTCATCAACCCTCCACATGGACAATTTAACCATCGAGCGGTGCCCTACAAATCGCATAACACATGTTATGCGCTCCTGTGGTTCCATCATTTGGTGTTTAGTGTTGTGGGATAATGGGCTGCATCTTTTTCTCTTTGTTTTACTTATCCCGTGGGTTGTGGAAACACTCTTTTTACCTCCACATGATAAGCCCTTTGTCCTCTGCCTTTACCATCTTCTTCTTTCCTTATCCCTGTGGGATAAGCCTCCACTACGTTTTGCTTTGTCAGCCTCTGTTTCTTCTTATCCCATGGTCATTTCTTTATCCCCATAGGGACACATGGGATAAGGAAATCCATCATTTTTCCTTCAGTCTCTTACCCTGTGGCCTTTGGAGACATCCTTTTTATCTCCGCGGGATAAGCCTTGGATTATATCAACTTTTCTTATCCCGCGCCACCTTTTACTACCTCAACTATCCCCTTGGGATAAGGTTTCTATGTGTTTTCATTGCATTCTTATCCCGCACAACCAAACTATCCATTGAAGAATGGCATGGGATAAGCTTAAGTGCTTACTTGATCCTTCATTACTTCTTGTCCTGTGCAACCCTTTGGTTACCATGAAGATGCCTCAGGATGAGGATATCCTTATATATTTAGATCCCATCTTATCCCACAGTACCTTTCTATTGCTTCAAATATATCATGGGATACGCCTTCCCTTTGTGGAGTGCTCTCACCTTATCCTACATGACCCTTTGGATGGTCACCTTGCCTCGCAAGATAACTAATATTGTTACCGCCAGCTAGTAAGATGAACTATGGAGATCGGCCCGTCAACGACATGGAACCCATCAGCCAGTGAATCCATAAGTGAGTTGAATGGGTGGACCAGTCAACTCAAAAATAGATTTTTTGGAGCCCAAAAAGACTCCCTCCTACACTGAAAATACATAGCCACCTGTTTCTACCTTGTGATCAATAACACACTACCCATATACTCAAGGCGGTCAATAACATGATGTGTTATTGACATGAGAAGTTGATATTAGGATCAGGGTCAATAATAAATCATGTTATTGATGCATCATATAACCCTCATGTTATACGACACATTGCTGCCTACTACAGTATGATAACCTGTGTTTTATCCTGCAAAGGGGATTTTGAGTGCAAAAATTCAAAATTTTGAGCCTAGAACTTAAAAAATTGACAAATTTTTTAGGTCCCAACATGACACTCACAAATATGTCCAAAAGTGCAAACAATGCTAAATACATGGAGACTCGATTCATGCACCTGCTCAAGATCTTCAACCAATTACACCACCATGGCCATTCTCATAGTGGGGATTGAATCTTGTTGGGAAAATAAACCCTACCTCCTCCAATGGACACAAATTCATAATCACAGCTACTGAGTACTCTACCAAATGGGTTGAGGCAATTATTATGACCTACACAACATGCAAATAGATAGATAAATTCCTCTTTAACTATATCATCTGCTGATATGGAGTCCCCATGTGCATTGTTACTGACAATGGGCGACCTTTTAAAAATCAAGAAGTGAGTGAAATTTGTGATCAATTCCACATTCAACAAATTTTTTCAACTCCTTATTATCCCTAAAGCAACAGTCAAGCTGAGGCAACAAATAAAACCATATTGAAAATTTTAAAGAAAGTTGTCAAAGAAGGCAGACAAGACTAGCATCTGCAAATGAATCTAACTCTCTGGGCATATCAAATCGGTGTTCGCATAGCTACAGGTGCTACACCATACTCTTTAGTATACGGTTCGGAAGCCATTTTACCTATTGAGGTAGAATTGACATCACTAAGAGTCTCCCTAAAACACATCATATCAGAGGAAGACTACAGAGTCGCACGTTTGCAAGAACTTGAATTATTGGACGAAAAATAGAAAAGTGATCTGAATCGTTTACAAGGTTACCAAAATAGAATGAGATGATGTTATAACAAAAGTGTAAAACCATGTTGCTTTGAAGTAGGGGATATCATTCTTAAGGAAAACCAAAAGAACCTAACGAAACACGAAAAACCAGGAAAGTTCGAACCTAACTGGTCAGGTCCTTTTGTAATAACAAGAGTGATTAGAAATGGCACTTATAATCTTACAATAATGGAGGGAGATCCACTCCCAAATACCATGAATATTATGCACTTAAAAAGATATTACATATAAGGGACAGGTTCATTTTTAAGTTTTCAGCATTGCATCTACATATTTCCTTACTGCATTGCATCACATATTAATCATTGTACAACATATAGATACATATCATAAGTCCTTGTTTATGTAGTTGCCTCAATAAAACAAGAAAACTGTCCAAATTTATCATTTGTTCGCATTCAAGAGAAATAAAGGTCATCTCCTTTCTTACATATTTGAACATGAAGTTTTTGAGGTCTTGAGGTCATTCACTTTCAACATCACCCTGTGACAATGCTTTGTCTATGGTTGGCTAGAGATTTCACTATTTGTGCCTTGTTAAACCAAAATCTATCAATTGCTATATCTCACACATTAACAAAATCTCTAATTCATTCTAGACACCTAGTTGATCATATGACTAGTGAAAATCCAATTTTCTGCTTCAGCGTTGCTATAATTGTCATACCCAAGTAGGTTTCATTACTTACAAGTCAAGTCAAGAAAAGAAAAAAGAAAAAATGCTATGCCAATATCCATCTCAAGGTAAAAAAGCAATGATATATAACTGAAATATCATGCATACAAGTGCGACAAAATGCTTGACTATGGGAACATGCAAATAACTCCATTAGGGCTATGGACGCTTGCTAGCAATGGAACAATATTCAAGAGATTACAGTGTATAACCTCGTCGGAACCCTTAAAGCTTGCTGGAAATGAGGCTCTGTCCAAGATGCTTTTGAAGTTAAAATAATCCATGTAGCTAGTCATATAGGATGCCAAGGATATTTAGTGAACACAAGAGCGAGAATTAACTCACTAGCACACACATGGGCAAAGGAAGATCAAAGTTTCAAAAATCAATGAGGATGTTTTCCGCGTCTCCATCTATAAATCCTAGTCACTAAGTGTGTTGATTTGTATGTTGTAAGGGATCTTGAGGATCAATTGATCGGTTATCTATGAAATGTTTTGCACCTCCAATTCAATGGGTGTATTACAAAATGCTAAACAAACGTAGTCATCCTTGTTCAACATAGGACCTACATTTTCATCTTGCATATTGCATTAACATAAGTTCATGTTTAAAATTCATTGTCTCCATGCGCATAGTGCAAATCATCATGTCATATAGGTCTGCATGTTGGGGGCATAGCTGAAAGATCCTAAAAATCAGATGAAGTCTTGAAAAAAAACCCTAAAAATAAGATAAAGTCCTAAAAAAACCCTAAAAATCAAATAAAGTCTTGAAACAAAAACCCTAAAAATCAGATAGAGTCCTAAAAAATCCAAAAAAATCATAAAAAGTCTTGAAAAAACCCTAAAAATCAGATAAAGTCTTGAATTTTTTTTTTCAAAAAATCTTTCAAAAATCCAAAAAAAATCATAAAATGTCCTTAAAAAATCCAAAAAAAATAGTCAAATAAACTTTGAAAAACCCTAAAAATCAGAAAAACAATAAAAAACTAAAAACAATCCATCAATCACAATTCACAATAAATTATCCTTTGCAAAGACAAACATTTCAACATACACAAAATGCAAATCAAATCAAAACATTGAAAATAACTATAGACACCTAAAATTGTCCAGTCTAATTAAATAAATATTTTACTTTAGCCTAATTCTTCTATTAATTAAATAAATTTTTATTTATTTAATTAATTCATTTATCCTCTTCTAGCCTTATTTCTCATTTAAATAAATACATTTATTTATTTAAATTACCTTTTTCCTAAATTAAATAAATATCTTATTTATTTAATTGATCCCACTTCTTCTATTAATTAAATAAATCTTTATTTAATTAATTAATTCATTAGCCTTTTCTACCCATGACACATGTCATTCATCTCTTAATTCATACACTACCTACCCTCTCATTATTTTATTATTTCTTTTACCTACCCTCTAATCATAGCCGACCATTTATCTTTTACACCTCTCAATCTTATCCCTCCATTTCATATGGTGTCTTCTATATAAGAGGATACTTCCTTCATTATCAACCCTAATCAATCTATGCATCCTGATCAATTGACTACACTCTTTCATATGTGATCAAGCCTACTTACAACCACACTTCCATTCTTTGTTGAGCTCTTGTGCACACATAAAATCTGAGAGCAAATATATCAAGCAAGATCAATGGAGATAGGAAGAATGGAGATCCAAACCCTATTAGACATGTGATGGTATAATCTTTGTGGTTTCATTTGATTTGCATTGTCTTAGGTAATCTTCATATGTTATGGTGGATCTTTGTTGTTGTTAGGCTAGGGTTTTGTGGTTGAATTCATTTAGTCTTTCAATATTGTTGTTATCCATTTTCACCATATACAATAACAAATCATGAATCAACAGAAAACTACCAAGCTAGTCTACAACTTAACTGATCAATTGCCTATCAATTTTCAACATCCTTATCAAACAACATTCCTTTACGGATACATCATTCCTAAAACAAGCACTTATCGAATATCATGTCCTAATAGATACATCTTTCCTTCAATGGACATCCTATCAAATAATCATCAAATCAAGAAACACTTATCCTTGGCAAGAAGATCGGTATGGCTGCTGACTTGTTTGGTCAAGTTAGTCTTATCTTTTATTTGATTTATCTTTATCATTTTATGATGGATCATGTTCCTATGCTACTCAAGGATGTCCACAAGTGACTAGAGGAGCCAAGATGGTCATGATATTTTTCTTTGTTTGTTGTTTGTGGTGTGAACCAACGAAGTTTTAGGGAAATGGTACCTTTGGGTGTTTGTGTTGGTACATTTGTTCGGCAAGTATCCTATGCAAAAATAAATTCAAGGATAGCTATGCTTGTGACTATCGCACATACCTCAAACCTTGGTGCTATACCCAGAATGGAGGGGTTCACTCCTTGTCTACCATGTGTTTGTTTCTGCAATGGGATATCAATCACACCTTGGTTCCTTATACCCTGGTGTACAAAGCTTCATTGATACATAATAAGGCTCAATGATGAAAATATTGTGCTAAAAAATGAAGGCACAAGAAGTCATGGTTATATCTTTTTCCAATATCTTTATCTCATCTATAATTCCCTCTCAAATCATTCCTAACATCAACTATTCTATCTATAAATCAATTCTATTCTTCACTTTCATCATATTTCATCTTTCATCCAATTTTCATCTATCACATGTCTTATATAGGATGCGTCCTTCTTGAAACCAGACACTATCATCTATCTTCATATTTATACATGATGTATCCTTCCCGAAACTAGACATTTTGATCATCTTTGTCTTATACAAGATGTGTCCTTCCTGATACTAGACTTAATCTTTATCTTATCAATTCAATAAATACAATCTACCCAATCAATCTACAAATCACTCCAGTCATCTCTTCTATCCAAACAAACTCATTCATGTCATCAAGTTAACCATTCTAACATTCTTCTTATTTCAAGAGATCATTCATGATTTTAACACACAAACAATCTCTCGAGGGGGCATTATACCCTAATGTCATTGGGGCATACTAGGGCAGGAATTTTTTTGTTTTCTTTGAAACAACGTTGTTCCAACATTGTCTCAAAGAGGGGCAAATGCAGACACCTAAACATGTCTCGTTAATCTGCACTAATTATTCATCCTATTAATTAAATAATTCTTTAATTCTTTAATTAAACGAATTAAATTCTTCTAAATTAATTTTAATCATCGCACCTCAACATTACTAATTATTTTATTTCTATCTTATTAATCAATTAATCATTTAACCATTTCTATATAATTAATTAAATATTTATTATTTAATTAATTTCAATTTATAACCTTTAATTAAATAATCTTTATTATTTAATTAAATTCAATTTCTAAATAATTAAATAATTTCTTAAAATTATTTAATTAACTAACTTATTCCTCCAATTCAAATTCAAAATTTCATATTCTCCCCAAATTTCACTTTCATCAAATTTGAATTAATTATATGTGCATTTCACTTTTCAAAAATCCAAATTCAAATTGAAATAAAAATAAAATGTGAATTTCATTTCAAATTCTTACAACACATGTTTAAAATCATGACTGATTGATCAAATCAGTTAACTCTACAATATCCCCTTTTCACACCAAATTACCTTTTTTCTGACTACTCAATCTAGTCAGTCTTCTCTTCAATCAATTCAGTCTTCTATTCAATTGACTTAGTCAACTGGCTAATCAATTAAGTCATCTAGCCAATCAATCTAGTTGACTACTCAATTAGATGAGTTAACAAGTCAATCTATTATGTTATTAGATCAATCAATTCACTTAACCGATCAATCAAAATAAGTGAAATATCAATCAACACTTTAGTTTATTTTCTCACCTCATCTCATTCAAAAATCTATAAATATAAGATCAATTTCTTAATTCAATCTAGAATCACAGTCTTCAAAATAATTGTCTATCTTATGCAGAAAATCCTAGTGCAACACCTGAGAGCCAATCAACCACACAATTATGGAGAAGAGAAATGGAAACCACAATGCAATTAAGGGAGTTTTCAATTAGTTTGGTTGTTTAATTCTCTTATTTATGCATTTCATTTCATTGATTTAAGTTTAAGGTTACTAAATTAGTTAATAATTTTGTGATTCATCCTTTTAGTCTAATTAGCTATGTTTAACCTAACAAATTTTAAGCATGAAACAACTTGTATTCATCATGATTAAAAAAAACTTCAAGAATAGATTAAAATTGAACACCAGAACAATTAACACCACAAAGAATAAAAATACACTCACAAATCAACAAATCTATTCTTTTATTTATTTTCTCAAAGAGCTTTACAAACCCTTTATATTTACATTGAATCGACTTGATTGACTTTTGAGATCAATGGTTGCAATTGATTTAGGAGTATATAATATGATTGAAATGATGGATACTGTTGGGTTTTTTTAATTTGTTTATTCCTTGTTTTTTCCCTTCATTATTTATTCATGTTTTATTGCCGCCCCTAATATAATGAATGACATTGCATTGTATGTTAACAACAACTCCATTTTCTCAAGATAGGTTTAATCATATTAAATAATTTACAGTCAAATCAGGTTGGTGAAACAAGGTTTTAAGGACAAGGGACACGACATCAATGCTACAAAAGTAATGAGAACAAACATTAAATATAAAAATGACATTGATTTGATAAAGATTGTAAACATGCTCATATTTTCATTTCGTAGATCATTATTATTATATTATATTTTATATTAAAAATTATGAAACATAAATATAAGATAATTTATAAATATTTAATATAATACGAAATAAATAATATATAATATAATTTATATTATTATTATATATAAAAATTATATTATTATTTTTTATTATATACTATAATACAAATATTAAATATTAAAAATAAAATTATTATAATTAATGATTTGTATATTTTTATATAATACAAATTTAATTAACATATAAAAAATCTTAAAGTTTAATTGACCTTCAAAGAGAGAGAACAAGAGAGGAGGAAAAATGAAGACATAGGGGGAGACAATTCAAGATAAAGAGGGAAACTCAAAAGATAGAGGACGAGAGAAAGAGAGAGATATAGATAAATATATAGTGAGAAAGAGATAAAGAGGGAGAAAGAAAAAGAAAGACATCTATGTCTTTTGCTATCTATCTATCTCTCTTTCTCTCATTTTCTATCTTTTGACCCCCCCCTCTCTCATACGTGTCATAAAGGAAATGATAGAGAGAGAGACACACACATGTATATACGTATACGTATACATATACATACGTACATACATGTATATATGTATACACACATACAAAATTCCAATGTTTTCACTTCTAAGTATATAAATTTTTTGCTGGTATACATACATACACACACATGTATATATGTATACACATGTATATACGTATACATATACATACATATACATACATACACATACATACACATGCACATGCACATGCACATGCACACATACACATACACATACATACACACACACACATACATACATACATACATACATACACACACACACACATACACACATACACACATACACATACACAAACACACACAAACACACATATATATGTATATACATATATACATATACATATATGTATATGTATATGTATATGTATATGCATATGCATATGTATATGTATATAGATGTGTGTGTGTGTGTGTGTGTGTGTGTGTGTGTCTATATATATATATGTATATGTATATGTATATATATGTATATCTATGTATGTATATATACATGTATATATGTATATATATATATACATGTATACATGTATATATACATATATATATATACATATATACTTGTATATATACATACATAGATATACATACATATATATATATATATACATACATACATATACATCTACATATATATACATACATATGTATATATATATACATACATATATGTATATATATGAATGTACATACATGTACATATGTACATATACATATGTACACACACACACATATATATAAAATTGCATCTTGTGCAATTCTGCATCACATAAGCATCTTCACTCCAAGTCAATGGAGATCATGCATTTCCATATTTGTCCTTTTGTCCACATGGATCACTTTGTCAACATGGAACTTGGCTTCTAGCGATCATGTTTACCAATTGAGCACGTGACTCTAGCACACCGCGAAGACGTCCACATATTGCGCTTGCATCCTGCGAATCTGTAAGCTCGTAGGTGGTCGTTTGAGCGTTACACCTGTGCCCAAAAGAGTTTGTAATTCCTCTATTCGCAACCACCGTCATCAAGATTTGCTTTGGAGGCTATATCTCTTGCATTTTGAGACATTCTTGGGGGTTCTTGATCATTTTAAAAGTTTCTTAGGCACTTGGTATCCATTTCTCTTTATCACACATAGGTTTTTCTAACATTTGAAGGCCACCATTGTTGCAGCCTCTTGAAGAACTCATGGTGCTATCTTCACAAGTGTTGGAGGGTAGTTCAGTCTACTTCTTAGTCTATTTACATATTCACAATCTCTCATTTGCAACTTATTTATTATCTTGACTATTCATCTTTATCTTTATTATTTCATTTTCCAAATTGTGGCTATCTAGGTTGTCCATGTTAGGATTCCCAAAGATACTGAGAGGGGGGGTGAATCAGTATCTAACCGGTTAATGGATTTTCTAAACTTATTAAATGATTTGCATTCCAAAATAGTGTACCAGTAAACCATAAATAATGTAGTAAATAAAATCAATAACCACAACATAGAAAGCACACCATAACACAATATTTTTAATGAGGAAACCTGGTGTGGGAAAAACCTCGGTGGGATTTGTGACCCACAATATTCACTCACTGACGAATAAATGAATATTACTTACAATAGGTGCCTGCACATGCATGAAGGCCAACTTCCTAAAGCTCACTGCTTAAATACAAAAGGGAAGTCTCATTGACTTACAAAAATGGATTATGCAAATCCAATATCATGTACTGCTTCGGTTCAGCATATGCTATGCCAGGTTCAGTACCGGTTTAAGCTCATACAACTTCCATAAACCTTATTCCACAATCTGCCTTAATATTCGCATCTGCCTATTACATTTTCTATATCCATTACCTTCTTAAATGATCTACAAGATCTCATACTTATATGATTCTTATTACAATTCGCCTTGTCGGCTTTACAAAAATATTTTACAATTAAATACAAAATAATATCCTGTTGGCTGGGGTGTCGGTAATCATCTTTGCTAGTGTCGGTGCTGGTGCCGGTGTAGAGTCTGTCAGTGTCATAGGATTGTAAGGTTGCCATCAATGAAAATACCTTCAATCACCTATAATTTCTCATTGGAGTGTGCATTTGCAAACAATCTCCCCCTTTGGCATTGATGGCAACACTCATGAGAAAAAGCCAAAATTGTATCCAAAAAGTGTTGTCCAAAAATCTTACCAAAACTGTGTGCTCCCCCTGAGTAGATGATATCTTCTGTCATACATTAATTGTGTGCTCCTTACTCCTTTACTCCTTTTTCTCATCCTCTACTACTCCCCCTTTGGTATCAATGACAAAGGCTGTCATTCAATGTCAATTGAGTGTAGTTCCTATTTGGATCCCTGTAACTAATGGGTTACAATCTGATACAGATCCACTAATGCAAAATTTAGGCTGTTATAGAACCTCTCACTATCCTTTAGTACTGCTTCTGTCCTTTGGATTGTACCGATGAGTATGTGCATTTTCTCTTCCGATCTCTTAAGTCCTGGAATAAGAGCCTCAGAAATCTCTTTTCTCAAAGAGACGAGGATATCTAGTTTAGGACCTACTCTGCATTTCAGTTCCTTTACCTTAAACTTTAATCTCTCCTTATCTTTTTCAAGTTTTTCAATTTTCTCTTCATAGCCGGTAATTTCCTGTTCTGCTACCAATATGGAGTCTGATGAACCTATTAAATTATCAGCAATATTATTGATTTCCTTTTGTGCTTTGCTGATCTCTGTATCTATATTCTCTATCAAAATGTTGGTCTTACATGTATCTCTGTACAATTTCTTGAAGTCCAAAATTGTCTTTCCTAGTGCCCGTAATAATGTATCAATATGTTCCTTACTCTTCTTTGCTATCTCCTCAAGGAATTTTTCTTTCTCTTTATTTATTTTCTCTCTGAAAGTCTCCTCATTGATCTGATCAATTGTTAGTAGGTTGCCGGTTATGTACTTAGACAATGTGTCTAATTGGCTTAAAGAATCTTTGTTTTCTATGTTACACTTGGGTGCAATCATCTTCAAAATTGGTATGGTGTCATCAATTGCCTTATATGCAAGTGCATTGCAATCAATTATTTTCTTAATTAAATCAAGCAATACCTCTGTTACATTGGTTGGCTAGAATTCTGTCAGTGAAGAACCAGATGATTGACCAACTACTTTAACAATCTGTAATCCACCGGTGTGAGGAACCTCTTTGCTTGTGGTGACCTCTGGTAGGTCAGTTTGAGTCTGCATTTCTACTAGCATGCATTTTGGTTTCTTAGCTGATGCCGATGGCATAGTCTCTGCATTAACCTTTACCTCATCCTTCTTCTCTTCTAATTTCCCTGTGTGTACCTCAGTTTGTTTCTCAGGGCTTTCCACTGCCGGTTTCTCTGATTGTGACTCTGGGTTTTCTACCCGTTTCTCTGTTTTTACCTTTGAAATAGCTACAATCGGTATCTCAACAGATTTGTTAGTGCTATCAGTTTCCAGTTGCTTAGTATGTACATTAGTCTTTTCAGTAACCAGGGGATCAGTTGACTGTTCAGTTGGTTGCTCAACCCCAATTTCAGTGTTTCCAACTGTATCCTCAATATTTGTCTCAACTATAACATTTTCTGTCGGTGACTCAGTTGCCGCATCTCTCTTTTCAGTTGATTCCTTATCAACCACAATGTTGAATTCTTGTGTGTCAATATTCATTGTATACAACACCTCTGAATCAGGATTTGTGTCCTCATGTGTTGTCTCCATACTCTCAACATTATTTGTTACCGGTGGTGTATCGACATTTTGTGCCGGTGGAGTATTAGAAGGAGGCGGGGGTAAGTTATCTATTATCTTTATGCTCGGAGGTCCACCTACCTTACCTTTACCTTTACCCTTTTCCTTTTTATAGACTTTAAAAGTCTTTGGTTGTTTAAGCTCTTCTTGTTTTTCCTTCTCAACAAAGAATATATCCCACTTGTCTGCTATTTCTTCTGCTATCTCATTAACTCTGCCAACCATTAATGCTACATGTCGGTGACCAGTTGAAAATACTGTCCGGTTTGCCTCACTTATTAGTTCATCAATCTCTTTTGTTGAATTTACTGGGTGAACTGCAAGTAGTTTTTCTATCTTCATCTTTTTATCTAGTTCAACAATTGCTACTCTTCTTGCTTCTAAACTTCTATACAAGTCATTGGGTAAATCATCTACAACCTCAATCAAAAATTTCTTGTAGATATCCAAGTGTAGGATAATACTGCTTTCTATGCTTTCTTTTTCTTCCTTTGAAAATGTGTTATACAACTTACTAATGTTTGATAAGTTACCATCTTCAGTTATTTCATGTAGAAGATTGTCAAGTGGAGGGACAACTTGTTTTTCTTTCTTCTTTCTTGGAGTCATCTTCTTTGCCGGAGGCCTAACTACCCGTTATTTCTGTCTTGTTCTCTTAGGTGTAGGAGTGGGTACCGGTGAAGGTTTTCTTTTTCTTACTACCCTTTTGAATTCACCAGGTATTTCACTGTCAGAGGAGGTAGCAACCGGTGAAAGATGTGTTTCCAGTTGTAATCCTTCTAAGTTGCTCTCCTTAATACCAGTTTTATTAAAAAATTCCTTCCTTGATTGCTTTTGCCTGCCTTGTTCCTTTTCTAACTGTTTGTTTAGTTTTCTTTATTCTTTTCTGTGATTGAATTTTGCTTTCAATTGTTTCCGCATTTCCAAATACTTTTTCTGTTGGTTCTCTAGGGGCTTCTAGAAGGGATTTTGCATAAGTTTCTATTATGTTCTCATCAGCCTCATATCCCATTTCTGTAATCCAAACTATCCTCGGAACCAGTGCCTCCATCCAGATTTCATCTTTCTTTATCACAAAGCATATCTCCTTTTGATACTTATCAACTATAGCTTGAGATAGCCTTATCCTGGTTTTCATCCTAGCCTTTAGTGCCTGAAAATGTTCATTTATGTTCTTCTCCCTATCATCTCCCATGTTGTTTAGAATATCTAGAAGTTGTTTTCCTACCGGTATGTCAAATCCAATCCTTTCTACCAATACTGGGAACTTCCTTGGTGATATATAGCAATAAGCATACAAGTAAGTTGCCAAATCCGAATGTCCCTTTCTTGTCCCCTTTGATTTTCTTCAGATTGTCTATTAGCTCATCTTTTAGCCATTCACATATGTCAATCTTTGCATTGTTGTTTACCATGTCACAAGCACTTTTGATACATAAGCTAGAGACAGAGTTTAATCTATTGGCATGTGTAACTTTGTATCCAAGAATCATGCTAATGAATTTTACATTGATATCCTTTACATCATTGACTCTTAGAGATCTCTTGTCAAAGGTTGCACCGGTTAGGGTCATTATAGTGTCGTTTGGAACCTTTTTAGTCTTGTCAGGCCTACTACCGGTGGAAGGTAAGCCTGTCACTGCCCTAACTACCTCTTTTGTTATCTTGTGAATGGAATCCAACCAAAAGAACTCCCCATGTACTCTGCTTAATACAATCCTTATAACATCCTTTGGAAAATCAAGGATACTAAGAATCTCCACAAAACCTAGGGTTTCAACTATCTTATGTTCCGATTTCACATTTCCATTAACATCACAAATTATTGTTCTATACATCTTCCTTATCTCTTCAGCTCCTATTTCTTCAATATGAAAATGTATATAAATTCTAGGATCCTCAGCATATACAACTCCTTTGAGTATTTTTGAAAATGCTCCTAGGGTATCATCTTTCTTCGCAATTTCGGGAATAATTTTAAATACGGGCCTAGGGCATTTAATCACTTCAATTACAGTAGGATTTTCAATGAATTCAGGTGCAGAGGAGGAAGCCATTGTATAAATACCTTAATCTGCCTTTAGGTTTGAATGCTTGAATGATTTGCTTCACTTCTTGCTATGGATGCCTTTGCTCGGGTTTTTCGTTCTCTAAGGAAATTTGAATGCTTGATGAATGAAAAAGAGCCAAAATAGTTGCTTTATAATGTCATTTCCTTCAACTACCACATTAAATGCCTGTCGGTTAAGTGAAACTTAACACATCTACCGGTAAAGAAGTAATTCAACTTCTCACCATCAACCGAGGGTAAATTAGCATGTTTTTCAATTTGTTGCCATACCCCCCAAAAGTTTTTTTTTCAGTTAGATGAAGAATCTCCTACCAGTGGAGTGATACTCTGTTCTACCGGTGAAGGAATAACTTCATTAACATTCTGATCTGACTTTCTAATCCATTATTTTGAGAATTCTTGTTTTACCTCTTCAACCTTCTCTTTACCTTTCAAACTGGGTCCTTTGTTATTTGTCGGTGATGTCTCACTTCTACAAAATTTTGCAATATGTCCAATCTTGTTACAATCATAACAAGTCACATTGTTTTTCTGAATAGCTTTTCCATATCCTATGCCGGTATGTGTTCTGCATTGATTAGATAAGTGTCCAAATCTTCCACAAACATAACATCTTACATTCATTCTACAATTTTCTGAATTATGACCAACTTTGTTGCATTTAGAATATTGACCGGTGGGTGCATTGGTGTTCTGATAATTTCTAGATCTACACTGATTTTCTCTATAACCATAATTGTTATAGCTAAAGCATTTTCCATTGAATTTATAGGTATTAGGCTGTCTTACCGGTTTACTGTGATCATGATTGTTTGCAGTACCGGAGCTTTCACCTACTTCAAAGCCGAGACCATTAGTATCTCCATTAGGTTTCTAATTTTTCAACATGTCATCAAGTTCTTCTGAACTTTTCTTGAATTTATCCTTGTGTTGGTTTGCAGTAGCCAACTCATTTTCTAAGAAATCTTTCTATCTCATGAGTTCAGTTTTATCACGCTCCAAGTGAATTATATCTGTCTTCAACATATCATTTTCATGACTGAATCTTAGATTTTCATTTCCAACATCATTGATTCTCCTAGTCAAGTCATCTTCATTCTTCTTTCAGTCTTCAATGTCTTTACAAAACCTCATAGTCATATCTTGCATCTCATTCCTCAAGGCCATGTTTTCTTGCTTCATCTTGCTTACAAGATCATTAAGAGTTTCTTTTTCATCATCATCGCTCTGTATCTTCTCATGAAGTTCTCTTCTTTTGTTCTTAGCAATAGTGATATTTTCTTGAAGTCCTTGAATGATTTCCTATGCAGCCTTCAGATCATCTTCAAGTTTCATATTCTTAAACTTTTTTGCATCATAATCTACAAGAGCTATTTCCAATTGCTTTCTCAGGTTTTCCATCTGTACCAGTGTCAGAATTTTCCTCAAGCTGTTAGGCTTTTCAAAATAGAGGACCAGGCTCTGATACCAATTGTTAGGATTCCCAAAGATATTGAGAGGGGGGGGTGAATCAGTATCTAACTGGTTAATGAATTTTTTAAACTTATTAAATGAATTACATTCCAAAATAGTGTACCGGTAAACCATAAATAATGTAGTAAATAAAATCAATAACCACAACATAGAAAGCACACCATAACACAATATTTTTAATGAGGAAACCCAGTGTGGGAAAAACCTCGGTGGGATTTGTGACCCACAATATTCACTCACTGGCCAATAAATGAATATTACTTACAATAGGGGCTTGCACATGCAGGAAGGCCAACTGCCTAAAGCTCACTACTTAAATACAAAAGGGAAGTCTCACTGACTTACAAAAATGTATTATGAAAATCCAATATCATGTACTACTTCAGTTCAACATTTTCTATGCCAGGTTCAGTACTGGTTTAAGCTCATACAACTTCCATAAACCTTATTCCACAATCTGCTTTAATATTCGCATCTGGCTATTATATTTTCTATATCCATTACCTTCTTAAATGATCTACAAGATCTCATACTTATATGAGTCTTATTGCAATTCGCCTTGTCGGCTTTACAAAAAGATTTTACAATTAAATATAAAATAATATCTTGTCGACCGGGGTGCCGGTAATCATCTTTGCCAGTGTCGGTGGTGGTGTAGAGTCTGTCGGTGTCATAGGATTGTAAGGTTGCCATCAATGACAATACCTTCAATCACCTACAATTTCTCATTGGAGTGTGCATTTGCCAACAATCCATGGAGGTGAAAACACCAAATAGGGGTTTGATTGAGGTAGGCCTCTAAACACAACCCCCAAAATTTTCCTTCTTGCTTGTGTGCAGGTTTATAGTTGTGGGAAGGCCATCATCTTGTAGGAGGCTTCAATCGTGGACTGGTTGTAAGCTTCCATCATTTTATTTTCTCAACTGATTCTAGTACTTCATATTCTATGTTGTTATCTTAGTTTATTAGTTATACCATTGAATTGATAATGTAGTCGCATATGTCATTTTCGTACAGTCTCTATACTTCATCCATACAGGACAACAACACACTGTTTTGGTGTCCTAGTTTTGCGTTCTCATCCTCGGGATAGAGGCTTAGAAAGATTATATGGGAACTTTGTTTGTTGGTAATTTATCTTATTTTATGTTTAGTATCCCTTGGATTACTTTTAGCGCCAATATAAGTGAGGTAGAGCGAAGGTAGGTTTGTCCCTTGAGGTTCATCACCTTGAGGGTGACAAATCCAAGCCTCTACATTTTGGTGAACTTGATGTGAACTAGTTGCATCATCTCTTTATTTCTAGTCTTCATTTCATAGTTTCATTTAAAATTTTATGGTAAATTAATAAGAGAAAACAAAAAGACAAACATAATCACATTCCAACTTTGAAAGAAACCTCAAAACAAATTTCTTTATCACTGAGTTTTGTAGACTTGCAACATCCTCGTAGTGTGGTTGAAGTGTTGTGGAGCTTGTCCATGAGCTTTACAACCCAAACTGTCATAGGAGTTGTTATGATAAGGACTTCTAGGAAGAGAATTCCTATGAATCATTACAGTTCCCCTTGGCTAGGTCCAATGTTTAATGATCCACTTCTTGATCTTAATGACTTTATGGAATCTCAACCTATCAGAACCATCTTGACAGGGAGACCCTCTCTACTTGACTTTATGGATTCTCAACCTATGAGAACCATCTTGACAGGGAGACTTTATGGAATTCAAACATGTAAAAAAAATAACACAAGGATCACCTCCCTTGGGTCGAGCGGGCCCTTCTCTTCCTCCGGTGGGATCTGAAATACAAGAATTCTTAGATTAACTTTTGATTTTGATTGAAATGTACTTCCAATAGGAAGTGAAAAAAACTTGCTGGTTACAAAATACGAGACTACTGCTGGCTAACTTACTGACTAATTTCCTATTACATTCTACAAAACTCAATGAGATATTTATACATAGCCTTTATTCAAATTCAAACTATAGTTACCCGCTTAAAACAGAGTAACAATTACAAAACCAAACTAGAGAAAACTTAATATCAAACTAACAAACTTCAGGAGCAAGTTAAAGTTTTAGAGACAACCAATGGAATAGACACAGAGAAGATCAAGTGGATGTTCTATTTGGAGCACACAGGAATTGTCTTCATCCATGTGGCAACCAAACTATAGTTGTCTACTTAGTTTGTTTGTTCTCTTAAAACATATTAAAAAATACATTTATGAAGATAAAACAAAACAGAGTGACATAATTCTGATTATTACACCATTCATTCATGTAAATCAAGCAAAAAGTAAAACATTTGACCAAAAGATATCATTTCTAATATTACTTCTAATAAGAAAAATATAATAGCAAAAATGAGTAGATATGCATGTTATAAGTATGCCGCTAGGCATATTAGTTCACAAATCATTAAAAGTTTAAACCATAAAGTATGATTAAAAGTATAAGGATGAACCACTCATCATTTCTCCCCCTCCTAATTCAAACCATGCCCTGATGGTTGATCTGGTATATTTGTATTCTACCTTTCAATCCATAAAGTCAAATCTAACTTATTGAAATTGTACTCCTGATACTTTCAAGGAGGTACATATTCGTTCCATTGCTCAACTTCATCAGTACATTCTCTCAGAGCTGCCCCTGCAAAATTATTTGGTGCATCCAACTCTGGTACAAGCATAAGGATCAATGGTGGTCTGAATTTCATTCTGACCCATTTTATATCATGTTCTTCTATAACTCTTATGACTAACCTTACCCTATTAAGAATCTAGGTAATATTCATGGGAGAAATAGGTTCCCTTCTTAATGGAATTGGAATGGTATTATACCTGGTTCTTGTTGCCTACAATGCTCTATAAGGTAATTGGTTCTGGACATCTCTGAATGCACTTATATTGGTGGCCAAGTTCCCGCTATATGTGGGCTGCACCTACTTAAGTTGTATAATTGAGATAAAATTTGATTGGAAAACCAAGGAGTTTGGTGTCTCATCTCTGACTGGGAAGCCTAGTCTATTTTGTTGGTATCTATATTGGTCTAGTCTATTATCCAATTCTATGATTCTGTAATAAAGACACAAATGCTCTAACTTGCAAATCCCTGTAATGTTGGAAAAGGGGTGAATGATGGAGAGATCAAGAGGAAATATTTTCTTCCCTCTGAGGAGAGATGAAAGTTTCACTTTGGATTTCCCTTCAAACACTTTTTATGCATTACATTAGAAGAGGGGGGAAAGTACACTAGATTCAACCTCTAAGAAAGGAGATTGGATTCTGAGTGATATAAGAATGGTAAATTAATCCCCTCTTCTGAGATTGAGATTTGAATTGAATGAATTGTGTAGTTATGACCAAGTGGAAAAGTGACAAATATCTGATTACAACTCGAGATAGAAGCATAGGATGAAGCTGTGCACCTAGATCTAGCAATAATCCATCGAGATGAAGCCGTCTTGCAAATTTGAGATAAATTTGCCTGGACTGTGGCGGGAATGTACACGGTCCTCCAAAAAATCCATGAAATGAAAAAGGTTTTTCCGCATATACAAATGGATTCCAAACCCAAAAGTACAACCATGCACTGACAACCTAAACACAAAAAAGAGAGGAAAAGGAGTTGGTATTGGGGGTTTGCCTTAAGGTCAAACCCCAGTTTTGGAATTAACCAAATGATGAAATAAAGTACTTGCAAGTAAATGTAAATGAAAAAATAAACTGTAAATCACCTCAAGGGAGGTTGTGATAGAAATGTTGATAGAATTGCTTGTATTGGATTGAATGTTGAAAGGGATCTCCTCTTCAATGGTTGAATCCTTGACTTAAATGCAACACCTAGCCTTGAAGGGAGACTTGAGAATGCTCAATGCTGGAAAGGAATGCTTGAATTCTTGATCTCATGTAAAATTCCCACTCATCCAACCTATACACATGAGACAAAAAATGCAACTTATATACTCGTCAATTAGGTTTAATTGACTGATTTTCTATCACAGGTCGACACTGGGGGAGTTTTCCCGCTCAATGTGCAACCTCCAAAGCATAATTGAAAAGGGTCCTACCCCAAAATGGGGCAGGGACAGTGGTTCCACACCCCTGTCCTAGGGGGATAGAGGCACCACACCCCTATCCTGCCCTTTTTTCCAGGACAAGATGTAGTTTGGGCAGTGAGGAGGGCAAGCAAGATGCGGTTTCCAGGTGCTGAACAAGTCTCCGGTCTTCGATCTAGCTTAGGGATTCAAATCGTGTGTGCAAGGACCCTAATGTGGTTGACAATTGTAAGGGTCACAATTTCATGACATTACAATCCCAAACATAGATATTCATAAAATATTGGTAGTAGTGGCCCAATAAAAATCCATGCTAGAAAAATTCACATATTTGATTATGATCTAGATGATGACTTCTCTAGAAGTCCTCAATAAAGTCATCATCATCCTCATAATCTGTCTTTCTGTCTAAAACCAACTAATTGATTTTCCACTGAAGGAATATTTCAAGAAGAAAAAGAGAATACAACCCATAACATTTTCTCATTGCAAGTAGAGTTGATGAAAGTTCTACTACTTGCTCTATCCATTGAATTGCTTTATTCTTCTGTTCTTTCTCTTCTTCAAGTTGTTTTGCCAGTTCAGAATTTTGTTGCTTAAGTTTCTCAACAAGCAGAGAAAGTTCCCAAGGAATTGAAAAAGTAGTCAAAGTTCCTTGAGCAGGAGTTGGCGACTTTTGATTTCTTTCAGAATTTTCTTGTTTAAGTTTTTGAGTGAATAGAGAAAACTCCAATGGAAGTGAGGTTCCTTGGGCAGGAGTTGGCAGGGTTTGATTCCTTATTTGATATTCTTTTATTTCCAACTCTTCTTTCAACTTCCTTATCTCCTCATTACCTTACAATACTTGAGTAGTGGCCCGATTTAGTGCTTCCTCTATTTCTTCTATTTGTTTTTTCTATTTTTCTTCTTTTTCATGAGCAAATTTCTATGTTTCCTCAGTGTTCAAAGTGGATTTTCTTATTTCATTATCTTTTTGTCTCAAAATTTCCTCCATAAAATTTATTTTCTTTTGAGCTTCAGAAAGCTCTATCTCCATTCAAGAAAACAACATAGCTTTGATCAATTCCTGCATCTTCCTCCTCTATACCTTTATCTACAACATGCGGAATTTTTTCTTCCTCCAGAATCTCTTTTCCCTCCCTTGTAACAAACTACGAAGAAGAAGGGGGTAATTGGGGTTCAAAGTATTTAGAAGGAGATGAGTGTGTTTGAGAAACCTCAAATTCCTCAGAAGCTTCTAGTATTTCAGTATATTTTTCTGAGGGTGTAGAAGAATGAGGTGACTGTTGTGCTTCAACATCATTAAAAGTGTCACCATCAATATAAAATATTTTAGGTGGAAACTGCTTAGGAATTTTCTGAATCTCCTATTCTTTCAATGGCACATCGTCAACACTCTATTGACTAGGTTGAGATGACATAGGGGTTTTGTTCTATATCAACAAGATTGGATTGAGTAGGTTGAGTCGACATAGGGGGCTCATTATCAATAAAATGTGTAGCAATAGGGATTTGAGCTGGAGTATGCTGAGTAGGTTCCCTAGGGTCTTTTACAAAGGGGTCATCAGGAGCCCTACGAGTATAAGAAGGAGGGATATGTTCACCATTCTTCTCTTTTTCAAGAATCTTCTGGGTAGAGCTACGCGTAACTCTAATTATTTTGGGCTCCTCACTTTGCAATTTCCTCTTTTTCTTTGATGGGCCCTCTTCTATTATTTTAACCTCCTTGTATGCCCTTTTTGTTTTCTTCTTTGAGGGTTCCCCTTTTTCTATTTTTCAACTTTTCAACATTGACCCTTTCTTTGCTTTACTAACAGGTGAGGACAATAATTTTAACCATTTTGTTCCCTGCTTCCTTCTTTAGAAAATGATGTTTAACAATAAGATGGATCAAACAAGGGTATTTTATATGACCATCTTTCTCTTTCATTCTAGCTACCATAGAAGAAATTTGCAAGAACCAAAAAGAAGGAAGATTAACTCAAGCCTCAGGTTTGGTGTTTGCATACCTTAAATGAATTAGTAGTCGCATTTCTCGGCCCAAAACTGTTCAATACTGCCCTTCACAGGTGAAAAATTTCATGATCTAGAGGATTGCTATTTTCCATGGCTCATCTAGGTTTCTTCTATTTATACCTTTCATGCTACCCTTGTGAAGCAGTCACCAGTTAGGTGGGACCTCAAAGAGATTAGCCCAGACCGGTAAGAAAGACTAAACACAGTGAAAAACATAGGGACATGATGGAGGCAATGTAGTATACATTGAATTATATCACGAAAAATGATTATAACCAACCGGTAACAACTGGGATACATAAACCGGCTCACAGGCCTGCTAAAACATGCTCAAAATACAAAACAGATCACCACCGGGACCTCAAATCTTAAGATCTATCTTCTATGCTCAGTCTAACTTCTTCATTACATTCTAATTCTCTATTACAATGATTTATATGATCCAAGGGGATCCGGTCGGCCCAAAAAGGGATCAAAACCAAAAGAACAAGACCTTGTTGGCATTGTGTTGTCATTGATGTCAACTGATATAGGAGGAAAACTGATATGTAAATATAGTTGATGTGCAGTCACTGGTAAAAAAGAGAATGTCATTCAGAGCAATAACCACTGGAGTCACCGGTACACAAGTTAGTGTTTGACTTGTGTGGATGAAATGGATAGGTTACCAATACAGCCTATCACTGGTAAGGAAAGGGTGTCATCTAGTAAGAGTTGTGTTGATAGTGAGTAGTTTCCAATCAGAAAGCTTATGACTACTATACAAGCAGGATGAGAAAGATGTTGGCGGTTGTTTGTGATGAAGAGGTAGAATGTTACCTAAATCACATCAACATAGGAGGAGAAGGATGTACAGGTCACTAGTATGAAGTGTGGATGCAAAACAACATGAATCCCACCTGATAAAGACACAATCATGATGTGAAGAGATGACTAACAGTGAATGTGCCCACACCGCATCACATATGCTTGTTTGAAGATATGTTGCATAAAGATGGAAGTGACATGAGTGCATTGTAGGATGCAGATGACAAGGACTCACTACCTTCGATATGTGGAGCTTATCTCCTTTTATGCATAGTGTGCATCATATTTTTGTGAGATAAGGAAGAAGAGGTAAAGGTAGGTGTTTGAAGGCTCACACCAGATCTACCAATGAATCAAAGGGATGCCTCAAGTGAATGAAATCAGGGATATGCACTGGACCGACAAAGAAGGCATGTTGAGTTGCCAGGACAAATGAAGAGTGATGGGTTTGTCACTTTGACAAACCGGTGGAGATATGGTTTGGGCTAATGAAGAAGAAGGCAAGGTTGAGAAGCTGTAGACAAAGGACAATGGCCAGATTGAAGATGGAGTCAATTGAAGGTTGATGACATGGTGTCATCAAGAGTGTCTACCAGTATGTATGTCCACTAGTAATATGGACAAGGTGCAAATGCAGAAGACTCCCATCTGATGAAGATGTGCATAAGGTAGGTTATCAAGGGTGCTGACTAGTTAAGTGTTCCACCAGAAGAGAAGTAGAGTGCAAGGTTGAAATCAGACCGATTAAGGGTTTAACCGATAGGGATAGTAACCTGGTAGAGGAACCTGGTAATGGAGTTGATCGGTGATCCTATCCATACTGACACAGTTTATCCTGCAAAGGTGGATGCCAACATAGAGGCCACGTGGAGGGGAAGTGGCATACATGCACATGTTGGCATGTTGGATTGGTGAATATTTTGTCGGTGAGGTAGATGGTGACAGGTCGACATTTAAGTGAATAACATGTTTCACGGGTCGAGGTGCAGAAGAGTGCGGCTCACAACTAATCAAATGATAGAGATTTGATTGGATGAATTCATGATTGAGGTCGAGTGTCCAAGTGCTGATTAGGGGAGGTGAAGCTATCTACTTGATCGCTTCATAGGTTTTTGACAAGTGTAGACTGAAGAAGGAGCCGTGTTTGCTAAACTTAGCAAACGTGTATTGGAAGCCGCATGTTTAGTGGAGCTAATTGATCCATTGTAGGAGGTTGATCTCTAGAAGGAGATCTGATTGCATTTGGTTTACCTCAAGGTCAATGAAGAAACCCTAACTACCTGAAGTTTGAATTGGTTCTTGGCGGGAAAACTAGTCTATAAATATGCAAGCCAAAATCAATAAGGGCTGCCGCTGGATGAGAGAGTATTGCTGCTGAAGGAGTGAAATTAGTCAAGTGCTCATCTAGAAGAAGAAGAAGAGACTGAGTGTGAGGAAGAACATGGTTGAAGTGTTCAACCAGCATCAGTGAGGCTATGGACAGTCAACCATTGAGTCTGACAGAGGAGAGAACCAATAGAGGTCAAACAGACAAAGAAGAAGTGCAGAAGACCGCAGAGAAGGCGGTCATAGAACTGGCAGAAGATAGTACCGGTGGAGAGAAACAAAGTAGCTAAGAGAAGAGAAAATTGAGAGAGAGAAAAACTGATAGAGTATCGAACCAACAAAGAGTAGAACCAACAGAGAGAGAACTGACAGTGTAGTCGATAGAAGATCCAATAGAGAGATTTGCAGAAGTGTTACAAAATCCATTTGTAACAAGAAGATAACTTTTGTATAAAAACATGATTTTGTATTCACTGAGTTGTAGCTCCTTAGGTTGGTGCCATAAATTAGGGGTTGGTGCTCCTTGGGTTGGTGCCCTAAACATTGTAATTAGAGATTCATTGTGAGGCTGGATTGGAGCAGTAGACTCTAGAAACATTTCTCACCGAGGTTTTTCCCATCTTAGGTTTTCCTCGTATATGCTGGTGTTATGTGATGTCCTTTTATGTGTGAGTGCATATTTGATTAGTCTCCCTTCTAACCAGTAAGTTTGAATTCAGTTAGATCTGTTAACCGGTATACTCACATAGGATAGTTCAAGGGAAAAGTTTGAGAACCACTCATTCACTCTTCTCTCAGTGGTGCATTGTATCTAACAATTGGTATCAGAGCCTTAGGTTCCCAATTGATAAGCTTTCTCTAGCTTGGGTAGATTCTGGCTTAAAGACACAATGGTTTGTTTAGTGTCAATCCCAACTTTGGTTTTTGATGGTTCAAACTATTCCATTTGGAGTTATACAATGGAAGTCTACCTATCCTCTCTAGGGTTTGATGTGTGGATGTTTGTTGTAAATGGCTTCTCTAGTAAAATCAGTCCTCCCACCGATTCAGATGTAGAAAGAAGATACCAGTGCAATGAAGCAATAATGAATTCTATACTCTGTGGGTTATCAGATGATATCTCCTCACAAGTGGACATATGTAGATCCAAAAGGAGCTTATGGGATAGACTAAATAAGCTCTATGAAAATGAGCCTACCACTGCAGAACCAGTTTGTGAAGAAAGGATAGAAATGCATCTCATGTATCTACAGATGATGAAGGCAGATCTGCTAGCAGTCGCAACAATAATGAAGAAGAAACCCACCTCTTCATGGCTCAAGAATCAAAAGATGAGAGGCACACATATGAGAATGATCATGCAGATCACTCCTACCAACAAGATGTGTTTTTCATATTTAGTGAAGGAGAAGAAGAAGATGAAGCAGAAGTTGATCTTGAAGGTGAGCTTGTAAATGCACTTGAAGAAATCTATAGAGTAAGAAATGAATACAAGCTATTCAAGAATGCTATTATTGTGGAGCAGAACCGGATGATCAGATGCCTTAAAGAATCTAATAAATGTGTCTCGGAGTTGAAGACTAAACAAGATGACACTAAGGTGTGCCGGTGTAATAATCTAGCATCTGAGCTAGAAGTAAAAAATAAAGAACATCAATAGCTGGTTGGAGAAATGGAGATTCTTCAAAATGACCTTGAGAAATGTAAGGATGAGCTCAAGGTAAGAATAAGGTTTGATGGTAGCATTTATGCCTTGGACAAAATGTTGAAAAAACAAAAGCATGCCAAGGACACCGAAGGATTAGGAAGTGGTGTCGGTGAATGCTCCACCAGCAAGAATGTCCCTCGCAACGACATTCTATTTGTCTCCTCAAATGGAGAGAACAAGGGATAGACCTTGACATTTAGAAAGTCTTCCCAGAAGAAGGTTGATGTAACCACAATAGGTGAAGACATGTAGGAAAGGATGAGGACCGGTGTTGTAAGAAGGAGGAACACTGCATATCCCAAAGGAAAAGGAAAGATGGGAGAATACAACTTCACCAGAAGTAGGAACATGAGAAGAAAACAAAGAAGACCTCCTACCGATAGAGGACAAAGGTATGCTACTGCCCATAGGACAAAGCAAGTGTGGGAGAAGAAGATATCAGATGGAAGAGCTGCTAAGAATGGACAACCTAGTATCTATCCCCGACGAAGTAGAAATGGAGATGTTAAACTGGTAAGATCTCCCCATGCATGGCATAATAAGTTTGTAAGTTATAAAACATTCTTTTCTAGTTATTGCTTTGCATCTAATGGTCATGGCCATAGGGAAAAATAATGTAGAAAGGGATCTAGAAGGAACAATCTAGGATCTCATAGAAATCATGCATATAAGAAAAATGTATCAAAGAGTAGAAACATGCATAATTCCTCTCCCGGTTATGTAAAGAATGTTTGTTATAACTGCAATAGATCTGGACATAGAAGTTATGAATGCAAAAAGAAGAACTTGAAGTCACATGAAAATTGGTATAGCAGCTATACTCAACATAGAAATAGTTATAGAGCATATGGAAGTCAGAAAACTGCATGGAACCAAAGGAGATATGTCCCTGTAGGATCAAGAGGTCCACCGGTTTCCATTTCCAGGCACAACAAAATGACCAGAAGAAGATGTTCAAACCGGTATGTTAAGAGATTTCCCAATCATGGAGTTGGGATGGATGTTGTGTGCTACTATAGCACTACCTCCGGTTATGATGTAGAATCCAGAAATAAAAGGATCCATCAGCAAAAGAAGGTAAGATCTTCTCCCAAGACTAAAAATGGAAAGAAGAATGTGACCAAGCAGGTATGGAGTGAAAAGCAAGAGGATGGAACCATGGACCAATACTGTGCATTCAATGAAAAGGTGATATCTCCTAAGGCTTAAAGGAGATGTAGGACCTTAGGGGGAGTAGTACACTAAACTTATCGTTCATCCCCTCAATGGAGAAGGACACATGGAAGAATAAGTTGCTACTAGTATGAAGGAAGAAAATGACATGATAAGTGTGTGTAGTGGTGGCCTTGGCTACACACCTACTGATCAGAGTTGGATCACTACTACCCATGTCAATAGAAGGAGATTAACAATTAGAATCAGATGCAAAGTGACAAAAAAAATGTCAGGAGTTATAGGAAGGTGCTCCGGTAGTGATGATGGACTGGTATAGGAAACCGACATGTATAGGTTGTTACCAGTATGAATGCTAATAGATACTTGCAAGTTATGTAAGACAACGAGGTTAGAGATCATTGCATTAACTTTGGTGGCATGGAATGTGGAGCTTATGTCTCAGGTGGTATTGGAAAATACCTGAATGACATATGTTGGCCCTACTGTTGATCATGCAGGCATGCATGCTCTTGGGATAACCAGTTTGACTCTTGGCATGATGATGACTTTGAATGGCATTGGGTACATCCAGGATCGTGTCATAGGATGTGGTAGATATAATGGAGCTAAAAGATCATTAGATGATCACATTTGTACAGCTCAATTGGTACATGTGGAGTTGATTAGAGCCCCGGTATTGGACCTACCGACATCGAGGACCTGAGAAGCATGACTCAGGGGGAGTTCATGTGCTTATGAAGAAGAACCAACTTTCTTGAACTTGTGAGTGTACTGACTGCCTAAACTACAGATGATGGAAATTTCTATAGGAATACCCAGGAGAATTTCATGGTTAAGGGTATCTACGTTACATTTGGTTGGTTATGTTCTTAGTACAATCACACTTGATTCTAAAAGAAATTTGGGATGAAACGGGAGGTGATGCAGTCTGACTGATAGGTAAGCAGTATTCACTGACACATCCTTCTACAAATTGACTGCTTTAACAATTTGTATCAGATTTGCATGCTCAATTGGTATCAGTTGATGGTTGAGTCCTCCATCTCAAGAACTGTAACTTAAGAAATTGTACCAATTGGTATCAAAAGAGGAGATGCATCCGATAAAGAAAAAGGGGAGAAAAATTTATGTCAGTGCTTGGTAGATACAAGGAGTGATCTCCTGACAGTGCCCTTTGCCATTGTTGTCAAAGGGGGAGAGAGACTATGTGGTATGCCAGATACTACATGTGTTGACATCAATGCCAAAGGGGGAGATTGTTGGCATTGTGTTGGCATTGATGTCAACCGATATAGAAGGACAACCGGTATGGGAATATAGTTGATGTGTAGTCATTGATGTCAACTAGTGTTGCAAGTCACCGGTAAAGAAGAGAATGCCATTAAGAGGAATGAGCACTAGAGTCACTGGTATACAAGTTAGTGTTTGACTTGTGTAGATGAAATGGACAGGTTAGCAATATAGTCTATCATTGGTAAGGAAAGGGTGTCAATTGGTAAGAGTTGTGTTGACAGTGAGTAGCTGCCATCCGACAAGCTTATGACCAGTGTACAAGAAGGATGAGCAAGATGTTGGCAGTTATTTGTGATGAAGAGGCAGAATGTTACCTAAATCACATCAACATAGGAGGAGAAGGATGTACATGTCACTAGTATGCTATGTGGATGCAAAACAACAAGACTCCCATAGGATAAAGATGACTGACAGTGAATGTGCCCACACTGGATCACATATGCTTGTTTGAAGATATGCTGCATAAACATGGAAGCCACATGAGTGTATTGTAGGATGCAGATGACAAAGACTCACTACCTTCAGTATGTGGATCTTATCTCCTTTTATGCATAGTGTGCATCATAGTTTCATGAGATAAGGAAGAAGAGGTAAAGGCAGGCGTTTGAAGGTTCACAATAGATTTACTGATGAATCAAAGGGATGCCTCAAGTGCATGAAATTAGGGATAAGCACTGGACCGACAAAGAAGGCATGTTGAGTTGCCAGGACAAATGAAGAGTGATGGGTTTGTCACTTTGACAAACCAGTTGAGATATGGTCTGAGTTGATGAAGAAGAAGGCAAGGCTGAGCAGTTGTAGACAAAGGACAATGGTCGGATTGAAGATGGAGTCAATTGAAGGTTGATGACATGATGTCATCAAGAGTGTCTTCCGGTATGTATGTCCATCAGTAATATGGACAAGGTGCAGATGCAGAAGACTCCCATCTGATGAAGATGTGCATAAGGTAGGTTATCAAGTGTGTTGATTGGTTGAGTGTTCCACCAGAAGAGAAGCAGAGTGCAAGGTTGAAAGTAGACCAGTTAAGGGGTTTTACTGACAGGGATAGTAACTCGATAGAGGAACCCGATAATGGAGTTGGTTGGTGATCCTATCCATACCGACACATAGGCCACATGGAGGTGAAGTGGCATACATGCATAGGTTGGCATGTTGGGTCGGTGAATGTGTCACTAATACATTTGGACTAGATTTGCGACTGAGGTTTTCGACGGAGAAGGTATATTATGGCCAAATTTGATTTTTTTTTAAAAAAATGCCCATGTTCGTCGTAATTCCGATGGAAATTTCCCATTTGGTTTCGATGAAGAAGGCATTAGCAATGCGAATTTTCTTTTTTTCAAAAAAGTGCTCAAGTTCGTCGTAATACCGACGACAAGGGCCATTACTTAAAAACAGAAGAAGAGGGAAATTAATTTGTGAACATGAAGAAGTAGAATGTTCGTACCCTGTTCCAAATCTCCCATTTTGGCACAGGCAGGGAGGATAGTAGCAATGGTCGTGGAATTTGGCTTTACACCTACCAATTGCATTTGCTTGAAAGTTTCTAAAGCCTTCTCAACAAATTCATTTTGTGCATATTCGACAATCATTGCAGTCGAGGAAACCACATTTCTTTGAGGCAATCCATCAAACAGTTCCCGTGTCTTGTCTATGCTTCCACATTTTACATACATGCTAACAGAGCAGTTGCAACTACATCTAACAAAATTCCTCTATCTTTTATACTTTGATGGATGTCCATATCCTGTTCCAAAGCTCCCATTTTGGCACAAGCTAGGAGTACGTTGGCAAACGTAACTAAAGAAATGCAATGATCAGCTCCAAAGACATCAAACCACTACTAAAAAAACTGAGAGTCTAAAATATGATAGGGAATAGTGTGAGCTGTCCTGAAATAAAATATTTTATTTTCAATTTCAACTAAAACATAATTACTTAGCCATTTAATGTTATTAATAAGTGTTTAATTTATGAAAGAGATAAATGGTTGGCCACAAGTACATGAGTTACTAAATGCACACAAATAAGTGAATTTGATATTCAAAACTATCTACAATGAATTCAATTCTTGTCCATTAGTCATTTATGTTTGCAATAAGCATCTTTCTTTGTTTTTCTTAATCTTTATTCATAGTTATGTGCATATTTCACATTCTATAATTAGGATATCAATTGCTATGGCTAAACACTAGCATGATGTTTGTGTTGTGGTATAGATGCATGGAAACATAATTATGGGATCGTTATATTATAGAGATCATAAATCTAGATATCGCATATTAGTTCTAGCTCTTCTTGGATTGAGTCTAAAGTTGACATACAGTCATAAAGCCATTATTAGCAGATCTATCCATTTCTAGTAAAGACAATTAAGAAAGTCATTTTGATATTGAGAGTTTCTTATCTGTTTACCTATTGATCATTATTAAGCCATAATATTTAGGTCTATTTATCTCTCTTGCAAAACCTCTGTAAGTGTCCTAGATTGTCCCTACTACTCACTCTTCAATGAAATAGTGGAGTTCTAAAGATTTGTTGCACAAGATGGTGTGAACATATCAACAAGGCTAGCATGGAAGGCATGTTCAAGCTTCCACTTGTACAACTTACAACAAATGATTTGTTGATAGAAGAAATTATTGAAATAGGGATACAATTGTAAGATAAGTAAGTACATACAAACCTCCTTAGTTGAAAGTAAAATCTATGTATAAAAAGAGTACATTGAATCCCAATCCATAAACACAATAGAGATACCCATGGAGACTTAATTGGATGTAGCATGTCGCACCAAAGTTGTTAGAGTATGCTAAGCTAGTACATAATGTTTCCTAAAGCCACATTAGTATTTTACCCATATCATTATCTACCAAAACTAACTATAGTAATCCTTTTGAGGATTCATTTCATGGTGCTAGATATTCATTTAGTTCCACTTCTTGTTGGAGAAAAGAACAGTTATTTCTTGAGGTAGATGAATATCCCATCAACAAAGGACAAGACCCTTTCTAGAATATAACAAATTCTACTCCAACAAAAGATCACAGGGGTTTCACTAGAGATATTGAATAAGAGATAGACTTCTACTGCTACATTAAAAGCATTGGCATGTTCTTCATTTATTGATGTAAACTCTTTGTGACACCACCACAACCAACAAAGGTGTAAAAAGTTGTTTGCAATGCATGGATTTTTAGGATTGTCCTTTGAGAAAACAAAATTAAAGTATGAAAGCAGGATCTGCCAGCTCCTGAGGGAATCTTGATAAAAAATAACTGTAAAATATTTGGGTGAGCTTATATGTAAAAACTCATGCTTCCTGATGGGTTTATGTACATAAATAAGAACAATTTAAGTGGTAAAGGGGCTTCTGGAAACAAGAGGGATAGAGAGGTAGTGGAAGTGAAAAATTCTAGTGTTTTGTCTGCTCCATCTCAGAATGGGAATGGCGAAGGTCCTGTAAGAGGAGCTGAGAAGGGTGTTGGAAGAAGCGGGGGTGTTTACATTCCCCCATTTAAGCTGGCTCAAATGATGAAAGATGTGGAAGAAAAGAGCAGTGTGGAATACCAGTGCATGACATGGGATGCCCTTCGGAAGAGTATCAATGGGTTAGTAAACAAGGTAAATGCATCTAACATCAAGAACATCATTCCAGAGTTGTTTGCAGAGAATCTCATCCGTGGGAGGGGTCTATTTTGTAGGTCTTGTATGAAATCCCAAATGGCATCCCCTAGATTTACAGATGTTTTTGCTATGTTGGTTGCTATGGTAAATACAAAATTTCCTGAAGTTAGCAATCTTCTTTTGCGAAGAATTATTTTGCAGCTTAAGAGGGCATACAAACACAATGACAAGCACATGTTGATAGCAGTAGCCAAATTCATAGCTCATTTAGTGAATCAACAAGTTGCACATGAGATCATTGCCTTGGAACTTCTCACCCTTTTACTAGAGAATCCCACAAATGACATTGTAGAGGTTGCTGTTCGGTTCGTGAAAGAATGTGGTTCTTTGTTGCAAGACCTTTCACCCAAAGGTCTCTATGGGATTTCTGAAAGATTTAGAGGTATTCTTCATGAAGGGGAAATTGACAAACGAGTATAGTTTTTAATCGAAGGCCTTTTTGCATTTCACAAAGCTAAGTTCGAGGGTCATCTAGCTATGCGTCCAGATTAGTTAACACATGAAGTTTTCCTAAAAGATGAACTTGATCAAGAAGCTGGTTTGGATGTTTTCAAGCAAGATCCTGATTTCTTAGAGCATGAGGTAACCTATGAAAAACTGAATAAAGATATCCTTGGAGATGCTTCTTCAGATGAAGCAGAAGGGGAGAATGATTCAGGTGATGATTCAGATGATGATGATAATGATGATGAAGAGGAAGGTGAGGAAGAACTGCGAATACAGGATGAGACAGAGACAAACTTGGTCAATTTAAGATGTACAATTTATTTGACAATCATGTCAAGTGTTGATTTTGAGGAAGCTGGTCATAAGCTACTAAAGATCAAGCTTGAACCTGGTCAAGAGAGAACATACCTTCATTATTATGGTCTTCTTGGGCAAAGATTCTATATGATCAATAAAATTTATGAGGAATTTTTTGATAAGTGTTTTGTACAACAGTATTCTATGATACACAGACTGGAAACAAATAAACTACGTGATGTTGCAAAGTTTTTTGCCCACTTACTTGGCACAGATGCTATTCCATGGCATTGTCTTGCTTATATATGTGAGACAGAGGAAGATACTACTTTCTCTTTCCATATTTTTATAAAGATTCTCTTGCAGGAGTTGGCAGAGCAGCTTGGTATATTGTTGCTTAATGAAAGGTTGAACGATCCAACAATGCAGGAGTCTTTTGATTCAATTTATCCAAAGGACAATCCCAAAAATTCACGATTTTCTATCAATTTCTTTACTTCTATTGGTCTTGGTGGTATCACTGAGAGTTTATGTGAGTATTTGAAGAATATGCCAAGGCTTGTAATGCAACAACAAAAGTCTATTCCCGAGTCAAATGAATCTACCTCTAATGACGATTCTTCTAGTTCATCAGGTTCGTCATATTCTGATACATCAGACTCAGATTCTGAGAGTGAAACTGACAGTGAGAGCAGTAAGGAGTCACCAAGAAAGAAAAATAATTCAAAGCATGACAATGAGTATGAAAAAACAAGAAGAAAGAAAAGGGTGAGGGCATCTGACTTGGAGGATGGAAGTGACAGTGAACAAATCAAAAGGAAAAAGAAAAGGAATTAAAAATCTTTCTAGTCAGTTATTCAAGGCTCCAGTAGACATCGTTTTCCTGGATTGTGACAAACAAAAGAATCACTCCCAAGTGCTTTGGTTTTATAATAGATGATTATAAGATGCTACAATGTTGTCTTATGTATTTTAATAGCCACGGGTTTTAGAGTTCTGTACTTGATAGGTAATGGATAAACAGTGTTAGGAGGAGAAAATATTGAAGGCCAAGTGCAGATTGTGATAATGCTAGATCAATGAATCCTGTTATTTATTGAGTATTTCTTGTTTTCCATGTTGTGTGATGTACCATAAGAAAACTAGAAATATAAATTCAATAAGATTCTTTGTTCAATGATGATAATTTCTATTTTCTTGCCTATGAAGAAAGACCATGTCAGACAATATCAACGAATAACAAAATAAGGAGACAATTGCTAGATTGTGGTCTAACTTGAAAAGAAAAGGTGATGGAAAATGTTATTATCCGTGCAAAATATGTAAGGGGTTAAAGACTAGAAGACTTCTAATCAAAACAATGAAGAAACATTGTAGGCTGCATGGTCACATTCAAGGTGGACATGATTATCATCCATTGGTAAGTTTTTCATTATATCATTTTGACAATTTATATACATAATAAATCATGTGATGATGAGATCATGATCACGGTTTATTTATGTTTATCAATTTTATATAGCTCGAGTACCCTGGAGCACATGGTATGGATCAACACAACCCTGAGAATATGGTTTTCGAAGTGGACGAACATGGAGGTGTGAATATTGAAGTTGAAGATAATGATCCCATGGAAGATGACGATCATGAGCCAGAAAACACAATTGAAGATGATGGTACAAATACATTGATCCATGACTCATTTAGTACTCGTGCAGCTGATCATGATTATGAAGATGACCTTGATGTTGTTCATGATGTCCCTCTACTTGAGAAGGCATCTGAGGCCCTTTACGAAGGCTCGCAAGTAACTCTTCTCTCCGCTGTATTGTTGTTGGTGAACTTGAAGGTTATGAATGGTTTATCCAACATAACAATGTCATGTATGTTAAGGTATGTCATATATGTCATAATAAACTGTGAATCATGTTGTACCATTAATATTCGTTATTATAACAAATTATATTTTTTCGCTATACATTGATAGGTGAGTTTTTGTTACCACCATCAAATATTCTACCTCGTTCATACAGAGAATTATCTGCCGTTATGAAAGATATTGGAATGGAGTATCAAGCAATAGATGCTTGTCCCAATGATCATATTATATATCACAAATAACATGAATTTTGAACTGAATGCTCTGCATGTCATATCAGTGTTAGGGTTCCCACAGATACTGAGAGGGGGGGGTGAATCAGTATCTGACCGGTATTCAGATTTTCTTAAGATAAAACATGCAGAACATAAAGTAACAATGTACTGGTATGCAAGAATTAATGTAATAAACAGAATCAAAAACATCCATATGAAAATAACACCATAACACAAGATGTTTAACGAGGAAACCCGGCGTGGGAAAAACCTCGGTGAGATTTGTGACCCACAATATTCACTTACTGGCCAATGAGAGAATATTACTTACAATAGGGGCCTGCACATGCAGGAAGGCCAATTGCCTAGAGCACACTGCTCAGTGAGAAGTCACACTGACTTACAATGAGGATTATACTAATCCAATATTCTGTACTGCTTTATAATAGCATCTCCAATGCCAGATTTAGTACCGGTTCTTTCTCTGTTCTTTACAAATACCCTTGACCTATAATTCGTACATTAGGTCTGTCTAATAATTTTCTTTATGCTCGCTATACCTATATCTACAAATGTCTATAATGATCTCCTTTATATACAAGAGTCATTTTACAATTTGCCAAGTCGGCTTGCAATAATAATCAAAATATTAAATTTCAAAAATCCTGTCAGCCTTTGTGCCGGTATACATCTTTTCTTCTGTGCCGGTTCCGCTGCCGGTCTAAAGTGGTCTTGTTGATGTCGGTGCACTGTCTTGCTTGAATAATGCTTTGCTGGTATGATGTCTTGCCGGTGCCATCACGAATGATTTGATGCTTGAATAGGATTGCAAGGTTGCCATCAATGACAAAACCTTCAATCACACACAATGTCTCATTGGAGTGTCCATATGCCAACAATCTCCCCCTTTGGCATTGATGGCAACACTCATGAGAAATTCCAAAAAGATGTCCAAAAATGTGTAGACCAAAAATTTACCAAAAAAAATGAGGGGCTCCCCCTGAGCATATAATCCCTGTGTTTTGAATTTTCTCATTCTACTACTCCCCCTTTGGCATCAATGACAAAGGTTGTCAAGATGTTAGTAGAGTTTGTAGTTATACCGGTCCATAACCTCAACCTTGTAGTTGGGTAGTTATTATCTAAAAAAGATCGCCCAAAATTAAGTTTATACTATCCATAAACTTTTTGCTATCTTTTATTGTTGTTTCAGTTCTCTTCACAGTGCCGGTGAGATGCTACAATTGCTCTGCCGGTGTTTTACTTCCCGGTGTTAATGCCTCTGAGATTTCCTTCCGTAGAGATGCTAGATAATCCAATCTTGGACTTAGTTTAGATCTCAAGTGTTTTGCCTTATTTATTATTGTCTCTTTCTCTTTCTCCTGTTTAAGTAATTCTATCTCAAAATTTGCTAACTTATCTTCAAAAATAGATAATGAATCCGGTGAGTTGACAAAATTGTCTGTAAGCTTGTTTATCTCTTCCTGTGTCTTGCTTATTTTCTTGTCTATATCTATAGTCAGGAAGTTTTTTTTGCATGTGTCTTTGTACAGGTTTTTGTACTCTTTTAACAAACTACACAATTCCGGTAGAAGTGTGTCAAAATCTCTGTTACACTTAATTTCTTCCTCAAAGAATTTCTGTTTCTCCTTTTCTACAATGTCCTTTATAGATTCTACCTTTATTTGCTCATTATTTCTACAAATGTATTTACATAGTGTATCCAACTGTCCTAAAGAATCTTTATTATCTATATTACAATTAGGAGCAATTGTTTTCGAAATTGGTATTGAATCATCTATTGCTTTGTAAGCTTGTAAACTATAGTCAGTTATTTTCTTGATGGATTCAAGTAATACCTCAGTCACATTTGTTGACTTTGATGGTGACCCAACAAACTGAGTACCGGTGGAAGTAACCATGCTTGTATTGACCTCTGGCAGGTCAGTTTGTGTCTGCATTTCCTTTAGCACTGGTTTTCCTGCTTTATTGCTTACCGGTGGCATCTATTCTGGAGCCTTTAGCTCTGTCGGTTTCTTTGTTTGTGCTTCAGATTCCATCTTTTTCCCTGTATCCGCTGTCGGTTGATCTGTATTTCCTATTACCAGAGGCTCTTTGGCCATATCTAATTTTTCACTTGGGTCTTTATCAACTGTTATGTTGATATTTTGGGTATCAACATTTATAGTGAATAGGACTTTAGGATTTGTATTTCTATCCTCTACATCCATGCTTTCAGCTGCCGGTTGGTTTTCAGGGATTGCAATTTTTATAGGTGGAGGTAGGTTATCTTTAACCTTTATGCTTGGAGGTCCACCAACTTTCCTTTCCCTTTGTCCTTATCCTTCTGATATACCTTAATAGGCTTGGGATTCCTATATTCTTCTTGTTTTTCTTTTTCAACCAAAAATATGTCCCAACCATCTTCTGTTTCCTCTGAAACCTCTGTAACTCTACCTGCCATTAGTGAAATATACTGGTGTGCCGTGGAAAAAACTGTCTGGTTGGTCTGAGCTATCAGATCATCAATTCCTTTTGGGGAATTTACCGGATATACAGCAAGTAGTTTTTCTACTTTTATTTTCTTGTCCAGGTTAAATTACTCCTTGCCTTCTGGCCTCAAGTCTTTAGTATAAGTCATCAGGAATTTCATTTATGACTTCCATCAAAACCTTTTTAAACATATCCATGTGTAGTATTACACTCTCCTCAACTTGCCCTTTCTCATCATCCGATAGAGTGTCATAAATTTTCCTTATGTTCTTTAGTTTTCCTTCCTTTGTGATCTCATTTAACAAAATGTCTAGAGGTGCCAAGTCAGTTTTTGCCTTTTTCTTTTTCTTAGGAGTCAGCTTCCTTTGAGGTGTGACCTTTCTGACCGGAGATCTCACAACTTGTTGCTTCTGCCTTGTCCTTCTAGGTGAAGGAGTGGTTGCCGGTGAGGGATCTCTTTTCCTAACAACTCTTTTAAAGGTTGCTGGCATATCTCCTTCTGAAGAAGTACCTACCGGTGATAGATGAGCTTCAGGTTGTGGGGCTGCCAACTCATCTTCAGTTATGCCGGTTTTCTTTAATACATCTTCCTTAATGGATTTTGCTTGTCTAGATCCTTTCCTCACAACTGCCTCAGCCTTTTTCACTCTTTTCTTTGATTGAATTTGGCTTTCTATGGTTTCAACACTACCAAATATTTCTTCTTTAGGTTCATTGGGGGCTTCCAGAAGTGCTTTGGCATAAGTTTCAACTATGTGGTCATCTATTTCATAGCCCATTTCTGTTACCCAGATTGTCCTGGGGATGACTGCTTCCATCCATATTTCATCCTTTTTGAAAACAAAGCATATATCATCTTTGTATTTGTCTACAATCTTCTGTGATAACCTTGTCCTTTTCTTCATTTTCGTCTTTAGTGCTTGGAAAAAGTCATGAATGTTGTTTTCCTTATTCTCGCCCATGGTGTTGAACAGTTCTGTCAGTTGTTTTCCTACCAGTATGTCATATCCGAATTCTTTAAATCCTATGCTGGGAACTTGTTTTGTTATATGAAGCATTAGACATACTAACAGATTTCCAAATCTGAAGGTTCCTTTCTTATCTTTCTTTATCTTTCCAAGGTTGTCTATCAATTCATCCTTTAACCATTCATAGATGTCAATTTTTGCATTGTCTGTTATCATATCATAAGCACTCTTAATGTATAAACTTGAAACTGAGTTAAGTCTATTGGCATGAGTGGCTTTGTAACCTAATATCATGCTTATGAATCTCACATTTGTATCCTTTACATCATTAACCCTTAAAGATCTTTTATTAGATGTTTCACCTATTAGGTCAATGACTAAATCATTTGAAACTTTTTTGTTTTTATCTGGTCTTTTACCGATGGCCGGTAACCCTGTGACAACCTTTACCGCTTGCTTGGTGATCTTATGAATTGCATCTAACCAGAAAAATTCTCCATGAACTCTGCTTAACACTATCCTAATCACATCCTTAGGAAATTCAGGAATACTAAGGATTTCTGTGAATCCTAGGGTTTCAATGATTTTGTGTTCAGTTTTGATATTGCCGGTATCATCATATATCTCGGTTTTGTACATGGTTTTGATTTCCTCATCTCCTAGCTCTTCAATATTGCAGTGAATATACATTCTAGGGTCTTCAACATATACAGCACCTTTAGGGATTTGAGAGAATGCACCTAAGGTATCATCTTTCTTTGCTATTTCAGGGACCAACTGAAATACGAGCCTAGGTCTTTTAATTACTTCCACAATAGTAGGGTTCGCTATGTATTCAATTGCAGAGGTGGATACCATGATAAAATACCTTTTTTTGTCTTGGATGAATGATTGCTTGGAGTGTGCTTGCTTCTTGCTCAAAATACTTTAGCTTAGAAATCTTCGCGCTCTCTGAAAGTTTGAAATCACGGTGAAATGAAATGGAGCCAAAACCTTATTTTATAAAGTCTTTTTCACTACCTACCACATTAATTGCATGTTGGTTATGTATTCACTTAACTTTATTTGCCGGTAATAAGTGATTTTCAACTTCTTTTCTCTAACCGAGGGAATAATAGCACATGTGTCATTAGATTGCCAAACCCTCAAGACAATTTTCTTCAATTAGATGAAGAGCTTCCTGCTGGTGGAGCACTGCTCTGTCCTGTCGGTGGAGCATCACATTGTCCTATCGGTGGAGCATTTGTTGGTTCTACTGGTGGAGGAGTATTCCCAATATTTAGATCAGCTTTTCTAATCCATTGCTTTGAGAATTCTTGCTTAAACTCTTCAATTTTTTCTTTACCTTTCAAGCTAGCATTTTTGTTGTCTACCGCTGTACCTTTACTTCTACAAATTTTAGCAATATGCCCAATCTTGTTACATGCATAACAAGTTACATTATTTTTCAGAATAGCTTTCTTATAACCTATGCCAGTTTGTGTTCTGCATTGATTTGATAAATGTCCAAATCTTCCACAAACATAACATCTTACATTCATTCTACAGTTTTCAGAGTTATGACCAACTTTGTTGCATTTGGAGCATTGACCGGTGGGAGGATTGATATTCTGATAATTCCTAGATCTACATTCATTTGCCCTATGACCATATTTATTACAATTAAAGCATTTTCCATTGAATTTATAGGTATTAAGTGGTCTTACTGGTTTGCTATGATCCTGAGTATTTGCAGTACCGGAGCTTTCTCCAACTTCAAATCCAATTCCAGAAGTGTCACCTTTGGGTTTTTGATTCTTCAATAAGGTACCAAGTTCTTCTGAGATTTTCTTGAATTTTTCTTTATGTTAATTTGCATTTTCCAATTCCCTTTCCAAGATTTCTTTTTGTCTCATTAGTTCATTCGAGTCATTCTGAGTATGCATCAGATCTATCTTCAACATGTCATTTTCATAGCTAAGTCTCATGTTCTCATTTGCTGCATCACTTAGTCTTCTAGTCAATTCTTCTTCATTCTTCTTTCTGTCCTCAATCTCTTTGCAAAAACTCATAGTCATATCCTGCATTTCATTTTTTGTTGTCATGATCTCTTGTTTCAACTTGCTTATCATATCATTAAGTGATTCCTTTTCATCATTCTCATTTTACAATTTTTCACAAAGTTCTCTTCTCTTATTTCTTGTAACAGTAAGATTTTCTTGAAGTGCCTGAATGATATCCTGAGTTTCTTTTAAATCATCTTCTAATTTGATATTTTTCAACTTCTCTGCATCATAGTTAGTAAGAGCTCCTTCAAGTTGCTTCAACAGATTTTCCATCTTTACCGGTGTCAAGATCTTCCTCAAGCTGTTAGGCTACTGAAAATAGAGGACCAGGCTCTGATACCAATTGTTAGGGTTCCCACAGATATTGAGAGGGGGGGGTGAATCAGTATCTGACCGGTATTCAAATTTTCTTAAGATAAAACATGCAGAACATAAAGTAACAGTGTACTAGTATGCAAGAATTAATGTAATAAACAGAATAAAAAACATCCACATGAAAAGAACACCATAACACAAGATGTTTAACGAGGAAACCCAGTGTGGGAAAAACCTCGGTGGGATTTGTGACCCACAATATTCACTTACTGGCCAATAAGAGAATATTACTTACAATAGGGTCTTGCACATGCAGGAAGGCCAATTGCCTAGAGCACACTGACTTACAATGAGGATTATACTAATCCAATATTCTATACTGCTTTATAATAGCATCTCCAATGCCAGATTCAGTACTGGTTCTTGCTCTGTTCTTTACATATACCCTTGACCTATAATTCGTACATTAGGTCTGTCTAATAATTTTCTTTATGCTCGCTATACCTATATCTACAAATGTCTATAATGATCTCCTTTATATACAAGAGTCATTTTACAATTTTCTGAGTTGGCTTGCAATAATAATCAAAATATTAAATTTCAAAAATCCTGTCAGCCTTTGTGCCGGTATACATCTTTTCTTTTGTGTCGGTGCTGGTGCCAGTGTAAAGTGGTCTTGTTGATGCCGGTGCACTGTCTTGCTTGAATAATGCTTTGCCGATATGATGTCTTGCCGGTACCATCACGAATGATTTGATGCTTGAATAAGATTGCAAGGTTTCCATCAATGAAAAAACCTTCAATCACACACAATGTCTAATTGGAGTGTCCATATGCCAACAATCAGTAGATATCGAACAGATCAAATAACAAAAAGGGTTCCTCGCAAGGTTATTCGCTATATTCCCATTATTCCACGTATGCAACGATTATTTTAGTGCACTAGCTTGGCACAATTTATGGATTACCATGCACACAATAGAAGTCGAGATGACATTATTTGAATGCTTGCGGATGGCTCAACATTTATGGACATAGAGGAAAAGTGGCCACACTTTAAAGAAGAACCTCGTAATCTCAGGCTTTCATTGGCAGCGGACGGTGTCAATCCATTTGGAGAGATGAGATTTGTTTACTCAGTGTGGGCTATTTTTATTATCAATAATAACATTCCTCCATGGATTTCAATAAAGAGGGAGCACATAATGTTGGCAATGATTGTTCCAGGTATTTTATCATTTAAATATAGTCATCTAAATTTAATTATAAATATTGTAGTAAAATGGTCATAATAATTATGTAATGTTTTTGTTCATTCAATTAGGTAAGTACCAAGTTAAAGATATGAATGTATATATTGAGCCTCTTATCGACTAGTTGCTAGAGTTATGGAATGGTGTCACTAGGTATGACATCTCTAGACCAATAGGACAAAGACAATTTCAATTCCATGCGATGCTTCTATGGACAATACACAATGCCCTGGGGCTAACACATTTTTGTGGTATGTTATAGTGTTCAAGTTGTGTATGAACATTATTATTCAAAAAATTATCATATTTAATCCAATTATATATTATCTTGTAGGTCTTCAAACAAAGGGAAAATTTGCATGTCCTGTTTGTGGTCCAAAGATGAAATCTCATCATTCAAAAAGTTTAGGAAAGTAGGTGTTTGATGAGTATAGGCAATTTCTCCACAAAAATCATAAGTATCGAAATACTGAAAAACATCTTTTCAATGGGAAAGAAGAGAATACATCAAAGCCATGAAGAATGACACCTCACCTGTGGAAGTTGGAATATAATAGAATTAATCGTCAAGGTAATGCCATTCCATCTATTGGTTTGTCATAAAAAATCTTTTCTGTTTTATTTTGTTTACTGATGATGTGATTGATGATCATGAAGGTCGTGAAGGCATAAATGACCACCTTCCTAGGGGAATAAAAAGTTATCCCTGACAATTTAGTGGGTTGCCCTACTACGAGCAGTTACAAATTGTTCATTTGTTTGATAGTATGCATATTGGAAAGAATATAACAGAGACAATATGGAAAATATTGGATGGAAAGCGTGACAAAGAAAAAATTGTCAAAATATGTAGTGACATTCAGGATTCCAATCATGCAATGATAAATGTCATTCAATCAAATAGCCATGGAGACTAGTTTAATATAAGTGAGCTTCCTTGGTTATTAATGGACCAGCAAAGCAATGCTATAAATGAAGTCATACGAAAAATTCAATTTCCCACAGGATTTGCTGCAAACATAAACAATCTCATATCAAAGAAAAATGAATTTGGGCCAGGGATGAAAATGCATGATTGGCATACCTTCATTAAGGTAATTCATGTTCTTGTGTTTTTAGTATGTATTTAAGTATTGCGTGTACGTGTACTTTTCATTATGTTACAAAAAAATGAAAAGATAATTTTATAATTGTTGCAGTACATTCTACCTCTATCTCTCCTAGATGACTTAAACAATAATGTCAAGCAAGTCATATATGATCTTGGAAAATACATGAGGTAAGTAGTGATATTTGTTTAGTTCGTTGTATAGATATTATATTTGCAATTTGTTTTACTTATGTAATATTTTTTTTTGCGTCTTGAATACCTTGTAGGTGGTTGTCATATAAAGAAATCCATAAAGACGATATAAAATATTGGAAGAGAAAAATTCCTCATTTAATGTGTGAAATGCAAAAGTGTCTACCTCTAGCTTTTTTCAATGCACAAGAACACTACCTCATACACCAAGTTGAGGAGATTGAATTGTGTGGACCTCTACACACTAGGTCAATGTGGATAGTTGAGAGGCACTTGAAATTTTTGAAGGCTTTGGTTCGACAAAGAGCACATCCTAAGGGTTGTATGGTGGAGGGATATATGGTATTCCAGACTATGGTGTACATTTATGAATATCTTCCTAAGTTTGCAGCAAAGATCCATGTGGATCACATTTGGGATCCCAACACCATTAACAAATTTGAAGGGGAGTACTTGACAGGGAAAGGTAGATTGAGGAAAGTGAGAGGTAATTATAAGATGTTATTGTAGTTAATTAATTCTTAATCTTCAAAATAAATCGATTGTAAGACGTCTATTTATTTTTTGTACAGTTGGTCAAGAGTGGGATGCACTACATTTGTATATTGCAAACAATCTTGATTGGATGACGGTATGGATTGAACATTGCCAACATTCTGGATGCACGTTAACATGGGAAGGTGTGGCTTCATTGGTTAAATAAGCACATCATAATGAAGATTCCAATGTTATGCAAAGGGAAATTGATTTAGCATATGGTTTAAGAGATAAACAGGAACGTAGAAATTTATTAATCACCCATATGTTTATCAACTCACAATGTAATAAATTTTACATGTTTGACATATCACAGGTCAAACACCACAACGCTATGTGCTGCAATGGTCATAAATTTCGCATAAAAAAGTTGGATGACATGAAGAAAACTTGTGATTCTGGCATCACTGCAGTCTTTGAGGTGACAAATATTTCATCGAGAAATGAAATTCATCCTCAACAGTCTCAAAATCGATACTATGGCATTTTGGATGATATACTTGAGTGTGACTTTAATTCCTTCAAATTAATTTTGTTCATCGTCAAATGGTACAGGCTACGAATGAATAAAAATGATCTTGATAGAACTGTTATTGAACATGATAATGGTTTTATAATGCTAAATACAAGGTCATTTGAACCAGTTGGGGATGAGTCCTATGTTCTTCCAAGCCAATGTGAGCAAGTATTTTACACAGAGGTTCCACATAAACCAGGTTGGTCATTTGTTGTTAGACATGATCCAAGAGGAAGGCCGATAAAGTATAATGTGATGGAAGAAGAAGATACCAAAGAAGTAGAAGATGAAGTGGATGATGATCACGATCAACAGTTTCTCAATGAAGAAGAAGAAGAAGAAGAAGAAGAAGAAGAAGAAGAAGAAGAAGAAGAAGAAGAAGAAGAAGAAGAAGAAGAAGAAGAAGAAGAAGAAGAAGAAGAAGAAGAAGAAGAAGAAGAAGAAGAAGAAGAAGAAGAAGAAGAAGAAGAAGAAGAAGAAGAAGAAGAAGAAGAAGAAGAAGAAGAAGAAGAAGAAGAAGAAGAAGAAGAAGAAGAAGAAGAAGAAGAAGAAGAAGAAGAAGAAGAAGAAGAAGAAGAAGAAGAAGAAGAAGAAGAAGAAGAAGAAGAAGAAGAAGAAGAAGAAGAAGAAGGAGGTGAAGAAGAAGAAGAAGAAGAAGAAGAAGAAGAAGAAGAAGAAGAAGAAGAAGAAGAAGAAGGTGACGGTGATGGTGACGGTGATGGTGACGGTGACGGTGATGGTGATGGTGCTGGTGGTGATGGTGATGATGATGGTGAAGACGTTGATGATGATGATGACGACGATGATGACGATGACGATGACGACGACGATGATGACGATGACAATGACGACGACGACGACGACGACGACGACGACGACGATTACGACGACGATTATGATGATGATGATGATGATGATGATGATGATGATGATGATGATGATGATGATGATGATGATGATGATGATGATGATGATGATGATGATGATGATGTTGGCAATGATGACCTTGATGTTCATGATGATGAAGAATGAAATGTATGAGGTATGCGATTAGTATATTATCTATTTAATATTGACTTCTTGATAGAATTTTTTTTACATAATTAATTCATTATGTTTTGAATTCTAATGCCATTACATAATTAATTTGTGATGCACCTTTTAATATGGAGATGGAGATAGGGAGAGTGACTATTTATGTGACAATTTTTAAACTGTGTTTATTTATAGAAATTGGATTGTTTATTAGCAATGTGATAGATGCTAATTTAAATACATATGTGATGGATCACATGGTTATGATGATGCATGTGACATTTTTTGAACTTTGTGTTTATTTATAGAACATGGATTGTTTATTACCTATGTGATGGATGGTGATTTATGATACATATGTGATGGATTACATGTTTATGATGACACATGATATGTGATGCTAATTGTGATGCTCAATTACATATATGATGACACATCATGTGATGCTTCTAATGCTTATGATACATATGTATTTATTGTTTATCAACTTACAAATGTAGTAATGCTTATGATGCTCAATTGATGGTGTTGATTTCAGGTATAGTCCCTGTGTGATGCTGTCACCCTTGGTGGGAACAGGTCGTTGACTACAAACATCATCAACCATTTAGTTGAGGATCCTGCATAGTCTACATAAAGTAAAGGTAAAGAATTAAAATTTTTTAAATGATTTTGATGACAACATCTTTTTATTATTTAATACTCTTTTTGTCTACAAAGTTCATGTTTTTGATTAAGAAAAAAAAGGTTTTAAGGGACCCGAAACCCGTTTACATAATGAAAGATAGACAATAAAGAAATAAGACAAAACAACTGCAAAAAACCAACACAAAAACCAGCAACTAGGACAAAAAGACAGCAAGGAGCCAACAAGAAATTGGCCTCCCAAACCCAACATTACATATCAATTGAAAAATTTTATATACTCCTCGGCATTCTGAACCAGAAGCATCATCGCCTTGGCCGCTTCCCTCAGATCATTTCTCTCCTGTCTCAGCTAGATATCTTTTGATTTGGTCTCCATTTCAGTAGTTTTCTGCCTTGTCCTTCACCTGGAAGTCTGATGAGTGGAGCTGGAAGTTGGTACGTCTTCAATGATTACCAAATTTTTATCCTGATTTTTCCTCTCCAAGTGCTCCACTAGTGCATTCATATTCTTTGACGAAACTTTTAGGACCTGAAGGCTGTGGTTCATGAAACTTTTCAGAACCTTCTCAGTGCGGGCAACCCGGGTATTGATATTGTCTTTATCCTCCTCAGTCTATTCTTTCAAAATTCTGATAACATCCTCCAGATGTTTTAGATCCCCTTTGATTAGGTATTTTTCCTGTCAATCCTCCATCTCGACTTCTTCCTCGACTTCACTGGTTTCTGTCTCCTCATTCTTTTTCCCAAAATTTGTATCTTTAATCAAATTATTTATCTTATTTTCCAAATCCCTTTGTTTACTTTGCATACTAGTAAAGTTCATGTTGTTCATGTTGTGTACTATGTAATTTCGCTAACGTTTTTTATATTTTTTCTTTGTCACAAGCCGACATGGATCCATCACATATCACAGACAGAGATGTAGCTTGCGACACTTCTACCGAGCAGGTAAACCTTATTGTAATTGTACAAATTAGATAGAAGCAAACTGTTACATTATTATGTTCTTTTTTTTAGTGATTTATACTAATTTTGTAATTGTTAATGATATTCTTGACACAGACGGATGTTTGGGGAAAGGGAAAGGGAGTTGTAGTACCTAAGCACCTTTCTAGGGATGTGGAATCATTAGGGTTAAGCAATGATGACCCTGAAGATCCCATAGACCTTGGGAAATTCTTTAAAATGCCGCTTATACAAATTAGAAAAGAGATTGTTGCTTTCGCAGCCATGCATCCTACCACTGATGAGATACGATAGAGGGTGGAATTATTGTTTAAGACAACAAAAAACTTGCAAGTAAGCAGTAATGAAAGCTTTAATTATAACAAAAGTTCAATAATGGTTTATATTTTATTCTCTTTTATGTCATTAACTAAAATATGTACGTATTGTTTTTACAGCAATTTATCCGCCCTCATGAAAGTCGTTCCCATGATCAGGGTGTTGCAGGATCTTCAGGTGATGATGATTTTATTGTATTATCACTTGCTTGGCTTATCACTCTGAGTACCCAAAACACATTATACTTGATACTGTCAATTTTCAAAATAAAGGTTCATCCTTGTTTACAATTCTTGCAGTTTTCATATATTTAATGTTTGATATATTTAATGTATTATTCTTTAGGTGTTGTCAATGTTACTGTGCAAATGCCGCCACCGCCTCATCAGAGGTCACCCTCACCTGTATTTCCGACTGCAATGTTGGCAACATGTAGCATGCAGACATCCTCTAGTGCACGTCATATTGGCCCACCCACTGTTGGTAGATCCCTCTTTTGCTCTATCTTATGTCATGTGTTTATTTCCCTTCAAGCGTTCTTTCTTGAATTCTAATGCCATTTCATAGTGGATTCATTTTTTGCAGGAGGAGATGCACATGAGGATGTGCCAGAGGTGACTACTACTGATAACATACCATCATTTCCTAGATCTTCTTGTATTGCTAGTACGGGAATGTTGCAAGCTACATTGGTGGTGAGCGATGAAGAAATGCTTTCCTTAAAGACACAAAAGGTTCCAGGTACTTTAAAATTATTATTATATATACTCTAATTGTAATTTACTTTATGATCACTCATTTTGGACTAATGATCCCATGAATTTTTTGCAGGCAATGATATTTTCTATAAACATCTTAGTGACATTGCATTGCAGATATTTGAGCCCACCATACGTAAAAGGTGGTACATCATATGTGAACTAACCCTAATCCACTTTTGATTTCATATCATTTCTAGAATAGTTTTCCTTTGATCCATTTCTTGAAGTGTAATAAATCTAGCTTCAGTTCATTTTTGAATCTAACAGGTTTGTTTTTGCTTTAAAAGGTGGAATGATCAAGAAAAAAGGTTAAAAGATGAATTGACAAACCAAATGGTTGAGTGGTTTGGAAATGACACCTTTGACAAAACCAAGCTCCTTGAAAAAGCTGGCATATATCTAAAGTATGTGAGGGACCAATACAGGACCCATTTGGAGAGGAACCTAAAGTACGAGTGTCCCCCCATGATTCTAGAGAGGGAGTGGAAGGACTTGATTTTGGATGGCAAGGAGAGAATTGAAAGGAAAAAAGGAAATACACCACTAGACGCTAGAAGAAGGTACGAGATACTATTAAGAATGTAAATATGTACTAATTAATTACTCTTTATATTTATATAATCTAACATATTTCAAACTTTTTATAGACTGAGTGACACGTCAAAGGCAACCACGACAAGGGACAAAAAGCACGGGAAACACAAACTCGGCTATGGTGGTTACATGAAACTTGTTGCACAAATTGTAAGTATCTCATGTAAATGAAATATTGCATCAAAATATTAATAAATTGCAAACATTTTTTTTTATCAAACAATGCAAGCAAAATTCACGGTACCAAGCAAAAATGCAGAGCTCTAAATTCAATAGGGCGCCCACAGAAGATGACAAGAGAATTGCCTACCAGAAAGGCTATTCAGCCGTGGCTGATCGGCTACGAGAATTGAGTGGGCATACACAACATTCGAGTGCATCCGTCACATAGGTAAATATGCTAAATGAAAGTTGTTTCAAATTGAATACTTTACCAATAATCTAATTGATGTTTTTGATTAAGGTAAAAGCAGGTTTCGAAGGGGCCCTGAAACCCTATACAAGCAGAACTTAAACAACAAAAGAAAAGAGATACAAAAAGGAACAAACCATTGAAAAGTCAGTAGAAAACCAGAAAAAGCCCCATAAAGCCAGCAAGCCAGCCGGACTCCAAGAGAGAAACTGGTTGATTTTTTCCAGGGCATTTGCTAGGGTGTTGTTAATTTCATGCAACTCTTTGATGTTATCCCTGAGATTAGGGAGATCCTTTGCAGAAGAAGCCACAACTTTCTTGACACTAGCCCTTGTCCTCTTCGCAGCGCCACCAACCAGAGTAACTTCACCGCTACCAGTCTGGATAGTCTCTTCGTCCAAGTCAAGTTCCACTACCGGTTTCGAAGAGTTGGTATGATCAATGACCTTAGCAATATCCTCCAAGTTTTTAGTGACAATAGATAGGATACTAGGGATAACACCCATAAGATTTTTCATCGCCTCTCTCCCTTCTTCCAGCGATTTAACCTTATCCTCCATATTCTACTTCCAATTTATCTGGTCTCTGTTGTCATCCTCCCTCTTCTCATCCGTGTTTTTCCCCTTTTTCTCCAGGTTCTTCAGGAGCTCGTAAGTCCATCTGTCATAACCCATTCTCACTTTAGTGAGTTTCTTGAGGTTATCCAAGAGAAGCCCTTTATCCGCACTTTCCTTATCCTCACTAGCTCTCTCCTTAGTCATGTCCTTCTCAGAATATTTGTTTGTTTCCTTCTCAGAATTCACATCAATTTCCTCATTATCCTTGAAATCCACATCCTCCATGGGATGGCTGTTGTCCTTGCCAGGGCAATCACTGAGGGTAGGGCTTTCATTTCCAGGCTCATTATCACCACATTCTTCCTCATTGCCTAGCTCCTCATCATTCCAACTATCTTTTCCATTGGAGTCATCCATCTCCATTTCGCTGCATTCCTTATCAATTTCCTCTATTTCCATCCCAGGGGCACTTTTTCTTTTTTTGCTAGAGAACGCCTTCTCCTTGCTGGAGTCTCCTCCCTCCATCTTTCTCTTACCTAGAGAGGCAGAAATCCTCTTGTTTTCCAGTAGGGCGAGGGTTTTACAATGCTCATAGATGAAAAGAAAAAGCCCACAGTGGAGAATCGGGCTAGAGGGATTTTTACTATGTTTATTGAGGGACTTGGAAAGGGACCTAGAAAGGTAGTAGGGTAGAGATACCTTTTTTTCATGTCTGAAATGGTTTAAGAGAACAAAGTGGTAGGTGTGGGCCCTAGAGAATCGACCCTCAACCATGATGTATTCCATAATTGCATTTAGAACCCATCCCCATATTTTCTTAATATTAGCTGCTTCGTAGTAGCCCCCAGTGGCTTTGCTGATTCTAACCCTCTCTTTCTCTTTCCTTGGGAATAGATTGACCGCATTGTTGGAGACTTTAAGGTCTCGAAAGAAATTAAGCCCAGTGTGGGGCATCTAGTCACCGTAGCTATAAGCCCAGCGTCTAGCTTGAACTTAACTCCATAGATTTAAAATGAACCATTAGACCAATTTTTGGAAATCTTGGAAACGATGAGGTTTACCCTACCTTTATCATAGTCCATGAGCTTCTCCATGAAGCTTGTGAGAGAACCCTTTTCCAGTTTTGCCCACACTTTTGGCATCTCTTTCCAAGTCGACGTATTGTCTGGTTCCTCCCTTCTTAGGTCTCCTCCCATCTTCAGATTTAGACTATCTGCTCTATTTCTCTGCAAACTAAGCCCTTCTTTCCCGAAGTTTCTCAAGATTTTGAACCGGGAAACTCATAAAGCGTGTGCCAAAATATTATAGATTGTTGGGGATTTGCCGCTTTGCCAAGTAATGATGACCTTTCCATCAAGGCATAAATTATTCATAATCCCTGTCATGATTATACTGTCCTTCTCTCCCCATATGACGATCCTTTCTGAGGAGCTCTTTAATGTTTAAATTGAGATCTTCCCCGTGCCAAATCGATTGGGAGTCAGAGTAAACTCCTATATTTGCTAGATAGTCCACCACACTATTTTGCTCTCTAAAGGCATCTTGAATAATAATTTCTTTAAAACTTGCAATGATCTCCCTAGCTTTCATGATAATTTATTTCAATTGACCATGATGGCTCCGACTCCCCCTTGAGACACTTAATAATATTAAGTGAATCTCCCTCAAGCCATAATTTTTCAAAATTAAGACTTTTGGCTAAAATTAAGGTGTTCAAGGCAACTGAGGCTTCAGAAAAATGACTAGTTTGATTCCCCAAAGGACCAGCCACTGCTTTTAAACAACTTCCAGCAAAATTCCTGACAATGCCCCCATATCCGGATTTACCCGGATTCCCCTTTGAGGCCCCATCAAAGTTAGCCTTAATCCACCCCTAAGGAGGAAAACACCAAACGAGACCATCTCTTCCTTTCTCCTTACTAGTAGTAGTGGTGGAGAGGTTCCACCTGTCTTTGAAGTTATCTTTAGCAGCTGGTCCATGATAAGTGCCATAGAGGCATTCAAATATACTCCTATAAATTTTATCTGCCACCACTTTGGGAATAGCCCTTTCATCCCTGAAAATCCTATTGTTACACTCTTTCCAGATAACAATCAACAGAGTGAGTCTCCAGGTCTCCACAATTTTAGGATTAGAATTAGGGCAATGCTATTGCTGCCAGGAATCCCCTAGGGAGTTCAGGGAAACCCAACTCAGGTTCCACCTGCTTAAGATGATTTTCCAGATATCCTAACTAAAAGTGCACTGATTGAGAATATGACAAGCCCTCTCTTCTTCCCTGCAACAAAGAGAACACCTATTAGGAAAAACAAAACCTCTCTTTTGAAGGTTATCCAGGGTTAAAACCTTATTTTGGATGAAAATCCAGAAGAAGATGTTAACCTTAGGAAGTAACTTCTTGTTCCAAACTTTAGCCTAGATAGGAATTTCTTCCATAGAATCATTATGAATAGCCACAACTGAGGAAATAGAATATTTCCCATCCGGAGTTTCCCTCCATATCAATTTGTCATCTTTGTTGTCTATAGGGATTTTAGTAGAAAGAGCAATCTGAAGGAACTTGAGCCCCAGACATTGCTGGCTAAAATCAATCCAGTTCCCATTTCTCTAGTAATCTCTGACCAGCTCACCAAACCTACTTTTGAACCAGTCTTTCCAGTCTTTAAGGATTGATACTTCCTCCAGGGGTTTGTCCAATATCCATCTAGCTTCCCAAAATCTTATTCTCCTCCCATCCCCAAGGTTCCAAGTTCGACCAGCAGCAACCCAACTTTTAGCAGATTGAACAACATTCCATATAGCCGAACCTTCAATAATGAATGATCAAGGAGTTCTTCCTCAGAAGGTTGCATATAAAGATATTTGTTTTTCTAGATTGAGTTCCATTCTCTTTCCTCTCCTTTCAATCTCCAAATTTGTTTGGCTAATAAAGCTTTATTCATAGTACCAATATTCCTTAAGCCCAAACCACCAAAGGCCTTAGGGGAACAAATTTTATTCCAAGCAATAAGGGGAATTCTATTTTTGACTTCCACTCCCGACCAAAGAAATTTTTTTTGGATTCTTTCAATGGATTCCACAAACTTAGTGGGGATTTTGAACAAGCTGAGAGAATAAACAGGAAGATTTTGGAGAGTGGCTTTAAGCAGAGTAATTTTGCCTGCTTGACTAAGGACAACCCCTTTCCAACCAGCAAGTTTCGAGTTAAGTCTATCTATCAACTTATTCTAGAAAGAATCCTCGGGCTTGAGACATAGAGGAAGCCCCAGATAAGTGGAGGGAAGCTCAGAAATAGTGCAGCCAAGAATTCTACCAATCCTTAGTTGCCTTTGGACCGGGGTATTGATGAAGAACAAAGAACTTTTATCCTAGTTGATTTTTTGACCAGAGGCAGATTCATAAGTATCCAAGATATTCTTCATATTTTTAGCTTCCAAGATGGTTGCTTCCCCCATGGTAATAGAATCATCAATGAATTTTTCATGAGAACAAACAACATTTTTAGAAGAAGGTTTCAGACCCCTAAGATTGTTATCTTCCACATTTTTAAGAATGAATCTACCCAGCCATTCTGCTAGAATAGTAAACAAGATAGGGGATATGGGGTCCCCCTCTCTAAGACCTCTAGTGCTTTTGAAAAAGCTGGACGGGGAACCATTGACTATAACAGCAGATGAGGAAGTTTCCATAAGTTGAGAACAAAGCTGAATAACTTTGCCACTAAAACCGAAAGCTTTCATAATTCTAAGGGGAAACTGCTAGTTCACTCTATCAAAAGCTTTAGCCATGTCTAACTTTAGGAAGAAGCCCTGGTTATTCACCACTTTTAGGGAGTGGATATTTTTATGAACGAAAATAATGGAATCTAGAATCTATCTACCAGGGACAAAGCCATTCTGCTGGATAGAGATTATTCTTGGAAGAATATCCAACAACCTAGAAGTCATAACCTTAGATAAAATCTTATACACAGAGTTACATAGGCTAATGGGTCTAAACTTGTTGAGAAAATTAGCACTTGGGATTTTCGGGATAAGAACAATGAAGGTAGCATTCAGTTCCTTAAGGAGCCTTCTAGAGCCAAAGAATTGTTTAACACCATTGCAGATGTCAGCCTCCATGATGTGCCAAAAATTTTGGAAAAAAAACATTGGAAAACCATCTGATCCAGGGGACTTATCACCCTGAAAAGAGAACACCACCTTTTTGAATTCTTGATTAGAGGGAATACTAGATAAAAGGTTATTATCAGCTTCAGTCAGGATAGAAGGAATTGCTTGTAAAAGGGTATTTTGATTGCTGATATCCAGGTTATCCACTTCTCCCAGCAAGGAGCTAAAATGCTCAAGAGCTTCCTTCCTAATATCATTATCCTTTGTTAGGATGCCTTTACTGTAGGATAGTCTGGATATTCTATTAGCCGCCCTATGCTTAAGAGTAGTTAAGTGAAAAAACCAGGTATTTTTATCGCCTTCCTTCAAGAACAAAGCTCTAGATCTTTGTCTCCAGAATGTATCTTCATTGGAGATAATGGTGTGGTATTTAGACAAGAGGACATTTTTGGCCATCCTAAGATCTTCAGACAACCCAACCACTTGGATTCTATCCTAAACATCCTTTATTTCAGTTTTGACTTGATTTTTGCTCTTGAAAATATCCCCAAAAATCTCTTTGTTCCAGATTTTAATTTTGGCCTTAAGGATATCAATCTTTTTGGCTATTCTAAAAAGAGCCTTACCCTCCACTTCAGAATTCCACCATTCAACAATACGTGCTTCCAAGGAAGGATGGGAAAGCCACACTTTTTCAAATCTGAAAGGGAAGTTTCTCTTGGCCGAAAGAGAGTTGGCAGAAAAGGAGATGGGGTAATGGTCTGACCCAATTTTGATAACAGAAGCAAGGGAGCAGCTAAACTTGGTTAACCAATCAGGAGAAATTAAAGTTCTATCTAACTTTACTTGAATCAGGTCAGCTCCGGTTCTTCTATTTGTCTAGGTGTAATTGATGCCCTAGAGATCCATGTCAATGAGAGCTTGATCATTTATGAAATCCATAAGGTCTTGTTTCCCATCAAGTTGTAAAGGGAGACCTCCCATTTTCTCTTCCTCTTTGAGTGGAGTATTGAAATCTCCCATAATAATCCAACTTTGGTCAGCAAACTTGAGTCTTTCGTCTGCAAGGCTTCTCCAATATTTAACTCTCCTAGTTTTAGTGTTAGGCGCGTAGACATTAGATAACACCCAGAAAAAGTTGTCCTTAATATGCTCAAGTTGAATTGAGTTCCTGTTAAAAGCAGAGATGATTTCCCTACCTTTAATGGTTTTTTGGTTCCAAAAAATCGCAGTTCCTCCAGAAGCTCCCTCCGAGTTAGAACCTATGAAACCATTTTCCTTGAAAATTCTTATCTTTTCAACTTTTTCCATAGACATCTTGGTTTCCTAAATGAGGACCACATCAGGTTTATGATCTCTAATGATGTTTCATAACACATCCTGCTTATGAGGGGTGTTCAGCCCTCTGATATTCCAGGATATTATCTTCATACTTTAACCGGGGATAGGGCTGACTCAATGGAACACTGTGTTCCATCAACACGGTTCTTCCACCTTTCCTATTCCCTTTGATGTTTTAGGGATGACCTTCCCTGCTTTTTGTTCTAACTTCCAACATCTGCCTTTTTTAATTCCTGCTTCTAGTTGAGATCCCTCCATTGAGTTCCTCCTTGTTCATTTTTCCTTCTCTCAGACCAAGAATCTAGAGATTCCCTTCCAGAATATCCATTACCACACTTTGAGAAGGGGTTTTACAAAGATGAGGCTTTGGATTTCCATTGGTTAAAAGCAATAAGGGCTCGATGCCAGAAGGGTCTTGAGCTTCATTGAAGTTTTCCTCGGCCAATTTTGAGAATGAAGAGGCTGGACCGGATTCTTCCTTCTCCTGACTGATAGATCCAATCTCCTGGTCCTCTGGGCTATTTTTATTTTTCAACTCAGTTCCTTGCTCTACTTCTATAGAATTCTCTGGTTGGTTATTAGAGCAGACACAATGTTGTTTTTCATTAATGCTATTCCCGACCTTCTTGACTTTATTAACTAATTCCGTAACATCCTTATTTTGGTCACACTCAACTGATGGGTCTCCTTTTTTATCAATCGTTTGCCAAATCTTTTTGTTCTTAATATTGCTATCAGTCTTTCTTTCCTTTCTCTTCTTGAGCGGGCATGATTTTGCCCAATGCCCTGATTTTTTACAGTGGAAACAAGCAAACAGAAGTGATTCATATTCAATAGCTTGGGACCATTTTCCAAGTTTAGATATGATTTCTATGGATTGGGGCATATCCATCATTTGATTAACATTAATATAGATGCGAGCAAAGATTAACCTTGATTTAGCCATCATCATCGGATCAATTGACAAAAGTTCTTCAAATGATTTCGCAATACCCTTGAATACTTCCTCGTTCCAATATTCCAGCAAGAGACCCTAGAGAGGCGTGTCCATACTGGCACAGAAACGAAGGACTCATCAGGGGTGACGTTCGGGGCCCATTTCTGAAGAGCCAAGGATGACTTTCCAAGCATCCATGGGCCTTCACAAAGAGCCTTATTCATGTCTTCTTCAGAGTTAAAAGCGAAGGAAAAAAACCCCTAGGCAGCGCTGCCACATCCACTTGACCTTTAACAAGCTAATGTCCCACTAATGTCATGGATAGACCAACTACAGTCATATCTACCACTTTATCCGAAACAAAGATAGCAACTAGTCCTGAAACTAGGTCTGAGATATTTTTGACTTCTGGGAGCCCAGATTTAGCCAGCGGTTTCACTCCAAAGAGTGAAGACCATTTTTTACCTTTACCTCTGTCGTGTGGGTCCCCGGATTTTGAATCTTTGTCCTCCCCCGATTTGACTATTTCCTTGTCCTCTTCTGACCCTTGAGATGCCTATCCTCCTGCCTGTTTGCCAGTTCCAATCCCAGAGAAACTGCCTTCCCCAGGAAATCCGCCTTCCCCAAGAATTCCGCCATTCCCCAATTTGAAATTTGGGGTTCCTGCTCCTTTTCGCTCCGCCATGTTGAGTTCCAACATAAAGTGACTATATTTGTTTTAAATAAGCAAGCAATGATAACAATGTGCATGTCATTGGAATGCAACCTGCTAATTGTGAAACACCACCTACACATGAAGGTCTGGATGTGCATCCCAGTAGTGGAGGTATTCATTTGCTATTCAAATTTATTTATTTAGCTATTAATATAATTAAACATCTTAATTTGTAATTAGAGTAGTAATTAATGTAACCTTTTTTGTTAATATTTTAGAGCATGTAGTTGGTGGTGAGCAAGTGGAGCATGATCTGGGTACACAACCTCAAGAACGTGATGTTCCCCACTCAGGTAAAGAGGACCACTGTTATTTCTTTAAACAAATATAATTGCAATTGGTATTCAACATTAATGTAACCTTTAGTATTTCAACTCCAGATGATCTAGAGGGTGTTCAACATGTTGAGGTTGAGGCTACACAAAATGATGTGGCCCCATCAGGTAAAGAGCACAACAATTATGTTCTCTAAATTAATGAAATACTTGTAACATAATTTTTTTTTTTTTGAATTTAACCCATTTCTTTGTTATTGTTGAGGACCCCCCTTTGTTTCAGTGTCCTCGTCCTCAGTATAAAACTAGGCATACATTGAGATCATGAGCAGTTGGCGGAATATCTGCAGAGGGGGGAAATGATGAAGAAACTGATGTTCCACTTAGTCTTTTCATAGCTTCAAAGAAAAAATAAAGAAAGAAATGATTGTAATCTAACTTATTTGATAATGACTGATTTTTATGTGTTAGTGAATGTAACTATGTGCTAATTAATGGTTATGGATGATATGTGTTAATTAATATTGATGAATGTTGCGTGTTAATGAATGTTAATCAATGTTATGTGTTAATGAACGGTATGTGATATTAATGAATGAATGCTATATTTTATTAATGGTAGAAAGAAAGAATGAATGAATGTTATAAGATGTTAACGAGGAATTTAGAGTGATGTTAGGGGGGGGAGAGGCCAAATGAGCTTCCACCTTCACGTGGTTGGCCCTGTTAAGTAGAGAATATTAAACTACTCTCGAAACCAAGTGAAGCTCAACAAGGTAACACACTTTTCAATATTTCATTATGTTGCACAGTTAATCTTATTGAATAATGTATATTAAATCTTAATTGTAGGGTCCAACAGAGCCAACATGAACAACAACACCACAAGTTGCTAGGTATAATGAACTCCCATATTGTCTTGTCTGTACATGAACAATATGAGTTGCTTCTAGTGTTGATATCCAAGGTAGGACTGCAAAAGTTATGAATATGCCTCATCCTTGTAAGTTTTTTTATTACTTCTAAGTAATGAATATGCCTCATCCTTGTAAGTTTTTTTATTACTTGTAAGTCATGAATATTTCTCTTTAGTTGATTAAAATTAAATGAAAATCTTTAATGAATACACAAAACTATATACATATGCAGGTGCACCATGGTTGAGATGGTCCAACTCCCTAGTCTCACTCTATGATTAAGCGCATGCCATATCTAAATCAAAGACATCTCAAATACATCATCTGTGGAAAGCTGCAAAATGCCATTTTCATACATAAGCAAGACATACACAATTGGGCACAATCACCAAGAGAACGGTAAAAAAGTGTGTTTGAGATTGTATCATGGATGCTTTTAAGGATTGTATCATGGATGCAAAAAATCTCTTCATTAATCCTTGACTCATGATTGCTATAATACTTCTTTAGACTTCTCATGTCATTTGTTGCACTTCTTCACTATTTTGGACTGAGTTTCAACTTTGTATTTGCCTTGACTTATGACTGTACCTAGCTTTGTCCTATCTTTGTAAGCTTCCTCTTTGAATTGTGGTTGTAGCTTTGATAATACCTTTTTAATGTTGAACTATTTGTAAGGAGGACAACTCCTAATGAATGTTGCAAATTGTGTTCTAGTGATTGAGACTAACCTTTTTGTACTTGATGCTTTTGACTAGTTGTCATAACCTCTGACTTTGATGCTTGTGCCTTAATAGAACTAGATGTTTCTTGTATGCATACTTGGTCAAGGACTGCATTATGATGCTATAAGGATACAAACAGATTATGTATTGTATTGAGTTTCACATTTGACATGAGTTCCCCTATGACTGCTATGCCTCTTGAGGTTATAAAGTGTTGTTCTTGTCAAGTTTTGACAATGCTGCAACAATAACATGTTATTTGTTGTTAAGGTTTGAAAAGACCTTTTAGAAACTTATACCCTGCTCTTTTTCACTCAGTAGACTTGAATACTGTCATTTTATTTGGTACTAGGTATGATTGCCTACTGGCTTTACTGTAGACTGCAATCTCTCTAGACTATATTTTCTGAGTGTTGTTGTTTTATACTTGACCATCTATTAGGAAAACATAGCTTGAAATTTCCAAAACAATTAATGAATGACTGCACTATCACCAATCTATCTTGAAGATTTGACTACTCTTTAGATTATGATTATGACTGTCATGATATTTCATGAGACTGCTCTATCCCCATATGAAACCCTTTGTTCCCACAAATCAATGCTTTGAACTTGACTGCAACTTTATAGTGATCACTGCCTTTGTATAGTAAGCTTGCTACTTTCTCAACTTTTGATATATTGGAGGCTCCTAGGATGGTTTCTATCTTATAGGATGGTTATAATCAGATTATAACCAGTCTCCATGGTTGCAAGACCTAAAGAAGGATTCTTATCATCAATAAGATGCATACTTTTGGTAATATAGAAAGACAAAAAATATATTAGAACCATATTTTTTGTTGAGTCATAATATGATGTGTTAATTTAGCTAAATAAGGGAACCAATGTTGTATTAGGTTTAATTCCATGATGACAGTTGAAGCTTGTTAGAGATAGGGGATTTGTAGCAGTTGGCTTGTTAGGTTATGTCACAATCCCATGAAGGTCCTTGTAAACCGTTAATGTCAATAGACATGAGACTGTTATGTAATGAATTGGATCAGCTAAACCTAGAAGTTTTGTAACCAATGAATCAACTGAATCAAGTGTATGTTAATTATCTTATGATGGTCATTTATGACTATTATTCTTAGTAGACATTAAGTAGTTCACTAGATAGTTGGTTAGTAAACCAGTGAGTTAGTTGGCTCAAGTGTATGCTATTTATCATATGATGGTCGTTAATAACCATTATTGTTAGTACACATTAAGCAGATGGCTTGTTTAGATTGATGGTAACTAGTGAGTTTGTTGAGCTCAAGAATTCGATGTACAAGTCGAGCAAGGGAGGTGAACACTAACAACGCATTGGTGCTTGCAATGTTAAAACCTTGGCCAAGATGGTGATGCTTTATCTAAGTGATGAAACTGGCCATTTGAATTCCTTTCTCATATTGATTAGCTTAATAATATTTGTTCAATGTTTTTTATCGTTAAAAGATTACCTTCCTTTTAGATTAATTAGTTAGATTCTTATTATGTTGAAGAACATTTAGTTAGTTTTCTCCTTCAACTGAAGTAGTTATGTTTTATTTTGAAATGCTCAATTTTTTATCTTAATATAGATCACAATTTATTTTCTTTAAGTATAGAATTAATGGAATATTACATATGGTATCAGAGCAACCAAGTTTGACATTGAACCTCGGGCTTTCCACCTATAAACAAAACTATATACATATGCAAGCGCACCATGGTTGAGATAATATGCAGGCGCACTATATACAAAACTATATTCACAAGTAAATCTTTTATTCAAATCCACAATATGAAACATAGAGTTTTACTGGAAGAACACAAGTAACCTTATCTCCTTTAGATAATATCACAAGCAACGGCCTGCAGAAAGATGCAGTAATCCACAACATATACACAAAGGAAAGATGACTGATTATATTATGTATGTTTGCAAAATTGTACAATAGTAAGCCTGAGGCTATATTCTAATTCTTCTCTAATGATCCTCATTGTTGCAAAAGTTCCCTCATTTATATGAGGGTATACATTGTCACCAAGCATCGTGGCTTTTCAACACATAACTATTAATTAGCACTTTTGTTAACAAACTGGAAGATAAACAAGTTCAACATTCCTATGTGTTGAATCTACTTATCATCTTTATACATTACAATGTCATTGTTTAGTGTCCTCATGTCACTTTCTGTCTGCAAATGATTGGATAGAATATGGTTAACACAAAGTGACAATTCTTTGTCCCGATCCAACTCTGCTACTGCTCGATTCTTCTCATCACTGAACTCTTGTTTCCACTGTTCCAATGATACTAACTCACCATTACTGTAAAAAGAGGGCACCCTAGGGGTATTCCCATCGTCCAGCCTCTAAATCTCTTTCCTTAATTGATTTTCCAATTCATCATGGGACTTCAAGTAAGCCTCGACTTCAATTTTCTTGCCTGGATTCATCAGACTATTGTCATTCATCATGCCTTCCAGCCGAGACCTGAGCCTTTCATGCTCTTTCAAAGCTTTGACTGTTCCAGTGTATGTCTTCCAATAGATTTCTGCAACCTGCACCATACTTTTGAATCTATGCTCAACGACCTCAAGAACTAACTTATCCATCTTTTCACATTCCTTTTTTACTTGCCGAGATGTCTTTTCAACCCTGTTCCTCCAATACATAGCGCCTGTCAAGGCATCCATGGCATCTCTATCAACACCATATGTCATCCCTGTTTGACTGGTACCTATATCAATCTGAAGCAATCTTTCTTGCAGCCTCTATTTTTCTTCATCGATTTTCTCATATAGGCTTTTGTATGTAGAATTTTCTCAGACCAGAAACTCTATTTGATCTTGGTTCAGTTTAGCAACATCCAAATTTAGTTTGGCAGTTGTTCTAGGGTCAGTCTTTCCAACCTGCTGCACCATCAAATGTCCAAAAGCTTCTTCTGTATCAACCAATATAAGTCTTTATCTTTGGGATAGATAGCCCACTGTAGAAGAGCTTTCTGATCTGGATCATATCCTAATCCTCTAAAGAGTTTATTAATCTCTTTTGGCATCATTTTCTTACTTGGGTCCTATTTCTTGAGGAATCCATCAAACAACAAGGCAGAGTTCATGTCCCATCCAGAGTATAATAGCACACCAACTTCCTTAAGAAACTGTATTCCCTTCTTAGGTGTCATTTCTCTCATCACAAGATCCATCTCCTCTTGTAACTTTTGAAGTTGCTGCTCTTCTTCACTATTTCTCATGTTATTCCTAATTTGAGATCCTTTATGTTGATAGAGGAATGCGGTGAACTCCTTGGAAGAAATGAAGTCACTATCAGCAATGAAATCCTCATGCTCCAATAATCTGATGTCAGCCACTTCTCGAACATCCAGTTGTCCTGTTGCCAAGTCTATCGATGTATCCTTTGCATAATCAGGGGGTAATCCTCTCGAGGAGTGAATGGAATGATGCCAGATGTGGAAGCAGGAGACATATGAGCCAAAGGCTCTGTATTCCTAATAATATCAATGTAATCCCTAAAAACATGAGGCAAGACTCCCTCAAGTATTCCCAATTCATGTTCCATAAGTTTGTTGGCCAGCTCCAAGGGGTCTTCAATATTTTATAGCATGTTCTCATCCATTTTCCTTCTAAAAAGCTTCCATTTATAAGCCTACATTTCTTTCTCAAACTTTATTCGCTTCACTTTAGCCTCTTCTCTGCCAATGTTCTTAATGAGGTCATCTAGTAGGTAAGATTTATGCTCTCCAGCCTTCAGCTTTTGTGATGACTCGACTATCCTTATGTATCCTTCAGGATCAAAATTGGGCCTTGGATCCCCCATACCCATGCCATAATAATCCAATTTTGTCTGCAGCAGGCCATAACTCTTTGAACTTTTCACAATAAAATCTGAAAATACTAACAACCCAGGTACAATTGATTGTTTCCCATGGCTTGTCAGATGTTCTGTACTCACTATTGATAGTTGCCTCACAATTTCCATACAATCCACTCTATTAGGGACTATAAGTGGTAGTAAGTATGGTCTCTCTTCGAACCCGTATACCCCGACTTGTGTGCAGTCTGAAAAACAATACCAATCTCCCCAATTGTGTTCAATTAAGGAATCTTCAACGAAATATTTTGGTCTTAGGAATATTTGAACCTCTGGTGCAAGGGCATGATCGCATGAGCATCCCAATAATCTATATAATGGCTTGACAAAGAACTCCTCAAAATGCCAATATTGATTATTCACATACCTCTGGTCCCATGAAGAAACCCATAGTTGCACTGGTTTTCTCATCCCAACATTGTCATATGTCCTGACACATAACTCTTCTGGCCATAACCCTTCATCTTGGCCCACATACAATAGCATATGCATAAGTAAGGAATAATACTTGAAATGAACATTGATGACATCCCCCTTTAACTTTTCTAACCCATGATTCAAAACCTCAACCAAATAAGTAGAAAAATAAAAGAAGCAGGGGTCCTTAGACTGCAAATCGGCACAAATGACCATGGTTACAATATCCATCAAAGGATGAGCTTTTATCCCTAGCACTTGGGTGAAACAGTAATAGGTATACTTGAAATATGGATGGAAAGAGTTGACATCATAGGGAGCTTTGTCATCTTGAACTAGTGGCACTAAGGACCCTGCATTCCTAGGTCTATGTATAGGGAGTCTCCACGTTTTGTAAATGTGCTCTAGGTTAAAATATTCACTTGTTAACTTCTTGAGGTCAATCAATTATTCAAATCCCCAATCCAATTTGAACACAGTGTCAATAACCTCCTTTCTGATTGCAAGAATTGGCTCACCCATGTAGTTATATATGGTCCTGGTTTTAGGTTCATAATTGTTTGCCAATGCCTTCATGAGTTCCACATTTACGAATACATTAGCCACATCTAACCATCCTAAGTTCAATCACCATAAATTGTTGATAGGTTGAGGGGCAACTCTTCTGTTGTACCCATATATGAATAATTCATACCCTCTCAATTCTATCCATATGTCTTCAAGATCCTCAAATCGGTCCTCCAGGCCTTCCTCATCATCTCTAATCTTCTTGTACCTCAAACTAGATGATGGCCACTGGTCAATCAGGTCTTGGGCCAAAGAACGCCCTTCCCTTTTCTATCTTTTAGGTTTTTCTTTTGCAGTGATAGGTTCTTTTCCCTTTCTGGTCTTATTAGTTTTAGATGATGATTCCATTTGAATTTTAAAAATGAGGTCTATGTGCAAACAACTTACTTGGAATTACTGAGCTTTATCTATGAATTCACCCAATTCTTGCTTTCAGTTCGTCGCCTGTGAATTCCTTAATGTTGTGTCCTTTGATGTTGATCCACTACTTATGGCATATTTAATCAGTTAGTAATGACAGTTTGGACAACGGTCACTCAGGCACATGTTGGAATGTAATGGCGATGTGACCTTCTGTGGGATTTGTTTCTGATTTTCACGGAAATCAATAATCATTTCAATGAGGATATGTCTTTTGATCATTTGTTTCTTTAGTCCATCGATCTCTTTGTTTCTATCGACAATACTTTTGTTTCGAATATTACTTCAATCAAGTATTTTTTCCCTTCATCGAAATACTATATTCGGTCAGTATGGCTATCTCCTCATCGAAACATATCTGATATCCATCGGGTCTTATGTCGAAGAAACCTTGGGCTTCAGTGTCCTCCTTTATTTTTCCATCGAAATACTTCTTTCATCGATATCACTATGCCCCGTCGATGAATGATCTTCACCGATAAAGTTACATCAACAAAACCACGCATATCGAGAACATGCCTTTTAACCTCCTCGCAACCTATATCCTCATCGATATCTTTTATTGATGTAGCTTCCTTTTGTCTGATCGATATTATTCTTTTGATGAAAATGCTCCTTTTGGTGGGTCCTTTTTATGTTGCATCGATAGTATTATTTCCTCGAGAACTTTTCCCGTCGATGAAGACCCTCTCTTCTTTCTTTGATATCTTTTGTCGATGAAGTTTAACCTCCTCAAAACCTATATCCTCATCGATATCTTTTATCAATGTAGCTTCCTTTTTTCTGATTGATATTATTCTTTCGATGAAAATGCTCCTTTTGGTGGGTCCTTTTTATGTTGCATCGATGGTATTATTTCCTTGAGAACTTTTCCCGTTGATGAAGACCCTCTCTACTTTCTTTGATATCTTTTGTCGATGAAGTTTAACCTCCTCAAAACCTATATCCTCATCGATATCTTTTATCAATGTAGCTTCCTTTTGTCTGATCGATATTATTCTTTTGATGAAAACGCTCCTTTCGGTGGGTCCTTTTTATGTTGCACTAATAGTATTATTTCCTCGAGAACTTTTCCCGTTGATGAAGACCCTCTCTGCTTTCTTCAATATCTTTTGTCAATGAAGTTATTATCTTCGGTGAGTCCTTTTTAGAATTCATTGGCATTTCCTTCCTTTGATGGCTCTTTTATATCGATGATAATAATTATCTTTGGTGATAATAATTATTATTTTTTGATAAAAATTATCATCGTCTGAATTACGATGAATACCAAGCTTTCGACCGACGACTTCTTTGACTGTCGATAGAGTCCATTGGTTGTCGAGTTTCTGACGGGCATGACATCGTCGACCAATTTGATGCTAAGTTTTCAATGGTGTATTTTGTCGACACTCCGATGAAAATTCGTCACAAATCCGACAAACTTCCGTCGCAAATCAGCTCTGAATGTACTAGTGTGTTGTTGGTGAGGTAGATGGTGACAGGTCGACATTTAATTCGATAGTGTGTTTCATAGGTCGAGGTGCAGAAGAGTGTGACTTGAGATTGATTAGATGAATTCATGATTGAGGCTAAGTGTCCAGGTGCTGATTAGGGGAGGTGAAGCTATCTGCTTGATTGCTTCATAGGAGACTAACAAGTGCAGACCGAAGAAGGAGCCATGTTTGCTAAACTTAGAAAACATGTATTGGAAGTCATGCATTTAGTGGAGTTAATTGATCAATTGTAGGAGGTCGATCTGATTGGATTTGGTTTGCCTCAAGGTCAATGAAGAAACCCTAACCACTTGAAGTTTGAATTGTTTATTGGTGAGAAAACCAGTTTATAAATATGCAAGCCAAAATTGATAAGGGTTTCCATTGGATGAGAGAGTATTGCTGCTGAAGGAGTGAAATTAGTCAAGTGCTCATCTTGAAGAAGAAGAAGAGACTGAGTGTGAGGAAGAACATGGTTGAAGTGTTCAACTAACATCAATGAGGCTACTGACAGTCAACCATTGAGTCTGACAAAGGAGAGAACCAACAGAGGTCAAACTGATAGAGAAGAAGTGCAGAAGACCACAAAGAAGGTAGACATAGAATTGATAGCAGATAGTACCGGTGGAGAGCATCAGAGTAGTTGAAAGAAGAGAAAACCGACAGAGTGTTGACCCAATAGAGAGTAGGACTTGCAGAGAGAGAACTGATAGTGAACTGGATAGAAGATCCAGTAGAGAGATTTGCAAAAGTGTTACAAAATCCATTTGTAAAAAGAAGATAACTTTGGTATAAAAATATGATTTTGTATTCACTGAGTTGTAGCTCGGTGCAGGGGTTGTAGCTCCTTGAATTGGTACCCTAAATCAGGGGTTGGTGCTCCTTGGTTTGGTACCCTAAACATTGTAATTAGATATTCATTGTAAGGTTGGATTGGAGTAGTAGACTCCAATCAACATTTCTCACCGAGGTTTTTCCCATCTTGGGTTTTCCTCATATATGTTGGTGTTATGTGATGTCCTTTAATGTGTGAGTGCATCTGTGATTAGTCTCCCTTCTAACCAGTAAGTCTGAATTCAGTTAGATCTATTAACCGGTATATTCTGATAGGATAGTTAAAGGGAAAAGTTTGAGAACCACTAATTCACCCCCCTCTCAGTGGTGCATTGTGTCTAACAGACCTAACGTGCAAAACCAACAAGGTCGGCCTCCGCTAAAGAAATTCCTCTGGAAAAACCAAAGGATGAAGTGCAGATCATGAGATAAGGTTGGCCACATGCTAAGGAATGTTAGAATCAATTCTTAAGGCTTCGCAAGCTATGAAAGGGATCTAGTAGATCACCAATGCAAATAGGTCCAGGCAACTAGTAACAACAAACTGTCTCAGAAACCGGTAGCGATAACTTGTCAAAAAATGATCCAAATACTCCACTGTCTGGAAATAAGGTAGATGATAAAGTATTCAAGCAAAATCAAACTCCACAGGTTCCGGTGAGCCAAATCCAGGACACATAGAAAGCGAAAATAGAAAGGAAATATTTTTGGTTGATGCAAGATTGCTATGAATCGGGGATGCTCCTACATCAGCTTGTGTATTTATAACTCAGGCCACTTCTCATTCCCTTCATGGAATAAATTAATCACTTCATCAAAATTTATATGGCCTTTTTTTATCAACTCACCTTCAGCAGGAATCCCTGAAATTTCACATATAACTTGCGGTATTACTTCAACTATTTCTCCTCCTACTCTAGTAACATTGACATGAAAATTTTGCACAAACCCTTCCAAAATTTTGGGATCAAATAATTCATACATTCTAATGAATCTTAGCCAACCCAGCTGCTCTAACAACCTTTCTGTTTTTGTGTCCAAGCTAAAATTCTCCAGTTCAATGATTCTCTTATTCCCCATTTTTTTAATAAAATTCTGCTCTTCTTCAACTCTGCAACTGAACTCAGCTTCCAAAATAAGAAATAAAATGACATAATTTCCATTTTCTGAATAGAAATTATTCCAAAATTGACCATTAATTGCACACACATTTTTCATCAATTTTATACAAAGCCGGATGATCTGCTCACCATCATTTTGTACTTTATTTTTCAGATTTGTTGAGTTGGTGATGACTTCAGTATATGTGTTGATCACCATAATCATTACTTTTTAGATTTTGAAATGAATAATAACATCAATTCAATTTAAAACTTTATCTTACAATAATACTGTTATTAATAAGCTGGCAGAAACTTTATACAACCAAAATTTATCCTCCTTACACTATATCTACAAAATCAAAAAATAATACTTATGATAAATGTCTATCTTTTTGACTATTCAATGTGTATTGGTCAAGAGTCATCATGCATAACCAGTCATTTTTCTAGTAAAAAGAAGCGACATATTGATCAGGAGCTGTCAGGAGCATAAATATCAACTTGTCAAATTGACAAGCTAATTAGGTGTTACTCAGAGCTTTTTTTGCATAGACCAATTAAATATTAAACAATGAGATCATTATTTAAAATATTTCAACATCAACAACTATTAGTGTAATACCCTAAAAATGGTCACCTAAACCATGGGACCCTAATCTCGAAAACATCACCAAGGTCCTAACCAAAGGCAATTAAATCAATCTTGAGCACCTAATTAATTAATTCTTCAATCATTAATGTTACATGGCATGTTAATCACTCTATATTAATTAAATATTTATTTAATTAATTAAATCATTCCAAGTAAATCATTTTGATCAATTATCCTATTTATTTAATTAAATACCCTAGCATATTTAATTAATAAATAAATTTTCCATTTAATCACAAAAAAAGAATTAATTTACAAAAAGAGATTAATCATAAAAAAAGGAATTAATTTACAAAAAGAGATTAATCACAAAAAAAGAATTAATTTACAAAGAGAGATTAATCACAAAAAGAGGAATTAATCTGCAAAAGAAAGAGTTAAATTGAAAAGAAAAGAAAAGAATTAAATTGAGAGAATACATCAAACTTAAGATGTTTCTTTTTCTAAAATTGAAATAACTTGAGAAATCAAAAAAGCAATTAAATTGAATTAATAATCTTCTCTAAAATTAAAACTCAAAGCTTTTCTTGAGGAAAGAGGTTCAGTTGCATTGAAAAGGCTTTTTCTAAATAAAAATCTTGAGCAAATTAAAGAAATGCATGGAATCACCTATTTTTTTTTATCTCAAGTGCATGGAATCAACTAATTTTATCTCCAATGCAAACTCTCAATCAAGCTATAATTGGAATCTATCTCAAGATTAACTTAATCTGATCTCTCAATTATTTCAATTAACCAAGATTGTGCTTTTTCTAGAGGAATCTCAACCACTCATTGTTAATCAATCTTAACCGTTGGTCTCTCTTTTGAGTCTCTATAAATTCAGCCTTTATCTCTCATTCAAAACACCCTGGAGATTTATTGTTATTATGCAATTTTTTCTCTGGAGTCATTGAAGATATTGTGCTTTGAGATTATTGCATCTTAGTTTAGCTTCTTGCACACTTAGTTTAATCGTTATTGCTTGTATTCATTTAGCTTAATCTTTATTCATCTAGCTTAATCTTTATTCATCTAGCTTAATCTTCATTCATCTAGTTTAATCTTCATCCATCTAGCTTAATACTCAATCATCCAGCTTAGTCTTGCATCCATTTAGCTTAATCTTGTGCTCATATAGATTAAATCCTTCATCTTGCTGTAGTCTAGTCACTGATATTGCTTAGACAAATTTGAGAGCAAGTTTATACTCCCATCTTTTAGAAGGCAATAGGTTGATTTGTTATGGTTTTCACATTCATGATAATATTTGTCTAACCATGCATGCAATGACTTAATTGAATCATTGTATCTTACAGCTTACAAACTTTATCTACTTTTCACACACACATTTTTGGCGCCCACCATGGGGCCGAAGACTTCATCTTTTGGCCTTACAGATCAACTCATTTTTATTTTTATTTTATTTTTTTGGATTTTTTCCGTATAGTTATTGCAAAAACTCGTATGAGTTTTCACAGAGGACGACAATCTGTAGATCTCATACGGTCCGTCGTGAATTATCGTACGACTGGTTGAGAATACTTGTACGATTTTCTGGGTTTTCGTATTAAAACAGATCGCAATTTTAGAGTTTTTCTTATTGAATTTTTATGGTACTAATGCTAACCCTAGCTTGTTTTCTATCTGCCTGAGAGATTTTGACAGCCTAACCAGTTTTTGCAAAAATTTTGTCGAAGAACATGCCTATCGCACAAAAATAATATGACTACTGATTCATTGTTTTTGTAGGTTTCTTGAGGAGTTTCAAGTGAATATTGTGTATTCTTTAAATTCATTTTTTAGGCACTTAAATTGCTATCTGGTTAATGAATAAATCTGTCTTTTGTGTTTTAAGAAAAATCTAAGAGGTAGGAGAGTATGCTCTTGTCTACACAGATAATCAGAAATCTAGACCCTCGAAGCTTTTTCTAAGTTTTGAGATTTGTGTACCTTTAGCGGGCATGTCATAGTGGAAAAAAGTAATCATCCTGTGAGAACGACCCAAGTGAGTACAACTAGACCTGAGCATTCCAACTCACTATAATAAATAGGCCTCTGGTGATTAAAGTCTTAGAGGATGAGATTATTTGAGTTTTCTCTTTAAGATCTCTCATATCGAGCATTTTGTAGGGCCTCGCGGTCTCAATCACATTTATGTGACTACAACTTGTTTTGGTACCTTGTCGGGCTATAGGCTTCAATCATGCTTGTGTGACTTCAAGGGGTAATTTTGAATGAAATTCTTGACTAAGAACAATAAGATAGAGGCTATTTGATTCACCTCCAAAAGGGGGATAATCTTTGTGCAAGAGAGATAGTAACTCTCCCAAGATACTTGCCATTTCGTGCCCCCATTAGCATTTGGAGTCAGCTAATACGACGTTGAGAATCTATTGTGTGAGACTGAACAGCCATATTCTGATTACCTATTGGGTGTGTACCTAAGTCTGCAAGAAATTTTTTTCTTCTCTAAGACAACTTCCATAGGGTTAGCATGTTGTGCTTGAAGTCATTATACATCTTTTGTGTTTACTGTATTTTCATCCCTAAAACTGAAACTGAAATACTAAAACTGGAGAAAACAATCAACAACGTCAAAAACTCAGTGATCAAAACTCTTTCCTTGTCATAATCTCATCTCTGTCAGTGATCATAACTCTGTCTGTGTCAGAATCTCATCTCTATCTAGTCCACTGTCGTACGAGTCTACTGAATTATCATCTGGATATATACCTGTTGTCATACGAGTCTTAATTGGCCCTGTTAGTTTATCATCTGGTCCTATCAGATTGTCATCCCGGTCTCCAGAATTGTCGTTCTGGTCCTAGAGAATTATCATCTGACCTTTAATAGACCATCGTATGAGTAAACATAATCCTCATCAGATTATCGTCTAGAGAACCATAAACTGTCGTATGAGTATAGGAAGCAACTCATACGAGAAATTGTCTGTGTCGTCTGAGACTTGCTAAATTGTCGTCTGGATCTAAATACTCTGTCATACGAATTTTTGATTTTGTCATTCTAGAAACTTGTCTATTTGCATACTTTTCTAGAACTTCCATACTTGCCTAATCAGTCTACAACAAGCATAAATTTGGTCATCATAATTCTGAGCATAAACAATCTTGATAGTGTACCCCTGTTGGTGTGTTGCATGATTTTGTCGATCATATTTCAGCTAGTTTAATCAACTACTTATCAAACTAAATCAAACTGTTACTTAGATCACGTCTTATACATGGTAGATCGTTCTTGAAACTAGAACTAGTCTTAGTCACTTCTCTCAAATCACTACGTCAAACGAATAACTAGCTTCAATTTGATCTTGACTTCTGCATCACATCTACCTCTTGGTCACATCAGTTATAAATGCCTATTCAAACTAGAAGTTCTCACAAGAAAGATGCCAAAGGTAAAGGATCATCCTTTTCATTACATAATAATTCATTCTTTGTAGAAGACACTGTCTCTGACAAACCTTCGTTGTCACGTATACCAATTTGCGATTAACCCTTATCTCCTACCATGTCTGGAGAAAAGCGAGAAAGAGAAGCTGCTAAACATGATACTCATGACAATATCAACACCCATGCTAATGACAATGATTCCTCATCTAGCGAGTCTGAAGCTTCCGAACCTACAGAAGCTGTTATAATAGCTGTCAAAATGATAAAGATTTCTAAAAAATGATGAAAATCATCATGGCTAGAGAAAAAGAAGAGCATTTTCTAGAGCTAGCAAAACAAGGCACTAAAATTCTTACTGATTATAACATTGAAACCCTTATCACTAAAGAGGAAGAGACACCATTAGCATTGGTAAACAAACAATTACAAGCGTTACAGACTGAAATCAAAGAAATGAAAAATAAGGATAAATCATCTATGCAGTATTCTTTAGACATGATCTGCTCATTCCTATTTGACAAAAACCTTCATATGCCTCCATTTCCTTCAAGAGTGGAGATTCCTAAGTCTGACAAATATGATGGTAATGCAGATCCTCAAGACCATGTCAGAGAATTTTGTGCTTTATGTGTGGAGTTCATGCATGAACAAACATATCTCATGCGCTTTTTCCCAAGGAGTCTAGGAGGACAAGCTATGGAATGGTTTTCAAGCCTACCTATGGGAATTAAATATTTTGAGGAATTAGTCAAATTGTTTCTCCAACAATACTTGTATAAAATTCATCATCCAGTCACTATGATAGAGCTTTACAATACCAAACAAAAAATAGAGGAAGCTTTTCTCACTTTTCTTCAACGTTGGAGAAAGATGTTCTCTAGATATTCACGACCTATTCCAGATTCTGAGAAGATGGACATTTTTGTCAATAACCCGATCCCTACATTGAAATACAATATCCAAATGCAAGTGTACCCTTCATTCAAAAAAGTGGTAGATAGTGCCCTTAGAATGGAAGATGTGCTTATAAAGAAAGGAGATATATCACTTTGGAAAGAAACACAACAAGGCCCTAGTTCCAAAGAAAATAACAAATACTAGAAATATGGAAAAGATAACAACAAAAATGTTGTTAATGATGGAGTGGTGGACACTGTTAAACCAAAATAAAAACCCACAATATTTAATTTGGCTAGTGGCACACAAGCCCTCAAAGCAGCTGAAACTACGACAGAAAACCCTTTGAAGAAATCAAAAGAGTGGTGTAAAGAGAAGCCTTGGCTTTCAAAGCCTAAACACGATTTCACTCCTTTGGAAGAATCGTATGAATCGACTCTTAAAAATTTATTGGAAAATGAACTGATCACATTGCTAGACAACTCTAGACCATATGATCCAGAATGGTGGAGGGAAAACAAGTACTATGAATATCATCAAAACAAGGGTCATAGAATAAACAACTATATGAAACTCAAACACGAGATTCAAGACTTCATTGATGTTGGAAATCATATGACTAATGTTGATCACAAAGCTTTTAAAGATCCCTTGCCTTCTTATGAACAAGGTGATTCCTCAAAATCCAAGGGAGGTGCCAAAGTCAATTACACCTACATCAACAATGACAATGTGATCAACATGATTGAATCTTTCCAATCTGAGTATTGCAACGTGATCAAAGTCAAAGATAAACAACATAAAACACAAACTACAAATGTTGTAACCCGCTCAAAATAAGGTTACTCTCAAAGGAGCTAGTTCCTCAACTCCTGATCAAACAATATCAAACCTACCAACTTCTTCAAAATACAACCAAATACGATTATGACTAAATCTAAATAGTTGGCTTCATCATCCTCTCCTGGTTACAACATTGTTAAACAATTAAAACGAACTACCGCTCAAATCTCTATTTTTGAACTGCTTAAGATCTTTTCTTCTCATAGAGAGATCCTGGACAAAGCTTTGCTCACTACTAATGTCCCCAAAGATTTAGATGTAGATCGGTTTCAATCTATGGTGGGTCACCTGACTTCGCCTCATTAGCTCACCTTCTCTAAAGAAGATGACAATTCACTGAATCACCCACATAACCAACCATTACACATCGAAGCTATGATCCATAAACACCGAGGCAAACATGTTTTGATAGATGGAGGTGCTGGGTTGAATATTTGTACCTACAATTTACTGATATAGTTGGGATTTTCTGAACATGTCATTGATCCAACAAAGAAAATAACAATAAAAGCTTATGATGAAGAAGAAAGAACCTCTAAAGGTCTGGTACTATTACTGATCAAGGTAGTGCCTGTGGAGAGATGTTATTTTTTAGGTGCTTGACCTTCCTCTTTCATACAACATCTTGCTGGGTAGGCCATGGATTCACGAAATGCAAGCAGTACCATGTACCTATCATTAGTGCTTGAAATTTCCCTATAATGGAGTTGAAGTCAGTATTCTCGCTGATACAAGTTACACATGTAGTGCATTGAAATAGTGTACTAATACCTTTGTTCCTCATAATAGAGAAACCTTTGTAGCTAAAAGTTCAGAAACTTTGATGAAAGACTTAGAAAAGAAGTTGAAAATCACAGGTACTGGCATGGATGGATACAAGATAGAACCTGTACTTTCACTAATGTCTCTTCCTCCATCACCAAGACAGTCTAGAAAACCATATGAGGCTATGAATCCACAAAATTCAACTCCAAATGTCATTTATGATGGTCCTCTACTTCCCTTGCAGATGAAACAGAAGAGGAGGTTGTTCTCAAATGGATTTTCAAAGAAGATAGTGAAAACAAAGAAGTGCAACACTGTGAGATTTCCCTTCAACAATATGGTCTAGGCTATAAGATGATTCGACGCATGGGATATTCAGGCACTGGTCCTCTGGGCAAGCATCAAGAAGGAATTATAGAACCTATTCAGCTACAAGTTGAGTCTACAAATGATAAAGCTAGACTTGGATACCATTTAGAGGAGTCATCAGATCAGAAACCTACTTCTCATCATTAGTCTAAGTGGAGGAAAAAGATAATACCTTCAACATCACAGGAAGTAAATACTCAACAAACTCAGCAAGAGTATAAAAATGAACAAGAAGAACTGACAATCAAGAGAGAAGAAGCAACTTGTAACCAAGTTCCAAATGTATCAACAATGACACTACAAGGAGTACAAATCCTAGAAGATATGAAAGAGGAAATGGAAGCAATTAAATAATTGTTTGCACCACTGAACATTTTGGTCACGTACATAGGAAGAATGCAAGAAGATGATTTAGAAACTGACTCGAATGAGTATGAATTGTTGGCATTTTTGATGATTGATGCTGTGATTGTCATTGATGAACACACACTTGATTTGAGATCACTTTTGTATGTATAAGTTAAAGCTCAACCGATATTTGTTCCAACCGGTATGATGTATTATAGTCTTTAGACTATTGGTGTTTTGCAGAAAGTGTTTACCGATCTAAAGTAGTATGAAGACCCCAAGCGGTTCGAGGATCTCAAGCGGTACGAAGGAATGAAGCAACACAACTCATATTTCCCAGTCTTCATTTTTTCAAACTAGCAACCGATATTTTGCTTTAACCGGTATTTTGTATGAACCGGTAATACTTTGTGATGAGTTACCAACCGACATTTTGTGATGAGTTACCATCCACCGATTGTTTGGTGGTGCTAACACTTTAACGGTGCTTTTTGTATCATGTTACATAATATGTCTAGATGCATTGAACCTAGGAAATTGTAATGTAATCCTATTGGATCGACATGAAATCAGATTCCTTTAAAAGGACATCATGTCTAGGGTTTTATGTTGTTGCTAGGGTTTAAGGTGGTTGAAGAGTTTTTGTAAGGAAAAATACACAAGAGAAGTTTAGGTCTGTGAGAAGAGGCAGAGAGAGTGAATGTGTGGAAGACTGAAGTAATGCTGGAATGCATTAGGAATGAGCTATCAAGGATCTAACCAAGCAATCTGTGCTATTTGCTAGATCACTCACTTGTTGATTACTCACATCTTTGACAAGTTTGAAGCCCTTAATCGGGTAGGCCCAAAAGCCTTTTGCAAATCCTCTAACAAGGTGGTTCACATCTGTGGATCTAAAATCCTCTACAAAGGTAGTCCTTAACTGGACTTATCTCGTAATAGAGATTGAGATTCCTAACAGGATCTATTCTAGTAAAGAACATTATATGATCTTAACCGATCTGACCTTAACCGGTCTGGTTCCTATTCTGTAGATAGTTACTTGTGAGTTCCATCTCACCGTGGTTTTTCCCATTTGGGTTTCGACGTCAAAATCTCTTGTGTTATGGTGTTTGTGCTTCTGTGGGTAAATGCATTATTTGCTATTTGGTTTGCATGTGTGCTAACCGGTTTGTTTGCTAAACTGTTTTACTGGTTTACTGGTAGTCTAGTAAATTGTTTAAGTACAAAGATTTTTGGCATACTAATTCACCCCGCCTCTTAGTATTCATCAATTGGTATCAGAGCCAACCTTTCTATAAGTCTAACCACTTGGAAAGAGATATGGGGGAATACACTATGAGGGAACTTACTCATCGACTCACTCAGTCTGAGCAAGCCTATGATAATCTTATGGTCAAATATAAGGCCTCTCAGGCAAAAAGGAGAGAACATGCTGAAAAACTGATGGAGCTATCTGAAAATAGTTCTTCTGATGAAGCAGACATGGAAGCCTTGATTCAAGAAGTAGAAAAGCTGAATGAATCCAATTCCAACCTGAGAAAAGAATTGGAAGGACTGACTATTCGAATGTGCCAAGAGCTTGAGAACCGGAGGAAAGCTGAAGATCTGGTAAAAGACAAAGATCATGAAATCTCCAAGCTGAAGCAAGAGATCAGTTCCCTAACTGCTCAACTCCATGCAAGAAAAGTGGAAAAGGAAGAAATGCAAGGAGAACTGAACATGACCATCTCCGAGAATGCAAACTTGATGGAAACAAATGTTGCTATTTCCAAAGAATTCTCTAAGTCAAAGGAAATACTTGCTAAGTTCAACAAGAGTACTGTTAAGCTAGAGCAAAAGCTTGAATCTGCCAAACTTGTCAAGAATATTGATGGACTTGGTTATTTCGGTCATGAGGAAGGTGAGACCTCTGGTACAAATGCTGGAGCATCGAAGAAACAATTGGCATCAAAGGATAAAGGTAAGAAAAAGTTTAAACCTGTTTGCTTTAACTGTCTTAAAGAAGGACATACTGCCAATGTGTGTAGGAGCAAAGCCTCTAATAATTTTCCTTACTTTATAAGCAATGTACCTAGATCCAATAAGTTCAATGGTAATTGTTATGCATGCAACAAGTTTGGGCATAGAGCATCTGAATGCAGGTCTGTTATGAACAACACTGGAAGATATCGTCAAAGGACTCAAGGAGTTGGTCCAGAACCTTTTGTGAAACAGAATCACTATCAGTTTAATGCCTTTAATGATCAGTCAGGAAGCGGTGGCTATCAAGCGGCAACCGGATGGAGAGAAAACTGTTTGATCTATCATTGTCATGGTCACACTGCTGCAACATGCAGGAGGAAGAACGGTAACATGACTAATGGACCTTAGAGAGCACCTGGAATGGTCTGCTATCATTGCAACAAACTGCGTCACATTACCAGATTCTGCAGAACAAGAAAGAACATATCAGATGACATACCGGTCACTCCGAAAGGAAAGATTGATATTGAAACTGTTCAAGTGGATATGAACAAAGCCTAGAAAAAGAAACCAGTGGTGTTGCAAGAAGAACCAATTTTTGCACCTAGTGTGGAAATCACGAAACTGACAAACTAAGCATCAGAAAAGCTTAGGGGGAGCAAACGGTGAAACACTTCAAACCCCCAGTTTACACCGGTAAAAGACCTTAATCGGTATGAGATACCTGTCATTCAGCAGAAGACCGAAAATAGTAAAAGACAAATTAGGGTTTACGCCCTAATATTGGAGCATTTATTATGGTAGGTGGAGAACCTGTTTAAAAGGAATTTTGAAATCATTTCTCACTTATCATTTTTCAAGCGAAGAAGTTTTTCAAGTGCAGAGCGAAGGAAAGCGATTTACACTGCAATTCAAAGAGTTTATAAAAAATCTGGAGAAGAATCTAAAGCTATCATCTGTTGAAGGAGTGAAGAACACAAAGTGGTATTTCAGTAACTGAAGAAGTGTGAAGTGAAGTTCAAATTGCGAAGCCCTAAATTTCAATTTGCGAAGGTATTTCTCATAATTCTTCATTTATCATGGCTTCCGCATCTCATGATGGTTCTAGTGCAACTGTTGATTCTATGGACTTCATACAATGAAAGCCGAAATATAATGCCTTGTCTCAAGTACCGACTGGTGTTATAGTAGAAGAAGGGATTTCTGATTACATAGACTGCAAAATCAAAGACCTAGGGTCTCTTCTGATCCATTCCTAGCTGAGCTTATTCTACGAAAAGGATAAGAAGATTAAACCAGAATTCAACATTCTGGAAAAGAAGAAACTCCAAAATGTAGTTTACTTTCTTGAAGAATTTTTGGATGATCACATTCGTATTATTCTAAGCAGGGTACATGGTGACAAGATGTACCTAGAGTGGACACATGATATCACACCGAAAGTGAATCATGTCGTCACCAGTTTCTGCAATACAGGGGAAGTGCCAGCCCTAAGGAAGGTCAACAAGACTGAAATGTCCAAGCTCACTGGTTCAGTGAGCGACTCACGTGGCATGACCGTCAACTCAATCAAGGACGATCTAGTCAAGTATGTCTGCATGGTGATAGGTTACCGGACATTCTCTGCTACAACGGTAAATGCTGCTTACAGGATGATCAAGGAGGATGCATCGATTGATCTATGCACCTGTATGCAAAGACAACTTAGGTTGAATCTTAAGTCAATCAAACAGGACAATGCACTGAGATTCAAGTTCAGACAGCTACTGGTTGGGTTGTTCTTTTACTTTCAAGGCTACTTTCTAGGAGTAGGTGACATTCAGTGGTCCGTTGACCAACCAGTGACAAAACAAATCAAGGAGAGCCTACAAGCAGTTGGAACCGGCTATCCAGAAGCACTGAACAAATACTTTGATGAGTTCAAACGCAAGATGAGCCAAAGGATAAGAATATCCGGTGATTTAGTCAAAAAGTATGAGGAAGACATCTGCTTCACCATCAAAGTGGATGAATGCTTAATGGAGGCCGTTGAGCCTAGGCAAGAAGAAGTAGAGCCTATGGGCTATGAGGTAATGAATGATATGCTGGAAGGGTATGCTATTACCCTAATCGCCTCACCCCTTGATCCTAAGGCAAAGAGAACCAACACCTATTTGGAAAGGGTTGCACTGGTTGTAGAACCCTTCGAAAAGAAAGGAAAGGCAGTGCCTTCAACATTGGCACCGATTACTACAGCTAGTCCCAAAATGACCAAGCGGTCACCAGTTAAGAAGAAACTGAAAGCGGCACCTACAAAAGTCTTTGAGAGGAAACGGAAGACAAAACAAAATACACCTACATCAGAAGAAACTGTGTCAGAAGAACTTCCTAAGAAGAAGACTAGGCAAACAAAGAAAAAGACAAAGAATGAACTGGCATCATCTGCACCGGTAAATATTGACATTTCTTCTTACAAACCTTTGACACATTGTCAAAGAACTATAAAGAATATTAGGAGAAAAGTGCTAAATGATTTAATTGATTGTTTTGATGATTTCAATGATGATGAAAAGGAAGCAGTTGAACAAGAAATCATTAAGTATTTATGTGTTAATGACCGGTCGCCTTCAGAAATTAGATTTGAGACACCGGATTCTTTGTATAATTCTTTAGACAATAAATGGCGCATTGCCATAGAAAAAGAACAGGAAATGAGGGAGAAAATATTTTCTCAACATTTCCCTGATGTATATGTGGGATGCAAAATTCATTCTTCTATTAACAAAGTAATCAATTAGAAACTAAGGAAATCACGAATCCCTTCTAATCAAAGAATTTAACAAACAATACAATGAAATGCTACAACCAAGCAAAATAGGAATTATAAATGAATATCAATAAAAAATCCCTATTTCGTGACTGCGTAGAACTTCCATTGCTCTTCTCCTCTTCATGGTACGATGGCTCTTAGATATTGCGTTGGTAACTTGCAAGTGACACAAAGATTCAAAGTTCGTGATTGTTGAAAATGGAGATTGGATGCTCAATTTATAGAAAATTGGAGAAGATTGATTGAAAGGTGGAACAAATTGATCAAGAGGTGGAACTCAGGTGAGCTCAAATGAAAATTGATAGTTGATCTGTTGATTGTAGGAGTGAAACTCAATAGATTGAATTGATTAATTGAGTTAACTGCTTGAGAAAAAGCTGATTGAGGGAAGAAAAAGAATGATTGGAGGAAATAAAGAGGATGACACAAAGAGCTTAATTTAGAAAAAGTTGACTAAAAGATGGAAATAGAGATTGGAGAGATAAATGATTTAATTAATTAATTGATTGAATTAATTAATTTAGCATGTGCTTGCATTTAGATTTAGATTATTAATTTAATCTTTGCATGAGATTTTAATTCAAATATTGAATTTATTAATTCAATTTAGCATTTGAATATATTTAGAATTTGACTTTGATTTTCAATTTGATTTTTGAAATCATGCACATGTATTTGAATTTAGAAGAAATTAGAAGAATATGCAATTAAATGAAATTAGAATTTGAGGATTTAGAAATTGAAGAATTAATAAGCTAATTAAATAATTTAAAGAAACTATTTAATTATGTAGAAATGGAATTTAATTAAATAATAAAGATTATTTAAATTAAAGGATTAAATTACAATTAATTAAATAATAAATATTTAATTAATATTTAGAAGAGGGTTGAATGATTAGAGGATTAGAGATAGAAATTGAATAATTAGCAATTTATTTAAATAATAAAGATTATTTAAATTGGGGAATTAATCATAATTAATTAAATAATAAATATTTAATTAATATTTAGAAAATGATTAAAATGATTAAATGATGAAAGAATAGGAAAATAGAATAATTAATAAGATAATGAAGAAATATGAATTTAGAAGAATAAGATTAATTAAATTAATTAAATAATAAAGATTATTTAATCAATTAGAGGAATAATTAGTACATGATCAATGAGACATTTTTAGGTGTCTACATTTGCCCCTCTTTGAGACAATTTCGGAATGACTTTGTTTCAAAGAAAATGAAAAATTCAGCCCCAGTATGCCTTGGTATTGCTGTATAGTGTAAATATGCCCCCTCGAAAAAGGTGGTCGGAAAATTCAAAAATTGAGACCATGTTTTCAATACCAGTTTAAAGAGCAAGCGTGTGAAATTTCATGTCATTTTGAGATTGTTTGAGTAGGCTACAAGTTGTTTGAAGCTGGCGGGGACCACGGGTGCCAAGGTGTCTTAAAACCCTAATTTTGAGCTATAAATAGAGAATTCTAGGTTTTCATTTGCTCATTTGTGATTTGGTAGCTCCTTGGTTTCTTTGCAATTTATGTGCTTGTTTCTGAATATTTGATCATCATGGCTAGTTATAGAGCTCGATTGCACTTGTCAAACTAAGTACGTTCATTTCAGAGACCTACTGGGACTGGCGGCATGGTACTTTTCATTGTTTTTCTTGATTTTTGCCTATTTTTATGATTGTTTTACAAAAATTGTCCTTGATCATTTTTTGCTCTATGTTACGCAATCGCTTGTCTATTTTCACACATTAGTGTTTAGTGTACTGCAAATGCTTTAAATGTTACGCATTCATCGTAAGTGTCACACATTAGCTTTAACATGCCACATTCGTGTGTATCATTACGCATAAGTGTTTTTTGTCATGCATGCGCCCATTTTGTCACGCATTAGCTTTAATCGTCACGCAAGAGTTATATTTGTACCGCATAAGTCATAACTGTTACGCATTCGTTGTATATGTAATTTTTTTTCATGCGTTTTAAAATATTTTAAGTTTATCTGGATCCGACATCTGATATTTTGATCATTTTCTCGGTGCAGGAGAACATTGGAGTGTTATACTATCGACAGAGCAGACCTAGTGGACTTGATCTTCAAGCTGACCTACCAGATGATGAGATTGAGCATATTCATTAGCTTGGTCTTTACCATGTATTGCATTTTCTAGAGGTTACGACCAACAGGGCTATGATTATAGCTTTGATAGAGTGGTGGCACTCAGAGACGTGTTCATTTCATCTTCCGATTGGTGAGGCATCCATTACCTTAGAGGATGTATGGCGTATACTGCGTATTCCCATTCATGGTGAGATAGTTATATATGACCATGATGATGGCATTGTTGGACTATGTGCACTTTTTGAGTGTGAGATTCAGGATTTGCAGATCAGTGGTCGTTATGAGATCCCTTGGGCTTGATTAGACTATGATGACTTGACCATTATATTATGTGGTATTGTTGGTGGTTTGCTGATACCTGATCGATGAGGTCATGTGTTTCTAGTTGGATGGGGCAGAGTGCTCCATGATATGATTGTGCATCGTCGATTGTATGCTTGGGGTCCTTGTCTACTTGCCATGTTGTACTATTAGATGCATGGTATTGTGTATCTGGGATACCGTTCTATTAATTGTGGTGTTACTTTGCTGCAGAAATGGGCATGGGAGCACATTTCTATTTCTAGGCCTGTCGTTCATGTAGATTTGCACCCTGGTGAGCCTTATGCCTTCAGGTATACAATAGGTATCAGAAACAGGGGTTCAGGGAACACCTTGTACTGGAGATATCAGTTGGATATATTGCAACATTTCATTTGGAGACCTTACTTAGATTGCCCTGGTTGGCCTGATGATGTAGTGCACTTGTCTTTTTGCCGACAACAGAGATATCTTATTGGGAGGACCTTTGAGACTTAGCGGATCATAGAGATGTATCTTCCTGGGTGAGTTCTCAGACAGTTTGGTGAGGTACAGGTGACACCTGTGGTTACTGCATATTTTGCTCGTGTATCGCAAGAGGTATCTGATTGGGGTGTGTCTATTCAGCCACATGTTGCTTCTGCTGAGTTTGATTCTTTGCAACCATTACTCTAGGGTTGGGGTAGAGGTGGAGCGGATCCAGGGATGACAATGGAGTACGATGCATGGTTTTCTAGGCACAAGCTAGTGCCTTTGACTGATCCTGTTGTTCCTATTATAGCACAATAGATTCACCATCCTAGACAATGGTTGAGGATAGACGCAGGGGAGAGAGCCGGAGGAGGAGGAGGAGAGGGTGGAGCTGAGGGAGGAGATGGTGGAGATGAGGGAGGAGATGGTGAAGATGATGGAGATGAGGATGTAGACATTGGTGGGGACACCGAGTCTATTAGCAGTGAGGACGATGATGATTCTTCTGATTCATTGAGCAGCAAGGATGGAGATGATGATGAGGATATGCCAGAGCTGGAGGATGTGCCTGGTGCTGAGGATGGGAGAGGATAGGTTGATGATGAGCTAGAGACTCTTAGAGGGCAGGTTCAGAGTTTGGAGGACGAGCTCGCCAGATGAGATATCGAGTGAGATCGTCTCCAGAGGGAGAGAGATGAGGCAGTGCGGAGATGTCAGATTACTATGGATGCCTTTGATCAGCTTTTTAGAGCAGGTATAGATGCATGCGACCAGGCAGATAGGTATTTCACTGCTGCGCAGGAGTCTATTTATCATCAGCAGGTATATGAGAGAGCCATCCCTGAGGGTCAGAGAGAGCCTAGCTTTAGTGCATACATGAGGAGGAGATCGAGTAGATCTACTTCACGACGAACTAGCAGTGGTGGTGTTATGGAACCACCTCGACATCTTGGGGCAGGATCTAGTGGACAGGATCCACCTGGTGACAGAGGCAGTGTTGGTTGATCATGTTATCTGAGCCTTCAGGCTTATTTATTGTATTCACACACATTATCATTTTTGAGTTATATATATGGCATGAGGGTTTTTGGAAATGATCTATGTATATTATTTTCCATGTATGCTTTATATGATGTTATGAGTTGTATGATGCATATCTACTTGAATTCTATATGATTCTAAATGCAATGGTAGTACATGTTTGTAGTAATGATGTAATGAAATCTAAAATGAATGCAAATGAACTCTATAAGGAAATGCAAATGAACTCTATAATGAATGCAAATGAACTCTATAATGAATGCTTTTTTGTATGATAATGGTTGAATCAATTTTAACTTAGATACTCCTTGAAGAAATGTTAGTCAGATGGTAGAGACAAAAAATGATGATAGAAAGAATGGTAGAAAGAATGCGACTTAGACATAAAATGCGAAACCAACAAACTATCAATAAGCAAATGAGATGAAGATGAGAATGAAATTGAATGAATCATGAACCTGTGTCACATATTTTATTGCGTCAATATATATTCATCACTGAGCCTTATTATTGAGCAATGAAGCTTTAGCACATCAGGGTATAAGGAACCAAGATGCAAAGATATCTCATTGTAGAAACAAACACGTAGCAGACAAGGAGTGAACCCTCCATTCTGGGAATTGCGTTAGGGGTCAAGGTATGTATGGCGATTTCACCTTGATGTGAAGGCTCTTATCACAGACACCCACTAGAGAAATTTCCCTAGAATTTCATCAGTTCACACCACAAATAGCAAACAAAGAAAAAAATAATGCTCATCATAGCTCCTCTAGTCACTTGTGGACATCCTTGAGTAGCATAGAAACAATATCTGTCGCCAAATGATAAAAAGATAAAGACTGACCTGGACAAAATTCAGCAGCTATACTGACCTTGTGCCTTCGTTCTCAGTTGTTTGATGTGATGGTTGATAATATCTGATCTCAGAAAGTTGCAGACCCCATTTAAGACTGACTTGTCTGATTTCGAGTGTATCCTCTTCTGTTTAAGACAAGCTAATGATCACGTTGATATGGATATGATAGGATTGATAAGATAGTTTGATCAGTTGATTGCGGATGTTTGACTAGATAGTCATATCCTTTGTTAACTTCGTGCAAAGTGTTTGCTAGATATCTGTTAGGGTATTTGTTGCTCGCAAGACATTTTATTGCAAGTTTTTCTGATTAATTGATTTTTGATTTTTAGTTCTTTTCCAAGAGCTTTTTCAATGTTTTTTGGATTATGTGTTACTACTTATCAAATTGCCATTAGTTTCATATCCAAAGTCATACTATATATTCTAGTCAGTTAGTATTACCGAATCATGTAGTCGGTACACACAGAGAAGTCGGTATGAACAGTCTAGTCGGTTACAGAAGAAAGCAGTCACAGAACACAATATTCATCGAGTTGTTTACCGAGTAATGTTTCATGGCTACCAAGCAGTAAAGTTAACTCACCGAGTTGATATTCACCGAGTGAAATGTTTTACCAGATACATTGAACCTGGTCATGCACATGAAAACATGTTACAAGATCGAGGCACATCTAACCATTTTACATTGGAAATTGCACTAGGAGATTGTGTATGATTACAAGGTCAATCCGACCAATGAAATATTTTGTTTAGATATTCATTCAAAGAATCTTTTTGTAAGATCGAAGCAATGAATTAGATCACCGCTGTAAGAGATCTATTTATATGGCATGATTTTAGGGTTAGAAAAAAGAGAGACGTGAGATATGTGTGTGTATGCATGAAGGAAGCCTATTACAAAGACACATAGAGGTCACCGAGAAGGTTATCGGTGAACAGTCAAAGAACAAAGTAAATAGAAGGGTTTACCGAGTTACAATATGGGTTATCGAGGTATGCTACAAGCTAGGTAATCTTATTCTGAGCACATAGAATCTGCTATAACATTTCAGATGTAAAGTTGCAGATATTTGTAATGATTTTATTGTAAAATTGTGAAGTTGTAAGAGAAACCTTTAACAGGGTAAAAGACTCTAACCAAGTCTATAAATTGTAAATCCTCCAATCAGGTGCAACATTTATATAGTGTTGTAAAATCCTTTAGTAAGGTAGATCTAACAGATCTTGATACTCCTAACAGGGTAAGCTATTAGAAATAGCTAAATGTAGCTCTAATCGAGCAATCTTTATTATTGCAGTAGTGAAGTTGTGGGTGCCATCCCCATCGTATTTTTTCTCTCTAACCAAGAGTTTCTGTGTAACCAAAATATATGTGTTATGGAGTGAATCATGTATTATTGTTATCTGTTTGTTTTAACTTTATTTTATGTTACTGTACTATTTTGTTTATGCATAACAATAAGGTTATTATTGAAGAAAAGTTTTGGAGTACTGATTCACCCCTCCCCTCTCAGTACATTAGCTTTCCATATTGGGCCTAACAATTGGTATCAGAGCTTGAATCTTGGAAAAGGGTTTAACTACCTAAAGAGAAAGATCTTAGCAATGGAAGGCTACAAACAATCTCGGAGGAATGTGTATCTACAAGAAGAGCTGGATAATGCAAATCAAGTGATTGCAGACATGCAAAGGCAAATGCAAAAATCTCTGAAAGTAAGGAGAAGATTATCTGATGACCTACAGGATTCTCAAGAGCTAGTGGAACAAATCAAGACATCATCTGAGAACAGTATATCTGAAGAGACTGAAGAAATGATTGGAATGTTGAAAGAAAAGAACAAAGCATTGGCTGATCAACTGAAAGCAATGAAAAGAGAACATGAACATTTTAGTACACAAATGACTGAAAATCTAGATGCATTAAGGATAGCTGAGGATAAAGCAAGAGATCTACAAAGAGAGAAACAACAACTTGAAGTTCTAGTATCTGATAAGGATGATGAAATCATAAGGTTAACTGGTATTCAACAAAATATGACAGATCAACTAGGTTATGCACATCATCAAGCAATTCTGAAGAATGATGAAAATCAATCATTGAAACTTGAAGTATCAAGGTTGACTGGTGAACTTGAAATAGAGAAGAAATTCAAAGAATCATTGGAGAAAAGATATGAAGCAGTAAAGATGTTGGATGAGAAACTGAATACAAGAAGACCCTACAAAGATGGAGGACTCGGTTACAAAGGAAAATAATCAACTGAGAAAGGAATTCATACTACCGAGAGAGGAGAATCATCAAAGCAAGCTGGAAACAGGAATAACATCAAAAGGAAGAAGCCTATTTGCTACTACCGTGGAAATCAAGGTCATACTACCAACATATTGCAGATCAGAAAAGGTAAGCAACCGAATATCACTAAGTCCAATGGATATTGTTACAATTGCAATAAATATGGTCACACATCTAATCAATGTAAGACAAAGTCTGTTAACAACTATCAGAAGGCAAAATTCAAAGGGTTTTGTAGAAACTACAATAGATATGGACATAGTATCGAGAAGTGCTGGTTTAAGCAAAAGAACTACATGAAGTATCCACATCGAGCAAACACTAGAGGTTACCGAACTCACACAGATCCTCACCGACAATATGCAGCAGTACCATGGGACTACAATACGAGGATATGGTGCAAATGTTGTGGAAGATATGGACATATTAGTGCCAACTATTTTATAAGATTTGGAATGAACAATCGGAGATCATGGAGAAATCCTGGTATGGCATGTTTTCATTGTCACAAAGTTGGACATTTAGATGGAGATTGCAGAGATCAACTGAGAAGAGACACTGAAGAGATAAAAGAAAAATTCAAGATGATTTGGAAAAAGAAAGAAATGATGTTAGATGAAGAAAGCACCTTACCTACCAAGTTAGGTGCACCTATTTCAAATTAGTCAAGAAAAGGTATGAAGGGACTGCACTCTCTAAAGGTTAAATCATAATAGTTCCTATTATATTATGTACAAAATTCAAAATCTGCATAGTTAAGATGCAATTAGTCAGTTTATATACTATACAGGAAACCTGTCAAGTCGGTGTATACAGGAAATCTGTCAAGTCGGTTAATAAAAGAAAGTTAGTTACTTGGTTAAAACAGAAAAAGGTGTAAATCGATAAAAGGTGAATCGAGTGCATTTAATGTCTTGACCTAACTTGCACGGAGCCCGATAAGGTATTTTTGAGTACTTAAAAGTGTTTTCGCGGTCATTTTCATTCACCCAAGTTTTTGAGAAGCAGAGCAGAGTGAATCAAAGCAATCAAACTTCATTCAGAGCGAATTTCAAGGTATTTACATCAATCTATTCACACTGTTTAGTTGGTTTCCGATCTAGTCAAATTGCTATTGTCTACTGAGTGTGAAGCATCAGTCGTTTGTAAACCCTAAGGATAATTTGTCAAATCTTACCCGAAACCTACCATGGTGCCCAAGATCCAAGACCCTGTAGTTGTCCAAAATTTGGAGAAGCCCTCGCTGAAATATTCTCTAACTCCCAAAGTTGCCTCAGAACCGGATGACAAAACTGCATTTTCACTCATCCCGGATTGAGTCTTGTTAGTAGAAGATGTCAGATTCTTCACCAAATGCTGTGCTGAGGAACTCGGTCATGTAGAGATTAGTGACACATATGATGAACTTTGCACTGATGGCAAACTAGATAGCAAATTTGAGCATCTCAAAATCAAGGGATTAACTGAAGCCCTAGTCTATCCCCGTGTGTTCAAACCCCAGTGGGTTAAGTTTGTCTTGAGCAAAGTACATGATGATTTCATGTGGCTACAAGAGCAACCGTTTAAGATCACTAAGGAAATCATTCACCTGATCATCGGGTATCCCATCTACGATCATGCACGAGCATAGAAAATGATATCACAAAAGGAGCTAATCAGTCTAACCGGAGTAGAATCTGATTACCAAGGACTAAAATTGAATAGTGTCACTGATGCAGAACTCAAGTTTGCAATTAGAGTTATTGGTTACTGTTTCTTCCAATCTGAAAGGGAAAATAGTGTACCATGTGTTGCAGTTGACTTGGCCTACAAAATAGTGAAGAAGGGAATGAAAGTAGACTTGTGTGAAGTACTGCTGAAGAACTTGTTTGAGAACCTGAACACAATAAGGAAGCCAAAGAAGAACAACTTGGCAAATACACTAAAGTTTGGTTCACTACTTGTATGTATGTTTTTCTAGTTTGAGAAGTTCTTTCCCTCAGTCGGTAAAGTAGTATGGGAGCTACACCGACCTATCACCCATCAAATCAATGACTTCATCAAGAAGTTAGGAGATAACTTTAATGATACCATGGATGATTACTTCAGCAAATTCCAAGAGAAAATGCACAATAGGTACAGGATTCCACCACAGCTGGTAGAAAAATACAAGGATAATATATGTTTTGAGGTCGATACTGATTATTGTTATGTGAATGTTGTTGAACCGAGGACTCAATCGTTGCAACCAATGGGTTATGAGATTGATTATGATATAACACAACAACAAATTGATGCCTATTTATCATTGCCAAGGCATGCAACCGAACTAAGGTATGGAACCTATGAAGAGGTGAAGGAGAAAGTAAAAATGAACATTGTAGTACCTAAGGCTACAAGAAAAGCTACAAAAATGATAAAGGTTTTATCTGAGAAATTAGGAGAAGAATCCTCCTCTACACCTATCAAAGGCAATCTTGCCATTACCAAAGAGGAATCAGAAGCTCAAGAGGCTGCAATAACATTGAGCACAGAGTTGCCAAAGGGTAAAGTTCTGAAAAGAAAGAAACAGGACATCACAAAGGCCCTACCGACTCCACCAACAAAGAGACCCAACACTAGAGCATCAACTGCATCATCGAGTAAGAAGCAAAAGAGTGTTACTGCACCAAAGGTAACCAAGACCTATAAGAAATCTACTCAGAGACTCATTTTGGCAAAAGAGTCGAGTGATACAGAGTCTGATGATGCAAATAAATTCCAGATTGTGAAAAGCAAAAAGGTAAATATTCACAGTGTTGAAAATTTTTGTGCCAATCTTAAAGAATACGGTGGATTTGTAGGATTTAGATATGTTAAGTATGAGACTAGGAATAATGATGAGAAGAGACAGATTGAAGAAGCTGTCATCTGTACACTTCTAAAGTTTCGGCTAGCTCCATTAGAACTAGCAAAGTCACTTCCGAGTGAACTATACTTACATATTGATAACAGATGGAAATATGCAATGGACTCAGAGAGACAAATAAGAGAAAGAAGTCTAGTCCATCTATTTCCTGACATGTCCGTAACAGAAATCAAGGAGCATTTGACCACATACAATTCTAAATTTCTTGTGAAATAGAGAGCCTTAAAATTGATGAATGGGCTATACATTGATGTGGATAATGAGACAAAAGCCAAGTGGTAGGAGATCTTCAAACAAAAGGATGTCGGTGAACAATCTCAAATTGAAATTGTTGATGTCACCGAGGAAGGTCCAGACCCGGTTGACACTATTCAAATTGATGAAGATGTAATGGATGAAGTAGCACCGGAGCAGGAAATGATTGAAGGCACTACTTATGCAAAACTTGTCTCTAGTGAATCTGTCTTAGAACAAGTTCAGCCTTATCCACCGGTGAAGCCACCTGTCTCAACCAAAGCTCCCAAGGACACTGAGCAAGGCACCGAAGGTAACAAATCTGAATCTGCAGGAGATACAACCAAAGATCAGACGTCTCAAGCATAGACAAGCACTGCAAATGTTACAGTTGAGACCCCTAGCACTGAGCCACCCAAAGAAACTACAACAGCTACAGGAACCGACCAAAGTGTTGCATCTACCGAGTAGCCTACTGAGGGTCAGCAAGCCTCACAAGCACTTGTCTTAGTGACACCAACCAAAGGAAAAGAGAAGAAGGTGAGAAAGCATGGTTTCAAATTTGACTTATCTAAATCGATCATGTTGCCCAATGTAGACATCTCCAAATTGAAAGGGCAAGCACTCACTGAATTTGGTGAACTATGCAAAGCAAAGGCCGAACAGGAGAAGCAATTGGCCATACAGAAAAAGAATAAAGTACTTCAGAAGGTTAGGACACTACTCACAGAAATGCTACCTTCAGCAACAGTGTCACCCGATGCAGCCATCCATATTCAACTAGATGAACTCCTAAATCAGATTGAAACATCTGGAGTTGATAAATCTAAGTACTTAAGCAAGCTCAAGGATAAAGAGCTAACTGCTAAAATGATAGAGGAAGTATAGAAGTCGATTGTTGTTGGCAAGGTAAAACTTGTCAAATTCATTGCTGAGTTGTCCCCTCAACTCAAGCATATTCTTTATTTATTCCAGAAACTGTGTACATTTTTCTTATTCATTAAAGATGTCAAAAAAAAAACTGATGCAATTGAGAAAGAGATCACTGATCTCTCAACTAAGTTGACCACCGAGCCTAATTCAGTTCATAATTTTTATACAAAGCTTCAACAACTCATGGCTCAACAGTTAGAACTGAGGAATGAAGAGCATAAAATATGGATGGATATAATGACTCTTCAGACATTATTCCTTCCTCATCTATCATTAGTACAGGAGCAGATCAACAGAGCTACACGCCTAACAAGAGGGAAGCACTCTTGATGGCTTAATATCACTCTTATCTAATATTAAAGCACAAAATTCATTAATATTCACTCTCAGTCGCCCTCACCGATGCCCAGACCAAGTATAAGTCTATTTTTGATCAGTTACTGCCTCCAGATGGAAATTGAGTTTTTGATGTTTGTCAAAAAGGGGGAGTAATATTATGATACTACATAGAGGAAAGTAATACCCAGCAAAGGGGGAGTAATTCTATATTTGGAGAGTAATCCAGTTTTGATAACACAATTTTGAGTATTGTATACAAGGGGAGTATACTGAGCAGAATATACAGAGCATTCAAAGCACACTAGCACAGAACAGAACCGAACATGCAAAATTCAGAGTTATGTACAGAATAACGATAAGGGGAGTATATCTGCATATACTACTTCATTGACTATTGTATATATTGTCAAGTATAGTCATTTTGCAAGTATATAGTTTTTGAGTTATGACTTTGAAAGTAGTTTTTGTCAAACATCTCAACTAATGTCAAAAGGGGAGATTGTTACTACTTATCAAATTGCCATTAGTTTCATATCCAAAGTCATACTATATATTCTAGTCGATTAGTATTACCGAATCATGTAGTCCGTATGAACAGTCTAGTCGGTTACAGAAGAAAGCAGTCACAGAACACAATATTCACCAAGCTGTTTACCGAGTAATGTTTCATGGCTACCGAGCAGTAAAGTTAACTCACCGAGTTGATATTCACCGAGTGAAACATTTTACCAGATACATTGAACCTAGTCATGCACATGAAAACGTGTTACAAGATCGAGGCACATCTAACCGTTTTACATTAGAAATTGCACTAGGAGATTGTGTATGATTACAAGGTCAATCTGACCAATGAAATATTTTGTTTAGATATTCATTCGAAGAATCTTTTTGTAAGATCGAAGCAATGAATTAGATCGCCGCTGTAAGAGATCTATTTATACAACATGATTTTAGGGTTAGAAAAAATAGAGATGTGAGATATGTGTGTGTATGCATGAAGGAAGACTGTTACAGAGACACAAAGAGGTCACCGAGAAGGTTATCAGTGAACAGTCAAAGAACAGAGTAAACATAAGGGTTTACCGAGTTACAATATGGGTTACCAAGGTATGCTACAAGCTAGGTAATCTTATTCTGAGCACATAGAATCTGCTATAACATTTCAGATGTAAAGTTGCAGATATTTGTAATGATTTTATTGTAAAATTGTGAAGTTGTAAGAGAAACCTTTAACAGGGTAAAAGACTCTAACCAAGTCTATAAATTGTAAATCCTCTAATCAGGTGCAGCATTTATATAGTGTTGTAAAATCCTTTAGTAAGGTAGATCTAAGAGATCTTGATACTCCTAATAGGGTAAGCTATCAAAAATAGCTAAATGTAGCTCTAACTGAGCAATCTTTATTATTGCAGTAGTGAAGTTGTGGGTGCCATCCCCATCGCAGTTTTTCTCTCTAACCAAGAGTTTCTGCGTAACCAAAATATATGTCTTATGGAGTGAATCATGTATGGTTGTTATCTGTTTGTTTTAACTTTATTTTATGTTACTGCACTATTTTGTTTATGAATAACAGTAAGGTTATTATTGAAGAAAAGTTTTGGAGTACTGATTCACCACTCCCCTCTCAATACATTAGCTTTCCATATTGGGCCTAACATTATGTAGGTAGATTTTTTTAAGTTTTTGTTTGATTTTCTCAAGATCGTATATGGATAGTTTTGGTTGATTTTTTGAGGACATTATATGGATATTTTTGAATTTTGAGTTTTTCAATGTTTTTTGGATTTTTTCAGGACTTTATTTGATTTTTTGGATTTTTTCAGGACTTTATCTGATTTTTTTTGGATTTTTTCAGTTATGCCCCCAGTGTGTAGACCTGTATGACAATATGATCTGCAGAATGCATGTGGAGACAAAGAATTTTTGACATGACCTATATGAATGCAATATGCAGGACGAAGATGCACTTCCTATTCGAACAAGGTTAAATGTCTTTGTATTTAGCATTTGTAATACACCGATTGAAAATGAAGGTGCAAAACATTTCGTAGATAAGTGCTCAATTAATCTCTAAGGCTCTTCAGAACATTCATCTCAACACACTAGGATTTACAAATGGAGACGTGGAAAACTTCCCCATTGGTTCTTGAAACTTTGATCTTCTTTTTCCCATGTGTATGCAGATGAGTTAATTCCCGCTCTTGTGTTCACTAAAGATCCTCAGCATCCTATACGACTAGCTACATGGATTATTCTAACTTCAAAAGCATCCCGAATAGAGCCTCACTGCCAGCAAGCCTTGAGAGCTCCGACGAGGTTATAGACTATAATTTCTCAAATATTGCTCCATTGCCAGTAGGTGTTCATAGCCCTGATGGAGTTACTTGCATGTTCCCATAGTCAAGATTTTTTATTGCATTTGTATACATGACATTTTAGTTATATATCATTGCTCTTTTTGCCTTTAGATGGATATTTGGCATAGCTCTTTTTATTTTTATTTTCTTGCCTTGACTTGTAAGTAATGAAACCTACTTGGGTGTGACAATTACAACGACGCTGAAGTAGAATTTCAGATTTTTCACGAGTCATATGATCAAATAGGTGTCTAGAATGAATTAGAGATCTTGTTAAGGTGTGAGATATAGCAATTGATAGATTGTGGTTTAACAAGTCTCAAATAGTGAAATCACTACCCAACCATAAGTAAAGTGTCGTCACAGGGTAATGTTGAGAATGAATGACCTTAGAACCTCAAAGACTTCATGTTAGAATATCTAAGAAAGGAAATGACCCTTGTTTCACTTGAATGCAAATGAATGATAAACTTGAACAGTTGCCTTGTTTTATTGATGCTTCTATATGAGAATATAGAACTTTAAGAATGCGATGCGTCTAAAAAGGAAACTACATGTAATGCAGTGTTTTAAATGATATGATATGAAATGCGGAAAGTAAAACCTAAAATACAATGCCCTTAGGTATAATATCACTTTAGGTGCATGCTGTTCATAGGTTCAAAGATTGGATCTACCTCCATGGTAGCCAAATTATAGGCTCCATTGCCTATGACCCTTGTTATAATGAAAGGACCTAGCCAATTGGGTTTGAATTTCCCTTGCCTTTCTCATTCTGCTAAGTTCCTTTGATTCTCTTTAAGTACTAGATCTCCCACTTGAAAGGTTCATGGGCGGACCCTTTTATTATAACTTTGTCTCAGTCTATTTTGATATCCTTGTAAATGATTGAATGATGTTTGTCATTTTTCATCAAGGGTCTCTAGTTCTTGCAACCTTGCTACCCTATAGTCTTCTTTCGATATAATGTTCTATAAGAATACTCTTAGAGACGATATTTCTATTTCAATGGGGAGTATCGCTTCTATACCATAGACCAAGGAATATGGTGTTGCTCCTGTAGGTGTGCGTACTCCTGTTTTGTAGGCCCAAAGAGTAGGATTTAACTGGAGATGCCAGTCTCGTCCTGTGTCAGTGACTACATTCTTAAGAATTTTCAATATTGTTTTATTTGTAGCCTCTGCTTGCCCATTACTTTGTGGATAATATGGCATGGAAAATCTCTGTTGTATGTGGAATTTGTCACACAACTCTTTCACTTCGTGGTTTTTAAATGGATGCCCGTTATCTGTAACAAAGCACATTGGAATTCTATATCTACATATAATGTAGTTGAGCATGAATTTTGCTATCTCCTTTCCAGTGGTGTATGTTAAAGGAATCGGCTCAACCCATTTGGTAAAGTATTCAATGGTTGTCAAGATAAACTTGTGCCTATTGGAAGAAGTAGGGTTGATTTTACCTACTAGATCTAATCCCCATTGTGAAAATGGCCACAGTGATGTGATGGGTTGAAGATCTTGTGCTGGTGCATGAATAAGGTCTCCATGCATTTGGCATTGTTTACACTTTTGTACATACTTGTAAGCATCTTTTTCCATGGTTGGCCAGTAATACCCTTTTCTCAGTAGTTTCTTTGACAATGGCGGACCACTTTGGTGAGCCCCACAGATTCCATCATGGACTTCTTTTAAAGAAAGGTGTGGTTCATTCTCATCCAGACATCAGAGAAGAGTTCCATCGAAACCCTTTCTATACAGAGTATTACTTATAATGGTGTATCTAGATGCCTGACGAATTAAGGTCTTTTTTTCGTTTCTGGACAGATCTGGTGACATGTATTGGGTATGTAAATATGTATATATTTCATTGTACCAAGGTGAATTTGGACCCATAATTGCACATACATATTCTGATAGGGGGGTCTCATATGCAGGTAGCATTAACTATTCTATGATGAACTCAATTTGAGTTTTGTTAGCAGGCATATTCAGAAGAGATCCTATGGTTGCCATTGCATCTGCTGCCTTGTTTTGTATTCTAGGGATTTGTTCGAAGGTAATTTTGCTAAAGTGCTCCTTGTAATCTTCGACCAACTTCTTATAAGGCATGAGTTTGTCATCCTTCATATTGTAATCATCATTGACCTGGTTTACAATCAACTACGAATCACCATAGACCTGTAACTCTTGTATTTTCCATTACATAGTTGTACGAAGCTCTATGAGGAGAGTTTCATATTCTACCATATTGTTGGTGCATGGGAAATTTATCCTAAATGACTTAGGTATAACATCCCCTTGAGGAGTAATGAAGAGAATACCTACTCTAGATCTATGATTTGTATATGACCCATCAAAGTGTAACTTCCGCATTACTGAGGCAGTTAGTGTAAACACAGATTCGTCTAGAAAGTCTATCAGCAATGGGTGACTGTCTTGTATAGGAGCCTCTGCTAATTGATCTGCTATGATTTGTCCTTTGATAACTTTTCTGTCTATGTACTCTATATCAAACTTGCTCAAGATCATAACCCACTTAGCCAATCGCCCGGTCAATGTTGCTCTACTCAATAGGTATTTGAGTGGGTCAAACTATGCAATGAGTTGTACCTTATGACTCAACATGTAGTTTCTAAGCTTTTGGGATGCAAAGATTACTACTAAGAATGCTCTCTATGGGGGTATAATTAATCTCATAGCCGATCAGAGTCCTACTTATTTAATAAATGGCTCTTTCTTTTCCATTTTTGTTATGTTGTGCCAATAGAGCTCCCAGAGATGAGTTCGTTGCTGATATGTATAACAATAGAGGTTGTCATGGAGTAGGAGATATTAACACTGGTGTGTTCAAAAGATAATCTTTTAGAGCTTGGAAAGCTTCCTGGCATTATTCTGTCCATTTAAAAGTAACTCCTTTCCTGAGTAAATGCTAGAATGGGTGACACTTATCTGCCAATTGTGCTATGAATCTCCTTATGGATTTCAATCTTCCTTGTAACCCTCTGAGCTATTTAAGTGTTGATGGAGGTTGCATGTCAATGATTGCCTTGACCTTGGCAGGGTCTATTTCAATTCCTCTGTTTGATACTATAAACCCTAATAGTTTACCTGTTGTTATGCCAAACACACATTTCTTTGGATTTAATCTGACATTATATTGTTCCAACCGATCAAATATCTGTGTAAGAACTACAAGGTGACTTTCTCTGGTTTTTGATTTAGCCAATATGTCATCCACATAATCTTCCATTATGTTATGGATCATGTCATGAAATAATGTTGTCATGGCTCTTTGGTATGTTGCTCCGGCATTTTTAAGACCAAATGGCATCACATTCCAGTAGTACATTCCCCATGGGCATATAAAGGCTATTTTATGTTGATCTTCTGGTGCAATTTTAATCTGGTTGTATCATGAAAAATCATCCATTAAGGATAGCATCTCATTTCCAGCTGTTAGGTCAACTATCATGTTGATATTGGGTAGTGGGAAGTCATCCTTAGGGAAAGCTTTATTTAGATCTCAAAAATCGGTACAGATTCTGATGCCTCTTGTGGGCTTAGTCACAGGTACCAGGTTTGATATCCATTCTGCGTAGTCAATAGATCTGATAAAACCTACATCCAACAACTTTTGTAATTCTATTTTAACCAGTAATGCGATACTTGGATGCATTTTTCTCAATTTTTGCTTGTAAGGTTTAACTTCTGGTATCAATGGTAAGTGATGCAACACTAATTCAGAATCTAAGCTCGGCATGTCTGAGTAGGACCAAGCAAATTTGATAGGTCTTTGTTTGAAAAAATGAATGAATCTGTCTTTTTCTTCTTTGCTCAGTGATTTTGCCAGATGGATGTTATGTACAACTTCCCCTTCTGCTATATATACTTCTTCTGTTTCCTCTATAAGTAATGCTAAACTTTCTCTTTCCATAGGAAGATTACCCAAGTCATTATGGGTAGTTTGATCCTTATCTTCTATTTGAGAAGTTCTTTCTTCTCCAAAGTATACCATTCTATTTAGGTCTATAGCAAACCCTACTTTATGATCACCTTGCGGAAATCCCTCTCTGACTCCTAGAAATTCTGAAATTGCTTCGTCGTTTTCAAACCAATCCAGCATTGGTTTTCGTTTTTGCCCCCAATCAATCAAGTGTGAATGTACTAGGGGTAAATCAGTATTCCCTTCTATAGTAGAGTCTGATAACATGAAAACTTGATTGTTTGATATTACACTTTCTGGTGGGGTAGAATCATGGAGTGATAAGAATTCGTAGTCATGAGAATCTGTCTCACTATCAATATATGTTTCATCATATGAGCTATCATCACTTATTTCTTCTTGTTCTTGTCCCTGATTTTATTGTAGATTGACTGGTCTTCTTTGTGCATTAGTGACCCTTCTTAAGCTAGGTATAAGCCTTTGCAATCTTTCTTTATCTGTTTCGTTAGGTTGAGCCTGAGTTGCTTCTCATGGTAGAAGAAGTGACAATAACCATGGGTGGGATTCAGGTGGTGGGGGTAATCCTGCATCTGTTGCCACATTAGCCTATACTGTTGTGTCAATAACTGCATCCTTTTGTAACTCCATGGTAGGTTCTTGTAAGAGTTGTCTCATGTCTTCCCCATCTGATTCTTCACTTGGTGATGTAGGTACCTGATTGCATGTTTGAGATGAAGATGGAAGAGCCTGTGTGGACAAATTCCTTTGTGATATGTAATTTGATGGTTTACTTGGTCGATTTAGTATATCAAGGGTACGTTGTTTGGCTTGTGTGATATGTTGTACATGCTTGTATCCTAATCCTTGATTTCTTGGATTATCATTAGGAACAACAGGTTCTAGTCTTCCTTGTTTTTGTAACCCAAGGCCTGTGGTACCATCATAGCCATGTCTTTGGAGCATTTTGAATCTATTGCCATACTGATCTGTGTGTATTCTGAGTGTTTTCATATGATCTTCTTCTCTATATATCCAATGGTTAACATCTTTGTTCAAGGATTCTTCCTCTAAGTCTCCCCATCTAATGAAAGAGCATGAGTCTGAGTATCAGACAATTTCTATTCCTTTGTCTTTCTTTTGTACTGTAGTGTGAGGTTTCCCAAAGGACTTAGGAGAAAAAGACAATTGTTTCCCATTTAAGGTATTTGCAATAGAGTACTCTCCACAACCCATATCCTTTATTTGTAAGGAGGATGTCATAGGAATATCTTTTTGTGTTTCTATGATCTTTAATGTTTCCAACTGTGTAGTGAGAGGTGCAGCCTGATTGATAGGTACCTGATTATCAACACTGCCTTTTAGATAATTACAATGTTGGAATGGATTTGGATCACCCTTTATGGTGATTTCAATACCATTGTATGGGAATTTGACACACTAATGAAATGTGGATGGTACTGCTTGCATGGTGTGAATCCATGGGCGGCCCAATAACATGTTATATCCCAACTCTCTGTCCAAGACTTGAAAAGAGGCCTCTATCATTATTGGTCTTACTTGTACAGGTAATGTTGCAATGCCTTTAGATGGACGTTCTTCATCATCGTAAGCCTTGATGTTTATCCTTTTGGAAAAATCAATGTGAAGTTCAGAATATCCCAGTGCTTTGACCAGCTTTAAAGTACAAATGTTCAGACCGGCTCGCCCATCTATAAGTACTCTTTTGATTCTTTTCTTGTGAATGTAAGCTTCCAGATGTAGTGGGTCATTATGAAGCAATTTATCACTAGGAATATCTTGTTCTGTAAATGAAATATGTGTACCTTGTGTCAGATTTCCTACCATAGAATGGAAGGCACGTTCATCTATATCTCTATCCACTACTAAATCTTGAAGTGATTTGTCCAGTATAGCTCTATGATTCGGTGAGATATGCAGTAGTTCAAATAATGATATCTGTGCCGGAGTTTTCTTAAGTTGCTCAACTACATTGTAAGTCCCTACTGCTGGTGGTTGATTTTGTGGTATCCCTTGTAAGGTTACCTTTGACCTGCGAGTAACCACTACACAGTCTTTGTCTCTGGGAGTAATTGTGATTATAGCGATTGTATCATTTGTATCTGTAGATGTCTAAAAATGGTCAATGCTTGCGGAATCATACTTTAACATTTGCGCATTGCCTTATTTTAGGGTTTTTGCGTCGCATTAACATTTCTCCTATGATTCGCACTTGGTCTTTATCATTGGCGAGCATCAAGTCATTCTTCTGCATTCTTCATTTATCTCGCTTTCAAATTTGGTCTTGTCAATAACAATCTTCAGTCATGATTTTGGTCGATCTTATCCTGTCGCATCAATGTGTGTGTTCATTTGTCATCATTTTGGACATCGTCAATCCTAATTAGGGTTTTGTCCTCTTATCAATCTTGTCATCTGGCGATCGATTTATCATCGATCCTTGTCATTTTCAATCTTCTCATTTTGTGATCGATTTTTCATCGATCGTGGTCATGTTCAATCTTGTCGTTTTGCAATCTATTTTGTCATCGATCGTTGTCGTTTTTGTCATTTTGTGATCGATTTGACATCGATCGTTGTCCTTCTCAATCATGTCAATTTAGATCAATTAGTCATTGTTCCTTGTCAATTGGCACATTTATCAACCAAATCATTTATCAGCATTGGTCTTTTATCAAGTCAGAATCATGATCAAATCGAATCGATATCAATTATCTTTTGTCAAGACCTAATTGTCGTCCTTGCATTTTCTAGGGTTTCATGATTTATTCATTTAACCTTGTTTGTCATTTCTTCCTCTAGGATAAATAGTTTATTTATCCTAAGTCTTCTTGTCACAATTAAATGTTCATTTAATTGGCTAACTAATTCCTCCCTCTTTGTGAATTAATTAATAAATGAAAAATTGTTAATTAATTCACTTAATTTCACCTAATTTACTAATTTCTCCTAATTCCTAATTTCCTAATTTTCATCAATTTCAATTTTCTAATTTCTTAATTTCTAATTCATCTAATTTCAATTCTCTCCTATTTTTCTCCTAATTTCATGGGAATGACATTTCAAGTTGTCATAATTTGTTATAATTGACAATCAATCAATTTTGACATAGAAATTTGTCATAATTTTGTCAAAATTATCAATCAATCAATTTTGCATAGAAAGTGCAAATTTGTCATAATTTCTCATAATTGTCATTTTTGATTTGAAATTTCCTTTCAAATCTCCTCATGCTAATCTTGTCTTTTCTCCAATTTGTCTATAAATTGGATGAATTTCTTCAATCAAGGTCCTTGACCCCTGGTCGAATCAATCACGCTTCGAGTATTCTTGCGATACCATCTTGTCTACTTGCTTTCACATCATTCTTATGCACTAGTAGGTGAGATCCACAAACAAAGCTATTTGAAGGAGAAAGAAGGACAATGGAGATTTTTGGAGGATACATTCACGTTTGCATTGGTTTGCATTTGCATTCGAATGTTTTATTTCCCTTTCTCTATTGAATGTTTTTAGGATTGTCACTGCAATTGAGTTTTTGTGATTGAACTAGGCTAATGTTTATTGCTTTGATGATTTCCACATTTCCTACTTACAGTATCATAGGCTATTTTATCTAGATTTATGTTAAATCCCTCTTCATAGTCCTAATGTGTATGTTTGATGTCCATAAAGTAGAGCCCCTCCCCAATCAAGCTCTGGTTAACTCAGTTGACCATGGTTGACCTTACTAATAAATGCTATAATTCAATAGGATGGGCTATGTTAGACGGATAGATTGGTGAGAAAAGTAATTGAACCAGGTTACAAAATCATTTCACCTTGAGGTGTACATTTTGATGTGTTATGGATACATAACTTTATATGATTCTAGAATAGGATAACTTTGAGACTATGTATGTCATTATTGGATTTGCAGGACTTTACTATGATGATAGAAATAGGATGCATGTCTTATGTATGGATCAAAATTATGAGGATTATGATAATTGCTTATGTGGATTTATTTGGATATAAGATATATTGATTTTGTTTAAATATCAATTGTATGCAGAGTGTTTGACGTGTATTCTTATTCATGTGTTTAATACTATATGAGGTTATTTGGAAGTACTAATGTGTAATTGAGATGCATAGGAAAATTATCCATGTGACCATGGAAATATTATGGAGAACCAAACCTAGACCTATGTACGTTCGTAAAGCCAAGGGGTTGTCTATTTGGAGAGACAACACCCCGTATGTATCGTATTTTATTTGTGAAAGTAAATGTTGCATGTGTGTTAAATTGAATTTATTAATTTGTGTAAATCCAACAAGAGACAAATTTCATGTGTAATTTTGTAAAGTATTTTATTGTGTCACTTGACACGTGTTGATTTATGTCTTGAATTTTGACTTGTCTCTTAGAGGCAGTTGTTTCAACCGTAGCTTTTTCAAACATTTGAATGTGGTTCTAAATTTCCCTTGGGTAGAGAGTCTTTGGAGTGGTCAACTCAGGTTTGACCCGAAAGTTAACTTCAGATGGGTTTATAAGGGGTCAAATGGACTCCTAGGGGTAGTTTAAAGGTGTTTCCTAAAGTCTATAAGGTATACCTATGGGTTAGGATTATTTTTAGGCATGTGTCTACTCTCATGTGACTGTATAGTCACCTCAAAAAGTGAGTTTCCTAAGGTGAGCGAAAATTCAAAATTAGAAGGTGCCATCTAGGTTAGATAACCTTTCTTTTTGATGTGAGATCCTTTTTCCACTTTCTCTTACTTTTTCCTTTTTCAGTTTTAGAAACCTGTGAGAACTCTCACTGAGGTCTTTTTAGGCAAGAATGAGAGACTTTGTGGGTAATCACCCACTCTCCATTTTTGGAGACTATGCAATTTTGAAAAGAATAGTTTTGGGATAGAATTTTGGCTAAGTGTAGAAGGAAGAATTGTGGAATCGGGCTGCTCATCCTCAAACTAGTTCTAGCAAACCTTTGGGCAGATTGAAGGTTGGTTCATCTTCTCCTTTTGTTTTCTTTTACATTGCATGTTTATGTTGGAAAGATTGCTTGTATGTAAAAGTTGGCTTTTTTTTGTATTTTCCATTGTGAAAATTTATTATGTGACCTATCTGTTACTTCTTTTATGCATTTCTTGTGATTTGGGAGTAACCAAGGCCTTCTACTCTTGGGAGAGTAGGATGGTCTTGTGGGTGGTAGAAGTTTGACAGCCCTCGAGTGAGAGGCTCTCATTATGAGAGTGAACTCAAGGGGTGTATATGTGACCCTTGCTGCATGGCTTGGTTTATGCATTTGGGGGTCATAAGGGGAGAAAGTATGGCATGAATGCCTTGGGGGGCATAAGGATGTGGGGTTAATGAACTTATGAATATATCTTTGTTTGCCATGAGGTGGCTTTGTGATCTACCATTCTTGCAGTCTCCTCAGGGTATTTGGTCCACTACCACCCGTGTAAAAACATCACATTTTGTGATGAAGTGTAGCCTTGGTTGGGAAAGTGTTTTTTTTATGTTTTTCCTTTGCTTGTTGTATTTTCATGTGTGTAACCTATCTAGGGCTTGGTTCTCCAAGCTCGGGGGTGGCTTCTAGTAAGCCTAGGCTGGGAGGTGAGCACTCCATGGTCAAAACCTTATGATTTATTTGCAGGTTGCTTGGAAAGAAAAGAAAAAGACAAGCTTGGAAGTTGCTAGTTTTACTTGATTTCAGAAAAAAGATATGGGAATGGGATATTATGTTTTAGTTGCAGCAATGAAAAATGAAAGCTATATGTTGTATTTATTTGAAAAAGAAATGTATTGATTTGTTTAAAGTCCTCATTTAATACAAATGAGAGACTAGATGGGTAACCCACCCATAGTAATGTTGACTATATTGTATTTTAAATATGCTCTAAAGAAATGCATTATTTTATTAAGCTATTACTGCAAAAATGAAATGTTTATTTTTGGATTAAGTTCCTATAATTATTGAAATAATATTTGTTGTATACATGTTATTTTGAAAATAAAAGTTTATTTTATCTCCTTATGCATAGTAAAATAATGGAAATGAGTAAAGTAATAAAATTACATGTTAGTAAGAGAATATTAAGCATTTAGTCCTAATTATTTATTTCCAAATACATATCATGGTTTAATAGATTTAACATGTCTATCTCTAAGGTAAATTTAAATGATTTCTAGTCTTATATAGTTGGTGTTAAAATTTATTAAATTATGTCACTTTATTTATTTGCAGTAAATAAATCTAGAATTAATAATCCATCTCTAAAGTTAGCAAATAGATTGTCAATAGAAAAAGAAATGCTTTATTTAAATCTGTTAGTTTTAAAAACCTGCTTTAAGTGATTTTAGGAAAAAAAACAAAAACAAAACAGATTGTTTAAAGTAAATAAAAGAAATTTTGCCCTATTATCATGTTTCAATATTTTAATAATTCTTGCATGATTTAAAAAGGTTTAAAAAAAAAATAAAAATATAGATTGCTTATATATATATATATATATATATATATATATATATATATATATATATATATATATATATATATATATATATATATATATATATATATATTATTCAATAATATTTCTCTGTCTGTGAAACTTCCTTTTTTTAAAAAAAAGAAAACTTTATAATCACAGAAAGATATACACACACACACAGATATATATATATATATACTGTAGTTTAAAAATATTAAAAAAAAGAGATCTAAAATTATTATTTAAAAAAAAAAAAAAAGGGGGAGCCTCGCCCCCCACCCCCCCCCCCCCCCCCCGCGCTATGGGCGGCGACCCCTAGCGGCGGCCGTAGCCGCCACTGTGGACCGCAACCCACAGTTGGGGAGGCTTCGACCCCCCCTGTGGGCGGCCCCACAGTGGCAGCGTAGCCGGATTGCGGGCCGCGTCCCACAGCAGCGGCCAAGGCCGCACTGTGGGCCGTGACCCACAGGCACGACTACGGCCGTCCCTGCGGGGAGCCCCCACAATCACCACCACCGCAGCTCTATCAAAACCTGCGGCCACCTCAAAACGCCTCTGCCCACTCACCCTCAGCCCTACACAAAAAGAAAGAAATAACATAAAACCCTAACCCGGTTCGGGTTAGGGTAGTTTTGAAATTGTAAAGAAAATATGGTTTGGAAGGGCATTTTATAATATTTTTTAATTAGGTTACATGGATATTTTTATAATAAAGTTTGGTTAGAAAATAAATATCCACATATACAAATATATATATGTGTTTAATGTGAATATATGTGTGTGTGTGTGTGGTCACACACACACACACACACACACACACACACACACACACACACATATATATACATATATATATACATACATACATATATATATACATATATATACATGCATATATATATATATATATATATATATATATGTATGTATATATATATATATAGTTCAAATTTTGAATGTATAAATTTAACTTGAGTTTAAATTATTTTAATTACACATTCATATTTTATATATATGTTATATAAACATTTATATAAGACGTTTAAAACTTTAAGTTATTTGGAGTAAATCTTTTAGGAAATTTATAATGACTTTGTAAATTATTTTGGTCATAGGGGATTAGTTTTTTTGTTCACCTAAATTTAGGCTTGACGAGAATAAACTTTATAGGGCAAATTTTTATTATGGAGTTAATTAGCCCTGTAGTCAAATTTTAATACACATTATAATTATTGGTAAATTGAAATATAGGTGTTTTAAAAATCTAAGTGCTAGAGTTAATTTAAGTAATTCCTATAATGATTGAAAGATTAATTGAGGGTAATAATATCTCTTGTCAATTAATTTAGGGGTTTTTGCATAAATGAATTTATTTATTTATTAAATGGTGGGATAATACCAATTTCTTTGGAAGAGGATATCGTGGTGGAATTATATATATTCGAAAATAAGTCCAAGACCTTGATCTTGCGCACTCATTTAGCCTAGATGGAATCTTATACTAAATAAAGCAATTAACATTTTAACGTTTGACACTTCAATTTTCAATTGCTCGATTAATTAATATTATTACGTAAAAATCATATTAATAATTAAATTATAGACGCAAGATTTAATCAAGTATAAAGGAAGGATATATTATCACGGATGGAGGAAACTTGTTAGGAGATAAATAATTATTATTGAATCAAGTAATTATATTAATGCCTATTTAGTAGAAGTCGATCTAATTAATAATTATAATTTGCAAGTGTAATAAAAGGGACATTCGATGTGAATTTATTATTGTCCTTATAAAAATCATTTTGTTCCGTTTGATTATAGGAGTTATCGTCATTTGATATGTTAGGAATATCGTAACTTTGTCGTCTAGGAGTTTTATAGAAACCTAAGGCTTCTAGATAAATTTGTTCTATTCATCGTTCACGTTAGAAAAATGTTTATTATAATTTAAGATTCCGCTTGGAACAACCTATTAAGTTATCACATCTAATAAAGCATAGGTTGCATATAATTAAGTGTTTCAAAAAAAAATTGTTGTTTGGGTTTTTGCCCAAAAGTTTGGGCATGACACATGATATGTTCAATGATTTCATCTTCAAACCAATCTAAGTGAGATGGTTGATCCTGCCCCCAGTCTCTGAGACAAAGATTCCTATCATCATCGTACTTTGGTGCTTCGGATATCATGCAAATTTGGCTGTCATCTTTATGAGCATCTTGATATTGGTCCTCCTGATCAAGTGTTTCTTGTGAATCATTTTTTGTTGTATCTCCCGAGCTAATGGCATGAATAGTGTAGTCGTATGAGACCTTCGTGTAGTTAGCCATAATGTCTTGGGTACTTGATGTGGTAGCTTTTCCCTTGTCATGCTTAACAAAAGGATCTTTAAAAAAAATATGATTCATGTTTTTTGAGGTCTTATCCATATCAATTGTGATGTCCCCTTGGTCTATCATATCTTGGACCAAGTTTTTCAATTTGTAGCAACTTGCCGTTTTGTGACCTTTAGTCCTATAATAATCGAAGAAATCATTGTCATTCCACCATGTGGGTTTGAAAGGACCTAGTTCATATACTCTTACTTCAGGTAGAGTGATCATGTTTGTCTGTATTAACTTATTGAGCGCTGACTCAATAGGTTCTCCTAAAGGTGTGTAATTTCTTCTTGGAGCGTTTACCTTGGGGTATCTTGTGTTTGTATTTTGCATAGCATTTACATTGGTTGATGTTGTGTTATTCCTGGTATGTGGATTTGTTGATTGACTCGTTCCCATTGATAGAACGGGTTGAGTTCTATTTATCGTTCTGGCGTCTACAATACCATCATTGGTCACATTTTTGTTTTTCAACCAAAACTTAGATTTGTCATTGGTGTTGGTGTTGCCATACTTAATAAGACCTTGTTCTACCAAGCCCTTCTCATATTTGAGAGCCTTTTCTGTGATTTGTTTGAATGTGGTTAAACATTGCATTTGTATCGGATATTTAATCTTAGGAATCAAATTTTCTGTAAACATATCCACTTGCTCTATTTATGGGATAACTGTCTTGCATCTCCTGTAGAGAGCTCTCCATCATTGTATGAAGGATGCAAATGTTTCATTCTCATATTTCTTAGTGGCACATAAGTCCATCAAAGTAACCGGGGTGTCAATGTTGTGCAAGAAGTTTGCAATAAATTGTTCAGCTAATTCCCCCCATGACGTGATGGTTGGTGGTAGATGTGAAAACCACTCTAAAGCTGGACCTCCCAGACTTTTAGGGAATAGTCTCATTAGATAAGTATCTTCTGAGGCAACTTCTATACATGCTGTAAAAAATTCTCTGATATGATCTCTAGGATCACCCTTCCCTCGATATCTATCAAATTTGGGCGTTTCAAAATGTTGTGGGAAATGTGGCATGTATAATGTGTGATCAAATGGATAAGGATGTAAGTCCTGCATTGTGTAGCTCTTTTTATCGTTACCAGTTTGCATGGTCGTCATCTATTATTGTAGATTCTATATTTGTTGTGTCAGAATATCTGTTGATGTCAAAGGTATACCTTGTGTGTGCGTATGTCCCACAAAAGGATTCGTGGTTGTATAACTAGGTGGTTGTTGGAAGGTACCAATATTATAACCTTGTGTGTTGTGTGTTCCAGTAGGTACTGTAAAATAGGTGATATGTCAACCCATGTTTGGTTGAGTTGTACCTGTTGTATTGGTAATACCTAGATTTGCATTTTGATAACTGTATGTGGATCCCATAGAATAGGAAACTGGAGGTTGGGTTACACTTGTTTCTTGCATTTGAATAGGTGCTGAGACACTTGACATTATCGGTATGCTCTGTGATGGTATACTAGCATTGATCACTGAAGATGACACACTTGTTTGAAAGTTTGCATTTGTATTGACATTTGTTGGGAGAGGTACGTTTTGAGGAAGACTGGAGGTCATTGTTTGTATTTGCGTCAAGGGTGGTGTTTGACTGTTATCTTGACCTAAAGTTTTTCCTGGTGGTAAAATCTTTGTGACATCAAAATCCTCAGGTAATTTTGCCCCATTTTGTATTAATAGCGAAAGATACTTGCCCCTATTGCTATGTATAAGTGCATCTAGGATCATGAGGACATGCGGGTCTCGTTGTGCAGACTCAATTTGTTCCTTTGTCAGATGTTGTTGTAATTCATTTATGGTGGACATTGTCTGTGTACCTGAGTGTTGACCTGTTGACATGTCCATGTTCCAAGTAGGGTTTATAGACTGTGTGTTGTTCGGGTCCATTATTCCTTTTGCTTTTGGGACCTTGTGATGGGCATCTAAAATTGTCTATATGATGATGGTTCTATGCGAGACGATGACCTAACACTAGAAAATAGATGTAAATATGAGGTATGCAATACTATACTAGATGCTCTATTGAGGATTTTGATGTGAGACCTTTTTAGCTTTTCTAGCTTTCTCTAATGCAAGTCTTTCCATTTGTTGATGAAGTTGTTCGGCCTTAATCTCTCTATCAATTATATGGGCAATCCTAGACTCAATATCTATCTCGTGTATGACTCCCATATATTGGGGTGCACTTCTTCTTAAATCCCAAGCTAAGTTAGCTAGACCATCAATGATTTCTCATTGACCGCCGTTTGGAACTAGATTAGGTTGCTCGAAGGGGAGCAAACTATCACCTGGGAGACCCATGAAGGCACATGCTATGAACCTATAACTGATAATAGACTTAGACGTATATGAGGTCTAGGTGAAGACGTATATGATAAATGGTGGACTATGCAACTAATATGGTTGATAATGCAAAAGACCTAGGATGATAATGAGGACGTAAGTGAGACTATGCAAAAGAATATGGACGATAATGAGGACGTAAATGGGCCTATGAAAAAGACTATGGATGATAATGAGGACGTAAATGGGACAATGAAAAAGGCTATGGATGATAATGAGGATGTAAATGGGACTATGCAAAAGACTATGGACGATAATGAGGACGTAAGTGGGACTATGCAAAAGACTATGGTCACAAGTATGTAAGGACGTTTTGAAAATCAATTTCAAAATGGACTTTGTTTTTGGTAACTTTGTGTGTAGGACAATGTTTTGCAGTTTTCCAAGTCTGAGAACAATGGTTGGTAGGTATGTATAGCTGACTGACTCAATTTTCATACAATCTCAAAAAATTCGGAGATACATGGGATAGGGCCTGAAATAGCCCAAGGGACTGACTCAATACTGGTCTATCACAACGATATATAAAAAAGCATAGAATACAATCTTAGGCTGGATATTGGACACCATTCAGTGAGGCCCCCACAACAAAATACCAAAACAAGATGGATAGATAGAGAGTCTGGCAGCACTGGCTCCACTCCACGACACACACTTCTTGGGCATGCCAGTCTCTCTTACCCCGAAGATCCGAAGATCTTATCAAGGAATTTCTGTCTCATAATGTAAGGTACATGAGGGGTATCTATGGGGTACGATCCACACTCCTGGATCCATTGAACGTAGGATTTTTGGCAACTAATTTGGTTCTTAGAATTAGGTTTTGAGGGATCCCGATCCAACGATGGATTCTCAAAGCAAGCCACTTAAGGCTTTAGTTGAGCTTATCGGTGTCGGGAAGGTCCCCACATACGTCGAATTCACTCAACACTCTAGCCGCCTGACCAATATATTTATATAGCGGCTCGAAAAACCTGCTCGAGAGTACGCTAGGAGAGATGATATCCCCAACGCATCCCAATTTGAAGTACCTCTGTGGGGTGATGAAATCCCCAATCAAAGATACCCCTTACTACGTAGAACAAAAAGAAAATTTGGATATCGTTGTCACCTTCCTTCTTTCTCCCATGGGCTCGATGGTGGGTAGAAATTCAGTTAGTGCAACAGTAGGTCCACCCTAGACACAATGAAAAGTTCTTTTCCCTTAAGAAAATGAAAAATGATTTAATCTAATGCAGCCTGATTCACGTTCGTTTTATAGCCCAAATTTATGTGTTAGATCCGCATGTGCATGTCAATTTTAAACACCAAATCCAAGTATGAAGGCATACATGTCAATTTTAACCATTTGTTGATTTTTAAGCACCAAAAACTAAGTGTGAGATACACGCATTTCAATTTTAGCCCATGTTCATTTTAAACACCAACAACGAAGTGTGAGATTATCCATGCATGTCCTTTTTAACTATTGTTGATTTTAAGCACTAAAAATTGAAGTGTGAGATTATCCATGCAAAATTACTAATCTAATCCTCTCTGTGAATCCGCCATAGGCTGTAAACAAAAGATTAGTAGCGAAATAAATCAACAGAAAACAAAAATTCAAAACTTGACAGAGGCGATTGCGTAATACTACCTTAGCGATTGCATGATACTTACTGAGTGAATGCGTAAATCTGATAGAGTGAATACGTAAATCTGACAGAGCGAATGCATGACGTTATCTGCTTGATTGCGTAGCACTAACAGGTCGATTGTGTGATAGAATGCAGACAACAAATTTTTTTAGAAAAATACAAGAAAACTAAACCCGATCAGGAACCCACGAAACCAATTGTGAAGCCCTAGCCAAATCCCTCATCATCCATTCAATATTGATTAGATCATATTTAGCTATATAAGAAAGAACTAGGCTATTATATTTGTCTAAGGCCAGTTGTTCTTCCGAATCCTATATCAATTTTTCTGCCTGGAGAGCTTTTTGATATCGTTTGGCTTCTCTCCTTTGTTGTTTCGTCCTTCTTGCACCTGAAATCTTGAACTGAACTTTTCTTGCCATAAAATGTGTTAATCAAATCCTGAAGTAAAAAAGTAATTTTGATCTTGGATTAACCAAATTTAAGACATAATTATATAGAACCGATATCAGACAAAAGAAAAATAAAACAACAATTAACCCTGCGGATGTGTGACCCAGAAAGGGCAATTGCATGATTTGGACAGGGCGATTGCATGACCCTGTCAGAGTGAATGTGTGACCCCGAAGGGTTGAATGCGTAATTCTGTCTATGCGATTGCATGACGATGTAAACTCAATTGCGTGACGGAAAATCTTTTCTCAAAATTCGTGCAACCTGCAAAAAAAATGAAAAATCCGCACAATCTGCAAAAATCACACAGAACACAGAAAAAGGTTAAATTGTTGTTAGTTCACGTCGGGTTCACCAAAATGTGGGATGTAAAATTCATTCTTCTATTAACAAAGTAATCAATTAGAAACCGTGGAAATCACGAATCCCTTGTAATCAAAGAATTTAACAAACAATACAATGAAATGATACAACCAAGCAAAATAGGAATTATAAATGAATATCAATAAAAACTCCCTATTCCGTGACTGCGTAGAACTTCCATTGTTCTTCTCCTCTTTGTGGTATGATGGCTCTCAGATATTGCGCTGGTAATCTGCAAGTGACACAAAGATTCAAAGTTCGTGATTGTTGAAAATGGAGATTGGATGCTCAATTTATAGAAAATTGGAGAAGATTGATTGAAAGGTGGAACAAATTGATCAAGAGGTGGAACTTATGTGAGCTCAAATGAAAATTGATAGTTGAACTGCTGATTGTAGGAGTGAAACTCAATAGATTGAATAGATTAATTGAGTTAACTGATTGAGAAAAAGCTAATTGAGGCAAGAAAAAGAATGATTGGAGGAAATAAAGAGGATGACACAGAGAGCTTAATTTAGAAAAAGCTAACTAAAAGATGGAAATAGAGATTGGAGAGATAAATGATTTAATTAATTAATTTAGCATGTCCTTGCATTTAGATTTAGATTATTAATTTAATCTTTGCATGAGATTTTAATTCAAATATTGAATTTATTAATTCAATTTAGCATTTGAATATATTTAGAATTTGACTTTGATTTTCAATTTGATTTTTGAAATCATGCACATGTATTTGAATTTAGAAGAAATTAGAAGAATATGCAATTAAATGAAATTACAATTTGAGGATTTGGAAAAGAAAGAAATAATTAGCTAATTAAATCATTTAAAGAAACTATTTAATTACGTAGAAATGGAATTTAATTAAATAATAAAGATTATTTAAATTAAAGGATTAAATAACAATTAATTAAATAATAAATATTTAATTAATATTTAGAAGAGGGTTGAATGATTAGAGGATTAGAGATAGAAATTGAATAATTAGCAATTTATTTAAATAATAAAGATTATTTAAATTGGGGAATTAATCATAATTAATTAAATAATAAATATTTAATTAATATTTAGAAAATTATTAAAATGATTAAATGATGAAAGAATAGGAAAATAGAATAATTAATAAGATGATGAAGAAATATGAATTTAGAAGAATAAGATTAATTAAATTAATTAAATAATAAAGATTATTTAATCAATTAGAGGAATAATTAGTACATGATCAATGAGACATTTTTAGGTGTCTACAGTATCAAATTTAGAACTTTTCGAAGTTATGAATAAATACAAAGGCCTCTTCTTCATGAGAAGAAGAAGACTCCTGTTACTGGAAGGAAAGGGTCAAGAAGTGATCAAGGATACACATACTCATGCTCAAGAAGCTCTTAAGATGCATCAAGTGGCTGAGGCCAACAGAAAAGCTGAGCAAGAACCGGAAACTGGCAAACCGGATGTGAAGAAGAACCGGTCACGGAACAAATGGACCCCATTGATGTAGATGCCTTAGATGGTGAAAATGTCACTCAGGATGCACCATAAGAAGGAATAGGACAAGAAAAGAAGGCAGAAGAAGAAAAGAAACAACAGGAAGCTGAAAAGAAGAAATGGGCAAATGAAGAGGATAAGAGAAAAGAAGAGGAAAAGAGGACAGAGGAAGTGGATAAGAGAAAATAGGAGAAAAAGAAGAAAGATGAAGAGGATAAAAGAAAAGAAGAGGAGAAGAAGAGGAAAGAAGAGGAAAACAAGAAACAAGAGGAAGAGAGGAAGAAGAAGGAAGAAGAAAAGAAAGAAGAGGAGAAGCGGAAAGAGGAAGAGGAAAAGAGGAAGAAGGAAGAGCAAAAGAAGAAGAATGAAGAAGAGAAGAAGCAAAAATATGAAGAGAAGAAACAAGAAGAAGAGAAAAAAGAAAGAAGAAGAGGAGCAAAGGAAGACTCAAGAAGACCAATAAAAAGCCAAGGACAAGGAAGCAGCAGAAAAGAGAACACAGGTGGAGATTCCAATGGCAACCGGTAGTCAGGCTAAACCGGCTACAATTACCAGTCCTATTGATCTCCAGTCTGCAAATGAATCAGAGCTGTTGCAGAGCATTAAGCTCGCTCAAGAGTGATTGGATTCTCTAAAGAGGAAAAAGGAGGAAGATGTTACTCAAACTGTGGTGGAAACACTTACCAGTTTGATACCCGGTACGAACCTTCCCAGTACTGATTCCTCACTTGCACAATTGAAGCTCCTATGCTCAATTGTAGAAAACCAGGTACAAAGCCTGGAAGAGGTCGCAAAAGCAAATACCAAGAAGGCACATCAAAAGGCTTTGGACACTACCTTGGTGAAAAAGCTAACAGAGCTCCAGTCTGATCTCCAGAAGGCACAAAAGGCCATTAGGGATGCAATGAATGAGGGCAATCTTCTACTCAGCAAGATTTGCCAACCTTAGTTATTTTGTGATGATATGCTTATTCAGAAAAACAAACTGCAATCTGATATGCAGTCATTTATTAGCACCTTCAAGATGCCATATGATTGCTTTTCCACATATGGTCAATCTGTTCACTGGCTTCAACTATAGTCTGCAATACTAGAGGCAGAGATAAGCAACCGGACATGAAATTTGCAGGAACTTCAACTAGTCCTACTGCCAAGACTACAAATTCTCCAGAAGTGCTATCTAAATCTTGATGCCCTAATGGTCACTCAAGAGATGAGCATGATAGATGCCATGGAAGAACAGGTCTCCCAGATGCAGACAGAGAAAGAGGTAGCTGCCTCCCTACTTGACTCATGGTCCTTATCCATGAAGCAATTTTTGCAGGACTTCAAATCAGTTTTTGACAAGTTTTACTCTTTACTATCATAAACACTTATTCTTTTAATACTAATGAAACAGGGGTTGGTCTGCAATATTATTTTTGTTGTCATTGTTGGCAAAGGGGGAGAAGTATAAATTTTGAATGTTTTGATGTATACTTTCATGTTATTTCTATTAAGAAGTAGTATACATTGTATTTTTTGCAAAAGGGATAGTGTATATGCTTAGGGGGAGTAATTTTGATTATGGCATATTTTTATTGTAAAACACTTAGATGTCAAAATTTTCCCAAGTGTTGCCATCAATGCCAAAGGGGGAGATTGTTGGCATTTTTTATGATTGATGTTGTGATTGTCATTGATGGACACACACTTGATTTGAGATCACTTTTGTATGTATAAGTTAAAGCTCAACCGGTATTTGTTCCAACTGGTATGATGTATTATAGTCTTTAGACTATCGGTGTTTTGCAAAAAGTGTTTACCGATCTGAAGTGGTATGAAGACCCCAAGCGGTTTGAGGATCTCAAGTGGTATGAAGGAACGAAGCGGCACAACTCATATTTCCCAGTCTTCATTTTGTCAAACCGGCAACTGGTACTTTGTATGAACCGGTAATACTCTATGATGAGTTACCAACCGACATTTTGTGATGAGTTACCATCCACCGATTGTTTGGCGGTGCAGACACTTTAACGGTGCTTTTTGTGTTGTGTTACAAAATATGTCTAGATGCATTGAACCTAGGAAATTGTAATGTAATCCTATTGGACCGACATGAAATCAAATTCCTTTATAAGGACATCATGTCTAGGGTTTTATGTTTTTGCTAGGGTTTAAGGTGGTTGAAGAGTTTTTGTAAGGAAAAATATAGAAGAGAAGTTTAGGTCTGCGAGAAGAGGTAGAGAGAGTGAATGTGTGGAAGACTGAAGTAATGCTGGAATGCATTAGGAATGAGCTATCAAGGATCTAACTAAGCAATCTGTACTATTTGCTAGATCACTCGTTGATTACTCACATCTTCGACAAGTCTGAAGCCCTTAACCGAGTAGGCCCAAAAGCCTTTTGTAAATCCTCTAACAAGGTGGTTCACATCTGTGGATCTAAAATCCTCTAGGAAGGTAGTCCTTAACTAGACTTATCTCCTAACAGAGATTGAGATTCCTAATAGGATTTGTTCTAGTAAAGAACATTGTATGACCTTAACCGGTCTGGTTCCTATTCTACAGATAGTTACTTGTGAGTTCCATCTCACCGTGGTTTTTCCCATTTGGGTTTCCACGTCAAAATATCTTGTGTTATGGTGTTTGTGCTTCTATGGGTGAATGCATTATTTTCTATTTGGTTTGCATGTGTGCTAACCGGTTTGTCTGCTAAACTGTTTTACCGGTTTACTGGTAGTCTAGTAAAGTGTTTAAGTACAGAGATTTTTGGCATACTAATTCACCCCCCCTCTTAGTATTCATCATGAATGGGGTCCAAAGCCTCTATCAGATGCATCTACTGAAGAAACTCCTCAATAACCTAGTGATATCATAGATGAAGCACAAGAGATAGTGTGCTTAAAAATACAAAAGGAAACAAGAAATCAAACTAAAAAGACAAGAAGACTATGAACAACAGATGAAAGAATAAAGAACACAAGAAAATTCTTCACCTACTATATCTCCCTCTAATGAGATAGAGCAAATCTGGTATGGGACTATAAATGAAGAATTGCAAGCTACAGAAGTAGGGCTAGTCATTAGTCCAGAGGAAGATGAATGGAAAAGATGACAGAGACTAACAGAGTCATCAAGGTTATGTAAACAAACATGTCATCTACGAGTGATCATTGAACCAAACCATGAAGGAACTTGCAACATCAAAGATGTAGATATTGATACTATACGTGCTTTCACTAAGCCACTTGAAGAAGAGTCAGATGCTTCATATTTTGACTCTGATCACTCTGAAATACGATCTATTTATGACATTACCTATTCGACACCAAACTATGACTACTTCATCATGAATGTCAAAACTCTGTCTACTGAACCTGTTACTATCAAACCACAATATGTAGTCCAGTTCGAAGTAGAGGATGGTCCTAGTGGTAGGTCTGTTGGGTTAGGTCTCCTAAATACTAACGTAAACTTCGATAATCATGTTCTAACTCTTCCTGGTCTCGAGACGCTTACGCAAGGTAGTCTTCTAGAACTCGACTTGTCGGTCTGAGGTTGTGATGACAATACTATGAATTCCCTTGAACCTGTTAAATCTTTATCCCTAGTACATCCTAAGCTTATTGACTGTACTCTCCAAGATCAACCTTTGAATATACCTACCTTTGCCAATGACTATACATTAGCCTATTATCTTAATGCAGTTGAACAAATGGACTCTTCCACCAGTGAACAAAGTGAGAACATGAGAGCAATAGATGTCAAGTATCTTAGTCGCAAAAATCAAAAAAAGAAAAATAAGATTTCTAATGGTGAAAACCACACTGTGACGGTGTCAAAATAAAAAATAGTAAAAATAAAGGACGTACCTAACGGTGAAAACCTCTCTGAGGCGCTTGAAGGTGAGATACTTGACATTTTTCCTGATCACTTTCAAGAGTGATCATTAGTGCTAATTGATCCTACATAACCAGTAAACATTGGAACATAAGAAGCTTAACACAACATACATGTAGCTCAATCCTTGTCAGCCAAAGAACTAAAACAATTTGCTGATTTCTTCATGGAAAAGAAGATCAATTTTGCATGGACATATGCTGATATGTCAGGTCTGGATCCTAACCTCATAATGCATCATCTCTCTATCACTCCTAGAGCTAAACCTGTTAAGAAAAAATTCTGAAAAATGCATCCTCATGTTGCATTACTTGTTAAAACTGAGCTAGAAAAATTAATAAAAGTTGGATTCATCAGAGCAATTGATTATGCCGAGGGGTATATGCACGAAGTTGTGGTACCAAAAAGGTGCCACACTTCAAAAAAAATGAAAAACATGCATAAGGTGCATGCCTTATAAGGCTTGCGCACTATATTGTGCACACCCTATAGGATTGGTGTGCCAAGCCTCCTATAGGGCATGCACCCTATAGTGTGCACGCCTTATAAGGCGTGCACCTTATGCGCATTTTAAACTTAAAAAAAACCCTGCTCCGCATTTTGGATGCATTCTGCATTCCAAACCCGCATTTTGGCGATTTTGGGTGCCATTTTCTTGCGCTCGCCCTTTGTAAAAGCTTGCAATTGGGCACTAAGTTGTCCATCTCTCATCAAAATGCTGCCATGCCATCGAAGAGGTATGTATTTTTATTTTCTTATTGTCATTTTTTTATTAATTTGAAGATTAAACTAGGTTTATTGATTTAAATTTATTTTCATTATCAGGAAATGAGATTAAACAAGAAAATGTTGAAAACACTCAATCACCTCCTCATGAAGACCATATTGAAGAAGAAGCACATCAATCACCTCCTCGTGAAGACCATATTGAAGAAGAAGCACATCAAGAACCTCCTACAATCCCTAGACATCCCATAGGTACACAAGAAAACCTATTAGGTCAAATAGAAAATAGCCAAAAAGAGCTTGAAGGTTTAATCACAAGGCTAAAAGATCCCACTGGAACAAACTCCCATAGGACAAACCTTGCCAGTTCTTTGCAATCTATTGTATCTCACATACAATCTGTGAGTGGGAAAATAAATTTTTGGTCCCGTAAGAAGGAAAAACAAAAGCAATTTTATGCTGACAAATTATCATATGCGGTAGTGAAGAAAAAAAATTAATAAATTTGACTTGTGTGCTCTTTTTAGGGACCCCCGAACGAATCAACCTTTACACCCTGGATGTAGGAGATTCCCTATTCATTGGTGTCATCATGAAGGGATTAAGAATAATTTTTAGGATAGGTGGAGGATGGTATTTGATCAACCCCCATGCAATAATCATGAGGTACCCCAATACTTTTTGAGAAAACTCTACTGTGAGTTTGTCCTTAATGAGATCCCAAACTATTTTGATTTTCTAGATTTCCAAGGTAGAGGTGGGGTTCCTCGCATGATAGAGAGGGTGCACAACATGATCCAAATATCCCACCAAGACCCTTGGCTAGACCTATGGTGGAGCATGTTATTATTCCTTCCATTGTGAAGGAGAGTATTGAGGTCAAAACTCTAGACTTGATTAGCTCACTCACTCAGACCCTTATACAGTATGCTAGGCCTCTAGTAGAGGGTGATGCAAGTGATGATGTTGATTCTTCTAGGCATCGAGTTCCAACTCATTTTTGTCGATCTTGTGGTTCTCTTTGCACTTATGATCCTAATAGTTCTGAGAATGCACGTGCACAAGCGGAGTTTGCTACAGAGAACATTGTCATGACAGAATCCTTGCTGAACAAAACATTTGGCATTGATACCCAAGTCAATTTCATTGCAAGTTAATTTCATTATTTTTATTAAATGTTATATGTAAATTTGAGAATATATCTAAATTAGTAAATTATTATGATAAAAAATCAAGGTCAAAGTGTTCACAATACTAGCAACATTCCTGCAGCACCCTTTTTCACTACTTCGTCGACTCCACAGGTATACAATGAGTGAATAAATATAATTATTATATGTAGATAGTTGAACCTTATGTTAATGATTTTCTAATTACTCATTTTGGATGTCAAATAGTTTGATGCTAGAGCTTCAACATCAACACCTCGTAGTGTATTTCATCGACAATCTTTCACCCAGGTAAATAATTTATCTTTAATGTTGTTATTAAATAATATAGATAGTTTTGGCAATTAATCAATATACTTTGTTTAATTTTCAGATGTTGACATCATAGACTCCTCATGTTGTCTGTACGTCAATGGAGCACAGTGTTGCTGCAGCAGTAGCAAGTTCAACTTCTTTAACAAAAGTATGAGACATATTTTTAAATTTAGTAAATTTAGCATTACATTTGTTATTTTAATAATATGTTATTGAAAATTTTAATGACACTTGTATTTAGTTTAATTTATATTGTGATGCTTACAGGAGGGGCTTGTCACTCCAGATCATGAACGTGCACCTGTTGTGGATGAACATCATGATTATTTGTATGTGGTAATTGACTATTCTATTATATGTCATTCTAAAATTCACTTTTTGTATATGCTAACATCATTCTTTTCATTATATCAAGTAGAGTTACAAAAAAGTCTGGAGAGGAGGTCTAGTGGACATACTCGAAAGACACTTGCATCATATACATCTCCATTCCCTCAACAGACAAATATATCTCGTGATCTATTTCCTTACCCTAGAGCGAAATGAATAGAATAGGGTCCTATGTTGTATGCCTATATGGCAATTTTGAACATATGTTTTGTATTACGAATATGTGACATTCTATCTCCATATGGCTTTTGGCAAGATCCTATTTGACTTTATTGGATACCATGTTGTATGCCTATATGGAAAATTTGAACATATGTTTTGTATTATGAATATGTGACATTCTATGTCCATATGGCTTTTGGCAAGCCCCTATTTGACTTTATTAAATATCATGTTGTATGCCTTTATAGCAATTTTGAACATATGTTTTGTTTTATGAATATGTGAAATTCTAGGTCCATATGGCTTTTGGCAAGCCTATTTGTTTGTATTGGATATATTTGATAGTTTTAACGGTATACAATGTTGCATGGATTTATAGCTTTTTGGTTAATGCAAATCATTTATCATGGTTATCCATAATTGCAGTACAAATGATTAAATGAATAATTGCACAAAGTGTGTTGTTACTTAAGCTTTGAACCTAAATATGTGTTTGTAATCCAAGACACAAGCTTATGGAGATCAACAAAAATTCAATAGTTATAGTCAAAATAAGACTATATAAAGGAAACATGGAAAGAACCAAAATTAGACAATGTAAGACACCATTGTACCAATACCCATTCTAAAAAAATTGCATAGCCCATAAACTTATATTCATGTAATGCATGCACTTAGGTGATTTCGCCGCTAGGGTGTGGCCCGCAATGATCAGATGAGTTGGAGAGAAAAAAGAAGACATTCCAAGCATAAACCCAACCACCCCAATGCGTATGAGTTGATGGTTCGGTGTCGTGTCGAGCGGATTGAAAGATGGGGCATTGTGCAACTTTTCATTGAACTCATCTGACGCTTTTTGTCGCAACCGAGAAAGTGTCACTACGAGCAACTGGATCCAAATCTACCAAAACTGAGAGAGACTTTTTTAGAGTGCCATAACATGACCTCTCAGGATTAGACGGATCATTCTTATGATTAACGGGCACCGAGAAATGCGATGCCAAATATTGACAACTTTGAGCAATTTGAGCATTTAGGCGATTTCGGTGCTAGGGTGTCCCACAACGATTGGGCGAGTTGGAGAGAAAAAAGAAGGCATTCCTAGCATAAATGTGACCACCCCGATGCGTACGAGCTCATGGTTTGGTGCCACGACGAGCAGATTGAAAGATGGGGCATTGTGCAACTTTTCATTGAACTCATCTGACGCTTTTTGTCGCAACCGAGAAAGTGTCGCCATGAGCAACTGGATCCAAGTCTACCCAAACCGAGAGAGGATTTTTTAGAGTGCCATAACATGACCTCGGAGGATCAGATAGATTATTCTTATGATTAACGGGCGCTGAGAAACGCGATGCCGAATATTGACAATTTTCAACAACTTGAGCACTTAGGCGATTTCGCTGCTAGGGTGTGGCCCGCAACGATCGGGCGTGTTGGAGAGAAAAAAGAAGGCATTCCAACCATAAAACCAGCCACCCCGATGCATATGAGTTGATGGTTCCGTGCCACGACGAGCGGATTGAAAGATGGGGCATTGTGCAACTTTTCATTGAACTTGTAGACACCTAAAAATGGTCAACGCTTGCGGAATCGTACTTTAACATTTACGCATTGCCTTATTTTAGGGTTTTTGCGTTGCATTAACATTTCTCCTATGTCACAAACTTGGTCTTTATCATTTGCGAGCATCGAGTCTTTCTTCTGCATTCTTTAGTTGTCTCGCTTTCGAAATTGGTCTTGTCGACAACAATCTTCAGTCATGATTTTGGTCAATCTTATCCTGTCGCATCAATGTGCGCGCTAATTTGTCATCATTTTGGATATCGTCAATCCTAATTAGGGTTTTGTCCTCTTGTCAATCTTGTCATTTTGCGATCGATTTGTCATCGATCGTTATCATTTTCAATGTTGTCGTTTTGCGTTATCATTTTCAATCTTGTCATTTTGTGATCAATTTGTCATCGATCGTCGTCCTTCTCAATCATGTTAATTTGGATCAATTTGTCATTATTCCTCGTAAATTGGTGCATTTATCAATCAAAATTGTTTGTTAGCATTGGTCCTTTGTCAATTCAAAATCATGACCGAGTCAACATCAAATCAATTTTATATCAAGACCTAATTGTCATCCTTGCATTTCTAATTCATCTTCTAGGGTTTTATGATTTATTCATTTAATCCTGTTTGTCATTTCTCTCTCTAGGTTAAATAAATTATTTATTTATCCTAGGTCTTCGAGTCACAATTAAATGCTTATTTAATTGGCTAATTATTCCTCTTTTTGTGAATTAATTAATAAATGACAAATTATTAATTAATTTACCTAATTTCACATCATTCCTAATTTCCTAAATTCCTCAATTTCTAAATTCCCTCTTTGTGAATTAATTAATAAATGAGAAATTATTAATTAATTCACTAAATTCTTAATTTCTTCATTTCTAATTTTCTAATTTCCTAATTTTCCTATTTTTTCCTAATTCCTAATTTCCACCTATTTTCTAATTTGTCAAAATTAATTTCCACCTAATTAATTTCTCTCTATTTCTCCCTATTTTTGTGCTTTGGTGGAAGCATGAATTTCTCATGCGTCATACTTTTGGCATAGCAAGATGTCATAAGCTTTTAGTTATCTAACCTTTGCATTGGCAATATGTCATAATTCATGACATAGAAGGTGTCATAACCTTCTTTCTTCAACTCAATTTTCCCATTTTGAAATCAATTGCCTTTAATATCAATTTCATGCTAATCTTGTCTTTTCTCCAATTTATCTATAAATTGGATGAATTTCTTCAATCAAGACTAATCACATTATCGATCTAATCACTTTGTCGAATCAATCACGCTTCGAGTATTCTTGAGCAATCATCTTGTCTACTTGCTTTCATATCATGATCATGCACTTGTAGGTGAGATCCACAACAAAGTTATTTGAAGAAGAAAGAAGGACAATGGAGCCGCATGAAGGAGATATTCAGATCTGCATTTGGTTTGCTTAGCTTTTAGTCTTGAATGTTTTGCTTTCATATCTCTATTGGATGTAATTAGGATTGATCATTGCATTTAAGCTTTTGTGATTGAGCTAGATTAGTATTTTGATTTGCTTGTGATGATTTCCGATTTCCTAGCTACAGAACTCATCTGACACTTTTTGTCGCAACCAAGAAAGTGTCGCCACGAGCAACTGGATCCGAGTCTACTGAAATAGAGAGAGGCTTTTTTAGAGTGCCACAACACAATCCCATAGGATTAGATGGATCGTTCTTATGATTAACGAGCGCAGAGAAACGTGATGCCGAATATTGACAACTTTGAGCAACTTGAGCACTTAGGCAATTTCGCTGCTAGGGTGTGGCCCGCAATGATCGGGCGAGTTGGAGAGAAAAAAGAAGACATTCTAGTGTAAACCCAACCACCCCGACGCATACGAGCTGATGGTTTGGTGTTGTGACAAGTGGATTGAAAGATGGGGCATTGTGCAACTTTTCATTGAACTCATCTGACACTTTTTGTCGCAATCGAGAAAGTGTCGCCACGAGCAACTGGATCCGAGTCTACCAAAACCGAGAGAGGATTTTTTTAGAGTGTCATAACACAACCCCACAGGATCAGACAGATCATTCTTATGATTAACGAACGTCGAGAAACGCGATGCCAAATATTGACAAATCTGAGCAACTTGAGCACTTAGGCGATTTCATTGCTAGGGTATGGCCCACAACGATCGGGCGAGTTGGAGAGAAAAAAGAAGGAATTCCTAGCGTAAACCCGACCACCTCAACGTGTATGAGCTGACGGTGCGGTGTTGCGATGAGCGGATTGAAAGATGGGGCAACTTTTCATTGAACTCATCTAACGCTTTTTATCACAACCGAGAAAGTGTCGCCATGAGCAACTGGATCCGAGTCTACCAAGACTGAGAGAGGCTTTTTTAGAGTGCCATAACACGACCCTGCAGGATCAGAGGGATCATTCTTATGATTAACGGGCACCGAGAAATGTGATGCCAAATATTGACAACTTTGAACAATTTGAGCACTTAGGCGATTTCGCTGCTAGGGTGTGGCCCGCAATGATCAGGCGAGTTGGAGAGAAAAAATAAGGCATTCCTAGCATAAAACCGACCACCCTGATGCATACAAGCTGACGGTTCGGTGCTACGATGAGTGAATTGAAAGATGGGGCATTATGCAGCTTTTCATTGAACTCATCTGACGCTTTTTGAAACAATCGAGAAAGTGACGCCACGAGCAACTGGATCCGAGTCTACCGAAACTGAGAGAGAATTTTTTAGAGTGCCATAACATGACCCCACAGGATCAGATGGATCATTCTTATGATTAACAGGTGCCGAGAAACATGATGCCTAATATTGACAACTTTGAGCAACTTGAGCACTTAGGCGATTTCACTGCTAAGGTGTGGCCCACAACCATCGGGTGAGTTGGAGAGAAAAAAGAAGGCATTCCTAGCGTAAAGCCAACCACCCTGGCATGTACAAGTGGATTGAAAGATGGCGCATTGTGCTACTTTTCATTGAACTCATTTGACGTTTTTTGTCGCAACCGAGAAAGTGTCACCACAAGCAATTGGATCTGAGTCTACCAAAACCAAGAGAGGATTTTTTAGAGTGCCACAACATGACCCTGTAGGATTAGATGGATCATTCTTATGATTAACGGGCACTGAGGAACGCGATGCTGAATATTGACAACTTTGAGTAACTTGAGCATTTGGTTGATTTCGCTGCTAGGGTGTGGCCCGCAACGATCGGGCGAGATGGAGAGCAAAAAGAAGGCATTCCTAGTGTAAACCCAGCCACCCCGATGCATACGAGCTGATAGTTTGGTGCCGCGATGAGCGGATTGAAACATGGGGCATTGTGCAACTTTTCATTGAACTCATCTGACGCTTTTTGTCACAACCGAGAAAGTGTCACCACGAGCAACTGGATCCGAGTCTACCGAAATCGAGAGAGGATTTTTTAGAGTGCCATAACACAACCCCTCAGGATCAAACAGATCGTTCTTATGATTAACAAGTGCCAAGAAATGTGATGCCGAATATTGACAACTTTGAGCAACTTGAGCACTTAGGTGATTTCGCTGCTAGGGTGTGGCCTGCAATGATCGGGCAAGTTGGAGAGAAAAAAGAAGGCATTCCTAGTGTAAACCCGGCCACCCCGACACATACAAGCTGACGGTGTTGTGCCACGACAAGCGGATTGAAAGATGGGGCATTGTGCAACTTTTCATTGAACTCATCTGACGCTTTTTGTTGCAACCGAGAAAGTGTCACCACAAGCAACTAGATCCGAGTCTATCGAAATCGAGAGAGGCTTTTTTAGAGTGCCATAACACGACCCCACAGGATCAGATGGAACGCATTGCTTTTCTAAATTATTTCATAAGATCTTAAAAAGGATGTATGAAATTGCAAATTTTGTTTTAAACCACTAAACAAATAATTTTCTTATGCAACTTCCTTCAAATGCATTGTTAAATCTAATAGGATTATAATCAATTTTGACTCACACTTTTATTCTAACATTTAAACAAAATAACACTTAATAAGTATTTGAATTCTAAAAACAAGAAAATATCACCTCAATTATTTAAAATTGATAAAAAAATACTATTCTTCATCTTTGGTGTTGCCAAATGAAAAAAAAGGTGGTGGAGAGCTAATAGAATGTATAAAATAACCTTGCATAAAATGTCAACACCATGCAAAAAGCATTTTTTTGTCTGATCATGCATAGAAAGAAGACAAAATGAGAGAATGTGGGCTTGGATCATGGGTCAAGGGTCCCATATAACCATTTTTTAGTGCAGCTCATGTTGGCATTTTTTATTATTGTGTTGTGATTGTCATTGATGGACACACACTTGCATTGAAACTACTTTTATGTATGAGTTATGCTAGACCGAGAATTGTTCCAACTGGTATGATGCATTATAGTCCTTAGACTATTGGTGTTTTGTTGAAAGTAATTACCGATCTGAAGCAGTATGTTGACCCCATGTGGTTCGAGGATCTCAAGCGGTACGAAGGATCAAAGCGGCAGAACACATATTTCCCAATCTTCATTTTGTCAAACCGGCAACCGACATTTTGCTTGAACCGGTATTTTGTATGAACCGGTAATACTCTGTGATGAGTTACCAACTGACATTTTGTGATTAGTTACCATCCACCGATTGTTTGATGGTGCCGACACTTTAACGGTGCTTTTTGCGTCGTGTTACCAGATATGTGTAGATGCATTGAACCTAGGAAATTGTATTATAATCCTATTAGACTGACATGAAATCAAATTCCTTTATAAGGACATCATGTCCAGGGTTTTAGGTTGTTGTTGATGTTGTTGCTAGGGTTTAAGGTGGTTGAGGAGTTAGAGAGACTGAAGTAATGCTGGAATGCATTAGGAACGAGTTATCAAGGATCTAACCAAGCAATCTGTGCTATTTGCTAGATCACTCACTTGTTGATTACTCACATCTTCGACAAGTCTGTAGCCCTTAACTAGGTAGGCCCAAAAGCCTTTTGTAAATCCTCTAACAAGGTGGTTCACATCTGTGGATCTAAAATCTTCTAGCAAGGTAGTCTTTAATCGGACTTATCTCCTAACAGAGATTAAGATTCCTAACAGGATCTGTTCTGGTAAAGAACATTGTATGACCTTAACCGGTCTAGTTCCTATTCTGCATATAGTTACTTGTAAGTTCCATCTCACCGTGGTTTTTCCCATTTGGGTTTCCACGTCAAAATCTCTTGTGTTATGGTGTTTGTGCTTCTGTGGGTGAATGCATTATTTTTCTATTTGGTTTGTATGTGTGCTAACCGGTTTGTCTACTAAACTGTTTTACCGGTTTACTGTTAGTCTAGCAAAGTGTTTAAGTGCAAAGATTTTTGGCATACTAATTCACACTCCCCTCTTAGTATTCATCAATTGGTATCAGAGCCTACCTTTCTATAAGTTTAACCACTTAGAAAGAGATATGGGGGAATATACATTGAGAGAACTTACTCATCGGCTCACTCAGTCTGAGCAAGCCTATGATGATCTTATGATCAAATACAAGGCATCTCAAGCAAAAAGGAGAGAACATGTTGAAAAGTTGACGGAGCTATCTAAAAATAGTTCTTCTGATGAAGCAAACATGGAAGCCCTGATTCAAGAAGTAGAAAAGCTGAATGAATCCAATTCCAACCTGAGAAAAGAATTGGAAGGACTGACTATCCAAATGTGCCAAGAGCTTGAGAATCGGAGGAAAGCTGAAGATCTGGTCAAAGACAAGGATCATGAAAACTCCAAGCAGAAGAAAGAGTTCAGTGCCCTAACTGCTCAACTCCATGCGAGCAAAGTGGAAAAGGAAGACATGCAAGGAGAACTGAGCACTGCCATCTCTGAGAATAAAAACCTGATGGAAACAAATGCTGCTATTTCCAAAGAACTCTTCAAGTCAAAGGAAATACTTGCTAAGTTCAACAAGAGTACTATCAAGCTAGAGCAAAAGCTTGAATCTGCCAAACCTATCAAGAATACTGATGGACTTGGTTATTCCGGTCATGAGGAAGGTGAGACCTCTAGTACAAATGCTGGAACATCAAAGAATCAACCGACATAAAAGGATAAAGGTAAGCAAAAGTTTAAACATGTTTGCTTTAACTGTCTTAAAGAAGGACATACTGCCAATGTGTGTAGGAGTAAGGCTTACAATAACTTTCCTTATTTTCTAAATGATAAGCCTAGATCCTATAAATTCAATGGTAACTGTTATGCATGCAACAAGTTTGGGCATAGAGCATTTGAATGCAGGTCTGTTATGAGTAACACAGGAAGATAACCTCAGAGGACCCAAGGAGTTGGTCCTGAACCTTTTGTGAATCGGAATCACAACCGGTTTAATGCCTTCAATCATCAGCCAAGATGCGGTGGCTATCAAGCAGCAACCGGATGGAGAGAAAACTATATGGTCTATCATGGTCATGGTCACATTGCTACAACATGCAGAAGGAAGAATGGCAACATGAATAATGGACCTTGGAGAGCACCTGGATTGGTCTGCTATCACTGCAACAAATTGGGTCACATTGCCAGATTCTGTAGATCAAGAAAGAACATATTGGATGACATACCGGTCAGTCTGGAAGGAAACATTGATGTTGAAACTATTAAAGCGGATATGAACAAGACCTGGAAGAAGAAACCAGTAATGTTGCAAGAGGAACCGGTTTCTGCACCTAGTGTGGAAATCACGGAACTGACAAACTAAGCTTCAGAAAAGCTTAGGGGGAGCAAATGGTGAAATGTTTCGAACCCTTGGTTTACACTGATAAAATTCCTTAACCGGTGTATGATACCTGTCAGTCAGCAGAAGACCGGAAACGGTAAAAGGCAAATTAGGATTTAAGCCCTAATAGTGGAGCATTTATTATGGTAGGTGAGCAATATGTTTAAAAGGATTTTTCAAATCATTTCTCACTATCAGTTTTCAAGCGAAGAAGGTTTTCAAGTGCAGAGTGACGACAAAGTGATTTGTGCTGCGATTCAGAGAAATTTTAGAAACCTTGAAGGAGTTTCAAAAGCAAATTGCAAACGGTCAAGAGAAGAACGAAAAGCGGTGATTCTGCAACCGACGGAGTGTGAGGTGGAGAAGAATCTGAAAGCCCTAAATTCACAATTTTCAAAAGGTATTTTTCGAGTTTTCAGTTTCTATCATGGCTTCTGCATCCCATACTAGCTCTAATGCATCTGTCGATTCAGCAAGCTTTATTAAATGCAAGTCTAAATATAATGCCCTATCACAAGTTCCAGCTGGTGTGATAGTAGAAGAGGGAATCTCAGATTACATAGATTGTAAAATTGAAGACCTAGGGTCTCTAGCAATTCACTTGTAGCTAGGTTTATTTTGTGGAAAAGATAAAAAGATCAAACCAGAGTATAGTATTTTGGAGAAGAAGAAGCTCCACAATGTTGTTTATTTCCTGGAGGATTTCACGGATGATCACATTAGGATCTTTCTGAGCAGAGTTCATGGTGACAAGATGTACCTGGAAAGAACGCATGATATTACACCGCAAGCAATTCATGTCGTTACTAGTTTCTGCAATACAGGGGAAGTGCCAGCCCTAAGGACGGTAAGCAAGACTGAAATGTCCAAACTCACCGATTTAGTGAGCGACTCACGAGGTATGACCGTGAATTCAATTAAGGACGATCTGGTCAAGTATGCCTGCATGGTGATAGGCTACAAGATGTTCTCTGCTAGCAGACTTAACTCTGTATCTGCTGTAGCGGTAAATGCCACTTACCGTATGATCAAGGAGGATGCATCATTTGACCTATGCACCGGTATGCAAAGGCAACTCCTGTTGAATCTTAAATCGATCAAACTAGATAATGCATTGAGGTTCAAGTTTGGACAACTACTGGTTGGGTTGTTCTTTTACTTCCAAGGCTACTTTCCAGGAGTAGGTGATGTCCAGTGGTCTGTTGACCAACTGGTAACCAAGAAAATCAAGGAAAGCCTTCAAGCAGTTGGAACTGGTTACCCTAAAGTTATAAACAAGTACTTTGATGAGTTCAGATGCAAAATGAGTCAGAGGATGAGAATATCAGGTGATATTGTCAAGAAATATGAAGATGATATCTGTTTCACCATTAAAGTGGATCAATGCATAATGGAGGCCATTGAGCCTAGACATGAAGAAGTAGAGCCTATGGGCTATGAGGTAATTAATGACATGCTGGAAGGATATGCCTCTACCCTTATTGCCTCACCACTTGATCTAAAGGCAAGGAGAAGCAACACCCACCTAGAAAGGATAACACCGGTTGAGGAACCCTCAGCAAAGAAAGGAAAAGAACCTTCAGTGAAGAAGGCAAAAGCAGTGCCTTCAGCATCGACACCGGCTACTACAACCAGTCCTAAAGTGACCAAGTGGTTACCGGCTAGAAAGAAACTAGAAGCGGCACCTGCTAAAGTCTTCAAGAGAAAGAGGAAGACAAGGAATGCCTCACCAGACTCAGAAGAAACTATGTCTGAGGAAAAACCTAAGAAGACAAGACAAGCAAAGAAAAAGACAAAGAATGAACTGACATCATTGGCATCGATAAATATTGACATCTCCTCCTACAAACCTTTGACACATTGTCAAAGAACTATCAAAAACATTAGGAGAAAAGTGTTGAATGATTTGATTGATTGTTTTGATGACTTTAATGATGATGAAAAAGAAGCGGTTGAACAAGAAATAATTAAGTACTTATGTGTCAATGACCGGTCACCTTTAGAGATTAGATCTGAGACACCAGATTCGTTGTATGTCCTTAGACAATAAATGGCGCATTGCCATAGAGCAAGAACAGGAAATGAGAGAGAAAGTTTTTGCTGAACATTTTCCTGATGTATCAAATTCAGAACTGTTTGAAGTAATGAATAAATACAAAGGCCTCTTCTTCATGAGAATAAGAAGACTCCTGTTACTGGAAGGGAAGGGTCAAGAAGTGCTCAAGAATACACACACCCTTGCTCTAGAAGCCCTGAAGATGCATCGAGTGGCTGAAGCCAACAGGAAGGCTGAACAAGAACCGACAATAACTAAACCGGATGAAGTGTTTGACAATGAAGGAAACCCGGTCAATGAACCCATAGACACTATTGATGTCGATGCTCTGGATGGAGAGGATATTGCTGAGGGTACACCATCGGAAGCTACAGGACAGGAGAAGCAAGCAGAACAGGAAGTAAAGCAAAAGGAAACTGAGGACAAAAAGGAGGAAGCAAAGAAGCAAGCAGAGAAGAAGAAAGCAGAAGAGGAGAAGAAGAAGAAGGATGAAGAGGAGAAGAAGAAGAAGGATGAAGAGGAGCAGAAGAAGAAGGATGAAGAGGAGAAGAAGAAAAAGGAAGAGGACAAGAAGAAGAAGGAAGAAGATGAGGAGAAAAAAAAATAGGAAGAGAAGAGAAAAGAGGATGAGAAGAAAAGAAGAGAAAAAGATGTAGAGAAAAAGAAACAAGAAGATGCAAAGAAGAAGAAAGAAGAAGAGGATGAGAAGAAGAGAAAGGAAGAGGAGAAGCAAAAGGAAGCAGAAAAGAAGAAGGAAGAGGAAGATAAGGCAGAGGAGAAGAGGAAGGAAGCAGAAAAGAAGAAGGCAGAGGAGGATAAGGAAGAGGAAAAGAGAAAAGAAGCAGAGAAGAAGGTAGAGGAGAACAAGGAAGCTGAAGCGGCAAAGAGCACACAGATGGAGACTCCTAAGGCAACCGACAGTCAAGCCAAACCGACTAACCTCACCACCATTGACCTCAAGTCTGCAAGTGAAATGGAGCTGCTACAGAACATTAAGGTTGCTCAAGAATGCCTTGAGGTGTTAAGGAGGAAGAAGGAGGAAGATGTGATCCAAGCTGCAGTGGACACTCTTACCGGTTTGTTACCCGGTACAAACCTCCCCAGTACCGACTCATCATTGGCCCAATTGAAGCTCCTGTGCACTGTAGTGGATGATCAGGTGTAGAGCTTAGAGGAGGTAGTAGAGGAAAATGCCAAGAAAGAGCATCAAAAGGCTCTCAACATTACCCTGGTGAAGAAGCTTAATGAGCTCTGGTCTGACCTACAAAAAGCACAGAAGGATATAAGGAATGCTCTAGATGAGGGGCATCTTCTACTCAGCAAGATTTTCCAACCTCATCTATTCTGTGACGATGTGCTTGCACAGAAGCAAAAGCTTCAATCTGATTTGCAGTTATATATGAGCACCTTCAAGCTGTCGTATGACTCTTTTACAACTTATGGGCAAACCATTCACCGGTTTCACATCCAGTTTGCCAAATTAGAGTTGGAAATAAGCAACCAGACTCGAGATTTGCAGGAGCTACAACTAGTTCTACTCCCACATCTGCAAATACTTCAGAAGTGCTATCTTAATCTGGATGCCTTAATGACGACACAGGAGATGAGCACACTAGATGCCATGGAAGAACAGGTCTCCCAGATGCAGACAGAGAAAGAAGTGGCAACCTCCCTACTTGAGTCCTGGTCTTTATCTATGAAAAAATTCTTGCAGGACTTCAAATCTGTTTTTGACAAGTTTTATTCCTTATTGTCATAAACTCTTATTCTTTTAATCCTAATGACACAGGTGTTCATCTGTAATATTTTGTTGTCATTGTTGGCAAAGGGGGAGAAGTATAAATTTTGAATGTTTTGATGTATACTTTCATGCTATTTATGTTAAGAAGTAGTATACATTGTATTTTCTGCAAAAGGGATAGTGTATATGCTTAGGGGGAGTAATTTTGATTCTGGCATATTTTTGTTGCAAAGCACTTAGATGTCAAAATTTCCTAAGTGTTTCCATCAATGCCAAAGGGGGAGATTGTTGGCATTTTTTATGATTATGTTGTGATTGTCATTGATGGACACACACTTGCATTGAAACTACTTTTATGTATGAGTTATGCTAAACTGACAATTGTTCCAGCCGGTATGATGCATTATAGTCCTTAGACTATTGGTGTTTTGTAGAAAGTAATTATCGATTTGAAGCGGTATGTTGACCCCAAGCGGTTCAAGGATCTCAAGCAGTATGAAGGATCAAAGCAGTAGAACACATATTTCCCAATCTTCGTTTTGTCAAACCAGCAACCGGCATTTTGCTTGAACCGGTATTTTGTATGAACCAGTAATACTCTATGATGAGTTACCAACCGACATTTTGTGATGACTTACCATCCACCGATTGTTTGACGGTGCCGACACTTTAACGGTGCTTTTTGTGTCGTGTTACCAGATATGTCTAGATGCATTGAACCTAGGAAATTGTATTGTAATCCTATTGGACCGACATGAAATTAGATTCCTTTATAAGGACATCATGTCCAGGGTTTTAGGTTGTTGTTGATGTTGTTGCTAGGGTTAAAGGTGGTTGAGGAGTTAGAGAGTATGGATGTGTAGAAGACTGAAGTAATGTTGGAATGCATTAGGAACGAGCTATCAAGGATCTAACCAAGCAATCTGTACTATTTGCTAGATCACTCACTTGTTGATTACTCACATCTTCGACAAGTCTGTAGCCCTTAACCGGGTAGGCCCAAAAGCCTTTTGTAAATCCTCTAACAAGGTGGTTCACATCTTTGGATCTAAAATCCTCTAGCAAGGTAGTGTTTAATTGGACTTATCTCATAACAGAGATTGAGATTCCTAACAAGATCTATTTTGGTAAAGAACATTGTATGACCTTAATCAGTCTGGTTCCTATTCTGCAGATAGTTACTTGTGAGTTCCATCTCACCATGGTTTTTCCCATTTGGGTTTCCACATCAAAATCTCTTGTGTTATGGTGTTTGTGCTTCTGTGGGTGTATGCATTATTTTTCTATTTGGTTTGCATGTGTGCTAACCGGTTTGTCTGCTAAACTATTTTACCAGTTTACTGTTAGTCTAGCAAAGTGTTTAAGTGCAAAGATTTTTGGCATACTAATTCATCCCCCCCCTCTTAGTATTCATCAGCTCGTTTTGCTAGTGCCAAATATGGCGCTAGCCAAATGACTTCCATTGAAATTTTTTACCTTTGATAAATTTCTACTCTATACCCTATAACCTTTTTTTTGTGTAGCTCATTTGGCTAGCGCCAAATGACTTCCATTGAAATTTTTTAACCTTTGATAAATTTGTACTCTATACCCTATAATCTATACTCTATACCCTATAATCTATACTCTATACCCTATAGTTTGATAGCCACAACCATTAAAATTAAACCATATGACTCTTTAGGACATAATATGGTGTCTTAGGACACAATATGGTGTCGTTATGGGTCGTATGGTGTTGTAAGGGGTCATATGGTGTCCTATGACCCCTTAGGACACCATATGACCCCGTAGGACACAATATGGTCTCGTTAGGTGTCATATGGTGTCGTAAGGGGTCATATGGTATTCTATGATCCCTTAGGACACCATATGACCCCTTAGGACACAATATGGTGTCGTTATAGGTTGTATGGTGTCGTAAGGGGTCATATGGTGTCCTATGGCCCCTTAGGACACCATATGACCCCTTAGGACACCATATGACCCCTTAGGACACAATATGGTGTTGTTATGGGTCGTATGGTGTCCTAAGGGGTCGTATGGTGTCGTAAGGGGTCATATGGTATCCTATGACCCCTTAAGACACTGTATGACCCCTTAGGACACAATATGGTGTTGTTATGGGTTGTATGGTGTCATAAGGGGTCATATGGTGTCCTATGACCCCTTAAGACACCATATGACACCTTAGGACATAATACGGTGTCGTTATGGGTCGTATGGTGTCGTAAGGGGTCATATGGTGTCCTATGACCCCTTACAACACCATATGACCCCTTAAGACACAATGAGGTGTTTTTATGGGTCGTATGGTGTCGTAAGGGGTCATATGGTGTCCTATGACCCCTTAGGACATCATATGACCCCTTAGGACACCATATGGTGTTGTTATGGGTCGTATGGATTCTTAAGGGGTCATATGGTGTCTTATGACCCCTTAGGACACAATATGACCCCTTAGGACACAATATGGTGTCGTTATTGGTCGTATGGTGTCCTAAGGGGTCATATGGTGTCCTCTGACCCCTCAGGACACCATATGACCCCTTAGCACACAATATGTTGTCGTTATGGGTCATATGGACACCTAAGGGGTCATATGGTGTCCTATGGGCCCATAGGACACCATATGACCCCTTAGGTGTTGTTAGAGATCATATTGTGTCTTAACAGGTCATATGGTGTGTTATGACCCCTTAAGACACCATATGACCCCTTAAGGCACAATATGGTGTTGTAAGGGGTCATATGGTATCCTATGACGCCTTAGGTTACCATATGATCCCTTCGGACACAATATGGTCTTGTTAGGTGTTGTAAGGGGTCATATGATATCCTATGACCCTTAGGACACCATATGACCCCTTAGGACATAATATGGTGTCGTTATAGGTCATATGGTGTCGTAAGGGGTCATATGGTGTCCTATGACCCCTTAGGACACAATATGGTGTCATTATGGGTCGTACGATGTCCTAAGGGGTCATATGGTGTCTTATGACCCCTTAGGACACAATATGACCCCTTAGGACACAATATGGTGTCGTTATGGGTTGTATGGTGTCCTAAGGGGTCGTATGGTGTCGTAAGGGGTCATATGGTATCATATGACCCCTTAGGACACCATATGACACTTAGGACACAATATGGTGTTGTTATAGGTCGTATGGTGTCCTAAGGGGTCATATGGTGTCCTATGACCCCTTAGGACACCATATGACCCCTTAGGACACAATATGGTATCGTTATGGGTCGTATGGACACCTGGGTCATATGGTGTCCTATGGGACCATATGACACCATATGACCCCTTAGGTGTCGTTAGGGATCATATTGTGTCTTAACAGGTCATATGGTGTGTTATGACCCCTTAAGACACCATATGACCCCTTAGGACACAATATGGTGTCATTAGGTGTCGTAAGGGGTCATATGGTATCCTATGACCCCTTAGGACACCATATGACCCCTTAGGATACAATATGGTGTCGTTAGGTGTCGTATGGTGTCGTAAGGGGTCAAATGGTATCCTATGACCCCTTAGGACACCATATGACCCCTTAAGACACAATATGGTGTCGTAAGGGGTCATATGGTGTTCTATGACCCCTTACGACACCATATGACCCCTTAGGACACAATACGATGTTGTTATGGGTCATATGGTGTCCTAAGGGGTCATATGGTGTCTTATGACCCCTTAGGACACAATAGGGTGTTGTTATGGGCCTTATGGTGTCCTAAGGGGTCATATGGTGTCCTATGACCCCATAGGACACCATATGACCCCTTAGGACACAATACGGTGTTGTTATGGGTCGTATGGTGTTGTAAGGGGTCATATGGTGTCCTATGACCCCTTGGGACACCATATGACCCCTTAGGACACAATACGGTGTCGTTATGGGTCGTATGGTGTCCTAAGGGGTCATATGGTGTCTTATGACCCCTTAGGACACCATATGACTCCTAAGGACACAATATGGTGTCGTTATAGGTCATATGGTGTCCTAAGGGATCATATGGTGTCCTATGACCCCTTAGGACAAAATTTGGTATCGTTATGGGTCGTATGAATACCTAAGGGGTCATATGGTGTCCTATGGGGCCATAGGACACCATATAACCCCTTAGGTGCCATTAGGGATCATATTGTGTCTTAATGGGTCATATAGTGTGTTATGATCCCTTAAGACACCATATGATCCCTTAGGACACAATATGGCATCGTTAGGTGTCGTATGGTGTCGTAAGGGGTCATATGGTATCCTATGACCCCTTAGGAAACCATATGACCCCTTAGGACACAATATGGTGTCGTTATGGGTCGTATGGATTCCTAAGGGGTCATATGGTGTCTTATGACCCCTTAGGACACAATATGGTGTCGTTATTGGTCGTATGGTGTCCTATGACCCCTCAGGACACCATATGACCCCTTAGCACACAATATGTTGTCGTTATGGGTCATATGGACACCTAAGGGGTCATATGGTGTCCTATGACCCCTTAGGACACCATATGACCCCTTAGGACACAATATGGTGTCGTTATGGGTCATATGGACACCTAAGGGGTCATATGGTGTTGTTAGGGATCATATTATGTCTTAACGAGTCATATGGTGTGTTATGACCCCTTAAGACACCATATGACCCCTTAGGACACAATGTGGAGTCGTTATGGGTCGTATGGTGTCCTAAGGGGTCATATGGTGTCTTAAGGGGTCATAGGACACCATATAACCCCTTAGGACACAATATGACCCCTAATGACACCTAAGGGGTCATATGATGTCTAATGACCCATTAAGACACCATATGGTGTCGTTATGGGTTGTATGGTGTCCTAAGGGGTCATATGGTGTCGTTATGGGTCCTATGGTAACCTAAGAGGTCATATGGTGTCCTATGACCCCTTAGGACACCATATGACCTCTTAGGTGTTGTTAGGGGTCATTTTGTGTCCTAAGGGGTCATATGGTGTCCTATGACCCCTTAGGACCTAGAGAGAGGAGGGAGTGAGGAAGAAACCGAGGGAAAGAGGTGAGAGAGGGAATTAGATGGGTGTAAGGATGAAGAGGGAGATAGCTCGAGGGATAGGAGAATAAGGGAATTGTGAGAGCTAGAGAGGGGAGGGACAAAGAAGAGTATGTATCTATTCCACATTTGGCGCACGCCAAATAGAAAGAGTGCCAAATGTGTACATAGAAACCCCCATCTCACCTCTCCCTTCTTTATCTCCCTTCCCTCGTAGTTCCATCTCTCTCTATGAACTAGATCTCATATTCTCTCTCTCCCCTTACCTCTTCTCAAGATCCTCATTCTTATAGATACATACTCTTCTTTGTCCCTCCCCTCTCTAGCTCTCACAATTCCCTTATTCTCCTATCCCTCGAGCTATCTCCCTCTTCATCCTTATTCGACATGTGCTAAATGTGGAATATGGACCACATTTGGCACACGCCAAATGGAATATCCATTCATCACATTTGGCGCACGCCAAATAGGGCGAGTGCCCGCTTTGGGAAACACCAAACCTATGGTTTGGATTTGCCTTGGGCATCCAATCCAAAGGTTTGGACGACCATTTTAGGCTAGAGATGTGGTTTTGTTAGAACATTGAAAATTTTGACATATTTTGGGTCGTGCTCTCCGTTAGGTTTGCACGTGTTTCAATGAAGTTTAAAAAAATACCGTGGTAAACTTGAGCTCCCTCTTAGCTATCCAAAAATGTAATTTATTTCAAATTTTGATTCTGTTGTCTTTCATCTATAATTTCTTTTGTTAGTGTGTCTGTTTTTTGTCAAAAACCAACATGCACTATTTTGGGTATAGATTTTTACATGTTCATCAGATTTTGAAAAAAATTACATTTTAGAAACTAGACTCCATTCTAAACAATTAAATTTTTTTTTTTTGATTTTTGATTTGTTTTCAATGATTTTAGGGGGGAGCACGCTCAAATTTCTATTTTTCAGGATGTGTCCACTTCGAAAATTAGTAAAAAATCATATACTCATTAAAAAATTAGCTGAAAATTCTAGCATAAACTACAAGGTGTTAGCTAATTTCTCACTGAAGCGATTTTAAAAATTCAAAAAAAAAGTTAACATTTTAGGGGGGCCACAACAGACGCTATGTTATGTTTTTTGCATAAAAATAGGACCACTTTTTGTGGCCCCTCTTTTTGAAGCCATTAATCTCCACCATTTTAAAAAAAATTAGTAGTTTAGAAAGTAGACTCGAAGCACTCTGACTCTTGTTCTTGTTGCATCTTCAAATTTGGAGTGTAACTATCTTCAATTTGTCGTTGAAGTTCAGACTTTGTTGATTTCAGAAAAAAAAAGTGGCATCTTAAGACCCTCTTTTGGTACCACAACTTGGTGACAAATCAATATGTGTTTGCACAGATTTCAGAGATTTAAACAAAGCTTGCCCAAAAGATGATTTTCCACTACCCAACATAGACATGATAGTGGACATGACTGCTGGCTATGAAATGTACTCTTTAATGCATGGTTTTTCTGGATATAATCAGATCAAAATTGCACCTGAGGATCAAGAGAAAACAACATTAACATGTGCATGGGGAACCTTCTATTGGAATGTAATGCCCTTCGGCTTAAAGAATGCAGGCGCTACTTATCAAACAGTTGTAACAAGAATTAAACATGATATGATGCACAAAAACATGAAGGACTATGTTGATGATACTCTAATTAAATCTATGAAAAGATCAACACATCTATTAGAACTAGGTCCAATATTAGACAAGATGGAAAAATTCAAACTCAGACTAAATCCCAAGAAATGTGCATTTGGGGTTACATCTGGTAAGCTCCTAGGATACATTGTTTCAACAAAAGGAATTGAAGTGGATCCCAAAAAAGTTAAAGCTGTTATGGAAATGCCACCTCCAAAGAATGTCAGTCAAATGAGAAGTTTACAAGGGTGACTCCAATCAATAAGACGCTTCATTTCTTAGCTATCAGATAAGGCTCAACCATTCACAAAGGCATTACGAAAAGGAGTCAAATACAACTAGGATGAATATTGTGAACATCTAAAGAAGATCAAGGAATATCTTTCTAATCCACCTATATTGATGCCTCCAATTCAAGGCAAGCCATTGATTCTCTATATATCAGCTACTGATACATCACCGGGGGCAATTCTGACACAATAAGATGATAACAAAAGAGAAAGACATATATACTATATCAGCAAGATCTTGGTGTCCTATGAGATGAACTATACTATCATAGAAAAAGCTTATTTGGCATTGGTCTTTGCATCACAAAAATTAAGACACTACATGCTAGCACATTCTATCAAGCCGGTGGCTAAGATTGATCCACTCAAATATCTTCTCAGCAAAGAAACACTTATAGGGAGATTGGCTAAATGGGTCATGGTTCTTACAAAATTTGATATTAAATATATAAAACACAAATCTATCAAAGGACAGGTCATTGCAGATCAACTTGCTGATGCTCCGCTTAAAGACAATCAACCTTTACATATAGAATATTAGGATGAATCCATCACGCACCTTACTTAGCGATCCTAGAAAATGTTCTTTGATGGGTCTTTCACTCAACAAGGTTCTGGTGCTCGAATAATTTTTATCACTCCTCAGAGATACTTAATCCCAAAGGCGTATAAGATTCTCTTTCCTTGTACCAACAATATTACAGAATATGAATCCTTGGTAAATGGAATCAAGTTGGCTATCGAATGAAAGTTTGTTGAGATATACATCTATGGAGACTCTCAGATGATTATCAATCAAATCAATTATATATATTAGACTCGCGATGAGAAACTGATGCCCTATAAAAGAATGGTTGATGACCTCAAGAAATAATTTATCTTTGTATCATTTCAACAGATTCCTATATCAATGAACAAAGCAACAAATGCTATGGCTACCTTGGCATCTATATCATAACTACAAGAATCCGATTTCCACTATGAATTACTGGTGGAAGAGTTACATTATCTTGCTTATGATACCCCTGAGTCCCAGATGGTCCATTCTATAATTGGACATGACTCATCTCGCTATAGCCACATTTACTCTTACTTGCGTGACTAAATTATTCCTGCTAATCTTACCTGTAATGAGAAAAGAAACCTAATCCGAAATGCTTCACAGTATGTCATCATCACTAATGATCTATATAGGAAAGGTTTGGATAGTACTTTGCTTAGGTGTCTAGAAACTGAAGAGTCCCAACGTGCGTTATCTGAAGTCCATGAAGGTGTAAAGCGGAAAAATCGAACCCTAGTCGTTCTCCCCTCCCCAACTCCAACGAGAGAGAAGGGAGAGTCACTAGGGTTGATGGTTTTCACTTAGGAGAGACTTTACATTCAAAAGAGGGGTTGAAACCCACAAGATCCAATCCCACGCAATGCAAGATTGGATTCTAGATGAGTTTCAAGGGTTAAGACATCAAGGATACCCTCTTTTGTAAAGAAATGTAGATAGAAAGATTGAACTAGGAATGCATGTAAAGTAGGAAAGATTCGCTTGTAAACAGAGATAGTGATATGGGATGAAGCTGCGGATCTGGAATTAGCAGTAAAATGTCGAGACGGTGCTATTCTGCAAATTTGAGCGAAAGTTGACGGGACGATGGCGCCCGGCATGCACACGGTCCTCCAAAAAATCCGCGAAACGAAGGTGGATTTGTTTGTCTCTGCACAAGGATTCCAGATCTTCAATTACAGCCGCGTACCTGCAACCTACACATAGAAAAGAGAGGACGATTGGGGGGTTAGGGATGAGGGGTTTGCCTTTAGGTCAAACCCCGGTTTTGGAATTAACCAAGAAATGAGAATGTTGTAAATGTAAATGTTTGTAATGTAAATAAGTACTGATACCTTGTTGTAAGAATGTTTGTATTCTTACATGCGAAGGTGTAATGTATGTAGCATGTTGTATGTTGTATGTGATCTCCTCTTCAATGGTTGAATCCTTGTCTTGAATGCAACACTTAGCCTTGAATGGAGACTTAGAATGATCAATTGCTTGAAGGAATGCTTGAATGCTTGAATGCTTGAATGTTTGAATATCGCTTTCGCGCCTTGCTCACATCTGTCCTCCTCCCTTTTTGAGAGAGGAAATGTAGTTTATATACTTGTCAATTAGGGCTGATAGACTGATTTTCCCGACCTTAGGCCGACCAGGAAATATTATTTTCCAATTTGCAAACTTAAAGACCCGAAGCCCCATAAGAGACCGGGCCCAAAATAGGGCCAGGGACCAGGGCGTTAGGTGCCATGGTCCTGGGGGACCAGGGCGCTGGGCGCCCTCGTCCAGAAGGACCAGGGCGCTGGGCGCCATGGTCCCACCTCCAGGGACAGCAGGGTGCAAGGAGGATCAGGCCAGGGTGCTGAGAAATGCAGTTTTTGATGTCATGAACAAGTTTCGAGGTCTCCATTCAGGTTCCGTGTTGCATCGCCATCGTGAAGACCCAAATGCAGTCGAAATTGCAAGTGTCACAATTTTAGGACGCTACATTTAGCCCCCACTTTAGCGGGAGTATAAGCGTACGCTCATACTTCCGGTAAAGTACAAGGAAACAACATTGAAAAACTTTCACCACTTCAAGGAGGCAAGATACACCAAGCCCCCAGTGGACTAAGGATCTTACGACTTCGATTGACAAAGTAAAAGGGAAGATCACAAGGGAGAACCATGACTGTCAGTAGTAAGGTTCCCTCACTATGAGTCATGTAAGAAAGATATCAAAAATTTTCAAGGCAAAGCTAAATTTGTCAAGAAATTTTCAAGTATCTTGAAAAGATATGAACGGGATGTATGCCCCCCTATGTTAAAGCGATCGCACACGCCTCACCGGGGTTGATTGCTTTAAGGTAGTGATACATATAAGAAATGAGAAAGGAGCACGTTATCACAAGGATTTAGCCCCCAAGTGTGAGATAAGCCCAATGATAATAGACACAAAACACAAAGCACAAGGTGACTTCGCTTTCCTCGGGGTCAGTATGCTGTATGATAATTCATGTGTATCATATGTATGTATGCATAATTGTTCTTCATTCCCCAATCAAGGAAGGTCACCTAGAAGAAGGGAACACATGTGTCTTTTGAGTCAACATGAGAGAGACCAAAAGAGATCTCAATGTTTTGCATCGTCCTCAAGTAGACAACACTAAGGACAACAAATAGAAGAATGAGAATAACACATAGAAGAAGTAACAAAAGAGAGGAGGAGAGAATCTGCTATGCTAATGAAACTAGTCTAGCACGTCATCTACCCCCCAATCTTGCTGATCAGTATTTCAGGAAGGTAGGAAACACGCTAGAGGAGGAACATCCAACATAGCAGATGGAGCTATCACAAGATCCAAACAAGGGCTATGTTCATATCCCAAGCCGCGGTGTTCTTGTCTAGGAGCTAGGATAAGTGCTTTAGAAAATGCGTTAGATAAATGGTTATCAACATCAACATATTCATATTCACTATCAGAATGAATAGGAGTAACATCATGAATAACATTTTCATCTATATCATCATCAAGATTTATAAAAATAGGATCTTTAACTCACACAGGATCAAGACCATCATGCATCTTATGTTCAGGAGATTTCGGCTCAATTTTCGGCTGAGGAGAAAATGGAATAATACTAGCTGAAGGTGTTTTTGGGGATTGCAAAGTTTGAGAAGCAGCTGCCTGAGCTCTAAGACGACGCTTTCATCGGCGTTCACGTGCAGAACGATTTCGTCTAGTCTTAGTAGGAAGCTGAGGAGATTGAGGAGGAGGAATGTTCTCATCCTTATCACTTGGGTGTTTAGGTTGTGGTCTCTTAGGTTGAATAATAGGAGAAGAGGAAGGTCTCTTCTCTCCATAAGAGGAAGGAGGAGGAACTGCTCCATATATGGGAGGAATATTTGGTTTAGGAAGGAGACCAAGCCCATCATGATGAGGAGGTATAGGTCTACCTTTAGGAAGTTTATTAGATATAGACATAGTCACATCCATAGGGATGGGTTGGGAATCTTCTTGAGGAAAGACATTAGTTTTATCTTTCAAAGGAAGAACTTCCTTCTCAAGAACGATAGGAATGTCAAGTTTGGGTGTTCTAGGTTCACTTAGAGATAGGATCATATCTTTTTTCCACTTTTGATAAGATTTGAAAAGATGATCACTTCGCGGAGGAAGAGATTGGAATTGTTTAGGCCAAAAGTAATCAATGGGAACGCTAGAAGTTCTTTCAGCTAGTTTAAAGAGACTATGATTGACAGTAACAACTTCACCATTATGGGGAAATTTCAAACACTTGTGAATAGGAGAAGCAATAGCTTTTATGGAAGATAGCCAAGGATAGCCTAGCTTCACACGGAATTGTTCGGATGATGGAATAATAGCAAAGTCCACATCAAGGGATTTGTTATGGACCTCAATAGGTAATGTAATAGAACCAATTGCAGGAGAAGAAAATGTATCAAATAATTTCACAACCACATTTGTTTCATCATAGATCACTTCATTCAATTGCAAAGTAAAAAGAAATTCTTCAGTAATGATATTAACCATACAAGAAGGATCAATAAGCACTCCACGGCAAGGTGTATTCTTGACTTTTGCAATTATATATAAAGGACCATCAGGTGCCCTGATAGTTTCACTAGAATCAAAGGTGATGGAAGGTTCTTTAGGGATTTTCTGCTGCTCTACAAAGTTAATCACATTCGGAGCCATAGACACAAGATCATCAGGTGAGACAGATGAATCATTAGTATCAATCGCATTAGAGGTATGAGAAGGCAATGGATCAGTAAAAATCTTAAGATTTTGGTTAGGACGAGCTACAGATGTGTTGCCTTTATCATTCACACCAGAAACAGAGATAGTATTATTATCAATCAAATCTTGAATTTTACCCTTTCAAGCAAAACATTTTTCAGTATCATGCCCAGGATGACGATGAAATTGACAAAAAGATTTGTTATCAAAATAGGGCGAATTAATCTTTGTAGGATCTATTTGCCTTATAGGAGGGAGAGTAAGCAGATTTTGTTCCAATAACTTATTCATAATACTATGCAATGATTCATTCAAAGGAGTGAACTTTCTTTCTTTCTTGAAAAACTTAGAAATAGGAGGCACACCTGATGCCGCATTCACATTGTTGTTGATGATGTTTTCATTGAATTTAATGGACTCTCTGTTCGGTTTAAACTTCCCAAATGGTTGTTGACTACTATCACCCTTATCACTCGGAGCCATAGGATTTGCTTGTTCCATTTGACTCACAGTCAGTTGATAATTGTGAAGAGTTGCGCACAACTGTTGGAAAGAAGTAAACTCAGAAAACATGAGTTTTTCTCTAATGTCTTTTTGTAAATTAGAAATAAAGATTCTTTGAATATCATTGTCAGGCACTGGAAAAGAAATTTGAGCATACAAATGCTTATATCTACCAATGAAATCAGTCACTTTTTCTTTAACACCTTGTTTGCAATGCATTAAATCAATCAAAGTAACTTTAGGACTTATATTGTTTTGAAATTGTTGAATAAAAGCATTTGCAAGTTGTTCGAAAGAAGTAATAGAATAAGAAGGCAACGAGCAATACCATTGTAGGGCTTTGTCTCTTAATGTTCTAGTAAACAGTTTTACAAGCAACCTTTGGTCATAAGCAAAATCAGTACATATGGTTTGAAAGGTCTTAACATGTGTTAGAGGATCACCCTTACCATTATAAAGCTCCAAATGTGGAATTTCAACATGTTTAGGGGGGATAGCTCGAACAATGTCAAGAGAAAGTGGGCTCGCAACATCAAATGTGGGCACACTAAACTTAGATTGATTCATAGAGGCAATTTGTTGCTGTAAAGAAGAGACAGTTTGTGCAAGATTGTTAATGGTCGCTTCAGTCGAAGAGTTCATATTAGACGTGTTAGATTGTGATGGAGGTGTTATGTTATTGAAAGAAGGTAGAGAGTAAGGTGGCGAGACACTATGATAGTTAGTCATAGGGGATGATTGGAAATGAGGAACACTACAAGGAGGAATGGAATGATTAAACGAATTGCCCCCTTGCGTCATGTTCATTTGTGGAGATATAATAGGGACACTCATTGAAGGAATGAATGAAGAAGTCGGATTGAATGAAGGAAGAGGGTTGATTGAAGAAGAGGGATTGCCCCCATGACTGGTGATCATAGGAGGAATGTCTTGTGTTGAAGTAGTCATTATGTTTGATGTAAAAGTAGGTATACTAGCAATAGAAGTCGTCAAAGGAATAGAATGATTAACTTGAGTAGGAGGTTGTGTATAACCCAAAGTTTCGGCACAACTCTTCATAGGCATCACATTCGAATCCACAATGTGTGCAATACCACGCAAAATATGAATTCCATTCTTATCACTTTGAACCATACGTTTTAGACCCTCAATTAATAAAAGAGCTTCACTATCAGGGTATTCTTGAGACATCCATTGTCGAAAATCATCAAATTGGTTATCCAATTTTGAAAGTTGTTCCACAGAAACCTCATGGAGAGCTTCTTCATCATTAAGAGGATTAGAGGAATTACCCATGTCCTTGTTAAAAAGGCCATTCAAATTAGGTTCCATCTCCTCGGTAATTACACCTTGGAAAGACTTAATTCTAAGGCTTCGTCTAACGGGAATAGTGTAAGTAGGACTTATTGTTGTAAAACTCATGCACTAAAGAAAGAGAGAAGATTTTGAATTTTAGAGGTAGCAAATTTCAATAAAATCAGCCAAACTCCTAGATTTAAGCTGTTAAATACAATCAGGACAATCTCCCGAAATTTCGAAAAAAATGTCCGGGACCGTGGCGAACAGAGTGCACACGGTCCTCGCAAATTTTTTCGAAATTTTCAGGGATGAAAGTTATGATGATTTTAAAGCTAATCTGAAAAAATTGAGTGATTTTACGATCTGTAGATAGGCCAAATTAAAGTTGCAATCTCAAAATTGAACCCTACCAAGATTGTTGAAAAATACAAATTTTGAATTTTGAAAAAGAGAGGGAAACTGAAATTTTGAATTTTATGATTTTAGAGGGAATGCTGAAAGCAATGCAAGTTTTGAAATTTAAAAGTTGACTCGATTTCATGCAAAATTTGAATTTGAAAGTGGAAATCAAGGTTGTTGCAATTAAACACTTAATTTCAAAAGTCACAAACTGCAAAAAATTGAATAAAGCACTGAAATTTCGAATGAATGCTAACACACTTTTCAGATTTAGGACTGTAAGGAACACAATTTTAACACAGATTTCAATTTCAACAATTTTTGAATGATTAGAAGCCTTAATCCAAGCAATCACTAGACCAACTTTGACTTTAATTTTGAAAGTGTTAAAATTGATAAAATCAGCCAAAATTCTGGATTTTAGTAGAAAAATACAGTAAGATCTAGCTCCCGATATTTCGGAAAAAATGTCGGGGACGATGGCGCTCGGGGTGCACATGGTCCTCGCAACTTTTTTCCAAATTTTCAGGGATGATAGATATTGTGATTTTATTGCGGAATCCAAAGTTACAGCCGATTTGGAGGTGTTTTGATTAGTGAAATTGTCAGTCAAAGGTTGAATCAAGAGGGTTCTAAAAATTAGGGTTTTGACACTTAACCACTTAATTTTCAGAATTAAAGCACAAATATGAATTGATAATTTGCAATAGAAGGGTAGATCTGAAACAAGCATTAACAATTAAACATTTCACAAGCTTAATTAATAAAAAGAAAATTTTAGGGTTTTTTATGCAATCAACCTCTAAAATTTGCAAAAGATCAAACATGGAAATGTAATTAAGGAAGCAAATTTTTCAGATCTAACCATGAATAATCAGAATGAGGATGTTCACGTCGGGTTCACCAAAATGTAAAGCGGAAAAATTGAACCCTAGTCGTTCTCCCCTCCCCAACTCCGAGGAGAGAGAAGGGAGAGTCACTAGGGTTGATGATTTTCACTTAGGAGAGACTTTACATTCAAAAGAGGGGTTGAAACCCACAAGATCCAATCCCAAGCAATGCAAGATTGGATTCTATATGAGTTTCAAGGGTTAAGACATCAAGGATACCCTCTTTTGTAAAGAAATGTGGAAAGAATGATTGAACTAGGAATGCATGTAAAGTAGGAAAGATTCACTTGTAAACAGAGATAGTGATATGGGATGAAGCTGCGGACCTGGAATTAGCAGTAAAATGTCGAGACGGTGCTGTTCTGCAAATTTGAGCGAAAGTTGACGGGACGATGGCACCCGGCGTGCACACGGTCCTCCGAAAAATCCGCGAAACGAAGGTGGATCTGTTCGTCTCTGCACAAGGATTCCAGATCTTCAATTACAGCCGTGTACCTGCAACCTACACACAGAAAAGAGAGGATGATTGGGGGGTTAGGGATGAGGGGTTTGCCTTTAGGTCAAACCCCGATTTTGGAATTAACCAAGAAATGAGAATGCTGTAAATGTAAATGTTTGTAATGTAAACAAGTACTGATACCTTGTTGTAAGAATGTTTGTATTCTTACATGCGAAGGTGTAATGTATGTAGCATGTTGTATGTTGTATGTGATCTCCTCTTCAATGGTTGAATCCTTGTCTTGAATGCAACACTTAGCCTTGAATGGAGACTTAGAATGATCAATTGCTTGAAGGAATGCTTGAATGCTTGAATGCTTGAATGTTTGAATATCGCTTTCGCGCCTTGCTCACATCTGTCCTCCTCCCTTTTTGAGAGAGGAAATGTAGTTTATATACTTGTCAATTAGGGCTGATAGACTGATTTTCCCGACCTTAGGCCGACCAGGAAATATTATTTTCCAATTTGCAAACTTAAAGACCCGAAGCCCCATAAGAGACCGGGCCCAAAATAGGGCCAGGGACCAGGGCGCTGGGCGCCATGGTCCTGGGGGACTAGGGCGCTGGGCGCCCTAGTCCAGAAGGACTAGGGCACTGGGCGCCATGGTCCCACCTCCAGGGACAGCAGGGTGCAAGGAGGATCAGGCCAGGGTGCTGAGAAATGCAGTTTTTGATGTCATGAACAAGTTTCAGGGTCTCCATTTAGGTTCCGTGTTGCATCGCCATCGTGAAGACCCAAATGCAGTCGAAATTGCAAGTGTCGCAATTTTAGGACGCTACAGAAGGTATTTGTGGATCTCATTCAAACGGTCTTACTCTGGCTTGGAAATCGCTAAGGGTTAGCTACTACTAGCTAGATATGGAGAAAGATGCTATAAAATTATCTAAAATTTGTGAAAAGTGTTAGCTACATGGGAATCTCATACATGCTCCAGCAAGGGATTTAATATCTTTCATCACACATTGGTCTTTTCAACAATGGGCATTTGACCTCATTGGCCAAATCTATCCTGCATCATCTAATGGGCACAAGTTTATCATAACTGCCACTAAGTATTTCACTAAGTGGGTTGAAGTAGTTCCGCTAATCAAAGCAACTAGTAAACAAGTAGCTTTGTTCATGCTTAACTATATCATCTATAGGTATGGGATACCTTCTTCAATTGTGACTAACAATGAGGGAAGTTCAAAAACAAAGATCTAGATGAGCTCCGTGAAAAGTTCAAAATCAAATAGCACTGGTCATCCATATACTGCCCTCAAGGTAATGGACAAGCTGAAGCATCTAACAAAAATCTGCTAACTATCTTACACAAAATGGTAAACAAATCTAGAAAGGATTGGCATCTGCAACTCAATCCTACACTATGGGATTATAGAACAAGTATCAGAACACCTATTGGGGCTACACCTTTTTCTTTGGTGTATGGATCCGAAGCAGTCTTGCCTATTGAGGTGGAAATACCCTCTTTGAGAGTTTCTTTGCAAGGTCTTATTACTGATGAAGACTACAAAATATCTAGATTGCAAGAACTCAAGTTGCTGGATGAACGTCGGCAAGTGGCATTTGATCATTTGAGAGCCTACCAAAAGAGAATGTCTAGAGGTTATAACAATAAAGTTCAACAAAGAGAATTTTAGGTTGGTGACCTTGTTTTGAGAGAGAATACTAAAAAAAAAAGAGAAAGGATCTTTGCCAAGTAGGTGAAAACCTGGTAAACAGGTACCTCTTGTACTTAAGCGCTCCATCTATCAATGCAAATTTGGCATTTTTTGTTTTCATTCCCGCTTTCCTGCATCTTTGCTTTTGCTTGTACATCTCTTTTAGTCTCTTTTGTGGCATCCTGGTTCTTTTGGAACCCTCATGGCTTGAAATCGATCAATGTCATAGTCTTAGGGTAATCAACTGATCAATTTACATGTCCTAAGCAGTATCAACCAAGTCATCTTTCTGTCGGTAGTACCAGGTCATCCACTCTGAGTTAGTCACTTGTCTCCAAACTACCGTCGAGTTTTATCATTGAGTAAACAAGCAAAACAAGACTACTGAAAACAATCACTAAACTGTTTGAGATATGATTGAAATTTTCTTTGTGTGTTGTATTTTACATTGGTTTTCGATTATTATTCCCTCTGAGTAACTCGAGGAAGTGTATCTTGACTAAGACGAGCGAGGATTGGGGGCATAATACTTTTCTTTTCTTTATGCTTGTAAGAGTGATTCCGATGATCTGGAAACATCTAATTAGCTAGGTGTCTGTGATAAGTGCCTTCACATCAAGGTGAAATCGCCACACATACCTCGACTCTGCTTATTTGTATGCTATAGGGAGGTTGGCGTCATTTCTTTGTCTATTTTGAGGAAATTTATTTAATGTGAAATCCAGATGCATGTGTAATCTGTCCAAGGATACGAACGATAAAAGGGTCATTGCGGACAAGATAATTGATATTGCATATGAAAAGAAAGGAACTCTATTTTGCCTGCTATGTTTGTAAAATGCCCAGTGATGAAAATTAAGCATACCAAATCCAATGACTAAGTTTAAGTTGCATTCATTCTAAATTTATATATTTCAAGTGATTTCAGTATAATATCAATGATCTCTCTATCTTTTGAATGAGAGTCTGAAACAATAGTCATTTCTCAGCTAAGTGGTGCCCTTTTTTATCATCGTTTCTCTGATCGAGTACTTGTGTATTGAGATGTTAGCTGCATACATGAGCACCTTATATAGATCCATACATTTCATTATATATTTATTTGCATTCACATTATGGGATGAAAATAAACATTTGCATTATTCGTTACTCATTTTCATCATTTATTTGCATAGGAAAAAGAAATAAAAAAACAACATCCATACTGAAAAGATATGCATACATATAGAATAAAGAATATAGAACAACATCTCATAATAAATCAACACAAGTACGATCAAATCAAATCAAGAGCTCATATATATCGTCATAATCTCAGTGTCTAAGAGTACAAATGATATCAACTATCATACACAATGTCTCATTGGAGAAAGAATCGTATAGGCTATGAAAATGGGGTATATAACAAAATCTAGGAGATATAACAAATCTATCTCTCTGCCTCTCCCTCATTGCCAGGTAGAGGAGGTGGTGCCTGCTGACTGACGTCCTATCTAGGTGCCCTAGCTCCCTCAGATCGAGCCATATACTGAGAATATAGAACAACTTGCTGCGCTATTGGGACCGCTAGACTATAAGCTGCAATGTAATAAGTTGGCCAACTCGTCTGCTGTGAAACCTCTCGCTGAAGAGCATCTTGCTCTGCTCTCACTTCTGCAAGCTATCGATCTCGCTCTGCTCTCACCTCTGCAAGCTATCGATCTTATTCTGCTCTGATCTCAACAACCTATCGGTCTTGCTTTGCCAATTGCATCTACGCCACTGTCAACTGTGACTGTAAACTTGTCACCCTAGCCCTCAAAGACCGTACTATGTCTAGTACTGCCTGCTCTCTCCTAATACCCCCGCATCTGCCACATCCTCTATGTAATCTCATCTCTGCGGCTATAAACCCACCAACTCCCGCATGCTCAATGCATATGACAGTCTCAGTGCCCATCCTCGTCTCTCCTCCTCCTCATATCTAGCATACATTATGAACTCTTGGGATATACTCTATGGTCTCCCATACTGTCTCATCACCCTAGATAGTACAAACCGATCTTCCAATCAGAGGTCTAGTCATGAACATATCTTTCCTCTATGCCCTACAATCATCCCACAACTCTAGACCCCTATACGGTCTCCATACTACAACTATCAAATCATCCAACCGCCTCCTCCAAAAATCAGTCTTGCCCAGGTGGGGCTTGTTATCACTGTTTTAAAATTGGGTTCTTCTTTTCCCATAATTGGCTATTGTTCATTAGAAAATTTTTCGAATAGGGTGTAGTCCCTAGTGCTTCAGTTCTATTCTAAACCTAGAGGGTTTAAGGGTTTTTTTAAGTTTCAGACCTTATCTTTTTATTTTAAACCCTCTGGTTTCTAATTTGCCGTTACTTTATTTCACTTAAGTATGGGTCGCGGGGTCGTGGGAAGTGTCCCCCCTTGTTATTAACCTAGGCGGTTATGTTGATTATTTAAAAAAATTTAGCCTTATATTATTTCGTTCTAAAGTGTCGGGCCCAGTAAACGTCACTCAATTTGAGAGATGATCCGACGGTTGGCACTATTTCGCAAGGGTAAAATGCTTCCCCTTTAAGGCCGTGAAATAGCGAGAATGAATGTCAGTCGTCCATGTGTCATGACGGAGGAAGTAAAGGATGTGGCTGTCAAAGAAAGTGGGTCCCCCGTGGTTTTCTTCTGGCGTATTAAAAGGTAGCACGTGGCACAAGTCACCACAGTCAGCGGGTCAGGATTAAAGGTTCGAAAGTGGGCCCCAAAGATGAGTCAGGTCGCAGGTGGAGATGACCTGGCAGGGCCAGCTCTTAACAATTTGTTGAGACCCCGTAGCTCCTTCCAACAAATGACAGAATGACAAGTCAGCTTCTAAAGTGACAAGGCGCCAGGTGTCCATTACGTGTCCGCGGGTCCACCTCTTCTGAAAACCTCTAAAAGGGTTTAAATGCTGATCAATTTGAAATATGATCTAACAGCCCGTGCTATTTCGCAAGGGTAAAGTGCTCACTTCTTAAGGCCGCGAAATAGCAAAAGTGAACAGGGACCGTCCACGTGTCTTGATGACACGCGGTCTAAAAGGAAACTGTGGGTCCCTATGGTTCCTGCTGGACAAATGAGAAATTGACAAGTCAGCTCCGAAAGTGACAAGGTGCCATATGTCCGTGACGTGTCCGTGGGCCCACCATTTTTGAGAGCCTTTTCGAAGGGTTAAATGCCGATTGACTGCAGAGATGATCCGACGGTTGGCGCTATTTCGCGAGGGTAAAATGCTTCCCCTTTAAGCCCGCGAAATAGCGAGAATGAATGTCAGCCGTCCACGTGTCTTGATGATGACGTGGGAGATAGACCTGATGAAACGAAAGTGGGGCCCCCATGGTTTTTCTTCTGGCAAGTGACAGAGTGACGAATCAGCGCATCGGGTGACTAGGTGCCAGGTGTTAGTGACGACTCAGCGGGCCCACCATTCCTGAGAACCTTTTCAAAGGATTAATTAGTGATTAAATTGAAGGATGATCCAACGGCCCATGCTATTTCGCAAGGGTAAAATGCTTCCCCTTTAAGCCCGCGAAATAGCGAGAGTTAACGAGGGCCGTCCACGTGTCATGATGATGACATGGCCAAAAGGGAAAAATGTGGGCCCGTCACAGTATAAAGGGAGGCATTCGGCCAGTATCGAAGCGGAATGCGAAGGGATTTTCTAAGCCAATGGTCAGATGTCGCGTGGTATTATGTAGCCAATAGAATAACGGGACCCAGACTAAAGACAAAGCCGTCAAAATGAAATTAACAGTGAGACACTTGCAGGAAGGTTGCGACCCGTTGAAGCTAAAATATGAATTCTCGTATGAATTCGATTTTAAAAGGATGGCCGAATCATGCGGAATCAATGTTATAGTTAAGGCCCAGAGTACAAGCATTTGATTTCCTAACAACCAAGTAAGGATATCTTTTAAAAGATTTTTGCAGAAGAGCAGACGTAGAGTTATCCTTTTCTGAAACAGAGCAAGCGGTTCAGTTGCAGAGCAATTTCCTTCAAGCAAGCATCAGGTTCTCTCATGTTTTGAAGCAATTCTTGTGTGGCTTTTAGATAAAATCATTCTCGTATTGCAGGATTGTTTAAGAGTGTATTCATTTTCTTGTATTTTCCAATGGCTCCTAAAAGAGAATTTTCTGGCAAGGTTAATTATTTAGAACGAAGTGTATGTGATGATTTTTTTAGAACAGTTGACATTGTCAACTAACCAAGCATCAAAGGCCAAAGAGTTAGTGCCCAGGGCACCCCGTCTGAAGATAGGAGAAGGATTATATGACAAAGGTAATTGGTTAAGAGACCCACAGGTTAGACTGTCTGGGTTGGGGCTGTTCAGAATCGGATTTGGGATGAGGAATTCTCCTGCTCCTCAAAATAGCATTTGGGAACTAGATGTCGGGAAATTGGTAGTCCCAGGGGTGTTCATGGATACAGACTTGTTAACCCAAATGGCATTGAACTATGATTCAGTCACGAGATGCATCCGGGATGTTAATGGAAAAACCCTTGTGGAAATCAAGGCAGAGGAATTGAGGACAGCGTTTGGGCTCAATGAGTTCACAAACTTCCTGGAACCCATAAATTTCACACAATTAGCCCAAGTGTACAGTGCACAGAGGAGTCATCTTAGGAATGGGCCTCTTAAAGAACTTTTCTTAAAAATAGGAGGGTTAGCAGTTGTAGGGCCCAACACACAAGAGCCTTTTTCATTGAGTATGTTTACCTTAAGGGCTAAAGGCATGTATTGGGCACTTTTCCAAGTTCTAGGAGAGGATGCTGAAGCAAATATGCCAAATCATTACTTGTTAATGATTGTTCAGATTTTGAATCCTTCTCTTGCTATTACATTTGATTATGCTTCTTATATTGCCGATGCTATCCATGGAGGGTTGATAGGAATAAAAAATGGGAAGGTGGATAGGCCATTCGGATGGTATTCACTCTTGATGCACCTTTTCCTCTTCAAAGGTGGTGATTATTTCGCCAGTGGAATGGACCTGGTAAAAGAGAAGGAAGGAGAGAAGATGCCAGTACAATTATGGAGCACTGTGTTGTCATGGGACAAAGAGGATGCTAGTTTCCTAAAGTTCGATAAATATTTTGCATCCAAAATAAGGACTCTCCTTTGCTCTGATAACCCAAGAGTCCCCAAGGTTCTTCTGGAATTCCTAAGGCCAAAAGAATTCACAGAGAACATCAAAATTGTTCATAACTGGGGTGACATGTACTTATATCCAGTCTCCACGGTTTTCAGAGTTTTTGGTTTTAGAGGCACCCCATTTTTGTTACCATACCAGGTCCCTCTCAAAGTGGGAACAACTGAGATCCTTAGACAAATTGGTGGCCTACAAGAGGCAGAGCTAACAGGCAGAGGTAAAGGGACTATTTTCCCTACAGCTACAATAGCCCATCAATTTGTAATTACAAAGGGAGGCTGGAATTGTTTTGAGGATTTCCTCAAACCCTACCATTTATCCACTGCAGTGTCCAGATGTGCTGATCTAGAGGACTTCTACAATGGTGTGTTCAGGAAGAAGGTAGCATGCAGAGGTAGGCCTCATCAATTCCACTTTCCTGAAGACCTCGTCAGGAATGAATTTGATTTAGATGAACAGGAGTTGAGGAAAGAAAAATGGGTGGCTTACAAGAAAGCCTTGGATTTTGTGCATCAATTTGATGCTAGCTATGACCCATTGTCTAGCTTCTTCCCATTGGAAGAAAAAATAATTTTTTTGATTGTTTGCTTCGAAGATGTGATGCAAACACTAAAGGAAAAGAGGGAAGCTGTAATTAAGAGCAACCCTGAAAAGGCTAGAATGATTTTGGGCAAGTCAGCTTCCACTAAAGCAATCCCTCCTGGTGACTACACCCTGCATAAGAAATCAGGTTACAGTGTGCTGGTGTCTGCAACAGGGGAGCCCTCTTCATCCAAGGGAAAGAGGAAGGTGCAAGATGTCATTGACATCCAGGACAACCCAAAGAAGCAAAGGGTGGGGAAGGAAGTGCAATTAGATACACCCTTGTATTCCCCATCCCAATCCCCTATCCACATAGGAGATGAACAAGCAGCAACTGAATACCTCTCACAGTTGGGCAGCTTGGGGGAAATTGCATACACTTATGACGAAGTGGAAGAAGGGATGCCAGAAGAGCCCACTGAAGCACAAATGGACATCACCTCAACTGAACTTAAGGGCCAGGAGTGGGATCCTGAGATAAAGAAGGCCAGTAGTGCCTTTTTAGCTGATGATAACTTTGTCACATCTGAAGCATTCATGCAATTTGTCTGGAAGCAGCACATAGATACATATAATGCTAGATGTGAAACAAGAAAGGCAGAGCAGCCTAACAAGGATCCAGCCTCAGTGGAAGAAGAAATAAAATAGGAGATGATGGAAGAATTCAAAACCATCACTCCTGAACAGGGAAGGGATTTAGTAGCACAAGCTGGAGTGCTCATTTTACCAGAATGGAATATTGCTGATGCTTTGGTGCTAGATGCAGTAAGAAAAGAGACTAAACCCATGGAAGGGGTTACATTCAGTAAGGACAATGCTGCACTAGGTAAAGACACTTCAGGGTCAAGTCACCTTGGTGGATTGATGGTCAAAAGAGTACAGAGTACAGGGGTAGTAGAGGCTGCTAGCACTGTGCTAGAAACTGCAAAATTTAGTGTTGCAGTGGCTGAGAAGGAAGCTAAAGAAAAGGAGGCCCTCCAGATTAAATTGGAAACAGTTTTGAAGGCCTATGACAGTGTCAAGGAGGAGGTAAGAGGCAAGGATAACATCATTGCCAAATTGCAGCGCCAGCTGATGGGACAACACCAACAAGGTGAGTCTTCAACATTGATGATTGCCTCTTCTCCTGCAAGAGCTCCACCTACTAGCCCCATTATTGAGCTCCCACCATCTCCTGCGCCTTCCAGCTCCCAAATGATTGAGATAACTCCCCAAGAATTGGAGAACCTAAAGCAAGCTCAGGCCTTTTATGCAAGGAAGTATGAGGAGAAAATAAAAGCCACAATCTCCAATTTTGCAGATACTATAAATGCCTCACTGCTTCACAATAGTGTGGGAAGGGTCATGGAGATATGGAATGAATTAAGGATAGATAAGGCCATTTTGACACCCATTTTTGACAGATGGAGGCCTAGGGAGCAAGATCTAGAGTTCATGTGTGTATCCTGTGATGAAGCAAGAGCTAATCCCATTATCAAATCCACTTCTGATATCGCTAAGATCTTATTGCAATTGGCAACAGAAGTGGATAATGTGGAAAGAAGGGTTAAATTACTTAAGAAGGAATACACTGATCAAGTTTGTGAGTTGCTCCCAGGAATTTTTGCCAATCCAGATCAGTTGAAAGATAAGCAAATATGGCTTAAAGAGATAGAAGTCAAATTGTCAGCAAGGGTAAAAGGAATCATTGATCTTGATGATACCTCTTTCTTTGTTATAACAATACAGGAAATAGAAAAAATTAAATCACACTATAGTTTTCTTAATTCAGAAGTCAACAAACTGAGAAATTCTTGGAAAAGGTTGACTAAAAGTAAAGATGATGTGATTAATTTTTCATGGCCGACAGAAGAGACATATAATGAGTGGGAAGTTAAATATTCCACCCATGATCTGGAGCAGTTGGAGAGCGCCCCTGAAAAGCCATAAGAGGTTGCAACTGAACAACCTGTTGAACAAACTGCAGAGGCTGAAAAGAGCGCATAACTGTTTCACGTAAAAATTGTAACCTCATCAATTTTGGAAATAATTGTAACAAACTCTCCTCGAGAAGTCCGAAGCTTTGTGCATCCATGTTGTTATAAATGGATACCAGGACTAGAGGGAAAGGGATCACAAAATTTTGTAAGAAAACGCTGCAGAAATTTATCTGAGCTTTTCTAAGTCTAATGGAGAATCATAATTTATTGTAATACTTTTTTGAAATGAATATCAATATACAGGCCATCGGTTTTGAGTAAAAGTTATGTGTTGTCTTCACGTTTGTTCACAAATTTATTTACTGTCTTTATTCTGAATAATCCAGGGTTGTTTAGTTTGAATGGAATTGCAAAGCAATCTCAGTATAAGTGTTTGTTAGCTTTTCTCTTTAGGAGGGGAATTAAATACGCGGGATCACTCATACCAGTAAATTCTTTGGAAGGAACTTTGAATTTTGAGGACCATAGCTTAGTCTACAATGATTGAATTCTTGTATGTGCCAGGCATATATCAGGATTAGTGGAAACCAAGCCGACGGGAAGCATAAGGATATATTGTTTCAGAAGTTTTATTTGAATTTAAGTGACTCTGTGACCTTGGATAAGGCACTGGTGTTAATCGAGGTTGTTTATTGCATACTTTGTTGATCAAAATGCTGAAGTTAAGTACAGTTTTTATTCATTGTTTTCAGTTGATTTCAAGGTGAATGAATCCACTGGTTTTTTGGACTGGTTTGTTGTGGGTTTATTGTTTAAAAGTGTGAAGTTAATTCACAAAGGTATACCCACCTGGGCTCTAAGGAAGCCCGAAGTGTAGAAGGTTTAAATCAAACCTTGTCATATGTTGTCTCTGGAATTTCCTTATCTTTGATGTTTTCTCTGCACCCAGTTTAGACCATATTATCTTAAGGACATTGAAGGGAATCAAATTTTGAGAACAACAGGGCTGTGTAACATAACCTGAGTAACAACATACAATAGGTTGGAGCGCCTCTTGCGAATCATCTACAATAGGTTTGCATACAGGGATATGCTCCCATGCCCATATCTGCAACACTAAGAAACTTTCTGCCATGCTCTTCCCCTCATGATAGACAATCTCATGCATCTCATGGTACATATGGGCGAGTAAGCATGAACCCCACCCTAATATAACTGGATGAGTCAGCAATCTCTCTAGCATTTTGCCCCAACCATATAATTGACTGCTGTCCTCTGTCAGGCATCATAAAACAACCAATCATACCTGCCAAAATGCAAGCCAGAGGGTACTTTGCACCATACCTACTCATCAAATCATCCCAAAAGATAACGCGATCCCAAGTGCTGTGAGAGAATGAGCCCAATCCAATCTTTGACAAGGAAATCAAACAGTTCCTTCGTGGTGTCACCTTCGAGCCCGCCCTGATCTAATTTCTCCTGATGCAACAAGCACATTGAATTAGCCGAGGAGTGCATGACCTTTATGGCAAATTTCCCAATTTTGTTGACATAGGACTTGAGATACTCCAACTTCTTCTTCACTCCATTCAGGTCTTCAGAGATGACATTACAACCCGCACACTGCACCACCACCTCCTTCTCCTCACCTTCAATAGCAGTCTGCCCACCCTCAAACTTTCTTCCATCCTCCTCAGAGATATGCGGGGGGGGGGGGGGGGGGGGGGTGGGAGTGTTAGAATAAGGCGAGATGGTTTTATTATCATCCTTGTTTATCTCAGAGTCAGGGGCCTTAGTACCCAGCTCAGAGGAATCCGAGCCTTCCGTAGCCTCCATCTCATCCTCAACCTTATCACTTTTAGCCTTCTCAGAATCTTCCTCCTCATTAACATAGTTCTTTCTAACAATAATTTGTTTCATTCGGGGTTTGCCAACAAACCTGTGGGATCTTCGAGGGGTCACCCCATCCTCTGCATCAGACTCGACTAACAGGATTTTAGGATCTTTCCTAGGTTTCTTGGAGGTAGGTTTAGCAGCGGAAGGGTTGCCTTTGTTTTTCTCCCCAATTTTGGGGGAAATGAGAGAGGTTATTTAATTAATTTTGATTATTAATCCTTCAATTTAAATAACCTTTATTATTTAAATAAATTCATTTTCAATTTCTATCTTTAATCAATTAATCATTCAACCCTTTTCGAAGTATTAATTAAATATTTATTATTTAGTTAATTGTGATTTTAATCCTTTATTTAAATAATCTTTATTATTTAATTAAAGTCCATTTCTAAATAATTAAATAGTTTCTTTAAATTATTTAAATAACTAATTAATTCTTCTAATTCTTCAAATTCAAATTCATATTCTTCTAATTTAATCTAATTTCATTATTTCTTCAAATTCAAATTTTTAATTCTTCTAAATTCATTTAAATTCAAATTCTTCTAGTTTCTCCTGATTTCAAATACATGTGGACGATTTCAAAAATCAAAGTCAAGTTCTAAATATATTCAAATAACAAATTAAATTTAAAATAAATTCAATATTTGAATTAGATCTCATGCAAAGATTAAATTGAAAATCAAAGTCAAAATGCAAGCACATGCTAAATTAATTAATTCAATCAATTAATTAGTTACTTCAATTATCTTTCCAATCTCTATTTCTATCTTTTAGTTAGCTTTTTCTAAATAAAGCTCTCAATCAACTTTCAATCAGTTAACTATTCCATCTATTTTAATTAATCATTTCAATGAATTGATTAATTGCATCTTTTCTTTAATTCTCTCCAATCATTCATTTTCTATCTTCTAGTTAGCTTTTTCTAAATAAAACTTTCTTTGTCATCAATTAATTATCCTCCAATCATCCTTTTTCATATTTCAATCAACTTTTTTTTCAATCAGTTAACTCAATTATCTATTCAATCTATTCAATTTCACCTCCAAATCAGCAGTTCAACTGTCAATCAGCATGTGAGCTCACCCGAGTTCCACCTCTTAATCGATCTGTTCCACATCTCAATCAATCCTCTCCAATAATCTATAAATTGAGCATTCAATCTCCATTTTCAACAATCATGAACTTCGAATCTTTGTGTCATTTGCAGGTTCCCAGCGTGATATCTGAGAGCCACCATACCACAAAGAAGAGAAGAAAAATGGAAGCTACATACAGTCATGGAATAGGGAGAATTAATTGATAGTTTTTGCATTCCTATTTCTTGTTTTGCATTATTTCATTCATTTAAAAAAAAATTCTATTAGGATAGGGATTCATGATTTCCCTTTGATTTCTAGTTGATTACAAGATGAATTTTAGCATACACAACTGGATACAGATGCAGATGCTCTAAATGCTATTTTAGACTTTCCATGTGATTCTCCAAAACTTAGCTCAAATGCAGCAATCTTTCCAACCAACATATCTCTTGTCAATGTAGTCACACTCCAGATCTCATCAATACCAACAACCTTATGTTTATAGGCAGAAGGAAAATATCTTAGCACCTTAGCAACAATTTCATCTTCCTTAATGGTTCCACTGACACATCTAATACCTAGGACAAGGTCATTCACCTTAGCCATGAAAGAGTGTATGTTCTCATCATCTCCCATCTTCAATGTCTCATACTTTCCTTTCAAACTCTGCAACTTAGCAACCTTCACCTGTTTATCACCTTCATACAGAATCTCAAGCTTCACCTTGATCTCATGTGCAGTTTGCAGTCCCATTACATTTGTCATCCCAGAATCAATCAAGGCACTAAGCAATGTTTCCTTCGCTCTAATATTATGTTCAACTTCCTTGATCTCATCAGGAGTAGACAGTCCATTCGTAGGAACAATGTAGGCATTCTTTGTAATCTTCCAATAATCTTCACCAAGACATTTCAAGTGCACTTCCATCCAGTCCTTCCATATAGCATAGTTACTTCCATTAAATCTCAGACTATCCTTCTTAAAGATAATGTACCTTGAGCTGCCATCCCGAATCTCCTCAAGCGATTAAGCTTCTACCGGAGGATCTAGCTCTGACACCAATTGTAAGCAGCAACCATGAAGGAATACTGAGAGGGGGGGGGTGAATCATTCTTCACCGAAATACCAAACTTAAACACAAAACACAGATCTGATAAATTGCAGTAATAAGACAGATAATCAAGTTGAAAGCACAACACACAACACCGAGATTTTGACATGGAAAACTTGGTTAAGGGAAAAACCACTGTGGGAACCTACCCACAGTAAGATGATACTCTGCAGTAGTATGCGAAAATATTACAATGGGGAATGCACATGCATTCAGGCACACTGCCTAGAGCTCACTACTCAAATGATAATGGTCTGGAAGGCTACCACCCTCAGGGAAGTCTCACTGACTTACAATAAGATTCAGACTACAATCCAGAAGAAATGAACTACAAGAATAACATCTCCAAATGCTTGATTACAGTTCCGGTTAAGCACAAATGTCTACTCTACAACACCAATCTCTCCTCAAACTCAACACCTCGCACATAAACCTCTTTCTGATAGTGCAGACTTAACACTGACACCTAAATTACATGAATATATCACCTATATATATAGATCATAAACCTTGATAACAAGGTCGGCTAAACACTCAACCCTCAATTACAAAGTTACATCACATGATACAAAGATCGACCACCAGACCAATATAATGGTTTACATAGCATAACATGGTCCTAAACCAAATTCCCAAACACACAACGCCAAGATCAACTGCATAACACGAAAAATCATCACCGGTTCATAGAAACCATCAAAAGATCACACAATGATCAATGCGGATCATTAAAACAAATAGAACATGACTAGGAAACACCAACAAGCACGTTAGAATCATCAGGAACAACTGCACCGACACCACTTATCAAATCTTCATCGGTCAACGTCTGAAAGCTCAAGAACACAACCAATCGACAATTGTCACAAATAAAGATAACTTGTGGAGCACCAAATCATGATCCATCTGAAATGAAGATACACAAGGCCATCCTAAGCAATATCTCAAAAACTCAGCACAAGATTCGATCACACCGTAATATACCGGAGGATATACCGAGCTCTACAAAACAATGATCAACAAAACAAAACAACAAATCGGATCATAAGATCTTCCCAATCTGCAATCACCAGAGAAATACATAGGAATATGTTGACATCAATGACAACAACATATCCTAGCAGCAACAATGACCAACAATATCCAACAAACTTTTGTTGGGGTTTGACTTAGGCAAGCTCCTATACAATCCAACACTTTTCCCTTATTTCAAGCGTGCAGATTTTAGATTCGACGGTAGATAATTGTAGATCCAGAAAGTATAGGCAGAGATACACAAATTTAGATTCATAAAAAATGAAAAACCCTGCTCATTGTCAACTAGCTATAGTGTCCAACACTTTTTTTGTTAAAATTTTGGGAGGACAATCTATAGAGTACCTTGATCGATAATACACACATCTAAGTTGACAAAAACACCCTTGGATAGTGGAACCTATTGACATTGACCGGTACTTTTAGGCCCAGATTATAGACACGGGTTCCTTTCTATATCACATTTCTAGATCTACGCTTATTTCCTAATTTGCAGTTCTATATCTTCCTATTCATGTTGTTTCTTGTCAAACTCCCAAGTTCTTGCATCATTTCTCATTCTAATTATATCCAATCATATCATATCAAAAAGAGAACAATCAATCTAAGTGCCCAACTCTCGCAAGGGATTGAAGTTGGGTCTAATTGGTTGTTCTCCAATGAATGTTGATGGGTTTCAAAATGGTTCCTAGTTTGTACTCATAGGATAGAGTCTCCATTGGGGTGGTAAGGTTTATTTGAATAAGCATAAGAAAACATGTTTTCTAGGTGAACAAATGTATATTATTAGATTTTGTATTGAATTCATACTGTTCCTTATTTTTGGTCGATTTATGAGAAAGCTAATAGGTCTAAGGAAGATAATCAATATCTAATGGAAGATCATTTAAAGTAAAAATATAAGACCAAGGCAAATGTTGATTCTTTAGGTGGTGCTAATGAACAAGGTGTTGAAAAATGTGAACATGGTGAAAGCTCAGAGGCTATTGTCTATAAAGGTTATGATATCTCAAAATTTGGTGGCTTTGGTGATATTCATATTCCCACATTTTTTAAATGATGGAAGATGAAGTGCATGAGGAATACAATGCAAGAAGTTGTACAAGAAAGTTATTGATATCATGGAAGCCGAATTGGAGAAGAAGTTTTCCAAACCAATTGACTAATTATTTTGGGTGCAACAACTAGTTACTTTTGGTCATATTACATAATGATGGTTAATATACTTATGTATTTATGACAACTGGTTTTGTGAGATTCACTTCTTGCTTGAAGTGGTGATTGAATTATTGGTTTTACCCTTTATAGACATAGTATAATCCTTTTTGTCATTTTGGTTGCATTGATGCTCTTTGAGCTATACTTGTTCACCATTTCAATTAAAAAAAAAACAAGATTCATAAATGTGTTCTTTGCTAACTTTTATATCTTAGATGTATATTAGATGACTTATTTTCGTTAGGATAATTAGTCTTTACATACACCACCCTAGTATGCAATTTATATGATTACCACTATAATTGACTCACAACTATCAAATATAAAAGGTGGCAAAGTTTGAATTTGAATTTAAAAATTTTGAAATCAAATTTATGAAAATATAATTAATTTAAGATAAGGAATGGGATATTCAAAGAATATAAAATAAATTTAAGAACAAACAATATAGTAATAAAAAATAAAAAATATAATTTACTAACTTCTATAAAAAAAAAAATAATTTTTACACTAATCAATAAAGTAAAATGAACCTCAATCTAATTATGATAAATTCAAACTAGAAAACATACAAATATATATAGTTTCTATTCTTACAAATCTAACCCTAATAACAATTTTTCATTAAATGTTCTTATAAATGAATGATTTTAATGACATGCACAAACTAAAATAGAGAGAATAATAGATTTAATGACATTCCACTCCTTGAGGCACACATTATTCACTTGACTTTATCTTCCCATTATAATAAATCCCCTTGCTACCTTTTTGCATCCCATGCTTAAATTCCAATTATTATTCATTAATTGATAATAATATAAATGCATCATGAGACCCTCGATAGAACAATTATCACATAATTAATCGCTGTAATGATGTTCACGTTACACTGTTTTTTTATTTCTATTATTCATGAGAATGATGCTGCAATTCAAAGTTGTGGTCCGAAATCCTACTTGTCAGCAATTTACGGGAAGTTTGAGTACAACTTTTTGTAGTTTTTTCTTAAAAAATGAAAACAAGAAGATATTTCTGTTTGTGGAGACCACGTCCAGATCTTCATGGAAGCGACAGGGAAATCTTTTTGAATCGGCGTATGGCTTTGCGCTCGATTAATCATGTCAATGGTTAAAAACTGTTTAGTAAGTAGTATATGATTGTATTTGCAGATTTTGAATTTTATTTGCATTTTTAGAATTCATCAAAAGATGTTGAAGAAAGATTTTGGTGCAGATTATGTTTTTTTTAATAACTTTATATGAGATTCATACAAAGATTATAATTGAAACTGTCATTCAAGATTTAATGGTAAAATGTGCAATTTTTTAAAGCTTGTAAGTAAATTTCATATGCAAAAGTTACCTCTTTTTTATGGTGCTTCTTTTTGCCATCAGTGCCTTTCCATCCATAAAGAGTCCTCCTCTTGATTTGGAATACGTCCTATTCCGATCTGTTATTGATGATTAATCGCACCATCTTATGCATGTGAATCTAATTTTAAAGCTTGAAAAAGTTGAAAATCTTACAATTAATATCCTGAATGGCTTTTTCAATTATGCCCTAATTGTGAGCCTTATATTAAAAAAAAATTATGCCCTAATTCTGAGCCTTATATATTCTATGTTTGTAGTCCATCCGAAAACATAATCTGGGCAACAATCTTTCTTGAACTTTTGCGGTCTTTTTAAAATACAAATAAAAATCTGCAAGTCCAGTCACAATACTACTTAGGGAATGCATAAAAACAGTCGGGGATATTAATCTCTCAGGCAATATTAAGAGAGATTACAAAAAAGAGAGGTTTTAGAGGGAAGGCGAAGCGCCAAAGCCGTGTATATCTACTACATTCTATTTCTCTGAAGTATCTTCTTTTAGTTATTTTCGTGGTTAGAAATATGTCTGACTCCAAAGACACCCCTGCATTTAATATGGCCGATCTTGGTGCTTCTCTGAAAGGTTACTCTCTCAATCTCTGAAGTCTTTTTTATTTGTTGTGTGGGGGGTGGTGCGGAGTTTATATATATATATATATATATATATATATATTATAATTTTCGGTTATAGTTTGATTTGGAAGCTGCTACACGTTTTCTTTGGCTTAATAGATGGAATAGTAGACGAATCCCATTCCTTCTCGATGGTTTTTAATCATCCTGGTTTTAGCTGCTGTTTACTGATTTGCGCTTGTAAATTAAGCATCTGAATATGTCATAGCTTACACTAGGTATATGGGTATTGAAGAAATCAGAGTGATGATCGGCGATCAATGATGTGCTCTCGATTGTAGGATAAGCTTGAGTTAATATACACGTTTAATCCTCATAAGGGGTTTTACTGTCAATAAGCAAGCGGTTGCGGATTGGCATTTTTTGGGGCAACAACATCATAGCAAAGTGATTTACACTTATCTTTTGTGAATGTGTTTGTTGCTTTAATACCAGACTCTTCAGATTTTAATGTAATTGTGGATTCCATCTAGTAGTCGTAAGTTGTTAGTTTTGTTGTCATTCATTTGAGGATTGATTTGTTGTAGAGGTCAGGAGACTCAAACTTTTGCTTAAATACCCTATGATGCTCAAGGATCCAAGGGTGTTGGTTTAAGGATCTTAGTCTCCATTGGTTTAAGGATTCTATAAGACTAGCTTTTAGGACTGATTACCACAATGCGATTGTGTATGGTAAATACTTTCTTATTGGAGGCAAGCTGAGTAGATCTCAAAGGTGATCATGGATGACTTCTTTTCCTCACCATTTTGAGCGTTAACTGTCTTAAGTATATCCTCTGTTTTTCTAGCCTGTCCGATTAGCTTGTTGAAGATCATCCTTGTGATGATTTCTGATGTCTATAGCTCTCTCAAATATTTGGTTAGTTCTGTACCTGCCTGCTTCAATTTTGTTTTGCATTATAAGATTGCTGTACTTTTTTCATTTATGCTTGCAAATTTGTTGTTGTTTGACAAAGCATAAAATGGAGTTTACACATTTATATATATTCATATCTTTAGACACGTATGATACTGGTTTTCAAGCACACGCCAGTTTGGTGCAAGCATATGATATGATTTTCAATTATTGTAGTATTCAAATTGTACTTTACATATAGCTGTACAGAGTATAGTAGTTTTATTCCATGACACCGCGTAAAGTGTGATGTCTTGCTTTGTAGACAGTTGAGTGTAGGTTATGTGTAGTTGAGCGTTCAAGACGGTCCAATTTAACTAATGGACTTAAAATTTTGGGTTTTATAACAGGTGAAAAGGGAAATGAAGGCTTGGTGTGTATTTTAAAGGTACCTTTTATACATTTCTCTTTATTGCTAATTTGTTTCAAATGGATTTGGGCAATATGGCCATCAGAAATTGATATCTTATATGTTTACAAAATTTTATATGACGCAATTGGTTTGTGATGTTCAATTAAAAAACTTTTTAAAGGCCCAGGATAAATTGCCGGTGCCTTCGTAGGATAGAATTTGATTTCTAATAGAACATTTCTAATAATCACTGGATTTAATAAGTCTTCCAATGTATGTTTCAGGATAAGCTGCAGACTCTTGTCGGTACCTCGTCAGGGTATATTGAATCACTACCTCACATAGTAAAGAAGCGAGTGGAGGCATTGCAAGATCTGCAGGTATTGTTTTGTTTTTAATTTTCTATGTAAATAATGTTTCTTGCGAAGGGCATTTATAAATTTTCTGTTGTCAATAAAGGGTAAACATAAGGAGATAGAGACCAAATTTTTTGAAGAAAAAGCGGCGTTGGAGGCCAAGTATCGAAAGCTTTATGAACCTTTCTACAAGAAGGTATCTGTGTTTAGTGTCTTTACTGTGGTGTATTGTGTGCTCTTTTAAGTTTTCAAAGTTGAAAGTTTCATAGAATCTCCCGATTTCTTCCTTTTCTAAGGAAGTACTAATTTTTGAGGCACTATTGTATATTGTTATCTTTATCAACAGAATTGGTCTAATAGATTGAAACTTGCTTACTCATATATGAGTTTATATTTGTAGTCAATATTATTCTACCATTATTGATTTACAATGAAAGTCAATTACTTTGCATTTTTATGAGATTATACTTGATGCTACTGTCTGCTTGCCGTGTATTGCTAAATCATTAAAAATTTAAATAGGTTTAGTCTTATGGATTGGAACCTGAAAATTCATATAAATTTATATAGGTAATTGGTTGGTATTAGTCTACCACAAAGACTGATAATGAAAGTCAGGTACTGCTCATTATATAAGATTGTACCTGATGCTACTGTCTGCTTCTGTTTTATTTTTATTAGTTGCAGTTTTGGGGTTAGGTAGGGCAGATTCATTACAGAGAGACTTTCCTGAAACACAATATCTAGTATCACCTGTGCAGCTTTTCCTCAGCATACTCTTGTCTTTCTGTTCTAGGATTCCTATATGATCTAATCTGCTGGGTTCCTTAATGTCTTTACCTGTTATGACCTTGATTTTATCCCCCCCAAATATGGTGCGCATTCTAACAAATATTGTGAGATGCTAATTTTTCATTAGTGTTGCATCTTCTGTTCGCATGATTAATAACAGACAGATTTACCTACCTAAAACAAAATATCTAGTTTATATTATTGTTTTCTGGATTCGATTGTGTGACAGTTTTTGCATCAATGTTTTGGATCACACTCCATGAACCATCATCAGGATTTTTCTTCTCCTTATGCACTCTTTCATCTTGATGATGAGCCATGGAGTGTGATCCAAAACGTTGATGCAAAAACTGTCACAATCAAATCCAGAAAACAATAACATAAACAATATTAATTGAGGAAATCTAATATCATTAAAATATCTAGTATCACTTGTGCAGATTTTCCTCTGCACACTCTTCCTTGTCTTTTTATACTAGATTCCTACATGACCTAATCTGCCGTGTTCCATAATGCCTTTCCTTGTTATGACCTAGATTTCATCCCAAACTAAATATGCTGTGGATTCCAACAAATGTTGTGAGATGCTAGTCTCTCATTAGTATTGCAACTCTTGTTTGTTTACACTGGAGGTGAGCTTTTTGCGTTCGCCATGAACTATCTTAGAAGAAGAACAAGAAAATGGAAGAATAGATGATGTCTAATCTAATAAGTGCAAATGGAATAATAGCAAATGTTTTTTGGTTCTGACATGGCAACCTTAAAACATAGATGGAACTATTACAAATCCTTTAGGAGCAACTTGATTTGTAATAAAGTATAATTTATTGAGATGTTTCTCTTGGATGATTATATGTTTGTAAAGTATCAAAGAGCTATAAGTAGCTACTTCAGTTTACAGTTCTCAGTAGAGAATTATCTAAAGATATTTTAGCTTTTAGGGTAGATTTTTTTTTATTTTGCTCGACAATTCCTCAATTTATATTCCTGCAATGGAATATTCTGTTGCAGCGCTATGACATTGTGAATGGAGTAGTAGATGTTGAAGATGATAAAAAGGAGGAAGATTCCAAGAAAGAATCTACTGATGCTGGTATGTAATAACCGTTTCAAATTCTAGGTTCATGTAATTCGAAATTTGGTGGGAAGTGCTTATTGTGATATCTTTGGATTGTGGCAGAAAAGGGAGTTCCTGAATTTTGGCTAACTGCCATGAAGAACAATGATGTTTTGGCAATGCAAGTAGGATGTTCGTCCTTTTCCTTGTATCCAATACACTGTTTGGCTATACCAAGCAAAATTACCTACATTCAAATGCAGTGAGTTAACTGACTTGTTTTATAATAAACAGATTACAGAACGTGATGAAGGTGCATTGAAGTTTTTGAAGGATATACAATGTTCTCGCCTTGACAGTGACAAGGGTGAGAAGGGTTTCAAGTTGGAATTCTTCTTCAATGAGAACCCTTATTTTAAGAATAGTGTGGTAAGCACTCACATTTTAGTGACTGTCGAACACTTTCCATTTCTAATTTATTTTTCAATTTCTTAATTTCTCTTGAACTTTTGTTCCAGTGTATGTCATATTCAATACATTCTCAAGTTATCATATTTCCTTTATGCAATACAGTTAGCAAAGATATATTACATGGAGGATGAAAATGAACCCATCCTGGAACGTGCAGTAGGGTAAGTCTAATGCGAGCATCTCCTTTTGCCAATTAAATGATGTGAATTTCCTAGTTCATGTAGTGATGTTATTTCACATGCAGAACTGAAATTGATTGGTTACCTGGTAAGAACCTAACTCGAAAGGTCATGAAGAAGAAGCCTAAGAAGGGAGCGAAGAATGCAAAACCAGTGACCAAAATCGAGCAATGCCCAAGTTTCTTCAATTTCTTTGATCCACCTAAGGTCCCTGAAGATGATGATGTTGATGATGATGCTGTGAGTATCGATGAGCATTCTGTTTTGCTTGCTGTGGTCTGTAGTTTTCAATGAATACACTTATTGGCATCCTGTAATTGTGTTCTGATATGTTTATGAGGTGGTTCACAGGCTGAGGAGTTGCAAGATGTGATGGAGCAAGATTATGAGATTGGGTTTGTTCTCCATCTATTGTCACGTGTTTGGATTTATGTACCTTCTGGGTATCAGTTTCATTGATTTTATGTGTTTTTTGCAGATCTACAATTAAGGATAAACTCATCCCCCATGCAGTTTCTTGGTTCACTGGGGAAGCAGGTGATGGTGATGAATATATTTCTGAAGAAGATGAAGATGCTGATGAAGATGATGATGAGAGTGAGGAAGAGGATGAAGATCATGAAGGGGAAGAAAATGGCCATAAAAGTGTTTAGACAATTTGCTTGTTTGTGTTATATTCAGAAAGTTATGCTTGTTCCTCAAATATGGCAAGAGATTGATCATTTATTTTTATTTTGCTGGCAATGCAGCAGAGTGGATTCAAAATCGCACCTAGTTTCTAGGTATGCATTTGTTTAAGGTGTGGCAGTTTCCAAGTCTGTGGGGTGGTATTTGTTACGGGCTTTTGTTTTCAAATGAGTCTGATTAGGAATAGGATTAATTTAGAGTCATTTTTTTGGTGGTTGGATTTAAAAGCAGCCACCTAAGTGCTAGCAATAATACAGACATCAGTAACAGGCGATTGAGTGCAATTGCATTTTTATAGGTGCTGCTATTGAACAGAGTATATTTCCTGGTATGTTCAGAGATAGTTCCTCCACATTTTGGAACAGTGCTTTACAAGTTTGAGACCTATGCCATTATCAAGAATGGTTGAGGGCTTTTATCATGTGTAGTTTTGAAATATAGTTGTCAATTTTGGATACTACGATCAGATTGTTAGATTGTCTGGGGTTTTGTTTTGCATTTCCATATGATCTCTTGTTCCTTTTGGTGTATAAAAAAATTATAGACTCCGAAAAGTAAGTTTCTTTAAAAAATATCTGCATTGGGCACTGCCAATCTTAGGACACCATACAGGTGCATCTAAAGTAAAATTGAAGAAAAGCATACATTTCAAATGAATTGAAAAATTTAAAATCAAAGCACAAATCTAAGTTACGACTTTCAAAAATCAAACCACACATACTAATAAAACTGAAAACTTGAACATTATAATGGAAAAACCCAAACCTAAGCACTAATCTAAAATGGATTCATAAAACCAAAGCCACTGATGTGTAATGTTGAAATTCGCATGCCCATGCTATTTGCCATTTAGTTTTATGCCTATTTGAGAGAATGGGTTAATACATTTACCTGTCAACAAATAGAACAAACTCGTGCAAGGTCAAGGCTCTTTCCCTAGGTCTTTACTCACGTTTCTCACGTTTCTACTTATTTATCACCCACTTCAAATTCATATATATATATATATATATATATATATATACTATTGCACCCATCTATATACATTTGTTGGGTCATTTTTGCGGGTGTAGGGTTGATCTTGGACTTGTAGATTTGACCTTTGAAGTTTTCAAATTCAAATACAAATTTGTTTGATTTTGGCTCATTCCTTTCTTGTCCAGTGTAATAACCCATCATATTTAACCCAACAAAATTTGACCATTCTTATTTTTTTGTTTAAATTTAATCATTTGTGTTTGATTCAATCGCATACTCTGGGCATCCATCCATTTGGATTAGGCATTCATCCATCCGGGATGAGCATCTAACCATACGGGTTAGGCACTTGTCCATATGGGACATAAGATTTCATCTATCCAATACGGGATAGGCATCTACCCATATTGGGTAGGCATCTATCCATGCGGGGTAGGCATCTATCCAATCGGGATAGGAGGTGCTCTGGCGAGAGATTTAGACTAATCGGGACCATTCGGGTCTTGAGCCACTTGCTAAGTACTACACTCTTCTAATAGAAGTGCATCGAGGTCGTCGTCTTTAAGAGTAATTGAATAACATAATACAAGCTTGAATTCCTCCTCGGAATTTGGCTTAAAGTCTCAGGAAGTCAAGCGAATCCATACGGGATTCCTTCTGAGTATGCATTGAATTACCTTTTTCCAATTTTAATTATCTTATCTTTCAAAATAGGATTCTTACTCAATCTTTCTTTTACCAAGCCTAAACCCCACCCACGAACGCCTGAGTATGAGGGACAACTCTGTCCCAAGACTGCCTACATACCCGCTTCGGCATGGGATCAAGGAGTAAAGCATGTAGTTCTATTTTCTACTTTATGGTTTGATCTAAACTGATTAGTGGGCATGCAACCCTTTCTAGGGTCAATGTCCCATACAGTTTCTCTGCGGTTGCTACCCACGATGGTAGTGCTTAAGCAAGGGCTCAAGATGGCCTATTGCTTGTGACCTAAAACAACTAGATCCTAATTCTTAACATAAGCGTCACCCTTGACCAATTGTCAATCGACAACAATTCTTCGAGATTAAGTCAATTTTATAAAAGCATTTCACTCATCATCCCTATAGAGGTTTACTATAGTTTAACTCAGCGAATGAAAGATCGTTTTAGAATTATCTTATTAAATTATTGATCCAAGGGGGATTACCCGCCCCTTGGATTTTAACTTCCAAGTGTCCCTTATTACTCCCGACGATTTATAGGGACGATGCCACAAACGTTGTTGATGTAGCTTTATTAGGCGTTAAGTGCAGTAGTTCAACATGACGACATTACTCGTAAGCGTGACCCCGAGGCACTATATATACCGAACGCTACTAGGTTTTGGTTTTCCAACTTCCTTTATTTAATTTTCTAACTTATGATAAACATCATGCTTGAAAAATAATTATGAATTGAACACGTATAATTAGACATTGCAAAGCTCAATTAATTGAAATAACTACTTGATGAATTACATGGAATAAAAACCATAACTAACATTATTTATTTTTCCAAACTTGAAATATAACTTCACATAATAATACCAATTAGGAAACTTGCATATTAATAATTAAACGTGAAGCTTGCATGAAGATGGAAACGCCAATAAATGTAATCAATGTAAAGCAATTTGCATGAGGCGAAGGTAGTGTAAGTTATATGTGAGAATATCGCTTATAAGGCCACTAATCCCAAAATAAAATTTAGCTTCAAATCATTTAGTATGGGTTAATTGCCAAGTGGATTAAAAAAAAGATCTAATAAAATTTAATTTACAATTTATAAATTTGTTAAAACTAGTTAAAAATTACCTAAGTTAAAATTTTTTATTAAACCAAAATTTATATATATATAAAAAAAAGAACTTAAATAAACTAAAATTTTATACATATATAAAAAAAAGAATTTTTAAAAATTAACATTGCCTTGGATTTTAAAGTTTGATTGGCATTAACAAAGGGTTAATAGGAGTGGGACCCCACGGGTCCCCTCCACTACCCTGCGGCCACTGCCGCAGCAGTGACCGCAGGCTAGTGGGTGGTACCGTTACGGTACCATCCTTCACCTACGAGCCGATACGCACAGGCACTATATCGTGTAATATAAACATTAATCACTTCGCATAAATTTTAATAATACATAATGCATAATATATATATATATATATATATATATATATATATATATATATATATATATATATATATATATATATATAGTTCATTCCAGGATATTAAATTGTATAAAAAGAGAATACATAAATAGGTATGAATACATAAGAAAATATTAATGTAAGAGAGAATATCATATTAATCCCAGGGACGAAATATAACAGAGAAATAAAAATAACTAGAGAAGTAATTTGCTCCAGCAATGCACATATTATTATAGAGGGATTATATTATATTTTTCAACCAATGTCCAGAGAGGGGGATAGAGAGTTGTTTACAGGAAGATTATTTATTTTCAGATTTCACAGGGAGATAGTTTGTTCGATTGATATTCACAGAGATTCAGCTAATATTCACAGAGAAATTTTATTCAACTCATTTAACTAATATTAACAGAGATTCAGCTAACATTCACAGAGAAATTTTATTCAACTCATTTAACTAATATTCACAGAGATTCAGCTAATATTCACAGAGAAATTTTATTCAACTTATTTAACTAATATTCACAGAGGTTCAATCCAATATTCACAGAGAAATTTTATTTATTCATTCACAAAGAGGGAGATTTATTTACTTTTATATTCAATATCATCTAAGAGAAAACAGAAAAGCAAAAATACGATTTTCTACCTTTTAAAATAGATAAGATATGCAAGAGAAATCTGCATTTGCATTTAAAAAAAAAAAAAAGAGAAGAAACTGTATATGGTGAAAATGGATAACAATAATAACAATATTGAAAGGCTAAATGAATTCAACCACAAAACCCTAGCCTAACAATCAACAAAGATCCACCATAACATATGAAGATTACCTAAGACAATGCAAATCACATGAAATCACAAAGATTATACCATCACATGTCCAATAGGGTTTTGATCTCTATTCTTCTTATCTCCATTGATCTTGCTTGATATATTTGCTCTCAGATTTTATATGCACAAGAGCTCAACAAAGAACGAAATGTGGTTGCAAGTAGGATCGTAGTGTAGTCAATTGCATAAAAGATGATTAGCATGAATGATTGGGATGATTGATTAGCATGAATGATTAGGGTTTGATAATGAAGAAAGCATCTCCTTATATAAAAGACACTATATGAAATGGAGGGATAAGATTGAGAGGTGTAAAAGGAGGTCGGCTATGATTAGAGGGTAGGTAAAAGAAATAATAAAATAATGAGAGGGGTAGGTAGTGTATGAATTAAGAGATGAATGACATGTGTCATGGGTAGAAAAGGCTAATGAATTAATTAAATAAATAAAGATTTATTTAATTAATAGAAGAAGTGGGATAATTAAATAAATAAGATATTTATTTAATTTAGGAAAAGGATAATTTAAATAAATAAATGTATTTATTTAAATGAGAAATAAGGCTAGAAGAGGATAAATGAATTAATTAAATAAATAAAGATTTATTTAATTAATAGAAGAATTAAGCTTAGATAATTAAATAAATAAAATATTTATTTAATTAGACATGACAATTTTAGGTGTCTACATTTTGCCCCTCTTTGAGACAATGCGGCTTGTCGCGTTGTTTCAAAGAAGATAAGATGAACTGATATAGAGTTGCCCCAGAATGAGAATGATATGCCCCCTCGAGAGATTGGATGAAAATGTTTGAAAAGATTGCAGACAATCTCTCGATAAGAAAGACAAGATAGAATGGATTGACCGGATAAAGTGACAAAGTCACGGGATAATGAAGACTGACTCTGGAAATGAATACGAGGGCTAGGGTAGGCTATAAGATAGACCACGGGGGAAAATACATCCTCATTGTCATCTACACATTCACAAGAGCATATTGCAGAGCGAAAATAGAGCAGGAGCAGTCAGTAGCGATGACTTTCACTCACAGATTCGACCGCGTTCACCGATTTCAGAGGCCAGTAGAGGCAGGAGAGCCGGTAAGTACCACCAAACCTCCTCGTACTTTGACGCATTTAATTTTGTCATTAATGCATGTTGAATAGGGTAATAAATGCGCTTAGACTAGGGTCCAAAAAGTGTCAAAAAACGTCCAGGCACGTCTGTGCAGAGCATAGGCACGTCTGTGTCAAGAAGGCGCGTCTATGTTTTTCAGGCGCGTCTATGCAGTCTTTGAGTGCGTTTATGTCATGTAAGCGCGTTTGCGTTTGAAAAGTATGAATTTGCATCTTCTAGGTCAAATCGGCAGTTCTGTGATGAACATACACTGTCGATTGGATAAGCTGCTGAGGGGATACACTCAAGCAGGTCCTCTAGGAAGACTAGGATAGATCAAGGCACTTTGTGATGAACAGTGAGTACCAAGATAGAGTACTTTGTGATGAACAGGGAGTACTGAAATATGAGCAGCACTTTGTGATGAACAGGGAGTGCAAATGTGAGTAACACTTTGTGATGAACAGGGAGTGTCACACACGTAGTACTTTGTGATGAACAGTGAGTACCACTAGGATAAATAGCAACACTTTGTGATGAACAGTGAGTGTCACTAGGGTAGATAGCCATATGCATTTAGATAGCGAGTAGCATTTTGTGATAAACAGTGAATGCCACTATAACTGACATGATTGAGTTGTTTGACTGCAGGAGTATTTGTCGATGCTAGAGTCACGGGAGAGATTCCCGTCGACGCAGAGGTTGCGACCTGAGTTGTCACTCGAGGACAGAGCTGCCATCAAGGAGATGGGTTTGAGACATGTGCTGTATGTGCCTGAGTTTCGGGCAAACATGGGTTTGCTGACTGCGTTGGCTGAGAGATGGCATTCTGAGACATGCACGTTTCATCTGCTGATGGGTGAGATGACAGTCACCCTGGAGGATGTATATAGGATTATGCGGATACCGATTGATGGGGAGCTGATTCCGTACGATCGAGACGGAGACAGGGATGCCCTTAGACGAGTGTTCTAGGATCCAAGACTGGAGATGAGGTGGGACACGTGGCATCGGATGCCATGACATGGATAGGATTAGCACTACCAATACTGTTGGCAGGAGTGATCAGTGAGTTCCTCTGTATCAGTTTTGTACCATTTTGTATAATGATGTAGACACCTGCGGGTGATTGTAGCCATATGATTTTGACATCATTGTATCATGACACTTTATATATATATATGAGATGATTCATCTTTGCGGCAGCTATATGCATGTGTACCTATGTGATGAGATGTTCTTATGTGATGCTTATGATATGGATGCAAATATGTATATGATGCAATGCAATATTTTTTTTTTTGTTCTTTTATGTTTTATATGTGTATGCATGATGCAAATGTGAATGTAAGTAATGCAGATGAATATGTTAATGCAAATGTAAATTGTGCTAATAGGTGTTGTGTGCAGGATGTGATGCAGTTGTGATATCTATATGTATGTATGAAATGCTTATATGTGGTAATGTAGGTGCAACTACATGAAATGCAAATGTTTTTGGTGTGTCATTATACTTAGTCATGTGATAGCAGGCTACGTGGACTCGAGGACGACGATGGAACTCAATCAAGAAAGGGGGATGGAAGACAAAAGATATGAAAGTGAAAGAGCTTCTTGTGCGTTATCATCATTGAGCTTTATTATGGCAAGTAGGTTATGACAATCGAGGCATATGTTCGACCCAGAAAGTCATTGTACCTGTTTGCATGGAGATAAGACAGTCACAAACAAGGAATGCCCCAATTCACACTAGACTCACAGTGTCCTCATATCCTTGGACAAGTCATAGCATTACTAAGAGACAATCCACAGACAGCAAATACAAATAGGTGACGATACCCCATCCTCGCCTTTCTAGTCAAAGACATCCCGGAGATAGAATCTCTAGTCAAAGACATCCCATAAAAGCTAAAAGACATGTCACCAAAAAAGATGAAATCAAAAGAAAACCAAGACTCGACACCAACATCCACTGTAGTCCTCAAGTTTAGTGTCTCTTGTCACTTGTATAAGTCTTATTTGATTGTGGTCACAATGTTTACTTTCACAGAAAGGATAGATAGCACTGAACCATAATGTTGTCTGAGTCTGTTGAAAGATTTGATTTGTTGAAGCCCATTGTTGCCGCTGTGTCTCATCTAAAACTGACTGAATCCATGAAACTGATACTTTATTGCGGAGAAGATGAAACTTTATTGCGGATTTGTGATGCAAATGTTGCTTTATTGCGGATTGTGCGTGGATAAACTGAAGGAAGCTGGAAGAAACTGTACTCCTCGAAACATGTGATGTTCTCAGTTCCACACCCATTACTAGACGTAGGATTTTGCCTTAGCCACAAATAGGATATGATTTATTATGGATGGAAAGGGATGAAAAGGAATGTTTATTATGAATGGCTAACCAATCTTGGGTAGATCAATTGACAAGCCATGATGGGAACGGGTAAGTTTGTTATGAACAAATAGGTTGTGAGTGTGTGCAAAGTGAAATGATGAAAGAGAATCTTGAAGGAGGGAGGAGCAATGTCTCTATGCATGGCGCTGGTGACCCAGTTTTCACCATGGTACTTGCCCAGGGCGCCACCGAAGTGGTTTTCACCGTTGGATGAAATTATTTCTCTTTACTTTTTTCAATTTTTCAATGTTTTTTGTGACACAAGGCGCCTTGTTTGCCAGGTTTTCACCAAGTAACGATTTTTTTTGTTTTATAATTTTTTTTTTGTATTTTTGAATTTTTTGATTTTTTTGTATTTTTGAATTGGGATATTCCAAAGAGCTATGTGTAGAACCTGCGAAGGTGCATGCTGTTGATAGGATCCTCCAAATGTTCACCTTCTGTAGTTGAGAGCTTATATGCCCCAGATCCATATGCTGCTGTAATGATGTAAGGACCAAGCCAGTTTGGTTCGAACTTGTCCTTCTTCTGTCCGTCTTGCTGATTTTTAGGATTTTCTCTGAGAACTAAGTCCCCTACCTCAAATGTGCGAGGCTTGACTTTGTGATTGTAGCTGCATTGTTCCTTGACTGAATGATATGTAGCTCGAGTGACTGTCTTCCTTGATAAAGGAACTGAGATAGAATTACTAGTGTGTGGACTATGTTTGCCCATATGCGTATCACCTGAAGAAGTTTGGGCATCCTTGATAACAAAGTCCCTTGAGGAAACTCCATTAAAGGTCCATGATGTATCGCCAGAAGGTAAAGGATGTGTGGAACAAGTGGATGAGTTATGAAGGCTTATGATTGTGAAAAGAAGTGAAAGTAGGATAGCATGATGGAGACTTAGGATCAACAAGTATGCTTTTTGATTTAAAATTTTAGAACTTTTGCCCCCAGTTATTTTGATATTAGGGGAGATCAACTCTTGTTCCTTTTCCTTCATAGGATTTTTATCCTTGACTTTGATTTTTGCAGAGTCCAATAGCTTTTGATTTTGATTTGGACTAAAGCACTTTTCTTTATTTTTGACTTTTAGATTTTTCTTTTCAAAACTTGATTCTTGATCCCCAATGACTAAGGGCTTTTGTGATTCTTGTTGATCCAAGTTTGGAAGAGGAGTGGAAATGGAATGAGTGGATGATATGGTAAGGCTATGTGAGTTCTCAAGAGGGTTGGCGATACACTCAATAGATTCTTTGTTGGAACCACTCTTAGGACTATTGATATCAAGAGTTGCTTGCAACACTAGAGGAGATTTGCATTCAGACTTAGTAGCCACAACACTAGGTGGTTCACACCCAATTCCTTGGCATTACAATTTTTTTGTAGGTTGTTCCTGTCGACTGAATACCTTAGGAGATAGTGGGAGTTGATCAACATGAAAGATATACTCACCACATCCCATGTCTTTAATCTTTAACTTTTCTTTTAGCTTTGTTTGCTTGGATGTAGAAGCTTTTAAGGATTCAGGATCCACATATGCTGATGAAAGAATAGCTTCTCGATTGACTGGGATTGTTATTTCTGACCGAGGTTGCAGATTGTTGCAATATATGAATGGATTTGGATCCGCTTTGATGGTCACTTCAACTCCATTGTGTGGGAACTTGATACATCGATGATATGTAGATGGGACTGCGCTCATCTCATGAATCCATGGACGTCCCAAGAGTATGTTGTATGTGAGATCTAGGTCTAGGACTTGACAAACCACATCCTTTGTAATTGGCCCAACTCTGAGAGGTAAGGTGACTGTGCCTTTAGATGAATGCTCTTCATCATCATATGCTTTGATAGTAATTTTGTTTGTAGAATTCACAACTTTGTCAGAATATCCCAATTGTTTAATAGTGCTCAATGTACAAATGTTTAGACCTGCTCCTCCATCTATCAGGACTCGTTTGATTCTATGTTTGTGTATGAAGGCTTCAATGTGTAATGGTGCATTATGTGGTTGACTTACAGAGGCGTCATCGGCTTCTGTGAAAGTAAGGGAGTGTGGAATGGAAAGGTATCCCACCATGGCTTGAAATTGGTCCACGTTCAGATCAGTAGGAATGACGGTGTCTCTCAAGGTTTTGTCAAGAATGGCTTTATGAGTGGGGGATATGCGTAAGAGCTCAAGGATGGAGATGAGCGCGGGTGTCTTCCCTAACTGTTCTAGAAGGTCATATTCAGGTTTGGTTGATGAGGAGGTAGTGTTCTTAGTTGGAGAACCTTGCAAAGTGATTTTACCTTGGCGGGTTGTAACATGACATTCAGAGGTAGGTTCGGAAGAAGATCCAACACCTTTTAGGACAATCCTGGGTCTCCGAGTAGAATCCTTAGACGCTTTGTCCTTGATGATAATGGTAGAGACATAATTGTCCATCGAGATGTGATTTATGGTAGAATCATAGTTGTAAGATGCTCTGGTATAATTGATTTGATCCTCTGTGGCTTTAGCTTTTCCTTTGTCATGTTTTGGGAATGGTTCCTTAAACATTTCATGTTCTTGACTAGACGAATGTCCCTCAATCTCAATGTCATCTCTATCAATGAGATCTTGTATGATGTTCTTCAGTCGATGACAATTTCCTGTCTTATGACCCTTGCTCTTATGAAATTCACAATATTCATCATCATTCCACCAATTTGGTTTAACCTTTGGTTCATATGGAGGAAAATCTGGAACTATGATTACCTTGTTTGCCACTAGCTTTTTGAAAACTAACTCAAGTGGTTCTCCCAATGGGGTGTACTTCCTTCATGATCTGGAAGTTGTTTGAGTATTCACTTGATTGTTTGTAGAACTTGATCTAGAAAAAATGAATTTGGGTTGCACTGTATTGGCATCAACAACACCATCATTGACTGTGTTCTTGTTTTTATTCCAAAATCTTGGCTTGTCTTTTCCTTTAAAGTCATCTTTGTTTTCCTTGAATATCTTAATGACTCCTTGTTCAATTAGGACCTTTTCTGTCGCTAAGCCTTTTTCAATGACGTCCTTGAAGGTGCACAAACAAGCTTTCCTTAAGTCATAACCAATCTCTTTGTTAACATTTTGGGTGAACATTTCTACCATTTGTTTTTGTGGAATTTCACAAGAGCATCTGCTAGCTAGATTTCTCCATCTTTGTAAAAATGATGCAAAAGATTCTCCCTCTTTTTGCTTAGTATTGCACAAAGTAGTGACTGATATGTCTGTCTCTATGTTGTAGGAGAAATGTTGAATAAATGCCTCTGCTAAGTCACCCCATGACTTAATTCCAGGTGGAAGTTGGGAGAACCATTCCATAGTTTGATCACCTAAGCTTTATGGGAATAATCTCATCAAATATGTCTCTTCTGCTGCTACCTCAATGCAAGCTGTGAAAAATTGTCTTATGTGTGCCTTAGGATCCTCTTTTCCTCTATACTTATCAAATTTAGGCGTCACAAAGTGTGTAGGAAAAGGAGGCATTGGAATGCTCTTGTCAAATGGATAAGGACATATGTCTCTCATTGTGAATGTTGGCTTCGGTGTATTTATGTCCTCCATTTTCTTTTGTAAGTCCCTGATTTGTTGTTCCAAATTGCTCTTAGATGGAGATCGACTTCTTGGACCATACCCCATGCTTGAGGCACCAATTGGAGGAGGAGCATGTTGCATATATGGATGATATTGATCATACACATGTTCATATGGAGGAGGTCTATAGTGATGCTGCATATATGGAGCACTTGGTATAGATTCATGTTGAGGAACGAAATATCTATTTTGTCCATGTATACCATACTCTACAGGCATGTCATGTTCTAATGTGTTACCCCCAAATTTGACACGAGGTTTCCTTGTGTCCAAATTTTGAGCATGCCTTTGAATATCCAATTGCTTTGGTAGTTGATCCTTAGCATTGGTATGTGATTGAGCATATCTGTCTGCATAAGACTTCCATAATGGTCTGCAAAGGTGGGTATCATATGTTTGACCATGTGTATGTGGGACCTCTGGTTTTTGAAGCAAAGCTGATGGTGATTCAGGTACCATATGTGGTCCTCTATTTCCTCCACTATTAGGTCTCCTTTGATCCATATTGGAGAGAGGTTGTTGCAAAGGTCTATGTTCCATTATTTGAGACATGTCAAAATCATGAGGTATCTTGGCTCCACTTTGTGCCATCATTTGTAAGAAGTATTGTCTATCCCTCCTCATTATTTCCTCAACCAATCGATTGGAATGGGGATTCATAATGGATTCTTCCACATCTGCTGAATGTACTGAAAAGTTGTCTACATTGTCATTTTGTGTAGCATTGTTGTTTATAGTGTCCATGTTCTCAACATTTGGAATGTTTCTATAGGCATCCATGTCAGGTAATGTAGTATGATCAGAATTGAAAAAGATATCATTGTCATACTCATAAGAACTCATGTTTGCGGACTCTTGAGCCTCTTTAGTTTCTCTCCTAGATTTTTGAAGACAGGTTTCAACCATGAACTAGGTATTGACCAAGATGTGAGAGACTAGATAAAAAATGGAAAGAGTATGGAAGACCAAGAGTTGAATGGAATGTAAATGAATCTGAAGTGTACTTGCAATGTCCAAAGTGTAAGACCAAGTATGTATGTAGTAGAGTAGGTGTGACTTCCAAAGAGAGGATAGTTTCTCTTGATGAGGTAAGTTGACCTTGACTCTAAGTAAAACCAAATGAGACCCAAAGGTAAGAAACCTTGATGAGGGACCACTTAGCAAAGTGTTGTTGTATGTAGTGTGTTGACAAAGTATGATGAGGACAATCAAGTGACCTTTTGACTCAAGTTTAGACAAATGTGAATGTAATGTAAGGTGTAAAACAAATGATGGATTTTGTGAGACCCAAAGACAAGTTGAATGCTAGATGAAAACTTGGAGAAACAACCTAGGAAGCTCAAAAATTCTGAAACTGATTGCTCTTGTTTGCTGGACTGTAAAATTTTTCCAATTTGTGAAGTTGTGACCAAATCTGAATGTTTGACTATTTTTCGTGACAAGAGGACACAATGTTGATGAGGGCTCAATGTTGATGAGGACTCAATGTTTGCAAGTGTTTAGACTCAAAATGACTCCAAAAAAAGTGTGTTGTTTGATGTAAAAATGTTTTGCATACACTTGAAAACACAAAAGACACAATGTTTTGCTGTTTGGTTTTGAATGTTTAAAATAAGTCAAGCACAATTCTTATGGCTGGCCAAGACAATAGTTGTTGATCCCACATGAGGTTTTACCCCTGAGGCTACGCTATTCAGAGCAGATACTTAGATGCTTGACCTCACTGGCTCCACCCTTGGCACTCACTTCTCGGGTCAGCCAAGCATCAGTCCCCACGAAAACTCCCCGTGGTGAACTTTGTATCTCTACTAGGAACCGTATGTGTGTGGGCCGCTACCAGAGGTCCGACCTCCTAACCCAACAACTAGAAGGATTTGGGCTTCTAAAATAAAAAGGTGCTAGTAAGGGCATTCGCTCGTGTGGCCATACATGCGGCACTTTCAGCTCTGTAAATACAGAAGGCTCCCAGCCGGTAGGGGTTACGCCCTACAAATGATCAAATAAATTTGATCAAACGGGTTTATGGGGAGACATAGTGTCGGTATGAACTAATCAGCACATGTTATCCATAGTTTTCATCATGAATACATTTGTTTATAGTGGTTTGGAAGAGGTGGGTTTTCCTCGCTACCACTTGGGTCATTCTCTTGTCACTAGTAGTCCTAATGACCACACGAGAAGACAGGCCCTCTAAAGATTAAACAAAAAGAGCCTATTGCTCAAGACACAAAAGACAATGATTCAATTTTAGTGCACCAATTGAAGTGTTTGCTAGTCTATGAAAACAAGACACACAATAAAAATCCAAAAACCCTTGCCAAGGACCTGCAACAAAGATTTATTAGTAGTTTGGATTGTTTGAAATAATCACCCCTTCCTGCAAGCACACAGGTTAGGTAAATTTTAGATCCAAAAGACTTTGTGAAATAGGGGCCTTCAACAATGCGTTTTGTTGACCAATTCAAAGATCTGATTCATAAAAAAAAAAGACCACCTGTAAAATTTCAAGAGATTTCCAGAAATATAAGAAAATCCAAAAAATTTGCTAATTTGCTCCAAAAAATAATTTTTTTATGAAAAATCATAAAAAATTCATATAAAATGCAAAATCAATCCAAAAAATATGAAATTTTTATTGAAGAGTCTTGATGGTCTTCCAAACCTGCAAAAAAAATGTTCTGTAACAAATCCAAGCAGTTTGTGAGATATGAGTAAAATAATGCAAAACCCTAATTTTCAAAGATCTGATTTTTGAGGAATTATTTTGCATCAAATTTAAAATCACAAAAAACAGATCCTATGTATAATTCTTAGAGATTTTCAAAAATGTAAGAAAATTCGAAAAATTCGCTAATTTTCTCTCAAAATTAATTTTTTATGAAAAATCATAAAAAATTCATATAAAATGAAAAATCGATCCAAAAAATCTGAAATTTTAATTTAATCTTTCTAATACGTTTTCTGATCTGCACAAAAGATTTGATGTCAAAATTCAAAGCGGTTTGTGAGATCTGATCAAAATAAGGAAAAACCCTAATTTTTAAAGATCCGATTTTTAGCGAAATATTTTGTATCAAAATTAAAGTCACAAAGAATAGATTCTATGTATAATTATGAGAGATTTCCAAAAATATAAGAAAATCCAAAAAATTCTCTCATTTGCTCTCAAAATTAATTTTTTATGAAAAATCATAAAAAATTAATAGAAAATGAAAATCTACTTCAAAAATTCTGAATTTTGGATTGAGAGCTCCTGATACTTTCTTCAACTTGAAAAAAAAATTTGTTGAAAAATTTCCAAGCCGTTTATGAGATATGATCGAATCTCTCCAAGATCTTGATTTTGTGTCCAAAACCCTAGCTGCACAAGGTTATTCTCCAAATTGTTTTACAAAATAGCAATATAGGGTTAGAAAAATCTGCAAAAAACATAGATCTAAGAAAAATCCATGTCCCACAGGGCGTGCCAAAATGTTTATGGTGAAAATGGATAGCAATAATAACAATATTGAAAGGCTAAATGAATTCAACCACAAAACCCTAGCCTAACAATCAACAAAGATCCACCATAACATATGAAGATTACCTAAGACAATGAAAATCACATGAAATCACAAAGATTATACCATCACATGTCCAATAGGGTTTTGATCTCCATTCTTCCTATCTCCATTGATCTTGCTTGATATATTTGCTCTCAGATTTTATATGCACAAGAGCTCAACAAAGAACGGAATGTGGTTGCAAGTAGGATCGTAGTATAGTCAATTGCATAAAAGATGATTAGCATGAATGATTGGGATGATTGATTAGCAAGAATGATTAGGGTTTGATAATGAAGGAAGCATCTCCTTATATAGAAGACACTATATGAAATGGAGGGATAAGATTGAGGTGTAAAAGGAGGTCGGCTATGATTAGAGGGTAGGTAAAAGAAATAATAAAATAATGAGAGGGGTAGGTAGTGTATGAATTAAGAGATTAATGACATGTGTCATGGGTAGAAAAGGCTAATGAATTAATTAAATAAATAAATATTTATTTAATTAATAGAAGAAGTGGGATAATTAAATAAATAAGATATTTATTTAATTTAGGAAAATGATAATTTAAATAAATAAATGTATTTATTTAAATGAGAAATAAGGCTAGAAGAGGATAAATGAATTAATTAAATAAATAAAGATTTATTTAATTAATAGAAGAATTAAGCTTAGATAATTAAATAAATAAAATATTTATTTAATTAGACATGACAATTTTAGGTGTCTACAGAAACTATATCACTGCATTTCTTAAAGAAACAAAAATCAAAATTTTTTTTTTTTCTTCCTATCTAGAAATTGAGAAATGATTTCTTCAGAATACTATATTCAACCAAAGAATTTAAAAACTATATATTTTGATAATACAAATTCCTTATATGATAAAAGGAGAGAACCTGGTTTACTGAAGCTCGAAGTTGAATCCTCTAGCTATTCTTTGATCCTTCCTTGCAACTTTGAGAGAAACCCTTCAACAACAAATCAAAAATTCCTGCAACAAAAATGAGACTAACAAAGAGAATCCTACTTCTAAACCTGGGAAAATTTCTTCAAAACATAATCAACTCCCTTCTTTGAAACTTGCATATAATTTTATAAGAGAATTCCCTCTATTCCACTATTTGAAAAATTTAATTAAAAAGGAGATTCTTTCCCAATTTTGGACTTCATGCAAATTGATTAGACTTAGTGGGGGAGTTACATGCAAGGTGGTGGAGAATCCTCTAGAAGCTTCTTATTCTTCCTACAACATGTGCCATAATTGGATGTGGAAAATAAATAAATAAAAATAATATATATTTTCCATGTGTGTGTGTGTGTTTTATTATTTTTCATTCTTTATAAAACATTTATTCAATCATTTAAATAGCTTATCCAAAGATAAAATAAAATTGTGATTTAAATCCAAAGTGATAAAGGAGGGTTGTGACATCCTCCCCCCCTTAATTTGTGCATCGTCCCGATGTACTTATTGAATGCATCCAAAAGAGTCTATAGTTCATGATCAAAACAAAAAAGGAAACAACTGTTGCATCTCCTTAGTATCTTCCTACGTGGTATTCTTTTCATCATACTGGTCCCATTGCACTTTGCACTGATCAACCTCTCTGTTGCACAACTGGCACTGGTGCCTCTCCAAGATTTTGAATGGCTCTATCATTATTCCTCCCATTTCCTGGACCTGTAAAGCATCCCAATTCAAAATGTGTGTTCTCATCAAGTACATACTTCTTTAGAAGAGATACATGGAAGACATCATGGATTCAACTCAATTGGGGAGGTAAGGCCAACCGGTATGCAACTGGATTAAGCCTTCCCAATATTTCAAAGGGTCCAACATAACAAGGTCCAAGTTTAGTCTTTTTCCCAAATTTTATGGAACTCTTGTGTGGCCTAACCCTTAGGAAGACTTTCTCTCCCACCTCAAACTCCCTTGGTGTCCTATTTTTGTCTGCATAACTTTTCTGCCTATCTGAGGCTTCCTTCAATCTTTGCCTAATTTCCTTAGTTTTCCTTTCCATCTCCTTGAACATATCTGGTCCAACAATTACTCTATCTTCAAGACTATCCCAACTCAAAGGTGTTCGACATGGTCTACCGTACAATGCTTCGAAAGGTGCCATTCCCAAAGATGTTTGATATGTATTATTGTAAGCAAATTCTACTAGAGGTAGGTATTCTTCCCATTTCCTCTGTTGGTCCATGCAATACATGCGAAGTAGGTCTTCCATAATCTGATTTGTCCTTTTTGTCTGACTGTCGGTTTCAGGATGGTATGCGGTGCTAAAATTTAGTTGAGTTCCTAGAGCTGATTGAAGAGTGGTCCAAAACCTTGAAGTGAATCTAGCATCTCTATCTGATATGATTTTCTTTGGTATTCCATGCAACCTAACTATTTCCTTAACAAAGTGCCTAGCCAAGGTAGGTGCATCATCCGTCAGATTCCCAGGTATAAAGTGTGCCACCTTAGTGAGTTTATCAATTACCACCATTATTGCATCATGCCTAGAAGGTGACATGGGTAACCCTTGCACAAAATCCATGCTAATAACTTGCCACTTGTGTTGAGGTACATCGTGCAATTGTAACAATCCAGCTGGATGTCTATGTTTTGCCTTTACTCTTTGACACTCCAAACATTTAGCCACATACTTGACAATGTCATTCTTCATCCCTTGCCAAAAGTATAACTTCTTTAAATCCGCATAAAGCTTGTTAACTCCTGGGCGCCCTGAATAAGGGGCATTGTGAGCCTCCGACAAGACTATTTCCCTAAAGTTCCCTGAATTAGGAATATAGATTTTGTTATTGTATCTGAGCAAACCATCTTCATCTAATGTATATCCTTCAATCTTAGGATTGGTTGGATGGTATTCTAAAGTCAATTTGACTTGCTCATACCATGGGTCATGTCCTTGTTCATCCATTACTTGCCTTTTGAAAGAAGTTTTGAATGTTGCTATAGTCATCAAGTGTCTCCTCCTACTTAAGGCATATGCCACCCTATTTTCCTTCCCCTTAATATATTCAATTTCAAAATCATATTCACTTAGAAACTCTAACCACCTTCTTTGTTTGGCATTTAAGTGGGGTTGGGTAAAAATGTACTTTAGTCCTTGGTTATCTGATTTTAACTCAAAGGGCTTCCCTAGTAAGAAGTGTCTCCATTTTTGTAGGGCATGCACAATCGCTGCCAACTCTAAGTCGTGGGGTGCATAATTGACTTCATGAGTCTTTAGCTTTCTGGATTCGTAAGCTACTACCCCTTCATCTTGGACAAGTACTCCTCCTAAACCTTCAATAGAAGCATCAATTATGACTGTGAAGTGTCCATTCGAATCTGGTACCTTTACAATGGGTGCTGAAGTTAGTTTCCCTTTCAAAATTTGGAATGCCTTATCACTTTGTTCTATCCACACAAACCTTTTACCCTTCCTTTGTAATGAGGTGATGGGGTTTGCTATCTTAGAGAATCCTTCCACAAACCTCCTATAGTAACCTGCTAGCCCCAAAAAGCTTCTTACCTTTGAAACGTTTTTAGGGATTGGCCATTCTACTATTGCCTTTATCTTATCTGGATCAACTGCTATTCCTTCCTTTGATATTATATGCCCAAGGTAGTGAATCTTTTCCTCGAAGAAGGCACATTTTGATAATTTCCCATATAACTTATGTTCTCTCAACCTTTGCAAAACAATTTGTAGGTGCACTAAATGTTCCTCCTCATTCCTAGAGTAAATCAATATGTCATCCAGAAATACCAAAACAAATTTATCCAAGTAGTCATGGAGTACACTATTCATTAGGTTCATAAATGCAGCTGGGGCGTTGGTTACACCAAAAGGAACTACTGTGAATTCATAATGCCCATATCTAGTCCTGAAAGTTGTTTTCGAAATGTCTTCCTCCTTAATTCTGAGTTGATGGTACCCTGACCGGAGGTCTATCTTTGAGAAAACTGTTGCTCCTTTCATTTGGTCAAAAAGATCCTCTATGCGAGGTAAGGGATACCTATTCTTTATTGCGACCTTGTTCAACATCCTATAGTCGATGCATAGCCTTAAGGTTCCATCCTTCTTCTTAACAAACAAAACTGGTGCTCCCCATGGTGATACACTTGGCCTTATTAATCCCTTAGCTAAGAGTTCCTCTAATTGCATTTTGAGCTCTTGTAATTCAGTTGTGTTCATTTGGTAAGGTGCCCTTGATACTGGTTCAGCTCCTAGTAGTACTTCGATAGAAAAGTCAAACTCCCTTTTAGGGGGTAAGCCGGGTAATTCTTCTGGAAAAACATCCTTGAATTCTTTTAAGAAGGGGGGTATTTTCAAAGGTTGGTGTATTTTCCTCTTTTCCTTCATCAATTTCAACCATATAGATTAAGCCTCCTCTTCTCCTTTCCTTCTTTAATTGCATGGCTGAGATGGTTTCTATATTAATGGGTTTAAACTTTCCTTGGATTTTGACCTTTTTCCCCCCATCATCCAAACATTCAATAACTTTGTTATAACAATCTACATTAGCTTGATGGTCTGTTAACCAACTCATTCCAATAATTACATCATATAATCCTAGGGGTGCCACATAGAGATCTACCCTTGTTTCAAACTCAGGAAATTGTACCCTTGCCCTCGACAAACACTTAGTTACTTCCCTAGTTGCCTTATCCCCATATTGAACCGTCCATGATGACTCCATTTGATTAAATTTTAATTCATATTTGCTTACTAATTCAGGTGAGATGAAACATTCAGATGATCCAGTGTCAACTAGAATTGAAATTGGTTGTTCAAATAGTGTACCTGTAGTTTCCACGGGAACATTATGGTATCTTCCTCTTCGGTTCCTAACTGTTGCATGAATCCTTTGTTGGGGCCCTTGTTGGGGTTGATTGGCCCTAATCCGTCCTTGCATCCTGGGACACTCTCTAGCAAAATGGTTTCCCCCACACATGAAGCATCCACCTGTAGGACCCCTCCTACCTTGATTCCTAGGGGGATCATTCCTTGTTTCATTGGCTCTGGGTGGATAAGTTATCCTATTCTGTTGATCATTCCTGTTATAGTTGCCTCTGTTATTATTGCCCTTGTTATTATTATTATCATTTCCATTCCTCTATTATTGATTAGGAGGTGACCTTCTTTCAGAAGAATTATTCCTTTGACCTTTGTTGAAATTAGTGTTCCCATTGAATTCCTGCTTCCTTTTAAATGAGTGGTTCCCATTATAGTTCTTCCCTGCTAGTGCTTGAATCTTCCTCTCTTGCCTTAGGGACTTTTCAAGTACTTCGTTCATGTTTTTGGGTCCATGCATGTCAACCTCTGCCCCTATGTTGGTATTTAGCCCCAAAATGAACTTCCTTGCTTGGCCTTCTTCATCTTTCTGGTACATAGGTACATATTTAAGCAACTTGGCAAACTTATCCCAATATTCTTGAATGGATAGGGGCCCTTGACGTAGATTATGGAATTCTGTCACCTTCTCATCAAAGAACAATTGAGGGAGCCACCTATCTCGGAAGTGGTGAACAAATTGATCCCATGTGACCGTATCCTTGCTATACCCATTTTGTTCCTTGGTGTTGGTCCACCAACTAGCTGCGTCCCCTGTGAGTTGATAGGAACCCCATAAAGCCTTGGTTGTTTCGCTAAAATCTCTTAGTTCAAAATACTTTTCCATTTCATTTAGCCAATTCTTAGCTCCTTCACCAATTTGCCTCCCATTGAACTTAGGAGGGGTGATTTTCTTTAAGTCCTTGGAGAGTTCCAATATGTTATTTTCCTTTCTATTACCCACCATATTCCCTTGATTGCTACCAGGGTTTCCATTTTTGGTACCACTTCTATTTTCAAAGTCATTCCGCCTTTCCCTAAGGTCCTACATTGATTGTTCCAAGAAGTTGATTTTATCTCTTTGTTCGGTTAGAAGGTCAATTATAGCTTGGACCCCATCTTCGTTATTTCCTAGGTTGTGTTGATCCTCTTCATGGTCTTCCTCATGGTTTTCTTCCCTTCGACTCCTAATACATCTTCCATTACCCCTTCCTCTTCCTCTTCCTCTTCCTCTTCCTCTAGCCATTCTAGGTTTTTACCTGAAAGTTAAATTATGTAGTTAGTTCTTGATTTAGGATTTTAAAATTCAATTTCTACCATTGCAAAACATTCCCTTAGTTGAATAAATTGAAGTGAGCACAAGGCCTAGATTTGAACCTTTGCTCTGATACCACATGTAATAACCCACCATATTTAACCCAACAAAATTTGACCATTCTTCTTTTTTTGTTTAAATTCAATCATTTGTGTTTGATTCAATCGCATACTCTGGGCATCCATCCATTTGGATTAGGCATTCATCCATCTCGGATGAGCATCTAACCATATGGGTTAGGCACTTGTCCATACGGGACATAAGATTTCATCTATCCAATACGAGATAGGCATCTACCCATATGGGGTAGGTATCTATCCAAATCGGGATAGGCATCTGTAAGAAAGTTAAGTAGCGGAAACAACTTCCTACACTAACCTTGAGAGGAGGGTAATGCAAAACTTTTTCAGATCGTTACAACCGTTACAGAAAATAGAAATAGATATAATAACATTCATACCACAACACAGTGATTTACGTGGGGAAAACCCTTTCGGGAGAAAAACCCCACACTCCAAAAGCAGCTCAATATTTTATTCAGCAATCAAAAACAGATTACAACATACTTGCAGAGCAAGCTCTTCGCAGGAGTACCACTAATCAGAGATTCAGAGGCAACTCAATAGCCATAGGACTCTTACACAACCTCTATCTCTCACACCTCATAAATAGGAGATACAATACAAGAAACCGTCAAACGGTATTACAAAACCATGGGCTAAAACCACCCAATAAGGTGTAGCCGACTTTATCTCCCTTCTAGATGCCCTATGACATGTTAAAGCACACATCAACACGTGTCGCTTCCTTTTACAACTCATTTATGTATCCAATACAAATTATTTTTCCTATTTCAAGAGTACAAACTTCCGGAGGCCATAACTTGAGAACCGGGTGTCCGATTGACGAACCGTTTGAAGCGCCGGAAAGCTCGCGAAGTGCTCTATCACCTCATAACCTGATGTGCTGGTTACGACCACTTTTCAGGACATTTCAGAGCCTCTAAAGCCCCCAAAATTAAAATTAAACATTTTATCGCACCCCTCCAAGATGAAAACTTTAATATCTTCAAAACTAGCTGTGACCTTGCGACGCAACTTTACCGGAATGCTTATCTAGCCAACCAGAAGCTTCAGGGAGAGTTTTGCACCATTTTGTGCTCAAATGAAAACTTACTATAAATAGTAACCTCGCATAAATGCAAGGTTGAGACACCATTTTTCCCAACAAATCTCCCACTTGTCAAACACCTTGCAAAAGCGGAAGGGAATGTCAACACAATGAATCAATTGCTAGGGGCCATAAGGCCCATAGACTCTGAACACCATCTGAACTTCTCTGTGCTCACAGCCTTAGTTAAAGCATCTGCAACATTCATCAAAGTTTCCACCTTAACCAGCTTCACCCTACCATCTTCGACCATATCTCTAACAAAATGATACTGAACATCAATATGTTTGGTCCGGGCATGAAATGTCGGGTTCTTAGCTAGGCTAATTGCACTCTGACTGTCACAGTAAACTGTCACTGTACCTTGTTTTATTCCAATATCCGAACATAGTCTCTTAAGCCAAATGGCCTCTTTACAAGCATGAGTAGCTGCCATATACTCTGCTTCAGTAGTGGATAAAGCAACCACAGCCTGTCGCTTACTCATCCAACTAATTGCACCACCAAACAAAGTAAACACATAAGCACTGGTGGATCTTCTGCTATCAATATCACCTACCCAATCTGAATCCACATAACCATGGATATCAAGGGAAGTCATGTCTCCAACTGAATTACCATGATAACACAAAGAATACTCTGAAGTACCCTTCAAATATCTGAAGACTCTTTTGACTGCATCCCAATGAACTCTACCAGGATTAGACATATATCTAGAAAGTACTCCCACTGCTTGGGCAATATCTGGTCTAGTACAAACCATAGCATACATCAAGCTTCCAACTGCACTCTGGTAAGGCACTCTGCTCATGTCTTCCATCTCCAATGGGGATGTAGGACAATCTGAAACAGATAGTTTCGTTCCAACTGTAAAAGGAACACTCAATGGTCTACAATTCTGCATGTTGAACCTCTGTAACACTGAATTCACATACTTACTCTGACCTAGCCATAGCTTTCTGTTTACCCTATCTCTTCTAATTTCCATCCCAAGAATGTGCTTTGCTACACCAAGATCTTTCATTTCAAATTTAGCAGCGAGCTGAGACTTCAGTTCTGAAATCATACCTTTCCCTTTACCAATGAATAACATATCATCAACATACAATGCAATGAATAAGAAATGATCACCATCAGATTTATAATAAACACAGTGATCTGATTTAGAACGTTCAAATCCCAAACTCAACACATATGTATCAAATTTCTGGTACCACATCCTAGGACTTTGTTTGAGACCATACAAAGATTTCTTCAATTTACAGACCAAATTACTTTTGCCTTTCACCACATAGTGCTCCGGCTGTGTCATATAAATATCTTCCTCCAAATCACCATGAAGGAAAGTAGTTTTCACATCCATTTGCTCAACCTCTAAATCATAAGCAGTAGCAATAGAAAGCAAAAATCTAATGGACGTCATTTTTGCAACAGGAGAAAATATCTCACCGTAATCAACACCCTCAACCTGAGAGTAGCCTTTTGCAACCAACCTCGCTTTATACTTCTCAATGCTTCCATCTAAACCAATCTTTTTCTTGAACACCCATTTACAACCAACAGGTTTTCGTCCTTTAGGCAATGGTACAAGATCCCATGTATCATTCTTTTTCAAAGCTGCCATTTCTTCCTCCATAGCAATCTTCCAGGATTCTGCATCATTCATACCTAATGCCTCTTCTACAGATTTCGGTTCATCCACACTAGTATTCAGAGCAAAAATACATCTCCAATCATTAGGTGAATACCTTTCAGGTGGTTGTCTATGTCTTGTAGACCTTCGAACAAGCTGAGTTGGAGGTTCTTCCTCCTCTTCTGAAGATTCAGAGCTAGACGAGCTCTCCTCAAATTCTTGCCTATCTAGGGGTCTCGATTCAACTCTTTCAGGTGTAGAAGGAAGTTGAATCACATCTTCTTTTTTAGTCTGTTCTAGCTGCAATGTAACAGAAGGAGACTTAATTTCTCTAAAAATAACACTTCTACTGTGAATTACCTTTTGTGCAACAGGGTCCCAAAGCTTGTATCCTTTCACACCATAACTATACCCGATGAAGATACATTTCACAGCCTTGTTCTCCAACTTTGTTCGCTTCTCCTTTGGCACATGTGCATATGCCTCGCAACCAAAAACTCTAAGATGTCTCAATGAAGGCTTGTGACCTGACCATGCTTCCATAGGCGTTTTATCAACAAGAGCTGATGTAGGAGACCTGTTAATCAGGTAGCAAGCAGTGGCAACAGCTTCAGCCCAAAACTTTTGTTCGAGACTAGCACCACTCAACATACTCCTAGCCTTCTCCATCAGTGTCCTGTTCATTCTTTCTGCAACTCCATTCTGCTGTGGAGAATACGGAGTTGTCTTATGCCTGTTAATTCCACAGTCTTTACAGAATCTATCAAAATCATTAGAGCAAAACTCACCGCCATTATCAGTTCTCAAACATTTTATTTTCTTTCCAGTCTGCAACTCAACCATTGCTTTAAATTCTTTAAAACGACTAAAAACTTCAGATTTACTCTTTAGAAAATATACCCATGTCCTTCTACTAAAATCATCAATAAATGAAACATAATATGTGGACTTTCCAATCGAAGAGACATCTACTGGACCAAACACATCTGAATGAATAAGATCCAAAACACCACAAGTTTTATGAGAACTCGAGTAAAACTGAACGCGGTTTTGTTTTCCATAAATGCAATGCTCACAGAAATCAAAGTCAAGATTACAATCATTCAAACCTTCAACAAGATTTTTATTTTTCAAGGTCCTTAGACCCTTTTCTCCAATGTGGCCAAGTCTCTAGTGCCATAACATAGTCTTCTCTGCAGGTAACTTTGCTTCAGACGAAAGAGCACCCTTAGGTACCCAAAAACCATTTCCATCTGCTGAAGGTGAAACCTTCAAATCTTCCAATGAAGTATCCGTAGATTTACTTTTTATAGAAGTGCTATTACACTCAACAGTGTATGCTTCAAGCTTATACAAAGTGCCAAACCTGACACCTCTAGCAACTACCATAGCACCCTTAATCATCTTACATCTTGCTTCAGAAAAGACTACCTGCACACCTGCATCTATCAGTTTGCTCACAGATAACAGGTTTCGTTTTAATCCAGGGATATGCAGCACACCATTAATCCCTTTTATTCTACCATCAGAAAACCTGATTCTAACTTTACCTCGACCAACAATGTCTAGATGTGAATCATCACCCAAGTACACCTTACCTCCATTAAATCCTTCATATTCAGAAAACCAATTTCTATTGGAAGTCATATGAAAAGATGCACCTGAGTCAATTAGCCAGGCATCATTACCTGCATGAGTCGCCAAAGCCACAATAAATGCATCGCCATCTTCCTTATCGGACTCAGAATCTGAATCGAACTTTTTCTTTTTCTTTTTCTTTTCTTCTTTGCAGTCCTTACGGATGTGACCCGGTTTACCGCAATTCCAGCAAATGACTTTGGACTTTCCAGGAGATTTCGATCTCCCTTTGGATTTGGACTTGTCGCGCTTCTCATTCTTCTTGCCTTTCTCCCTAGGTCTTCCACAAACGGTTAGGGCTTCCTTTGAACTGATGGATACCTTCCTTCGCATCTCTTCACCGAGTAGGGCACCCACCACGTCTTCAGATTTCAAAACAACAGAAGTACTACCGATAGCCATAACAAGAGAATCCCATGAATCAGGCAAAGAGCAAAGCAAGATCTGACATTTCTCCTCCTCGTCCATCTTAACACCGACGGATACTAATTGAGCTACCAACATATTGAATGCTTCCAGGTGGTCTGCAATTCGTCCACCCTCTTCCATCTTCAAGGAATACAATTTCTTTCTTAAGAAAATTTGATTTAATAAAGATTTCACTTGATACATCTCACCAAGCTTAGTCCATAGCTTCTTTGCAGAGTTCTCTTCATGGACATTGATTAGAACAGAGTCTGCCAGGCACAGTCTGATTAGACCCTTGGCTTTTCGGTCCATAACATCATATTGAGCTGCCGCAGTAGGATCTGAGGGCCTTTGGACATTCGCATCAACAGCATCCCAAAGATCTCAATCTATTAACAGATCTTCCATCTTCAGCTTCCACATCTCAAAATTACTTCCATTAAATTTCTCCACCTCTATTCTCCCTGACGAACTCGCCATCTGAATATTCTTGCAACAAGATCAAAAAGTGTCTTCTGCACAAGCTCCCACTCAAATCTGGATTAGTTCAAAAAACCCAACTGCCCATAATTGAAACCAAAGGTGATCAGGCTCTGATTCCACTTGTAAGAAAGTTAAGTAGCGGAAACAACTTCCTACACTAACCTTGAGAGGAGGGTAATGCAAAACTTTTTCAGATCGTTACAACCGTTACAGAAAATAGAAATAGATATAATAGCATTCATACCACAACACAGTGATTTACGTGGGGAAAACCCTTTCGGGAGAAAAACCCCACACTCCAAAAGCAGCTCAATATTTTATTCAGCAATCAAAAACAGATTACAACATCCTTGCAGAGCAAGCTCTTCGCAGGAGTACCACTAATCAGAGATTTAGAGGCAACTCAATAGCCATAGGACTCTTACACACAACCTCTATCTCTCACACCTCATAAATAGGAGATACAATACAAGAAACCGTCAAACGGTATTACAAAACCATGGGCTAAAACCACCCAATAAGGTGTAGCCGACCTTATCTCCCTTCTAGATGCCCTATGACATGTTAAAGCACACATCAACACGTGTCGCTCCCTTTTACAGCTCATTTATGTATCCAATACAAATTATTTTTCCTATTTCAAGAGTACAAACTTCCGGAGGCCATAACTTGAGAATCGGGTGTCCGATTGACGAACCGTTTGAAGCGTCGAAAAGCTCGCGAAGTGCTCTATCACCTCGTAACCCGCTGCGCCGGTTATGGCCACTTTTCAGGACATTTCGGAGCCTCTAAAGCCCCCAAAATTAAAATTAAACATTTTATCGCACCCCTCCAAGACGAAAACTTTAATATCTTCAAAACTAGCTGTGACCTTGCGACGCAACTTTACCGGAATGCTTATCTAGCCAACTAGAAGCTTCAGGGAGAGTTTTGCACCATTTCGTGCTCAAATGAAAACTTACTATAAATAGTAACCTCACATAAATGCAAGGTTGAGACACCATTTTTCCCAACAACATCTACCCATGTGGGGTAGGCATCTATCCAATCGGGATAGGAGGTGCTCTAGCCAGAGACTTAGACTCATCGGGACCATTCGGGTCCTGAGCCACTCGCTAAGTACTACACTCTTCTAATAGAAGTACTGCACCGAGGTCGCCATCTTTAGGAGTAATTGAATAACATAATACAAGCTTGAATTCCGCCTCAGAATTTGTCTTAAAGCCTCGAGAAGTCAAGCGAATCCATACGGGATTCCTTCCGAGTATGCATTGAATTACCTTTTTCCAATTTTAATTATCTTATCTTTCAAAATAGGATTCTTACTCAATCTTTCTTTTACCAAGCCTAGACCCCACCCACAAATGCCTAAGTATGAGGGACAACTCCGTCCCAAGACTGTGTACATACCCACTTCGGCACGGGATCAAGGCATAAAGTATGTAGTTCTATTTTCTACTCTATGATTTGATGTAAACTGATTAGTGGGCACGCAACCCTTTCTAGGGTTAATGTCCCATACAGTTTCTCTGCGGTTGCTACCCACGATGGTAGCACTTAAGCAAGGGCTCAAGATGACCTATTGCTTGTGACCCTAAACAACTAGATCCTAATTCTTAACATAAGCGTCACCCTTGACCAATTGTCAATCAACAACAATTCTTTGAGATTAAATCAATTTTATAAAAGCATTTCACTCATCATCCCTATAAAGGTTTACTATAGTTTAACTCAGCGAATGAAAAATCATTTTAGAATTATCTTATTAAATTATCGATCCAAGGGAGATTACCCGCCCCTTGGATTTTAACTTCCAAGTGTCCCTTATTACTCCTCGATGATTTATAGGGACGATGCGATAGACATCGTTGATGTAGCTTTATTAGGCGTTAAGTGGAGTAGTTCAACATGACAACATTACCCGTAAGCGTGACCCAGAGGCACTGTATATACCGAACTCTACTAGGTTTTGGTTTTCCAACTTCCTTTATTTAATTTTCTAACTTATGATAAACATCATGCTTGAAAAATAATTATGAATTGAACACGTATAATTAGACATTGCAAAGCTCAATTAATTGAAATAACTACTTGATGAATTACATGGAATAAAAACCATAACTAACATTATTTATTTTTCCAAACTTGAAATATAACTTTGCATACTAATGCCAATTAGGAAACTTGCATATTAATAATTAAATGTGAAGTTTGCACGGAGATGGAAACGCCAATAAATGTAATCAATGTAAAGAAATTTGCATGAGGTGAAGGTAGTGTAAGTTACATGCGAGAATATCGCTTATAAGGCCACTAATCCCAAAATAGAATTTAGCTTCAAATCATTTAGTATGGGTTAATTGCCAAGTGGATAAAAAAAAAGATCTAATAAAATTTAATTTACAATTTATAAATTTGTTAAAACTAGTTAAAAATTACCTAAGTTAAAATTTTTTATTAAACCAAAATTTATATATATAAAAAAGAAAGAATTTAAATAAACTAAAATTTTATACATATATAAAAAAAAGATTTTTTTAAAATTAACATTGCCTTGGATTTTAAAGTTTGATTGGCATTAACAAAGGGTTAATGGGAGTGGGACCCCATGGGTCCCCTCCACTACCCTGCGGCCACTGCCGTAGCAGTGACCGCAGGCTAGTGGGGGGTACCGTTACGGTACCACTCCCCGCAGAGTATTAACTTCGTCCTTCACATGCAAGCCGGTACACATAGGCACTATATCGTGCAATATAAACATTAATCACTTCGTATAAATTTCATTAATACATAATGCATATATATATATATATACATACACATATACATACATACATACATATATATATATATATATATATACACACACATGTATGTATATATATATATGTGTATGTGTATATATATATATATATCTATATATATATATATCTATATATATATATATATATATATATATATATATATATATCTATATATATATATATATCTATATATATATATATATCTATATATATATATATATATCTATATATATATATATATATTATAGTTCATTCCAGGATATTAAATTGTATAAAAAGAGAATACTTAAACATGTATGAATACATAAGAAAATATTAATGTAAGAGAGAATATCATATTAATCTTAGTGACGAAATATAACAGAGAAATAAAAATAACCAGAGAAGTAATTTGCTCTAGCGATGCACAAATTATTATAGAGGGATTACATTCTATTTCTCAACCAATGTCCAGAGAGGGGGATAGAGAGTTGTTTAGAGGAAGATTATTTATTTTCAGATTTCACAGGGAGATAGTTTGTTCAATTGATATTCACAGAGAAATTTTATTCAACTCATTTAACTAATATTCACAGAGATTCAACTAACATTCACAGAGAAATTTTATTCAACTCATTTAACTAATATTCACAGAGGTTCAATCCAATATTCACATAGAAATTTTATTTATTCATTCACAAAGAGGGAGATTTATTTATTTTTATATTCAATATCATCTAAGAGAAAATAGAAAAGCAAAAACCCGATTTTCTACCTTTTAAAATAGATAAGATATGCAAGAGAAATCTGCATTTGCATGTAAAAAAAAAAAAAAGAGAAGAAACTATATCACTGCATTTCTTAAAGAAACAAAAATAGATTTTTTTTTTCTTCCTATCTAGAAATCAAGAAATGATTTCTTCAGAATACTATATTCAACCAAAGAATCTAAAAACTATATATTTGGATAATACAAATTCCTCATATGATAAAAGGAGAGAACCTGGTTTACTGAAGCTCGAAGTTGAATCCTCTAGCTATTCTTTGATCCTTCCTTGCAACTTTGAGAGAAACCCTTCAACAACAACTCAAAAATTCCTGCAACGAAAATGAGACTAACAAAGAGAATCCTACTTCTAAACTTGGGAAAATTTCTTCAAAACATAATCAACTCCCTTCTTTGAAACCTGCATATAATTTTATAAGAGAATTCCCTCTATTCCACTATTTGGAAAATTTAATTAAAAAGGAGATTCTTTCCCAATTTTGGACTTCATGCAAATTGATTAGACTTAGTGGGGGAGTTACATGCAAGGTGGTGGAGAATCCTCTAGAAGCTTCTTATTCTTCCTACAACATGTGCCATAATTGGATGTGGAAAATAAATAAATAAAAATAATATATATTTTCCATGTGTGTGTGTGTGTTATTATTTTTCATTCTTTTTATAGCATTTATTCAATCATTTAAATAGCTTATCCAAAGATAAAATAAAATTATGATTTAAATCCAAAAGTGATAAAGGAGGGTTGTGACATCCAGAGTCAATTAAACACACGTCAGTGACTTATAGTACTTGTACAATCATCATAAGACATTTGCACATTGAAGATTCATGTCTTCTATCATTACCACAATTGTAAAAAAAATTTGGTTGGGTTGTGTTGGTGACAATGTCATTGCTCTTGGAGAGGAATTATCACAAAAAAGGAGATGGATCAAATATCCAAATGCTTGTAGGCAAGTGGGGCTTAATATGTCTCCATGGTGTACAAACCTAAGTTTGCATCTCCACTTGCCAAATCTAGTACAAATATGTTGGGGCCATGGATTTATTGGCTCTTTAGAAATCCTGGTCGCTTGTAAACCAGCTAAAATAGAGTACATAAAACAAATCAAAATTTGCACAATCATCCAAATATTTGCATCTCGAAGAGTGACATCTATTATTAGCACAATTGTAAAGCTAGACTACTTTTCTATGTTGGTGGAAAAGGCATGATACATTATCATTAAAAGGAGATGGCTCAAAGATTTGAAGCCTCATAGGCAAGTGGGGTTCAATGGGTCTCCTAGGCATGCAAACCTAATCTTGCAGTGCCACTTCCAAATCTAGTGGAAGATGTTGGGCTTGTGGATTTTTTGGCTCCATTGATTAGGTTGAAAGCACCAGAATATTGAGAGGGGGGGGGGTGGATGAATCAGTATTCCCACAGAATAAAGAAAAACTTTTCACCAATTATAACTGTCCACAAAAATATCAAACTTGACTGATATAAAGTAGTTAATGCAGAATAAACATGAATAACACAACCACAAGATGAATAGCAAATTTTATACATGGAAAAACCAAATGGGAAAAACCACAAAGAGTGTTAACTCTCAAGAGAATATAACTAGTTATAATTGTGTTTACAAAGGGGTGACTCATTGCCAGATTACAAAAACGGCTCATTGCCGAACTGCTCACTGAAGATATACAAAGAGATGGCTAACTGCCGAAATGCTCACTGCAACTGAAAAGGTTGAATTGAGAAGGTTTGCATCTTCAAATGCATGGGATCAGTTCCAAGTTTAAGCTCAAATTACAAATCACAAACTCTACAACAGATTTGGTTAGAGATCTCTGTACAACTACACTACAACAGGTCCGGTAAAGGACTACTGCAATACTACTTGCCTTTGTTGTCCACATCTCACACTTCACACACATTGCTATCCTTGTTGCCAATTTTCTTTCACATATCACACACACCTTCACTCACTCAATCTCTTGTTTTTTTCCTTCTTCTACTACCTTATGCTACTACATATGTCTATGTATATATACCGAAGGGTACAAATACAAAATAGTGTGTCGGCCAAGCCCAACACGTTGTCAATAAGTTAATGCTAGCCTCCATAATACTTATACACACTTCCTTTACATACTCCAATTTCCAATGCATATATCAAGATTATTAGAAAGGGATAGGGTCATTCAGACCCAAGAGTACCAACCCATTATCACAAGATCAAACCTAATATATCCAAAATGTAGGCTCCACGTGTACCAAGAAAACCACAACACAAAACTCAAAGAGATACTTCTAATAATTACCAAAACTGCTAACACCGGGACACATAACTAATACTAGGATCAATGAGAACTCCTAACACTAGGATATCAGGACCAATGAGAATTCAATGAAACCTATAAAGTCATCATCTAGGGCTATCCATGCTACATACTAACTTCTGACCAAAACTGCAACATCTAAACTACGCATCCATACTATTTGCATACAATCCTCGCATACAACAGCAACCATAACATCCATAACATCTAGACTAATGTTCGGACCTCATACACTACTTGGTCCAAACTGGATGGCTGGTTTGAAATCAATGACAACATTATTCACACAAGTATAACAGGCTCTAGTGAAATACCATTAATATGCAAACCCATACATTTACCATTTTTACAAACTTGTGTGGTAATCTCTAGGGAGGGTTAGTTCTCTTCTATTTTGCTACATTTCAACTATTGATCTAAACTACTCTAAAAATGCAAAAAAAACTAATTTAATAGTTAATGAAAACTAAGTTGATATGTCAAGGAAAGGGGATGGGAGGATAGACTAATAAATAACATAGGGATAGATAATTTTTTTTTAAAATGAGACAATGCACTAAAGATCAGTGATTAGTTAGCTCTCATGTTGAACATTTGTAGTGAGGTTTGATTCAATCTAGTCTTGGAAGCTTATTTGTGCATAGAGCATCTTCAACTGACATCATTATGGTTGAAAACTTATATATATGCAGATACAATTTACATCCATCTTGGGGCATAGGTAAACAAACATAAAGCACATTTGCAAAATCAAAGAAGGAAGCACTCTCCAAGTCAATATATCATTTATAAAGGTGGTAATAGATTTCTATTCATTAAGAGTGAAAAGATAGTTTCAAATGGACTAAAATTGTATTTATAAATAGTGGGTTTAGTGTTTACAATAGCAATTGAATTGAACCTGATTTTTTCTTTTTAAAAATAAACAATGAGAGAAGAGAGTGGGTAGATCTTAGGATTTCACCATTTGCTTGATGACTTGTAGAAGATGTTAAATTTGTAGCTAAGAAGAAGCATACGTAGGTCGTTAGAAACTTGGTCGCTACACTTTGGAGCTATGATGACCTTTGTCAAGTGGATGCGTCATTTTTATCATTTTGGTAGGAGCATGTGGTGTCTGATATAGAATAGATCTTGGTTTCCCACAAGGTATATATTCAATGGTGACTACAATGTTGAACCATTGGAGTGATGGAGGTATGTGTTGGATGTGGGTTTGAAGTGGCCACCTCAACTTGATATTGCTAACCTAGAGGGTCAAATAAAACTAGGGGGAAGAAACTATGTTGATGTCACTAAGAGTGAAATTAGCTTCCTATATAAATATTTTCAAAAGAAGGCTTGGCTAGATATTATGAAAGAGAATCTGATGGACTATTTGCTATATTAATGGTTGGTGCAACTGAAAGGGTGCCAATGTGGTGGGGACCAAAAAAGTTATTGAAAGGAAAAATAATAAACAAAAGAGAGCAAGGCTCACAATATTATCAAGCCTAGTAATATATCTAAGAGTAGGATGCATTGAGATTTGCACTATTAGATGCTTACTTGTAAACTTCAATTATTACAAGCCAAAAGGTGTCAACTTGGTGGAGGCCTAGGAAGTTATGGAAATGGAGAATGAACCAATGGGGTTAGGATTTTTCATTAAGCACAATACTTATGAAGAAAGCCACCCATGCCATTGGATTTTAAAATGGATAGCGCATGTAGATTGGTTGTTGAATCATCAAAGGTTGCATAAGGTCAATTAGAAAGAAGAGGTGGACCTCACATGAGTGGAATACTCACAACATGAAATATTATAGATTGTTAGATCCAATGATGAGCAAGCACTTGGAGAAATTTTAGTTGACTAAGTTAAAACAATAAAAGGTTGCAAACAAACAAATGAATAGGTGGCCAAGGAAAGTTTCACTAATACCTCATTTATTGCAATTCAAACATATATCTATTTTATCATTGAAAAGATCTTGGGTTTGAAGAAGGTAATTACTGAGGAAACTTTAGGGCTAAAAAAACTCTCATTGAATCTACTTGTGGAAGCATGGATCACTCAAACAAAAGGTCTAGCAAGGTCACTTTTGAAGCAATAAGGGAGTGCACAAAGCACACTATAGTTGACCTAAGAGAACTATTTGGCAACCCTCTAAAGATATTCTTAAATACTACCATTCTTAATAATAGAGTAGAGAACATTGAATTCAATGAATTAAGAAGCACGAGCACATAACCAGTTAGATTATTTTTGTGGTAGAGACTACATTCATGCTTGTAGAAGAGACCTAAATTTGTATATTTGACCCCTCACATAGTATGGGTTAGTGCAAGATCATGGGGGGCCAAAAAGTGGCGATGTGAAAAAATAGCCTTCTTCACTCACCTAAAAATGTGAAAATTCGTGTTGACTTTTTGCTTGGCCTGGGTGTCAGTACACCTTGGCATGGTAATTACCTATGCAAATCGGATATCTGATATATCCGATTTTAATTTGTAATTTTAAATTAAAGAATACATTATATATTACATATTATATAATATATATAATGTAATAGTATATTATATAATATAATAATATAATAATATATTATATAATTCTATAATTCTATAATATATTATATTATAATATAATAATATATTATATTATATTATATATTATATAATATATAATTATATTTTATAATATAATACAATACATATTATATAATATAATAATATATTATATAATATATTATTATATTATATATGTTATTTTAAAATAATTTAAGTATAAAAATCGGATATCCGATATCCGATTTTTATCGGATATCCAATTTTTATCGGATATCCAATTTTCTGAGATAAATATATTTTGACAGTGATAGCCCGTGAGTCATTTTTAACTCATGGGCTGCACGATTTTATAAAAATCCGATATTCGGTGCACCCGATATTCAGTGTTTTGGCCAAAAATTGCTAAAAAATAGATTGAAAGGTAAGAATTTTATTGTTTTCAATCATTTTCATTCATTTTTTGTATTTTTTGTTAATGTTTATTTGATTTTTCATTGAAAATATGGTTTTTTTCATGAAAAATAGGTTTTTTAAAATCAAATACCTAATTGTTTAAATTTGTTAACTAAATTTAATTGCTTACATTCAATTAGGTTAAAAATGGGGGATAACAATGAAAAAATTGATCAACCACAACTACAACAACCAAACCCTCCTTTGCCAAACCCCCCCTCAATTCAGGATTTGATTGCACAAAAAATGAATGAATTGAGGAGGATTGCAGAAGTATATGTCTAAACCTAATGTTTGATCCTCTCACATCGATCATAAAGAGTACGGAAACCATGACTGAGGAGCACAATGCCGCCCTTTTGTGGTGAGATTCTATGAGGGAAAAATATGCAAATGGCTTGTCATATAAGGATATCAAGGATCTCGAGATATCCAAAGCTACTATCACCTCATTGTTTGTGAATCCCCACACTGGTCAACTCGTAGATCCCCAAAAAAAAAACTTTCTATTAAATGGTGCACAAATGATGGTATTGTGAAATTTTTTTGGGATCGTTGGTGGATGGTTTTCGACAAACCACCCAACAACAATCTTGATGTCCCCTTCTATTTCATAAAAAAATTGTATGCTGAGTTTGTTTTATGCAAATATGTTAACTACTTTGACATCCAATCTTTCTAGGGTGTAGGTTTAGGTATGCCCCAAAATAGACCTGGGGCAGTCAGAGTTGTCTAGGGCCCATATGTCCCCCCTCCTCTTGTTGATCCCCCACCTGTAGTTCAACATCCTGATATCATTTGTGAGACGACTTCGTGGACCATATCGACTATTCACTCTTTGAGTAGCCTTTTGGTTTCTCAGGCTGGGTCAGTAGCTCAACCTACTCTTGATGGTAGCGGTGCATTCGGTGGCGCTGACACGTCATCCTTGGCTCCACACATATGTGTGCCCCATAGTTGTGTCATGTGTGGGCACGTATGCTTGGGTCTAGTTGGACAACCCGTTGATCCTCCTGTGGACAGTGCAGATTATGAGGTGCATGAGATGCATGATGCACCAGATATTATTACACAGACTAGAGGATACCTTGGGGAGTCCTCACATGCTAGAGATGAGGAGGCACCGTCAACATACATTGATGATGTAGTGGTAAGATTTGTATTTTCACAGTTCATGTTATATTTTAAATAAATATTTATAATCTAGATAATATTAAGTACTAATTTTTATTTACATGGTCCATTTAACAGTTGATGACCGAGGAGGAGTTGAGACAGATTGAAGAGGGCACCTTGTCAGCCATTTGATTTAGCCTTGATAGCTTGATGGTACATATATTATTGCACCTAGTCGTTTGTATTTTTTTGTACATACATGCTCATCATTTATATTGGTATTAATTAGATTATGTAGTAACTTGCATGTATATCTTATTTTACTCTTGTAGGGCACAAGTAGCACGAGTGCAGGGCAGTGTGATTTAGGATCTGGTAGTGTAGTTGGAGACAAGGGAAAGGTAATTGAATGCAAATATGATTGAATTAATAGTTTAAATAACTTATAGTGATTATACACGTCTAGACATAGATTGATAGTTTCATATACGTGTTGTGTACATATACAGAGAATTCTTGGCTTCACATCCTTGATGACTACACCCAGTATACCTGAAGATGAAGAAGAAGAGATGCCTCGAGTAGATGTGTGTTTATTTTATTTTGTGATTAGTAGATATAATTTGTTATTATCAGTGACAATTATATGCTAACTTGTATCAATGTCATGTTTTTGAACATATGTAGGTTGTGTATGAAAATATTCAAAACATACCTCCTCTACCGAAGACATACATCAAGAGTCCTGCAAAGTTGAAGAGAAAATGTGGAGATGAGGTAAACATTAATAGTTCAATTATACTTCATTTTTATGTTAAATTTTCGAATGTGAATTATATAATATAACTAATATTAATCGTGGTTTGTTTTTCTTGTGCAGGATCCTTCAGAGCCGAGCAGTGCGGCGAAGAGGATTGATTTTGATGATCCATAAGCAGCTTAGGATGTTATAGATAGTTTTGGGATGCTTACATGTCTAGTTGGCATGTATATTTTGTATATGGACATACATTCACATATTTAGACATACATTTTGTTTTAGTTGGCATTTGTGCGATATTTGTGTATGGACATACATTTGTAATCATTTGACATTTTTATATATACAAAAGTTGATATTCGATCATATAAATTGTTGCTCATCTGTGCGTGGTGTTATCATGGAAATCTTTAATCTTCATTCCAATAATTAACAATGGTTATTAATGGTTATTTAATGAACAATACAATTCATTTCATTTCATCTTAAGTGTTGTTTGTATAATGAACAATATAATTAATTTAATGAACAATACAATACAATTCATTTAATGAACAATACAATTCATTTAATCAACAATACAATACAATTAATTTAATGAAAAATACTTGATACAATTCATTATTACCCTATGCATGGTCCTATTTTTCCCCCCACCTTGATCGAATGCTCGGGGTTTTATTAGGGCAGCAATTTTTCGGTTGGCAAAAAAATGGTCAATCTCACTCAATCGAATGTTGTCGCATGGCCAATTTCTTGTTCAAATCATTGCGATATGAACCATCAGCTCCAACATGTCTAGTTAGGCATTATTACCCTATGCGTACTCCTATTTTTCCCCCCCACTCGATCGAACGCTCGGGGTCATACCCTACTGGCGTCGTCCCTTGAGCTCCCTAAGTGTTAAAAATTGTCAAACTTTGATGGGCCCTAACTTAGAATTTGTGGCACCTACTAACAATCTATTTGAACCTATAGGGCCATGAGAGAGGTCCCTACAAAAGCCTATCTCAATTTTTCAAGTTTCCCTACGGTTTTATTAGGGCAGCAATTTTTTGGTTGACCAAAAAATCGTCAGTCTCACTCAATCGAATGTTGTCACATGGCCAATTTCTCGTTTAGCTCGTCATGATGATGAATCATCAGCTTTGACATGTCCAATTAGGCATTATTACCCTATGGATGCTCCTATTTGTCCCCCCAACTCGATCGAACACTCGGGGTCATACCCTACCGATGTCGTCCCTTTAGCGCCCTAAGTGCTAAAAACTGTCAAACTTTGACGGGCCCTAACTTGGAATTCGTGGCACCTGTGAATGATCAGTTTGAACCTATGGGGCTATGAGAGGGGTCCCTACAAAAGATCTCATTTTTCAAGTTTCCCTACGGTTTTATTAAGGCAACAATTTTTCGATTGGTGAAAAAATCGTCAATCTCACTCAATCGAATGTTGTCGCGTCGCCAATTTCTCGTTCAGCTCATCGCGATGATGAACCGTCAGCTCGACATGTCCAGTTAGGCATTATTACCTTATGCATGCTCCTATTTCCCCCCCCCACTCGATTGAACGCTCAGGGTCATACCTTACTGGCGTCGTCCCTTAAGCGCCCTAAGTGCTAAAAATTGTCAAACTTTGATGGGCCCTAACTCAGAATTCGTGGCCCTTGCAAATGATCTGTTTAAACATACGGGGCCATGAGAGGGGTCCCTACAAAATCCTATCTCAGTTTTTCAAGTTGCCCTATAGTTTTATTAGAGTAGCAATTTTTTGGTTGGTGAAAAAATTGTCAATCTCACTCAATCGAATGTTGCCGCATGGCCAATTTCTCGTTCAACTCGTCGTGATGACGAATTGTCAGCTCTGACATGTCTAGTTAGGCATATTACCCTATGCATGATCCTATTTCCCCCCCCCCCCACTCGATCGAACGTTTGGGGTCATACCCTACCGACGTCGTCCCTTGAGCGCCCTAAGTGCTAAAAATTGTCAAACTTTGACGAGCCCTAACTCAGAATCCATGGTACTTACGAATGATCCATTTGAACCTATGGGGCCATGAGAGGGGTCCCTACAATAGCCTATCTCGGTTTTTCAAGTTTCCCTATGGTTTAATTAGGGCAGCAATTTTTTGGTTGGCAAAAAAATCGTCAGTCTCACTCAATCGAATGTTGTCGCGTGGCCAATTTCTCATTCAGCTTGTCACGATGACGAACCGTCAGCTCTAACATGTCTAGTTAGGCATTATTACCCTATGCATGCTCCTATTCCCCCCCCCCCACTCAATCAAACGCTCGAGGTCATACCCTATCAGCATCGTCCCTTGAGCGCCCTAAGTGCTTAAAATTATCAAACTTTGATGGGCTCTAACTCAAAATCCATGGCACCTACGAATGGTTTGTTTGAACCTATGGGGCCATGAGAGGGGTCCCTACAAAATCCTATCTTGGTTTTTCAAGTTGCCCAATGGTTTTATTAGGGCAGAAATTTTTCGGTTGGCAAAAAAATCATCAATCTCACTCAATCGAATGTTGTCGCTTGGCCAATTTCTTGTTTAGCTCGTTGTGATGATGAACTGTCAGCTCCAACATGTCTAGTTAGGCATTATTACCCTATGCATGCTCCTATTTCCCGTCCCCCCCCACTCGATCGAACGCTCATGGTCATACCCTACTGACATTGTCCCTTGAGTGCCCTAAGTGCTAAAAAATGTCAAACTTTGATGGGCCCTAACTCAGAATCCGTGGCACCTACGAATGATCCATTTGAACCTATGAGGCCACGAGAGGGGTCCCTACAAAATTCTATCTCAGTTTTTCAAGTTACCCTATGGTTTTATTAGGGCAACATTTTTTCTGTTGGTGAAAAAATCGTCAGTCTCACTCAATTGAATATTGTCGCATGGCCAATTTCTCGTTCTTCTCATTGTGATGATGAACCGTCAGCTCTGACATGTCTAGTTAGGGAAGCAATTTTTCGGTTGGTAAACAAATCGTCAGTCTCACTCAATCAAATGTTGTTGCATGGCCAATTTCACCTCCTTCTCATCGTGATGATGAACCATCAGCTCTGACATGTCCAGTTAGGCATTATTACCCTATGCATGCTCCTATTTTTTCCCCCCCACTCGATCGAACACTCGGGGTCATACCCTACCAGTGTCGTCCCTTGAGCGCCCTAAATGCTAAAAATTGTCAAACTTTGATGAGCCCTAACTTGGAATCTGTGACACCTACAAATGATCCGTTTGAACCTAAAAGGCCACAAGAGGGGTCCCTACAAAATCCTATCTCGATTTTTGAAGTTGCCCTACGGTTTTATTAGGGCAGCAATTTTTCGGTTGGCAAAAAATTCGTCAGTCTCACTCAATCAAATTTTGTCACGTGGCTAATTTCTCGTTCAACTCGTCACGATGATGAACCGTTAGCTCTAACATGTCTAGTTAGGCATTATTACCCTATGCATTCTCCTATTTCCCCCCCCCACTTGATCGAACGCTCGGGGTCATACCCTACCAGTGTCGTCCCTTGAGTGCCTTAGGTGCTAAAAATTCTCAAACTTTGATGAGCCCTAACTCGGAATCCGTGGCACCTGCAAACAATTCATTTGAACCTACAGGGCCATGAGAGGGGTCCCTACAAAATCCTACCTCGGTTTTTCAATTTTCCCTATGGTTTTATTAGGGCAGCAATTTTTCGGTTGGCAAAAAAATCATCAGTCATACCCTATCGACGTCATCCCTTGAGTGCCCTAAGTGCTAAAATTATATATAAACAAGCATTACAATGTAGACACATAATGATCATCAATATTTCCATGTATTGTATACACATAATTACCATTACACTTGCATGTGACATCCAGGAAGGGATATGCAAACATGATTTTTTTTTTCATTATCAATACAACTACACCAATGTACTCATGTACAGATACATTGTATATCATCAATATAACTAAACCAATTTGCTCATGGATATTTTATATCATCATAAAAAAGTTACATCAATTCACATCCATATACAAATACAACATCTCACTTCATCTGCATCAGACATCCTCATGTCCTAAGAGAAAAGCTTACATACAACAATGCTTGCATATAAATGAAGACCAAAATAAGTAACCTTTTTATGTGGAATGAATGTGGTACAAGAAACAAATTATAACACTTAATACAAATTATTTTGGCAAATTATAAATAGATCATTTGAAACATTTTTAAGACGTACAAGATTGTATAATTATGAAACTTACCAGTTTCTCTACAAAGTATACAAGCATAACTTTGAAGAAAGACACATGTTGATTAAAGCCCTTCTCACTGCATTTCTCTGCATGGTTGAAGATGATGGTAGATATGGTCATTTCTAAATAGCAATACATTCACTTGACTTAATATATATGCACAAAATTTTATCTCATTAATGCACAAAGGAATATGTACCATCACCAAGAGAGGGTCTTGTCAACGGCGAATGATCTAGCATGAACCTGTATTTTTAAGAATTGTTAGTCTACACATAAAATGCATGGGTGAACATAAAGGCTTTATGATAATCACTTCAACTGAAATGCATAATAAAAAATGAAAAGGTGGGATTATATACCACAAAAATATGTCCCTTTGAATTATATCAACAGAACCCACTATGTTGACACAAAAATCATAATGTGATACTATTGTATATCATCAAAAAAGACCTGCATGAGCATAAAGGTTTTGTGATAATTATATCATCAAAAACTGTCAAATAGTGTTCTCTAATAAAAAAAATTGTAAATCTCATCAAATGCATGATAATAAGTCGTGTTGCAAAAATACGTCCCTTCCGATCATATCGAGTGTACTTGCTATGTGCATGCAAAAACCATGTTGCCAAAAAAAAATGTTCATCAATAGACCCGCATTTTGAACACATCCTTAATATACACATAAGAAACTTGAACATTAAGGTTTAATGATCATTGTTTGAAATGAAATGCATGATAAAAAATAAGGCACCATTAAAGACCTACTACTCAAGTGTGCCTGAAGGGTCATCTCTTTGCTTAAGAGTATCCAGTATTGCTTCATGATCAACAGTAGTCACTGTCCATAGCTCTTTGGTCTTTAGTTTTTCTTGATGCTTCAACAACTTGACATTTGTAGCTATAATAAGGTGTGAATACATTATAATGGTTTTGTGTTTCTCATAGTCTTCAAATGCAAGTATGCCATTCTTTCTAATCATGTATGTTCACAACCAAGTTCCCACAACAACAACTGAACCTGTAGGATATGTGAACCCATCATCATCTATCACTGGTTGTGTTAGCTTTTGTTTTCCCTGTACACATCATGCCAACCAATATTCTGATCTCTCTTCATTCCCTTGCGGTGCAACAACTGCAAAAACATGTCCTGGCTATACAAGATCTGATAGACGGTCATACTCAAGTGAACTTTCCATGTCATCATTTGACAAGGATATTATTTGAGATAAAGGAGTTAGATAGTGGGGAACCCATGTATCAACCCACTCACTTGACTCACACTGATCCCAATCACACCGAACACAACTTTGACAAAAACAAGCCAACGCTCCTGTCCAAATGATTCATGTACTTGCATCTGAGCTGAGAAATGAATGCATCTTTGGAGAATCTTTAATTGTTTAACAATCCAATCTATCTCCCAGTGTTCCCTCCTCAACCAACCAAAAGAATCTGGTCACTATTGAATCAAGAGTACCTCCATGTGACAATGCTAAACTACACCAATCAACAATAGAATGTGCATCAGATAAATTTGCACCAGAAATCCTCAATTGCTCCTTAACTAGAGCTCTCTTCAAACATGCACCTGCTCCATCATGCTCTCCCTTCCCATGCCTTGCCTCAAAAAACACCAAATATGAGGTATACACCTCTCTACATGCATTCTAATCAACCAATAAAACATACGGGCATTCTTGAATTGACCCGTATAGTTATCTGACCATATTATATGTTGGTCAATTGCAATATCTTTCTCATGCAAGAACTCAAAAAAATTCTCGAAAGAATGTTGCACATACTTGGAGGAGTGTGATCTATCATCACTCATATAAAAATGATACTCCCTGATTATCTTCCTATCCTCTTCTATACTATTAGGAGCATGTCTATATGTAATGTGAACAAAAATAGCAATCTGGACTGAATTGTAGTACTGAGACTGTACCTCATTTTGTGGTTGCAATGTATAGTTCTCTGCAAAATCAACCACCGATACAATAGTGCCAATTGGGAAAGAGTTCTTACACATCCTAAACTGTTGATCCAACCACTGAGACCTATGGGTGTGCCTTGCATACTTGTAGAAAAGATTTTCCTTAAAATCCAAAATAAAATCAGCAATACTCACTTCTCTTGAGACTAATTCGCATCTAGAACCTTCACCTCCACTCTTCAAAGTATATTTCACCGTCTCATATATTTTTTTCTCAACATAATTCTTTCCAAACTCGTGTTTGCTGCCCTCATAAAAACATGAAACAAACTTTGACAACCCACCACATTCTGAGCACTTCTCATTCAAACAATTATTTCTATAGAAATAGCAGCCATCATCTCTAGGGCATAAAAATAGATCTTGCAAGTCTCTTGATGATCTCAGAAATAGCATTGCACCACACTCCTGTAATATCTCATTAGTATGCATCGTAGAACGAATATGACATAAAAGTTCATGGTACATTGAAAACTCCACATGGTACTTGCAACAACAAGTATTGCGAATCTTAAGAAGAACACAATAAAATGGTTTCAAAGATTTAAAGGCCCTTTGTGATATTTGCAAAGTTGGATGTAATTCACAAAAAAATTTGTACAACATTGTTTGGCTTGATTCCAAGAAATGTTTGGTATGCGGTGTGCGGTCTCGGTTGCCAATTCTTAATTTCAAAATGTCCTTTACATTGGGCGACACTCTAGAATTAGAGTGCCAAAATTGTTGAATCTCCTCCTTCACATTGTCAGTCAACTTTCTATCAACACGTGGAAGCCTCCCACCAAAAGCCCATGTATCTTGTTGAAGTGGATCATCAAGTCTTTGTTTTCATGCAAGTTCTCTATCCAAAGTTTTATGGTTTATGTTAAAACCAACACAAGTTTTTCTCATTTGACGAGCCTTCCTCAATTGATGGCTTACTAAGGAGGTCTTCGAGCAGCTCTCTTATCTCTTTCTTTGGTATTCTTTCTAATAGAATTGAGAGAGTCAAATAGATTTTTTGCAATAATAGAATTTCTCTCCATCTTCTTGTTCATATGAATCTTCAATTTGTTTAGCAATGGTCCCATCTTTATCATCTTTAGCAATTTCACAAAGAGTTGGCATTGCTCGGTCAATGTATTATTGCTAAAATTTTGGTTGAAAAGTTGTGTAGCCCACAACCGAACGGTTCTTGTTGACCTCTTGCCTTCAAGATTCACAATAATGTTCTCATAGATTTCAAATAACCATTTTGGGGTTCTTGAAGGTCTTGGATTTGGAATTTGTGTTTCATCCATGAGAGGGTCTTCATTTCTAAAGTAATTAGGTGTTACATATAGTTCACTTGGTTGAGAAATTCCACCTTCAATGTCAAAGTTTTCCACATTTTCACCTCCTATGTCAAAATTTTCCACATGTTGAGCATTTTCATTATCACTTTCAAAATCTACATTTTCATTTTCAATAACTTGTGGCACATTTTCAAATTCAATTTCCTCTTCACTTGAAGTAACATTAGCAATATTTAACATACCTTGTCTTCTCCTCCTAGACATTCTCTATCTCTTTCTCTATACACTTCAATTTGGTCATTTGAAAGTTTTCTTTTGCATTTAGACTTTCGACAACTACTACTCCCCATTTCCCTCCACATAGATGCTCCTACATGATTGACAATGTAAGATTTGACTTTAAGAATCTCGCAAAAGCACAAATTTGTCTCAACCTATCTGAAAACCCGTGATCATCGACAAAAAATAGAATATGCAGATTGTGGGCCATTGGAATCCACAAAATGGCCCACAAGGCTCTTTTTTATGTACAAAAATCGGATATCTGATTTTAATGTATAAATTTGTGGTCCCAAAATTTTTTCCTGTTGCTACCTTTTTTTTACTGAACTACCACATTTATCGCAATGGCAGAAATCGGTTATCCGATTAAATCTGATATCAGATTTTACTAGTCATATTTTAGAGAGAGAGAGAGATTTGGGTCATATTGTGTCCTACGATCCCTTAGGACACCATATGACCAAATAGACACAATTTGGTGTCTTAAGGGGTCATATGGTGTCCTCATATTGTGTCCTACGATCCCTTAGGACACCATATGACCAAATAGACACAATTTGGTGTCTTAAGGGGTCATATGGTGTCCTAGGACACCATATGACACCTATGGACACCATATGACCCCTATTGACACCATATGGTGTCATAAGGGGTTGTATGTTGTCCTTAGGGGTTATATGGTGTCCCAGGAACCCTTATGACCCCTTAGGACACCATACGACCCATTATGACACCATATTGGGTCGCTTTGGGTCCTATAGTGTCCTAAGGGGTCATATTATGTCCTACAACCCCTTAGGACACCATATGACCCATAACGACACCATATGGTGTCATAAGGGGTCATATGGTGTCCTACTACCCCTTAGGACACCATATGACCCCTTACGACACCATATTTGGTCGTTATGGGTCATATTGTGTCCTAGTGGTTCATATTGTGTCATATGACCCCTTTAAGACATCATATGACCCCTTAGGACACCATATGACCCCTAATGACACCATATTGGGTCGCTTTGGGTTATATGGTGTCCTAAGGGGTCATATTATGTCCTACGACCCCTTAGGACACCATACGACCCATAACGACACAATTTGGTGTCTTAAGGGGTCATATGGTGTCCCATGAACCCATATGACCCCTTAAGATACCATATTTGGTCATTATGGGTCATATTGTGTTATATGACCCCTTTAAGACATCATATGACCCCTTAGGACACCATATGACCCCTAATGACACCATATTGGGTCTCTTTGTGTTATATGGTGTCCTAAGGGGTCATATTGTGTCCTATGACCCCTTAGGACACCATATGACCCATAACAACACAATTTGGTGTCTTAAGGGGTCATATGGTGTCATAAGGGGTCATATGTTGTCCTTAGGGGTCATATAGTGTCGCATGAACTCTTATGACCCCTTAGGACACCATATGACCCATTAGGACACCATATGACCCATAACAACACAATTTGGTGTCTTAAGGGGTCATATGGTGTCCTAGGACACCATATGGCCCTTATGGACACCATATGACCCCTAACGACACCATATGGTGTCATAAGAGGTCGTATGTTGTCCTTAGGGGTCATATGGTGTCCCATGAACCCTTATGACCCCTTAGGACACCATTTGACCCCTAACAACACCATATGGTGTCATAAGGGGTCCTATGGTGTCCTAATACCCCTTAGGACACCATATGACCCCTTAAGACACCATATTTGGTTGTTATGGGTCATATTGTGTCATATGACCCCTTTAAGACATCATATGACCCCTTAGGACACCATATGACCCCTAATGACACCATATTGGGTCTGTTTGGGTCATATTATGTCCTAAGGGGTCATATTGTGTCCTACAAACCCTTAGGACACCATATGACCCATAATGACACAATTCGGTATATTAAGGGGTCATATGGTGTCCCATGAACCCTTATGACCCCTTAGGACACCATATGACTCATTATGACACCATATTGGGTTGCTTTGGGTCCTATGGTGTCCTAAGGGGTCATATTATGTCCTACGACCCCTTAGGACACCATATGACCCCTAATGACACCATATGGCGTCATAAGGGGTCCTCTGGTGTCCTACGACCCCTTAGGACACCATATGACCCCTTAAGACATCATATTTGGTTGTTATGGGTCATATTATGTCCTAATGGGTCATATTGTGTCATATGACCCCGTTAAGACATCATATGACCCCTTAGGACACCATATGACCACTAATGACACCATATTGGGCCGCTTTGGGTCATATGGTGTCCTAAGGGGTCATATTATGTCCTACGACCTCTTAGGACACCATATAAACCATAATGACACAATTTGGTGTCTTAAGGGGTCACCATATGACACCTATGGACACCATATGACCCCTAATGATACCATATGGTGTCATAAGGGGTCATATGTTGGCCTTAGGGGTCATATGGTGTCCCATGAACCCTTATGACCTCGTAGGACACTATACAATCTATTTTGACACCATATTGGGTCACTTTGGGTCCTATGGTGTCCTAAGGGGTCATATTATGTCCTACGACCCCTTAGGACACCATATGACCCCTAACGACACCATATGGTGTCATATGGGGTCCTATGGTGTCCATAGGGGTCATATGGTGACCTACGACCCCTTAGGACACCATATGACCCCTTAAGACACCATATTTGGTCGTTATGGGTCATATTGTGTTCTAGTGGGTCATATTGTGTCATATGACCCCTTTAAGACATCATATGGCCTCTTAGGACACCATATGACCCCTAATGACACCATATTGGGTCACTTTGGGTCATATTGTGTCCTACGACCCCTTAGGACACCATATGACCCATAACAACACAATTTGGTGTCTTAAGGGGTCATATGGTGTCTTAGGACACCATATGATGCCTATGGACACCATATGACCCCTAACAACACCATATGGTGTCATAAGGGGTCATATGTTGTCCTTAGGGGTCATATGGTGTCCCATGAACCCTTATGACCCCTTGGGACACAATACAACCCGTTATGACACCATATTGGGTTGCTTTGGGTCCTATGGTGTCTTAATATCTCTCTCTCCCCCTCTCCCCTCATCTCTCTCTCCTCTAATCTCTCTCTCTCTCTCTATCCCACTCCCCTAATTTCTCCATCTATCTCTCTCTCCCATAATCTGTCTCTATCTCTGTCTCTGTCTGTCTCTGTCTCTCTCTCCTAATCTCTCTCTATCCCTCTCCCCTATTCTCTCCATCTCTCTCTCTCTCTAATATCATATACTAATTTATTTATAAATTAATATATTAATAAACATTAGATTAATTATGGGCAAATTTAGTTAGAGAATTTACTTATTAAAATTGGATATCTGATATAATCAGATATCCGATTATATCAGATATCTGATTTTTGTAGTCAAATTTTCAAATTTCAAATTTCGGCTCGGGAATGCTTTGGTATTTGGCTTGGAAGTGACAAGCCTGGAAAGTCAATTGAAAAAACACGTTTTTCAGTATTCCTTGATTTTCCAGACTTTACACTGGTGGCTGATGACTTTTTTTGTAGCCAAAATTGATAAAATGAAAAAGATGTTTTAAGGACGTTCCTAACTTTCCAACAATATAAGGCTTGTCTTATTTTGACTTTAATAAATAATTATTATTTATTTTCTAATTGAATTCTGACAATAGTCTCGATTGATAGACTGATTGAAAAACACTCATAACTTTCAAATGGTATAACATTTTTTGAATCCGAAACATGCATAACATCCTATGCTTTGTCTACTATAGGGAAAATTAAAAAAATTAAATTTCATAAGGTTTTGACCAAGTTAAGGTGGTTAGACATAGGAGTTTCTAAATTTCTGAAAAGCTGTAGTAAAAAATTCATAAATAATTATTTACTTTATAAAAAACTAAAAAAAAATATGTGTCACATCCGGACATGAGTCTAATACTTATATTATAAATATTATAAAAAAATATTATGATTTGATTGTGATTAGGGTGGTCAGACATATGTCTACTTCTTATTTTTTTCCTGAAATTTTAGTACCACTGCATTGAAATTTGAAATTTTCATTAAATAGGATTTTTTTTTTTCCAAAAAACAATTAGTAGCTTAGAAACTACATTCAATTTTCTATATATTCTCTTCTTACATATTTTAAAAATAATGTTCACAACTTATTCAAATTTTCATGTCAAGTTGCATAACTTTGATTTTCTGAAATTTCATTGCCACTTAAGGGCCTATTTTGACACACCATGATCCTGCACATACCCTATACTTATTGTAAATGTCTTAATGTGAAGTGTAGAGAAAGATCTATCATTTCCAATATCAAGATACTCAAATATCAATACGTCAATTGAAATATTTGGCATTATTCTTTCTAGAGCTAAGTGCCATTCTTCTTCTTTGCATTTACTTTTCTAATTTGGTATTTCATATTCCAATTTCTTGATATTGATTACAAATAGCATTGTTATTTAGATTAATCTATGTGTTTATTTCTTTGTTTTCCTTCACATTTTTGTTGAACCTATTTACTATCATATTCATCCAAATTAAAAGGTAGAGTATAAAACCACTTCACACTACATTGTGACACATTCTTGATCTCACCATGCAATACAAAGTGATATATACTCAATTTCATTATGTTTTAGATAGTGATACTATGGAAGAGTTGTATATAACATCGATCAATGTAAGGAATTAAGTTGGCATAGTTTAATTTCAACACGATATGCATTCCAGATTATAGCTTATGTATGGCTATCATTATTTGGTAAGTAGGATTATAAATTACAAACAAATAAATATTATATGATATAATTTGATATCACCTTATAGTGCAACATTTTATATAAATTTGGTAGTCCTTCCTGTTGGATCAAGGGGATTGAGGTCTTATGTTTGTGACAATGGGAAGTCCTTTGAGTTATTTGTGAGGTGTTTATTGCATTTATTATTGCAAATCATTAAGGTATTTTGACAATGAATTCTAATTGAGAAATTATCAAATCATTTTGCTTTGTTGCGTATATGGATGTGGTGTAAAAGCTAGATTGTTGAAATACAAGTGACTTTATATTCAATTTTCATTATGTTGGTTTACTAGTATTTAGAATATTTATTTGAATGGTTTAGAATTTTCTTCAAGATGTTACTATAGGGTAAGCTATGAAGTCTTTGGTTTCTTTTATAAAATACATTAGTAAGACTACTTTTACTAGTAATTGGAGAATTAGGCTAGGATCTAGGATTTTGTTTCCATTTGTGTGAGTTGGGAGTTGTTAGCAATAGATAAATTGGTACTAAAATGAAAACTATTATTTGTCCATGTTGTAGTTTGGATAATATTGATGTAAAAGTAGTTAAACTTATATTAAGAACTTACAACACAATGAGTTTCTTAGGTTCTAAAGTTGAATTTAATTGATTTATTTTTGATATTGGTAAAAGATTAGGTTTTTGAAGGGGCTTGAATCCTTTTATGTAACAAAGTGATCATTAGGCAAGTGGAACAAATTCCATGACATATGTAACAGCCAAAACCACTAAATGATAATGTGAAAAATAAACAAGATAATAAACAATGACAAAACAACATAAAACTTGACAAACCCTAATAAAGAATCTCCTAGTTGATATTAGCAAGCTTTTATAGGCTTGAGACAACTTGAATATCCCAGACAATTATGAGGGGGGGCGAACTAGCTATCAATTAAAATCTTTTACTTGTTCCACAGAAATAGATCCAAAAAACTAATACTTAATTACTCATGTTGGCATTGTGTTGTCATTGATGTCAACAACTATAGGAAAGCTACCGGTATAAGAGATGTATGTGCAACACTGTCATGGATGCATACAGGATGTGATGTCTTTGATATCACCTAGTATTGTAGGTCAGCGGTAAGGGAGAGAATGTCATTTAGTACAATGACCATTGGAGTCACCGGTACACAAATTAGTGTTTGACTTGTGTGGAAGATATGGACAGGAGACCGATATGATATAACAATCAGTAAATGATGACATCTGTGAGTGGGCAAGATGTTGGCTTGTTGATTATGATAAAGAGGCAAAATGTTACCTAACTCACATCAACATCGAAGGAGAAGGATGTATAGGTCACCGATATGCTGTGTGGATGAAAAACAAGACTCCCACCAGACAAAGATGTAGTCACCAATTGAAGAGAAGACTGACAGTGAGTGTGCCCAACCGGATCACATGTGCCTGTTTGAAGATATGCTGCTCAAATAGGGAAGCCACATTAGTGCATTGCAGGTTGCAGATGACAAAGATCCACTCCCACTGGTAAGTGGAGTTTATCTCTTATTATGGAAAGTGTGCATCATAGTCCACCGAGATAAGAGAGAAGAGTAGAAGGAAGGTTATTGAAGGCTAACATCAGATGAACATGTGAAACACTAAGATTCCTCAAGTGCATGAAATCAAGGATATGCACTGGATCGACAAAGAAGACATGTTGAGTTATGGTCTGGGCTGATGATGAAGAAGGCAAACCTAAGTAGCTATAGATAGACAGTGCAACCAGTATGCAGATGCCATAGATGAAAAGAGTTGAAGGTTGATGACATGGTGTCATCAAGGTGTTTACCGATAAGTATGTCCACCGGTAATGGTAACAATGTGTAGGTGCAGAAGACTCCCATCTGATGAGGATTCACATAAGGCAGGTTAACAAGTGTGTTGATCAATTGAGTGTTCTATCGGAAGAGAAGTAGAGTGCAAGGTTGAAAGAAGACTGGTTAGGGTATAATCGACAGGGTTAAGGAATTGACAAAAGAACCCGGTAATGGAGTTGGTCAGTGATCCCATCCATATCGATGCAGATGATCTAGCAAAGGTGGATGCCGACACAGGGGCCATGTGGAGGTGAAGTGGCATGCATGCACAGGTCGGCTTGCTGAGTTGGTAAAGTATCAAATGACGAGGTAGCTGGCGACAGGTCGACTGCATGATTCACGGGACATGCATTAGAGGTTTATGGCTAGAGGTCAGATGGACAACAAGGATCCAACATAGACTATTTGACCAGATCGAGGCAGGTGAAGGGAAACACAAAACCATTCTTGGTGATCGACCAAGAAGATCCACCGACAGGTTAAATGCAGATTACTAAAAATAAAAGGCATGATTAGGAAGGCACACCAATGGCAGGATTGATTGATGAGTTATAGTTCATAAATCAAGGTGATCAGATCTCATGAGATCTGATTGGATTTGGTTTGCCTCAGGGTCACTGAAGAAACCCTAACCGCCCAAAATTTGAATTGGCTTTTGGTGGGAAAACTAGTTTATAAATATGCAAGCCAAAATTGATGATGGTTTCCGCTGAATGAGAGAGTGTTGCTACATGTGAGAAGAAATTAGTCAAGTGCTTACCAAGAACAAGAAGAAGAGACTATGTGAGGAAGAACAGGGTTAAAGTGTTCAATCAACAATAGTAAGGCAATTGGAAGTCAGCCACTAGGTTTGACAGAAGAGAGAACCGACAGTGACCATACTGGCAGAGAAGAGTTGATGAAGATTGCAGAGAAGGCAAGCATAGAACCAATAGAGTGTAGTATCGGTGGAGAGAAGTAGTGTAGCAAAGAGAAGGGAGAACCGACAAAGAGAAAAACTGATAGAGAGCTGAACTGGCAAAGTAGAAGAAGATACTGAACCGGTGAAGGTACATCAGAGAGCAAGTTGCATTAGGACATTGTGTTGCAACTGAGAGGTGAATAGAGTACTGACAGATAATCTGGGAGAGGAGAACCGATAGAGAGATTTGCAAAAGAGTTACAAAGTTCTTTTGTAACAAGGCTATTACCTTTGTAATTGATTATGTTTATTGAAGATCACTGAGTTGGAGCTCGGTGTAGGGGTTGGTGCTCCTTTGGTTGGTGCCCTAAATTAGGGGTTGTAGCTCCTTAGATTGGTGCCCTAAATGAGGGGTTGGTGCCCTAAACATTGTAATCAGAGATTCATTGTGAGGCTGGATTGGAGCAGTAGACTCTAGCAACATTTCTCACCGAGGTTTTTCCTATCTTGGGTTTTCCTCGTATATGTTGGTGTTATGTTATGTCCCCTTTATGTGTGAGTGCATTTGTGATTGTCTCCCATCTAACTGGTAAGTCTTCTTTCTGTTAGATCGGATAACCGGTATACACAAATAGGATAGATATAGGGAAGAGTTTACAAACCACTTATTCACCCCCCTCTTAGTGGTACATTGTGTCTAACAAGTGGTATCAGAGCAGTAGGTTCTCGATTGATAATCTTTCTCTATCTTGGGTAGATTCTAGCTTAAGGACACAATGATCTATTTAGTGTCAATCCCAGCTTTGGTTTTTGATGATTCAAACTATTCCATTTGGAGTTGTAGAATTGAAGTCTACCTTTCCTCTCTAGGGTTTGATTTTTGGATGTTAGTTGTAAATGGCTTCCGTAGTAAAGTGAGTTCTCCCACCGATCTTGATGGAAAAAGAAGAAACTAGTGTAATGATGTAGTAATGAAGGCTATACTCTGTGGGTTATCAGATGATGTCTCCTCAGGTGGACAGATGCATATCAACAAAAATCTTATGGGAAAGATTGAAGAAGCTCTATGGAAATGAGCCTACCACTGTAGAACCAGTTTGTGAAGATAGGATGAGAAATGCATCTCATGTATCTGCAAATGATGATAGAAGATCTACTAGCAACCGCAACAATGATGAAGAAGGAACCCACCTCTTCATGGATCAAGAATCAAAAGATGTGAGGCACACATATGAGAATGATCATACAGATCACTCCTACCGACAAGATGTGTTTAGCAGCGATAGTGAAGGTGAAGAAGAAGATGAAGTAGAAGTTGATCTTGAAGGTGAACTTGTAAATGCACTTGAAGAACTCAGTAGAGTGAGAAATGAATACAAGTTATTCAAGAATGCTGCTATTGTGGAGCAGAACTGGTTGATCAGATACCTTGAAGAATCTGAGAAATGCATCTCAGAGTTGAAGACTCAACAAGAAGACACCAAGGAGTGCTGGTGTAAAGATCTAACATCTGAGTTAGAAGTAAAAGATAAAGAATATTAGTAGCTGGTAGGAGAAATGGAGATTCTCTGAAATGACCTTGAGAAGTGTTAGGACGAGCTCAAGGTGAGAATCCGGTTTGATGGCAACAGTGATGCCTTGGACAAAATGTTGAAAAAGAAAAAAGCATACCAAGGACACTGAAGGATTAGGAAGTGGTGCCGATGAATGCTCCACCAACAAGAATGTTCCCCACAATGAAATTTTGTTTGTCTCCTCAAATGGAGAGAACAAGGGATAGACCTTCACTGTCCGAAATACTCCCTGGAAGAAGATTTATCTAACCACAATCGGTGAAGACATGCAGACAAGAATGAAGACCAGTGCTACAAGAAGGAGGAACAATGCAGATCCCAAAGGAAAAGGAAAGATGGGAGAAGACAACTTCACCAAAAGAAAGAACATGAGAAGATGACAAAAAATACCTCCTATCAGTAGAGGAAAAGGAAATTATACCACCCACAAGTCAGAGCAAGTGTGGAAGAAGAAGGGACCATATGGAAGAACTGCAGAAGGTGAACATCCCAGGGTCCATCCCCAAAGAAGTAGACATGGAGTTACCAAACTGGTAAGATCTGCCCATGCATGACATAATAAGTTTGTAAGTTATAAATCTTCCTTCTTCAGTTATTGATTTGCATGTAATGGTCATCATCATAGGGCATAAGAATGTAGAAAGGGATCTAGAAGGAAAAATCTAGGATCTCATAGATATCATGCAAATGAGAAAAATATATCAAGGAGTAGATACATGCATATCCCCTCTCCCAGTTATGTAAATAGTGTTTGTTATAACTGCAATAGATCTGGCCATAGAAGCGATGAATGTAGGAAGAAGAACTCACAGTTCTATGGAAACTAGTGGAACAAAATTGCTCAGTATAGTAGCAGTTATAGAAGATATGAGCAACAAAGACCTACATGGAACCAAAGGAGAAATGTCCCTACAGAATTAAGAGATCCATCAGCTTTGATTGCCGGTCACAATAACATGACTAGAAGAAGATGATCTAATCGACACGTTAGAGGGTTCCCCAATCATGAGGTTGGGATGGATGTTGTGTGCTACTATAGTACTCCTTCCAGTTATGTGGAACAATCTGGAAATGGAAGGACCAATCAATAGAAGAAGGTAATACCTGCTCCCAAGATTGAAAATGGGAAGAAAAATGAGATCAAATAGAAATGGAGGAAGAAGCAAGAGGATGCATCCATGGACCGAAACTGTGCATTCAATGCATAGGTGATATCTCCCAAGGATTAAAGGAGATGCAGTACCTTAGGGGTAGTAGTACACTAACTTTATCATTCACCCCCTCAGTGGAAGAGGATAGATAGAGAACAAGTTGATGCCAATAAGAAAGAAGGAAATAAGAAGATAAACATGTGTAGTGGCTACCTTGGCTACACACCTATAGATGAGAGATGGATCACTACTACATCTGTCAAATTGTTGGCATCAGATGCAAAGTGACACAAGATATTAGGAGTTACAAAAAGGTGCTTTGGTAGTGATGATGGATCGATACAAGAAACCAATATGTGCAGGTTGAACTGGTAAGAATGCTAACAGGTACTTGCAGGTTACATAAGACAATGAGGTTGGAGATCATTGCATTAGCCCTGGTAGCATGGAATGAGGAGTTTATGTCTTAGGTGGTGCTGATGAAGACCTGAATGACATATGTTGGCCTGGTTGTTGATCATGCATGCATGCATCCTTTGAGGGATAACTAGTTAATTTATGACATGATAATGATATTGTATGACATTGTGTACTTCCAAGATCATGTCATAGGATGTGGTAGATATAAAGGAGCTAATAGATCATTAGATTGATCACATATTCATAGATCAACTGATATATTAAGATGATTAAAGCTCTGGTATTAGACCTGATTGACATTATGGACCTGAGATGTATGACTCAGGGGGAGTTCAAGTGCTTATGAAGCAGACCCGACATGCTTGAACTTATGGTGTACCAGCTGCATCAAATGCAAAAGATGGGAATTATTGTAGGAATACCCAGGAGAATTTCATGGTTAAGGGTATCTACTTTTCCAAGTGGTTGCACTCATAGCACAATCACACTTGATTCTAAAGAAAATTTGATATCAAGTGGGAGATGATGTAGTCTAATCGATAGGTAAGAAATATTCACTGACACATCATTCTGCAATTGAGTGCTTTAACAATTAGTATCGATTTAGTATGCTCAATTGGTGTCAGTTGATAGTTAAGCCCTCCATCTCAAATGTCGTGAGATTGAGAGGATGCAAGGTATGATGATAAAAGAAGAAGATGCATCCGATAGAGCAAAAAGGGGAGAAAAATCTCTGTCAATGTGTTCTTCTCAAATTCTGATTTCCCTATCCCCTCTGTAAGAAAATTTAAAGCCTCTGTTGCATGTGGAGAGAACGATAAGAAAATCAAAATCTAGAATAACATATAACAAGGTTTATACGAAACCTTCTACACTTTAAGCCTATCCTAGGCTTAGCTGGGTATACCTCTTGTGAATACTTTCACAATTATAATATAAGATCCACAATAAACCAGTGTTAGAAACCTATGAACCTCATCACCTCAACAATACTGAAACTAAAGAGAAAAGAATGTGTTCATTTTCAGTCTTGACCCCAAGGAAGATAGAAAAAATCCATAAATGATATCAGTGCCTATTCTGGGATATAGAGTCACCCAAACTAAACAAGAATTCCAAATCTGAATATTCACATACATCTCATTCCTTCAGCTTTATCAACCTAATATATGCCTGACATATATATATAACTCTTTCCTTTATGCTAGACCCAGTCATCAAATTCAAGCAGAAAACTATTGATTTACTAACAGAAAGGTTTCACATATGTTTAATTCCTCTCCTTGAGAGAAAAACCTAAAACATGTCTGTAAGATTGCCTTGCAAACCATATTCAATCAAATAACCCTAGATTATTCAAAAGAAACTAGTAAATCAATGAATGCACACAAGAAGACAACAAAGATCTAGGCTCAAAATGCTTTGATCTGTATATTAATATTCATTTTTAGAATTGTACATAACTCAAGGTGATTTCTAAAAGACCCAGAAAACCTTAGATATATTTCGGCAGAGTTTATTTACAAATTCTTGTGATCCTTTTTTCAATAGTCTTGGTATCCATTTATAATGATATGGATGCAAACAAGCTTTGGAATTTCCTAGGAATAGTTTGTTACAACCGTAATTCCCTCTTGAAAGAGGTTACAAATAACCTTCATCCCGAACTTCCTGAAGGTTGTTACAATGCTACAACATCAGTTGATTATTCTTGATCCTCTGCTTCTTGCACTATATATTTGTCTTTCCATCCCTGAAATACGTCATCATTGGGCCAAGAGTAGCTAATAATTTTCTTCTTCAATTTATTTAATCTTTTCTAGGTGCTTCTTAACTGCTTGACTTCTGCCTCCAAAAAACCATAATGTGACTTCATCTTTTTAATTTCTTCAATTGTTTGAATAAATAAAGATGTGTCATCTGAATTGATGACTTCATTTATCCGTTGAGACAATTTATGTTGTATCTCATCAAGCCATACTTCTTCATCTTTCAACTGACTTGAACTAACAAAACCTCTAGGAAATATTTCAAACTTCTGGTTAGCATATTCTTTTTTGTACATGTTATCCTTTCTCTCTAGACCAACTCTTCCTTCTGCTAACCTAGACATACCTTTAACCAACTCACATGTGGATTTAATATTGGCATCAACCTCTGCCTCTTCATATGATGAGCACATAAGTTCCAAATTTGTTTCCCTTCCCATCCATTTATTTAAAATTGGCTCCAGAGTAGCCTTGTCTTCCTTCAAATTAGTCAACATGCTTAAAAATCTTTTCATATATATATACACAATATAAGCCCCTATTGTGTCAGCAAACTTTAAAATTGTTCCCCTGACCTTCTCCTCATATTTACTTGCAAATATGGTTTGATCCTGCTTCAATTTTTCCATTTCATCTTGAATAGACTCAATAGATTGGAAACCAGGATTCACAAGGGACAAGGGAAACTCAATGATCGGACTAGTAGATGGAGGTTTAGATGGGGAAGAAGCAATCATCAATGTAGAAGACTCACCTTGATGATGTTGCCCTACTATTTGATTCTTCAATTTAGTAATCATACTATCCCTTTGAGCTATTTCAGCTTGGGATTCATTGTAAGCTTTTAGGATTACCTCCAACTTGACCTAGAGATCAGCCTCTTCCTTGGCCTCCTTTTCAGCTACAACCATGTTGAATTTTGCTGATTCCAAAATTGTGCCAGTAGCCTCTACTACCTCTGTGTCCTTTACTCTCTTCACAATAATGCCTCGGAGATAGCTAGACTCCGAGGTGTCTTTCCTCTTTTTTCTCTCTTCCCTCCTTAGCGACCACATGACTAAAGCAGCATGATCATTGCTATAAGTTATTCCTTCCAAGGGATTTGTCTCCTTCCTTATAGCCTCAAGCACTAATGCATCTGCTATATCCCATTCAGGGAGAATCAACACCCCTGCTTCTGCAATCATTTTCCTCCCCTATTCAGGGGTAATATTCCCCAATTTTGTCAACATTTCTTTCTTTATGTCTGCTTCAACTGTAGATGCATCTTTGTGAGGATTCTCATTTTTTTTTCTCACATCTTGCCTTGAACTGGCTTACATTTCTCCTCCAAACAAACTGCAAGAAGGATCTTGATTTGATGAAACTATCATCTGCCAAAAAATTGCTCACTGGCCTGCTTAATGACAGGGTCCAGTTCTTTTCCTATAAAGTCCTCTGCAGTTAGGTCCATTTGGGTACTTGTCGGTTCTTCATGCATTCCTTCTTGCAACTCCTCATAAGTGAGAGCAATTTCCCCAAGGCTTCCTAATTGCAGCAGTTGTTCTACTACTACATGTTCATCCCCTACATGGATTGGGGATTGAGATGGAGAATATAAAGGCTCATTTGTTTGTACCTCTTTTCCTGCCCTTTGCCTTTTAGGAGAGTCTTGGATCTCCACAACATCTACTAATGGCCTTTTCCCCTTTGAGGAGGAAGATTCACCTTTTGTTTGCATTAGCACATTGTAAGTAGGTCTCTTGTGCATCACATAATCACCAAGAGGCAATGCCTTTGCAAATGCAGGTTTAGCTAAGATAAGTTTAGCCTTTTCAGGGTCATTATTTAATATACCCTCCCTCTTCTCCTTTAAAGTTTGCATTAAATCTTCAAAATAAAGAATCAAAAACTTGACCTTTTTTTCAAACGGAGTAAAACTGGCCAGGGGGTCATAGCTACTATCAAATTGGTGGATGAAGTCTAGAGATCTCTTAAAAGCTATCCACTTTTCTTTCCTCAATTCCTATTCATCTAAATTAAACTCATTTCTGATCAAATCTTCAGGAAAATGGAACTGGTGGGCCCCACCCTTGCACACAACTCTCTTCTTAAACATGCCATTAAAGAAACCCTCTGGGTCGACAAATCTTGCCACTGTAGTAGACAACCTGTATGGCCAAAAGAAATCATGAAAATGTTTCCAACCACCCTTGGTGATTACAAACTGATGTGCCACAGTAATAGTTGGGAAAATTGTTCCTTTCCCCCTATTTTTGAATTCTGCTTCTTGCAAGCCTCCAATCTACCTCAGGACCTCAACAATTCCTATCTTCAATGGGACTTAATATGGGAGCAAATATGGAGTTCCTCTAAAACCCAAAACTCTAAACATAGTGGAGACATGGTACATATATATGTCACCCCAATTATGCACAATCTTAACATCTTGAGCAAATTCCTTAGGCCTAAGGAATTCAAGGAGAGCTTTAGGAATCCTAGGGTTCAATGGGCACAAAAGAATTCTAATCCTAGATGCAAAACATCTATCAAACTTTAGGTAACTTATATCTTCTCTGTCCCAAAACAAAATTGTGCTCCATAGCTGAACGGGCATCTCCTCGCCATCTTTTTCTTTAATCAGGTCCATTTCATTAGCAAAATATTCAGCACCTTTAAATAGAAACATGTGCATGAGGAGAGAGTACCATCCAAAAGGTCTGTACACCTTATCATTTTTTATTCCTATCAATCCCTCATGAATGGTATCAGTGAGATAAGGTGCAAAATCAAAAGTCACTGCCAGAGATGGGTTCAAAATCTGTGCTATCATGAGCATATGGTGGGTTGGCATAGTAGTTTCTGCATCCTCCCCAAAAATTTTACATAAGGACCAATACATCCCTTTAGCCCTCAAAGTTAATAAGTTTAATGAAAATAGTTCCATGGTGCTAGGGCCTACAACTGTTAGTCCTCCTATTTTGGCGAAGAATTCCTTCGAGGGGCCATTTTTGAGGTGGTCTCTCTGTGCATCATAGACCTTTGCAAGTGTTTCAAAATTGATGGGCTCTAAATAATTTGATACACCACTGAGTCTAAAAACTCTCTTGAACTCATCATCATTTATTTCAAATAGAGACCCTCCATTTACATTCTTTATAATCTTGGTATTGGGATCATAATTATTGGCAATTTGGGTTAACAAGTGCACATCCATGAAAACCCCAGAGACTATGAGCTTCCCAACATCTAGTTCCCATACACTATTCATAGGAGTAGGGGAATTTCTCTGGCTAAAAACCACTTTGAAAAGTACCAAACCTGATATTCTTATCTGGGGATCCCTAAATCAATTCCCTTTATTGTATAGGCCATCACCAATTCTCAGGCGGGAAGCTTTAGGCACCAATTCTTTCATTTTTCCTGGAGCATTAGTGGACCTATTTAATTTCTCTAAACAGTCATCACAAATGTCTCTCTCTTGGTAATTAACCTTCCTCATGAAATCTCTTCTTGGTGCCATCTTAGAATTACAATTATTTTAATTAAATTTTAGACAAATTTCTTGAGAAATCAAACACCTAGTGATACCAATTCAACTGTAACTGTTAATCAATTTGCAGAAACTTACCTGTTGCTTGAAAAAATTTCACTCTGTGCACTAGTTCCTGTGCAAGGTTCTTCGAATTGATGCCAAATTTTCAACTGATGTGAAGATTACTACGACAACTGAGAATTGATTAGAAACAATTAAGCCACATGCTTCGGCAATTAATTCATAATTGAATTCAAAAATGGCTCCAACGGACCACAAAATTTTTCTAAGTGTTTTGCCTTTTCGCTGTTTTGCGAAGAGTAAACTTCACGCATCTTTGCATCACGAAACAACGCCAACTGTTGGATCAACAATAAGATGCATGTTCTTTACCTTACCTACGTCATCCTTGTTTAGAAAGGGCCCCACCATCCTTTCACTATTTTGCGAAGAGTAAACTTCGCGAAGAGTAAACTTCGCGCATCTTTGCAATGCAAAACAACGCACATCATCGGATCATCTTCAAGTTGCTCAACCTTTAGTGTTCACCGTGACTGCTTGTCCTACTAATTGTGTGTAACCGCCACCACTAGTAGTTTTTTTGCTGTTTCGCGAAGAGTAAACATCTTGCACCTTCACCATGCGAAACAACACGTGGCATTCGATCAACTTCAAGTTGCTCGACCTTTAGTCTCTTTAGTCTTCAAAGTGGGCCCTCTTCGCAAATTCACTCATCTGCAAACTGTCAGCTAATATCTCCACATGGCCATCACTTATTAGCTCAAGAATTTTGCTGGTCTCCACATTTGAACCACCATGTGTCTCATTGCACCATGAATTTCACCAACACCACCACCTTTTCAAACGGACCAATCCAGAAATCCAATTGGAGCCACATGTCCCATTGACAGGTCACTTTATATCTTAGTTGTACATCCAGTTGTATCACCACCTAATTTGCCACGTCATAGCTAGCTTTGTTTCATTGTTTCACGAAGGATAAACATCATGTTACTTTTCATTGCAAAACAACACACGACGTCCGATCAACTTCAAGTTGATCAGTATTTAAACTTGGGAGCCACTTACCTACCGGGCCCACCACCTTTCACTGCTTCGTGAAAGGTAAACATCTTGTACCTTTTGAATGCGAAACCACACGCACTGTCAGATCAACAATAAGATGCATGACTTTTATCCTTCATCGTGACTGCTTTGCTTGGGCCCACCACTTTTTGCTACTTTGCGAAAGGTAAACATCTTGCACCTTTCCAATGCAAAACCATGCACACCATTAGATCATCTTTGGATATGCACATTCTTTAACTCGCAAGAAAATCTATCTATCGGGCCTACCGCCCTTTCGCTACTTCGTGAAAGGTAAATTTCACGCATCTTCTCATCGCAAAACAATGCCTGTCATTGGATCGACCAGAACTTGCACAAACATTATGAAACCCGACACATTAATAAATGAAAATAAGACTTAGGAAAAGGGGCATTAATAAAAAGAATTTTATATCCCGCCAAGGCAAAGACCTAAAAAAGGACCCCTTCTCTAATGATGGACCACCCTTTCACTTAAGTGGAAAAATGTAACAAGAAAAAAGAATGCAAGGCTGACAAGATGGAAAAGGTGAATTTGCAAAAACCCCAAACCCTTGGACAAAAAACCCTTCAAAGGTAGAATGAATCCATGAAAGCCCAAAATTAAATGGATTGAAAAGAGAAAAACACCCAGAATTCTAAACAGTGATAACACAAATCCCGATACATACAAGGAGGAGAGAAACCCTGATAGTGACCTTTGCCATTATTGTCAAAGGGGGAGAAAGATTCTATAGTATATCACATACTACGTGTGTGCGAATCCATGGATCACACAAAAGGGGAGAGAGAATATGTAGTATGCCGGATACTACATGTGTTGACATCAATGCCAAAGGGGGAGATTGTTGCCATTGTGTTGTCATTGATGTCAACCGGTATAAGAGATGCATGTACAACACTGTCATGGATGCATATAGGATGTGATGTCTTTGATATCACCTAGTGTTGCAGGTCACCGGTAAGGGAGAGAGTGTCATTCAGTATGATGACCATCAGAGTCATCGGTACACAAGTTAGTGTTTGACTTGTGTGGAATATATGGACAAGAGATTGGTATGATATAACAACCGGTAAATGATGACATCTATGAGTGGGAAAGATGTTGGGATATTGATTGTGATGAAGAGGTGGAATGTTACCTAAATCACATCAACACTGGAGGAGAAATGTGTATAGGTCACTGGTATACTGTGTGGATGAAAAACAACAGGACTGCCACCAGACAAAGATGGAGTCACCAATTGAAGAGAAGACTGACAGTGAGTGTTCCCAACTAGATCACATGTGCCTGTTTGAAGATATGCTTCTCAAATAGGGAAGCCACACTGGTGCATTGTAGGTTGCAAATGACAAAGATCCACTCCCACCGGTAAGTGGAGCTTATCTCCTATTATGCAAAGTGTGCATCATAGAACACCGAGATAAGAGAGAAGAGTAGAAGGCAGGTGATTGAAGGCTAACACCAGATGAACAAGTGAAACACTAAGATGCCTCAAGTGCATGAAATCAGGGATATTCACTGGACCAACAGAGAAGGCATGTTGAGATATGGTCCAGGTTGATGAAGAAGAAGACAAAGTTGAGTAGCTACAGATAGAGAGTGTAACTAGTATGCAGATGCCTCAGATGAAAATAGTTGAAGGTTGATGACATGGTGTCATCAAGGTGTTTACCGGTAAGTATGTCCACTGTTAATGCTAACAATGTGCAGATGCACAAGATTCCCATCTGATGAGGATGTGCATAAGGTAGGTTAGCAAGTGTGCTGGCCGATTAAGTGTTCCACCAGAAGAGAAGCAGAGTGCAAAGTTAAAAGTATACCGGTTAGGGTATAACTGGTAGGGTTAAGGAACCAACTAGAGAACCTGGTAATGGAATTGGTCGGTGATCCCATCCATACCGACGCAGATGATCTAGCAAAGGTAGATGCTGACATAGGGGCCATGTGGAAGTGAAGTGGCATGCATGCATAGGTCGGCTTGCTGAGTTGCTAAAGTATCAAGCGGTGAGGTAGCTAGTGACAGGTCAAAATTTATGTCGATTGCGTGAGTCACGGGACATGCAACAGAGGTTTGCGGCTTGAGGTCAGATGGACAACAGAGATCCAACATAGACTATTTGACCAGATCAAGGTAGGTGAAGGGAAACACAAAACCATTCTTGGTGATCAACCAAGAAGATCCACTGATAGGTTAAATGCAGATTGCTAAAAATAGAAGGCATGATCAAGAAGGCATGACAATGGTGAGATTGATTGATGAGTTACAATTCATTAGTCAAGGTGAACATATCTCATGAGATCTGATTGGATTTGGTTTGCCTCAGGATTACTGAAGAAACCCTAACCGCCCAAAATTTGAATTGGATTTTGGTGGGAAAACCTGTATACACCTAAAAATGGTCTAAACATAATTAATTAAATAAGAAATTATTTAATTAATCCCCCTCCCCAATTTAATTGAATTTATTAGCAATTTGATTAAATTCTTCCACTCATCTACTTATTAATAAATCTAAGGATTTATTTAATAGGTTAATTCAATAGTCCCCTTTGATTAATGAATTCAAATTAATTAATCCCTCCCCATTTAAATTCATTTCTTCTAATCTTCTAATTAATTAAAACAAATCAATTTATGAGTTGTTGAAAGTTAATTAGTCGTTTCCTATTATTTGAATTTTTAAATTCAAATTGCCCACATGCCTCCTAACTTCTAACCACCTAAACTAACCACTTCTAAACCTAACCCATTCCATCTAACCCTTGGTTTAATTAAACCTATCTTATCTTGCACATCCTAACCTCCTTATCCTAACCTCCTATAGTGTGGATACTCTTCCCTTGAGACACATGGCATTCTTGGGCCACATGTCCCCTTTCCTTAGACACTTGCCCTCTCATGAGCAAAGCTTCTTGACACTTGTCACCATAGAGACGACAAATGTTCCCTTTCCTCCAACCTCTTTTCCAACCTCCTCGAATTTCACCCTTGATATCTTCAAACTCAATCTTGACCATTGATTCCTGCCACCTCAACCCTGCCCTTGGAAATTCTATAAATATCCCCCATTTTGGAGCAATAATCATCCCATCTCATTTGCATTTTAGGCATTGTTACTATAGGCATAATATCTCTTAACATATCATTTGAGCATTGTTATTATAGGCAATTGCATCTTAGATCTAGCTTAATTTGATTATTTTCTAGCATAATTGTTGAATCATGTAGCTTAATCATTCTCTTTTCTAGCTTAATTGCATCATTATCATTTCAAATCCTCCATCTAGGTGTAGTCAAGTCACTAGAATTTGCTTATCCAAATTTGAGAGAAAATCCACACTCGCATCTCTTAGGAGGTGATAGATCGCTTTGCCATGGTTTTATCTTTCTTTGTTTTAAATTTGCTAACCATACTTGTAATGATCTATTGAGTGTTTGTGTTGCAACTGCAGGTATCACACTTCACATACATGACATTTTGGCAACCACTCTAGGGCCAGAAATCTGATTTTTGGCCTCTCAAGCGTCATCAAATCTTCATTTCTGGACAACTTGGAATCAGAATCTTGTACGAGTTCCTTTTCTGGCTCGTACGAGCTCCTTTGTGAACTTGGATGATAATTCTTTCTTACTCATATGAGCTTCTGATTTGTCATACAAGCCTGCTTTTGCACTCGTACGATCTCAAAAAGATACTCATACGAATAGGTAAATCGTGTTGTATGATATTCTGCTTCTGTGTTTTTAAAATAGACTGCATTTTTGAAGTTTCATGCTTTAATTCAATTATTACTAATTCTAAACCTGGTCTGTTTGTGAGTTTTTTGGCAGCCTAACTGGTTTTTTGCAGGACGATTGTCAGAGATTACACTTGTCAAAGCTTCATTTCAATAAAACATATCATGACTACTAATGCATTTATTTTGCAGGTTGCCTAGGAGGACTCAACTAAACTCTATGTCTTCTTTAATCTTTCTAGGCACACTTGATTTTGGTAATGGAAATGAACAATCATGTCTTATGTGTTTTGATGATAGGCGAGTATTCTCTCACCTTTCTTAGGTGATCAGAAAGATAGAATCATCCTTTGCTTTCATTAGTGCATTTTTTTAGCAGGCCTGCCCTCCTGAGGAGCTAATAACTCTTAGCCATTAAGGTCGGTGAGAGGGGAACAGCTAATGCCAAGTAATCCAACCCACTATAAAATAAATATGATTTGATGAAAATCAAGTCAACGATAGTGCTTAGGAATAACTCTCCTTCGTACCTTCAGGTATATCAAACCTTGCTTTTCAAGGCTGGGAGACCTCTTAATTGAGTATTATACCCCGACGCATCGAATGGATCCCTTACTAGTTCTGGTTAAATTAGAAGCTACCTGATACACCTCTGAAAGGGTTGTAATAATTGTGTAAGAGATATAGTAACTCTCCCAAGACACTTTCCATATCATGCCCCCATTAACCTTTGGAGTCAGATAGAACGATGTTGAGAATCCATTGTGTGAGACTCAGCGGCCGTATTCTGATTAGCTATTGGGTGTGTACCTAAGCTTGCAAGAAAAGGTTTTCTCTCTTAGCCAACTTTCTTAGGTAGCATAATGTGCTTGAAGGTCACTAATCATACCGCATGTTTGCTGTGTATTCATCCCTAAATCAGAAAATCAAACATTTAAAACTGGAAAACAAAAGCAAAACATTAGACTTCATTGATCAAAATTCGGCCAAACAAACATATTTTTCTCTATTCTATTCTCTGTCGTACGAGAAATATAGTTTGTCATATGAGCTGGTAAAATTATCATACGAGCCTATTAGCATAAAATCTTTTGTCGTATGGCTTATTAAGTTTTTTCATATGAGGCCTTTTGTTTATCATGTGGCTTAGGGGGAATTGTCGTACGAGCCTGTGCTTTGTCATATGAAATTACTTATTTGTCATATGGCATTATATTTATTGTCGTTTGAGGTTGCTTAAATAGTCATACGAATTTTTGTCTCTGTTGGTCTAGAGTTGTCTTCTTGAACATCTTTTTCTGATCTGTTATATTTGCTGGGTCAATTTACAGTGATCATAAACACCTGTTCTCTTTCATTATGTGCTTGGATTGTCTCCTTTGTTCCCTTGGTCAACTTATCATCTATCAAATCAGACTTTAGAAATAAACACCTCAAGATTTTCAAGTACTCACCCTCAATAAGTTCAAAATCTAAACATCTCAAAGTGCATCATCACCCTCTTTGATAAACTGATCACTCAAAACATAGTTTCTTATCAGGATCTATCATCCTTTATCATGAAACTACAATGATTGGTTAGAATAATCTTGTCCCACATCGTAGGATATATTGTTCCTATTGGACTTGATTTTTATCAAATCATCATCATTGCACTCCAAAATCAAAGATCGAAAAACTTGCAAACTTTTAAACACTTGAATCATCTTTTCATGTCATATCATGCTATCACATTTATGTTGATAGTTGATCACTTATCAAAACAACTTTTGGACAATTGAATTCTAGCACAATATCTAACACACGTGTATGCCCGTTCTAACTAGAGCTCAGAGATGAAGAATCGCAGAGATGGAAATCGAAACATTTGAAATAACTGAAGAGCATAGAACCATGGAACATGAAGAAGAAATAAAAGTTGAAGGAGAAATAACAGAACAAAATATCAAAGACATCAAAAAAGATCCTCAATTCAATAAATTTATGGAGAAATTATTGGAGGGAGGAAAAGAAAAGTATTTCCTAATGTTAGCAAAATCTGGTGCTACACTCCCCCAAGATTTTGATGTGAAAAAATTGACACAAAAGAAAAGTGATCCTCCTCCTAGTAATGAACAATATGAGGATATTTTTGGTCTCAAAATGAATGACACATCAATTCCTAGTAACACCAGAACCAATGAAGAAACTTACATTCCCAAAAGAGATGAAGTAGAAATTCTGAATAACATTCAATCCAATGAAGATACAAGAAGGGATAGAGATGAAAAAAGAAGAGATCCAGATCCTCCTAGAGTAAAAAATAATGGTTATGAAAGAACAAATCATGTTGATAATCCTATCACAACTCTCACACAAAAAATACAAACACAAATTCAAGATATGCAGAGAGGAAATGTTAGAAGATACTCACTTCAAGAAATCTGTCCTTATCCATTCGACATAAATCTAAACATGATACCATTTCCTATAGGTTGTGAAACTCCTAGATACGAAAAATATGATGGAAGAACTGACCCTCAAGATCATATATGAGAATTTTGTACAACGAGTATGGAATTTGCACATGAGGATACCTACTTAATGAGATTATTTCTGAAAAGCTTAACTAGACTAGCTATGGAATGGTTCTCCAAACTTCCACCTGGAATCAGATCATTCTCAGAGTTGGTGGATAAGTTTGTTTCACAATACTCTTACGACACACAACATGAAGTAACAATGCTAGACCTATGTAATTCCAAATAAAAGGCTAGAGAACCTTTCATGACATTTTTACAATTATGGAGATGGTTAGCTTCACGGTATCCTCGTACAATGCCAGAGTATGAAAAATGGACATATTCATCGACAACCTAAATGATCAAATGAGTTATTATCTAAAAATACAAGAAAATCAAATTTTTGGATAAATGATTGATAATGGAATCAGAATGGAGGAAGCCATGATAAAGAAAGGTGAATTGAAAATATACAAAGACGGAGTTCATCCTCCTAACAACACTAATAACAACAATCACAATGATAAGCCAAAGTTTTGGAATAGAAATAGTAATGTCGTCAATGATGGAATAATGGATAACAACAATGTGAAACCAAAGCAATCAGTTTTTAATTTATCTACTCACTCAACAATGACTTAGCAAAACAATCATCACCAAAAAGCAACTATCAAAAGTTTCTTTTGAAGACAATTTACAAACATTAGTGAACCCCTTGGGTTAGCACTAAAGATGCCTCTCGCAAACAAATTGATTACTTTGCCAGAAGAAAGGAACTACGAACCTTAAATAAAACCACCTTGGTGGAATGATAACCATTATTGCGATTTCCATCGAAACAAGGGACATCACACAAATACTTGTCAGCGGCTGAAACATGTCATCCAAGATTTTATTGATAATGGAATAATAATTATGGATGGACATACAATAAAAAAATCTCATATAGTTTTTAAAAATCCTCTCCCAAACTATGAGAAAGGTGAATCATCAACAACAAATAATGGTAAGGGTAAAGAGAAGGTAAACTATGCTCATACCTATGATAATGTGGTAAATATGATTGTAGTTAAAGAAAAGAAAAATCAAGAACCTGCTCATGCTGTCACATGAAGCAAAGCCAAAGCAGTTTTTCTGAGTCCTATGAAAAACATGCCATCTACTACCAAACAATACAATCTAGTGGATCAATTATAGAAAACACCCACACAAATATCCATCTTAGAACTTTTAAAGTTTTCCCCTGCACACAAAGAAATTCTTGAACGAGCATTAGTAGATACAATAGTGTCCAAAGGTCTTTATATCAATCAATTCCAAACCATGGTTGGAAACCTCATAACCCCTTATTGCTTATCATTCATTGAAGAAGATGACATGTCCTTGAAACATCCCCATAATGCTCCCTTGCATATCGAAGTCATCATTCATAAGACATGAGTTAAACATGCCCTAATAGATGGAGGAGCTGGCTTAAACATTTGCTCTTTGAGTCTTGTCTGTGCTCTAGGTTATTCAGAAGATGCAGTTGATCCCCCAAAAAAGATCACCATTAAAGCCTATGATGAAGAAGAACGTTACTCTAAAGGAATTGGGATGTTACCCATCAGAGTGGGACCTTTATAGAAAGACATAGCATGCCAAGATCTAGACTTAGATTTATCATATAACATACTCTTGGAGAGACCCTAGATACATGAAATACAAGTTGTGCCATCAACATACCATTAGTGCTTAAAGTTTCCCTACAGTGGGCAAGAAATCACGATCTCAACAGATTCAAATCCATTTCAGTATTGTAGTAATCTTAAACCAGTTCAAGAAGTCATTGTTCCTCATAATAGGGAGGCATCATCTTCGAAAATACAATCCAAGGAACAATCATTTGCCTCTATCTTTTCAAGTATGGAAAAACAAATGCAGCTAAGAGATCGAGGGAACAAAGAATATTCAATATCACAATTACCACTTTCTCCTAAATCCTTTGGAAAACCATCAAACTCTAAACAACAACCAATTGTAAAAAATCTTCCGATATTTGATGGAGCATTTGTTAGTGTTGGAACCTTATCAGAGGAAACATAAGGCAAAGATGTGCTACAGTGGCTATACAAGGACAAAGAATTTCAACAAAAGATCAACAATGTTTGCATACCTATAGAAAATTATGGAAAAGGATTTAACATTCTCAAAAAAATGGGATACACTGGAACAGGTCCTATAGGAAAAAGAAAAGAAGGTATCTCAGAATGTATTCAATCTCATACTCAACAAGCTATTGACAAAACAGGCTTAGGATATGGACAAGTTGCTTTACCAGAAGACACATCTTTTAGTCAACAACAAGAGGAATATGAAAATAGACAAGAAGAACTGGCAATTGAAAGAGAAGAAACATTAGATAAGCAACAAACACCAACAAACGTGAAATGGGAAAAGAAACAAGCTTCGAATCAACAAGAGAAACAAACTAAACGCACCTCTCAAACAACATTAAATCTCAATCAAAATAAGAAAGAAGCTAATATAAGTCAAGGAGAGCTCATAGCAAAGTTGACAGAACTCAATCTCAGTCCTGAAGAAGTTGAATATGAAAGAAGAAAAGAAATAGCAACAAAAGCTGATGAAACAAATCAAATACTATATGAACAAATCTGTAGATTGCAAGCTGCAAGTGATACAGATTCTAATGAATGTGAATGGGATTCCTATCACTCTGAAGAATCAGCTGAATAAAATTGCTTTGAAGTAGATGTAGGAGTTGATGTAGTTCACACGTATGCAGGACAAATGTCAGGAACTAGCCCACTTGAATTAGAATCACATTCGCCTGACTTGGACTTAACCGAGGATGATCAAGAGTTTCTTATGCGAGGTCATTCTGATGAGAGTACCATTCTAGACATCGACATACATATTAGAAACTTTGATACATCTTTCATGACCCTTGATACCCTTGAAACATCCCAACCTAAAGACCCCTTACCTCGACTCCACCTTGAGCTTATTGATTGGGAAAATGAAGGACATACCACCATTGATACCTTTCCAAATGACCATGCCATATCTGTATATCTTAATGCAATTGAACCTGTAACAACTTTCACTAGAAATTTCAACAACACATCTTCCAGTCAAGTGGGTGCCAAATCTCCTAGTCGCAAAAGTGAAAATAACGAAAAGAATATCAAGTCTAATGCTGAAAACCATTTCTTGGAAACATTAGATCGGGAAAAAGTAAAAAGAAAGGACACATCTAACAGTGAAAACCTCCTCAAGGCACTGAAAGATGGGAGATTTGACACTTTACCTGAGCACTATCGAGAAAGGTCATCCATTTTGATTGAACCAACAAAGGTAGTTAACATTGGCACAACAGAGAAACCAAAGGTCCTACATCCAATGACTTCTCTATCTGAGAAAGAAATGCAACAATATATGGAATTCTTCAAATGATGACAAATCAATTTTGCCTGGTCCTATGCAGTCATGTCAGGGTTAGATCTAGAGCTTATTATGCATCACTTAAATGTTAGTCCAGGAGCCAAACCAGTCAAATAGATGTTAAGGAAAATGCATCCACATATCTCTATTCTAGTCAAAGCAGGACTAAAGAAATTATTGGATGTCGGATTCATCACACTGGTTACCTATCCTCAATGGGTATCCAACATCGTTCCTATTTCAAAACCAGATAAAAGCATCAAAATATGCATAGACTTCAGAGATCATAATAATGCATGTCCAAAAGATGATTTTCCTTTGCCTAACATCGACATCATTGTAGATTTAACTATTGGACACTCCATGTTTTCTTTAATGGATGGTTTCTCTGGATACAATCAGATCAAAATAGCACTCGAAGATCAAGAAAAGACAACTTTCACATGTCCATGGGGTACTTTCTGCTAGAATGTCATGCCTTTTGGATTAAAGAATGTAGGTGCTACATATCAAAGAGCTATAACAACTATATTTCATGACATGATGCATACATTCATGGAAGACTATGTGGATGACATATTGGCTAAATCATACAACAAAGAAGAACATATAAGGATACTGGAAAATATCTTTGACCGGTTAGAACAATATAAGCTATGAATAAACCCTAAGAAATGTGCCTTTGGTGTCACTTTCGGCAAACTGTTGGGATACATTGTTTCAGCTAGAGGTATCAAAGTGGATCCAGCTAAGGTAAAAGCAATCATGGAAATGGCATCTCCCAAGAATATTAGTCAACTCAGATCACTCCAAGGAAGACTCCAGTCAATCAGAAGCTTTGTTGCTCAACTGGCAGATAAATGTCAACCATTTACTCATCTATTGCACAAAAATGTTCATTTCAAGTGGTACCACCAATGTAGGATGCATTCAACAAGATCAAGGCCTATCTCATGTAACCACCCATCCTAATGTCACCAATTCTAGGAAAGACATTATTACTCTATGTATCAACCACTGAAGCATCATTAGGATTTTTTCTCGCACAACAAGATAATGAAGGAAAAGAATGAGCCATCTACTACATTAGCAGAACATTAGTAGGATACGAGATCAACTATTCACCAATAGAAAAAGCATGCTTGGTGTAGTTTTTGCTTCTCAAAAATTATGACACTATCTACTATCTCACTCCATCAAGTTGATTGCTAAAATTAATCCATTGAAGTATTTGCTTAGCAAGGCAACATTAACAGAACAACTAGCCAAATGGATCACGATTCTAAGTGAGTTTGATATTGAGTATGTTGACAGAAAAGCTATAAAAGGACAAGTCATTACAGACCATCTAGCAGAGGAACCACTTCAAGATGATCATCCTTTACAGATTGAGTTTCCCAATGTTGATATCCTAACAGTCACCACAAAAACATAGCAATTATACTTTGATGGTTCATATACACAACATGGATCAGGAGCAGGCATTTTATTCATCACACCGCAAGGTCATACAATTCCAAAAGTATACAAATTAAGCTTTCCATTCACCAACAATACAACAAAGTATGAAGCTTTGGTAACATGTATCAAAATGGCTATAGAATGGAACATTACACAACTTCAAGTCTTTGGAGACTCTCAATGCGTCATCAATCAAATTAATGATGATTATCAAACAAAGGATGAAAAGTTAATGTTTTATAAAAAGATGATTGATGATATCATGAAATACTTTGTAGAAATAATTTTTCAATAGATTCCAAGGAATGACAACAAATTAGTAGATGCCATGGCTACACTTGCTTCTCTCCTTCAGACACAAAAAAATCAACATCATTATGAATTCCTGGTGGAAGAGTTGTTTTACCTTGCTCATAATTGTCCTGATTACCAAACTATCTATCAACTTGTTGGGCATGATTCCTCTTGTTATGACCAAACTTACACATACCTAAAAGATAATATCCTCTCTCCCGACTTATCAAAAAATCAAGAGAGAAACTTTATTCACCAATCCTCCCATTTTACTCTTGTCATGGATACCCTATTTAAAGAGGTCTAGAGGGTACTCTTTTAAGATGTCTCAAACAAGAAGAATATGAGAAGGCCTTACATGAAGTCCATAATGACAATTGTGGCACTCATTCAAGTGGTCCTACCTTTCAAAAAAAGTCATATGCTTGGGCTATTATTGGCTGACTATGGAACAAGATTCTTTTCAGATAGCTAGAACATGCAAACAATGTTAGATCCATGGGAATTTGATTCACGCACTAGCACAAGAACTTCATGCTTTGGCAACATCTTGGCCTTTCTGCCAATGGGGTCTTGATCTAGTACGTAGGATAAATCTTTCTTCATCTAATGGTCACAAATTCATCCTTGTAGCTACAAAATATTTCACAAAATGGATTGAGGTAGTACCTCTCACAAATATCACAGGAAAACAAATTGTTGCATTTATTTTGAATTACATCATCTGTCGCTATGGAATACCCATGACCATTATCAGGGCGACCATTCAAGAATTAGGATGTATAAGAGCTATGTGAGAAATTCAAGATCCAACACAAATTTTCCACACCCTAATATCCACAGGGGAATGGGCAAGTAGAAGCATCAAACAAAACAATTCTAAAAATCCTCAAAAAGACAGTGAATGATGATGGAAGAGATTGGCACATTCAATTAAACCCTACTCTATGGGCCTACTGTGCCAGTATCCGCACACCAATAGGTGCCACACCTTTCTCTCTTGTTTATGGATCAAAAGCAATACTGCCAATAGAAGTAGAGATACCTTCTCTACGAGTATCATTAAAAGGTCTTATCCCAGATGAAGAACATCGAGTATCTAGATTACAAGAGTTAGAATTAATCCATGAACGAAGACAAAATGCCTTTGATCATTTAAAGGTATATCAACAAAAAATGTGTCAAAGTTATAATCACAGGGTCAAGCCATGAGCCTTTCAAGTTGGAGAACTAGTACTAAAGGAAAATCCACGCAACTAGGTAGATCGAGAAAAGAAAGGAAAGCTTGAACCAAACTAGTTAGGTCCATTTGTGGTCACAACAATATTTGGATCAAGAGCATATCAACTATCAACATAGGATGAAGATCAGCTCGATGAACCCATCAATAGCATGCATCTGAAGAAATTTTATGTCTGAAAAAGTAGAAAATCAAAAACAGTGAAAAAACAGAAAAATAAAAAACAGTGAAAAACGAGAAAAAAAAGAAAAAAAGTGAAAAAGCAAAAAATAAAAAAAAATCAAATATGAGAAAAAGTGCAATAAAAATAGATGGTGAAAACTTGGCAAACAAGGGCTATCTGTCCGCTAGCTCTTCCATCTATTAGTTCATGCATCTTTCCGCTTGCATTCATTTTCCATTAGCATTGTCTATATCCATCATGAAGCCTTTGTACATATGCAGGCATCCCAACAAATCTCTCACCACGGTTTGGATCATTGAGTATATCACAATGACTTTGTTTCTAGGATTGGGGCAAAATTCTTGATCATTTTGAGCTTAATCAAACAGGTAGAACAACAGTTAAACAACCCTTATCAAGCAAAAACTATGACACATCCAACGTTGAATAGGAGATCAAATTATCAACCATCAAACTATCACAAAGTTAGTCTAAATGCATGGATGATATCTTTTGGGTAATGATTTTAACATGATTGTTCAACTTTTTTATCTTGATTTTCGCTATCATGATTTCTGAGTGATTCCAGGATGTCTTTGACTAGAGGAACAAGGAAGGAACATGACATTTTTCTTTTCTACTATCTATAAATTAATCATTAATATGTGCAAATTTGTCTCGGGACATGATCATTAGAGTATCATTGAAGACATTTCCAATTTGCATAATAAAATGGTTAATATTGCCCGTTTTATGCAAGCAACATTCAGGTCATCTCGGTTTAATTATACCTCGATGCTTGTACTAACTTACCATATCAAAAGCCAGGAAAGAAGTGCTCAGGTCATCATGGTTTAATTATACCATTGATGTTTGCACTCACTTCCCACATTTCAAAATCTCAATGATGACAAAAATGCAATAATCCAGTGATTGGTCCGGTCGTAGCGTTGCATTTTCATTTGCATTTAAGCTTGCATTGCATTCTTGCATGGGATCCTGCATGCTCATTTTATCCAAGGTTCAATCTATTGTAGGAATCATCAAGGTATCATCACAAGTGTATATGCAATCAGGCTGATGACTCATATCTCTCCAGATATTGTTGACCCAACAAAAATCTTATGCTACCCCCTCAACAAAACCAACATCAGCATATCCAAATCTTCCTGGAACTTGATATCAACAAACTGTTAGTTCTTTATCTAATCAACCTTATCAAATTTAATCGATCCTATCATGTCTTATACAAGGTGTATCTTTCCTGAAACCAGACATTCTGATCATTCTTGGAACCAGACACTTTGATCATCTTTGTCTTATACAGGAGGTGTCATTCCTGAAACTAGACTGAATCTCGACCTTATCAATCTAATCAATCAAGCTTTATCAATAATCAAGAACCACATCACCATGATTGCAGAACTCACATTTTCATCAAACACAGTTGCAGAAATTAAATCATTTCTAATCGGGATATCAATTTTGCAAAAATTCGCAAAACTCCAAAGGTCAATTATCTCAATTGATGTCCCGAGGGGGCATCATCATACTGCAATCTATCAATCAATAGCTGGGGCATCCCATCGAACCAAAATCATCATGAAAATGAGACTATTCTTTGAATCAACATGTCATCACACCTCGCTTCAAAGAGGGGCAAAATGTATACACCTAAAAATGGTCTGAAGATTATTAATTGAATAAGAAATTATTTAATTAATCCCCCTCCCCAATTTAATTGAACTCATTAGAAATTTGATTAAATTCTTCCACTCATCTATTATTAATAAATCGAAGGATTTACCTAATAGGTTCATTTCAATAGTCCCCTTTGATTAATTAATTCAAATTAATTAATCCCTCCCGATTTAAATTCATTTCTTCTAATCTTCTAATTAATTAAAAAAAATCAATTAATGAGTTGTTGAAATTTGATTAGTCTTTTCCTATTATTTGAATTTTTAAATTCAAATTACCCACATGCCTCCTAACTTCTAACCACCTAAACCATTCCATCTAACCCTGGGTTTAATTAAACCTATCTTAGCTTGAACATCCTAACCTCCTATGGTGTGGATACTCTTCCCTTGAGACACATGGCATTCTTGGGCCACATATCCCCTTTCATTAGACAATTTCCCTCTCATGAGAAATGCTTCTTGACACTTGTCACCATAGAGATGACAAATGTTCCCTTTCCTCCAACCTCTTTTCCAACCTCCTCCAATTTCACCCTTGATATCTTCAGACTCAATCTTGACTGTTGATTCTTGCCACCTCACCCCTGGCCTTGGAAATCCTATAAATATCCCCCATTTTGGAGCAATAATCATCCCATCTCATTTGTGTTTTAGGCATTGTTACTATAGGCATAATATCTCTTAGCATATCATTTGAGCATTGTTATTATAGGCAATTGCATCTTAGATCTAGCTTAATTTGGTCATTTTCTAGAATAATTGCTGAATCATGTAGCTTAATCATTCTCTTCTAGCTTAATTGCATCATTATCATTTCAAATCCTCCATCCAGGTGTAGTCAAGTCACTAGAATTTTCTTATCCATATCTGAGAGTAAATCCACACTTGCATCTCTTAGGAGGCGATAAATCACTTTGCCATGGTTTTATCTTTCTTTGTTTCAAATTTTCTAACCATGCTTGTAATGATCTATTGAGTGTTTGTGTTGCAGCTATAGGTATCACACTTCACAGGCATGCCAAAACTAGTTTATAAATATGGAAGCCAAAAATGATGAAGGATACCATTGAATGAGAAAGTGTTTCTATATGTGAGAAGAAATCAGTCAAGTGCTCACCAAGAAGAAGAAGAAGAGACTAAGTGTGATGAAGAACATGGTTGAAGTGTTCAAGCAACAATAGTGAGGCAACCGATAGTCAGCGACTAGGTCTGACAGAAGAGAGAATTGGCAGTGACCATACTGACAGAGAAGAGTTGTAGAAGATTGCAAAGAAGGCAAACATAGAATCAATAGAGTGTAGTACCAGTGGAGAGCATTAGTGTAGCAGAGAGAAGGGAGAACCGACAAAGAGAAAAACTGATAGAGAGCTGAACCGACAAAGTAGAAGAAGATACTCAATCGGTGAAGGTGTAGTAGAGATCAAGTTACATTAGGAGATTACTTTGCAGCTGAGAGGTGAACAAAGATCCGACAAAGAATCTGGGAGAGGAGAACCAGTAGAGAGATTTGCAGAAGAGTTACAAAGTTCTTTTGTAACAAGGCTATTACCTTTGTAATTGATTATGTTTATTGAAGATCACTGAGTTGGAGCTCGGTGTAGGGGTTGGTGCTCCTTGGGTTGGTTTCCTAAATTAGGGGTTGTAGCTCCTTGGGTTGGTGTCCTAAATTAGGGGTTGGTGCTCTAAACATTGTAATCATAGATTCATTGTGATGTTGGATTGGAGTTGTAGACTCCAACAACATTTCTCACCAAGGTTTTTCTCATCTTGGGTTTTCCTCATATATGCCAGTGTTATGTGATGTCCCCTTTATGTGTGAGTGCATTTGTGATTGTCTCCCATCTAATTGGTAAGTCTTCTTTCTATTAGATCTGATAACCAATATACACACATAGAATAGATAAAGGGAAAATTTTGCAAACCACTGATTCAGCCCCCTCTTAGTGGTACATTATGTCTAATAACTTAACCATAAACTGATATAAGCATGAGAGAGCACACACATGAAACTCAAGGTTTTATGTAGAAAACCCAAGAAGGGAAAATCCATAGAGAATGCTAATTCTCAAGTATGAAACAACTATTAGGGTGACACCGATTAAGGTGATTTTTAAAAAGGGCGGCTCACTACCAAAATGCTCACTGTAGGTGGGATCACTACCCAACTAAAACTGCTAAAAAAAGAGGGCTCACTGCCCAAGAAGAAAAAGAAAGAAAAATAAGTAATCCAACACTGAAGCACAATTGCCACTATGTTGCAATGCCAGAAGAAACCTTTGGCTCACTATCTCTGGTACCTTACAACAACACACTACCACACTGCTCAACCACAACTTCACATAACCTTGCACAAATTCTCACCAACAAGAGAAAAATCTTCTTTTTCAATCCACTTGCTTCTATATATTCTTCATTACAATCATCCTTTATTTATACTAATCTCTTGAATGAGAAGCCTCCCAAGTTGGCCAAAGAATTTACGGAAACACAATTTTCAATTGATCTACACTAAACATTCCTACGATGGAATGGAATGAGAAGTGGACCACACCACAATGCACTACATTGACCAAAACATGTTATCCATATGCCACAATTTTACCAGAGAAAAAGATAGGATATTCAAGGTTGACTGGACCCAAAATGAACATATCTACAACCACATCTCTAGAGAACATCATCACATCCCAAATCAGAATTACAAAGATAAAGACGAAAACAAAATAACTCCAAAATGTTATCATCAAAACTAGAAATGCGGAGCACTGCAAACATTCCCAAGCACCATCATTAAAGATTACATTTTCGGAGCACCAAATCATAAGCATGAAATCCAAAGGAAACATCCAACAACATACCAAAACTTCATGACTGCAACTATAACATATCAGAAATGCAGAGAAAAAACCAATCACTGAAATAGAGAATCAATATGTTGACATTAATGGCAACCATACTGACACACTATCAACTTCACATATGCAACAATATCCCCCTTTGTCATTGATGGAAACGTTCATCAATGACAAACACAAATTCAGATTCATACTTAGATTTATAACTCCAATTTCTCTAATCTCTCCAATCTCTCCAATCTCTCAATCTCCCCAATCTCTCCAATCTCTCTCCCTTTGACATTAAGGACAAAGGTGAGCAACAACTCAACATTTATAACCGGCTTCAAAACTCTCTCATCTCCCCCTAAGAGGAAGCCCCAATCATTAGTCTAGACTAAATATATACATGAAGATCCCTGGTGTAATGCACTTAGTTCAAACTAGGAAGGGGTGTTACGCCCAACTTCTGTCAAAAATAATCAAAATTATATTTGCACAAATATTTCGTAAAGATATTTTCAACTTTCTCTTTTGAAGGTACACACTCAAGTTTTACTTCATTGTCCAACACCTTCTCCCTTAATAAGTGATATTAGATAGAGATATTCTTTGTTTAGGAGTGCAGTAATGGATTCTTAGAGATATTTATCACACTTGTATTGTCACACAAGATTGAGATCAGTTCATCAAACATCACACCAATATCCTTCAATGTCTATTTCATCCAAAATATTTGAGAGCAACATGATGCAGTTGCAATGTATTCAACTTCTATGGTTGATAAAGACATAGAGTCCTACTTTAAATTACTTAACCATGCAACTATTCAGGAGCCAAGGAAAAATGATCCTCCACTGGTACTCTTTTTTGTCATCAACACTTCCTACCCAATCTGCATCAAAATAATCTTTTAGAGTAAAATTTGATACTTTGGGATACCATAGTCCAAAATCTTCAGTTCCTTTCAGATATCTGAAAATCCTCTACTAGCATTTTGATGTGTGTCATGTACCTACAAAGGAATAATTTGCTGATATCTTTACTAAAAAACTTGCTAAGGATACTTTTGAATATCTCCAAGAGAAATTGGGGGTTATTGCCCCTCCTTTTCTGAACTAAATGCATATAGAGGTGCATTAGTCCAGTGAACATCATGAATATTATTATTCTAGACTAATGATTGTGGTTTCCTCTTAGGGGGAGCTAAGTGCAGTTGTGAGTTTTTGAGGAGTTGAAAAAAATGAGCTAACAAATTTTGTTTTTGGGCCTTTGTCCTTGATGGAAAATGGGGAGAGAATGATAAGATGGGAGAAAATGAAAAGACTAGAAACATGGGAGAGCAAATGTGAGTAACTAGGTAATTGGCAAAGGGGAAGAATTTTGGTATGAGAGTTTTTGATATTGTTGCTATTAGGATATGTTGTTGTCATTGATGTCAATATATTCCTATGATTTATTCTTATGATTTGTGATTTGGTGCCCCACAAGTTATCTTTCTTCGTGACAATTGCTGATTGGTTGTGTTCTTGAGCTTTCTGATGTTGATCAATGAAGATTTGATAAGTGGTGTTGGTGCAGCTATTGGTGATGATTCTAATGTGCTTCCTAGTGTTCCTAGTCATGTACTATTTTTTTTGGTTATCCACATTGATTGTTGTGCGAGTTTTTGGTGGTTTCTATCAATCGGTATTGATTTTCGTGTTATGCAATATTTCTGGTGGTGCAGCGTGTTGCAGTTGATCTTGGCATGATTTTCAGTGGATGTGATCATTTGTGAATTTGAATTAGGTCCTTGCTATGTAATGTAAATCATTATATTGGTCTGGTGGTTGATATTTGTATCATGTAATGCAATTTTTGTAATTATGAGTTGAGGGTTGAGGGTTTAGCCAACCTTGTTATCAAGGTTGATGAATTGTATATATAGGTGAGTTATTCACTTAGTTTTGGTATCAGTATTGTGTTTGCATTATCAAAGAGAGGTTTATGTGTGAACAAGATATTTATCTTTCGGTGTTGTGATTGAGGAGAGATTTATGTTGCAGAGCAGGCATCTATTCTTAACCAGAACTATAATCAGGCATTTGAAGATGCTATTCGTTCAGTTCATTTCTTCCAGATTGTAGTCTGAGTCATATTATAAGTTAGTGAAACTTCCCTAAGGGTTGTAGCTTTCTGAGCAATATCTTTTGAGCAGTGAGCTCTAGGTAGTGTGCCTGAATGCATGTGCATTCCCCATTGTAATATTTTCACATACTACTGCAGAGTATCATCTTATTGTGGGTAGGTTCCCACCATGGTTTTTCCCTTGACTGAGTTTTCCATGTCAAAAATCTTGGTGTTGTGTGTTGTGCTATTAATTTTCTTATTTGTTTATTGCTGCATTTTATCAGTTTATGTTTTGGAGTTTAATTTAGGAAATCCAGTGAAGACTGATTCGCCCCCTGCCCCCCTCTTAGTCTTCCTTCTTGATTGTTGCTAACAGTCATGTACCTACAAAGGAATAAATTTCTAATATATTTACTTAAAAAATTGCTAAGGATACTTTTGAATATCTCCAAGAGAAATTGGGGATTATTTCCCCTCCTTTTATGAACTAAATGCATATAGAGGTGCATTAGTTAAGTGAACTTCATGAATATTATTATTCTATACTAATGATTGTGGTTTCCTCTTAGGGGGATCTAAGTGCAGTTGTGAGTTTTTAAGGAGTTGAACAAAATGAACTAACAAATTTTATGCTTGGTCCTTTGTCCTTGATGGAAAAGGGGGAGAGAATGAGAAGATGGGAGAAAATGAAAAGATTAGAAACATGGGAGAGCAAATGTGAGTAACTAGGTAATTGGCAAAGGGGGAGAACTTTGGTCTGAGAGTTGTTGACATTGTTGTTGTCATTAATGTGTTGCCATCAATGAAAAAGGGGGAGATTGTTGTGAGTTTAGGTATAATGAGTTGTTTTTATGTTGTCATTGATGTCAACATACTTTGATTGTCATTACTGACTGGTTGGTATAATTGATAGTGAGTTTCCTGTACAGTTGAGGTAAGATATTTTCTCCGCATATCTTCTATATTGTACATCTATTCATGTGGGTTGGATATGTTGTTAAGTAGTGTTTAGATATTATAGTTAGGATTTGGTGCTCTGAATTGGTGTGTTAAGGAATTTGTGCTCATTAGTGTGTGACAATGTTGGATAGTGTTTCCATGTGAAATGCATACTCAAGATTTCTTTTCCATATGGTTTTTGGTGTTACGTATGTTGAGAAAATGGTGTCTCAACCTTGCATTTACATGAGGCTAGTATTTATAGTAAGTTTTTGTTTCAACACAAAATGGTGCGAAATTCTCCCCAAAGCTTTTGGTTAGCTAGATGAGAATGCCAATAAATTTTCATCGCAAGATCATAGCTAGTTTTGAAGATATTAAAGTTTCCATTTTTGGAGGGTGCGATGAAAGGTTTAAAATTAATTTTGAGGACTTTAGAGGCTCTGAAATGCCTTGAAAAGTGGGCATAAATGGTGTAGCAGTTTACAAGGTGATAGAGGACTTTGCGATCTTTTTGACGCTTCAAATGGTTCGTCAATCAAACACATGGTTCACAAGTTATGGCCTTCAAAAGTTTGGACTCTTGAAATAGGAAATATAAATTGCATCAGACACATAAATGAGTTGTAAAAGGGAGGAACACATGTTGATGTGTGTTTTAACATGTCATAGGGCATCTAAAGTGGAGATAAGGTCGACCCTACTTTATTGGGTGGTTTTGCCCATGGTTTTGTAATACCGTTTGATGGTTTCTTGTATTGCATCTCCTATATATGAGGTGCATGAGATAGAGGTTGTGTGTAAGTATTATGGCTATTGAGTTATCTTTGAGTCTTTGATTAGTGGTACTCCTATGAAGAGCTTTCTTTGAAAGTATATTTTAATCTATTATTGATTGTTGAATAATATATTGAGCTACTTTTGGAGTATGGGGTTTTTCTACTGAGTTGTGGTATGCATGATATTTTGTTATTTTTTGTTAAGTTTCTATAACTACTATAATGACATGTAAATTTTTTTGCATTACCCTCCTCTTAAGGTTAGTGTAGGAAGTTGTTCCAGTACTTAACTTCCTTACAAGTGGTATCAGAGCTTGATCACCTTTGGTTTTAGTTGTGGGTTGTTAGGTTTTTTTGAATTAATCTAGATTTGAGTGGGAGCTTGTGTAAGAGATACTTTTTGACCTTGTTGTAGGAATTTTTAAATGGAAAGTTCATCGGGGAGAATAGAGGTGGAGAAATTTAATAGAAGTAATTTTGAGATGTGGAAGCTGAAGACGGAAGATCTGCTAATAGATCGAGATATGTGGGATGTTATTGATCCAAATGTCTCAAGACCCTTAGATCTTACTATGACTGCTCAATATGATGTTATGGACTGAAAAGCCAAGGGTCTAATTAGATTGTGCTTGGAAAAATCTTTTCTAATCAACGCCCATGAAAAGAACTCTATAAATAAGTTATGGACTAAGCTTGGTGAGATGTATCAAGCCAAATATTTATTAAATAAGATTTTCTTGAGGAAGAAATTGTATTCCTTGAAGATGGAAGAGGGTGGATGGATTGTAGACAACTTGGAAGAATTTAATATGTTGGTGGCTCAACTGGTATCTATTGGTGTTAATATGGATGAAGAGGAGAAATGCTAGATCTTGCTTTGTTCTTTGCCTGATTCATGGGATTCTCTTGTTATGAATGTCAAAAGTACTTCTATTATTTTGAAGTCTAAAGATGTGGTGGGTGCCCTACTTGGTGAAGAGATGTGAAGGAAGGTATCCATCAGTTTGAAGGAATTCCTAGCTATTCGTGGAAGACCTAAGGAAAAAGGAAAGAAAAATGAGAAGCACAACAAGTCTAAATCCAAAGGAAGATTGAAATATCCTGGAAAGTCCAAAGTCATTTGTTGGAATTGCGGTAATTCAAGTCACATTTGTAAGGACTGCAAAGAAGAAAAGAAGAAGAAAAAGAAGAAGTTCAATTCTAATTATGAGCCCAAGTAGGAAGATGGTGATGCATTCATTATAGATTTGGCTACTCATGTAGGTAATGATGCGGTTAATTGACTCAGATGCATCTTTTAATATGACTTCCAATAAAGATTGGTTTTCTGAATATAAAGAATTTAATGGAGGCAAGGTATACTTGGGTGATGATTCACATTTAGACATTCTTGGTCGAGGTAAAGTTAGGATCAAGTTTTCTGATAGTAGAATAAAAAGGATTAGCGGTGTGTTGCATATCCTTGGATTAAAATGAAATTTATTATCTATGAGAAAACCCATAGATGTGGGTGTGCACGTAGTCTTTTCTAATGCTAGATGTAAGATGATTAAGGGTGATATGGTGATTGCTAGAGGTGTCAGATTCAACACTTTGTATAAGCTAGAGGCATACACTGTTGAGTGTAATAACACTTCTATAAAAAGTAATTTTGGATACTTCATCAAAATATTTGAGGGTTTCACCTTCAACGGATGGACATGGATATTGGGTACCTAAGGGTGCTCTTTCTTCTGAAGAAAAGTTACCTGCAAAGAAGACTATGTTATGGCACCAAAGACTTGGCCACATTGGAGAAAAGGGTCTGAGGGCCTTGAAAAATAAAAACCTTGTTGAAGGTTTGAATGATTGTAATCTTGACTTTGATTTCTGTGAGCATTGCATTTATGGAAAACAAAACCGCATTTAGTTTTACTTGTGTTTTCATAATCTTGTGGTGTTTTGGATCTTATTCATTCTAATGTGTTTGGTCTTGTAGATGATCCTTCGATTGGAAAATCCATATATTATGTTTCATTTATTGTTGATTTTAGTAGAAGGACATGGGTATGTTTTTTAAAGAGTAAATATGAAGTTTTGAGTTGTTTTAAATAATTTAAAGCAATGGTTGAGCTACAGATTGGAAAGAAAATTAAATGTTTGAGGATTGATAATGGCGGTGAATTTTTCTCTAATGATTTTGATAGATTATGTACAGACTGTGGCATTAATAGACAAAAGACAACTCCGTATTCTTCATAGCAGAATGTAGTTCTAGAAAGAATGAACAAGACATTGATGGAGAAGGCTAGGAGTATGCTGAGTGGTGCTAATCTAGAACAAAAGTTTTGAGTTGAAGCTATTACCACTATTTGTTACCTAATTAATAGGTCTCCTACATCAACTCTTGTTGATAAAATGCCTATGGAAGCATGGTTAGGTCACAAGTCTTCATTGATACATCTTAGATTTTTTGGTGGTGAGACATATGCACATGTGCCAAAGGAGAAGCAAACAAAGTTGGAGAACAAGGCTGCAAAATGTATCTTCATCAGTTATAGTTATGGTGTGAAAGGATACAAGCTTTGGGACCTTGTTGCACATAACGTAATTCATAGTAGAAGTGTTATTTTTAAAGAAATTAAGTCTCCTTTTGTTACATTGTAGACAAAACAAACTAAACAGGAAGATGTGATTCAATTCCCTTCTACACCTGAAAGAGTTGAATTGAGACCACTTTATAGGTAAGCAGTTGAGGAGATCTCATCTATCTTTGAATCATTAGAAGAGGAGGAAGAACCTCCAACTCAGCTTGTTCGAAGTCTACAAGACATAGGCAACCACTCGAAAGGTATTCACCTGATGATTGGAGATGTATTTTTTATTTGAATACTAATGTGGATGAACCTAAATTTATAGAAGAGGCATTAGGTATGAATGATGTAGAATACTGGAAGCTTGCTATGGAAGAAAAAATGGTAGCTTTGAAAAAGGATGATACATGGAATCTTGTACCATTGCCTGAAGGACAAAATCCTATTGGTTGCAAATGGGTGTTCAAGAAAAATATTGGTTCAGATGGAAGCATTGATAAGTATAAAGAAAGGCTGGTTGCAAAAGGCTACTCTCAGGTTGAGGGTGTTGATTATGGTGAGATATTTTCTCCTATTGCAAAAATGACATCCCTTAGATTTTTTCTTTCTATTGTTACTGCTTATGATTTAGAGGTTGAGAAAATAAATGTGAAAACTGCTTTCCTTCATGGTGATTTGGAGGAGGATATCTATATGACACAACCAGAGCACTATATGGTGGAAGGTAAAAGTAATTTGGTCTGTAAATTGAAGAAATATTTGTATGGCCTGAAACAGAGTCCTAGGATGTGGTACCAAAAATTTGATACATATGTGTTGATTTTTGGATTTGAGTGTTCTAAATCAGATCACTATGTTTATTATAAGTACAATGGTGATCATTTGTTGTACATTGCATTATATGTTGATGAAATGTTATTCATTGGTAAAGGGAAAGGTATGATTTTAGAACTAAAGTCTTAGCTTGCTGCTAAATTTGAAATGAAAGATCTTGGTGCAGTGAAACACATTCTTGGGATGGAAATTAGAAGAGATAGAGTGAACAGAAAGCTATGGCTAGGACAAAGTAAGTATGTGAATTCAGTTTTATAGAGGTTCAACATGTAGGATTATAGACCATTATGTGTTCCCTTCATAGTTGGAACAAAATTATCTATTTCAGATTGTCTAACATCTCCATCAGAGATGGAAGCCATGAAAAAAGTGCCTTACTAGAGTGCAGTTGGAAGTTTGATGTATGCTATGGTCTATACTAGACCAGACATTGCCCAACCAGTGGGAGTTCTTTCCAGATATATGTCTAATCTTGGTAGAGTTCATTGGTATGCAACCAAAAGAGTCTTCAAATATTTGAAGGGTACCTCAGAGTATTATTTTTGTTATCATGGTAATTTGATTGGAGATGTAATTTCCCTTGATATTCATGGTTATGTGTATTGAGACTGGGTAGGTGATATTGATAGCAAAAGATCCTCTAGTGCTTATGTGTTTACTTTATTTGGTGGTACAATTAGTTGGATGAGTAAGCAACAAGCTACAGTCACTTTTTCCACTACAAAAGCAGAGTATATGGAAGCCACTCATGCTTGTAGATAAGCCATTTGGCTTAAGAGACTATGTTTAGATATTGGAATAAAACAAGGTATAGTGACCATTAATTGTGACAGTCAGAGTGCAATCTACCTAGATAAGAACCCAAAAGTTCATGCTCGGACCAAGCACATTGATGTTTAGTAACATTTTGTTAGAGATATGGTCAAAGATGGCAAGGTGAAGCTGGTTAAGGTAGATAATTTGATGAATGTTGTAGATTATTTAACTAAGGATGTGAGCACAAAGAAGTTCAGATGGTGTTTGGAGTCTATGGGCCTCATGCCCCCTAGAAATTAAATTATTGTGTTGATACTCCGTTTTCTCTTGCAAGGTGTTCGACAAGTGGGAGAATGTTGGGAAAATGGTGTCTCAAGCTTGCATTTACATGAGGTTACTATTTATAGTAATTTTTCATTTCAACATGAAATGGTGCTAAATTCTCCTCAAAGCTTCTGGTTGGCTAGATGAGCATGTCGGTAAATTTTTGTTGCAAGATCATAGCTATTTTTGAAGATATTAAAGTTTCCATTTTTGGAGGGTGCGATGAAAGGTTTAAAATTAATTTTGAGGAATTTATAGTCTCTGATACACCCTGAAAAGTGGGTGTAAATGAAATAGATATTTACAAAGTGTTAGAGCTCTTCACAAGCTTTTTGGCACTTTAAACAGTTTGTCAATTGGACACACGGTTCACAAGTTATGGCCTCCAAAAGTTTGGATTCTTGAAATAGGAAATATAAATTGCATCAGACACATAAATGAGCTGTAAAAGGGAGGAACACTTGTTGATGTGTGTTTTGACACATCATAGGGCATCTAGAATGGAGATAAGGTCGGCTCTACTTTATTGGGTGATTTTAACCCATGGTTTTGTAATACTGTTTGGCAATTTCTTATATTGCATCTCCTATATATAAGGTGCATGAGATAGAGGTTGTATGTAAGATTCTTATGGCTATTGAGTTACCTCCAAGTCTATGATTAGTGGTACTCCTATGAAGAGATTTCTCTACAAGTATATTATAATCTATTATTGATTGTTGAATATTATATTGAGCTGCTTTTGGAGTGTGGGTTTTTTCTCCTGAAAGGGTTTTCCCCATGTAAATCACTGTGTTGTTGAGTTGTGGTATGCATGATATTATGTTTATTTCTGTTAAGTTTCTATAACTTCTATAATGATCTATAATTTTTTTGCATTACCCTCCTCTCAAGGTTAGTGTAGGAATTTGTTTTGCTACTTAACTTCCTAACAACACATTTAGAGATTAGTTGATAATGTCCTTAGGTTCATTATATTCAATTGGCATGCATTCTTGGGTTTCGGAAGCATGGCTTCAAAGTTTGATGGTGTTTACTCTAGATTTGGCCAAGCTTGGGTGTTTGCACTGCACATTATTACTTCGATGATTATGGATTATTGTATAACGTGTTTGATGTTATTTTTGGTCTCAGTTAAGATGCATTGTGGTCCACTTTACATTCTTTTCTAGCACAAAAATGTTTAGTGCTGACCTAATTTGAATTGTGTTCGCTTAAGATGCTCAACCGACCTTGGGAGATTTTTAATATGTGAGGTTTATAAAAATAAAGGATATTTTGGAGGATGAATGGGTGTGTGTAATGAGAGTATGAGAATGTGAAATAGAAAGGAAGTGAAATGCGATGAAGGTGTGTGAAAGAGAATCTATCTCCTTGGTCATTTAATGAGTGTTGTTTGAGTTGGTGAAAAGTGTTGAGCAGTGTGGACTTTCATGTGTTAGCTACAAAAACAAGTGAGTTGAAGGTACCTATAGATCTTACGGTTACGAATGTACATCAGTGGTGGATTCTTTTTCTTTTATTCTTCTTTATCTAGGTAGAGAGCCCTCTAACAGTGATCCTTTCTTTCTTTCTCTCAAGCAGTGAGACTCTAACAGTAAGCCTTTCTTTATAAAAATCACATTAATTGGTGTCACCCTAACATGTGTCCATATATTGAGAATAAAATTCTCTATTTTTTTCCCCCCTTAACAGGGTTTTCCATGTAAAATATGGTGTTTCATTATGTATGGCGTGTTCTGATTTTCGTGTTCTTTCACGCTCATATCTTTTTGTGGATTAAGTGATAAAGCTAATTTGTTAAGGATTTAATTTAAGGAAAATATTTTAGATTTGTTTGTACAACTGATTCACCCTCTCAATTGTCTTGTGTGTAAGAATATTTAACAATGAGTGGGAGGAATTTTTGTTGGCACAAAGCAATGAATGTTGGTTGTGGCATAAAAGAATGAGACATATCAATTTTTATAAATGGTGAAGATTAGTACTACTAAAGATGTGAGAGATTTACCAAGAATTATCAAAACTACTGATACTATATGAAAGGAGTGTCAACTAGGAAAACAAATGTAGAGGAGGCTCAAAAACAAGAAATTTTCTACTTGTAAACCTTTGGACTTGGTTCACACAGATATTTGAAGACCCACTAGGACACAAGGACTCAATAGAGAAAGGTACTTTATGTTTCTTATTCATGATTACTTTAGGATGGCATGGGTTACATTCTTGAAAGAAAAATATTAAGCTTTTGAAAGGTTTTAAGTATTCAAGTTGATGGTTGAAAATCAAGTAGATACTAAAATTAAATGTTTTAGATCTAATAAAGGAGGAGAGTTTACTTCAAATGAATTTGATAGTTTATGTGAAAACATGAAATTAGAAGGCATTTTTCTTCTCCAAGAACTCCTTAGAAAAATGGAATTGTAAAAAGAAAGAATAAGATTGTTATTGAGATGGCTAGAACTATGTTGAAGGATGGTAAACTAGCTAATGCATACTAGATAGACGTTGTGCATATTTCTATCCACATTCTTAACAAGGTAAAAGTAAGAGTAAAAAAAACTAAGACGTCTTATGAGCCTTGGAATGAAAGACCTCTCACTATGAAATATTCTATAATTTTTTAGAAGTTCTATATCAAGAGAGATGAAGATGGTCTAGGAAAGTTTGATACTAGAGAAAATGAAGGGATATTTCTGGGATATGATACAAACAACAATGCTTACCATTGTTATAATATGAGACTAAACAAGATAGTAGAAAGTGCAAATGTAAAAGTATGTGAAGAATGGGGTTAGTTTGCCTATGAACCTAAACTGGAGACTGAATTAGAAATTATTTTGGTTGTTGTAGAAGAGGCGGTTGATTCAAAAGATAAAAGTGGAAAAGAGACAAATGAAGGAGAAGAAGAACCTGAGAAAGAACCTATGACTCCAACCAGATATGTGTGAAAGAATCATTCAAAAGATCAGATCATTGGAGAGAAAAAAAAAGGTATTCAGACAAGAAGAAGAGTTGTAGAAGCCAATAAGCAATAAAATTATTGTTTTTTATCACAGGTGGTGTTGGTTCCCCATATTGCACATGATGGGTTTTACACTTCCGCAGGGGCAGGAACCAAGTCGGTCCCTCTAATCATGCATGGAGAGGCCAACTCTAGACTATTTTTGGGATACTTGCGGACTTGGACCAACATATGATAAGGACTATGCTAACCCTTCTTCACTTCAGGCTCTGCAAAAATTGAGAGGGTGATCCCTTAATGCTCCTACAATCTATGCACCACACTTGCAAACAACATTAAAATAAAGCAGAAGGTCTCACTCCTAAAATGGGCTCAACAAAGAGGGATAATTATATAGAGTGGCTATCTCTTAGTGATCTTCGACCAACTTTAGAGCATGAGACAACTTTTGACAAGCAGTGACATATACAAAAATGAAAAGATATTACGATATTATCAATTTATAGCAAGCTATCGATAAAATATGAGTAAAGAACTGTTACTGGAAATGACTAAATCCACAACCAGTGTCTTATCCATTGGGCAACTGAAATTGTAAAACATAAGATGAAATATAACATAACAAAACATTAATCTAATAGATGGAGATCTTAAGATAACACTGCCTTACAATGCATCTCATCTATATGTCCCAACCCAAAATACTTATCAGAATTGATGTATAAGCCCCATCAGTCTATAGATCCTACCTTAGTAATTTAACCAACCCCTTAGATCAGAGCATAAGATAGAAAACACATACATCACAACAATGCAATGAATGAGAAAAACCCTTGATCTTACTCATTCACAACATAATAGAGTTACACACTAGAGAAAATGAATTTGAACTATGCTTGCATTCATTTAATAAGATATTTTCTTTTACAAATTATCTTACACATAACTTCTTCAAGAACCTAAAATAAAACAAGCAACAAGACCCATTTAATTTTCTCTCCAAAGTCCAATTACAACCTACTCATTTCACCTAGACTCGCTATACATGACCAAGGGTTTGGATCCAAAATTTATAACCCAAATATATCGACCTTTGTCTTATGGTCCTGAATTCCCTTTTATAGAAACAAGGGAGAAAACAAGATTTAGGCCAGAGGAGACACCTATCACAAGCTCATGAAATCGCTTGTAACTTTGTTACAAAAATAATCCTTACAGTCTCCCAAAAGATTGTCCATGTTGGCGTTCATGATAAAGTAGAACCAAAATTTCTTGAGCCATGCCATTATCACCTCTAATGCTTCCAGATGGACCGTGAGATGTGTCTTGATGCTCTATAGAGTACTTCCCTTCTCGAAGAGGTTTTAGATCCCAGCAAGAAGTAAAATTGCCCATCCACTAAAAGAGGAGTTCAAGCCTTTATGCCCACAATCAGAGAAAGTGGAAAGAGGAGCTTGTAGAGGAACATAAAGTAAAGGGAAGGTGGTACAACTTCCATGCCATTGCAGAAATGACTGGTTGTCACCTCCTCCCCAAGTTTGTTCCTCTCTTGCTCCTTCATGAGGTCCTTCCTAGAACCCTCTGTCAATGAGTGACAAAGGAGAGGCAGAAGATACATCATGCAGGGCTTGTTCTGATAAGAAACAGATTTCAAGCCTCCATCAACTATCCTCTCCTCTTTCAAGACTCCATTGACTATAAGCATACTCACTCCCAAAGGAATTCCATCCAATATCACAGAGCTTAGTGTAACTTCTAGCACGATACTGCTCAAAAATCATTTTCACCATTTCAAAACCTTCTAAGAAGATAATGAATTTTCTTGTTCTTTATACCAATTGAAGATAGCACCCAACTATATTTATAATGAAAATACTATTTGGTGGTGTTCATGCATGGGAAAAATCATTATTGCAATGCTTTTCTACTCATCTTGCAAACAAATGGATTTAAAAAATCATATCCATTGAATCAAAATATCACCAGACTCAAACTGTGAATTCACTTCCCTTTTGACCAAGTTCATCTTATGTGAACGATTTTATTCCTAATTTTTTAAATTTCTTGACTGCAGAATTTTTGCTTCAGAATCTCCGTTTTTTGGATACTGAGTCCTTATCTTTTAAAAGTTTCTCAGCAGCAATTTTCTTGATTTTCTGCCTTCCTGTGAGAATCTCTAATAGTACACATCTTATGATTTTATTGATAAGTCCTTGATCACTTCATTTCTAGCTCATAAATCATCCTTATCCCCTTGATCCTTCTGAAGATCTCAATTTCTTTCCAGGGTGGCAATGAAAACTTGCTGATATTGCCACCTTTGGTATTGCCATCTTCATCCACTAATATGACTCGACCCAAAAAAATACCTCCTAAATTGGCCTTTTGAGAATCAGTCAGCATCCATGTGCCTCCACATGTCTCTATTTATTCCATGTCAACAAGCTTATCTATTTCTGCCTTCAATTTTTCCGTGTGAATAACAATGAAACAGTCCAAATCAGCCCCTTTGAAAAACTCTATTTCCACCATAGATCTATCCAGCATGGCACATTGCGTGATCACCATCGGTCAACATTGATATTGACCTTCCAACATAGCAAGATGGGCCCACAAAAGTGTGACCATGCATCATCCTGTCATCTTCCAACTCAATTCTATTAATGGCCCCACCTTTGCACTTTCCTGATCTGCCTAGGACATGCGACATCATCTCGCAATGCCGCAGTCCTTATCTTCCCCACATCTTCCTTTGTAGGTCTGTGAGGGCAATTCGATCTGCTAATTCATCACGTGCAACATTACAAATTCTACCCACAACTTACCGCTATCCTTCGAGCATGTTCTTGCTTGAGTTAAAACATTGCTATCCATTTAATGCATGTGCTAAATCAAGGAACTTTTAGTTGCTCGATATTTAAACATGGAGATATAAGCCGAAACATTAAGACTAGACTTAGGAAAAATAAATGCCTATAGAAATTTTTAAAAGGGGCCCGACCACAATGAAAAAGATGTAAGGTCTAGGAAAAATTGAAAGGCCGACAAAAGAAATAATGCCTAGGGAAATGAACATGGTCCCTTCGATGATGGAAAAGACCATCAAGTTTAAGTAATAAGGTAATGAAGAAACATAATAGGCTTTAGGTTTAAAATAAAAGGCTCACCTGGTAACACATAAACCTAGAAACCATAAACCTTGAGGGTAAAAATAGAGAAAAACATTTATTCAAAATGATAAAACATTGTCAAGGATAACAAATTTTGCATAGTCATTTTCAGGACTATCAGTGGCTTTGATTGGGGATGATCATCACTCAAGGATGATACGAGGATACTGAATCTATGGTTAAGTAGACCAGATATAAAGAAGACCAAAAAGAGAACTACTTGGACAAGGCAGCCCAAAGAAGAAAAATAACTCTACTCTAATATGTACAAGGTCTAATCTACTACTCAGGGAAAAGAAATCTTCAAGAAAAGTAAAATTCCAAGAATTGTCCATGAACAAGAAATTCAAGGACTACATCTATCATTCCTTAGAGAAGATATGAAATTAAAATCCACTCCCCATTTACTTTGAATCAGATATGGGCCTGAACAGATGACATCAAACTTACCATGCCTTCCTTTGTCTTCCTATCTTGCATCCCACATCAAGATCAAAACCTTTATATGAAAACTCACTATAGTTGTTCCCTGTATAAGTTTTTATAACCTGCATTTATATGAATACACTTGTATATCTCCATTGAGTTGCAGAGTCGACCTCCTTTACATGCACCCTACACTATAGTTTGAGAAAATCAAATTCTGACTGATGGCCCAAGGCCATGAAAACTGAAGCACCAATATTTACCCTTATTAAAAGTCTGATTCTCATCTACATATGTGATCAATTACTTGAAAATATTTCGATATACACATTGACCACATTAAAAAAAAATTGCAAATTGTAAACCCATCCTACATTTGATATCATCCAAGTCCCCTCTGATTAAGGAAACACTCAACTGGCAAGTGATTAAGAATTCTGACTTGTATTCTTGCACATTGCTATCAGAAGGGACAAATAAAATTCCTTGATCACCTTGGATGGCCCTTTCTTTATCACATAAACCCTGCTTACAAGCATCTGAAACACCTTCAAAATTTCTATCATAACCAATCATGGGATAAAACTGATCTTCATCACTGGAAAATTAATTCAACATTCACATTTTGGCCGATCTTCACCATTTTTGGTTTCTCAACCATCTCTTCATACAAAGGATTGGAAATCATATGAAAACCTTTCTCATAGATATTTAGGCAAAGAAGAGGCCGATCCATATCGAACTCCTCATCAAACAATGTATTAAAAGCTTCATTGAAACTTCTGCCTACCTCAAATTCACATTCATCCTTATTAGGCATAAGGTCATCATAATTTGAGCTATAATAAATTTCAGCATCATAACATTCAATGTTATAACTCTCATAAGTTTCAACAAAATCATCATGATTGCTTTGGCCTTTTTCTTCATCTTTTCCAGCCGCATCTCTTGGTTCACATGTGTCCTCATGATTAGAGACTTTAGGAACAATTTGATCCACTGCATAAAGTGTTACTTGTAATGGGATAGGTAGTATATTATTACTTATAATATCCGTTTCAAGCATATCTACCCTGACTAGTTCTTTACACTCATCAGCCAGAATAAATTGACATGGCATAAGCACATGCTGAAACATATCTTCTTCATTACAACATACAATGGAGTTTTGGTTTATGATCATTATCAACAAGGCATGGTGTAATGATATTCTAGATTCCATCATTACACATGACTGATTCTTGAGAAGATGAATCTATGTCATCAAAATATTTCACACCAGTATTATAACATTCAGATGTACAACCTTCCAATTCTCCTTCATATAGGCTATCATATCCATCATAAGAGGGATGATAAGCCCTTTGTGTGGCATTATTACTAGAAGGACTGATAATTCTATCACCTGGTATAGCCATTGAAATTATCTCCATCTATGTATCATTTATATCGTATAAATTTTCATTAACCTTGTCTTCACTAATATGAGGAATAACCACTGTTTGAGACAAGTTCTCTTCATCCATATTTTTGTTTGAATCCCAATTCATAGTATGGTTAGTGCAATCAACAAGGATATAGATTCTTTGACATTGATCTTCACCTCTTAGCTCACACCTTTCTTCAATGTCTGATATCTTAGGACAACACATGCTTGTACTAAAATAACCCTTAGGGATTCCATATTTCAAATTCTTCTCAATATGCATTGCTATCCTATAAGCTTGGTACAAGGTTTTAGGATTCTTATCCCTTAGTAAGTAGCTCATTTCTTCATCAAATGCAGCTAAGTAAACAACCAAACATACTGCATCATTTGGCCTATAACATCTAGGAGTATCATCCAATGTTCTTGCAAATCTAAGATTGAAGACATGGAGCAATTCATCCTCTTTTCTTTTAATACCCATGAATCCTTTTATAGCTTGGATGAACTCTTTCACCAAATTGTTCCATGAAAGATGCATTCAACTCATCCCATGAAGAGATAAAACCCGCTAGCAAATATGAAAACCAATCTCAGGAATTTTCTTATAAAGATTGAACAAAAATCTTCATGCAAACATCTTCCTGACTTATCTCAAAATATCCTATTAAATCAAAAAACCTCTCTAGGTGTTGACGTGCTGATTCTAATCCTTTCCCATTAAAACTTGGTAAATGATCCCTAACATTAATAGGAACATGGTTTGGAAAACCTTGGATACCATTAAAATTTAATGGTCTATATCTTTCAATAGAATTTTTTTTGTTATGGCTTGGCAATGATTGCATATGTTGCATGTTTACACTGAATATTTCTTAGGGATATACAAGAAACAATCCATCTATTCAATAATCTTACAATACTACAATGTATGACTCAAAAACATACTTCACTCAACTTATTACAAAATTTGCAAACTAATTTGCAGAATTATGTAAAAAGATTACTACCATTCCCTTCCTTAGTGCCTATCTCACTTGATAGGTAAGTATTTTCTACAAATGGTTTTCATGAAAATACATTTGACTCATGAAAATATAAAGTTCCTAGAAGTAGTATAGTGGATGGAAATCATCATTGCTGGCTTGCTGTAGTGATAGATCTAAAAATATCTACGCATCTTCTCTAGGTTCTCTGGTCGGATCTGATCCTAAACCATTACTACAACTCCTTTTTCATCATGTGAATTCTTTCCTCAACTTGTCGGGGTACTTCATCATAAGAGCTCAAATCTACTCCATCTCTACTACAAGTTCTTTGATTCTCTTTTAGTTCCTTTTCAAATAATGCACACTGGTGCAAAGATCTCAGAGTCACCACCCACAATTTGTGGGATATTATGAAATAATCCTAAAATATGGACCAATCTTGACAGAATTTACATTGAAAGATGAATTATAAGAGATTCTCGGGCAACATTTATGAGAATTGACTCAACCAACAAAGGATCTGGAACCTTATAATCTCATGACTTATTTTTGTTGGGGGCTTGGATGGGGTAATCTCTACCAATATGATTATTCAATTTTTTTCTAACCAGAGATTTAAATCATTCTATTTAACAAAGATACTGAATAAGTCCCCAACAGATTCGCCATTTTTGTTGGTTCCCTAGATTGCACACGGTAGGGTTTTACACTGCCGCAGGGGCAGGAACCAAGTTGGGCCCTCAAATCATGCATGGAGAGGCCAACTCTAGACTATTTTTGGGATACTCGGTGACTTGGACCAACATATGACAAGGACTATGCTAACCCTTCTTCACTTCGAGCTTTGCAAAACCTGGGAGGGTGATCCCTTAATGCTCCTCCAATCTCCACACCACACTTGCAAATGACATTAAAATAAAGCAAAAGGTCTCACTCGTAAAAGGGGCTCAACAAAGAGGGAGAATGCTATAGAGTGGCTATCTCTCAGTGATCCTCGACCAACTTCAGAGTGTGAGACAACTTTTGACAAGTAGTGACATATACAAAAATGAAAAGAAATTATGATATTATCAATTTATAGCAAGTTGTTGATGAAATATGAGTAAAGAACTATTACTGGAAACAACTAAAGCCAGGACCAGTGTCTTATCCATTAGGTAATGAAAATTGTGAAACATAAGATGAAATATAATATAATAGAAAAATTAATCTAATAGCTGGAGATCTTAAGATAACACTGCCTTACAATGCATCTCATCTATCTATCCCAACCCAAAATACTTATCAGAATCCATGTATAAGCCCCATCAGTCTGTGGATCCTACCCTAGCAATTTAACCAACCCCTTAGATCAGAGCATAAGATAGAAAACACATACATCACAACAATGCAATGAACTCGAAAAACCCTTGATCTTACTCATTCAAAACATAACAGAGTTACACACTGGAGAAAATGAATTTGAACTATGCTTGCATTCATATAATAAGCTATTTTCTATTACAAATTATCTTACATATAACTTCTTCAAGAAACTGAAACAAAATAAGACACAAAACCCATTTCATTTGCTCTGCAAATTCCTATTACAACCTACTCATTTCACCTAGACTCACTATACATGACCAAGGGTTTGGATCCAAAATTTATAACCCAAATTTATCGACCTTTATCTCATGGTCCTGAATTCCCTTATATAGAAACAAGAGAGAAAACAAGCTTTGGGCTAGAGGAGACACCTGTCAGAAGCTCATAAGACCGCTTGTAACTTTTTTATAGAAATATTCCTCATGGTCTCCCAAAAGACTGTCCATGCTGGCGTTCATGATGAAGTAGAACCAAAATTCCTAATTGCATTTTGGTAGAAACAAAATTTCTTGAGCCATGCCATTATCACCCCTAATGCTTCCAGATGGATAGTGAGATGCATCTTGATGCTCTACAGAGTACTTCCCTTCTCAAAGAGGGTTTAGATCCCAGCAAGAAGTAAAATTGCCCCTCCACTAAAAGAGGAGTTCAAGCCTTTATGCCCAGGATCAGAGAAAGTGGAAAGAGGAGCTTGTAGAGGAACATAAAGTAAAGGGAAGGTGTTATAACTTCTATGCCCTTGCAGAAATGACTGGCTATTGCCTCCTCCCCAAGTTTGTTCCTCTCTTACTCCTTCATGAGGTCCTTCCTAGAACCCTCTATCAATGAGTGACAAAGGAGAGGCAGAAGATGCATCATGCAGGGCTTGTTCTGATAAGAAATAGATTTCAAGCCTTCATCGACTATCCTCTCCACTTTCAAGACTCCATTGACTATAAGCATACTCACTCCCAAAGGAATTCCATCCAGTATCACAGAGCTCAGTGTAACTTCTAGCACGATACTGCTCAAAAATTATTTTCACCATTTCAAAACCTTATGAGAAGATAATGAATTTTCTTGTTCTTTCTACCAATTGAAGACACCACCCAACTATATTTATAATGAAAATACCTTTCTTAGCGGTGTTCATGCATGGGAAAAATCATCATTGAAATTCTTTTCTACTCATCCTGCCAGCAAATGGATTAAAAAAAATCATATCCATCAAATCAAAATATCGTCAGACTCCAACTGCCAATTCACTGCCCTTCTAACCAAGTTCACGTTACATGAACGATTTTGTTCCTAATTTTTTTATTTGTTGACTGTAGAATTTCTTCTTCAAAATCTCCCTTTTTTGGATACTGAGTCCTTATGTTTTGAAAGTTTCTCGGTAACAATTTTCTTGATTTTCTGTCTTCCTGTAAGAATCTCTAATAGTACGCATCCTATGATTTTATTTACAAGTCCTTGATCACTTTGTTTCTAGCTCATAAATCATCCTTATCCCCTTGATCTTTTTGAAGATCTCAATTTCTTTCCATGGTGGCAATGAAAACTTGTTGATATTGCCACCTTTGGTATTGCCATCTTCATCCACTAATACGACTCGAACCAACAAAACACCAACTAAATTGACCTTTTGAGAATCAGTCGACATCCATGTGCCTTGAAACATCTCTGTTTATTCCATGTCAAGCAGCTTATCTTTTTCTTCCTTCAATTTTCCCATGTGAATAACAACGAAATAGTTGAAATCACCCCCTTTGAAAAAATCCTTATTTCCACCATAGATCTGCCTAGCATGGCACGTCGTGCGATCGCCATTGGTCAACAATGATATTGACTTCCCATGTAGTGATATCGGTTCACAAAAATTCTGACCGCACATCATCCAATCATCTTCCAACTCAATTATGTTAATGGCCCCACCTTCACACTTTCCTGATCTGCATGGGACATGCGACATCATCTCATGATGTCGCGGTCCTTAACTTCCCTACATCTTCCTTCACAAGACTGTGAGGGTCATTCGATCTACTCGTTCATTACATGCAACTTTACAAAGTCCACCCAATACTTGTCGCTATCCTATGAGAATCTTCCCGCTTGAGTTAAAACATCGTAGTCCATTTGATGCATGTGCAAAATCATGGAACTTTTATTTTCTTGGTATTTAAACATGGAGATATAAGTTGAAACATTAAGACCAAACTTAGAGAAAATAAATGCCTATAGAAATTTTTAAAAGGGGCCCAACCACATTGAAAAAGACGTAAGGTCTAGGAAAAATTGAAATGCCGACAGAAGAAATAATGCCTAGGGAAAGGAACATGGTCCCTTCTACGATAGAAAAGACCCTCAAGTTTAAGTAAAAAGGTAATGAATAAACACAACAGGCTTTAGGTTTAAAATAGAAGGCCCACCCAAGAACACATAAGCCTAGAAATCATAAACTTTGAGGGTAAAAATAGAGAATAACATTAATTCAAAATGATAAAACATTGTCAAGGACACCAAATTTTGCATAGTCATTTTCAGGACTATCAGGTGGAACGAAAGTATTTTGAGGAAACAAGTAATGAAGAAATTTGGGTAAAGGCAATGAAGGTAGAGTTGAATCAAATACAAAAAAATTAGACATGGTTGTTGGAAACAATGCAGAAAACTGAGGGGTGGGTGAATCAGTTTGCTCTCAAACTATACACAACTCAAACTTAAATTTAGATCTGATAATAAATAGTTAAAGCATAAATCAATAGTGCATCAATAACACACATAACCACAAGATTTTTAATGTGGAAAACCCAATTAAGAGAAAAACCATGGCAGGAACCTATCCACAATGAGATAATACCCTGTTAGGAGTAAGTAAAATATTACAATGGGGAATGCACATGCATTTAGGCACACTACCTAGAGCTCACTGCTCAAATCACAAAACAAGAAGGGATACAACCCTTGGGAAGGCTCATTGCCTTACATAAACATTCAAATTACATCTGGAGGATCATGAACTAATGAAATAACATCTCCACATGCCTGGTTACAGTTCCGATTAAGCACATAACACAAACTCTGCTCTTTCACACTTATTCACACTTCTTCACACTTCTCCTCTACTACTAAAAGATCAAATCAATGTTCACACATACAGATACATCTGTTACATGAATATTACATATATTTTTACGATTCATAAACCTATATTTCAAGGTCAGCTAAACCCTCAAGACAAATTACAAAGCATATAACCTCACACACTACAACAATACATGCAAACCAAAATAATGTCGGCTATGACAGTTTGGACCTAAATCAATATCACATGATATAAATATTTGCAAGAATTATGCCTCGAACATCTGCAACACGCTACAATCAACATGAATGTCACATAACATGAAGAACACCACTGAATCAAGAACATGATCAATAATGCGCACAACGATCAATGCAAACCATCAACACAGACAAAACATGATCTAGAAACATCCATAAGTAACATGAATAACCACAACAACATCCGCAACATCACCACTTACGAGAATCTTTATGATCATTACACTGAACCTCAAGAACACACACCAAACTGACTTTCAAACTAAAAGATTCACTTGTAGCCCTTGAAATGATGAACCATCTAAATTGAGGACACATATGAATGTCCCAAACACTCTCCCAGATCTGCAAACCAAGATATTGCAATTCTGAAGCAATGTGGAGCATAATTCAGAATACTGAATAACACAAACAACTAAAAAACAACCTCAATACCAGATCACGCAACTCGATTGAATCACCATGTGAACCACTGAAACTTCTATTGAATCAATTAGGGATGCCTATCTCAAAACCTATTAAACCACAATAGCTCAACTGCAACACACTGACTAAACCAACTCATCCAATCTGGTTGCAACACTAAAACACATGAATATATTGACATCAATGACAACACATCATTCCAGAAAACTTTTCAACAATATCCAACAATGGTAATTGGTACCCAAACCAGTGGAAAAAAATGTAATAGAAACTAAGTGGGTGTTGAACCAAGGGAAAAGTTTTGGGAATGCTAATGGTTAGTTTTAATCTAAATAAACATAAAATCATTCAAGCATGCATGAAATAAACCATTATACCTTCAAAATATTCTCATGTTTTTCAGATTAAGATTGATGAAGTAGAGGCACCCTTGTTGTTCCACTTGATTTTCTCCTTGGATGAGGGATTGTGGATTGCTCTGCACTACACAACAAGATGGGTTTGGATTTGATTTGAATGATGATGGATATGGATTAGATGAGACAAGATTTTAGCATTATGAGGGTGCCATGGATGATTTTGGATCTCAAATGGACAACATAAGAATATGATGAAAGTGGATGATTTGTGAGGAGAAGAGACTCCAAATTATAGATTGGAGGAGGTCCAAATTAAGGGCCAATATTGATTTGGAATAAAGGGTTAAGATTGAAAGAAAGAGTGGGAGAGGATAAGGTGTGGGAACCAAGAGATATGCCATAAAGGTATTTCTTGTCTCCACACCTCACTAGGTACATGGGGAAGAGAAAAGGAATATAAAATTCTTTGGAGGAAGGGAGAAGGAAATAAATTTTTTAAAATAAAATATGTGTGGGAAGGCTAAATGAGAAAAGGAATTAAAAATTCCTTGGGAAGAGGATGCATAGGGAGATTCAAAGAATTTGAATTTATTTGAAAGGATCAAAGTGGGTAGCATTTAAGGTTGGAGGATGAGATGGGAAAGCCATTTATGAAAAAGGGTTCACACATCCCTAATCAAGGTGATTAGGGATGTGAAAATGATTAAGGAGATTGATTAGGTGGCTTAATGAGTGATTAGAGTGCAAGTGGGAAAGTTAGGAGGATGTGACATGAGGAGAGAGAATGAGTGGAGGAATATAAAATTAAGGAAAATGATAAGCATGATTAGAGGATGATTAATTAGGCTAGATGATAGGAGTTGTAGGAATCATGGAATTAGTTAATTAATCAAAATTAATTAACTAAGTGGGATTTAGAAGAAATCATGATTGAGACAACTTTAGAAGAATGGAGAATCATTAATTTTAATAAATTAATTATAAGGGCTATAGTGACAAAATTAATTAAATTTGATTTTATTAATTTTAAGAAGAAAGGGACTCACACAATTAAATTAATTAATTATGTGGAGAGGCTTAAATTAATTAAATATTTATTTAATTAATTTTAGATGTCTACATTTTGCCCCTCTTTGATATAGTGCCATGAAGTGATGGTATATCAAAGAAGAATAAAACACAATGGATGGAAAGGATAATGACTAGTAGCATGATGCCCTAGTCATAGGTGAGATGAGGAAGGATGATGAGGAGGTAGTGGTATGCCCCCTTGAGAGGACATGCAATTTCCAAGAACATGGGTGTGCTCTCGAAATAAATTAGAGGACTAGAGGAATGGGGATGAAAGGATGTAAACGGGATAAGGATGATGAAGGGGGAATGAATGAATTGGAGTCTCCAAGATAAATGGATAAAATAAGATGAATGAATGAAATGAAGTAAGTGGAAGGGATTTATTGTTGTGTAGATGTGGAGAGAAAACCTAGTTTTATATTGCTACAGGTTATCTACATCGCTGATTATAGGAATCAAGATGTTGTGAATATCTAAGGCATGGACTAGACTCTCAAGCAATAGGTATCTCTATGCACACATTCTTGCAAACACCATGATGATGTAAATGCAGGGATACAGTATCATACAAGAGAAAACTTCAAACACGCCATATGACAAAAAGATGCCCCACTATACACCAATCCAAGACATACCAAGATATAGGTTGATCAAGGCAGCCCTGTATAAGGTATAGTCCTAGGACATTAGATAAAAATCAAAGTGAAAATCTCAATCATGCAAACAACATGCACATGACGAAATATTTCTTGCTAAGAGTAGGATGTGGATTTGTTTAAACTACCTGACATGGGAAGGATACATCCCAATGGGCAGGAAGATGGATTTGGATAGGCTGCCAAACATGGGTAGGATGCATCTCGATGGGTAGGACATGGATAGATTGATGGACAAAAAAAGACAAGTTGGTTGTATGGGGTCTGCAGATGGGAGGATTTCCGCTAAGATTTGGTTAGAATAATATGGATGGGCATTTGGATAACACACAAGTCAATATAAGCTTAGATAGATGGAAAAAGCTTAGTATGATGGGGAAAGTGTAGTTTTATGGGGATCATAATGGATTGGAAATGATTGGGTAAGATGTGAGGGGGATTAATGATTGGATAGGATTGGATGGGATGGGGAGTATGATTAGATATGATGGAATTGGATTGTGGATATAGGGTAAATGGATGGGGACCAATGAAAAGGGAGAACCAAGGCTTGGTAAGAGGATTGATGGAAGAAGCGATTGCTTGGATAGGAAATGTAGGGATTAAGTAGATGGATGGTGATAAAATATGGAGGAGTAAAGGATAATAGATAGGTGGAATGGGGATCCAAGAACTATGTTGCAAAGGAGTGCAATGCCCCACATTAGAGGTAGTGGAATTAAGGATGGAAGGATGTTGGATAAAGGATGAATGGGATGGAAGGATAGTGTGCAATAGATATGGATGGAGGAGGAATTTAGGTTTGTATTTTCCAAAGCATGCATATACATTATTTTTCCTCTAGCATGATCAAGATTAAAGGTATGAATGGAGGATGGGTTTGGATGGGATGAGGGATGTGAGATGGAGGATATGGATAGGATAGTCGAGATCAAAGATGGGAAAGAAGAATGAGTTTAGATAGGATGTGGATAGTGGATAAGGGATATGGAAGATGTGGATGGTAGGATGACATGGATGAAGCTTGACCCCAAGTGTAGATTGCAAGGGGATGAGGGGATTATATATGAAACTTGTTTACCAATTTTTCATCATGGTACTTACCCAAGACGCCACAAGAAGTGGTTTTCACCATTGGATGGATTTTTTTTTTACTTTTTTATTTATTATTATTATTTTTTTGAAATAGTTTGGATAGATAAGGATGATGATAAGTGGATGTAGATGAGTGGATTTTTAAGATAGTGGATGTGTGATATGATAGAGGAAGGACTCAAGCATCTAGTTCCATGGATAGTATGCCTTAAAGACATGCTTAATTGAACCAAGATAATTGAAGGTATGCTCATAGATGCTGGTAGAAATAGATGTGGAGATGGAATTGATGGAAGATGGATAATTATCTATGTAAAAGTTTGGACTAAAGGAATGGGATTATACAAAATGGATTTTGGATAATGGATGGGGTTGTGGAAAACTTGTGGATAAATGGATGGGGATGTTGGGAAGATGAAAATTGACACACACCTTTAAGGGTGGTGAAGTTGTGGAAGAGAGGGTTTTGAATTAGATGGAGGATAAAGTGTGGATTTTGGGACATGACAACCCAAAATAGATGAAGGGGATGATAGAATTAAGATAGAAGATTTTGGGAAATAAGGACCCAAAATGGATTTTGAAGATAGAGGATTGTTAGATGGAGGATGTGAGGACTTATGAGTGGAGGGACCTTTTGGATTAGCAATTTTGGATGCCAATTTGGATTTAACTTTGAGATGCATTGCTTCTATGAGAAGTTTGGGAATCCACATAGTTTTTGATTTTTTGTTTTTGGGCCTTTGTGGCCTTTTGGATTTTTCTTTCTTTTGGATCATATTTTTATTTTCTTGAGAATGCCAGTTTAAATTTTTTTGATCCTTGGATTTTTGTGGATTTTTGGTTTTATGCATTTTACATTTGGCATCCAAATTGCTTCCAATAGAAATGCCGCGGATGCATGCGGATGGATGACTTAGAGATTTTATGGATGGGATGATGGAGGGAGAATGTTGGAAGGAATTCAAGCATGTGTGCCTTTTTTGATCTTTCTTAGGGATCATTTGAGGTGATGGAGTGGTGGATGGAGGGATGTAAGGACCCAAGATGGATGGAAGGGATGAAGGGTATGATTTTGGAACATAAAGACCCAAAAGGGGTTTGAATGATGAGCGATGGAAACATTTGGATTTAGATGGAGAGATTTTAGATTCAAAAGAGATGAAAGGTATACCAAAATATTGAGAATGAGCTATGTCCAAGGCCATATGAACCATTATTTTCTTTAACTTGAAGAGGTTCCAATATGCCTTGTTCATGGAGGCCCAACCCTTTACATTGATAATTCAATTTAAAAATAATGGGGTGGGATGTGGAAGGGATTGTAATCTCTTGGAGGAAACTGAAGTGGATGAAGGTGGAAGAGACAAGTTGATAGGTATGCGATTCATTGATAGCTTGGACATGGGTGATGGGATCTTGTAGAGGAATAGGATCTTGTGGGGGATTAGGATAATGTGGAGTATGGGGATCATGTGTGGGATTAAGAGGAATATCAGGATCGAGAGATGTATTGGTATCATAACATGGAGATGGCAAAATACTTTGATCTTGACTTGGGATGGGATCATGTCATGGAGCGGAAGGGATAATTGGATCTTGAGATGGAAGGAAGGGATTGGATGGAGGGATTATTTTTTATTGAGATGGAGTGGAGGGTAGATGTGGATTTTGAGATGTAGAGCTATCATGAGATGGAGGGATGCCTTGATCTTGAGGTGGAGAGGAATATATGTTAGCATGATATGGAACAAGCATGTTTGGGGTTGGGGAGATGGTGTAATGGAGGAGGGTGTGGATTCTTTCACTTGGATAGATGGGGGAATGGGAGTATCATGAAATGTAAGGGATTGAGGTGTGTCTTGATGGGGAGGGGATGGAGGTGGATGTAGGACTTGGGGAGATTGGGAAACTTTGTTTTGAGGTGGGGATTTCATCTCCTTTGCTAGTATTTCTTGGGTAAAATTATGGAGAAAGGACTTGGAGGATGGGGATGATGTGGATTTTGGAGGATGAGGATTAGAGTGGGATATGGATGGCGGAGAAGATGGAGCTGGTATAGATGTTGGATAGGAGAGCTATTTGGATGAAGGATAATATGGAAACATGGATGGGGAATAAGATGGATTTCCCTTATCAAAGGTAGGGGAAGGATAAGAGATGTGAGATGAATTGGGGTTGAATATAATGTGTTGAGGTGAAATGGATGAAGATATGGTAGATGGATGAGAGGTTATGGGGTTAAATTGGTAAGTTGGTTGGGGTGGGCATGATTGATAAGGTGATCCATGAACTTCCATGATCACTTGCTCATACCAAGCTTTGATGTTTGGATTTTGGATTCGGGTTGAAGATGTTTGATGAGGATTTAGATCAAAAAGTTATGCTCTTTGGGTAGCCATTTTTTTTTTCTTTTCTGAGTGCAAGTTAAGACCATACACAGGTATCCTTAAGTTGGAATTGAATGGATAGACTTGATCAAGAAAAGTGATGAGATGATGTTAGATGAATATGAGGACTAGGACTTAGCTACTTTGGATTTGATTGAGGGTTGATTGGATTCAATTTGATTTGCTTGGACTGGATTGGGTTTGATTTGATTGGATTGGACTGATCCTTTGATTAGGAAAAGATTGATTTTGATTAGGATGGAACCTTAGCCCATATATTAGGACTTAGATGGGAATTGATGATGTTAAGCACAAAGCAAGGTGACAACCAAGCTAGGTAAAATTTAGACCTTTGGATCAAGATGTAATTGATCAAGCCTTCTTCTACTTAAGATAGCCTTACATTCCTAAGAAAAAGAGGGTAAAAGGATTATGGTTTTGATCAACCCAAAATGATTATGCAAAGGTACTTGGGGGAGATTCTTTACCAAGAACAAAAGCTCATTGCTTGATTGATTAAAGATAAAGGTTTAAATCAAACTTTCACAAATTATTGACCTTAGGATGAGGTTGATTGATTGATAAATGATAGGAGTGGAAGGTTGATTAAGTTGATGTGCTAATTCCTTGAGGATAGAATGAAAATGATTATGGGAGAATGGATTGATGATAGGAAAAAGAAGGGGAAGGTTACCCAAGACTGGATGGAGAGTTTTTGATTAAGGGAAAAAAAGGTTTTGAAGGGGACCTCAAAACCCTTTACAAAGGAGATTCTAAAAGAATTAGAATCAACAAAAATCATAAGAGAATTTGTCTTAAAGATGAAGCATTATATAAATAAACAACCAAAAAACAAGAGGCTCCCAAAGCTAGAAACAAGAGCCAAAAGCAAGCCCATCAATAATTACCTTTTACTTTGCTCTTGTGGGATCAAAGAGTCATATCAAAAGAGGGTGAAGAACGCTTAGATTTCTTTCCTTGAATAGTGATCCAACCCTCCTCCACTTGTGCAACCTTACTATGCCAATTAAAAAAACCATGCCCCACCTGAGAGGAAAAACTAGTAGGAGAAGCACCCACCAACACGTTGACAAAATCTCTCCCAACAGATGATCCAATATCACCTAAGACATTGACACATGGAGTGGACACCTGAGGCCCATTCCCCTGATCAATAGGGGACTCAGATAGAGACTCTATTTGAAGGCCGCAAAGCCTATTAGCACCAACAACCCCAACATAAAGCTCCTGCACAACCGAAGAATCATGCTGGGAAACCTGCACAACTAGAGAATCACGTTGGGAATCTTGCGCAGCCTCCTGAGAAACCAAATGATGGAGATTTGTCCAGAGATATTAATTGGGGATTGATGATCATTTAAATGGATGAAAACTGATTGGGGATTTGACTCAAACAAAGATGGTGAAATAGGGGTTTGATAGTGACAAAGTGGAAATTGAAGAGTTTGCTCAAATATTTGGTCAAATTTGGAAATATTGGGTATTGTTTGTCTTGGAAATCGATATCAAATAGTGAAAACATGTTAGTCAAGGTGACGCTTGAAGCAAGTGTGAAAGTGAGGGGGCGCTAAATTAGCCTAAAATAAATTTCACTGGGTTTGTACAAATCAAAACACTTGAAAACATGCAAATTACGCTAGAAATTGGAAACCATTCAATGGGGCCTCTTGCATGAAGAAATACCTCAAAAAAGTGGATAGATAGAGATTTTGGTAGCATTGGCTCCACTCCACAACACTCACTTCTTGGGCATACTAGATTCTCTTACCTGGAAGGTCCAAAGGTCTTTTATTCGGGGGATTCCTATCTCATCTTGAGTGGGTGCATGAGAGGTTACTTCGGGGTAAAATCCACACTCCTTGCACCATAAAATGTGGGAATTGGCCTACTACACCAAGGTTCTTAGTAGTTTTTTGATGGGTCCAGTCCAATAATGGTTTCACAAAGAAAGCCACTTAAGGCTTTAACTAAGCTTATCAATGCAGAGAAGGCCTCCACATACATAAAATTCACTTAGCACTTCGACCATTTGACTAGGTTCTTATATAGAGGCTCAAAAGACACTGCTCAAGATCATTTCGGGAGAGTCGATATCCTTGACATATCCCAATTTGAAGTGCCCTTGTTGGGTAATGAAATACCCAATCAAAGATACCCCTCACTACAAAAAGAAAAAATGGGTGTTGTCAATCACCTTTCTCATCACCCAAGGTCCATAATGGCGAGGGGAGAGGATAATAGGTGTGATGGTGGGTCCACCCTACACAAGTAAAAGTGCACCAAACAAGGTAGGCTATAGTTCTTTTTAGTCTCACATATAAAATATTTTCTACTCTATATGCAAGAAAAGAAATATACTCTAGTGGAAAACAAAGCTTTCGACAAACGTCCTGCAAAAGATTGATTAATAGTCTATGATGATTGATCTTAGATAATAAAAAATAAAAATAAATAAAAGATGATTAGCCCAAAAAAGATTACAAAATTGGGCTCCTTATGATTTTCTAATTAATTTCAAAAAAACATTTAATGAAAAATGATTTCATATACTAAAGTTTTGTGCATTTAAAGTTTTTAAAAAAGGGTTATCTTTGAACGTTTTAAAGTAATCTTTTAAGCATTATGATGTAGGAGCACAAGAATAGTTCATCTGGTTGGAGCAGTTAACAATGGAATTTCTTGGAGAATGTTGTGTTTCTTCATGTTTGATAATTTAGTGTTGTGGATTTGGATTTATCACCTTGAGATCGTTGTCTTAATCATATTTGGGATTCATGGTATTTGGATTTGATTCTAGTGAGATATCAATTCCGGTATTGGTCCGATGTTCATGTGTTCTTACTGGTTGGTCTTGCAGTGAGTAAAGTGAAGATGAATTGGGTTGTGGATCATTAGGAGATGGTGTTTTGGACTTGATCGATGTTATTGCAAAATTCTAAGCATTATTGGAGGTTTTCTTGGTGATTTGGGATGACATATTATTGTTTGCACGTTTCATCTTGAACCGTGTTGGGTGAATATTTTGTCACCAGCGTACTAATGACAAAACATAAAATTCACACAATGCTATGCTAAGAAATTAATCTCTCCTCTCATCAAGGGGAGGTTCCCTATGAAATTTCTCCTCTAATTAATAAGAAATTAAATTGGTGGGTTGGCATTGGGCATATAACTCTCTTTTTTCAAAGTTTATGTATTCTCCCTTCACCTAGTTACAATTTCTCTACCTCTTCAGATATTCAAAGAAAAGAACTATTAATCTAACAAACTACACAAAGAGTTATTTTTAAGCAGCACAAAGTCTCCTTTACGGTAACACTAATTCACACCGATCGTTACAAATTAAACAATTAGAAACTTAGCTTAAAGCTCAAAGTCTTCAAGTGTAGATTTCTAATCCATTAAACTACAAATAACCACAACAATACAAAGCTTACTACAAGTTATTTAATTTATCAGCAGATTTCTCAAGTATGCTAAGAGCACAAAGTCTATTGGCAAGATTTGAGAGCTCTCTAACCACGTAGCAATATCTTAAATATCAAAGAAGTAAAGGTAATATGTATTCAATGAACATAGGAACATTAAATAATATAAACAACTTTCTTGATACAACACAAAGTTTGCAATCAACAAAACTGTTTTCTTTATTTGTTTGATTGAATTTTCACCACAAAAGCTCAAAGTCTTAATTGGGATAAAAATTCAGTAGAGTTTTGCTAAGCATGAAAAAGATAAAAAATATTTACAAAAAGGTCCTCCTTATATAGGAAAAGAAGTTGAGAAAAAGGTGGGCACAGTTGACTTATTCAACCACACAGTCGCATTTTACTACAAGTACTACATAAAGAAAACGTGCAACTACATAAAAATTTACAACATATATTGGTGCAACTACATGAAGAAAGAGTGCCAAAAGAGGGTACTTCATTCTTGATTCTCTTCTTCATTGGATTTCTGGAAAACTTTGAATTTAGCAAGGATGGCTTTGACCTCTACTTTGTTCCGCATCAAGGTAGAACTTGTGATGATCTGGATGTGGGACATGGCATCTTGAATCTTCACCTATTTCTTTTTAACATCCTTCAACATGGATGTGAGGACTTCAAAGCTGACCTGAATTTCTAACAGTTTATCAAAGATATCAAGTGAGAAATCTTGTCCCGTGCATTGGTCCATCAAGGAAAGGAATTCCTATGTGACGACTTTAGCAGTGACGAGATTTTGATCGCTATCATATAAATAGCAAGGGAGATCACCAACTTTAGAAAAAATAAGGTCAACCTCATCATCACCTTCTTTCTTCTCCCGGTCCAGCTCTGCAATCATTAACTTCATTGTCTCTTGTTTATGAGACAATAATGACAAGATCTGAATGTACTTCTCCCTTGTGGGAATTACCTTGTTCTCAACTAGGACATCTATCCTAAAATCCTCCATTTTGCTCCACAAGGTAGTGCTTTTCAGAACTTCCTCAATTTCCTATGATAAAGAGGTTTTGAGTCTTTGCATCCGACTCTGGATAACTTCATAATCAGACAATAGTTCCACTAATGAGCTCAAAAGATGAGAACCTTTTGACCTTAGCCGCGAGATCCATTTGTCCATGACCCGACCTTTAGCTCCTACTTGTTCAATCTTTTTGAGAGCTTCGGTGTCTATTGGTGACCCTATAGGTTCAACCTCTTAAGAAGATTGTGTTACCTTTAAAAGGACATTGGTCAGCTGTTCACACTTCTACTTCAAGACATTTTTCTCATCCCTCTTGTGATCCAATCTTCTCAATAAATAATTAAGGGCTATCTGAGAATCTAATTTCACACTCTCATGTGTTTCCACCCCAAGCTCTACAACCTACATGGTATAATCTTTAGATCTTATGTTGCCTTTACCCTTATTTGACGCCGACACCATAACTTTAGCATATTTTCTCTTGGAAGTAGGATCTACTACTACCCGAGATACTGTCTTCGACTTTTTGATTCCCTTAGGTTTTGGAGGAACTAAAAGTTCAAAGTCAAACTCATCTAGGGATATCACCTATTTTTTCCTCTTAGGAGCCACTACTTCCATCCAAGGAGGAAGTTCTGGATTGGCTGATGGGGTGGTAGCTCCTTGCTAACTTGGAGTTGAGGCTTCAGAAGTAGGTTGACTGGAACTTGGAGCAGTTGTGAGTGTTACTGAGGGTGCTGATATTGAGGCATCTAGTGGAACATTTTTTGTTGCTACCTCTTCAGTTATAGATGGACGAGTTGAGGGTGTTGTGAATGTAACTTCAGCACTTACTAGTGGGGGAATTGTTGTGGTGGTGGTAGTATTAATGGGTAAATCTATTGAAACTTGTTCTGCAAGTTCATCTTGCAAGGTCTCATTGAAATCCATCATGGTAGATTCAAAAGTAGATGAAGGGATGCCATATAAATTAGAGAAGTTGGTTATTGTGAAGAACTGACCAGCGGTCTCAGATTGAGTCATACCCATACCTAGGTCTCCATCTTCTTGAAAATATTCATCCTCTTCATCAGAAAATCAGTTTCGATAGAGTGAATGACTACTTGTGAAGTGGTTGTGGTATCTACTTCAACTGAATGTGGTACTTCTTCTACTTGTACTTCCTCTTGTTGAGTAATTTCACCTTCTTTAACCTCTTTGCCCTTTCTAGCTTCACTGGTAGGTGGTTGTTCTAGCTCTTTCACCACTGCTTCCTATGATGCTAATGATGAATCACCCTTCTTTTCCCCTTTAACTGTAAATTTGATTTTGGGCCCTTTACCCTTCGATTGTACCACAGGAGCTAAGGATAGTGCTTGTGAGTCTACCCTACTCTTGGTTCTTATTTCAGCTGTCGCTGTCTTGCCCAATGGACCATCACTGTTGTCATCATCTCCTAAACTAGTGGGAAGTTGTTTCATCCTGAGATTCTTCTTTATCAACCAAGCATTGGTGTTTGCTAAGATGGGAGAGATCCTTTGTGTAATGGACTTGCTTTCCTTCTTTGAACATTGCACAAGTGGAAGTGGGGAATCAGTAATCTTCTTCTCATAATAAACAGGATCCACTATGTCATCTATGTCTTCCATAGTCATTGGGATATTAGCTAGATCCATATTTTCAATTTGTTCTAGAGTAAGGCGGCTGAAATCCATCCTTCTTATATCCTCCTCATTCTGACAATCTACCCAAACATCCTCAAACCTATAAACATGAGTGTATGTCCTTTTGAGTTTTCTCTTTATACCCCAAAAATCAAAATCGGTTCGGGCCTTGAATCTTCTCATGGTATTTCACTGCATTTCCTCCTCCATATTTTTGGCTTTGGGATTGGTTAGCACGGAATACCTGCCAATTGACTCTGGGAATTTCAGCCTAGCCTTATGTGCTTGTGATTATTTCTCTTGCACACTAATTAGTTGTCTACACAGCTCCATCAGGACAATTTTGTCTGAAGGGAATCTTGGAAGGATGAAGGGCTCACTTGAGAAGCATCCAATTCGGATATAGGTGAATGTGGGAAACTGTAGGAATACACACCCAAAATGAGACACTCTGTTGTAAGCGGCCTCTGATATTCTTCTCTTCTATAGGCCTTTATTAAAAATGCACTTCCACACAACAAATAAGGCATCATTAACCCTCTTGTAATGATTACCTTGATTTTTGATAGTTAGCTAGTCATAGTACTCCCAAATGGGCACCACTCTTCTGTCACCCTTGGTTGACAAGCCTGGGTATTGCCTCATTGAAGCAGCTGCATAAACCAAGTATGAGGTCATATAGAACTTCAATTTTACCTTGACCTCTTTCAATTGGGCATAAAGCACATCACTGATCTGTTCTCCCCAATCAATTCTTGCAGCTCCCTTTTTGATTATATTTATGTAGTAAGTCATCCAGCTTTGGAAATAATGAGAGTCTTTTAATCCTCTCACTTTGGATAACATAGTAACCATGTCATTATATTCCTCATTAAAATTACTCCTATGGAAGGACTTAGGCCATCGTGTGGTGAGGGAACTTCTTGCAGTAGAAAGATAAACAGTATTGATCACCTTTTTACATTTATCCTCATGTTTCTCGTAGTACTCTTGAGCACTCTCTTGAGAAATATTAACTACTTCTTCAACTGATGAACCATTAAAGACACTATTGAAGAATACATTGTCCAGAGTCATGATGACATTCGGATCATCATCTTTTAATTGCCTTGTGCTTGGATCAAAGTGATCAACCACTGCCCGTACAAATTCAGGATCATGAGCCGCAACTGGGAAAGATGCATACTTATGCAGCTCAGATTTGATTAAACTAGTTAGTCGTGTAAGAGCCTTTTGAACCCGATCAACAAACTCTTGCATGTCAACATGCCCAATATTGGTGTCCCTGATATCCTTGATATTTGAGTCTACTAAACTCTTTGGGTACATATTCAAGTACCTATCGTACTTGTATTTCATCTTTTTTGATGATGCTTTACTTGGAGAAGGCTGTCCTGAGGAAGACTCGGGCTTTAGAGAGATTTGACATTTGTGCACAATGACTACATTCAACATTGATGATTATCTATTCATCATAATCAAAATCAATTTTCCTCAAACGGATCAAAAAATAAGACTCAAAACAGGCTTAGGAGAAAAACTGCTAAAAAACAGCAGGTCAGGGAAAAAAGTCCGACCTGCTTCTTTACCAACAAAAATTTGCACATCGGACTTTAAAGTCCAAAGTGCAATAAAACACCTCCATCTGCACGTCAAACTTTGAAGTCCGATGTGCAATTTTGTGAAAGGATATCAACACATCGGACTTTAAAGTCCGATGTGTCAATCTGGGGAAAGACATTTATATATCGGACTTTAAAGTCTGATGTGTTGAGAAAAACCTCAAACAAGCACATCGGACTTTAAAGTCCGATGTGCTATCTAGAAAAGTTTAGAGGCACATCAGACTTTAAAGTCTGATGAGCTTCTTAGGGGAAGGATAACTGGTCGGCCTGTCGGGTTTTGAAACCCGATATGCCGACCGACTCCCCTTTGCATATCGGATTTTAAAGCCTAATATGTGGAGAGAAAGATCCCGCATATTAGACTTTAAAGTTCGATATGAGGAGGGATTGATCTCCAGCTGCATATCAGAGTTTAAACTCCGATGTGCAGGGAAGATAAGGGGATCCAGAGAATAGTCAGGTTTTGAAATCCGACTGTTCTCCGGAACAAAGGAGGCAATCGGATTTCAAAATCTGACTATTCTCCGGAACAAAACCGAAGAAGGCAAGCACAAACAAACAAAAAGAAAAGGAAAAAATCTAAAACAAGCAAAGAAGAACAAATGAAAACAAAAAACCCACCTCTTCTGCTTTGGTCTTCAAAAAATATGAGTCGTGAGTGATGAAAACGGGGGAGGAGGCACATGATACAAACCAAAAATGAAGATTAAAATGCAAAGATTAACTTTATAAATCATTTTAACAAACCGTAAAAGAACAATTAATGTAGCATTAAAACCACACGCAGTTGGATGTCAACCTTTAAAGTCTGACATGCAAGCTAGGAACACTTGCACATCAGACTTTAAAGTCTGACATGCAAGTGAGGTCAAACCCCCTGCAGTTCAGGTTTTAAAGTTTGAACTGTAGGCTAAAACAAACTACAGTTTGGACTTTAAAACCTGAACTACAGGCTAAAACAAACTGCAGTTCGTACTTTAAAACCTGAACTGCAATCTAAGACCAAATGCAGTTCGGACTTTAAAGTCCGAATTGCAAGCAAAGACCTCCTCCAGTTCAGACTTTAAAGTCTGAACTACAGGCAAAGAAGCCTGCAAATACACATCGGACTTTAAAGTCCGAAATGTATTTGGCCAAGAGAATCCTGCAGTTCAGACTTTAAAGTCTGTACTGTAGGGAAAACTGCAATCTTAAGAAACAAGGAAAACAATCAAAATTAAAAGCAAAGAATGAAATGAACTAACCAACCAAGTCGATTAAGCTCTCCCAGAGACCATAAGGTATGAAATGGACCAGTTTCATAGGGTTGCCTCATGATTTTGGCCATGCTGAAATCGAGGAGAACAAACTAGTTGATCTTTGGCCAACTGAACCGAGTTGTTGTTGCTTGCGGATGGTATAAAGAGGAATTTTGGAGATTCATTTTGTAGGACAAGGGTCCGAGGAAGAAAAGATTCAGAACAAATATAGTTTTCGGAGAGATTCTAGTCCAGGGGGACTGAAGTCTAGAGGGACTAGGGTCCAGATTAGTGCAGACTATTATCGAAGGCTGAATTATTGAGAAGATGATTTGTGGATCATAATTTTGATTTGTAAAAAATGTTTTGTAATCCTGGGCTGCGGTCCAGCGTGTGTAAAGCCTGAGGGCATATGTAATTCATTAGACTATTATAAGGATTTCTCTTTCTACATGCCCAGTTATATCTTGTGTTGTGTGAACTAGTTATCAGTATCTTTCATGGTGTTTGTGTTATAGGCTGCAAGGCGAGGTTGTCCTTCATTGGATCTCCATACCTTGTCTACATCACATTATATGAAATATTTATTGACAACCCATTTTAGATCTCCAAGTCCTCTTTCCAATGCATTTTGAATTTTGAAAATCTGACACCCGAGAAAAAGTTATGCCTATTTTATGACAACTGCTTTTTTACTAAGCACAGATGCTGATAAGACCATGTGTAGATGTTGAATCATAGTTTTTTAGGAAAAATCCAAAAAATTGTTAGGCAGGAAGATTTTTTTTAACGAAGATGTTGATTTGGGGCTACAAAGACACTGAAATAGAGAAAGCAAAGATGTCTATTTGTAGGCGGAGATCTATAGTTTACTCACAAAAATAGTTAGGGAGAAATAAAATTCAAATGAAGACATCATTTTGTCCCAACATAGACATCAAAATAGTCTGTGGAGATGCTAAAGTGCAGTCTTAGACATTGATCCACTATTCCTATGAGAAAAATGCTAAAAAAATATAAAAAATATTAGTAAAAAGGGACATGGGTCCCACCGAGCATGCCAAAATGAACCAAGGGAAAATTTTTGGGAATGCTAATGGTTAGTTTTAATCTAAATAAACATAAAATCATTCAAACATGTATTAAATAAACCATTATACCTTCAAAACCTTCTCTTGTTCTTTGGTTGAGCTTGATGAAGTAGAGGCACCCTTTTTGCTTCACTTGATTTTCTCCTTGGATGAGGGATTTGGATTGGATTTGAATAATGATGGATATGGATTAGATGAGACAAGATTTTGCCATTATGAGGATGCAATGGATGATTTTGGATCTCAAATGGACAACATAAGAATGGATTAAGGGATGAAATGGACAACATAAGAATATGATGAAAGTGGATGATTTGTGAGGAGAAGAGACTCCAATTTATAGATTGGAGGAGGTCCAAATGAAGGGCCAAGATTTATTTGGAATGAAGGGTTAAAATTGAAAGAAAGAGTGGGAGATGATTGAGAGGATAAGGTGTGGGAACCAAGAGATATGCCATAGGTACATGAGGAAGAGTTACCCAAGTACACTGGGAAGAGAAAAGCAATATAAAATTCCTTGGAGAAAGGGAGGAGGAATTAAAAATTTCAAAATAAAAGATGTGTGGGAAGATTAAATGAGAAAAGGAATTAAAAATTCCTTGGGAAGAGGATGCATAGGGAGATTCAAATAATTTGAATTTCTTTGAAAGGATCAAAGTGGGTAGCATTTAAGGTTGGAGGATGATATGGGAAAGCCATTTATGGTAAAGGGTTGACTCATCCCTAATCAAGGTGATTAGGGATGTGAAAATGATTAAGGAGATTGATTAGGTGGCTTAATGAATGATTAGACTGAAAGTGGGAAAGTTAGGAGGATGTGACATGAGAAGAGAATGAGTGGAGGAATATAAAATTGAGGAAAATGATAAGCATGATTAGAGGATGATTAATTAGGCTAGATGATAGGATTTGTAGGAATCATGGAACTAGTTAATTAATTGTAATTAATTAACTAAGTGGGATTTAGAAGAAATAATGATTGAGATAACTTTAGTAGAATGGGGAATAATTAATTTTGATAAATTAATTATAAGGGCTATAGTGATAAAATTTAATAAATTTTAAGAAGAAAGTGACTCACACAATTAAATTAATTAGTTATGTGAAGAGGCTTAAATTAATTAAATATTGATTTAATTAATTTTAGGTGTCTACAAGTGTTTCAGAATAAGCTAAATGAAGATTGATAAGTCACAAGGAATAAGGCAAGGTTGGTATGTAAAGGTTATTCATAGGTTGAAGGTATTGATTTTGATGAAACTTTAGCTAGGATGAAAGCTATATGAATGTTTCTTACTTTTTTCGCTTACAAGAACTTTAAGATGTATCAGATGGATGTTAATCCAACTTTTCTAAATGGAGAACTTGAATAAGAAGTGTATATTGAATAGCCGGATGGGTTCAAATTGTCAGAAGATCTAGATATAGTTTGCAGATTAAATAAGAGGCATTATATGGACTTAAACAAGCACCCAGGGCTTGGTATGCTAGATTGGATGGATATTTGCTATAGAATTTTAAAAAAAGAGGTACTATTGACATCAATCTTTTCTTTAAAGTTGAAGGTGACAAGCTACTAATTGTTTTTGTATATGTTGATGATGTTGTATTTGGAGGAAATGATGATCTATGTAAGGAGTTTACAGAAGAGATGTAGAAGGAATTTGAAATGTCAATGATTAGTGAGATATCATTCTTTCTTGGTCTGCAACTTACACAACTAGAAGATGGAATTTTTATTTCTCAAGCCAAATATGTCATAGACATGATAAAGTATGGAATGGAAAACTATAAACCAGTTGCAAACCCCTTTGCTACTAGTTGCAAGTTAAGAAAATATGATAAATTTCTAGAAGTTGATCAAAAGAAGTATAGACCCATGATTGGAGGATTATTATATTTAACCACTTCTAGAGTAGATGCAGGTTGTCTATTTAGTTGCAATATTTTAGGCTAATCCAAAGCAATCACATGAGCAAGAAGTAAAGAGGATATTTTAGGTACTTGAAGGGAATCTTGGATTTTTGTCTATGGTATAAGAAGAATGGAGATTTCATGCTAAAAGCATAGATAGATGTTGATTGGGTTGGATGTAATAATTATGGGAAAAGCACAAGTGGGGGTGCATTTTTCTTGGGAGATAGATTAGTCTCTTAATTAAGAAGTAGGATTCAATATCTCTATCTATTACAAAAGAAAAATACATTGGAGCAACATCTTGTTGTACTTAAGTTATGTGGATAAAGAAGACTCTTATAGATATTATAGTAGTGTATAGTGAAGCTATTCCCATCTATAAAGGGGAATTTGGAAATTTGCAACATAGAAGGAGAAATTACCAAATCAATTTTCACTTTGATGGGAGATGGCCTTTACATTCAAAAGAGGGGAGGAATCCACTAGATTCAATCACAAATCAAATAAGGACTAAATGCTAAGTGGATTAATAGATTATGATGTGTTTTTCCCTCTTTTGTAAGTTGAAATGCTGATTTAGGGTTAAGTACTAAAATTGAAAACAAAACTGAGAAAATACTGAGCTACAGATGCAAGATTTAGTCATGCACCTAGATCTGAGAAATATAAACTGATCTGGATTTTCCTTGTGAAAATTGCTCAAAATAGCAAGGACTGTGGCGCTGCCTCTTGGTCCTCTAAATTTTTTGTGTGTCGAAAAGGGTTGTTCCATCTCTACAAATAAAGCTTAATTCTAGAAGAACAACTGCACACCTATTTCTTGCACACAAAAAGAAGGGGGAAAAGTTTGGGAATAGGGGCTTGCCTTTGGTCAAACCCTAGTTTTGGAATTAACCATGAAATTGAGATAAATGTAAATGAAATGACTGAAAGGAAATGGTCTCCTTTTGTGGGATATACTGAATTATGACTGAAATTGAAATGATTATACCTCATGAATTTTTGCTTGCCTCCACATGAAGTTAGGGTTTTCATGAAATAGGATGTTGATCTCCACTTCAATGCTTGAATCTTGACTCTATTGCTGCTCCAAAGCTTGAAGAAAGACTGAAAATGCTCAATTATCTTGAATGCTTATGTTGTCCTCAATTTCGGCATGTCCAAAATCATGAGGCAACCCGACAAAACTAGTCTATTTTGTACCTCACATCCTCAGGGAAAGGCTAATCGACTCTGTCAGTTAGTTGAAATCTACTTTTTGTCATTTGTTTTTGTTGTTTTTAAGTTAGATGTTTTTTTTTTGTAGTTTTACCTATAGGTTAGACCTTAAAGTCCAACCTGCAGGGTGTTTATATTTTAATTTAACTGCACATCAAACTTTAAAGTCTGATGTGCATGATTTGCAGTTTTAACCTACAGGTTGGACTTTAAAGTTCGACCTGTAGGGGGATTGAGCTTTTTGGTTTGACTACACATCAGACTTTAAAGTCCGATGTGCAGTCTTGTCAAGTTTTAATTGCAGGTTGGACTTTAAAGTCTGACCTGCAGGGGTTTCTACATGCAGATCAAACTTTAAAATTCGACCTGCATGGCTCGCTTAGTGCATTAATTGCACTCAACTTTGTTTAATATCTTTTTAGGTTTTATTTTTCATTTGTTTTTGCTTCTTTGGTCTGTTTGAGCTCTGAGTCTATGCCTTTAACTCATGTAAGCGCATTCAAGGAGGTTTTGTAAGCTGATTACCTCCATTCAGTCACTATCTTCAGGTATGTTTTGTTGCATTTTTGTGTTTTTGTGTGTTCTGAGCTTATGCATAGTTTTATTAGTGTTTTAATTTTGTTTGTTTTCTGTTTGTTTTTGTTTGTTTTGTTTTTAGGGTATGTCGGATTTTAATATCCGAATACCCTAGAAACTTGATTTTTCCCATTTTACCATCTCCCAAATGTCAAATTTTAAAATCTGACATGCAGGAGTTGTTTTTCCTGTGTCTTCACATCAGACTTTAAAGTCTGATGTGCAGAAGATGAGATTCTTCGTGAGTTCGCATGTCAGACTTTAAAGTTTGACTTGTTGATCCTTATTCTTCCCTAAGTCAATAGGTCGGACTTTAAAGTCTGAGATGCCGAGGAGCTTTGTTCTTCCCTCACTTGCACATGCCATATTTATGCTAAGTGCAGGTCAGACTTTAAAGTCTGACCTATAGGTTTTTGTTTTATCCTATTATGCAGATCAGACTTTAAAGTCCAAAGTGCATAATAACCTTACTCTTTGCTAGAGTGCAGGTGAGACTTTAAAGTCTAACTTGCAAAGTCATTTTATCTTATTCGCACATCAGACTTTAAAGTCCAATATGCAATCTATGATGTTTTTCTTTACATATCAAACTTTAAAGTTCTAATGTGCGAATCTTGGTTTCTTACTTGTAGATCGGACATTAAAGTCTAACCTGCAAGTTTTTGTCCAGTTTTTTCCCAAGTCTTTTTTGACTCCGAATTCTTGTTCTGTTTGATGAAATTTTCCCTTCTGATGCTGATGATCTTCAAAATACTAATGATTAGTATTGAATGCAACACTTTGTGAATGTCTAAGCCTTCTCAAGGCAAGTCAGAGCCTTCTTCAAGACAGTTAGAGCCTTTGCCAAGCAAGCCATCTATGAAAAAGATGAAGTACAAGTATGATAAATACTTGAACATGTTCCCAAAGAACTCAATCAACTCCAATGTCAAAGAGATAAGAGATACAAAGATCGGTATAGAGCTGAGAAAGCCCCTTCACACATGGCAAATTTAATTAGATCAGAGTTGCACAAGTATGCTTCTTTCCTAGTAGCAACTCTTGATCCATATTTTGTACTTGGAGTGGTAGATCATTTTGATGCACATACAAGGTAGGTGAAGGATGTAAATCAGAATGTTGTCATGACATTAAATAGTATTTTCTTCAACAATGTGTTTAAGGGTTCTCCAGTGGAAGAAGTAGCAGACATAACCAAAGATGGTGCTCAAGAGTACTATGAGAAAAATGAAGTGAAATGTAAGAAGATGATTAATACAATTTTCTTATCTTCAACTAGGGGCTCCACCACTTCAAGATGGCCTAAATACTTCTATAGGAGTGATTTCAATGAAGAATACAATGATATGGTAACTATGCTGGCACAAGTGAAAGGTTTGAGAGATTCTCATTATTTTCAGAACTAGAAGTGCTACATGAGCATAATCAGGAAAGGGAATACCAAAATGATCGGGATAAGCAGATTAGTGATGCACTTTGTGCATACTTGAAAGAGGTCAAAACAACATTGAAGTTCTATATGACCTTGTACCTTGTGTATGCAGCCACCTCCATGAGGAAATATCCAAGTTTGTCTATAAAGGGTGATAGAAGGTTAGTACATGTCTGGAACTATTATGATCAACTTACGATTAATAACCAAGGAAGTCATTTCAGAAGGGTCAATGATGCCTTCTTTACTGTCTAGAAGTGTATTTTTGATAAAGGTTTAGAGAAAAGAAGACTTTCAGAAGCAGCTTACAACAGAGTTTCTTTCTTTGATTATGTATTCCTCCAATTTGCCAGTTTCACATATATCCATATAGGATGTTATATAGGTGAACCATTCATGGTACCAAGGTATCCTTTAGATAAAATCATTCTCATGGAATTATGTCGACAATTGATCCATGTACATGAGAAGTAGTCACAAGCTGATAAGACTGGCCTGGAATTTCCAGAAGCCATTGGCCGATATTCAGTGATGACCAACCTAAAGGCCAAAAATATGGAAGAGGAAATGCAATGGAACACCATGAGGAGGTTCAAGGCTTGTAATAATTTTGGATTTTGTGGGATGAAGAAAAAAATCAAGAGGAGCTATACACATGTATATCGGCTTGAAGATGTCTGGGAAAATTGTGAAAATGAGGAAGATGTGAGAAGAATGGATTTTAGTCATCTCACTTTGGAACATATTGAGAACCTGGATTTGGCTAAAATCCCAGATACAATGGAAGATAATGATGATATAGTAGACCCAGTCTACTTTGAATGGAAGATTGTTGATTCTCCATTACCACTCATCTAATGGTCTAGAAAGGAAAATAAGTCTATTACTCAAAGAATTGCCCCTATTCCAGCCAATACTAATGCATGGTTATTGAAGAAGAAGATAAGAATAAAGCAACTTCCTTCCATTTTGGGTGATGATGATAATAGTGATGGTCCAATTGGTAAAACAACTGAATTAAGGACCAAGGGAAAAGTAGATGTGCAAGCACCTCCATTAATCCCTTCGATATAATCTAAGGGAAAAGGACCTAAAATAAAATTCACTATCAAAGGGAAGAAAGGTGAATCATCATCAGTTGCACAAGTGACACAAGTAGAAGGAGCTTGAGTAGAAAGCTATTGAAGAGGTTGAGAAAAAAGAAGAACAAGAAGAAGGATAAATTCCTCATGAAGAGGAAATGCAAGTTGAAGAACCAACTCATCAAGGTGAGAGTGATACTCCTACACAAGTTATCATTCATTTTATTGAATCAGATTTAGATCAAGAGGAAGAACAATATGATGACGAAGGATTTAATATAGAATTACCATAATAGGAGGGTAATAAAAATATGTTACATTATTTAGTCTATCAAGTTTTGATGATGTTCCTACATCCATTATTGAGTCTTCAATTTTAGATTTTACTAAATCTTTGGAACAAGTAACTATAGAACAATAGTCAATGGCCCTACCTTCCATAACAATCATAGTTGAAGTTCCACCTATTGTAAGTACTATTGTTTCCACTAATGCACTATCCATAATTTCAACCATAGTTGTTTCCAAGGAGGCATCAATAATGGCTATTGTTGCTCCATTAACAAAAAACACCATCTATTGCTGCAACCTTAGTACTAGTAATTCTATCTTCTATTGCTGAAACTTTCAGTCAGAATGTCTCTCAGATGCCATTTTCCATTCAGAAGGAGGCCAAAACTCCATCTGCTAAAGTAGATTTACCACCATGAATGGATATAGTAGCACCTAAAAGGAAGAAATGGGTGATTTCACCAGATGAATTTGATTTTGAGTAGTTGGCTCCTCCCAAATCCAAAAGCACTAAAAAGCCAAAGACAGTCTTGGGTATTGGTGGATCTTGCTACAAAAAGAAAATATGCTGAGGTCATGGTGCCATCTTTAGATAAGAACAAGGATAATATTCAACCTAGAGATTATACTATGCAGACTATAGAACTTGGAGTGGAGACACATGAGAGTGTCAAGTTAGACTCTCAAACTGCTTTCAATTCTCTTGTGCAAAGGTTTGATCAAGAAAGAGATGAAAATAATGAATTTAAGCAGAAATGTGAGCAGTTGACCAGTGTGCTTCTCAAGATCACACAATATTCTTAGGAAGTTGAGCTGATTATTTCCTCAATTGATATTGAGGCTCTCAAAAAAGTGGAATAGGTGGGCATCAAGCATTGAGTAGTGGACGAATGTATTTCCCGTTTGAAATCAAAGGCTTCTCATCTTCTAGATTCAACAATTAAGATGTTGACTGAATTTGAAGTTGTTCAAAGTCAAATGCAAGGTGTCAAAACTTTTTTATCTCAAGAGGTAGAAGATATTGAAATGAGTGTAACTCTTTGGGGTAATATGGGGGATTTCAGAATTGATGCCCTTATAGAAAATAAAGTAAATTCAACAAGAGAGAAATACATCTAGATTCTGTCATTATTATCTCATAAGAAGGAAATAATAAGGTCAATAATTATGGAGCTTGATCGAGAAAAAAAAGAAAGTGATGATGATATTGACCGTATTTCAGCAAGGATAGTTAAAATTCCTTATTATTTGTATGATGATAATCGAAAGCTTGTGACCAGTGACACCATCATACAAGAATTTCTTTCTCTAATAGATCACTATACAAAACAAGATTTCACATTGAATGCATTTGATAAGTTGCTAGAAATACAAGTCATTTTTGAAGTTCTTGCATCAATGTTGAAAGATGGAAGGAAAAGATACATGAAAGCCAAAGATGAGGTTTCCCATGTTTGCACCATCACTATTTCTACCATGTTGAACACTAGATGTCACTAAGAGGGGGGGTGATCAGTGATTTACAAACTTAGCCCTTTTCTAACCTATGTGTGTAAACCAGTTGATAGATTTAACATAAAGAAAACTTACCAGTTAGAAGGGAGAATGACACAAATGCATCCACACATAAAAGGGACACCACATAACACCATATGCATGAGGAAAACCCAAGATGGGAAAAACCTTAGTGAGAAGTGCTACTGGAGACTACTGCTCCAATCCAACCTCACAATGAAAACCTCGATTACAACATTTAGGGCACCAACCCAAGGAGCACCAAACCCTACACCGAGCTCCAACTCAGTGATCTACAATAAACACATATCAAATACAAAATTAATACCTTTTTTACAAAAGAACTATGTAACCCTCATGTATGTCTCTTCTTTGATTCTCCTCTCTTCAATCCTCTATCATTCTTTCTTTCTCTTTTCTCTGTATGAAACTTATCTCCTACTACAACCCACTCTCTACTGCACCTTGAATCCACCAAAAGATTGACCTTGAATCCTGGCAGTTCTCAGCTTGCCTTCTCTGCAATCTTCTGCAACTCTTCTCTACCAGTTTAGTTACCACCGGTGAACTCCTCTATCAGACTCAATGGCCAGCTATTGGTCACCTCACTGTTGTTGGTTGAACTCTTCAACCCATTTCTCACTTGCACACTCAGTCACTTCTCTGATTCTCATTGAGTACTTGACTAATTTTCTCTTACATGCAACAAAAAACACTCTCTCATTTAGCAGACACAAACAATATCTTTGGCTCGCATACTTGTAGCTAGATTTTCCTGCCAAGATGTGAGTTTGAACATCAACATGCTAGGGTTTCCTCCATTCACTAAATTTGTATCTGATATGATCTTTGAACATCATGACATATCACATCCAATCTAATATCATGTCCTTGGTTGATCAACACTCAATCAATGAGCATTGCCCATCTGTCTACCTTGCAAAACATGTCTTCTCTCTTTAGCTATTTGTAGCATGTTTTTCAACCTTTTGTTTGATCGATCACATGCATAATGTAGTTTCCTTCTTTCTTTTTGATCAACAAGATTAGTTTGTGTTGGATCTCTATTTTTTCCTTCATCTTGAGCTGCAATCATTTTCTTTTCTTCCTTAAGCTTTGTAGTCACCATTAAATATTGGACTAGTCAACAATAACCTCACCGACACATCATACCGACTTGTGCATGTATGCCACTTCACCTCCACATGGGCCCTTTTGTCAGCATCCACCTTTGCTATATCTTCTATGCCGGTCTAGACAAGATCACCATCCAACCATTCAACTGGGTTCATCTACCGGTTCCCAGGCCCTATCAGTTATGCCCTAATTGGTTTGCCTTCAACCTTGCATTTTGCTTCTCTTCTGGTGGACCACCAAAACTAGTCAGCACACATGCCAAAATACCTCATGCATATCTTCATCAGATGGGAATCCTTCTTCATTTTCACTTTGTAAGCATTACCGATAAACACCTTGATGACATCATGTCATCAACCTTCAATATGCCTCCATTCGTCTGCATCTATGGTAACATTTTTCTTCACTACTGGACTAGTTCTGATATTAAAATGTTTTCCAGAGTGATAAGCATATCGTTCCTTCTCTGTACTAATAGCTCATCATGTCTACCTGAGTGATTTGGTGCACATCTCTAATCTCATGCACCTAAGGCAACTTAGTGTTTCACCAGTTCATCTGGTGTGAGCCTTCAATCACCTGCCTTTAACTCTTTTGTCTTATCTCCAAGAAATATGATGCATTCCATGCATAATAGGAGATAAGCTCCACTTACTAATGGGAGTGGATCCTTGTCATTTGCATCCTTCAATGTACCATTTTCACTTCCCTATTTGAGAAGCATATCTTCAAATAGGCACATGTGAATCAATTGGGCACATTCACCATCAGTCATATCTGCAAGTGGTGACTACATCTTTATCTAGTGGGAGTCCTGCTATTTGACATCCACACAACATACTAGTGGCCTGCACATACTTCACCTCTAATGTTGATGTGATTTAGGTAACATTCCTCCTCTTTATCACAATCAACCACCCAACATCTTGCCCTCTTACAGATGTCATCGTTTACTGGTTGTTATATCATACTGATCACCTGTCCTTATCTTTAACACAAGTCAAACATTAACTTGTGTACCAGTGACTCCAATGGCCATTGTGTTGAATGACATTCTCTCCCTTACCGGTGATCTACTGAGCTAGGTGACATTAAAGACATCACATCTGATATGCATCAATGGCAGTGCTGTACATACATCCCTTATACCAATTGCAATCCTATATCGGTTGACATCAATAAAAACATAATGCCAACAATCTTCCCCTTTGGCATTGATGTCAACACATGTAGTATCTGACGTACTATAGATTCTCTTTCTCCCCCTTTGTGTGATCCATGGTTTCTCACACATGTAGTATGCAACATACTACAAATTCTCTCTCCCTCTTTGACAACAATGGCAAAGGGAATTGACAGATTTTTTCTCCTCCTTGTGTCTATCGAGCACTAGCAATTTTCTAACCCCTTTTTCTCTACCAGATGCTTCTTTTCCTTTTACCTTCATACATTGTATCCTCTCAATTCACAACACTTGAGATGGAGAGATCATCCACCAACTGACACCGATTGCTTAGCAACCAAGTGTATATGCAAACCAAAAACACATGCATATACAAGTCTAAAAACAATTGAAGACACATGTGTCACTGAATACAACCTACCTGTCGGTCAGATTGCACCATCAACCCTTTGATATGAAGAAGCCATTCTAACCTCAAAATGTTAATACCAAGTGTTGAATCTAATACTAATACCAAATGCATGTTCTCTTGTGCAGGTAACTCTCCCTCTTTGCAGGCAACTCTCCGAGTGGTCTAGTTGTGATTTCAATTGAATAGGCATTGAAATATCTCACAATATGGATACCTCCAAAGATACAACCACATCGGTACAACCATAGATGCATGCACTCCTCCAGTGTCTAGTATGTCTAATAACAATCAGAAGATATGGCTGTCAACTCCCCTTGCGTCATACATCTCAGGTTCCTATTGTCTGCCAAGTTAAAAAACCAAAGCCAATTTACACCATATACCAGTTGAGCTATGCATATGTGATCAACTAATGATCTTCCAATTCCATTATATCCATCACAACATATGAAATAAACCTATATGTACACAATGCTATACAATATCACCATCATGCCATAAATCAAGTTGGTTAGTCAAAAAACATGCACGCCTACATGATCAACAACCGGGCCAACATATGTCAATTAGGTCTTCTTCATTACCACCTGAGACATAAAATCCTCAATCCATACTACCAGAGTAAATGCAATGATCCTGGTCCTCATTGTCTTACATAACTTGCACTACCAGTTTCCTACACCAGTCCATTATTTCTACTGGAGCACCTTCATCTAACTCCTATCTTTTTGTGTCAATTTGTTCTGATCCCAATTGCAAATTTTCCATCCATTGACACATGTAGAAGTGATCCATCTCTCATCTTTAGTTGTGTAGCCAAGGCAACCACTACACACTTACCATCTCATTTTCTCTTTTCTTACCGACAACATCCTATTATTCAATTTGTCATTTTTCACTGAGGGGTGAATGATATGGTTAGTGTACTACTCCCCCTAAGGTCTTGCATCTCCTTTAAGCCTGAGGAGATATCACCAATGCATTGAATGCATAATGCTGGTCCATGGTTGCATCTTCTTGCTTCTTCCTCCATACCTTCTTGGTCTCATTCTTCTTACCATTTCCAGTCTTGCGAGCATATGTTACCTTCTTTTACTGATTAGTCCTTGCTCTACCAGATTCTGCATCATGACCAGAAGCATTTCTATAGAAGAAAATAATGTTCATGCCAATCGCATGATTGGGGGACCTTCTAATATACTGGTTTGCTCCTCCTTTTCTGATCAAGCCATTGTGGCCAGCTACTAGTCTCCATGGATTCCTTGATTGCATAGGAACACTTCTCTTGTACCCTATAGGTCTTTGTTGCTCATATACCCTGTAATTACTTCCATAGTGAGCTTGATTATTCCACTGGCTGCCATAGGACTGAGAATTCTTCTTCTTGCACTTATGACTTCTATGGCCAAAACTATTGCCTTGATAATATAAAGAATTTGCATAACTGAGAGAGGGGATATGCATGTTTCTACTCTTTGAAACTTTGTGCCCATATGCAGGATATATATGGTAACCTAAATGGTTTCTCCTAGATCCCTTTCTACATTCTTCTGCTCTATGGCCATATCCATTACATGCAAAGCAGTAACTAGAGAAGGACTTATTACTTACAAATTTATTCTGCCATGCATGAGGAGATCTTACCAGTTTAGTATTTCCATTTCTACTTCTCCTGGGATGGATCTTGGATTCTCCACACTTTGCAGCTCTTCCATCCGATCTCTTCTTTTTCCATACTTTCTTTGTCTTTTGGGTGGTAGCATTTCCTTGTCTTCTACCAGTTGGGGGTCTTCTATGCTATCTTCTCATATTCTTACTTCCGATGAAGCTACCTTCTCCCATCTTCCCTTTTCCTTTGGGATCTGTATTGTTGCTCCTTCTTGTAGCACCAGTCTTTATCCTTGTCTGAATGTCTTCACTGGTTGTGGTTAGATCAACCTTCTTCTGAGGAGCATTTCTAATTGTGAAGGTATGACCCTTGTTATCTCCATTTGAGGAGACAAATAGAATGTCATTGTGCGGGACATTCTTGCTGGTGGAGCATTCACCAACACCTCTTCCTAATCCTATGGTATCCTTGGCATGCTTTTGCTTCTTCAACATTTTTTCCAAGGCATCAATGCTGCCATTAAACCAGATTCTTACCTTGAGCTCATCCTGACATTTCTCAATGTCATTTCAGAGACACTCCATATCTCTCACTAGCTACTAATGTTCCTTATCTTTTGCCTCTAGCTCAGATGCTAGATCTTTACACCTGCATTACTTGGTGTTTTCTTGTTGAGTCTTCAACTCTGAGATATATTTCTTAGATTCTTCAAGGAATTTGATTAACTGGTTCTGCTCCATAGCTGCAACATTCTTGAATAACTTGTATTCATTCCTCACTCTACTAAGTTCTTTGAGTGCACTTACAAGTTCTCCTTCAAGATCTACTTATACTTCATCTTCTTCTTCACTTTCACTATCACTGCCAAACACATCTCACTGGTGTGAATGACTTGCATGATCATTCTTAGATGTGTGCCTTTCATCTTCTAAATCTTGAGCCATGAAGAGATTGGTTCCTTCATCATCATTGTTGCAGCTACCAACAGATCTGTCTTCATCATTTGCAGATACATGAGTTGCATTTCTGATCTTTTCTTCATAAAACAATTCTGCAGTGGTAGACTCATTTCCATAGGCTTTTTGCCAATCTGCATCTGTCCACCTATGAGGAGACATCATCTGATAACCAACAAAGTATAGCCTTCATTGCTATATCATTACACTAGTTTATTATTTTTGCATTTGAATTGGTGGGAGGATTGACTTTACTAGGGCATCCATTTATTACTAACATCCATACATCAAACCCAAGAGAGGACAAGTAGACTTCAAACCTACAACTCCAAATAGAAAAGTTTGAACCATCAAATAATAGAGTAGGGGTTGACACTAAACAAACCATTGTGTTCAAATACCAAAATCTACCCAAGCTAGAGAAAGCTTATCAATTGGGAACCAATGCTTTGATACCAATTGTTGAACACTAGATGTCACTGAGACGGGGGTTGAATCAATGATTTTCAAACTTAGTCCTTTTCTAACCTATGTGTGTAAACCAATTGATAGATTTAACATAAAGGAAACTTACCAGTTAGAAGGGAGAATAACACAAATGCATCCACACATAAAAGGGACACCACATAACACCATATGTACGAGGCAAACCCAAGATGAGAAAAACCTCGATGAGAAGTGCTGCTGGAGACTATTGCTCCAATCCAGCCCCACAATGAAAACCTTGGTTACAAATTTAGGGCACCAACCGAAGGAGTACCACTCCTTCTTTAGGGTACCAACCCAAGGAGCACCAACCCCTGCACCGAGCTCCAACTTAGTGATCTACAATAAACATATATCAGATGCAAAAGTAATATCTATTGATAATTATTTTGATGGACTAAATTCACTTACAACTTCCATTGATGGGCAAATTTTGACTTTGGAGAACCAAGTTTTTGCTTTTGAAAAGGAAAGAGACAAGATCATTCAAAGAACAAGGAGTCTTAGAGCTTTGGTGAGTCCAAGATTGGATTCACTTGGTGTACATAAGAGGGAATGTATGGATATGCTTGCGAAGCCCACACCAATAGAAGTCACTGAGAAAGAAACACTAGCACATTTACTGAGTGGACTTGTATCCATATTTGAAACATTCAAAACCCACTGGGATACCTATGTACAATTTCTAGAGAAAGCTTACCCAGAAATTTTGAGATTGGTCAAGCTCCGGTAAAGTAATCTGCAATTATTCTTTCAGTTCTTTCACCAGTATTTGACATTGATGCCAAAGGGGGAGTATATGTATGTGAAAAATATGTATGTAATCCTAAGGGGAGGATAGGTAGAGTATATTTCTGATAGGGTCAATCAGCTTAGGGGGAGCATGATTCATTTTTTAGTTGAACTGGTAGGGAATCCATTTTTCACATGAGTGTTACCATCAATGCCAAAGGGGGAGATTGTTGGCAATTGACACTCATTGGAATCATATGTTATCATTGATGGCAACAAGATTCTATCAAAGGCATATACCATCATATACTGAGATTTGGAGGCACACATCGATGGATACCGACATTGAGTATTTAGGGTCATCACTGGCACCAACATTTTAGTGAAGCCAACATACGTCTGGATCCGAAAGGTTTTATTGTAAAATCATTTTGTAAATATTGTATTGGGCTGACATTGAATATATTTTGTATTGTAAGCCGACATAAGGCATATTGTTTGTAAGGGTATATAAGTCAGTCTGTTAGGTCATTTTGATATAGGACTATGTATATGACATGGTAGCAGAATTGTGTGATGCGAAGGATATGTATGAAGGTCATTTTGTTTATGAATGTAATATCATGCTATGATCAGTAGATAGTTTGTAGTGCATTCTTGGAGGAAAAGGAGATACATGTAGAAGGTTTAGGGATTATGAACCGGTATAGAACAAAGCATTAACCAGAACTCTTTTTGGCATTGCAGATGCATTTTGTGAGTTCACCAGTACTATTTCATTTCAGCAGAATCTTATAGTCAGTGAGACTCTTTTGTGTTGAGCAGTGTCCTTCCTACATGTGCAGGCCCCCATGCTATGTAATATCTTTCATATGGCTAGTGAATTGATATTGTGGGTCACAAATCCCATTGTGGTTTTTCCTCTTTGAGATTTTCCATGTATAAATTTAGTGTATTATGGTGTTCATTCATGTGGCTGGTTTATTTACTTCAGGTTATATGTTTCTTCATTTACCAGTTTATATGTGTATGTTATAAAAGGTTAAAATCTTGTGTTACCGACATAACACTGATTAAGCCCCCCCTCTCAGTGTTCTTGGGTTCATTGTATTCCAACAATATCTTTGTTAAAAAAGAACTTTGTAACCCTCATGTATGGCTCTTCTCTGGTTCTCCTCTCTTCAATCCTCTGTCAGTTCTTTCTTTGCCTTTTCTCTGCAGGAACCTTATCTCCTGCTACAACCCACTCTTTGTTGCACCTTGAATCCACCAAAAGATTGACCTTGAATCCTACCAGTTCTCAACTTTCCTTCTTTGCAATATTTTGCAACTCTTCTCTACCAATTTAGTCACCGTTGGTGAACTCCTCTATCAGACTCAATGGTCGGCTACCGCTTGCCTCACTATTGCCAGTTGAACTCTTCAACCTATTTCTCACTTGCACACACAGTCTCTTCTCTCATTCAACAACCACAAATAATATCTTTGGCTTGCATACTTATAGCCATATTTTCCTGCCAAGATGTAAGTTTGAACATTGGCATGCTAGGGTTTCCGCCATGCACTAAATCTGCATCTGATATGATCTCTGAACATCGTGACATATCAAATCCAATCTAATATCATGTCCTTGATTGATGTTCAACACTCAATCAATGATCATCGCCCATCTGTCTACCTTGTGAAACACGTATTCTCTCTTTATCTATCTATAGCATGTTTTTTGGCCTTTTGTTTGATTGATCACATGCATTATGTGGTTTCCTTCTTCCTCTTTGATCTACAGGATCTCTGATGTTTCCTTCATCTCGAGACATAATCCTCTACTTTTCTTCCTCAAGATTTGCCATCGCCATTAAATTCTGGATCAGTCACCAATGACCTCACCGACACATCATACTGACTTGTGCATGCATGCTACTTCAGCTCCACATAGGCCCTTTTGTTAGCATACACCTTTGATATATCTTCTATGTCAGTATAGAGAAGATCACCAACCAACCATTCAACCAGGTTCATCTACTGGTTCCTAGACCCTATCAGTTATACTCTAACCGGTTTTCCTTCAACCTTTCTTTTTGCTTCTCTTCTGGTGGACCACCAAAACTTGTCAAAACACATGCCAACCTACCTCATGCATATCTTCATCAGATGGGAATCCTTTTGCATTCACACTTTGTCAGCATTACTGGTGGACATACTTATTGATAAACACCTTGATGGCATCATGTCATCAACCTTCAACATGCCTCCATCTATCTGCATCTATGGTAACATCTTTCTTCACTACTAGTCCAGTTCTGCTATTAACATGTTTTCCAAAGTGACAAACATATCCTTCCTTCTCTATACCAGCAACTCATCATGTCTACTTGACTGATCTCATGCACCTAAGGCAGCTTTGTGTTTCACCTATTCATCTGGTGTGAGCCTTCAATCACTTGCATTTAACTCTTTTGTCTTATCTTTAAGAACTATGATGCATTCCATTCATAATAGGAGATAAGCTCCACTTACCGGTGGGAGTGGATCCTTGTCATCCGCATCCTGCAATGTATCACTTTGGCTTCCCTATTTGAGAAGCATATCTTTAAATAGGCACATGTGAATCAGTTGGGCACATTCACTGCCAGTCGTCTCTGCAAGTGGTGACTGCATCTTTATCCAATGGGAGTCCTATTGTTTGACATCCACACAACATACTAGTGGCCTACACATACTTCACCTCTGGTGTTGATGTGATTTAGGTAACATTCCCCCTCTTCATCATAATCAACCACCCAACATCTTTCCCTCTTACAGATGTCATCATTTACCAGTTATTATATCATACCAGTCACCTGTCCTTATCTTCAACACAAGTCAAACATTAATTTGTATACCGATGACTCCAATGACCATTGTACTGAATGACATTCTCTCCCTTATAGGTGACTTGCTAAGCTAGGTGACATTAAAGACATCACATCAGTATGAATCGATGACAGTGCTACACATACATCCCTTATACTGGTTGCCATCTTATACCAGTTGATATCAATGACAACGCAATGCCTACATACCACAATACCAAACAAAGCCGAGATGGAAGCTGTTTTGGCCAAGTTTGAGGAATTCCAGAAATCTAATGAGGAGGAGAAAGATGAATAAAGTGTCCCCATTGACACCATATTTTCATGTAGTTGTATTCTTAGTTACTGCAAATTTTCTTGTAGTTGCATTTTCATTTTATGCAGTAGTTGTAGTCAAGTGGGATTGTGAAGTTGAATTAGTCAACTGTGTCCACATTTTTCTTCACTCTTTTCCTATATAAGGAGGATGTCATTTGTAAATATTTATCTTTTATTATTCTTAGAAAAACTCTACCAAATTTTTGTCTCAACTAAGACTTTATGCTTTCTTGATGTAAAAAATTGATTCAAGGAAATAAAGATAGCAATCCACTAGTTTCCAAAGATTGTGATTATGATTGGAATCATTCTTATGTTAGTTCTCATAATTATTTCTTATGCACTTGAGTTTGTTTTGGTGAAATAGTGAATGTTAGTAAAAGAGCTTTCTAATTATGTAGATAGACTTTTTTCTATCTACATATTTGTGAAATTTTATGATAATTAAGTGATTACGTAGGAAGCTTTCTATTGCTACCATTTACTTGTAGTTTTAGCAATCTTGATCACATCTTGGAGGCTTTGAGCTATAAGTTGTGATTAAAGTAGCTACACTCATGTAAGACTTTGAGCTTACATGATTATCTATATATTAAGAATCATTGTCAAGAAGTTCTTTTAATTGTTAAAGTTTATTAAGTTGTAAGAAATATCACCAAGTGAATGGAGAATACATTAATTCTGAAAATAGAGAATTACATGTCCTAATCTTACACCCAAATTTTGTTTTGTATAATTTGTTGAGACACCCAAAATTAAAATAGGGAACCTCCCCTTGATGAGAGGAAAGACTTTGTCTTATCATAGTTGTGTGTGAAATATATATTTTGTCATTGGTACGGTGGTGACAAAATATTCACCCAACAACTTGATTGTTTGATGTCGTATATGTACTCTTTATAATTGATAGATGTTCAAATGAGAGGGGAAATCCTCTTTATATACTTGTGTATCAGATTAATTGACTAATTTTCCAACATAGGCCGACATGGAGAGAGAAATCCTGCTCAAATTTGAGATGGGAGAGAGGGTTCAAGTTAGGTCCCATTTAGGGAGGACCATGGTGCCACACCCTGGTCCTAGTGAGGACCAGAGTGCTATGCCCTGGTTCTTCCCTATTTTAGGGCAGGATCAAGGTGCAGACTGAGTGCAAGGTCAAAAATCTTGGCATTTGTGATGTGCAAGAGCATAATCAGGTCTTCAATCAGGCGAAGGGGCACAAACACTAAGATGAATACCCAAATATGGTCAAAAATTTCAAGCAGTGCAATTTTAGGATGCTACATTTAGCCCCTACTTTAGTGGGAGTATGAAGTCAATCATACTCTTGGTAAAGTACAAAGGGTTTAGATTAAAAGACTTTCACCAAGTTGTCAAGGAGGCAAGATGCACCAAGCCCCTAGTGGACTTTAGGATCTCACAACTTCAATGACAAGGTAAAAGGGAAGATCATGAAAGAGAGAAAGAGAGAACCATGATTGCAACTAGTAAGGTTCTCTTACTATGAGTCATTAAAAGAAAAAGACAAAAATCGCTAAGTAACTTTAAGTATCAAGATATGCAAGAGAGAATCATTGAGCAAAGTCTATGCCACCACGTTAAAGCGATTGCCTATGTCTTATTGAGAGAGATTGCTTTAAGGTAGGGTACATCCAAGAAGACAAGAATGTTATCACAATAATTTAGCCCCAAAGAGAGGACAAATTGAAGGATAATGATCATAAAACACAAAACACAAGATGGTTTCACCTAACTTTGGAGTCAGTATGCTTTTTATGATAACTCGTGTATATCATGTATATATATATATGCATATAACTATCCTTATCCCCCAAAGAAAAGAAACCACCATGAAATAAGAGAACAATTGTATCTTTTGAGTCAACTTGGGAGAAACCAAAGGAGATATCAATGCTTTGCATCATCCTCAAGTAGACAACACTAGGGACAACAAACAGAAGAATGCCAAAAATAAGCAAGAGAGGAGAGATAGAGAATCTACAATGCTAATGAAGCTAATCATGCATGTCATCAACCCCTGATCTTTCTCATCATTGTTTCAGGAAGGTGGACAACACGCAAGAGGAGCGACATCAATCACAGTAGATGGAGCTATCACAAGTTCCAAACAAGGACCATGCTTTAATGATGAGTCACTTTGTCTACTACTAGGAGCCAGGATTAATGCTTTTAAAAATTTCATGGATAAATCACTGTCAACATCAACATATTTATATTCATCATCAGAAATATTAGGATCAACATTTTCATCATTAGAAATATTCTCACCTATTTCTTCATCAAGATTAATAACAATTGGAGCTCTAATAGGAATAGAACTTGAACTATCATTTGTTTTAAGCATTTTGTGTCTTGGAGAATTAGGTTTAACATCTTCATTAGGAGTGTAGATAGGAATTCAGAAATCATCAAAGCAAGTAGAAATTTAGCCTAGCTCAATCAAAAAAACTAAAATGCAATGATAACAATCCTAAAAACATTCAATGAAAACATGAAAACAAGACATTCAAAATGAAATCTAAGCAAACCAAATGCAGATGTCTCCTTCATGTGGCTCCATTGTCCTTCTTTCTCCTTCAAATTGCTTTGTTTGTGGATCTCACCTACAAGTGCATAAGCATGATGTGAAAGCAAGTAGACAAGATGAGACAACAACATAAGGGTACTAGAAGCGTGATTGATTTGACCTCCTGATTGAAGAAATTCATCCAATTTATAGACAAATTGGAGAAAAGACAAGATTAGCATGAATTTTATTTGAATGGAAATTTCAAATCAAGAATGACAAATATGACAAATTATGACAAAATTGACACTTTCTATGTGAAATTAATTGATTGATAATTATGACAAATTATGACAAATTGCTATGTCAAAATTGATTGATTGACAATTATGACAAATTATGACAAATTTGCTATGTCATTCCCATGAAATTAGGAGAAATATAGGAGAAAATTGAAATTAGATGAATTAGAAATTAGGAAATTAGAAAATGAGGAAATTAGGAATTAGGAAAATTAGAAAATGAGGAAATTAGGAATTAAGTGAATTAATTAACAATTTTTCATTTATTAATTAATTCACAAAGAGGGAGGAATTAGTTAGCCAATTAAAAAAACATTTAATTGTGACAAGAAGACTTAGGATAAATAAATAAATTATTTAACCTAGAGGGAGAAATGAAAAACAAGGTTAAATGAATAAATCATGAAACCCTAGAAGATGAATTAGAAATGCAAGGATGACAATTAGGTCTTGATTGAAGGATCGATTTGATCATGGTTATGACTTGATAAAAGAGCAATGCTGATAAATGATTTGATTGATAAATGCGCCAATTGACGAGGAACAATGACTAATTAATCCAAATTGACATGATTGAGAAGGATGATGATCAATGTCAAATCGATCGCAAAATGAAAAGATTGAAAATGACAACGATCGATGACAAATTGATCGCAAAATGACAAAATTGATGAGATTGACAAGGATCAATGGTGAATCAATCGCAAGATGACAAGATTGAAAATGACAATGATCGATGACAAATCGATCAAAAAATGAAAAAATTGAAAAGAGGACAAAACCCTAATTAGGATTGACGATGTCCAAAATGATGACAAATGAACACGCACATTGATGCGACAAGATAAGATCGACCAAAATCATGACTGAAGATTGTTATTAACAAGACCAAACTCGAAAGTGAGATGAATGAAGAATGCAGAAGAAGGACTCGATGCTCGCAAATGATAAAAACCAAGTGCGCGACATAGGAGAAATGTTAATGCGACGCAAAAAACCCTAAAATAAGGCAATGCGCAAGTGTTAAAGTATGATTCCACAAGCATTGACCATTTTTAGACATCTACATTTTGCCCCTCTTTGAGAGAATGCATGTTTAAGCATTGTTTCAAAGAACAATAATGTAAATGCCCCAGACACTGACAATGACATATGCATGCCCCCTCGAGGAATTGGCCGGAAACATGCAGAAAAGAGGCCAATTGATCGATAAGAATGATAGAAAATGATAGGATCGAATGGACTGACAATCAGAGATTGGATACACAAAGGACAAGCAATTGATGGTGCAAAAGACTGCGACCAACATAAGATGGAGAGGGTGCACGTCCATCTATGCACTGACAAAGAGCTATAAATGAGACAAAGAGAGTGAAAAGAGCTCATTTGCACTAGCCAAAGAGGAGAATTTGTTGCTCTGGAAAAGGATGCTTGCAGAGAGATGGTGAACATTCCAATGGAAGATCACCTCGGAGAACATGTATGCACATACAGATGACCAGATGACACGGGAGCAGAGGTATGTATCTCAAAAACCCATATTGTCAATTTTATGAAGTTGACTTGCTTGCGGGACATTGTGGGGCCCACAGAGAATGCAGAAAGGGACTTCTGTGCCTATGTGAGCCCATCCTACACTTGTGTAGGGTAGACAAGCGCAAGTTGATGCAACATAGTGCAAGACATAGCACACAGGTGCAATTGTGCACTAGGAACTCAAATTTGGTCAAAAATAGCATGCGAATGTTCCGAAAAGGGGGATAAGGGTAGGATAGGTCAAAATAGATTAGAAACACCCTGATTTGTGGATGAAACAAGGAAATATAGCCCATAGGAGGAAACCCTAAAACTGACAAAATGTGCCCCAATTGTGATGCAGAGTCGATAGTATCCACTGATTACGTGGGAGAACCGACCGGACTGCTTCATGTTACGACATAGACTCAGAAGCATGGATAGAGATAAATTAGCAAGACTTGGTTTATACTATATCACATTCATGCCTAAGATTAGGGCAAACACAGGACTATTGACTGCATTGGCAGAGCGATGGCATTCAGAGACCTCCTCATTCCATCTAGCGACTGGAGAGGCGATGATGATAGTAGAGGATGTATGGCGTATCCTCCGCATTTCGATTCATGGAGAGATGATAGAGTATGACCTAGTGACAGGGAGAGATGCTTTGTGCAGATTATTTGAGTGTGATGCAGATGGTCTAGATATCGTAGAGAGGGAGATTGGCTGAGAGACCATGGCATCAGAGTATGATCGGTGATATGTGGTGATAGCAGTTGTGATAGCATGCATATTAGCAGGGGATAGATGAGGACATGGATTCCCTATTGGATGGGGAAGAATGCTAGAGCAGATGGCGATAGAGGGGATTGTGTACACATGGGGACCATGTGTATTGGCTATGCTATATTTTCAGTTGCATCGGATAGCATATCAGGGAGTGCAGACATTAAGCTGTGGGGTCACACTGTTATAGGTATGGGCATTTGAGCACACAGCCATATGTCAACCGATTGCAGAGAGACAGGTATTACCACATTGACCATATGTGTACTGTTATGGGGGAGCACTGAGACAGGGTCCTTTTGGATACATATTGTATTGGTGACATGAGCTAGATAGATTGAGAAAGTTCACATGGAGGCCATATCTTGATTGCCCAGGATGGTCAGATGATAGTGAGGAGCTATCATATCGCAGACAGGAGAGATACCTGATTGGGTGACTAGTGAATTGCCAGAGAGTGATTGAGATGTACCTGCCAAAGAGAGTTAGATCACAGTTTGGAGAGAGGCAGGATGTATCCAGAGGGACTACACACTTTGCCTGATCTCACAAAGAGACGAGTCAGTGGGGGAGAATGATTCAGCCACACATAGCATATGCTAACTTCACACAGCTACAATAGAGACAGTGGGATTGGAGATCAAATGTGGTGGACACTGGGATGATAGAGGAGTATGAGTGATGGTTTCCACAATGACGGCTAGTGCCATTGACAGATCCAGATATTCCAGTACCTAGGAGACAGGAGGACTTCCCACTCACTGGAGAGGAGGGAGATGATGAGGATAGAGATGAGGACAAGGATAGAGAGGATGAGGGGGATGACAAGGGCAGAGATGATGAAGATGAAGATTATGAGCCATATTGAGGTGATTAGGAGTCATTGCAGGATATACCCATAGATCCAGAGATAGCTAGGATAGAGGAGATGGAGATGTGTAGGGCTACCATAGCGAGTTAGCATGATCACATTGCGACATTAGAGAGACAGAATGCTATCTTGAGGATAGAGCATGATCAGTTCAGAGTGGAGATAGCCAGACTTATAGCGGCTCGAGATGCATCAATAACCCAGGCACAGCAAGAAGGACAGAGAGTCACTGAGTATTTTGGGTCGAATAGGGATGCCAGTGCACGTGAGATGGCACAGATGTTGGTAGAGACCAGAGAGGAGATACGCCATTGGAGGACACTATATGAGAGTGCCATTCCACTAGAGTAGAGAGTAGCATCATATCGGGCATGATCGAGGATAGAGAGCAGGCCACGTTCTCGGAGGTCAGTGAGCAGCATGGGGGTAAGTGGACCTATGAGACCACCACAGCCAGGACCAGGGATAGGAGGGACATCATCCTTGAGACATGGCAAGGATGAGGAGGATAGAGGGAGCACCCAGTGACCGAGGCACATGCTCCTTATGACAGATAGTGGACATTATGTAGTGTGATATTATATAGTCAGCTTGCGGGCCATACTTAGGACAAACAGTCCAGTTTTGTACCCCGATATTATTTTGATATATGATATGATGAGATGCAACATGTTATGACTTATGTTATTATGCACCATTGATTTACCATTGTGGAACATGTATGGATATATTTTCTTATGTGTTTTTGATATATTTATAATGTGAAATGGATAAAATGCTTGATGTAATGCGTGAGATAATGAAAATGTACTAAGCAATGAATGCGGGATGCAACATGTGTGTTTTTTTTTTTGTGGAGATTGGAGAACTAGACCGAACTAACTACCCAAATTGACGGAAGAAATGTTAGTAAAAAGAAATTAAAGTCTAAATGTAACTAGGAATTCAGAAATCATCAAAGCAAGTAGAAATTTAGCCTAGCTCAATCACGAAAACTAAAATGCAATGATAACAATCCTAAAAACATTCAATGAAAACATGAAAACAAGACATTCAAAATGAAATCTAAGCAAACCAAATGCAGATGTCTCCTTCATGTGGCTCCATTGTCCTTCTTTCTCCTTCAAATTGCTTTGTTTGTGGATCTCATCTACAAGTGCATAAGCATGATGTGAAAGCAAGTAGACAAGACGAGACAACAACATAAGGGTACTAGAAGCATGATTGATTCGACCTCCTGATTGAAGAAATTCATCCAATTTATAGACAAATTGGAGAAAAGACAAGATTAGCATGAATTTGATTCAAATGGAAATTTCAAATCAAGAATGACAAATATGACAAATTATGACAAAATTGACACTTTCTATGTGAAATTGATTGAATGATAATTATGACAAATTATGACAAATTGCTATGTCAAAATTGATTGATTGACAATTATGACAAATTATGACAAATTTGCTATGTCATTCCCATGCAATTAGGAGAAATATAGGAGAAAATTGAAATTAGATGAATTAGAAATTAGGAAATTAGAAAATGAGGAAATTAGGAATTAAGTGAATTAATTAACAATTTTTCATTTATTAATTAATTCACAAAGAGGGAGGAATTAGTTAGCCAATTAAATAAACATTTAATTGTGACAAGAAGACTTAGGATAAATAAATAAATTATTTAACTTAGAGGGAGAAATGACAAACAAGGTTAAATGAATAAATCATGAAACCCTAGAAGATGAATTAGAAATGCAAAGATGACAATTAGGTCTTGATTGAAGGATCGATTTGATCATTATTCTGACTTGATAAAAGAGCAATGCTGATAAATGATTCGATTGATAAATGCACCAATTGACGAGGAACAATGACTAATTAATCCAAATTGACATGATTGAGAAGGATGACAATTGATGTCAAATCGATCGCAAAATGACAAGATTGAAAATGACAACGATCGATGACAAATCGATCACAAAATGACAAAATTGAAAAGATTGACAATCGATGGTGAATCGATTGCAAGATGAAAAGATTGAAAATGGCAATGATCGATGACAAATCGATCACAAAATGACAAAATTGAAAAGAGGACAAAACCCTAATTAGGATTGACGATGTCCAAAATGATGACAAATGAACACGCACATTGATGCAACAAGATAAGATCGACCAAAATCATGACTGAAGATTGTTATTGACAAGACCAAATTCAAAAGTGAGACGAATGAAGAATGCAGAAGGACTCGATGCTTGCAAATGATAAAAACCAAGTGCACGACATAGGAGAAATGTTAATGCGATGCAAAAACCCTAAAATAAGGCAATGCGCAAATGTTAATGTATTACTCCACAAGCGTTGACCATTTTTAGACGTCTATAAGGAGAAAATGGAATTATGTCAATAGTTGGTGTTTTAGGAGAAGAAATGATTTGGGAAGCAAGTTCACAAGCTTGAGCATGATGTTTCCATTGTCATTCTCTCGCACAACGGTTTTGTTTATTCTTAGCTAAAGGTTGTGAAGGTTTTAGTTCATCAAGTATAGGCTTGTTTTCTTCTTTTAAGGAAGGATGAATAGGTTGAGGTCTTTTTGGTTGAACAATAGGAGAGGCTAGTTGCTTCTCTTTGTAAGATGTAGGAGGAAGAACCACACCATATAAAGGAGGAATGAGAGGTGTAGGAAGGAGACTGGGTCCATCATGAGGAGGAGGAATATGTTGGCAACAATAATGCAGAAAAATTGAGAGGGGGGGGGAGTGAATCAGTTTTCACCAAACTTAAACAAATTAACCTCAACTTCAGATATGATCAAGAATGGCAAGAACAAAGATAAAGACCACATCAACAAAACACAACACACAAAATTTTGATGTGGAAAACTAGGTTAAGGGAAAAACCACGGTGGGAACCTACCCATAATATGATGGTACTCTACAATAGTATGTGTAAATATTACAATGGGGAATGCACATGCATTTAGGCATACTGCCTAGAGCTCACTACTCAAAAACAACAAAGGGCTACAACATAGGGAGGGCTCATTGCCTTACAAAGATCAGACACCAATCCAGATTACATGAGCTGAAAGAATAACATCTCCAAATACCTCATAATAGTTTTGATTAAGCACACTGTCTGCTTTGCAGCACTTCTCTGCTCTTCTTCAAACTTCTGAAAGATCATTTTGCTTTTTTGCACATACAACACTCTCAAAGAATACAAACACACACCTTACATGAATATTACTCTTATTGATACAAATCATCAACCTTAATTTCAAGGTCAGATCAACTCATAAGACCTAATTACAAAATTACATCACACAATATATAAATCAATATGTGGACCAATACAATATCAAAAATGACATATCATGGACCAAAATCAAAACCTTTAACATGAAACACCACTAAATGCATCACCAAGATCATCCACAACACGCAAGAACCATCGACTCAGCTAGAAAGTTGTAGCATGAAGAGTACCACTAGACCAATAAAATCTCCAATAACGTGCACAATAATCAATGGGGACTAGAAACACACATAACAAATGATCTAGAAAAACCAACAAGAAATGTGAATTCCATCGCACCAACTTTGATTACTAGAATCATCATCTCCCTTCCAAATCTCAAGAACACCAACATAACTTGATGACAAACTGAAAGATACACAAGTGTGAAGTTTCAAATAATGAACCACTTAAAATGAAGACACACATGAATGCCCCAAACATTCTCCAAAATCCCCACAACATAATTAATCAATTTTGGAGCAATACAAACCAGAAACAACAACTTTGCAGTATAGAACCAACATAAAAACTAGTCACCACATCAAACATCATAACTTGATCAAATCACCTTCCGGAACATTGAAACTCATGCTGAATCAACTAAAGATACTAGTATCTAAATCCTTAAATCTCCATAAGCATATCTGCAATATACCAACCAAACCAATTCTCTACAATACCAAAGTACAAGAACATAGGATTATGTTGACATCAATGACAACAAAACATTCCAACAACTCTAATATCAAACAATATCCCCCTTTGGAATTGATGGAAACATATGAATGTGAAAAGTAATCAATGCAAAGAAAGAAATCAACTGCAACAATCTCCCCCTGAGATCATGCACACATAGCTATCTACCTTAGATAGATACGATAGTTTTTAACATGCTTCTCTCCCCCTTCAACATCAATGCAAAAGGAACATAAGAAAAAAATTTATTCTCTTCCTCTTACCAAATAATCTCAAATCTAAATACCTAAACCACAACACTAAGTAATCCCCCTAAGTAGTAGCACCCACTCATCAATTTGGATATTAGGATAAGACTATGAAGTCCACTAGCTTGATGCATCTCAATGCATCTAGTTCACATTAGGAGGGGCAATCACCCCTAACTTCTCTCTCAGACATACAAATGTATCTGTAGGAAAAGGCTTTGTAAAGATATCTGCAATCTATTCATTTATAGATACATACTCCAATCTGACTTCTTTCTCATTCACCTTCTCTCTCAAGAAATGGAACTTGATTGATATATGTTTTGTCTTGGAATGCAACACCAGATTCTTAGAAATATTGATAGCACTTGAATTGTCACAATATATAATAGTAGGCTCATTATAAACAACTCTAATATCCTTTAGCATTTGCTTCAACCAAAGTACCTGAGTAAAGTTGCTAGCAACAACAATGTATTCAACTTCTGCAGTAGATAAAGGGATAACATTCTACTTCTTACTTGCCCAAGCAACCAACTTATTTTCAAAAAAGAATGCATCACCTGTAGTTCTCTTCTGGTCATCAACATCACCTACCTAATTAGTATCTGTATAAGAACTTAAAATGAAATCATCATTCTTCAGATACCACAAACCATAATCAACTATTCCCTTCAAATATCTGATTATCCTTTTCATAGCAGTAACATGACTTTCCTTAGGATCAACCTGGAATATTGCAACAAGACATACAACATTCATAATGTTTGGTCTACTCCGAGTCAAATATAGCAGTCCACCAATCGTAGATCTATACAAAGTTTGATTAGACTTTGAAGATTCATCATCTTTTATCATCTTGCATCTGATTATCATAAGAGTTCCAACATGTTTGGAATCACCTAACCCAAACTTCTTCAACAATCTCTTCACATAATTTGATTGAGGTATGAAAATGTATTTATCAGTCTATTTAATGTGCAATACCAAAAAAAATTTCATCTCACCTATCATAGACATCCCAAACTCATTTTGCATATCATCAGAAATATTCTTACTCAAATCATCATCTCCTCCAAAAATAATGTCATCAACAAAAACTTCAACAATCAAAATGTTATTATTATAAATCTTGAAGTATAAATTACTATCAATAGTACCTTTACAGAATCCCAACTTCATCAAATACCTATCCAATTTGGCATACCAAGCTCTAGGGGCTTGTTTAAGTCCATATAATGCTTTCTTCAATTTGCATACCATGTCTCCTTCATCTATCAATGAAAATCCATCTAGTTGTTTAATGTAGACTTCTTCTTCCAACTCACCATTCAAAAAGGTTGACTTCACATCCATCTGATATACCTTGAAATTCTTATAAGAAGCATATGCAAGAAATAATCTAACATCTTCAATTATCGCTACCAGAGAAAAAGTCTCCTCAAAATCAATACCTTGCATTTGTGAATATCTTTTACATATTAGTCTTGCTTTGTTTCTAACAACTTCTCCATCTTCATTTAGTTTATTCCTGAATACCCATTTAGTATCAATAATTACATTCTTGTCTTTAAGTCTCAGAACAAGTTCCCATGTATTGTTCTTCTCAATCTGATTTAACTCTTCTTCCATAGCTTTTACCCAATTTTCATCTTTACAAGCTTCAACAACATCTTTAAGCTCAATCTTGGAAATTAGACATGTCTCTTCAACAACAATTATTCGCCTAGTCATCTCTCCTTTATTTTTATCACCAATAATTTGATTCTCTTAATGATTTAATCTTACATACGTTGGGGTCCTCTAATTGTTTTGATTTTCAGTCTCTTGAACTTCCTCATCACCAACAACATCTTGATTTACTGGATCACTCATTTTTATGCTTTGAATGTACACTTTCTTTGAACTAAAATCTCGATCATCAAATTCATATCCGCATGCTCTGATTTGTTTCTCATGGCACTCATCAACCTTCACATTTGCACTTTCCACTATTTTTCTCAGTCTTTTGTTGTAACATTGATAGGCCTTTCTCTTAGTAGAATATCCCAAAAATATTCCTTCATCACATCTTGCATCAAAGTTCTCCTATATCCTCATGTCTTTTGATATATATTTTGCTTCCAAAGATTCTGAAATATCTAACTATAGGAACATGACCAAACCATAACTCATAAGGGGTCTTAACAAAATCACCTTTTATATGCACCTAGTTGAATGCGCATACAATAGTGCTAACAAATTCTCTCCAATAGATATACAAAACATTTCCTTTAATCATTATAGTCCTAGAAGCATCCGAAATAGTTTTGTTCTTCCTTTCAACATCTCCATTCTATTGAGGGGTTTACGGAGAAGATAACTCTCTCCTGATTCCATGCTCTTTGTTATCAGTAATTTGGTTGGTATCGTAATATTCCTAATATCTCTGAGAGTTTTTGAAAATTTTCAATTCTCTAAGTTTGTAGGTTTAAGCTTCTAAGGGTTTAGGGTTTAATGAATTTAAATCATAAAAAAACCTTTATATGTCTCTTTTCTTAAGGGAAGGTCTTTTTAATCGTTACCTTTTTCACTGCTTAGCCAAAAGGGTCATTATGTCATTGAAAGGGGCCATTTAAGTCTTAATCCTAGGTGGGTTTCATTTTTATCAAAGTTGGAGTGCTTTAATTTTCCCTAAGTTTTAAATAAGATCTTTAACGCATGTATCGGGTTCTTAAAAGTCGGGCAGATCTAAGAAATCCAACAGCGGTCGTGAGACCATGAAGGGAAGTTGCACATTGAATAGTCTTTGCGACTCAACAATAAGCTGCCAGTGACGAAGCCAGGTGGAGATCCAGCGATGGAGCGGTGGCGGTCAAGTGATGAAGGTGTCTTAAGGTTCGAGTGATAAGGATTTGATCCAATGATGGCTGTGAGACCGTGATGGGGAGAAGCAAGTCTTTTACCCATCACGACTGAGCAACTAAAGGCAGACATATATAGTATGGTGGTTCCTCTTTGCAAGACTTAAGAGATTAAAGGGCATGTTAGATTTGAGTGATCTAACAGTTGTCGCTAAGCCATGAACGAGAGTTGCAAGTTCTTTACTCTTTGCGGATCAGTGACTGAAGGAAAAAGTGCACTAAAGTCCCTTTTCTCCGTTGGAGTAGAAATTTTAAATTTCAAACGACTTAATTGTAGAGAATTTGGCTTCGTTAAAGAGAATTAATGTTGATTTGCCATCGAGGTTGCTTCATAAAATCTTTTCTTTTTTGAGATTTTGATTGTAAAAGGCTTTCACGAAGGGTTAGTAGAGATAGTTTGTAGCTTCTATTAGTTTTTTGGTGTCAAGTAAGTTCTTCTGCGACTGCTATATTTGCAATTTCTGTGTAGAGCCCCTCCCTGATCAAGCTCTGGTTGACTCAGTTGACCATGGTTGACCTTACTAATAAATACTATATTTCAATAGGATGGGCTATGTTAGATGGATAAATTGGTGAGAGAAGTAATTGAACTAGGTTATGGAATCATTTCACCTTGCGGTGTACATTTTGATGTGTTATGGATGCTTTATTTTTATGCATTATGGATTTAGAACTTATATGATTCCATGATTTGGATAATATTGATATATATGGATGCTTTACTTCTATGCATTATAGATATAGAACTCTATATGATTCAAGAATAGGATAAAATTGAGATAATGCATGTCATTATTGGATTTGCAGGACTTTACTATGATGATAGTGTATGTGGGAAAAGCTGGTTGATAGAATTTAATATGTGAAAATATTGCTAAATAACTTGTCCACACACACACACAGAGGACTTCTTGGTGCAAGCTATGGAGTAACGACGTATTACTCAGCTTCCCAAGGTGGGTCCCATGGTTCTCTATCTCACAATGTCCCTCAAACCAATGTTTTTTCTCTCAGATCACTGAGCAAAATGGTTTAGGGATGGCAAATGCAAGAACGAGGGATGTTTTGATAGATTTTAGTATGAGATGTGCAATTTGCACCAATGAAATGGTGACAAGTGTCAGCATAGGGTTGGGTTGAGAGAAGGGGTTGGAGGCATTAAAGGCCTGAGAAGACCTCATGGTTATCTAGAGGGTAAGGGTCAAGCTTAAATTAGGATTACCCACTGGATTAAGAGTTAATCCAAGGATAAACCTTTGTGCAAATGATTAAGAGATAATCATGGTCAAAGCATTAAAGTCCTGATGAGACCCTTGGGTTGGGTGGAGGTTGAGTTAAAACAAATGTTTTAACCATGTAAGAGGGTTTGCGTTAACCATTAATGGTTATTGAAGACTTTGGGGGATTTAGTGGTTGAAGGTTGGAAGCCTTTAATGGCTATCAAAGACTTTGAGGAATTAAGTGGTTGAAGGTTGAAAGCCTTTAATGGTTATCAAAGACTTTGAGGTTTGAGAAGTGACTTCCCTTTGTTTAGGGATGTGACAAAGTTTAGAATGATGGGTTAGGGTAATTAGAAGCGATTAGAAGAGTCTAGAAGGGATTAGAAAGGGGTTTAGGATTTTGCAAGTGGATGGAGGGATAATAGGATTTAATTGAAATAAAGTAATTTAATTCAATTTGGTTGCAATTTGGAGAAATTGAATAAATTAGATTTATTCAATTTTAGGATAACTATTTAATTAAATTTGAATTTAATTAAAAGTGGATAGGGGGGTTTTAGTGAATAAAATGATTTATTCATTTAAATGGGTATAGTGAATTTTATTTAAATAAATTGAGTAATTTACTTAATAAAATAGAGGAATGTGGATAATTTAATTAAATTGGATTTAATTAAATAGAGAAATGAACATAAAATATTCATTTAGGAATATGGTCATTTTTATACGTCTACATTTTGCCCCTCTTTGAAGTGACGTGTGTGCACAAGTTATTTCAAAGAAAATGATGTGTTTTTGTGATTTATGATCAAATGCAATTTTGGTGTCACTCTTTTGATTTGCAAGTCGTGCCCCAGATTCGATATTTTGATGTGTGATGCCCCCTCGGGAGATGAATCAATAGTTTGAATTTTTTTTTTTTTGATTTAATTTGATGAGTTGCGTATGATGTGTATGATTTCATGCATGTGAAATGTGTGCAAATTGATTCATCTCTCGATAAGTTACAAATGTTATGGTATAGGGGAGACCGCGACCATATTACAGGTCCATTTGGCTAACCCTAATTTCATTTTCCTCCTATAAAAGGGGAAAAGGGCTTGAATTAGATTCATTTGTGCGTTATTGACTTTGGAGAAAGAGAATTTGGTCTGCAGAGAAAATGCCTATTTCGTATCATAGACACCATTTTGAGCATGTGCGGAGGTACCGGAGACCTGCAGCATGTGGACCACCAGTAAGTCAACATTTTTGACCCTCTTTTGACTTTTCATTTTGTCATTTTTAGTCATTTTTTGATTTTCAAAGTTTGGGTTTAATGGTTTAGCGTGTCTAGGGCATAGATTAGCGCATACGAAGTTTAGAGTAGCGCATCAAGTTGAATATTAGGGGTCGTGTCCGAAATAGATAGGATAGCGCATAAAACAAATAAGTTAGCGCATATATGTAGAATAGCGCATGGCAACCGTCGGGTAGCGCATCAGGTCAACAGGTTAGCGCGTAGGGTAGACCTAGCGCATAGGGGTCGCAGGGGTTCACATAGGTAAGGGGGTTTAGTGCGTAGGGTTAACCTAGCGCATAGGGTCAAATGGGTAGCGCCTTGGAAGTGTAGGTTAGCACGTAGATGGAGTTTAGCACATAGAGTAGGTTAGGTGGCGCATGGGGGGAAAATTTTAGCGCGTAGAGTCAGTCTAGCACATAGGGTAAATAGATTAGCGCGTAGGAAAAATAGCCTAGCGCGTGGGAGAGTTTTAGCGCATCTGAAAATTTTTTACGAGATGAACCATTTTGTAAATTTGTTTGCTTTGTCTATCATGATTTTATGGATTTGTCAAATATGAGCGTTGGTATAACTTGTTTTGATTTGCAATTTTTTTTCAAGTTATGTATAGATATCAATGTGTTGTGTTTGGTCAAAATATGATTTATTTGCGTGTTCTGTATCAAGTTCAATGTGTGAAACTTGAGTTGTGTTACAAGACGATATGGGTTGGAAACTTGAGTTGTTTTACAAGTTGATATGGGTGGGAAACTTTAGTTGTTTTACAAGTTTATGTGATTGTGGAGACTTGAGTTGTGTTACAAGTTTTGATATGGTTTTTGAGAACTTGAGTTGTTTTACAAGTTGATATGAAATGATAGGATTTTGAACTTTGATGTAGATGAGAAAATTGTTTCATGTTTGTTGATGTAAGTTTGATTTTGATATCTTTGATTTGATGTGGAAACTGATATTGGATTTGTTTTATTTGTTGACAGGAGCGATTGGGCGTGGTTCAGTCGTGGGAGAGATTCACCAGACCATGGACATTGATACCACGATTGTCGCAGGCCGATCTCGATATCATCGAGAGATATGGTTTGACTTCCCTCTTGGATATGCCTCAGTTTACTGTGAACCAGGGGCTATTGATAGCTTTGGAAGAGAGGTGGCATAGTGACACCAACACCTTCCATTTTGCCACTGGAGAGATGATAGTCACACCAGAGGACTGTTACATAATCCTGCGCATTCCTGTAGTAGGTGCACTACTACCATATGAGCAGTCGGAGGAGGGTGGCATAGAGGCACTGTGCCGCATTTTTCAGGATGATACAGTCTGTGGCTATGAGATCCCATGGCAGGAGTTTCTAGACCTAGACTACGCACCACTGCCATCCATACTAGCAGGGTTCATTGGTGGATTCCTTTGTCTTGATCGTAGGTCAAAGAGATTTTCTGTGGGATGGGGGCTAGTTTTGGAGGAGATGGTTACATAGGGGTGGAGGTTTGCATGGGGGTCAGCTATGCTGGCCCATTTATACAGGGGTCTGCATGAGGTAGTATACCTCGGTTATGGCAGTTTGTCAGTTGGCGTGACATTATTACAGGTATGGTGCTGGGAGCACATTCCAGTGGCGAGGCCATTAATAGACAAGGATAGGCCTATAGGATGTGCATATGCCTATAGATACAGGGGTCTAGTTGTCCAGCATAAGCCGGGCAAACTAGAGCATTGGAGGAGAGTGCTAGATGACATAGATACAATCACCTAGCGACTGTATATAGGATGTGAGGTGTGGACTGAGGATGGGCTGGAGATGCCCTTTGTATTTATGACTAGGTACCTGATCAGGAGGACCCTGTTCGTTATAGAGAGGTTTGTGGTGACGCAAGTTTTGAGGTAGTTTGGGCGCCAGCAGGGTATTCCTCAGGGAGCGTGCCTATATGGACGGCAACAAAAGGATGTAGCAGATTGGGGGCCGACCATTGATAGTGCAGTGGTGGTGGAGGAGTTTGTGGGGTTGGCTGGGCAGATATGGGATTATGCCCTTGAGATTCAGGATGCGGGCATGACAGATGAGTTTGCTCAATTGTTTGCTGTGCGGGCGGTGGCCAAGATATCTGATCCTGAAGAGATGAGGCCAGCCTTTGACTCAGATGAGGAGGGAGACGGGGGAGATGACGGAGATGATGGGGAGGGAGGAGGATGACGAGGGAGAGGAGCCAGAGGGAGGAGGGGGGATAAAGGTGTGGATAGAGCTGTGAGACAGGGGAGGATAGATAGGGGGAGAGGTGGATTGGCTATTGGAGTTGGTGGAGAGGGGAGAGTGGGGGAGGTGCTAGCTGCAGTGGGGGGTGATGACGAGCCTAGGTGAGGAGGAGGACAGATGTACTCCCACCTCCAGCACTGAGGACAAGCCAAGTGGGAGGGGTTCCTCTAGCACAGGTACCACTATGGGTTCAGATCCCAGGTCATATGGAGGTGTAGCATCCTAAAATTGTGACACTTGCAATTTCAACCGCATTTGGGTCTTCACGATGGCGATACAACATGGAACCTGAATGGAGATCCCGAAACTTGTTCATGACACCAAAAACTGCATTTTTCAGCACCCTGGCCTGATCCTCCTTGCACCCTGCTGTCCCTGGAGGTGGGACCATGGCGCCCAGTGCCTTGGTCTCTTTTGGGGCTTCGGGTCTTTAAGTTTGCAAATTGGAAAATAATGTTTCCTGGTCGGCCTAAGGTCGGGAAAATCAATCATTCAACCCTAATTGACAAGTATAAAAACTGCATTTCCTCTCCCATTTGAGGGGGGACATAGATGGAAAAAAGGCGAAAGCAATATTCAAACATTCAAGCATTCAAGCATTCCTTCAAGCAATTGAGCATTCTAAGTCTCCATTCAAGGCTAAGTGTTGCATTCAAGACAAGGATTCAACCATTGAAGAGGAGATCACATACAACATACAACATACTACATACATTACACCTTCGCATGTAAGAATACAAACATTCTTACAACAAGGTATCAGTACTTGTTTACATTACAAACATTTACATTTACAACATTCTCATTTCTTGGTTAATTCCAAAACCGGGGTTTGACCTAAAGGCAAACCCCTCATCCCTAACCCCCCAATTGTCCTCTCTTTTTTGTGTGTAGGTTGCAGGTACGCAGTTGTAATTGAAGATCTGGAATCCTTGTGCAGAGAAGAACAGATCCCCCTTCGTTTCGCGGATTTTTCGGAGGACCGTGTGCACGCCGGGTGCCATCGTCTTGTCAAATTTCACTCAAATTTGTAGAACAGCACCGTCTCGATATTTTACTACTAATTCCAGGTCCGCAGCTTCATCCTATATCCCTATCTCTGTTTATAAGTGAATCTTTCCTACTTTACATGCATTCCTAGTTCAATCTTTCTATCTATATTCTTTACAAAAGAGGGTATCCTTGATGTCTTAACCCTTGAAACTCATATAGAATCCAATCTTGCATTGCGTGGGATTGGATCTTGTGGGTTTCAACCCCTCTTTTGAATGTAAAGTCTCCCCTAAGTGAAAACCATCAACCCTAGTGACTCTCCCTTCTCTCTCCTTAGAGTCGAGGAGGGGAGAACAACTAGGGTTTGATTTTTCCGCTTTACATTTTGGTGAACCCAACGTGAACATCCTCATTCTGATTATTCATGGTTAGATCTGAAAATTTTGCTTTCCTAAATTTCCATGTTTGATCTTTTGCAAATTTTAGAGGCTAAATTGCATAAAAACCCTAAAATTTTCTTTTAAGTAATTAAACTTGTGAAATGTTTAATTGTTAATGCTTGTTTCAGATCTACCCTTCTATTGCAAATTGTCAATTCATATTTGTGCTTTAATTCTGAAAATTAAGTGGTTAAATGTCAAAACCCTAATTTTTAAGACCTTCTTGATTCAACCTTTGACTGATAATTTCACTAATCAAAACACCTCCAAATCGGCTGTAACTTTGGATTCCGCAATAAAATCACAATATCTTTCATCCCTAAAAATTTGGGAAAAAGTTGCGAGGACTGTGTGCACCCCGAGTGCCATCATCCTTGACATTTTTTCCGAAATTTCGGGAGCTAGATTTTACTGTATTTTTCTGCTAAAATCAAGAATTTTGGCTGATTTTATCAATCTTAACACTTTCAAAATTAAAGTCAAAGTTGGTCTAGCAATTGCTTGGATTGAGGCTTCTAATCATTCAAAAATTGTTGAAATTGAAATTCATATCAAAATTGTGTTTCTTACTGTCCTAAATCTGAAAAGTGTGTTGACATTCATTCAAAATTTCAGTGTTTTATTCAAATTTTTGCAGTTTGTGACTTTTGAAATTAAGTGTTTAATTGCAACAACCTTGATTTCCACTTTCAAATTTGAATTTTGCATGAAATCGAGTCAACTTTTAAATTTCAAAACTTGCATTGCTTTCAGTATTCCCTCTAAAATCATAAAATTCAAAATTTCAGTTTCCTTCTCTTTTTCAAAATTCAAATTTTACATTTTTCAACAATCTTGGTAGGGTTCAATTTTGAGATTGCAACTTTAATTTGGCCTATCTACAGATCATAAAATCACTCAATTTTTTCAGATTAGCTTTAAAATCATCATAACTTTCATCCCTGAAAATTTTGAAAAAAGTTGCGAGGACCGTGTGCACTCCATTCGCCACGGTCCCGGACATTTTTTCCAAAATTTCGGGAGATTGTCCTGATTGCATTTAACAGCTTAAATCTAGGAGATTGGCTGATTTTATTGAAATTTGCTACCTCTAAAATTCAAAATCTTCTCTCTCTCTTTAGTGCATGAGTTTTACAACAATAAGCCCTACTTACACTATTCCCGTTAGACGAAGCCTTAGAATTAAGTCTTTCCAAGGTGTAATTACCGAGGAGATGGAACCTAATTTGAATGGCCATTTTAACGAGGACATGGGTAATTCCTCTAATCCTCTTAATGATGAAGAAGCTCTCCATGAGGTTTCTGTAGAACAACTTTCAAAATTGGATAACCAATTTGATGATTTTCGATAATGGATGTCTCAAGAATACCCTGATAGTGAAGCTCTCTCATTAATTGAGGGTCTAAAACGTATGGTTCAAAGTGATAAGAATGGAATTGATATTTTGCATGATATTGCACACATTGTGGATTCAAGTTAATCATTCTATTCCTTTGATGACTCCTATTGCTAGTATACCTACTTTTACATCAAACATAATGACTACTTCAATACAAGACATTCCCCCTATGATCACTAATCATGGGGGCAATCCCTCTTCTTCAATCAACCCTCTTCCTTCATTCAATCCGACTTCTTCATTCATTCCTTCAATGAGTGTCCCTATTATATCACCACAAATGAACATGACGCAAGGGGGCAATTCGTTTAATCATTCCATTCCTCCTTGTAGTGTTCCTCCTGTCCAATCATCTCCTATGACTAACTATCATAGTGTCCCACCACCTTACTCTCTACCTTCTTTCAATAACATAACACCTCCATCACAATCTAACATGTCTAATATGAACTCTTCGACTGAAGTGACCATTAACAATCTTGCACAAACTATCTCTTCCTTATAGCAACAAATTGCCTCTATGAATCAATCTAAGTTTAGTCTGCCCACATTTGATGTTGTGAGCCCACTTTCTCTTGACATTGTTCGAGCTATTCCCCCTAAACATGTTGAAATTCCACATTTGGAGCTTTATAATGGTAAGGGTGATCCTCTAACACATGTTAAGACCTTTCAAACAATATGTACTGATTTTGCTTATGACCAAAGGTTGCTTGCAAAACTGTTTACTAGAACATTAAGAGATAAAACCCTACAATGGTATTGCTCGTTGCCTTCCTATTCTATTACTTCTTTCAAACAACTTGCAAATGCTTTTATTCAACAATTTCAAAACAATATAAGTCCTAAAGTTACTTTGATTGATTTAATGCATTGTAAACAAGGTGTTAAAGAAAAAGTGACTGATTTCATTGGTAGATATAAGCATTTGTATGCTCAGATTTCTTTTCCAGTGCCTGACAATGATATTCAACGAATCTTTATTTCTAATTTACAAAAAGATATTAGAGAAAAACTTCTGTTTTCTGAGTTTACTTCTTTCCAACATTTGTGTGCAACTCTTCACAATTATCAACTGACTGTGAGTCAAATGGAACAAGCAAATCCTATGGCTCTGAGTGATAAGGGTGATAGTAGTCAACAACCATTTGGGAAGTTTAAAACAAATAGAGAGTCCATTAAATTCAATGAAAACATCATCAACAACAATGTGAATGCGGCATCAGGTGTGCCTCCTATTGCTAAGTTTTTCAAGAAAGAAAGAAAGTTCACTCCTTTGAATGAATCATTGCATAGTATTATGAATAAGTTATTGGAACAAAATGTGCTTACTCTTCCTCCTATAAGGCAAATAGATCCTGCAAAGATTAATTCACCCTATTTTGATAACAAATCTTTTTGTCAATTTCATCATCAACCTGGGCATGATACTGAAAAATGTTTTGCTTTAAAAGGTAAAATTCAAGATTTGATTGATAATAATACTATCTCTGTTTCTGGTGTGAATGATAAAGGCAACACATCTGTAGCTCCTCCTAACCAAAATCTTCAGATTTTTACTGATCCATTGCCTTCTCATACCTCTAATGCGATTAATACTATTGATTCCTCTGTCTCACCTGATGATCTTGTGTCTATGACTCCGAATGTGATTAACTTTGTAGAGCAGCAGAAAATCCCTAAAGAACTTTCCATCACCTTTGATTCTAGTGAAACTATCAGGGCACCTGATGGTCCTTTATATATATTTGCAAAAGTCAAGAATACACCTTGCCGTGGAGTGCTTATTGATCCTTCTTGTATGGTTAATATCATTACTGAAGAATTTCTTTTTACTTTGCAATTGAATCAAGTGATCTATGATGAAACAAATGTGGTTGTGAAATTATTTGATGCATTTTCTTCTCCTGCAATTGGTTCTATTACATTACCTATTAAGGTCCATAACAAATTCCTTGATGTGGACTTTGCTATTATTCCATCATCCGAACAATTTCGTGTGAAGCTAGGCTATCCTTGGCTATCTTCCATGAAAGCTATTGCTTCTCCTATTCACAAGTGTTTGAAATTTCCCCATAATGGTGAAGTTGTTACTGTCAATCATAGTCTTTTTAAACTAGCTGAAAGAACTTCTAGCGTTCCTATTGATTACTTTTGGCCTAAACAATTCCAATCTCTTCCTCCACGAAGTGATCATCTTTTCAAATCTTATCAAAAGTGGAAAAAAGATATGATCCTATCTCTAAGTGAGCCTAGAACACCCAAACTTGACATTCCTATCATTCTTGAGAAGGAAGTTCTTCCTTTGAAAGATAAAACTAATGTCTTTCCTCAAGAAGATTCCCAACCCATCCCTATGGATGTGACTATGCCTATGACTAATAACCTTCCTAAAAGTAGACCTATACCTCCTCATCATGATGGACTTGGTCTCCTTCCTAAACCAAGTATTCCTCCCTTATATGGAACAGTTCCTCCTCCTTCCTCTTATGGAGAGAAGAGACCTTCCTCTTCTCCTATTATTCAACCTAAGAGACCACAACCTAAACACCCAAGTGATAAGGATGAGAACATTCCTCCTCCTCAATCTTCGCAACTTCCTACTAAGACTAGACGAAATCGTTCTGCACGTGAACGCCGACGAAAGCGTCGTCTTAGAGCTCAGGCAGCTGCTTCTCAAACTTGGCAATCCCCAAAAACACCTTCAACTAGTATTATTCCATTTTCTCCTCAGCCGATGATTGAGCCAAAATCTCCTGAACACAAGATGCATGATGGTCTTGATCCTGTGCGAGTTAAAGATCCTATTTTTATAAATCTTGATGATGATATAGATGAAAATGTTACTCCTATTCATTCTAATAGTGAATATGAATATGTTGATGTTGATAACCATTTATCTAATGAATTTTCTAAAGCACTTATCCTAGCTCCTAGACAAGAACACCGTGGCTTGGGATATGAACATAGCCCTTGTTTGGATCTTGTGATAGCTCCATCTGCTGTGTTGGATGTTCCTCCTCTAGCGTGTTTCCTACCTTCCCGAAATATTGATCAGCAAGATCGGGGGGTAGATGACGTGCTAGACTAGTTCATTAGCATAGCAGACTCTCTCCTCCTCTCTTTTGTTACTTCTTCTATGTGTTATTCTCATTCTTCTATTTGTTGTCCTTAGTGTTGTCTACTTGAGGATGATGCAAAACATTGAGATCTCTTTTGGTCTCTCTCATGTTGACTCAAAAGAAACATGTGTTCCCTTCTTCTAGGTGACCTTCCTTGATTGGGGATTGAAGAACAATTATGCATACATACATATGATATACATGAATTATCATATAGCATACTGACCCCGAGGAAAGTGAAGTCACCTCGTGCTTTGTGTTTTGTGTCTATTATCCTTGGGCTTATCTCACACTTGGGGGCTAAATCCTTGTGATAATGTGCTCCTTTCTTATTTCTTATATGTATCACTACCTTAAAGCAATCACCCCCGGTGAGGCGTGTGCGATCGCTTTAACATAGGGGGGCATACATCCTGTTCATATCTTTTCAAGATACTTGAAAATTTCTTGACAAATTTAGCTTTGCCTTGAAAATTTTTGATATCTTTCTTGCATGACTCATAGTGAGGGAACCTTACTACTGATAGTCATGGTTCTCCCTCGTGATCTTCCCTTTTACTTTGTCAATCGGAGTTGTAAGATCCTTAGTCCACTGGGGGCTTAGTATATCTTGCCTTCTTGACGTGGTGAAAGTCTTTCAATGTTGTTTCCTTGTACTTTACCAGAAGTATTGGCGTACGCTTATACTCCCGCTAAAGTGGGGGCTAAATGTAGCATCCTAAAATTGTGACACTTGCAATTTCGACCGCATTTGGGTCTTCATGATGGCGATGCAACACGGAACCTGAATGGAGATCCTGAAACTTGTTCATGACACCAAAAACTGCATTTTTCAGCACCCTGGCCTGATCCTCCTTGCACCCTGCTGTCCCTGGAGGTGGGACCATGGCACCCAGTTCCTTGGTCCTTCAGGACTAGGGCGCCCAGTGCCCTGGTCCCCCAGGACCATGGCGCCCAGCGCCCTGGTCCCCCAGGACCATGGCGCCCAGCGCCCTGGTCCCCCAGGACCATGGCGCCCAGCGCCCTGGTCCCCCAGGACCATGGCGCCCAGCGCCCTGGTCCCCCAGGACCATGGCGCCCAGCGCCCTGGTCCCCCAGGACCATGGCGCCCAGCGCCTTGGTCCCTAGCCCTATTTTGGGCCCGGTCTCTTTTGGGGCTTCGGGTCTTTAAGTTTGCAAATTGGAAAATAATGTTTCCTGGTCGGCCTAAGGTTAGGAAAATTAGTCTTTCAACCCTAATTGACAAGTATAAAAACTGCATTTCCTCTCCCATTTGAGGGGGGACATAGATGGAAAAAAGGCGAAAGCAATATTCAAACATTCAAGCATTCAAACATTCAAGCATTCCTTCAAGAAATTGAGCATTCTAAGTCTCCATTCAAGGCTAAGTGTTGCATTCAAGACAAGGATTAAACCATTGAAGAGGAGATCACATACAACATACAACATACTACATACATTACACCTTCGCATGTAAGAATACAAACATTCTTACAACAAGGTATCAGTACTTGTTTACATTACAAACATTTACATTTACAACATTCTCATTTCTTGGTTAATTCCAAAACTGGGGTTTGACCTAAAGGCAAACCCCTCATCCCTAACCCCCCAATCGTCCTCTCTTTTCTATGTGTAGGTTGCAGGTACGCAGCTGTAATTGAAGATCTGGAATCCTTGTGCAGAGACGAACAGATCCCCCTTCATTTCACAGATTTTTTGGAGGACCGTGTGCACGCCGGGCGCCATCGTCCTGTCAACTTTCACTCAAATTTGTAGAACAGCACCGTCTCGATATTTTACTACTAATTTCGGGTCTGCAGCTTCATCCTATATCCCTATCTCTATTTATAAACGAATCTTTCCTACTTTACATGCATTCCTAGTTCAATCTTTCTATCTATATTCTTTACAAAAGAGGGTATCCTTGATGTCTTAACCCTTGAAACTCATATAGAATCCAATCTTGCATTGCGTGGGATTGGATCTTGTGGGTTTCAACCCCTCTTTTGAATGTAAAGCCTCCTCTAAGTGAAAACTATCAACCCTAGTGACTCTCCCTTCTCTCTCCTTGGAGTCGGGGAGGGGAGAACAACTAGGGTTCGATTTTTCTGCTTTACAGGAGGATGCGCAGATACGGACCTTACAGATTACTATTCAGCAGTTGCAGGCACAGATTTTGACCTATCAGCGGTAGATTTCTCAACTGACCATTGAGCGAGATATTGAGATAGAGCGAAGGGGATGAGCGAAGGAGGTGGTGTGGAGCATGCAGAGAGCAGTGGCGGGTGGTCCGATGAGAGACACCCTGAGAGAGTTGGCACTGAGAGCTCAGGAGGCAGAGTATTATCGGTGGCATTATGAGGCTGCAGTACCCAGGGACCGGTGAGTATAGAGTTTTGCACAGTCGAGATCTAGTCGATCTCGAGCCACTGGGTCACGATCTGAGAGCCGAGGTGTTAGGGGACCACTGAGACAGGACCCTCTAAGAGATCCAGGGGCAGGCGCATCTGGAGCTAGACCATCTCCGTCAGGGGATAGTCATACTTGAGAGACATGGTCTCTGTTTATATTTTTGAGCATTGTATTCTTTGGACTGGACACAATGTTTTGACACATTTTGTACATTTGGATCATTTTGAGATATATATATTCGGTATGATTTGCTTTGATCATGTGATGTGTTTATATGGATGCATGTTATGTGGGCTATTTCATTACTTTATGATGATGCAATGTTTAAATATATGATGCAATGTATGATGCAGGATGTATGCTTTTATATGTTGTGAGATGTATTAAGATGTATTTTAAAAATGAGATGTATGATTTGATATGCTGCTAAATGTATTCTGAATTACAAACATGTTAAATGATATGCAACTAATTGTAAAATGATATGCAACTAATTGTTTTTGGAGCATCCTCATTTTGCCTTTGCCATCCGATATAGCCATTTGTTTTCTTTCTTTGTAGATATCATTATTGAGCATTGATTTGTTTAGGATATGTTGAAAATTTATACAAGCATAATGGTATAATTGAACCATAATGACCTGAGAAAAATTTACATGATGTTTGATTTTGCAAGATAGCACAAGCGTCAAGGTATAATTGAACCAGGATGACCTGAGTGCGCATTGCCTAAACAGACAAGATTAGATCATTTGTATGTGTGAAGTGGAATCAGACCTTCAGTGATATTTGACGTATCATGTCTCGAGGCATGTATTCACATAGTACAGGTGATCGCCTCACAGACAGAAGACTAAGAAAATATTGGAAGTTCCCCTTGAACTCTGGCTGTGAAGCATTTTAGTGAGACAAGGAAGAGAATCCAATAATTCAAAAATTTCAAAATGCAAAACTAGTCAAGACTTTATGCTATAGTGCAACATTCAGTACTTCAGAAAATCATCCATTCTTGGTATTTTTGTGATTTGTTTTGTTTGGTTTTGCGATGAAGTATAGTTTTGGTTTGTTGGATGTCATGCTGTTGAGTTTTGCAAATAGCCTTGATGTCTTGAATGTTTACCATATTTAGATGATTGGAATGCCCCTAGCCGAGTGTCCCTCTTGATGTGAATATGTGCAGTGATTTCCAAGCCATGGTGGATTCATGGTAAGAGGATATATATAGACAAATTAGGATAGTGACTATGCTAAGTATGTCCTGAATGGATATTTGCTAAGTGTTGGGCGATGGCTGATAGTGTTTGTATGGATAAAATGGCATGGGTATAGATGGAGGAGCCATTCTTTCACAAGAGCACCTGTTTACCAAGTTTTCACCATTTGTTTTTATTGTACTTTGTTTTTTCTTTTTTTGGATTTTTTTTATAATTTTTTAAATTTTTTTGCTTATTTTGGCTTTTTCTGTGCACTAGGCCACTTAAGTGTAGTACCTTTTCAGATGAATGCTATTAGTTGGTTCGTCGAGCACATCGCCTTCTGAATTTGTTAGCTGATAGGCACCTGATCCATAAACTGATATGATGACATAGGGACCTAACCAGTTAGGTTCAAATTTCCCTTTCTTTTCTTGATCTTGCTGATTTCTTGGATTTTCTTTGAGGACTAGGTCACCAACCTTGAAGTTGCGGGGGATGACTTTATGATTGTAGCTCCTACACATGCACTGCTGATATGCTTTGAGATGAGTGTAAGCATGCTGACGTCTTTCATCTAAGAGTTTTAGTTCTTGCAGTCGGTTAACTTGATACTCTTCATCTAGGATTAAACCTTTCAAAGAGACTCTGAGAGATGGGATTTCTACCTCCAGGGGTAAAATGGCTTCTGATCCATATACCAATGAGTATGGTGTTGCTCCTGTAGGTGTGCGGATGCTGGTTCTGTATGCCCAAAGTGCTGGATTGAGTTTTACGTGCCAATATTTGCCTGCATCATTCACTATTTTCTTGAGGATTTTCAGTATTGTCTTGTTAGATGCTTCTGCTTGACCATTTCCCTGCGGGTAGTATGGTGTAGAGAACCTATGTTGGATTTTGAATTTTTCACATAGTTCTTGGACATCTTGATTCTTGAAAGGCCATCCATTATTTGTGATAATTGAACTTGGAATACCATATCTGCAGATCAGATAATTTAGGATAAAAGAGGCAATTTGTTTCCCCATCACTGTGGTCATGGGAACTGCTTCTATCCATTTGGTAAAGTATTCTGTTACTGTTATAATGAACTTGTGTCCATTTGATGATGAAGGATGAATTTTGCCAACCAAGTCTAGTCCCCACTGACAAAAGGGCCAGGATGTTGTAAATGGCTACAGTTCCTGTGCTGGTGCATGTATTAGATTGCCATGGATCTGGCATTTAGGACATTTCTTGGTGAAATGATATGAGTCTTTCTCCATTGGAGGCCAGTAGTATCCTATTCATAGAAGCTTTTTAGCAAGAGTAGTGCCACTTGAATGTGTGCCACAAATACCTTTGTGAAGCTCGTGTAAAGCAAAATTGGAATCATTACGATCAAGGCAACGAAGAAGAGTACCATCGAGACCTCAACGATACAAAGTATTAGCGGTAAGGGTGTAACGGGCAGCTTGTTAGATAAAATTATGTTTTTGGTTACGGGATTGGTCAATGGGTAAGATATTGTGCTTGAGGTAGTTGTATATTGGTCCATATAACAGAGAATCTGAGCCAGTCAAGGTATAGATAACCCAAGATTCAGAGTGGTCATAGGTGGGGGAGAACAGTTGCTCTACCAGGAACTTGTAATGACTCTGTTGCTCTAGAATTTGTAGTAATGAAGCAATTGTAGCCATTGCATCAGCTGCTTTATTGTTTAATCTTGGTATTTGCTCAAAGGTGATGTGCACAAAATACTGTTTGAAGTCATCCACCATTCGCTTGTAGGGTAGCAACTTGTCATCCTTTGTCTGATAGTCATTGTTGATTTGATGGACAACTAGTTGTGAGTCTCCATAGACTTTCAACTCTGTGATTTTCCATTCGACGACCATTTTGATGCCTTTGACCAGTGCCTCATATTCAGCCACATTATTTGTGCATGGAAACATGAGCCTAAATGATTTTGGTATAGTGTGTCCTTCAGGAGTGATGAATAGAATGCCAGCACCTGAACCATGTTGTGTATAGGATCCGTCAAAGTATAGGATCCATTGTTTAGTAGAAAGAGCAAGGACATCCCTGTCTGGAAATTCAATCTCCATGGTGTGTTTGTCGGGGAGTGGTGCTTTAGCCAACTAATCTGCAATTGCTTGTCCCTTGATGGCTCATCTTTCTGTGTATTGGATGTCAAATTCACTAAGAATCATGACCCATTTAGCCAATCAGCCTGTAAGAGCTGCCTTACTAAGCAGATATTTGAGAGGATTATTTTTTGCGACTAGCTTAATGGTGTGTGCTAGCATATAATGTCGGAACTTTTGAGATGCGAAGACCACTGTTAGGCAAGCCTTTTCAATGAATGTATAGTTGAGTTCATAGCCATTCAATGTCCTACTGATATAATATATGGCACGTTCCTTCCCTTGTTGATCTTCTTGTGCCAATAGTGCCCCCAGTGATATATCTGTTGTTGAGATATATAAGATAAGAGGCTTTCCTACGACTGGTGGGACCAGAACTGGTGGATTCATCAGGTACTGTTTGATTTGGTAAAAAGATTCTGCACACTTGGTCTCCCATTTGAAGGGTACATTTTTGTGTATTAAATGGTTAAATGGTAGACTTTTATCTGCTAGCTGAGCGATGAATCGCTTGATGGATTGAATTCGTCCTTGTAGATATCTAAGTTGACTGATATTCTTTGGTGGTGGCATGTCCATAATGGCTTGTACCTTTGCTGGATCTACTTCAATACCTTTAGCTAAGACTATGTAGCCTAGTAACTTGCTTGATGTAACCCCAAGACACATTTCTTAGGGTTGAGCCTGACTTGAAATTTCTCCAATCAATCAAAAATCTTTGTTAGTATGCCAAGATGTTCAGCTCTAGTGAAGGATTTAGCGAGTAAATCATCCACATAGTCTTCCATAAATGTGTGCATCATGTCATGGAATATTGTGGTCATTGCTCTTTGATAAGTGGGCCCTACATTCTTTAAGCCAAAAGGCATAACATTCCAACAGTATGTTCCCCAAGGATAGGTGAATGTGGTTTTATCTTGATCTTCTGGGGCTATTTTGATTTGATTATAGCTTGAGAAACTGTCCATTAGTGAGAGCATTGCATGGCCTGCTATGAGATCTACAATTATGTCGATACTGGGCAGAGGAAAGTCATCCTTTGGACAAGCTTTGTTGACGTCTCCGAAGTCAGTGCAGATTCTGATACTACCATCTGGTTTTGATACTGGAACAATGTTGGAAATCCATTCTGCATAGTCAATGGGTCGAATGAATCCGATGTCTAATAGTTTCTTTAGTTCAGTTTTGACCATGAGTGCCACCTGTGGATTCATCTTTCGTAGCTTTTGCTTTATAGGTTTAACTCCTATAGAGATGGACAAGTGATGCATGATTAAATGTGGAACTACTCCAGGCATATCAACATATGACCAAGCAAAGTTGATTTGCTGTCCTTTAAAGAAGATGATGAATGCTGATCTTTCTTCCTCTGTTAGAGATTCTACAAGGTGTATGTTTCTGGCTGCTTCTGTGGTACCAATGTTGATTGATTGAGTGGGCTCAATCAAAATGGGTGATTTCTCATGAAAGTTCTCAGGAAGAGTGTCAAGTCTCCCATCGTTAGGTGCCTTAAAAAGGTTTTCACCCTCGGATGCGTCCTTTATTTTTACTTTTTTGTGATCTAGAGCTGCCATTGACTGGTTTTCAGCATCAAATCCTTTACTTAGTTCATTTTTGCGACTGAGAGACTTGGCACTCCCTGGTTTGTAGACATCGTTATTTTGTTCACTGGTAGAGCCTATTTCTGGATTTACGGTACATAGGTAATGGATAATAGATTCATCATCTCAGAAAGTTGGTATATCATGGATTTCAGGTTCATCCCAGTCGATAAGGTCAGGAAAGACAAGCGGTAAGGAATCGTTGGGTGGATCAAGCTCTGCTACTGTAAGTGTTAGGACATAGTTTTCATCGTGATTATTCTTGGTTTTAAAGAAGTTCAGGATTTTGTCGAGGTCTTCAATGGTATTATCTTCTACATAGACTTGTTCATAATGTTCTTGTTTGCTTTCCGTGGCATCATAGATATTCTGCGGTCCAAATTCAAGAGGTCTATCTCTTGCATTATGTTCTTCTTGAGAAAGAGATATAGAATCAGTATCATCAGGGATATCTGTAGTAGCATTGGAGCAGGTACCCCATTCATATTCATTGGAATCTGTCTCATAGGCATCATCCCAGATTCTATTTGTGCTGCAAACTGGTATGTTGTATGGTGAAAACAAATCTTTGATGATGGATACCATTTTGATGGTTTTTGTTGATTCTGTATCAGATCTGTCTTCTACTTTCTAGATTTGTTCATAGATTGTACTTCCTCGGGGAGGAATAACGGTATCTAGAGATGACATGATTTGTTCTTGAGACATTGGTGTTTGAGTATGAGCTACTGCTGTAGATAGGGCCTTTTTATGACTTAGAAGCTTTTCTTGATGCAACTTCTGATCTTGATGTTCCCATGCCTTGTAGATTGTTTTTGCTGATTCAAAGAGTGCTTCCTACCAGGATTCTTCTTTGTACTTCTTCTTCACCTTCCATTGAGGTTTCGTAGTCATGTGTGGCGGCCTTTTCAATAGAAACGTGAGTTTAGAACCTAATCTTGCTTTGTTTCTACTAGGTTGTGAAGGAAGATCTATAGGTTCAGTGACTCCTTCTTTGCATTTCCCAATAGGTCCTTTACCGCCATATCCCATTTGCTTCATGATTAAGTAGCCTTTTCCATACAGGTGTGTTGGTAGAACAATGTCCAGAGTGGTTGCTCTATGATCTTCTTTGTCATCTTTGTATAACCAGCTAAGAACATCCTTGTCTTCTGATTCATGTGCTAGAGTACCCAATTGGATGACGGTACCATCAAATTTAGTGATAGGCTGAGTGGCCAGATGTGTTGATGTAGTAGGCAAGCCATGCGATCTAGGTGATGTTGGCAATTTGGCCAAACATAAAGGCTCCAAAGAGTATTCTCCCATGCCTTGGTCTTTGATTTTCATCTTCTGCTTGAAGTCTCCCCATAAGGAGTTGGGCTTTGCTGTTTGTGGATCTAATGTTGAAGATCACTGCTTTTCTCTATTATGAGGAACCAAACTGTCTTGGGCTGCCCCCATTGTGTTGCAATGTTGAAATGGATTATGATTAGCTGATATGGAGATTTCTTGTCCTTCATAAGGAAACTTGACACAGTCGTGGTATGTGGAAGGTACTGCTTGCATTTCATGTATCCAGGGTCATCCTAACAAGATATTGTAGGTGAGATCAATATCTAAGACCTGACATATAGTATCCTTTAGCACTGGTCCTATTTGAATAGGTAATATCACTGTTCCTTTAGAGGATCTTTCCTCATCATCATATGCTTTTATGGTAATCTTCTTGCAAGGATCAATAGATTCTTCTGAGAAGCCTAATGCATGGATAAGCTTTAAAGTACATATATTAAGTCCGGCTCCTCCATCTATTAAGACTCTTTTTACTCGGTGTTTGCAAACAATGACTTCAATATGGAGAGGAGTATTATGTGGATGACTCAAGGAAGTATTGTCATGCTTTGAGAAGGTGAGGTTATGAGGTCCTATCATATGGGCGACCCTGGCTTGAAATCTGTCTATATCCAAATTTTGAGGTACATTTGTTTCCAATAGCGCTTGCTCCAATATGTCCTTGTGCTTTGGTGATAGTTTCAATAATTCCAGGATAGATATATGAGCTGGAGTCTTGCGTAGTTGGCTAATCAAGTCATATTGAATTTTTGGTGTGGTAGTTGTGGGTGTAGTATGTCCCTTCAAGACATATTTCTAAGTTTGGGTTGTTACATTGACAGATTCATGATCATGCCGATCTTGAATGGTGATGACATTGACTTGATGATCTTCAGCTGATATGTGGTTGATCGTGTTGTTGTAGATATGGTTGATACGAGCTCCGCGTGTATCATCTGAAGTTGATGCTCCATCTTTGTTGTAATTTGGGAGAGGATTTTTGAAGGCTCCGTGATCACCATTTGTTTTGAGACCATCCACCATTAAGTCACCTCGATCAATCATGTCATGTACTATGTGTTTTAATCTCATGCACTCATTTGTTCTATGACCTTTGTTGCGATGGAAATCACAATAGTGTGAATCATTCCACCAAGGTGGTTTGATTGGAGGCTCATAGTTGCTGATTGGAGGCAAAGACAGAATCTTGTTTCCCAAAAGTTCTCTGAATGCGGATTCTAATGATTGTCCCAGTGGTGTGAAGATACACTTTTGGAAATTGTTCATGTTGTTGCGTGAATTGTTGTTAGGTCCTGGATTCATGTTTTTGTTTTGAGTATCGTTGGTGTTGTTTGTGTTGAGTTGTCCTTGATCAGTGTTTGGTGTATATGTGTTAGCATTTTTAAGATTTTTCATGTTTTGAGGATTTCCAGATAATGCAAGCACTGGTTGCTTAGATTTGGGATCATGTGTTTCATTGTTGCCTTTGTTTTTGTTCCGAGTCCAAAATTGAGATTTGTCAAGGTTGGTGTTGTTCTGATTATTGTAGTTTGATGAGTTTGTTCCTTCCTTGTAGAATTTGAGTGTTCCCTTTTTGACACATGCTTCTTCTACTTGAATGCCATTTTGAATCATTAGTGAAAGATGGTATGCATTGAAGTTTTAGTCTGTAACTCATTTCGCCATTCAAGTTATCGATGAAGATTTCCATTTTCTCCTTTTCTGGAATATCTCGAGGATATCGTGATACCATGCGGCACCAGCGTTGAAGGAACACCATGAATGTTTCGTTGTTCTTTTGTTTGGTGTTGCAAACATCTAGCATGGTTATGGCATGTTGGATGTTGTAGGAATAGCGGGTTATGAATTTGTTAACCAATTCATCAAATGATCTGACAGGTGGCAAAATTTTGGACAACCATTCCATGGTTTTCCCTCCCAAGCTTCTAGGGAATAACCTCATCAAATAGGTGTCATCATGAGCAAATTCAAGGCTTAGTGTGTAAAATTCGTGAACATGATCTCAAGGATCACTTTTCCCATCATTTTATCAAATTTGGGAATGTCTGAGTTTGGAGGAAAAGGCACCATATTCAATCTTCTGTCAAATGGGTAAGGACAGATTTCATTTAAAGAGTACCGCACTGTCGTCCCTTGTTGCATATCCTGTATTTGCCTTTGCAACATTTGCATTTGTTGAGTAAGGGCTGCCAAAGGTATATTGTCTTGTTTAGGGAAAAGTTCTTGCCTTGTATTGGTTCTCAGCTGAAAAGGTGTAGTAAATGGTATATTTTGCTCTGGTGTTTCTAGCTCAGGTATATGCATCTCTGGTATGCGTTGTTTTGGAATGTGTTGCTCAGGTATATGTTGTTCAAAGTTATGGGTTTCTTCCTCTCTTTGTTGTTCTTGATATGCATATTGTCGAGATCCAGTTTTAAAGATGTTTGGGTCTAAATCTTCGGGAAGTTTAACGCCTTTACTCGTAAGCATGAGCAGATATTTTTCTTTGTCATTTTCCATGAGCTTTTCTACAAGCTTTTGGAAGGAAAGTTTTTCTTGACATTCCTGAAGAAGTGCTTCAGTAATTTCAGGTTCTTCTACGGGTGGAACTTCAAAAGGATTTGATAATCTGTGATTCATACTAGACTCGGCATGTGCCTCGCTTTGTTTGTCTCTTTGAGAGCGAGTAACAGGCATTTTAGTAGAAACTTTTAGTGATGAAGGGGACAAAAGCTTCATTGATATGTTGCTCGGGTGTTGGTGGTTCTGGTCGAGATATGTTATATGTGATGCACTCGTCGGGCAAGAATGCTGGATTGATCTTTCCTCCGCGGTTTATTGTTTGATTAAAAGCAGACTTTTGATAGTATGCTCTTGTTTTCAAAGGTTCTTTGTCAAATTCGCTAGATTTATTTTGGATATAATGTTTGATGTGATGAAGGAATACTCGATGAGATTTGAAGAGTTGACGATTGATGTCTAAAAACTTATTTCTCTTGATGAATTTGGAAAAACTAGGTTGTTGTTTCTTCAACATGATGTTACGATAGAGGTTCTTTCTTCTCAGAATAAGGGGATTAGTCATGCATGAGTGATCAATGGTTTCCTTTGATTGGTTTGGATTCAGTTGATTCTTGTTTTTGAAAATTTCAAATCTTACTCTATCAAAGTGAAGGTTTAGATGCCCCTTCATGACAAAGTGTGTCAAATGATATGGATAAAAGTCTCCCGATCTGGAAACTTGATTTGACAATTTGAAAATTTTAAATAAGTGTTTTTGAGATAAAAATCCGTAAGATGGTAAAGGATTCTGTTGATACTGATGATGAAATTTCTGGATTATGATAGGAGAGACATCCTCGATCACGCGATTCGTTTAGGATTCTGATAACTTTTGTTTTGACACAAATTTAGCTTGAGAAATGGTTTTAATGGTTTGTTTATCACTCCATTTTGATGAAAGATGATGTTGATGAAAAATGCTTCTAAAAATATTTTTGAAAATTTCAAAAATTTTCTTGGTTTTTGCCCTCTGTTTTTCTGTTTTGGATCACGTGCTAGAACAAAGTCTACATGCGCTACTGAAATTCCTCTATGCGCTAAAATAATAACCACATGCGCTAGGCTACCCCCAGGCACGCGCTAAAGTTTTTGGACTGTTAAAATTGTTTTCCTAGCTGTTGAAAAAACTATGCACTATCTTGGGTCTGTCACGTGCTATCTGTTGGACTTTATGCGCTAATATTTGGTTTCTACGCGCTAAGCTGTTGCTTCCACGCGCTAGACTATTTTTCTGATGCGCTAAAACGTTTCAACACTGATTTGTCTTGGGATAACACGTTATTGTTTGGAACCAACGCGCTAAGTTGGGGTTTAGATGCGCTAACAAAAGTACCCTACGCGCTAAGAAGTTGCTCTTATGCGCTAAACTGCCTTGATTTTTATTTTTTTTTGGTTTTTATGAATTTTTTTTTTTTGTTGCAAATTTTTCAAGTTTTATGGATGATTTTCTGAAGTAATAAATACAAACATGGCATAAAAAGTACAACCATTTTACCTAATCTAACAAAAAGTGTGTGTTCTGTAAGGATGTGTTCAAATCCCCAATGTTTTAACAGGTTTTGATACAAGTAACACACTTTAGAAAGACTCTTTAGTCAAGGGTCATAAATAACATCATAGCCCACTAGTTTCGATACTCCGTCAGCTCAAACAGCCGTGTCACCCCCTAGAGGGCGCCCGTTTTTTGGCCTTTTGCTAGAAAATAACTCAAAGTGAATTGCTTCACAGTTGAGTAGTTATCTTGGGAGATATATGGTGAGTAATCTTAGGGGCAGATTCTTCCCCACCCTTGCCCTATGATGTTATAAATGTCAGGTTACTGACTCGGCTCAAAGCTTCTATTTCTAGGGTTCGTAATCAAGCTTCCTGTTCGGCCGTCAGTGATAAACTCCCTCAGGAGGCTTCCCAACCTTTAGAACAAAGGCTTTACGTATCTCAAGGATACTGGGGGAAGGCTAATCGCTGCGCGCAACCGTTGAAAAGGACTTTCATCACTCTCCACATTTGATTATAGTGGGTTGGAATTCTTGGTGTCAAAGTTGTTCCCCACTTAGGTCGTTCCCTTCACACCAGCTATAAATGGCTTTAAGAGTTGATTCCAACTCCTTGGGAAGGCAGGCTTGCTAAAGGATGTAAATGCTTGAAGTACAGAAAGCTGTAAGAGTGGGCTAGATTTTTGATCACCCAATTAAGGGGAGAGCATATTCCTTCCACTTTCGAGACAAAGCAATCAAGTTGGTTCTTTTTAGCCTTTCAATTCAGTGATTTGCTAAAAATCTATGTGGAGATGTCGCTCCACAAAAATATGGTGTTTATTTTATCCTTTTAAGGCAATGATTTTCTGATCTGTGAAAAGAAATTTGATCAACAAAGTAAATTCGATGTTTTGGTCAGCAAAAGAAATTGCTTAAAAGGGGAAGATCTTCCCTCTTTAGTTGTAACTGACTCTGGACATGTGTGATTCTTTTACTTTACAGAAATTTGAAGTGAATCCTTTTATGCACCAAAGGATGGTGAAGTTCGTTTTAAATCCCTTTGTTGCAAAAATAAAGATTGTTTTGTTGTGGTTCGTTTTACAGCCCAAAGTAAGGTGAGTTCAATTTTATTTAACTAGAATTAAAAAGACTTTAAATTTTAACTAACTTGAACAAGCTAGTAAAATTTAAACAATTTATAGTTCTAAAAAAAAAAGACACCAAGCTCCTCCCCCTACAATAAAATGTCAAAAATCCTGCAAAATACCACCACAGTAGTTAGAAAAACAGAGGATTTTGTGGACTTCAACAAGTCTAAAATTTAATTTTCGGTTACAATTTTTGTTTCTATCTTCGATGCGCTACATAACAGACTGCCTGCGCTACAATATACCCTCGATGCCCTAAACTGAAGTATCAACGCGCTACACTATTTGCTGGATGCGCTACTTTGTGCACCGAAGGCACTGTTCTGGTTTTCTTCTGAAAATCAGTGATTTGGTGTGCTAATCTATTCACGGCATGCGCTAGATGATGGATTTCATGCGCCAAATAATGGGCCAGATGCGCTACGCTGTTTACTGGATGCGCTACTCTGTGCACAGAAGGCACTGCTCTTGTTTTCTTTCGCGCTGAGACCTACAGGAAAATATTAGATAGAGCCATGCACTGAGGAAAGGTCTTCACGCGCTAGAATATAGACCCCACGCGCTAAACAGTAAGCGGAATGCGCTAGATTGTTAACTAGATGCGTTAGGGGATGTTTCCCACGTGTTGATTCCTGTTTCCCGCAGACCTGCAAAAGTGATTAGTTTCAAAAACTGATTTGATATTTGGGGTCGGGCCCCACGGTGGGTGCCAGAAATGTATGCGGGAAAAGCGGGTTGATAGAATCTAATATGTGAAAATATTGCTAAATAACTTGTCCACACACACACACAGGACTTCTTGGTGCAAGCTATGGAGTAACAACATATTACTCAGCTTTCCAAGGTGGGTCCCATGGTTCTCTATCTCACAATGTCCCTCAAACCAATGTTTTTGCTCTCAGATCACTGAGCAAAATGGTTTAGGGATGGCAAATGCAAGAACGAGGGATGCTTTGATAGATTTTAGTATGAGATGTGTTATAAGCTATGTATGATTCTAGAAATGCAATAAACTAGATGATAAGATGACAAGGTTAGTATGAATACTATCGTAACATGATATATTTAGTCTATGATTGAGCTAAATGATAAAGAAAATATTCTAAACATGCATATTTAGACTAATTCCTGATTTCAAAGAGGCTAAAATGATGAGCATATATGAAATGAAAGCTTGAATGTATTTGAGCATAAGTATGATACTACAAATTTGGAGGATGATTCATAATGGAGGAATGAGAGCTCTATTTATAGCACAAACAGGGTAATGGATGGTCAGGATTGAAAGATTCAATCAAGGGTTGAGTTTGAAAGTTGGGGATCCATGTTTGCAATTTGCACCAATGAAATGGTGACAAGTGTCAACATAGGGCTGGGTTGAGAGAAGGGGTTGGAGGCATTAAAGGCCTGAGAAGACCTCATGGTTATCTAGAGGGTAAGGGTCAAACTTAAATTAGGATTACCCACTGGATTAAGAGTTAATCCAAGGATAAACCTTTGTGCAAATGATTAAGAGATAATCATGGTCAAACCATTAAAGTCCTGATGAGACCCTTGGGTTGGGTGGAGGTTGAGTTAAAACAAGCGTTTTAACCATGTAAGAGGGTTTGAGTTAACCATTAATGGTTATTGAAGACTTTGGGGGATTTAGTGGTTGAAGGTTGGAAGCCTTTAATGGCTATCAAAGACTTTGAGGAATTAAGTGGTTGAAGGTTGAAAGCCTTTAATGGTTATCAAAGACTTTGAGGTTTGAGAAGTGACTTCCCTTTGTTTAGGGATGTGACAAAGTTTAGAATGATGGGTTAGGGTAATTAGAAGCGATTAGAAGAGTCTAGAAGGGATTAGAAAGGGGTTTAGGATTTTGCAAGTGGATGGAGGGATAATAGGATTTAATTGAAATAAAGTAATTTAATTCAATTTGGTTGCAATTTGGAGAAATTGAATAAATTAGATTTATTCAATTTTAGGATAACTATTTAATTAAATTTGAATTTAATTAAAAGTGGATAGGGGGGTTTTATTGAATAAAATGATTTATTCATTTAAATGGGTATAGTGAATTTTATTTAAATAAACTGAGTAATTTACATAATAAAATAGAGGAATGTGGATAATTTAATTAAATTGGATTTAATTAAATAGAGAAATGAACATAAAATATTCATTTAGGAATATGGTATTTTTTATACATCTATAGATAGAAATAGGATGCATGTCTTATGTATGGATCAAAATTATGAGGACTATGATAATTGCTTATGTAGATTTATTTGGATATAAGATATATCGATTTGTTTAAATGTGAATTGTATGCAGAGTGTTTGACGTGTATTCTTATTCATGTGTTTAAATATGATATGAGGTTATTTGGAAGTGCTAATGTGTAATTGAAATGCGCTGAAAAATTATCCATGTGACCATGGAAATATTATGGAGAACCAAACCTAGACATATGTACGTTCGTAAAACCAGGGGTTGTCTATTTGGAGAGACAACACCCCGTATGTATCATATTTTATTTGTGAAAGTAAATGATGCATGTGTGTTAAATTAAATTTATTTATTTGTGTAAATCCAAACAAATTTCATGTGTAATTTTGTAGGTGACACGTGTTGATTTATGTCTTGATTTTTGACTTGTCTCTTGGAGGGTGTTGTTCAACTATAGCTTTTTCAAACATTGGAATGTGGTTCTAAAATTTTCCTTGGGTAGAGAGTCTTTTGAGTGGTCAACACAGGTTTGACCCGAAATTTAACTTCAGATGGGTTTACAAGGGGTCAAATGGGCTCCTAGGGGTAGTTTAAAGGTGTTTCCTAAAGTCCATAAGGTATACCTATGGGTTAGGAGTATTTTTAGGCATGTGTCTACTCCCATGTGACTATTTAGTCACCTCAAAAAGTGAGTTTCCTAAGGTGAGTGAAAATTCAAAATTAGAAGGTGCCATCTAGGTTAGATAACCTTCCCTTTTGATGAGAGATCCTTTTTCATCTTTTTCTTACTTTTTCCTTTTTCAGTTTTAAAAACCCATGAGAGCTCTCATTGAGGTCTTCTTAGGCAAGGATGAGAGATTTTGTGGGTAATCACTCACTCTCCATTTTTGGAGATGATGCAATTTTGAAAAAAAGATAGTTTTGGGATAGAATTTTGGCTAAGTGTAGAAAGAAGATTGGTGGATTTGGGCTGCTCATCCTCAAACTAGTTCTAGCACATCTTTGGGCAGATTGAAGGTTGGTTCATCCACTTCTTTTGTTTCTTTTTAAGTTGCATGTTTATGTTGGAAAGATTGTTTGAATGAAAAAAAGTTGTTGTCTTGTATTTTCTTTTGTAAAAATTATTATGCGACCTTTCTTTTATTCTTTTATGCATTTCCTATGATTCGGGAGTAACCAAGGCCTTCTACTCTTGGGAGAGTAGGATGGTCTTGTGGGTGGTAGGAGTTTGACAACCCTCGAGTGAGAGACTCTCATTATGAGAGCAAACTCAAGGGGTGTATATGTGACCCTTGCTGCATGGCCTGGTTTGTGCATTTGGGGGTCATAAGGGGAGAAAGTATGACATGAATGCCCTAGGGGGCATAAGGAATGTGGGGTTAATGAACTTATGATATATCTTTGATTTCCATGAGGTGGCTTTGTGATCTACCATTCTTGCAGTCTCCTCAGGGTATTTGGTCCACTACCACCCATGTAAAATTATCACATTTTGTGATGAAGTGTAGCCTTGGTTGGGAAAGTGTTGTTGAGTGTTTTTCCCTTGTTTGTTGTGTTTTCATGCGTGTAACCTGTCTAGGGCTTGGTTCTCCAAGCTCGGGGGTGGCTTCTAGTAAGCCTAGGCTGGGAGGTGAGCACTCCATGGTCATAGCCTTGTGAATTATTTGCAGGTTGCTTGGAAGAGAAGGAAAGAAGAAGGTTTTGAGTGGATCATAAATTTATTTGTATTTTAGTAGCAAAATGTACATATTTGTGAAGCCCTCATTTAGTAGAAACGAGAGGCTAAGTTTGAGATCTAACCATTGTAAAAGTTATCAAATGTATTAAATGTATTTACTTGTCTTAGTTTTTAATTAAGAAATAAAGATGTGAATGTTACTTGAGCACATTCTAACAAAGAAAGAAATAAAGAAATAGAGTTATTTCCTTATAGATGTAGAGATAATGTTTATGCTTACTTGTTGCAATATATTAGGCAAAAAAATTATTTATGCCTTATTAAGTTTTTTGAATAAGAAATGATACTGATTTATATTTGCAGTTTAAACTTAAGGAAAGCATGAGCATATATTTTAGGGTTATTACTGGAAATACACTATACCTTGCTGTTTATGGATTTAAAAATATTTAAAGAGAAGTTAGTTGCAAATTACAATAAATTCATTTATGTCAGATTATCTAATGCTGAAAATACATGTATAGAAGGAAATAAATAAATCTAGTTATAACTTTTTAAACTCAAAAGATAGCTAAATAGATATAGAGAATGGAAAGAAAAAAAAAAGACACTGAAATGAATATGCCCAATGTTTTAAATCTGCATCCAAACTGTGGTATTTATTGCAAAGAGAAAAAAAATAAATTTATCCTAATCTGATATTTTAAATAACCTACTTTAATGCTTGGAATAAATGGACTTGACATAAGAAAATATCTTGATATTCATACTTTGAGTAAATATATGTTGCTAAGTTTAAAAAAAAATTTATATGCCCTCATATTTAAAACTTCCCACATATGCAAATATATTATATATTTGGAAACCTTTGAAAAATGAAATATTTAGTTATTTTGATAATTCTGGTTTATTTATGTTTTATTTGACAGTCATTCTTAAATTTTTGTACAAAAAAATATAGACATTCATATATGTATATATATATATAAACAAAACAAAACAAAAAAATATAAAATAAAAATAATAAAAAAGATAAAAAAATATATAAAATAAATTATTTCTTGCAGATCGACGGGAGAGGGTCAACACACCCTACCCTGTCAGCTTGGGGCCATCGTCCCCCCTGCGGGCGCTACAATAAGCGGACGCTGCTCGCTATGGGCCGTCCATAGTGGGCGGGCGAAACCTGCCACTGCGGGCGACCCCCAGTGGCGGTGGCCGCCACTGTGGTAACCTACAATGGGTGATAGCCGCCACTGTGGTGAGCCACAGTGAACGACGACTGCTCCCTATGGGGTACCATAGCGGTCGCCCCTAGCAAGCTGTCGCCTTCGGCCTCCCCACCCTGCGTGATCACTTTGGCCTCCCCGCCCAACATTAACACTTCGGCCTCTCTGCCATGGCTCCTCCAAACCTGCAAAACACACATGCTCTAATCCAAATTTCGGGATTAGGGCAAACTTAGAATAGATTTAAATAAAATATGTGTGGTAAATGTAACTTTAAATCTAGGGTTATGAATATTAAATGGATTAAGTGAAATAAAAAAAGGGGGGGAAAACCCTATTCAAATTTTGAATAGGGTATCCCATATATACTTTGGAATAGTGATAGTTTATATTTAAATTTCTTAAGTTAATAAATTCATATAGGTGTTAATTTATATATATGTTACTTATATATATATTAAAAAATATATATACATATAATAGTGAACTTAGATAAGGCATTTTCTAGATTAGGTATATAGGTATATATTACATTTAGGCTATATAAAAGCTTATAAGTAAGTATATATATATATATATATATATATATATATATATATATATATATATATATATATATATATATATATATATATATATATATATATATATATATATATATATATATATATATATATGTTCTAGTTTTAAATTGAAAACTAATGGGTTTTACTTTATTAGCATGTATTATTAGGTGCTTTACTAGGATTTTGACCTTAGGGAATAATTTATTTGGCCAACATTAACTAGAGTTATGAAGAAAATGCTATTAAAGGTCACTTTAACCTCTAGATGAATTTTAAACGCATTATATTTATCGCACCTTAAATACTAAGTTGTTAATAGTCTAAATATTAGAATTGATAGAATTAATGTTGTGTGTAATTAAAAGATTATTTGAGATTGATAGTATCTCTTGTTAATTAATTTAGAGGTTTATGCGTAAATGAATTTATTTATTTATTAAATGGTGAGATAATTATAATTTCTCTGGAAGAGGATTTCGTGGTGGAAATATTTATATTCGAAAATAAGTCCAAGACCTTGGTCTTGTGAACTCCTTTGGCCTAGATGGAATCTTATACTAAATAAAGCAATTAACATTTTAACGTTTGTCACTTCAATTTTCAATTGCTTGATTAATTAATATTAGTACGTTAAAATCATATTAATAATTAATTTATAGACGCAAGATTTAATCAAGTTATAAAGGAAGGATGTATTATCACAGATGGAGGAAACTTGTTAGGAGATAAATATTTTATTATTGAATCAAGTTATTATATTAATGCCTATTTAGTAGAAGTCAATCTAATTAAGATTTATAATTTGCAACTGTGATAAAAGGGACATTTGATGTGAATTTATTATTGTCCTTATAAAATCAGTTTGTTTTGTTTGATTATAGGAGTTATTGTAATTTGATATGTTAGGAATATCCTAACTTTGTTGTCTAAGAGTTTTATAGAAACCTAAGGCTTCTAGATAAATTTGTACTATTCATCGCTCACGTTAGAAAAATGTTTCATTATAATTTAAGATTCCTCTTGGAACAACCTATTAAGTTGTCACATCTAATTAAGCATATGTTGCATACAATTAAGTGTTCAAAAAAAATTTGTTGTGTGTGATTTTTGCCCAAAAGTTTGGGCATGACATTCTGCTCTTGTGTGTTGGCATTGTCTAGTTTTGGAAAATTCGAAGGGTTGTTTGAATTAAAAAGTTAAAATAAGATAAACCCTAAATTATCAAAATGGGGACGACGAGAGTTCAAAGGGAAAATAGATTATCAGGAAAGGGCCATCTATGATGAGTTTTTAGAACAATTGGTTCATTCTACGAATAGTTCTGCCAAACAAAAAGAAATTGTGCCCAAATCTTCTCGCTTGCAAATTGGTGATTGCCTATTCGACAAAGGACATTGGTTAAGAGATCCCCAGATAGGCATGTCTAGTTTAGGTCTGTTCAGGGTGGGGTTTTTAGTCAGTGAAATGCATCTGCTCCTACAAACAACATATGGCAATTAGATGTCAGGAAATTAGTGGTCCTTGGAGTTTGTATGGGACTTGTTGACCCAAATTGCAAAGAATTATGACTCTGTTACCAAAATTGTAAGGATTGTGCGTGGAAGCCCTTTGATTGAAGTTACAGCTGATGAGATTAGAAGGGTTTTCTGGCTAAATGAATCTTCAAATTATCTAGAGCTGATTGATTTTGACATGTTAAAGAAGGTCTATGATACTCAAAAGGATCATTTGAGAGGTGGACCAATGAGGGAATTCTTTGCAAAAATAGGAGGGCTAACACTGGTAGGGCCCAATATAATTGAACCTTTCCCTATGAATTTTTTCACTTTGAGGGCTAAAGGAATACATTGGTCTCTATGTCATATTTTTGGAGAGGATGCAGAAAATGCTATGCCAACTCACCATGTGCTCATGATGGCACAAATTCTCAATCCATCTATAGAAATAGCTTATGACTTTGCACCTTACCTAGAAAATATGATCCATGAGGGTTTGATTGGGATTAATATTACCAAGGTGGATAGACCTTTTGGCTGGTATTCTTTGTTAATGCACATGTTCTTGTTCAAGGGTGTAGACTATTTTGCAAAGGGTACAAACTTACTAAGAGTAAAAGATGGTGAAGACATGCTAGTGCAATTATGGAGTGCAGATCTATCATGGGATAGAGAAGATGCCGATTATTTAAAGTTTGATAGATATTTTGCATCAAGGTTAAGAATTCTCTTGTGTCAAGAGAACCCCATGATCCCAAAAGTTCTTCGTGAATTTATCAGACCCAAGGAATTTGCAGAAAATATCAAAATTGTGCATAATTGGGGTGATATAATTTTGTATCTTGGTTCTACTATTTTTAGAGTGTATGGCTTTAGGGGAACTCCATATTTGCTCCCTTATCAGGTCCCCTTGAAAATAGGTATTGATGAGATCATAGGGCAGATTGGGGGTTTGTAGGAAGCAAAATTAACAAATAAGGGGAGAGGAACAAATTTTCCAACCATTACCATTGCGCACCAATTTGTGAGTACTAAAGGTGGCTGACTGCATTTTGACAAGTTCTTCAAGCCTTACAGATTGGCAACATTAGTTTCAAGATTTTCTAACCCAAAAGATTTTTCAATGGCATGTTTAGAAAGAAGGTCAGGTGTGGTGCTAAAATTCATCAATTCCACTTCCTTGAGGATTTAATAAGAAATGAGTTTAATCTAGCAGAGCAAGAGGTGAGGAAAGAAAAATGGTTGGTATATAAGAAAACTCTTGACTTTGTCCAATATTTTGATAAAAGCTATGATCCACTTAAGAGATTTCATCCATTTGGGGAAAAGCTAAAGTTTTAAATAGAATATTTTGAGGATACCATGCAAAACCTAAATGAGAAAAAAGATGCAGTAATAAAGGTAGATCCTGAAAAGGCCAAACTCATCTTGACTAAACCTATCTTTGCTAAGATTATTCCTTCTGGTGAATATGTAATGTATAAGAAATTAGGCTATAATGTGATGATGCCTAGGAGGGATGAGCCTTCTACATCCAAGGGCAAAAGGCCAATGGAGGATGCTCCTGAGTTTCAGACTTCCCCAAAGAGGAAGATATGGGAGGAAGAGGCACAATCAAGTAAAGCTATGTATTCACCTTCCCAATCCCCATTACCTATAAGTGATGAGCATGCCGTAGCTGAGCAACTATTGCAATTAGGAAGCTTGGGACAAATTTCTTTTACTTATGGAGAATTGCAGGAGGGAGTGCCAGAGGAGCTAGCAGGTGCTAAAATGGATTTAACTATTGAGGAATTTGCTGGAAGAGAATTGGATCCTATTATAAAAGAGGCCTGTGATGAGTTTTTGGCCGATGATAATTTTGTGAAGTTAGGAGCCTTTTTGCAATTTGTTTAGAGAAAGCATATGGATCAATTTAAGAAGATATGTGAAAAGGGACAAGCTAAAAAACCAAATAAAGACCCATCTGCTATTGAAGTAGAAATTAAATAGGAAATGATAAAATAATTTGAGTTGATTACCCCAGAGGAGGGGGGAAAATTAATTGAAAGTGTTGGAGTGCTGATTCTCCCAGAGTGGGCTATAGAAGATGTTGTGCTTTTTGATGTAGTAAGAAAAGAAAATAAGCCCCTGGAGGGGATAAATTATAGTAATGACCATGCAAATCTTGTAATGTGGTAATTAAAAAGAGAAGAGAACAAAAAATGGGGTGAATCCTCAAGGTCTGATTACTCAGGGGGGATGATAGTAAAGAGGGTCAAAGATATAGGTGCAAAAGAAGCTGCTAGCATGACTTTAGAGTCTAATAAGTTTGGTATGGCAATGGCTGAGAAGGAGGCAAAGGAGAAGGCATTTCTTCAAGTAAAATTAGAAGTAATTCTCAAGGCTTACAATGATGCAAAGATTGAAATCGCTTGTAAGGACAAAACAATTGTACAATTAAAAGGTAGATTGGAAGGACAATAGCAACAAGGTGGGTCCTCTCAATTGATGATTGCCTCTTCTCCTACCAAGCCCCCTTCCTCTAGTCCTATCATTTAATTTCCTCCTTCCCCCATGACTTCTGGCTTTCAGTTAACAAAGAATGCACAAGATGAAATTGAAAAGTTAAAGCAGGCTCATTCAATATTGGCCAAGTATGAAGAAAAAGTCAAATACACTATTTTGAAATTTGTCGATACTGTTTAGGTAGCAATTGTATATTTAGACATAAAAAGAATAATGAATCTCATTGATTCTTTGAGGAAGGAAAAGGCTACTTTGGAGCCAGTCTTAGACAAGTGGATTGCAAGAGAAGTGGACTTAGAGTCAATATATTCATTATATCAGGAAGAAGTAGATATTGATGATGCAATTAAGTCTACTTATGAATTAGTGAAAGACTTGTCCAGGTTTGCAACTAAAAGAATAAACATTGAAAGAAGGGAAAATTTATTCTGAAAGGAATATGCCAAGGAAAATTTTGAATTGTTTCTTGGACGTTTCTTAAGTACAAACAAATTGAAAGACAAGGTAGTGTGGATTGAAGAGTTAGGTCACAGGCTGTCTCAAAGGATAAATAATTTTATAAATATGGATAATACCTTTTTGTTTATTCAAACTATTGAGGAAATTGAAAAGGCAAAATCATATTTTTGATTTTTAGAAAAGGATGTTAAACAATTAAGGATGAAACATAAAAGTTTGAATAAATAAAAGCTTAAAATTATCAACTTTCCTTGGCCCAATGATGAGATGTTCAAAGTATGGGAGAGTAAGTACATTTTGAAAGAGACAGGAGAACAAGAAGGTCCCACTGATGCTCCAACATGTGACAATTCATCAGTATCCTAAAGCAGTTGGTTTTTTGTAATAGATTTTGGGTAATTGGAACCTTGAAGAGTTGAGGATACTTGGTGCCTGATCCGTGAATATAGGGAGGTTAGTTATCTAAAAGATGTTGCACAGTCGCTTTGAAAAGCACACTGGTATCTCCACCATAATTAACAAATGCTAATCAAAATATCTTAATACAAAGGTGCCACATGTTAGGAACTTGCCTTTTTTGCTGTTTTCCAGCTGGATGACCAATTAGTTATAGAAGCACGTGTTTCAAAAAATAGCTATTCTTCTCCCTCAATTGCAGTCTTGTAATCTCTGTTATCTTTTGGAGGGAATCATTGTTAAGATACAAATATTCTTCTAGGGAAGTCCAAAGCTTGTTGCATCCAAAGTTCTATAAAAGGATACCAGGACTACCTAGAAAAGAGATCACAAAAATTTTGTAGCGAAGCTCTCGCGAAATATATGTAGACTTTGTTTTTGGCATTTTGAATCATTCTTGTATCTCTGTAATCTTTGATGAGGGAATAATATACAGTCAAAATATTTCAAGCTCAGATCTGTGTTGTCTTTATGTTTGCATGTTGGTTTTCATATTAATTAAATAATTAAGGATTGTTTAATTGGATGATTTGCTGGTAACCAGTTCCAGAGAAGACCAATCCATATTGAGTTGTATAGATAGCTAAACTTTGATGGGATCCCAGGTTATCCAAACCATGTCCCTATTGAAATGAGGGATAAACTTCAGAAATTCGCTAGAAATAATGTAAGAAGTCTTTTGGTGATATGATTAATGACTGTGAGATTGCAAATGAGGATGTGATCATGAAACTGTTCATGCAATCTCTAGTTGAAGATGCTAGGGATTGGTACATAGGGTTGCCTGTGGATACCATCAGTTTTTAGGAAGAGTTCAAGAATTGTTTTCAAGAGAAGTATGGGTACAAGAAAAATGTGAGCTTCATGCTCAATGAGTTTAATAATATCAAAAAATATGATAATGAGGTTGTCACAGACTTTGATGCAAGGTTCCAAAAGGAAATACACAGATTATTTCAAGTGATGAGGTTAGATGAAAATGTATGTCCGACCACCTATTATAATGCCTTTGATCCAAAGATGGCCTATATCCTCAAGGATAAAAACCCACACAGTCTAAGGGATGCTTTTAGAATTGCAATAAATGTGGAAAGTAATAGGAAAGCATCAGGCAAGGTGGGAAGAAGAACTGATGGCAGACTGTGGCAAGAGTAAAAGTCACAACCAAATAAGGCCTCTAGAGAAGAGGATAAGATTGAGAAACTGATGACTGATGTGAAAGACCTTATTGCAAAGGTGAGTAAGAGTGATAAAACTCATTACAATTGGCAAGATAGGCCTGCTAGGTTACATGATATGCCATATAATACTACCTGGAAAGATGGCAAACTTGTGCAGGACAAGCCAAAAAATACACAAAATTAGAATACCCCTGACCCTTTAAAAGGTGGAAATGTGTATAATGTGGAGAATAGTCCTTGGTGTATAGCATGTGAAGGAACACATTCCCCTTACCAGTGTGTTGTGGCTCAGGCTTTAAATGAATCAATGAGGAGTGAGGATGAATTGAGGTATCATAATGAAGATAAGCTTGCAGTAAATATGTTTGAAACCACTGTTGACAGTGGCTATGAGTCTTCACAGGATGAAGCAGATGAGTATGATGCACTAAGAAGCAATGCAAATTACCATGGGCAATTAATGATTGATTGGCATCCTACTCTAAATATGGTGACAATTGAAGTTGGAGAAGTTCATCTTAGAAGGCCTAGTGAGGAAGAAGTGAAGAACCTCACCAAAGGTGAAATAGCTAAGGCCAAACACAAGTATAACTTGAGAAGTAGAAAGAATGATGAGAATTAGGGTAAGCCTAGTTCCATGTTTATTAAATAAATTTCTCAGAAAAAGGTGATTGATGGTAAAACTCCCATTGTAGATGGTCATGCTAAAAGGATCTGTCTAACACTTCAGGGAAATTTGAGAAACTTAGTACAACTCATAATTTATTAGAGACTGTATGCAAGAAAAGTGGTTCGTTGAAACGAATATTACAAGTTCAGGACTAGTCCACACACCAATGGGACTCTTGGTGCAAGTTATGGAGCTGTATGGAATAGCTCAACTTCCCAAGGGATGTTCCATTGTTCTCTATCTCACAAGACCCCTTAAGTCAATGCCTTTGCTCTCTGATCATCGAGGAAAGTGACTTAGGGATGAAAATCATGAGAATGAGGGATGTTTGATCAATCTAACATGAATGCAATCCTAATGTGCATGAAATTAACAAAAGATAAACTAAACTAGCATGTATATGATAACAAAATGAAAGGATTAGTAACAAAACTATCCTAACATGCTATACTAGTTTGAGATGATTATTATGTGATAATACAAATACCTATTTTAAGATGCTATGAAGATTATAAAAGAGAGGCTAAATGCTTGATTAAAATGATTTAGATTAGATGCTTAGTAAAATGTCTATAAGTTTGATGCTAAAGACTTGGATGATAAATGGAGGAATGAGAGCTCTATTTATAGGAAAAATAGGGCAGTGAAGGGTCAAGATTTGATGATCCTATCAAGGGTCAGGATTGAAAGTTATCAATCCATGTTTAAAATTCTCACCAATGAAATGGTGACAATTGTCAACATAATATTGTTTGAGAGGAGATACAAGAAGCATTAAATGATTGAGAAGACCTCATGGTTACCTTAGAAGGTAAGGGTTAAGGTTATGTTAAGATTACCCATTGGATAAAGGTTTTACCCAAAGGATAAACTCTTGTGCAAGGGTTAAAGAAATAACCATGGTCAAAGCAATGAATTCTTAATGAGACCCTAGGGTTAGATGAGGGTTGAGTTAGGCAAAAAGTCTCCAACCATGTAAGAAGGTTGAGTTAACCATTAATGGTTATGTAAGAGCCTTAAATGGTTAAGTTGTTGAGGACATAAAGCCTTTAATGGTTATTGAAGACTTTAGGGGTTTGAGAAGTGACTTCCCTTTGCTTAGGATTGTGACAATATTTAGTAGATGGGTTAGGATAATTTAGAAGGGATTAGAAGAATTTAGAAGGGATTTAGAGAGGCAAGTGGGAAATGTAGGAGAATGCAAGTGGATGGAGGGTAATTTTAATTAAAATAAATTGCTTTATTTCAGCAAAATAGATACAAGTGGGGGATTTAAATAAATTAGATTTATTTATTTGAAGTGAACAATTTAATTAAATGTAAATTTAATTAAACAGAGTTGAAGGGGGATTTAATTAAATAAAGTGATTTATTCAATTAAATGATACGAAACGCCTAGGTGAATTTAATTAAAAAAATTGAATAACTTATTTAATCAAATAGATGAATGTGGATGATTTAATTAAATAGAGGAATGAGAATAAAATAAACATTAAATATTCATTTAGGAAAGTGGTCATTTTTATACGTCTACATTTTGCCCCTCTTTGAAGTGACGTGTGTGCACATGTTGATTCAAAGAAAATTGATGTGTCACCAAAATTTGATTGATGTGATGTTGTGTGTTGAAATATCGATGTCATGCCCTAGATTTGATAAATGGTATTGATAATGCCCCCTCGGGAGATGAATTAAAAAAATTAAATTTTTTATTGATTTGTTAATTGTTGTAGATTTTATTACATTTTCAAAATTCCATCTGTGTTTAATGTGCGCCAATTGATTCATCTCCCAAAAAATGATGTTTGCTAGTGTTAAAAGTGGGAGAACGAGCAAAATATATGCCCCACCTACTAACCCTAATTTACTTTTACCCTATAAAAAGGTGAAAAGTGATTTCATTTGTAACATTTGTGCCTTTTGACTTTTGGTGAGAGTGACATTTGGAGAGTGACAAAATGTTGGTTCCCTATGCTTCGCACCAATTCGAGCGTGTTCATCGATACCAAAGGCCCGCCATGTATGGTCCACCTGTAAGTCATCTAAATTTTGCCCCTTATACTTTTTGTTTTGTTGATTTTGATCACGTTTTTATTTTTTTTGTGTCAGTTTTTCATGGTTTAGCGCATCGGGTCATTTGCATAGCACATATGATAAAACAATTAGCGCGTAGGGTTAGTGAACTAGGGTAGCATCTAGGTGTCTTCAGATAGCGCATCGCAAGTGTAGGGTAGTGTATAGGGTAGGATAGTGCATAGGGCTAATAGGGTAGTGCATGTGGGGAACAGGGTAGCGCATAGGGTAACCTAGCACATAGGGCTAATAGGGTAGTGCGTAGGGTAACCTAGTGCATGGGGTAAAGGTTTTAGTGTGTAGCTAAGTTTAGCTAGTGCATAGGTGGCAGCTTAGCATATGGGGGAGATTGCTTAGCGCATGGCCAGAAAATGGAGCTAGAAAAGAAAGGAAAGGTGATACTATGGGGGAAAATAGATGAAGGAAGATGGGTTGGGGTGGGAGGTGTCTGCCAAGTGTTCCTAGATGGGTGTTTTAGCCAACTTTGTGCCTATTGTGTTGATTCATGATTATTTGATAGATTTTTGAAAGTGCTTTTTCCGTTGAAGTTCCAAGATGATTGATTGAATGATGATCCTAATTTTTTGTTGATTTGGATCTTTGATTTTTGTTGTTAATGTGATGTCCGATATGAGTTCCGATCTATGATTTCTGATATGGTTTCTGATATGAGTTGTGTGATATGGATTTTGATTTGATTTCTCGATATGGATTTGATATTCAATATGAAACTTGATGTGATATGGATTTGTTTCAAGTTGATATTGAATTTTGATTTCGATATGGGTTTGATTTTTTATATGAAACTTGATTTGATATGGATTTGTTTCAAGTTGATATTGATGTTTTGATTTCGATATGGGATGTGATTTTCGATATGGATTTGATTGTTAATATGAAACTTGATTTGATATGGATTTATTTCATGTTGATATTGATGTTGTGATTTCGATATGGGATGTGATTTTCGATATGGAACTTGATTTAATTTTCATTGTTTCAAGTTGATATAAAATTATGATTTCGATATGGGTTTGATTGTCGATATGAAACTTGATTTGATACGGATTTGTTTCAAGTTGATATAGAATTTTCATTTCGATATAGATTTGATTGTCGATATGAAACTTGATTTGATATGGATTTGTTTCAAGTTGATATTGATGTTCTGATTTTGATATGTGATGTGATTTTCAATATAAAACTTGATTTGATATGGATTTGTTTCAAGTTGATATGGAATTTTGATTTTGATATATCAGATAGATGTGGGAACTTATATTTGGACCTGTTTTGCTTGTTACAAGAATGACTTGGTGTCCTTCAGTTGCGAGAGCAATTTTCGAGGCCATGGTCTCTGATTCTACGATTGACGTAGGCAGATAGAGATATCATTGAGAGATGTGGGTTGTCCTCTTTTTGGACATGCCTCAGTATATCATTAACCGAGGTTTACTGACAACATTGGTAGAGAGGTGGCATAGTGACATCAACACCTTTCACTTGGCTATGGGCGAGATTACAGTCACTCCAGAGGATTGTTATCGGATTCTACTGATCCCTATGGTAGGGGCACTATTGCCTTATGAGCACACTGAGGAGGATGGAACAGAGGTGCTTCGCCAAATTTTCTATGTTGAGCATATTTGCAGATATGAGATCCCCTGGCATGAGTTCATAGATTTTGATTATGCCCCACTACCATCGGTATTGGCAGGTTTTGTAGGTGACTTTTTGTGTCCCGATCATAGGTCGAAGGGAGTGGTAGTAGGATGGGGATTAGTTCTTAAGGATATGGTGACACAGGGTCGCAGGTTTGCTTGGGGGTCTTGCATCTTGGCCCATCTTTATAGAGACTTGCATCAGGTGGTGTACTTAGGATACAATAGTTTATCAGCCAGGGTCACATTATTACAGGTGTGGGTTTGGGAGCACATTCCCACAATGAGGCCACTTGCAGACAGGGATAGGCCAGTTGGTTGGGCTTATGTATATGGATACACAAGGATAGTTTTCTAGTGTAAGCTAGGCAAGCTAGAGAATTGGAGGAGGGTGTTGGATGACATTGATACGGTTATTTGGAGACTGTATATGGAGTGTGAGGTGTGGGCTGAGGATGGGCTAGAGATGCCCTATGTATATATGTCATGATACTTGATAGGGTGGATGCCTTTTGTCATTGAGAGGTTCTTGCACAACCGAGTTCAATAGCAGTATGGTCGACAACAGGGTATACCACAGGGAGCATGCTTATAGGCTCGTCGGGGGCAGGATGTGCCAGAGTGGGGTTCGACTATTGATAGTGCAGCGGTGGTGGAGGAGTACATGCATTTGGCCAGATAGATACGGGACTACGGGTTCGGGGTGGTAGATGCGGGGATGACAAAGGAGTTTGCAACGCTCTTCATGGCCTATGCTATAGCACAAATATAAGAATCCAACAAAGATGATTCTTGATTTTGATGATGATGAGGATGAGTAGCCCGAGAGGTTAGGGAGACATAGAGATGAGGGAGAGGAGCTGGAGGAGGGATATGGGGATGGTGGAGGAGATGACGGCTGAGATGGGAGGGGAGGTGGTAGAGGGAGACGAGGAGATAGAGGAGGGGATGGAGGAGATAGAGGGAGGAGAGGAGGTGGAGATGGAGGGAGGATTGGAGTAGTCAGTGTTGGCATTTTTGATGTTTATGTTGTGATTGTCATTGATGGACACACACTTGCATTGAGATCCCCTTTATATGTATGAGCTAGAGCTCAACTGGTATGTTGTATTCTAGTCTTTAGACTATTGGTGATTTTGCAGAATGTGTTTCCTGGTCTGAAGCAGCATGTCGACCCCAAGTGGTTCGCTTATCTCAAGTGGTATGAGGGAGAAAAGTAGCATAGCACATTCTTACCATTCTTCATTTTTGTCAAACCGACAACCGGTATTTTGTATGAACTGGTAATACTCTGTGATGAGTTACCAATCGACATTTTGTGATGATTTACCAATCCACAGATTGTTTGATGGTGCCGACACACTGACGGTGCTTCTTGTGTCATGTTATTGAGTATGTCTAGATTCATTGAACCTAAGAAATTATAATGTAATTCTATTGGACCAACATGAATTCAGATTCCTTTTAAAGGACATCATGTCTATGGTTTTAGGTTGTTGCTAGAAGGGTTTATGTTGTGCTAGGGTTTAAGGTGGTTGATGAGTTGTTGTAAGAGGGATCTTATCTGAGAAGATCAAGTTGTAACTGAGTGAGAGACAGAGAAGACTAAAGTAATGCTGGAATGCAGTAGCTGTGAGCTATACTAGATATAACCAAGCAGTCTGTGCTATTAGATAGATCAAGCACTTGTTGATTACTCACATCTTTGACAAGTTTGTAGCCTTTAACCGGGTAGGCCCAAAAGCCTTTTGTAAAATTCTCTAACAAGGTGGTTCACCTCTATGAATCTAAAATCCTCTAGCAAGGTAGTCTTTAATCAAACTTATCTCCTAATAGAGATTGAGATTCCTAACAGGATTTGTTCTGGTGAAGAACATTGTAAGACCTTAACCGGTCTAGTTTCTATTCTGCAGATAGTGACTTGTGAGTTCCATCTCACTGTGGTTTTTCCCATTTGGGTTTCCACGTCAAATATCGTGTGTTATGGTTGTATTGCTTTTGTGGGTGAATGCTTTATTTGCATTTTGGTTTGCATGTGTGATAACGAGTTAATCTGTTAAACTATTTTACTAGTTTATCTATAGACTATTTAAGTGTTTTAGTGTAGAGATTTTTGGCATACTAATTCACCCCCCCCTCTTAGTATTCATCAATTGGTATCAGAGCCTACCTTTATATAAGTTTAACCACTTGGAAAGAGATATGAGGGAATACACTTTGAGGGAACTTACTCAATGACTCACTCAGTCTGAGCAAGCCTATGATGATCTTATGGTCAAATACAAGGCATCTCAAGCAAAAAGGAGAGAACATGCAGAAAAGCTGATGGAGCTATCTAAAAATAGTTCTGCAGATGAAGCAGATATGGAAGCCATGATAACATAAGTAAATGAGTTGAATGAATCAAACTCCAACCTAAGAAAGGAGTTGGAAGGACTGACTATCCGGTTTAGTCAAGAGCTTGAGAACCGGAGGAAAGCTGAAGATCTGGTGAAGGACAAAGATCATGGGATCTGTTGGAATAATGATATATTTGTCATTAGTGAATACACTTAGTGAAAACACTTATTCGATTTTGAATGGTTACCGAGCTCATCACTCAGTCTACAGCCTATACCGAGCATTCAGTAAAGCTCACCGATTAAACAGTTCAAACCGAGCAGTAAGACTGTCACCAAGCATATGAGACAAACAACAGTTACCGAGAAGTCAGTTCTCACCGAGTCACCAGTGGTTACCGAGTGACACTATATCTACCGAGTCACCACAGCTACCGAGTTCCAAGCTACACTTCAGGACTAGTATGGACTGAGCTTCTACTCTTACCGAGAACATGACGATGCCGAGTACTGTAGTGGATGCCATGTATCAGAAGATCACCGAGCCAGCTTGAGGAACCGAGTATCTACCGACTTAGTAATATTTTGTTCACCTATGTAAGGCCGACTTAAGAATGAGTTTATGTTATTAATTTGTATGAGGCCGACTTTATGAAATGTAAATGTAATTATGGACGGTATATATATGTGATGTATTATACCATCTGTAGTATGTATGAAAAATGTAAGATGTATGGATATGCGAAATTAAAAAGAGCAGAGCAGAAACTGCATTAAGGCAGCAGACCAGAACATTTTCGCAGAGTCAGTAAAGGAGCAGAATCGACATATCTATCTCAGAAGGAGATCAATACTCAAAGGATCTTATCAGCAATAAAGTTGTAAGTCAAGATCTACTGTTTCATCCTAACAGTTGAATCAGTTTGTAAATCCTTTTACCGGGTAGACTTAACAGTCTTTTGTAAATCTCTTAACCGAGTGCATACTTCATTGTATGTTTGTAAATCCTCTAACAAGGTGGACCTAGCAGTCCAAATTTGCTTCTAACAGGGCAGATCATCAGAAGTGATCATTGTAAGCCTTAACCAGCCAACTTTTACTGTAGTACCAAAGTTTTGTGGGTACCATCCCACCCCAGTTTTACTTTCTATTTGGAAGGTTTCTGGGTCACCAAATCTTTGTGTTATGTGTTGTGAATGATTATATTTTCATGCATGCAGTAGATTAAATGAATGAATGGTTTAATATATGCAAGTGCAGAAATGAATTAAAAGATTTAAGTGTTACTGATTCACCCCTCCCCTCTCAGTAACTTGGTTAGTCCTGAATATTTTCAACAATTGGTATCAGAGCATTGTGGTTCTCAGAGTAAAAGTTTGACAGCTTGAGAAAAGATCAAGACAATGGAGATATTCAGACTTGACAAAGCTATTGAGAATGAAAAGCTAGATCTGGAAATGGCCATAGCACAACTCAAAGAAGCAAGAGAACATCTTTCCCAATCCCTAAAAAGAAGAAAGGAACTAGCAAAAGAAATAAATGATCATGAGTATGTTGAAACAAAAATTGAAGATCTCTTTCCTACAAGTAGTTCAAATGAAGTAGATGAAGCAAACAATGCAATCAAAGAACTCCTAGAAAAAAATGGATTACTGCAAAAAGAAGTAAGGATGCTAAGAAGAGAACAGGAAATTCAGTCTGCAAGATTTTGTGAAATCTTGGAACAAAGGAATAAAATGCAAAATGAAATAGAAGGAAGAAACAATGAAATTGTACAGCATGAAGATCTCACCGAGCAACTCTCCAATGCAAATGAAGAGATCAGAATTCTCAAAGAACAGAATGAAAGTTTGAAAAATGAGCTAGATATTCAAAAGCAGGCAAATGAAAGGATGATGAAATCTCAAACAGACTTGGATCAATTAAATGAGAAAAATCTTCACAAACAAAAAGGTAAAGTTGGTCTTGGTTACAATGAAGAAGGTGAATCTTCTGAGCAAGCTAGCCAAAGAAATCAAAGACCTACATGCAATTACTGTGGTAAGACAGGTCACACATCAAAAAAATGTTGGAGCAATGGAAAGACAAGATTCAAAGGCAAATGCTACAGCTGTAATCAGCATGGTCACAAGGCTAGTGAATGCAAGGAAAAACCAAAATTTGAAGGCAAATGTCACAAATGTAAGAAACAAGGTCACAAGGCATCAGAATGTAGAACAAAGACATTCACTCCAGCAGAACAAATTGTCAAAGCAATATTTGGTTGGGATTACAATACCTGGTGCAGATGTCATTATTGTGGAGAATATGGACACATTGGGATGAATTGTACAAGGCATCATCTAAGGAAGAAAGATACAACCATAAGATGTTATACATGCACTGAACTCAGACATATAGCCAAGAACTGCATGAACACAAAGAAGGTTGAAGATGAAAAGAAAGCTAAAGCTGACAACATTCGGAAACAGATGAGACAGCAGTGGGTTCCTAAATCTACCGAGCAGGATAATTCAAGCAATGGTCCTGTCACTCAAGAATTGGGTGACCCCACCATTACAAATTAGATCCATTAAAGAAGATAAGGAACTGCATCTTCAAAGCCTTACCATAAGCAGTTCCAAAATACAAAAGCATAATCGATGATATCAGTATTTTCGATACATACAGAAAAAGTCACTTACCGAGTTGAATGTTACCGAGCATGGTAAAACTGCAGACCTTACCGAGTTAGGTCAGACATAAGAACACCGAGTTAGGTCAGTCTTACCGAGCAATCGCTAAAGTCATTAAGTCATCTCACCTACCCACTTATCAAGCATTAATGACAAAATTTTAATAAAAAGGGCAAAATCGACTTCATTCTTCACCGCGTTATTCAGCATTCGAAGAGCTTAGGTTTTCAAAGTGCTTAAGGAGATTTAAGATGAATTTGCAGCGAAGGATCTAAAAAGAACTTGTTCCATTCAGCAATGACTTCCACTAGCACCACCAGCAGGAGCAAGGCGAAGAAGACTTCCAATATGTTAGTGAAAGGAGTTGAATGGACAACGCCGAACTTCAAACTCATTCCAGCGATCGCAGAATCACTCGACCCAAGTGGAGCACAGTCCAGAATCCCTTCCAAGGTACTTCTTATCAATGACATTCGTACTCATTTCAAATGCACTATTCAGGAGTTAGGGACTTTAGAAATGGACAATGCCCTAAGTCAGCTATGTGTTGACAAAACCCTAAAACCCGAGCATAGACATTTGGAAATCAAAGGTTTGACCCATATCCCACACCTACCAAGAAACTTTCAAGTGAAATGGATTAGGTATGTATTGAGCCATGTACATGATGGGCAACTATGGTTAGATCAACCTATCTTAATAACAAAGAAGATGATTCATAGAATCACAGGTTTACCGATGTCAGACAAAGCAAAATCCACCAAAACCCTAGGTCGGGACGAACTGTAGGAGTTAACTCTTGCCGAGTGGGATGGCAGAGGATTGAAAATTAACAATGTATCTGATGTTGAACTTAAATTTGGTATTATTATCATTGCATATAAGCTGTATAGTTCCAGTAGGCTAAATAGTGTGGCATGTGAGGCAGTAGACCTTGCCTACAAGGTAGTAAAGAAGAACATGGATTTTGACCTAGCAGAGGTCTTACTAACACAATTCAACAAGAACATGGACAGTATAAGGACATCAAAGAATAATCCATGCAAATTTGGTTCTTTGTTGATTTGTATATTTTTCTATGTACAAAACTTTTTCCCTTCTAAAGGCACAGTAGTATGGAGGAAGGATACTCCAATTTTGTATCAGATAAAAGAGTTTATAGCAGAAATAGGTCAGAATTTTGAGACAGTAATGGATAATTATTTTGAAGAATTTAAGGACAAAATGAACAACAGGTTCAGGATTCCTCCTAAGTTGGTAAAAGATTACAAGGATGATATATGCTTCATGGTAGACTGTGATAAAGTTTACATCCAGGCAGCCATACCCCGAGTGGCATGGGTAAAACCATTGCCCTATGAAATTAACATAGATGAAGCAAGGGATATAATAGAAGCCCTGATAAATGAACCATCCATTCCCAACACCCCTGCATTTGGCACTTATGATGAGGCCAAAGCCAGAATTGAGCTTGAAATCAAGCTTCCAAAGGCCATCACCAGTACCAAGAGAAAGGCAGCTAAAGAAACAGAAGAAACAAAAGAGGAATCAGAAGAGGAAGCAGAAACATCAAAGAAGAAAGGCAAAGTAGTAATCACCAAGCCCAAACCTAAAACTGCAGTGTTCACAAGGAGAACCAGGAAAGGGCAGAAAGAAAGTAAAGTTGTATTCAGGAAACCCCCTCCTACCTTCGAAGAAAAATTGAAACAGTTGGAACAAGGATCTGGCATGTCTAACTTCAAGGCACTGAAGTATGAAAGCAGATCAGATGCAGAAAAGATGCAGATCGAGGAGCTTTTACTGAACAAAATGGGTAAATGGAAATATACCCCAAATGATATCAGTTCTCAAATTCCAAATGAGCTTCTAGTCAGGATTAGACCAAGATGGACTTCAGCAGTGCAAACTGTCAAAGACATTTATGCACAATCCTTAAAACAGTTGTTACCGAACCTGACATATAAAGAATTAAAAGAGGCATTAAAGGAGAATGAACACCAAATGACACTTAGGTTTCATACCTTCTTAGTTCTCTCCAAGAAGATAGAAGCAATAGTAAATAATGCCACAATTGTGTGGAAAAGGATATATAAGCTGCCAATGCCATCTGACCCCACGGTAACAATTGAGGGTGATAAAGATGATGAAGAGGATGAAGAGAAGAAGGAAGAAGAAGAAGCAGCTGAGGAAGAAGGTGACACGGTAATAATAGGTGATGAAGAAGGTGACACGGTGATAATAGGTGATGAAGAAGATGATCCTGAACAGGTAGCAGCAGAAGTCGTTGCATCTCTTCCTCACTCACCTCAAAAAGGCGTTGCATCATCAGCTTCAGCCAGTAGGATTGTGAGCACAGTAGCTACATCTATTGCTCAATCCTTGCCAATCACCTCTCAGCTCTAGACCCCAATAGTTACCTCATCCACCGAGCTGCAGAGCATGTCATTATCTACCGGGATGCAGAGTGTTGCCTCTACCGAGCAACAAGTGACTTCTTCAGTCACCGAGATCACAACTTCTCCTACAGCATGTATAGTAAGTTTTGCAACCTCTCCAGTTTTGACACATTCTTTAGCACAAATGATCACACCAATCAGCACTCCTGCATGTACATCAATTTTGGGAACAGTCGGTACATCCATGAGTCTTCCTCTAGTAAATCCCATTCCAGTTATAACAGCTACTCCAACCTTATCAACCATTGTAACTACATCAAAAGATAAGGAAGTAAGCATAGAAGTAATACAAAAGACACCTTTAAAACTTCTGCTTACCGGCAAGGCTATAGAGGATGATATAGATCTGGATAAAGAGATTGTCATTCCACAAATAGACCTCAATACTGCATCAATTGATGAAATGAGATTGATCAGCCAGTTGTTAGAACAGAAAGCAAAACAAAAACAACTAAGAAGTGAGAGAGATAGGGAATTCAACATCATAAACGATGCAAAGACCATTCTCACAGATGCCTTAGGTATAAAAGTTGATCCCTCTCAACACATTTTGCTACAACTCGAAGAGGCTGTGAATAGATTCAATGAGGACTCATCAGGAGAAGAGAAACTGATAGAAAGAACCGAGAAGAAATTTGATAACAAGGTGCTTGAGCACATTGCTCAGCAGATAGCAATAAAACAAGTTGAATTGACCACTATTTTGGCCAAGTTAGAAAATTCTTTTAATAATGTAACTTCATTTTTTGCAAAGCTATGTGATGTTACCGAGTTCACAAAAGGAATCAGAGATCAACTGAAGAAAATTGATGATGATCTGAAAGCAAGTGCACAACAGTTGCAGCTTGACCCCAGCTCAAGCTCAACTCACCATTCAAACATCAGATTCCTATTAAATAAGCAATCAGAATTGCTCAGGGAAGATGCAAGGATCCGGTCTACATTGTTAGATATTCAGAATATGATCCTCCCTAACATGGATACAATGCAGAAACACATTACACATTCCAAAACATTGATCCATGATAACAATTTTTCAGTTGCAGAGCATGTAATTGAACTCTCAGCCAAAGTTCAAGTTGCATTGTCTATTTGCACAATTTTGCAAGAAAATTGGGATAAGACCTTGGCTCATATCAAACAAGTACACTCAGATTTTATCTCACACTTTAATATTTCTATTTGAGTTATCTATTCTTTGGCATTATTGTCAAAAAGGGGGAGAATATGGAACATATTAGAGACAAAGGGAGAATGATCAAGGGAGAATGTAAATAACAATTGGTATAGAGATAAGTGTATAGAATCATATGTATATTCTATGGGAGAGTTATGTACAGTGAGATATATAGGTATATACAGTAATCTACAATTGGTATCAATTTTGAAGAATCAAGTCAGCATGACAGATTCATTTTTGTCTCATAAGTGTTTTTGTCACTAATGCCAAAGGGGGAGATTGTTGGAATAATGATATATTTGTCATTAGTAAATACACTTAGTGAAAACACTTATTCGATTTTGAATGGTTACCGAGCTCATCACTCAGTCTACAGCCTATACCGAGCATTCAGTAAAGCTCACCGATTAAACAGTTCAAACCGAGCAGTAAGATTGTCACCGAGAAGTCAGTTCTCACCGAGTCACCAGTGGTTACCGAGTGACACTATATCTACCGAGTCACCACAGCTACCGAGTTCCAAGCTACACTTTAGGACTAGTATGGACCGAGCTTCTACTCTTACTAAGAACATGACGATGCTGAGTACTGTAGTGGACGCTGTGTATCAGAAGATCACCGAGCCAGCTTGAGGAACCGAGTATCTACCGACTCAGTAATATTTTGTTCACCTATGTAAGGCCGACTTAAGAATGAGTTTATGTTATTAATTTGTATGAGGCTGACTTTATGAAATGTAAATGTAATTATGGACGGTATATATATGTGATGTATTATACCATCTGTAGTATGTATGAAAAATGTAAGATGTATGGATATGCGAAATTAAAAAGAGCAGAGCAGAAACTGCATTAAGGCAGCAGACCAGAACATTTTCGCAGAGTCAGTAAAGGAGCAGAATCGACATATCTATCTCAGAAGGAGATCAATACTCAAAGGATCTTATCAGCAATAAAGTTGTAAGTCAAGATCTACTATTTCATCCTAACAGTTGAATCAGTTTGTAAATCCTTTTACCGGGTAGACTTAACAGTCTTTTGTAAATCTCTTAACCGAGTGCATACTTCATTGTATGTTTGTAAATCCTCTAACAAGGTGGACCTAGCAGTCCAAATTTGCTTCTAACAGGGCAGATCATCAGAAGTGATCATTGTAAGCCTTAACCAGCCAACTTTTACTGTAGTACCAAAGTTTTGTGGGTACCATCCCACCCCAGTTTTACTTTCTATTTGGAAGGTTTCTGGGTCACCAAATCTTTGTGTTATGTGTTGTGAATGATTATATTTTCATGCATGCAGTAGATTAAATGAATGAATGGTTTAATATATGCAAGTGCAGAAATGAATTAAAAGATTTAAGTGTTACTGATTCACCCCTCCCCTCTCAGTAACTTGGTTAGTCCTAAATATTTTCAACAGGGATCTCCAAGTTGAAACAAGAGATTAGTGCACTGACTACTTGCCTTCATGAGAGCAGAATGGAAAAAGGAGTACAAGATGAACTAAACATAGACATCTCTGAAAATGAAAGCCTAATGGAGGCAAATACTACTATTTCCAAATAACTCTCTGAGTCTAAGGAAATACTTGCTAAGTTCAGCAAAAGTACTGTTAAGCTAGAGCAGAAGCTTGAGTCGGCTAGACCAGTAAAGAATACCAATGGACTTGGTTTCTCTGGACATGAGGAAGGAGAATCCTTAGGAACAAATGCTGAAGCATCAAAGAAGCAACCGACATTCAAAGGAAAAGGTAAGAAAAAATTCAAACCTATTTGCTTTAACTGTCTTAAAGAAAGACACACTGCCAATGTATGTAGGAGCAAAGCCTACAATAATTTTCCTTACTTTATTAACAATGTATCTAGATCCAATAAGTTCAATGATCATTGTTATGCATGCAACAAGTTTGGGCATAGAGAATTTGAATGCAAGTCTGTGATGAATAACACTAGAAGATATCCTCAAAGGACTCATGGAGTTGGTCCTGAACCTTTTGTGATCCAAAACCACAACTGGTTTAATGTCTTCAATCATCAGCCAAGAAGCGGTGGCCATCAAGCAGCAACTGGATGGAGAGAAAATTGTATGATCTATCATGGTCATGGTCACACTACTGCAACATGTAGAAGGAAGAATGGAAACATGAACAATGGACCTTGGAGAGCACCTAGATTGGTTTGCTACCACTGCAACAAACCGGGTCACATTGCAAGATTCTGCAGAAGCAGAAATAGTATATTTGATGATATACCGGTCACTCCGGAAGGAGAAATTGGTGTTGAAATGGTAGTAGACATGAACAAAACCTGGAGGAAGAAACCAACAATGTTGGTAGAGGAACCAGTTTCTGCACCTAGTGTGGAAATATCGGAACCGACAAACTAAGCTTCAAAAGGCTTAGGGGGAGCAAACGGCGAAATGTTTTCGAACCCCCAGTTCACACTAGTAAAAGACCTTAACCAGTATGTGATACCTGTCACTTGGTAGAAGACCAAAAATGGTAAAAAGGCAAATTAGGGTTTATGCCCTAATAGAAGAGAATTAATGGCGGTAGGTGAGAGACATGTATAAAAGCATTTTTCAAATCATTTCTCACTATCTATTTTCGAGCGAAGAAAAGTTTTTCAAAGAGCAGAGCGAAGAAAAGGCGATTTGAGCTGAGATTTCAAGAAATTGACAAATTGTGAAGGAGATTCAAATTCAAATTGCAAACGGTCAAGTGGAGGACAAAAAGTGGTGATTTGGCAACTGATGGAGTGTGGAGTGAAGGAGAACTAGAAAGCCCTAAATTTGCATTTTAAAGGTATTTCTTGAGTTCTTAAAATATTCTACAATGGCTTCTGCATCTCATACCAGTTCTAGTGCATCCATTGAGTCTGAAAGTTTCATTCAAAGGAAGTCAAAATATAATGCCCTATCACAAGTTCTGACTGGTGTGATAGTAGAAGAGGGAATCTCTGACTACATAGATTGCAAAATAGAAGACCTAGGGTCTTTATCTATTCACACCCAGTTAGGTTTATTTTGTGGCAAGGATAAGAAGATCAAACCAAAGTTAAATATTTTGGAGAAGAAAAAGCTCCACAATGCTCTCTACTTCCTAGAAGATTTTATAGAGGATCATATTAGGATCATTTTGAGTAGAGTCCATGGTGACAAGATGTACCTGGAGAGGATGCATGATATCACACCACAGGAAATTCAAGTAGTCACCAGTTTCTACAACACAGGGGAAGTGCCAGCCCTAAGAACGGTAGGCAAAACTGAAATGGCCAAGCTCACCAGTTCAATGAGTGAGTCATGAGGCATGATAGTAAATCCTATCAAGGATGATCTGGTGAAGTATGCATGTATGGTTATTGGATACCAGGCATTCTCAGCCAGTAGGATTAACTCTATATCTGCTGCAGTGGTAAATGCCGCTTACTGGATGATAAAGGAGGATGCATCATTTGATCTGTGCACCAGTATGCAGAGACAACTCCTGTTGAATCTAAAGGCAATCAAACAAGATAATGCACTTAGGTTCAAGTTTGGACAACTACTGGTAGGGTTGTTCTTCTATTTTCAAGGCTACTTCCCAGGAGTAGGAGACGTTCAGTGGTCCCCTGACCAACTGGTAACCAAGTAGATCAAGGAAAGAATTCAAGCAATCGGAACCGGTTACCCTAATGTGCTAAACAAGTATTTTGATGAGTTTAGATGGAAGATGAGCCAAAGGATGAGGATCTCAGGTGTTATCGTCAAGAAATATGAAGATGACATCTGTTTCACCATCCAGGTAGACAAATGCTTAATTTAGGCTATTGAGCCTAGAATGGAAGAAGTGGAGCCAATGGGCTATGAGGTGATGTACGATATGCTGGAAGGGTATGCCTCAACCCTTATTGCCTCACCTCTTGATCCTAAGGCAAAAAGGTCTAGAACCTATTTGGAAAGGATTGCACCAGCCGAGGAACCCTTTGTTAAGAAAGGAAAAGAACCGACAGCAAAGAAGGCAAAGGCAATGCCTACAACATCGACACCGACTACTACTGCAACTCTAAGAGTGACCAAGCAGTCACCTGCAAAGAAGAAACCGGAAGTGGCACCAACAGAAGTCTTTGAAATAAAAAGGAAGACTAAGTCAAATGAACCAGACTCTGAAGAGACTGAGTCTGAGGAGATGCCAAAGAAGGCCAGACAGATGAAGAAGATGAAGAAGAATGAACTGGTAGCATCTGCACCGATAAATATTGATATCTCCTCATATAAACCTTTGACACATTGTCAAAGAACAATAAAGAATATTAGGAGAAAATTGCTTCATGACTTAGTAGATTATTATGATGATTTTTGTGATGAGGAAAAAGAAGTACTACAAGAGATTATTTTTTATTTGTGTAAAAATGACCGGTCGCCATCAGAGATTAAATCTCAGATACTGGATTCCTTATATAAGGCATTAGATAATAAATGGTGCATTTCCATAGAAAAAGAACATGAGATTAGGGAAAAAGTCTTTGCACAGTACTTTCTTGACCTCTCAAACTCAGAATTATTTGATGTTTTGGACCAAAATAAAGAACTCTTCTTCACAAGGAGAAGAAGACTCTGGCTATTAGAGGGAAGAGTTGATGATGTTGAAAAAGACACTCGTCAACATATGAACCATGCTATCCAGACTCACAAAGAACGTCTAGCCAACTAACAAGCAGAAGAAGAATTGGTTATATCCAAACCGGATGAAACTTTTGATGAAGAAGGAAACCCAGTTGAAGAACCAATCGACACTATTGATGTCGATTCCCTAGACATAGAAGATGTCACTCAGGACATACCTTCTGAGGGAATAGAATAGGTGCAATAGGCCGAACAGGGCAGTGAGCAAGCTAAGGACAGACAGGAAGTGACTAAGGAACAAGAAGAGAAGAAGAAGAGGGATGAAGATGAGAAAAAGCAGAAAGAGGAAAAGAAGAGAAAAGAGGAAGAGGAGAAAAGAAAAGATGAAGAGAAAAAAAGCAAGAAGATGAGAGGAAAAAGAAAGAAGAAGAGGATAAGGAAGAAAAGAAGAAGAAGGAAGAAGAAAAGAATAAGAAGGAAGAAGAAAAGAAGAAGAAGGAAGAGGAAGATATAGAAAAGGAAAAGTGGAAGGAAGAAGAAAAGAAGAAGAAGGAAGAGGAAGAGAAAGAAGAGGAGAAGAGGAAGGAAGCTGAGAGGAAAAAGAAAGAAGAAAATGACAAGGAACAAGAAAAGAAGAAGGAAGCAGAGAAAAAGAAGAAGGAAGAAGAAGACAAAGCAGTAGAGAAAAGCAAAGAAGACAAGGCAGCGGAAGTGGTGAAGAGCACACAGATGGAGACTCCAAAGGCAACCGGGAGTCAAGCCAAACCGGCTGATATCACTAGTCCTATCCATATCTAGTCGGCAAGTGAATAAGAGATAATGCAGAGCATCAAGGTTGCTCAAGAGCACCTTGAAATCATTCGAAGAAAAAAGGAGCAAGATATAATTCAAGCAGCTGTAGACACCCTTACCGATTTGATCCCCAGTACCAATCTTCCCACCACTGAATCATCACTAGCATAACTTAAGCTACTATGTACTGTAGTGGATGATCAGGTGTAGAGCCTGGAAGAAGTAGCTGAGGCACATGTCAAGAAAGAGAATCAAAAGGCTCTTCACATTGCTCTGGTGAAGAAGTTGAATGAACTCCAGTCCGAACTGCTGAAAGACCAAAAGGATATAAGGGACGCTTTGGATGAGGGAAATAGGCTTCTAATCAAAATTTGTCAACCCCATCTATTCTACAATGATGTGCTAGCTCAAAAGCAAAAGCTTCAAATGGACTTATAGTCTTACTTGAGCACATTTAAGCCACCTTATGATTCCTTTGCAACTTATGGGCAAACCGTTCACCGGTTTCAGACCCAGTCAGCCAAAATGGAGTAAGAGATCAACACATGTTCTAGAGACTTGCAGGAGCTACAACTAGTTTTAATTCCACGTCTGCAAATTCTTCAGAAGTGTTATCTGAACCTGGATGCCTTGACAGTTACATAGTAAATGTGCACAGTTGATGCCATGGAAGAATAGGTATCCCAGATGCAAACAGAGAAAGAAGTGGCCACCTCCCTACTTGAGTCTTGGTCTCTATCAATGAAATAATTTTTGCAGGACTATAAATCGGTTTTTGACAAGTATTATTCCTTATTGTCATAAACTTTTATTATTTTAATGGAAACAGGGTTGTTCAACGGTACTTTGTCATCGTTGGCAAAGGGGGATAAGTACTCTATCTATTTTGGAGAAGTATAGGGAGAAGTATCTGGCTTTAAAAATTTTCTATATGCTTTGATATATGCTCTGATATTTCAATGTTTATGCTCTGTATGCAAATTGCTATACATTGTATTGATTAAGGGATAGTGTATATGCTTAGGGGGAGAAATTTTGTTAATGGCATGTTTTTGTAGTAAAACACATAGATGTCAAAATTTTATTTTCCTAAGTGTTGCCATCAATGCCAAAGGAGGAGATTTTTGGCATTTTTGATATTTATGTTGTGATTGTCATTGATGGACACACACTTGCATTGAGATCCCCTTTATATGTATGAGCTAGAGCTCAACTGGTATCTATTCCAACCGGTATCTATTCCAACCAGTATGTTGTATTCTAGTCTTTAGACTATTGGTGATTTTGCAGAATCGGTTTCCTGGTCTGAAGCGGCATGTCGACCCCAAGCGGTTTGTAGATCTCAAGCGGTATGAGGGAGAAAAGTGGCATAACACATTCTTACCAGTCTTCATTTTTGTCAAATTGGCAACCGATATTTTGTATGAACCGGTAATACTTTGTGATGAGTTACCAATCCACTGATTATTTGACAGTGCTTCTTGTGTCATGTTACTGAGTATGTCTAGATTCATTGAACCTAGGAAATTATAATGTAATTCTATTGGACCGACATGAAATCAGATTCCTTTTAAAGGACATCATGTCTAGGGTTTTAGGTTGTTGCTAGAAGGGTTTATGTTGTGCTAGGGTTTAAGGTGGTTGATGAGTTGTTGTAAGAGTGATCTTATCTAAGAAGATAAAGTTGTAACTGAGTGAGAGATAGAGAAGATTGAAGTAATGTTGGAATGCATTAGCTATGAGCTATACTGGATCTAACCGAGTAGTCTGTGCTATTAGATAGATCAAGCACTTGTTGATTACTCACATCTTTGACAAGTCTGTAGCCCTTAACCGGGTAGGCCCAAAAGCCTTTTGTAAAATCCTCTTAAAAGGTGGTTCACCTTTGTGAATCTAAAATCCTCTAGCAAGGTAGTCTTTAATCAGACTTATCTCCTAACAGGATCTGTTGTGGTGAAGAACATTGTAAGACCTTAGCCGGTCTGAACTTAACCGGTCTGGTTTCTATTCTGCAGATAGTGACTTGTGAGTTCCATCTCACCGTGGTTTTTCCCATTTGGGTTTCCACATCAAATATCTTGTGTTATGGTTGTATTGCTTTTGTGGGTGAATTCTTTATTTGCATTTTGGTTTGCATGTGTGATAATCGGTCTGTTTGTTAAATTGTTTTATCGGTTTATCTTCAGACTGTTTAAGTGTTTTAGTGCAGAGATTTTTTGCATACTAATTCATCTCCCCTCTTAGTATTCATCAGTCAGGTGAGAAGTTAGTGAGGGAGGGAGGGGAGATTTGGTGGTTGGAGTTGGTGGAGCTGGCCAGGCAAGCGAGGTTATAGAAGCTATGGGTGGGATGGATGAGTTTATGCAGCTGACTCAGAGGAGGAGATTAGATATATTACCTCCACTGAAACCTAGGATAGGGACAAAGATAGGGGGTACCAAGACATAGGTACCCATTTAGATGTGGGTAACCACCCATCAAGAGGATGCATATATTAGGTCCCTACAGTTGTCAGTGTAGTAGCTGCAGGCATAGGTATTGGCTCAGCAGCGTCAAATTACGTAGATTACCACAGAATGAGATATAGAGAGAGAGTATCAGGGTCGAGCAGAGGAACTTGCAAAGAGAAACAATGAGTACCCCAATGCGAGACACATTGAGGGAGATATGGTACACTACCATGGCGGTCGAGTACTATAGGTGGCTATATGAGGACCTAGTCCCTAGAGAGCAGAGGGCTCCTACTTTTAGTGCTAGTCGGTCAGCTCAGAGTCAGTCAGGGACAAAGAGCAGAGGTGTTATAGGGCCTTCTTGACATGATCCACCTAGAGATCCAGGAGCTGGGATATCTGTTGCAAGGCCATTAGCTTTAGGAGATATTCATGCTTGAGAGACTTGTCTCTATTGTATTTTGATCATTGTGTTGTATTTGGACAGACATGGCATCTTTTGTATATTTTGACCTTTTTCTGAGATATATATAAATGACACTGATTTTTTTGATCCTCATGTGATGTGTTTTTATGGATGATGATTTGTACATTGATGTGATGGTTCTATGATGATGATGCAATGCTTAGATAAATGCGTTTGATTTGATGTTGATTTATATGATTTGTGAGATGTATCTTGAAAATGAGATGTATGATAATGATATGCTGTGACTAAATGCAAATTTATATGATATGCAACTAATTTGTAAAATGATATGCACCTAATTGTAAAATGATATGCAACTAATTGATCATCCTCATTCTGTCATTCGTCATTCCTGTATAGTCACATGTTTTTTCTTTCTTTGGGTTGATCATCACTAAGAGGTTGATATGTTGAAAATTTATACAAGCATAATGCTATAATTGAACCATAATGACTTGAGAAAAAATTACATGAATTTTGATATTGCAAGATGGCACAAGCCTCGAGGTATAATTGAACCAAGATGACCTGAGTGTTGCTTGCATATAAACAAACAAGATTAAATCATTTGTATCCTCAAAGTGGAATAATATCTTCAGTGATATGTTTTGAATCACTTCTCGAGACAAGTCTTTGCACAATACAAGTGATCACCTCATAGACAGAAAATTAAAAAATATATTGGAGTCTCCAACCACTTTCTCTAGCTCGATGCATCATTGAGAAAATTTAGGGGATCCAATAATTCAAAAAAAAGTTCAAGTGCAAAAATAGTCAAAACTTCATGCAAGATGTAAACAAATTTTACTTCAGAAAATCATCCATCATGTGTTTTTGAAGTTGTTAATTGGATCAATGTTTTTTTTTCTTCGCTACTGGAGTTTTGCTTGACAGTATTTTCTTAGCGTGCTCCGATTTTTGTTTGCTAAATTTTTTTTAAAGTTAGAAGAATGTTGCCCCTAGTTATAGATACCAATCGATGTGGATATGTATAGTGATTACCAAGCCATGGTGGGATATGATGAACTAATATTCAGATAAGCAAGGAAAGTGACTACACTAAGTATGTCTTGGATAATGTTATTTTGATAAAGTGTTGGGCGATGGCCACTGGTTTTTGACTTCAGATATAAAATATATGAGAAAAAATAGATAGAGGAGCTATTCCCTCATGAGTAGCGCTTGTTGCTAGGTTTTCATCATTTTTTTTTACTGCATCGTTTTTGTTGTTTTGATTATTTTTTCTGATTTTATTTTTATTTTTATTTTTTTCTATTTTTTAAAAAAAAAATTTTAATTAATTTTTTTCACTTTTTTCCATGCATTAGACCACTCAAGTATAGTATTTCTTCAGATGGATGTTGTTGGTTGGTTCATCGAGCACATATCCTTCTGAATTTATTAGCTGATAGGTGCTTGATCCATAGGCTGAGATGATGACATAGGGGCCCAACTAGTTAGGTTCAAACTTCCCCTTCTTTTCTCGATCCTGTTGATTTCTAGGATTTTCTTTGAGTACGAGATCACCAATTTTAAGATGCCTAGGGATGACTCTGTGGTTTTAGCTTTTGCACATGCACTGCTAGTATGATTTGAGGTGATTATAGGCATGTTGTCATTTTTCATCTAGAAGTTTGAGTTCTTGCAATCTGTTTACTCGATACTCTTCATCTGGAATGAGACCTTTCAAAGATACTCTAAGTGATGGAATTTCTACCACAAGAGGTAAAATTGCTTCTGATCCATACACCAATGAATATAGCGTAGCTCCTGTAGGTGTCTTGATGCTAGTTTTGTATGGCCAAAGTGTTAGATTGAGTTGCACATCCCAATCCTTTCCTGCATCATTTATTGTTTTCTTTAGGATTTTCAATATTGTTTTATTTGATGCCTTTGCTTGACCATTCCCTTGTGGGTAGTAAGGTGTAGAGAAATGATGTTGGATTTTGAATCATTCACATAGTTCTTGCGCATCCTAGTTTTTTAAGGGACGTCTGTTATCTGTGATGATAGAACTGGGAATGTTGTATCTGTAGATCAGATAATTGAGAATACAAGAGGCAATTTATTTTCTAGTTACTGTGGTCATTGGGACTGCTTCAATCCATTTTGTAAAATACTCTGTTGCAGTGATAATGAACTTGTGTCCATTTGAAGATGAAGGGTGTATTTTTCCTACTAAGTCAAGTCCCCACTGATAGAAAGGCTAAGATGTTGTAAATGGCTGCAATTCCAATGCCGGTGCATGTATAAGATTGCCATGGATTTGACACTTAGGACATTTCTTTGCAAATTGATAAGTCTTTTTCCATCGTCGACCAGTAATATCCTATTCTCAAAAGTTTTTTAGCAAGAGTAGGACCACTTGAATGTGTGCCACAGATACCTTCTTGAAGCTCGTATAAAGCAGATTCAGATTCATTACGATCAAGGCAATGAAGAAGAGTACCATCTAGACCTCGACGGTAAAGAGTATCAACAATTAGGGTATAATGGGTGGCTTGCTAGATAAAGTTGCATTTTTGGTTCTGAGATAGGTCAATGGGTAGGGTATTGGTTTTAAGATACTCATATATTGTTCTATAGAAAGGAGAGTCTGAACCGGTTAAAGCATAGATAACATGGGATGTGGAATTGTCATAGGCTAGGGAAAATAGTTGCTCTACTAGAAACTCATAATGACTTTGTTGCTCTAGAATTTATAGTAGCCATTGCATCGGCTGCTCTATTGTCTACCCTTGGCATTTTATCAAAGGTATGGCAGGAGCTTGTCATCTTTTGTGTGATAGTCATTGTTGATCTAATTTATGACTAGTTGGGAATCTCCATAGACTTTCAGTTCTGTGATTCTCCATTCCACAACCATTTTGATTGCCATGACCAGTGCCTCATACTCAGCAATGTTATTTGTGCATGGAAACATGAGTATATATGATCTTGGTATGGTGTGTCCTTCAGGAGTGATGAACAAGATGTCATCACCTGAGCCATGTTGAGTGTAGGAACCATCAAAGTACAGGGTCCATTGCTTGGTGGTAATAGTAAGGAAATCTATGTTTGGAAATTTGACCTCCATTGGTTGCTTATTTGGTAGTGGTGCTTCAGCTAATTGATCTGCAATTACCTGGCCCTTGATAGCCCAATGCTCTGTGTAGTGGATATCAAATTCTTGGAGAATCATGACCCATTTAGCTAGTCTTCCTGTGAGAGCCGCTTTGCTGAGTAAATACTTGAGATGATCAATTTTTTCTACTGGCTTGATTGTGTGATCTAGCATGTAATGTTGAAACATTTGAGAGGTGAATACAACTGCTAAACAAGCCTTCTCAATGAATGTATAATTCAGTTCATATCCATTTAAAGCTATGTTGATGTAATAGATAGCTCATTCCTTGCCTTCTTGATCTTCTTGTGCTAATAGTGCCCCCAATGATATGTATGTTGTTGATATGTAGAGAATAAGTGGCTTTCCTTCTATTGGTGGTACCAAAACTGATGGGTTCATTAGATATTGCTTGATTTGATAGAACGATTTTGCACATTTGGCTTCCCATCTGAATGGCACATTCTTATGTAGCAAATGATTGAATGGTAGACTTTTATCTACTAATTGGGTGATGAATCATCTAATTGATTGGAGCTGTCCTTGTAGAGATCTAAGTTGGCTAATATTCTTGGGAGGTGGCATCTCCATGATGGCCTGTACCTTCATTGGATCTACTTCAATGTCTTTTGCTAACATGATGTAGCCTAATAATTTTCCTGATGTTACCCCGAAGACACACTTCTTAGGGTTGAGCCTGACTTGGAATTTCTCCAATCTTTCAAATATTTTCTCTAATATGCCCAGATGTTCTGCCCAGGTAAATGACTTATCTAGTAAATCATCCACATAGTCCTCCATGAAGGTATGCATCATATCATGAAATATCGTCATCATTGCTCTTTGATAAGCTGCCCTAGCATTCTTTAAGCCAAAAGGCATGAAATTCCAACAATAAGTTCCCCAAGGATAGGTGAACCTTGTTTTATCTTGATCTTCTGGAGCTATCTTGATTTGATTATAGCTAGAAAAACCATCCATTAATGATAGCATTGCATGGCCTACTGTGAGGTCTACAATTATGTCGATGCTGGGCAAAGGAAAGTCATCCTTTGGACAGGCTTTGTTAACATCCCTAAAATTTGTGCATATCTCGATGCTGCCATCTAGTTTTGAAACTGGCATAATGTTTGAAATCCATTCAACATAGTCTATAGGTTGAATAAATTCAATGTCTAATAGTTTCTTTAGTTCAACTTTGACCATTAGTGCTACAAGCAGATTCATCTTTCTCAATTTTTGCTTGACTGGCTTAGCTCTTGGAGCAATAGATAGGTGATGCATGATTAAGTGTGGATCAATCCTAGGCATATTTGCATAGGACCAAGAAAAATTGATTTTCTTTTCTTTGAAGAGTTTGATAAACTCTGGTTTTTCTTCATTTGTTAGAGATTCTGCTAGGTGTATGTTTTTGGCTACTTCTTTTGTACCAATGTTGATTGATTGAGTGGTCTCAATCAATATGGGTGATTGCTCCTGATAGGGTTTAGGAAGAGTGTCAAGTCTCCCATCCTTAGGTGCCTTAAAAAGGTTTTCACCCTCAGATGCATCCTTTATTTTTACTTTTTTGTGATCTAGTGCTTCCATTGAATGGTTTTCAATAGTATATCCTTTATTTCTTTCATTTTTGTGACTGAGAGACTTGGCACTCTCCTAATTGCAGATGTCATTACTTTGTTCGCTGGTAGAGTCTGTTTTCAGGTTGACAGTACATAGGTAATGGATAATGGAGTCATCATCTGGGAAAATAGGTATGTCATGGTTTTCAGGTTCATCCTAGTCTATGAGATCAGGAAAGACAAGCGGTAAAGAGTCATTGGGTGGGTCGAGTTTGGTTGTGGTAAGTGTCATGATAGAGGTATCATTAAGGTTGGCTAGGATATTGAATAAGTTAATGATATTGTCGAGATATTCGATGGTATCATCTTCCATGTAGACTTTCTCATAATGTCACCGCTCATTTTCTTTGGCTTCATAGATATTTTGTGGACCAAATTCAAGTAGTCTAGACTCTGTACCTTGTCCTTCTTGAGAAAGGGGTGTATGAATAGTACTCTCAGGAATATCTCCAGTAACATTTGAACAAACTCCCCATTCATAGTTATTAGAATCAATCTTAGAAGTGTTGTCCCAGAGTCTTTCAGTGTTGTTGATAGGTATGTTGTAAGGTGAAAAGAGGTCCTTGATGATTGATACCAGTCTAATAGTTTTCTCTAATTCCGTATTAGATCCTGCTTGTACTCTTTGCATTTGTTCATATACTTTCTCTCCTTGTGGAGCAGTGATTTCCTTAGGGGGTGATTCTGCCTTGTTTGGAATAGGTTCCTGAACATGATGTACTTCTGCATAGGATGCTTCTTCTCTTTGAATGGCCAACTCCTCTTGTTGTTTCTCTTTTTTTTGGTGTTCTCATTCCTTCCTTATTGTTTCTTTTGATTCATGTAGTGCCTCTTGCCATGAGTCCTCCTTGTATTTGTTCTTTGCTTTCCACTGAGGTTTTTGATATTTATTTAGTTTCTTCCTTGGGGGTAGAGAGTGTCCATAGCCCAATCCTGTTTTGTCTCTAGAAAATTGTGAAGGAGGATCGAATGGCTCTATGATGCCTTCTTGATGCTTTTTGATAGGTTCTTTGCCATTGTACCCCATTAGTTGCATGATCAGGTATCCCTTCCAATACTATTGTGTTGGTATACCTACTTCCATAGTACCAGCTCTGACTTCTTCTTCATCCTTGTATAACCAACTAAGGATGTCCTTTTCTTCTGATCCATGTGCTAGTGTGCCCAATTGGATAAATTTGCCATCAAACTTGGTGATGGGCTGTGTTGCTTGATGTGTTGATATAGAAGGTTTCCCATGAGATTTTGATGATGTTGGTAAGCTAGTTAGACACATGGGTTCAAAAGAGTATTATCCCATGCCTTGCTCTTTGATTTTCATCTTTTGTTTGAAATCCATGGATAAAGCTTTGAGCTTTTCTTGATGATGATATGGCACTGAGGAAGTTTGGTTTTCCCTGTTCTCTGGAACCAAGCTATCTTGGGCTAGCCCCATAGCATTGCAATGTTGAAAGGGGTTATTATCTGTTGATATAGAAATCTCCTATCCATTATAAGGGAATTTAACACACTGATGGTAAGTTGAGGGTACCGTTTGAATTTCATGTATCGAAGGATGACCCAATAAAATATTATATGTGAGGTCTATGTCTAAGACTTGGCACATAGTGTCCCTTTGTATTGGTCCTACCTGAATAGGTAATATTACTATTTCCTTGGATGATCTTTCTTCATCATCTTATGCTTTGATGGTGATCTTTTTGTGTGGATCGATAGACTGCTTAGAGAAGCCTAATGCACAAATAAGTTTTAAGGTACAAATATTGAGCCCAGCTCCTCCATTTATTAATACTCTTTTAACTTGATGTTTGTAGACAAAGACTTCAATGTGAAGGGGAGTATTATGTGGATGGGTCAATGAGATATTATCATGCTCAGAAAAGGTGAGATTATGAGGCCCTGTCATCTGAGCCACCATGGCTTGAAATTTATCAATATCTAGATCTTGAGGTACATTTGTTTCCAATATTGAGTCTTGGGGATAGTGGTTGTTGTTGGTGTATGCCCTTTCAAGACATATTTTTGAGCTCTGGTGGTTACATTGATCGATTCATGTTCATGTTTGTCCTTGTTTTTAATGACATTTACTTGATTGTCATTTGTCGATATATGATTGATGGTGTTATTGTATATGTGACTGATGCGAGCTCCTTGTGTATCATTTGATGACAAAGCTCCACCTTTGTTGTAATTTGGAAGAGGATTTTTAAAGGCGCCATGATCACCATTTGTCTTGAGACCATCAACCATTAAATCACCTCTATCAATAAAGTCTTGAACAATGTTTTTAAGCCTCATGCAATCATTTGTTTGATGTCCTTTGTTTCGATCAAAATCACAAAAGTGTGAGTCATTCCACCAAGGTGGTTTGACTTGGGGTTCAAAGTTGTTTATAGCTGGTAATATGATAATCTTGTTTGTGAGGAGTTCTCAGAATGCTGATTCTAATGATTGCCCCAATGGTATGTAAATGTGTTTATTTGGAAATTTGTTGGTGTTACCCCTTGAATTTAGATTAGGTCCTCGATTTGTGTTGTTGTTTTGGGTATTGTTGGTATTGTTCGCATTTGAAGGTTCTAGATTGGTATTCGGTGCATAAGTGTTAGTGCCTTGGTTAGTACCCTTTTGATTCTTGGTAGCTTGAGGACTACCCGATAAAGCTAATATTGGTTGTTTGGACTTTACATCATTAGCATGGTTTCCTCCTTCATTTCCAGTATTTTTGTTTCTGGTCTAGAACCTATATTTGTCTAAGTTGTTGTTGTTGTTCTTGTTATTGAAATGAGAGTTGGATGAATTAGTTCCTTCTTTGAAGAACTTCAATGTTCCTTTCTTGATATATGCTTCCTCTACTTGGATTCCATTTTCGATCAATTCGACAAAAGATGGTATGTATTGGAGATTGAGTTTGTAAATTTCAATCTTTTCCTTTTTAGGCACATCTTGAGGATATCTCGAAACCATCTATCTCCAATGTTGAAGAAACACCATGAATGTTTCATTATTTTTTTGTTTGGTATTGTAGAAATCTAGCATGGTGATTGAATGTTGAATATTGTAGGAGTATTAAGTGATAAATTTGTTGACTAATTCATCAAAGGATTTGTCAGGAGGTGTGAGTTTGGATAACCACTCCATTGTTTGCCCTCCCAAGCTTCTTGGGAATAGCCTCATCAAATAGGTGTCATCATGGGCAAATTCAAGGCTCATGGTACAAGACTCCCGAACAGGATCGCGAGGATCGCTATTACCATCATATTTGTCAAATTTGGGAATATCTAAATTTGGGGGAAAAGGTATCATGTTTAACCTTTTGTCAAAAGGGTAAGGAAAAATTTCATTTAAGGAATACCATACTATTGTCCCCTGTTGCATGTCCTACATTTGTCTTTGCAGCATTTTCATTTGTTGTGTGAGAGAAACCAAGGGTGCATTTGTTTGCCGAGGAAAGAGTTCTTCCCTTTCATTATCCCTAGTTTGGGTATGTGTGTGTTTTGGTATGTTTGCCTCAGGCATGTTTAGCTCAGGGTCACGTGCTTCCTCTTCTCTTTGTTGTTCTTGATAAGCATAATTTTGAGACCTTGTCCTAAAGATTTCAGTATCGAAGTCTTCAAGGATCCTCACTCCTTTGCTTGTTAGCATGAGCAAGTTTTTTTCTTTGTCAGCCTCTATGAGTTTTTCCACAAGTTTTTGAAATGAGGCGCTTTCTTGACACTCTTGGAGGAGCTCCTCATAAATCTCTGTGTCTTCTAGATTTGGATACTCGAAAGGATTTGCTAATATTCGACCTATATTGGACTCTAGTTGTGGTTCGCTTTTCTTGTTTCGTTGAGAGCGAGTGACAGTGGGCATCTGGTAGAAACTTTCTGTGACAAAGGGGATGAATTCCTCTTCTGCATGTTATTTGGGAGTTGGTGGTTCAAATCAAGGTATGTTATAAGTGATGCAAATTTCTGGGAAGAAACCTAGATTGATCTTTCCTCCATGATTTAAGCATTGGCTGAATGCTGATTTTTAGCAAAAAACTCTACTTCTCAATGGCTCTTTGTCAAATTTGTTTGACTTGTCTTGAAGATATAAGCACATATGATGAAGAAATGTGCGATGATATTTGAAGAGTTGGTGATTGATGTAGAGAAATCTATTCCATTTAGCAAGTTTCTGGGAACTAGGTTGTCGTTTCTTCAACTTAGTGTTGTGATGAAGACTTTTTCTTCTCAAAATATGAGGAGTGGTCATACACAGGTGATCAATGGTTTCCTTTGATTTGTTTGGATTATGATACTTTGTTTGAAAACTTAAGCCTACTTTTATCAAATGAAGGTTTAGATGCCCCCTCACGACAAAGTGCATCAAATGATATGGAATAAGAGCCTTCTCGACATGGAAACTTGATTTTACAACTTAGGTTTAAAATAGGTATGTTTTGATGATGGAATCCATTTTGATTGGTGGACCTTTTGATCAATGTGATGATGTTACCCAATAGGAGAAAGTATTATCCTTAGCTAGTTTTGGATTTTTGCCAACTTTTGTTCTAAGTATGACTTGTTTGATTGTTTGGAATAGTTTTGATGCTCTGACTCAAGTTTTGCCTGATGAAGTCGACTGAAGATCTGAAAGGGTTTTTGAAACTGATGTTTAAATTTTTAAAGAAGGTTCAATTTTGTTCTCTATTTTCACTGTTTTATCTATGCGCTAAAGTTTGACTTAGATGGACTGTTTAAAACCACCAATGCACTAAGCTTCCTGTGTTACGTGCTAAGCCAATGTTTTGACTTTTGCTATTTTAGGAATGGTTATGCGCTAAAGTTTAGACTCAAAGCGCTACAATTTTCCCCCAATGCACTAGGTTGATACTTTAATGCGCTAATATGTCCTTAAGAAGCACTAATGTTTAGTTGCCAAATTTTCAGATTGTTATGCATTGTTTTTGAGAATGAATGTGCTAAATTTTAGCTTCTATGTGTTAAAGTTTGCTCCAGATGCACTAGGATGTTGTTCCTACATGCTAAACTACCTTGTTTCATTTTGCTTGTGGGTTTTTCTAGAAATTTAATCCCTTTCTTAACTTTGATAGATGATTTTATGAAGTATAAAATGCAAACACAACACAAAAAAGACAAGGTCATTTTGCTTATTCTAAACAAAGAGTGTATGTTTTGCGAGGATGTGTTCAAATCCCCAATATTTTCACAAGTTTGGATACAAATAATACAATTCAGCTAGACTCTTTATTCATGGGTCATTAACAATATCATAGCCCAGTAGTCTTGATACTCCATCAGCTCAAAGAACCATGTCACCCCTTAGGGGGCACCCATTTTTTTGCCTTTTGCCAGAAATTAACTCAATGTGAATTTATTCACAAATTGAGTATCTATCTTGGGAGATATATGGTGAGTAATCTTGGGGGCGAATTCTTCCCCACCCTTGCACTATGATATTGAAGATGTCTGGATACTGACTCAGCTCAAGGTTCTATTTCTAAGGTTCGTAATCAAGCTTCTTGTTCGACCGTCAGTGATAAACTCCCTATTGATATTATGGATGTGTTGCACTAGTTTTATCATTAATGTTAACACTTGTCAACACTTTGTTGGCATATGTGCAGAATATGTTGACATGATGATATTGTGTTGTCATTGATGTCAATATGCTCAAAGAATGAATCAGTAATATGCTCAAGAGAGAACCGGTAATATGCTGAAAGAGTGAACCAGTAATATGTTGAAGAGTGAACTGGTAATATGATGAAGAGTGAACAGGTTTATTGAAGTTAAGCAACTGGCAAAGTGAACTGGTATATGTGCTAAAGGTGAAGCGGTTTAACATGGTATGACTACCAGTTGGTAGTCTCAGCTTTAGGGTTTCTGGTCTAAGTGTTTCAAGCCTGTGTGATTCAACCAATGGCATTGTGTGTTGAGTTAGTATTGTAATGGAGATCAGATCATGTTGCCACGTCAGTCTCATGCATGTGAAGGATCTTGCATGAAGGAGATTGATCCTATCTACCACGAGAATGTGTGAAGTCTCTACAAACGATGGAGAATGTGTGATGGGTTATCGCTTCCAAGAAGCGGTGAAGAACGAATGATGGAGAATGTTTTGAGATCTGTTCAAGGCCGTTGTATTCAAATGCAAAGTGTTCAATGGTCAGGATTGAACAGACTGAATTGCTCAACCTAAATGTTTAGGGCTTAGGGTTTATGTTACTGACCTATTTGTTTCCTATAAGGTCAATGTTGTGTGTGTATCTAAGTGCAAAGATTCCTGATTCTTGACAGACCAGATGAGAGGGTTGATACCTGCAGAGTGTGTATGCTATTGGGAGTATTTAAAACTGAGTCAAGTTTATAGGCCCATTTCAAAATTTTGCCCTGCATTTCCAAAGTACCTAAATGAGTCAGTTTGGATGGCCTAGTTAGCAAGGGGGTAAAATGAAGCTAGTTGATTTTCAGGGGGTAAGGCTTGGGATTCATGTCCCACACCTTTCATTTTGCCTATGCAGTGATGTGCAACTTTCAGATTTCAATTTGGATAAGTTTATGAGGTACCCAGTTTGAGGGGTGACCTAGAAGTGCATTTTAGGCACAAATGCAGTTTTTATTGAGTAGCCTACTTTGAGTGATTACATCTTTTTCCCTGTTGATCATCATGGAGAAATTAAAAATGGATTCAATTATATGAATTAATGTGAGTCAACCTACAAAATTTTAAGTCTTGATGAATCCGTTTGCTCAGTTTTTGAAGCCAAATCCATTTGCAGTTTCTATGTTTTGGCAAGTCCCTGTTTCGACAGCTAATCGGAGCCCTGTTTCGCACAAGTGTAAAAGTTGCCTCAGTAAGTGTCATGTTAGAATGTTTGTTCCAGGATAATGTTGGTATAAATGGTGAGCTACATTTCAAATTTCAACCCTTTATCAATCCGTTTGATTAGTTTTCAAAAGAGCTCATTTTACCATCAAATTCAGTTATCCGCACTCTAGTGTTATATCAGTTAATGTAGCTGTTTTGGTGAGTGCACCATTTGCATCCTATTAGTTTGGTGATCGAACTGAGATTTCCAAGTTTTAATATGTACTTTAAGGTACCTATGTTCCAAATTTGAGGACCCACAGAGTTCGTTTGATATTTTTGAGAAAGGCGTCATGTGTTGCCAGGACATTGACTTCATCAGGTCCGTAGTGTCGACAAAGCCAGTTGGGCATTTTCGGAAATTAATATCTCTTCGCTCGGGACTCATCTTGAGAAACCATTTGGTAGAATTCATGCTTGTATATCACAGTACACGCCTGTCAGATGGCAAGCTCTAGAAAGGTGTTTTGACATTTTTGAAAATTATGTCTTCGCGATTAAATGATCCCACGAATTTGATAACATTGATATATTGATGCTTCATTTCTATGCTTTGTGGATATATAATTTTATATGATCCTAGAATAGGGTAACATTGAGATGATGTATGTCATTATTTGATTTGTAGGACTTTATTATGATGCTATAAATGTGTTTGCATATCTTATGATTGGATTAAATTATGAGGGTGTAGGATTTTGCCAAGATCAAGGGCACAATGAAAAGCATAAAAAGAGACAATAGAATGACAAGAACAAACTGTATTCTCATCAATATGTAAATGATCAAATGGATTAACCAATACAATGAATATAGGTCTGCTTATATAGGCAAGGCCATATGGATGTACGAGCACACAATTATGACATGTGGCTCAATGAGAAACAAGGGTAGGTAAGAAATACTAGGGGTAGGTAGGAGAAATAATATATTATTCCACAAGAGGTGGATGACCCACTGAATGTGGAGTGTAACAGCAAAATAAGACCACAAAAGGTGGAATTTCTCCTACAAGCTCTATCCCTATGTGCACACTTCCCTAAGTGTCTCAAATCCAAACTACGAAGAGATGCATTATCCTAAGTTAACTTAAGTAAAGTGTAATAATATCCAAAATGAATATTTATTTACACCAACACCCCCCCTTAAGTGCAACTTAGGGGAATGAAGATTCAAGTCAACAATGCAAGATGGGTCCCGGCTACTAGGCCATGATAGGTACCCATGTACAATATGCAAATGCAATCTCTCACAAACAGAGAAAGGGAGAAAACCCAGTGGGAAAAAACTCCCCCCCAAAAGAGAGATGAATGTACAAAAGACTTCTCAAAGAAGAAGGACAAAACCTCAAAGAGGAAAAAGTCCCCCCCATAAGAGAGGAAGGAGAAGTTAGCTAACCCCCCCTAATGACACATCCCGCACCCCCAAGAGAGCTCGCAACTGCTGGAACTTACTCTCGGTGAAAGGTTTGGTGAATATGTCAGCAACCTGCTCTACTGTAGGACAATACTACAAATCAATGATCTACTCCTGGATGAGCTCTCAGATATAGTGCATATGAATCTTGATGTGTTTGGTCCACTGGTGCTAGACCAGGTTCTTCGAGATTGCAATATCACTCTGATTGTCACAATGTAGAACTGTCGGTCGTGGAGTGGTGAAACCAAACTCTGTGAGAATCTGCTGGAGCCAAATGGTCTCAGTCGCTGCATTAACAGCGCCTCGATACTCAGCCTCAGTCGAAGAGAGAGCAATAGAATGTTGCTTCTTGCTCTGCCAACAAATGGGGCCCAAACCAAGGTGAAAACTGTAACCAGAAGTAGACTTACAATCATCAAGATCGCCAGCCCAATCGGAGTCTGTGTAACCAACCAAGCAAAGTCCTATGCCTGCTATATAGTGAATCCCATAATGATGTGTACCCTAGATGTAATGAAGGATGCATTTGGCGGCTTTCAAATGAAGCTCATGTGGTTCCTACATGAAGCGGGAAACCATGCCAACTGCAAATGAAATATCAGGGCGTGTATGAGTCAAGTAGATGAGACTACCCACAAGCTGACGATACAAAGTGGCATCAACTGGTGGAGAAGAACATTGAGCCTCAAGCTTGACTCTTGAAAGAAAGGGAGTCAGGGCAGGCTTACAATCAGCCATATGAAAGCATGCAAGTAGATCAAGAGCATACTTGGGCTATGATAATGTAATCCCGGAAGGTGACTGTGAAATCTCTATCCCGAGAAAGTAGTGCAAAAGACCCAAGTCAGTCATAGCAAATCTGTCATGCAAAGCAAATTTGACCCTGCTAATGATGGATGCAGTACTCCCTGTAATGATCAAGTCATCAACATAGAGCACAAGTATCAAGTGAGAGTCATCCTGTCACAAAATGTAGACATTCAGATCGAAATGACACCTGGTGAACCCTGCGGAGAGAAGAAAGGAATCCATCTTGGCGTACCAAGCCCTGGGGGCTTGCTTAAGGCCATAGAGAGATTTCCTTAGTTTGCAAACCAAGGAAGTATCCTGGATGAAGCCCTGTGGCTGCTCCATATAAATCTCCTCATCAAGATCACCATGAAGAAAAGAACTCTTCACATCCATCTGATGTACAACCCATCCATGAGCTGCAACAATAGCAAGTGTCAAACAAATGGAGTTCATCTTGGCTACAGGTGCAAAGGTCTCAGTATAGTCAACACCTACAACCTGTGAGAAACCTTTTGCAACAAGCCGAGCCTTATACTTATCCACACTACCGTCTGCTGCAAACTTGGTCTGATAGATCCACTTATATCAAACCATCTTTCTCCCCTTAGGGAGATGGACTAAATCCCATGTGTTGTTCCTCATCAAGGAACTATACTCTTCCTCCATAGCTTGGTCCCACTTAGGAACCCCTGATGCTTCCCTAAATGTCTGTGGATCTGAAGCGGGAGCAATGAATGCATGTGGAAGATCCTGATGCTGTGATCAAGTTCTCCGTGTATCTGAAGGATCCCCAACAAGAGAACCCACGGACTCAAGTGTCTGTCGAGCCCAATGAGGTCTAGGTGGAGGTGGAGAACGAGGCTCCTCAACTGCAAGTGGACCCTACAGAGGTGTAACCCTGTGAGTCAGAGTTGAAGGAGTCTCATCATCCAAATCACTAACATCACTATCCACAATGGAGGAAGGTGGAGGAGGTAGAGAGGCTAAGCTAGGAGAGCTTTCCTCAAAGTGAACACTCCTCTCAATGAGCACCTCATGTGTCTCAGGATCCATCAATCTATATGCCTTAACACCCTCAGGATATCCAACAAATATGCAAGGCCGACTCTGAGGTTCCAATGCCTTGCATTTCTGTGGAGGTATGCGAGCCCATGCTGGACACCCAAAGACTCTGAAATGTCTCACAATTGGTTTCCTACCAGCCCAAGCTTCAAAAGGAGTAATACCTTGCAAAGCTTTGTGAGGAACTCGATTCTGGATGTGTGTGGCACAACTGATAGCCTCTGCCTAAAAGGTGGGATCAAGAGAACGTGCATGTATCATACAGCTAGCCATTTCTTTGAGAGTTCTATTCTTGCATTCTACAACCCCGTTCTACTGTGGAGTGTATGCGACAGAATGCTGAAGATCAATCCCCTCAAATGTATAAAAATCCTCAAGTCTTTTGTTCACATATTCCCTTCCATTATCTGTACGAAGAATCTTGACCACTTTCCCTGATTGCTTCTCCACATGAGTCTTGAAGTCCTGAAATCTGTCAAATACTTTGCTCTTATGAATAAGAAAGTAGACCCAAGTGAAGCGAGAGTAGTCATCAATGAAGGTGAGAACATAACGGGCCTTACTAAATGAAGGTGTTGGAAATGGACCTACTACATCGCTATGAACAAGTTGAAGAACTTCCAAATCTCTCCAAGCTTTCCCTTTATCAAAATTCTCTTCAGGATGCTTGCCCATGGAACAACCTGAACATACAACCTCTGAAAAACTGATTCAAGGTAGACCTGTGACCATGTCTTTAGTGCTGAGCTATTGAAGATAGCTGTAGTTGAGGTGACCAAACCACTCATGCCATAGCTTACTTTCTGAATTTGAATGAGTAAGCAAGGCCCTAGAAGGTGAACTTGGCACAAAGTGAGAGAAAGAATAAAGCCTTGAGTTGTCATTGACTTGTCCCACTGCTACCAAGGCATCATCATTAAGTTCCTTTACCACAACTGAATCTAGTGCAAACTCAACCTTTTTCCCATTCCCATAGTGAGTGATTTGGTAGATGGAGAGAAGGTTGGTAGACAAGTTAGGAACATAGAGAACATTCTCAAATGTTCCATCATCCATGTCAACTGAACCTTTCCCTTCAACCTCTACTTGTGTATCATCACCTATGTAAATGTGAGGTACCTTAGATGGCTCCAATGAAGAAAACTGCTCCTTTGTAGAACCCATGTGATATGAGGCACCCGAGTCAAGTATCCATTGCTGTGAAGAACCTGTTGTAGCCACAAATGCTTGCCCTTTTCCCTTAGACTGTGAGGAAGAGGAAGGAGATGAATCCTTCTTTGTGTAGGTGGATGGCAAGTTGATGTTGTTTTTCTTAAGAAGATTAGTTAACTCATCAACTTGCTTTGCGTGGCATCGATGCTCATCATGACCATACTTCTTGCAATATGCACAAGTTGGTTTATCCTTCTTAGGTGGTGTCCCCTTCTTGGAAGAGGATGTAAAATCACCTTGTGATGGAGAGGATGATTGTCCTTTTTCTTGGTGTGGCTTAGACTTAGAGTGCTTTTTCTTCTTGTTGGAATCTTTGCCTTGACTTCCTTGATTCCCTTGATTTGCCACCAAAGCCTTAGACTTTGAAGACTTGAGAAGCCCCATGTTCAACAACTTAGATTGTTCCAATATCAACATTTCTATGAAAGCATCAAATGAAGGCATAACATAGGAACTCCCCACTGTCAAACGATGAGTTTGGAAGCTAGACACAAATGCTGCATATTCTGGTGCAAGCTTGTCCAACAAGTTGAATATCAACTGAGCATCCTTTTTGTCAATTCCACAATCCTTAAGCTTTTCTCTTAGCTCATTTGCTTTGGTGACATAATCTTGCATTGTATCAAAACCCTTGGGATCCAAGTTGGTGAGCTCATTGTCAATCTGATAGCCTCTGATTTCATCAACTTGACCATACAATTTCTAAAACATATCCCAAGCCTCTTTAATTGTTTTACACTTCTCAATGTGAAAAATGAGGTCATCTGATACATACTTGCGCAAAGTTCCAAGAGCCATGCAATTCTTTGTGAGCTATTCTAATTGAGCATTTGGATCAGCCTTAGGATCAGGTGGTGTTGTTATTGTTCCATCTATGTAATGTGTGAGACCCTTTTCTATTAATTTACTCCATACTTTAATTTTCCATGATGCATAATTATGTGGAGTTAAAGGTGGAAATTTATGAGGACTCATTGCAACAAAAATGGAAAGAGCACAAAGAGAGGCACAATCACACAAGACACCCCCCCAAATTCACTCAATCAAAGAACCCCCCCCAAAAGTGATGATTTGACACTTTATACTTAGTGCGTATACAATGGGCCACTTGCAAAAAATGGCAAAGTGGACTTCTGATTACAATTTTACAACTGCCTCAATAAGCCCAAAAGAGTCTCAAACTGATAATGCAAGAGATCTAACTAAGATCCAAGCAATTTACAAGTACCTAATAGGCCAAATAAGACCAATATCTGAAAGTACAATTTCCACTCAAAATCTCTGAAATCTGATCATAGATTATGAAAGTAGACAAAAAAATATGCACTTTAAAAAAAAATGGTACCTGAAAAAGAGGTCGTATGAGCTCAAACGAGGCCTTTGAAGTTGCAGAATTGAGGATTGGACAAGTACTGCTGAGAGAATCTAAAAATTTCAAAAAAACTGTGCACCAAAATCAGAAAATAACCACACCATTGTGAAGATCATGAAATTATAGCCCATTTCAAAAAAAATTGCACCAAAAAAGGAGCAAAAATGAGCAAGATATGGCCTTTCAAAGTTGGATTGCAAAATTGAAAAGCTCAATGGAGAGGGGGTCAAAAAATTTCAAAAAGCTGCTGATGTGGTGCTGATATCAGTAGTTTACTGTCTTAAATTTGATGGCCGTATGACCATCGTGAGAACTTTTCCTCCCTGCTAACTGGGCGTCCGTACCATACGAACTGTTGACTGGTTGTGGTGACTATGCAGCTGACTGGGCTTCCGTACGGATGACATGGCATAGTGACAGAGTGTATGGTGTTGACCGCGGGCCAGTGGCCGCCTGCCACGTGGTGGGCATGGGTCCGTCGGTTTAGTGGTCGCTGGAGAGGAGGGAAGTGCTGCCGGAAGTTACCGGTGGCCGGGAGCCGAGGCGCCGGAGGTGGAGGGAGCTGCCGGAGGGATAGAGACCGGCGAGCCGGGAGCCGAGGGAAGCCGGCAGCGAGAGCGAGGCATCCGGTGGGAGAGCAAGGCGACTGGCGATGGGAGACCTGGGCTCTACGGGAGGTGCATGGCGACGGCGGCGGCGAGAATTCTAGGCGCTGCAGGAGGTGCACGACGGTGGTGGCGGGAACACATCGGTGGCTCCGACAGCGCAGGTATGACCTGCAACCTACAACACGTAGGTACAAAGGGCACGAAGGGGGGGGGGGGGGGTCTGCGGACCCCCCAAAAATATATATATATATAATTTTTTTTTTTTTGATTTTTTTAAAAAAAATTTGATTGCCCTTTTTTTTATTTTTTCGATTTTTTTTTTTTCCAGAAAATATGAAAAAAATTTCGAAATCCATACAATAATAGCCAAAATGGGGAAAAAAAAATTTCTCACCAAAATAGGTCGACTTTATAGTCAAAATTTATGGAAATGGCCTTCTGAATTCAACCGTGATGTCCAAATCGCTGTATGACACCCCCAAAAAATGAAGATCCCCAAATCCAAAAATAGAAGCCTCCAAAATGTCTCCAAAAAACTAATCAATGAAGCCCCAATGGATCTAATACCATGTAGGATTTTGCCAAGATCAAGGGCACAATGAAAAGCATAAAAAGAGACAATAGAATGACAAGAACAAATTGTATTCTCATCAATATGGAAATGATCAACTGGATTAACCAATACAATGAATATAGGCCTGCTTATATAGGCAAGGCCATATGGATGTTCGAGCACACAATTATGACATGTGGCTCAATGAGAAACAAGGGTAGGTAAGAAATACTAGGGGTAGGTAGGAGAAATAATATAATATTCCACAAGAGGTGGATGACCCACTGAATGTGGAGTGTAATAGCAAAATAAGACCACAAAAGGTGGAATTTCTCCTACAAGCTCTATCCCTATGTGCACACTTCCCTAAGTGTCTCAAATCCAAACTATGAAGAGATGCATTATCCTAAGTTAACTTAAGTAAAGTGTAATAATATCCAAAATGAATATTTATTTACACCAACAGAGGGTTATGATGAATTGCTTATGTGAATTGCTTTGATATGTGGCAAATTGTATTGTATAATGTCAATTCTATGCAGAGTGATTGAATTGTATTCTTGATTATGTGTTTAATATTATATAAGGATATTGGAAAGTACTAATGCTTAAATTGAGATGCATAGGAAATTATCCATGTGACCATGGAAATATTATGGAGAATCAAGCCTAGGCCTATGTGCGTTCGTAAAACTAGGGGTTGTCTATTTGGAGAGACAACACTCCGTATGTATTGAATTTTATTCGTAAACGTAAAATGTTGCATGAGTGTAAATTGTATTTATTGAATTATTTAAATCATTCAAGGGACAATTTCCATGTGTGTATTTGTGATGTGGAATTATTTTGTAGTGTCACTTGACACCTATGTTGTATGTTGTGTTGGCAATTGTCATGTCACCTTTTTGGAGAGATTCATTTTTGTTTAATTGTTATATTTCCTAATTATCCTTGAGGGTACCAAGAAATCTAGGATAGTGAGCCACAAGGAGGGTCAACTCAGAGTTGACCCGTAGGTTAACTTTAGGTGGACTTTCTAAGGGTTAAATCAACTCCTAGAGTCAGTTTTAGAGCATTTTTACTAGGCCTCATGGGGTACCTTTGGGTGAAGGCCAAATTTGGCCATGTGTCCTTCCCCTAGGGCTTGTTTAACCACCCAAAAAAGTGGTTTTCCCAAGATGGACGAATTCCATCTATAGGAGTGCCATCCTTGGTTAGATAACCTTCTTGATAGGTGTAATTCCTTTTCCCCATTTCATTCCTCTTCTTGAGGTGCCTTGGTTAGGGAGTGTGTAAGACCTAGGGAAGACCAACCAATGGGAGTCCCTCACTCTATCCAAGAGGTTGGAAGGAGTGAGAGAAGCCTTCTTAGGCTAGAGATTGAGTCTTAGTGAGCTAATCACCCACTCTCCATCTTTGGAGATTTTGGACAATTTTTGGAGGAAAAAAAAATAGTTTGAGAATAGGAAAATTTGGCTAAGTGTTGCAGAAAAGTTTCGTGGATTGGGCTGCTCTTCTCCAAGCTTTCCCTAGAATACCTTTGGAAGATTCAAGGTAGGTGCATTATCTTTCTTATATGTTAAAATTTGTTTGTAGCATGCTTGAATGAAAATATTGTAATTTTTCCTTGTATTGTATTTGTGAAAGTTTTTATGTGTTTTCTTCCTTTACTTTTGTTATGCATTTTATTGTGCTTTGGGAGTATCTAAGGCCATCTTACCCTTGGGAGGGCAAAATGGTCTTGGGGGTGGAAAGAGTTTGACAGCCTTAGAGTGAGAGGCTCTCATCATGAGAGTGATCTCTAGGGTTTGTCCATGTGACCCTTGTTGCATAGTTCTATTTATGAACTCAGGGGTCATAAGGGGAGAAAATATGGCAGGTATGCCTTTGGGGGTCATAAGGATATGGGGTTAAGATGAGTTTTGTTGTGTTTTCTTGGATGCCATGAGTTGGCTGTGAGTTACTATCAAGCAGATCTCCTCTAGGGTACTTGGTCCACTTTCACCCTGGTAGAGTATCACATTATGTGATGAAGTTTCAACTTGGGAAGGGAATGTGTTTGTTGTGTTTTTTTTTCCGCTTGCTTGTTTGTGTTTTCTTGAGTGTAACCCATCTAGGACTTGGTTCTCCAAGCTCGGGGGTGGCTTTTAGTAATCCTAGGCTGGGAGGTGAGCACCCCATGGTCACAACCTTATGTTTTGTATGCAGGTTGCTTGGAAAGAGGAAAGAAAGCTAGGAGTAGCAGATTTTACTTAGTTGCAGAAAGAAAGAAATAAAGATGTATTTATTGTAATTATTTTGAAAGATAGAAATGTGTTATTTAGTTAAGTCCTCATCTATTAGGGATGAGAGACTAATTGGGCATTTTTCTCCATTTGTAAAATAAAATTGACAACTTGTGTTCAAACCATGCATATATGAAAAACATTTTTATTTAAATTTTGTAATATATTGCTACTGTTATTTTATTTAATTCCACCTTAAACTGAAATCTATTGTTGTTTATTTCTGCAATTTTTTTTAATAAAGAAATGACAAATGCAGAAAAAGAAATGCAATGTGTTTTTAAGTATTTTCCTGCAATATTTAAATGTTGTTGTTACTGTCATTTTAAAAAGAAAAAAAAAATGCAATGTATTTTAAGTATTTACCTGCAATATTTAAATGTTGTTATTTATGTCATTTTTACTTATGTTTATACATAGCAGAAAATTAACCTATAAACAAAAGAAATAATAATAAAACCTAATTATAGTCTTTAGCTTGCTGCTAGTAATACTGTCAAAAAAATGTATTGTTGTTTTAAAAAAAAGAAGAAATGCATGCAGATCTAGTCTTGGACAATGAAGGTATAAGTTAAACTAATTATGAATAATTAAATCCTTTCAGAAAAGAAAATATACAACTAAATCTATCTAAGGGCTGCCTGTACATTTCTAACATATCTGCATGCTAATGTATAAATTTATTCTTAAAAAAATAAAGATCCTAACCCTATGAGTTTGGATATGCATATATAGATTTATATAAATATATATACTTTAAAAAAAAAAATGCACATAAATATAACAAAGATATATGCATGAATCTGTTTATTCACATTTTAAACTTTGTAAATAAAAATAAAAAAATAAACAAAAATTAAGGGCCATAGGGCTGAACCACTGTGTATTAACATAGTGGACGCCTCACGGGTTGAGCCACTGTGTTTACACACAGTGGACGGTGCGGGAGGTGCCGCTACTATGTGTAGACATAGTGGATGGCCCGCGGCCGCCACTGTGTGTGCACACAGTGGATGACACTAGCCACCACTGTGGGTGCACTCAGTGGATGACACTGCCCGCCACTCACAGTGGCGATCGAGGGGGAGCCCACATTGTGAAACCCAACCTCCATTCGGCCTCCGCTCTTCCATTCAGCCTCTACTCTTCCATTTAGCCGCCACCTTGCCCTAGTTTGGCCTTGCATAACAAACAATATAAACACACACAAAAAAAAAAGGGATAAACCCTAACCCAGTTTTAGGTTAGGGTAAAGGCAACACAAAAAGATTAAGATTTTTAGTTGGATAAAATATGCAACCCTAATCCGGATTTGGATTAGGGTTTGCATTCAAATAAAAAGACAAAAAGTATTAGGGTTAGCTAATAATATAAAAATAAAAGAGAGAAATTATTAAGTGGATTTTAAACAAAATATAGGAGAGGATAATTACTCAACCCTAGTTAGGGTTTGAGATTTAAAATATAAATAAAAATAAGAAGAGGGGGGAAATACTTTTCAAAATTTGAAAAAGATTTCCCCCATATAATTCTAGCCATATGTGTTATTAATTTAAAACTCCTTATTCGATTTGGGAGAAAATTAATTTTTAATATAGTTTATTTTATAAGATTTAAAAATGGAGATTAATGTTATATGGTTACATTAATCGCATAATTGATTTAAATTATTCAACTAAGGAAACTATATAGTTATTTGATATATTCAATTAAATATGGACGTTAAGTTGTATTTTAAATTGGGAAAAATTTATAATTGAAAATTATTAATTATTTTTATGAATTTTTAGCCTATGAGGCCAGTGTTGGCCAGATTATTTATATTGTCAAATTTGAAGGTTTAGTGGAAAGTAAAATTGGATTTATTTGACAAATGACATTATGGAATTTGAACCCTTATCGGTTAGATTTAAATAATGAATTTGCATGCACTCGATTAATTAAATTTTTAATTTAAGATATCCTCATCATCATTCAATTAGCCTGGCATAATTTTTAAATGCATTTGAGATATTTGAATACCCCTCAACTTTAATTAGCGGCAACTTATTTAAGATGATTAAATTAACTAATTAAATTGCGACAACCCTCTTGGGAATAATTAATCTCCATTAATTAATGTCGCTTATTTGAGTTAGTTAATTAATCCAACTTTAGAAAATAATTCTATTTACATCCTATTGAAGACAAGACTTATTTGATTCCACTTTAAATGTAGATTATTTTGAGAGTTCAGGTGTTTCAAAAAAAAAAATTGTTCTGTTTTTAGCCCAAAAGTTTGGGCACGACACTTTGACACTATAGTTATATGTGACTTTAGCTTTAAATACAAAAATGCTCCTCCCCGCGACCAATGTGGGATAAATGTTCTTCTTGCTTGGTGACTGAAAATGCTTGGAAGTTCTCTAGCCTTTTAAAACCCTTTTTGGCGCTCAAGTAAAAACACACAGGGCCGATTGCATTTTCTCTGAGCTTCTTTTGGCCTTTCATCAGCTATGTAGGGGATTCGGCGATACACTTGCCAACATGAATTTTCTTGAAGGTTTTAATAGGCCATGCTATTTCATCTGCAATGGAGCATAAATATCTTTGTGGTCTACAACATGATGAGCTCAACCCTCGTGGGAGCCACATTTTAACCCACATGCTGTCTTACATTCTTGTATTTGCACATGAAGCAAACAAGTTAGACAAAAACAATGCATTTCTCCCTGGTTCATGATTTGATCTTTTCAAAATGAATGAATGCAAGGCTTCATTAGGGCACTAATTTTGGCATGTGCAAAATTTGGTAACAATTCCTCCAATAAATCATTTAATCATAAACCCTAATTATGTCCTATTTCGACCTTTAAGGCCCAATTTCACATATCAAAACACCTCAAAATCAGCTATAAATTTGGGATTTTCTCTAATATCATCATATCTAACGGCCCTAAAAATTCGGTGAAAAATTGGTTGGATCATGTGCATTCCTACCATGATCCTCGATTTTTTTCCTAAAATTTCGGAAGCACAATTCAATGATATTATAATGGTTAACCCAAAAAGATTGACAAAAAATTCAATTCCTAGGTTGGCCTAAAGGAAAAATTAAGTCAAAATTAAGATCCAGGGTTTCATACATAAGAGCTCTCTTTCTTCATTTGAAGGTAACAAAGAACTAGATGGATGAGTCTTCCTGAGAATCTAAGAGCAGGTTTTTAGAGCATAAGGAGCCTTCTATGTAGTTAAAGAGAAGCCTATGTGGAGTCTTCAACAAAATTCAACAACATTCATCAAGCATTTGTCAAGCATTTATCATCAATTAGGAGCCTTGAAGACATTGAAGAGTAATAGGAGATCTAGTGGCAATATCTCTCCCTTGGGGATTGGTATGATTTCATGTTATTTTCATGTCTTTGTATGAGCTTCTTTACATCAACTTGTATATTTACATTAATTATTTAGACCATTTTGCATCATTGATTTAGAGCATTTACTTTGTCAATTACAAGCAATTAGGGTTTACTCTTTAGGGTTGCTCTAGATTGTTTACTTTCATTTTAGGATCTTGCATACACACAAGGTTCTAACACACACATTTTCAGTATATTATTAACTATTTGTGGAGGTGGAAATAAACAACATAGGGGTTTGACTAAGGCAAAAACCTATATAGCCACCCAAACCTTCCCTTTTCAGTTGTAGGTGCAGAAACAAGTACCCGGAGGCACTTTCAGCTCAGCAAAAGGCACTAGAACCACCTAGAATCATCAAATCTACCCTAATCTACCTAGGAAAAAGATGTGGCACCTTGGTCCTACCTAGGACAGTGGTGTGGCACCATGGTCCCTCTGCTTTGTAGTGAAATTTGATAGGCTACAGCTTCGGGTCATCAGATTTGCAATCTTTCAGTTGCAGCCTCCTGTTTGCAGAAATAGGACAGTGGCATGGCACCTTGGTCTAGGTAAGTTTTGTTCAATTTGCAACATCAGGTACACATCCAGAATCCCCCCCCTTTCATGCTTTCAGTATCTCAATTTTAGATCTACAAGTTTGTTCAATTCTAAGTTCATTTATGCTTCATTCTTCATCTCCTAGTCTAGTTGATCATTCAAACCCTAGTTTTTCTTATCATTTGCAACAAGACAGATAGAAACCCTAAGAGGTAATCCTTGGCTCTCTCTTTCTCACAAAAATTAGCCAAAATGATCTATCTCCCTAGGCTCTTTTGTATTCCCAATGTGTTGGCAAAAGTGGGATTAGGTCCTAGTCACCCGATCTTGTTTTTCGTGCCACCACAACATGATATGATTATTGATAGACATGTGTTTTCTTGGGGTTCTTGTCTTCTTGCCACTTTGTATCATCAGATGCATGGGATTGTTTACTTGTAATAAAAATCAGTTGGATGTGGCATTACTTTGCTCTAGACATGGGCTTGGAAGCATGTAGCTATCTTTCGTCCTATATTACATATTGATTTAGAGCTAGATCAGCCATATGCTTTTGGTTACACTATTGGTGTGAGACATAGGGCATTGGGTAACATCTTGTATTGGCAGCATCAGATTGATATCTTACAGTATTTCTCATGGAGACCTTATCTTACTTGCCTCGGTTGGACTGATGATGCCCAACGTCTTCCTTTTTGTCAACAACAGATAAATCTTATTGGTTGAGATGTGGGTGATCACAAGGTTATGGACATGCATCTTCCTGGTCATGTACTCTGATAGTTCAGAGAGATATAGGGTATTCCAGATGTGACAACTTATTTTGCTCACACTACTCGAGAGGTTGGTGATTGGGGTGCTTGCGTGCAGCCTCATGTTGCTAAATCTGAGTTTGATGCTCTTGCTCCTATTTTGTGGGGATGGCATGTTGGTGTAGTGGATCCAGGGTCCACAAATAGTATAGTGTATGGTGGATACAACATAGGCTATACCTTTGAAAGATCTAACAGTTCTAATTGGTGCTCACTAGATTAGACATGGAAGGGGTCCTAAGGGGAAAGGGAGAGGTGGGGGGAGAGATGGAGGTGGTAGAGATGGAGGAGGTAGAGGTGGAGGTGGTAGAGGTGGAGGTGGTATAGATCTAACAGCAGTAGTTGCAAAGCAGGTGGATAGTGGAGAGGAGGATGTGGATATTAGTGGAGAGACTACATCTATGAGCAATTCTGGTGAGGGCAATGAGTCAGGATTAGGCTCATTGAGCAATGATGGGGATGAGGGTAGGGATAGTGGACATGATGTTGGCATGCCCTAGGTTGCAGAGTCTGGAGGTGTGGAGAGAGGAGACGAGGAGGGATTGAGAGATCAGGTTAGGCATTTAGAGGATCTGGTCGCTACTTTGTGGCAGCAGTGGATGGAGGATAGAGATTAGTATTGGCAGGCGATGGAGGAGTTAATTGCAGAGAGGGATTAGATAGATGTTGAGAGAGATCGATTACAGAGGAAGAGGGATGAGGTAGTTAGGAGAGCTCAAATCACAATGGATTCATATGATCAGTTATTTGAGCCAGTGATAGAGGCATGTATCCAAGCAAATAGTTATTTTACTTCTGCACAGGAGGCTATTTATTATCGATAGGCTTATGAGAGATCTATTCCTAAGGGTTAGAGGGAGCCTAGTTTTAGTTCTTTCATGGGGAGGAGATCAAGTCAGTCTACCTCTTGATAGACTAGCAGTGGAGGAGTGATGGGTGCACCTAGGGCATCGTCGAGATAGATTGGAGTTAGGCGAGATGCACCTACTGATAGAGGCAACATAGGTTGAGAGATTTGATATTGATTTTGATGTTGTAGATACGATGGATTTTGACACATTTCTATATGATATATGATATGCATTATTGATGAGATATTTGATGATGAACTTCATGGTCTAATGTTGCTTTATTGTGTTTTATGTTATTGTGATGATGAATGCAATGTGAATGTGGTATTATGCAGTGATGTGATGTGCCTTTATTTTGCGATGTATAATGGTTGATGAAATTCTTATTATAATGCAATGGACTAACATTATGAAATGATATATATGAAAATGTAATGTGATGATGTTTATTTTTGTGTATCAAAATAGGTGTTGAAAATTGTGAATTTGGAAGAATTGTTAGTTGTTAGACGTAGAATAGATATGAAATGATCAATCAATTGAATCAACCTTTGTTTATTCTTGATTTAGATATGATAGAAATGATTTGATAGAATCTTGATGAAAAAGTCTTCATTTCTTTATTCGTAGTGCAATACATTATCATCATTGAGCCTTATTATGTAACAATGGAGCTTATTACACCAGGGTATGAGGAACCAAGATGTATAGATATCTCATTGCAAAGAAACAAACACATAGTAGAAAAGGAATGAACCCTCCATTCTGGGAATTACACTAGGGGTCGAGGTATGTGTGGTATTCGCAAGATAAATGCTCCTATCATAGACACCCACTAGAGAAATTTCCCCAGAACTTCATTGGTTCAAACCACAAACAACAAACAAAGAAAATGATCATGCCCATCATGGCTCCTCTAGTCACTTTTTGGACATCCTTGAGTAGCTGAAATAAATGATCTTCGCCAATTTGATAAAAAAGAGTCAACCAAAATAGACAAAATGCAATAGTTGGACTGACTGTGCCTTTGCTTTGATATGTTTGATGTGATTTTGATAATGTCTGGTTTCAGAAGTTTTGGACCCCGTTTAAGGCTAACCTGTCTGGTTTCGAGTATACCGATTCTATTTAAGACAAGATGTTGATCATGTTGATAGTTTGATAGTGATTTGATAGATTAGACAGTTGATCAACTTGATTGTAGATGTTTGACAAGATAATTGTATCCTTTGTTTAACTTCGTGCGAAGTGTTTTCTAGATATCTGCTAGGGTGTTTGATTCTTGCGAGACAATTTATTGCAAGTTTTTGATGTTTTTGGATTTTTAGTTTTTTTTAATTGATTTTTGATATTTTATGTTTTTGATTGAAGTTTTTTTATTTTTTATTTTTTCAGGACTTTATCTGATTTTGGGTTTTTTCAGGACTTTTTTTAATGTTTTTTAATTTTTATGGTTTTCAATTGTTTTTGGTATTGATGAAACATGACCCGCCATTAATTGATAAAGATAAGAATAACTTGGACAAAATCCATTAGTCATACTAATCTATGTCATTGTTTTGATTTGTGTGATCATTGATAGGAATGTCTAGTTTCAAAGAGTGAGTACCCCGTATAAGACAGATCTGTCTAGTTTCGAGTGTACCCTTCCTTGTATAAGACATGTTGATGTTTGATAGAGTTTGATTGATTAACAAGACATGTAATCAATTTGAGTGTAGACTTTGAGAGTTTGCTTGTTGTTGATTTGATTTGATAGATGGTCCATGCTTTCTTGCTTTGATTTTTTTGATTTTTTCATGACATTTTGTGAATGTTTTTGATTGATTTTTTCATGACTTTATTTGATTTTTTTTTTTTGATTGATTTTTTTAGGAGTTTTTTTTATTTTTAGATTTTTTTCAGTTATGCCCCCAAGTATGCAGACCTATGATGATAATATGATGATGCATAATGCGGGGGAGACAATAAATTTTTGATGAGTTATGCTAATGCAGGATGCATGACAAAAATGTAGTTCCTTTTCGAACAAGAATGAGTGTGTGTGTCTTTCATTCTAAACTGCACTAATTGGATTAAAGGTGTGAAACGTTTCAAAGATAGGAGTTCAATCCATTCTCAAAAGACTTAGACCATCCAATCTAATGCACTATGTAACCAAGATTTATGAACGGAGGCACGAAAAACTTCTCTATCAATTCTTGAAACGTTGATCTTATTTTGCCCATGTGTGTGCAATTGAATTTATTCTGACTGTTATAACCATCAAAGACCCTTGGAATCCTATGTGGCTAGCTATGTGAGTTATTCTGACTTCAAAAGAAACCTAGATAGAGCCTCGTTGCTAGCAAGATTTTAGGGCTCTGATGAGGTTATACACCATAATCTCTCAAACATTGCTCCATTACTAGTAGGCATCCATAGACCTGATGGAGTTACTTACATGTTCCCATAGTCAAGATTTTTTTGGTAGCACTTGTATGCGTGATATTTCAGTAATATATCATTTTTTTTTGTTTTGCCTTGAAATTGACATAACAATTTTTTCTTTTATTTTCTTGCCTTGACTTGTAGGTAATGAAACCTACTTTGGTATGACAATTATAGCGGCACTGAAATAAAATATTGGATTTTTTACTAGCCACATGACCAACTAGGTATCTATAATGACTTAGAGCTTTTGATTAATGTATGAGATATAGCAATTGATAGATTATGGGTAACAAGACTTGATAATGAAACCCCTACCCAACCATGGATAAAGCTTAATCACAAGGTGACGTTGAAGATGAATGACTAAAGACCTCCTAAATACTTCATGAACAAGTATCTAGGAAACAAGACAACCTTCCTTCCTTTCAGTGTAGATAGGTGAATGACTTAGACAATCATCTTGACTTATTGATGCAACTATATGAGAAAGGAATAATGATATGCAATGCAGTAAAGAAATATGCAAATACAATACTGAAAATTGAAATGAACCCACCCTTAGATGTAATATATTTTTAGGTGCATGTTGTTGATGGGATTGGGGAGTGAATCTCCCTCCATTGTTTGTAAATGATAAGCACCATTTCCAATTACTTTCGTTATGATAAAAGGACCTAACTAGCTAGGCTCAAATTTTCCTAGTTTTTTGCGTTCAAAGAGATTCCTTTGATTTTCTTTAAGAATGATATCTCTTATTTCAAATCAATGTGGATTGACTCTTTTGTTGTAGCTTCTTCTCATTTTGTTTTGATATCCTTCTAAATGATTCAGAGCGCTTTGTCATTTTTCATCTAGGAATTCTAATTCTTGCAAACGTGCTACTCTATAGTCCTCTTTCGAGATAATGTTTTTTAGAGAGACCCTTAAGGATGGCAATTCTACCTCAATAGGTAAAATAGCTTCTACACCTTAAACCAAAGAGAATGGTGTGGTACCAGTTGCTGTGCGAACACTAGTTTGATAAACCCAAAGAGACAGATTTAGTTGGAGATGCCATTTTCATCCACTATCGTTGACAACTTTCTTTAAAATTTTCAAAATAGTTTTGTTTGTTGCCTCATCTTGACCGTTGCTTTGGGGATAGTAGGGTGTCACAAAATGTTGTTGGATGTTAAATTGTTTGCAAAGCTCACCCACTTCTTGATTTTTGAAGGGTCATCCATTATCAGTTACAATGCACATGGGTACCCCATATTGGTGGATAATATAATTCAAAATGAATTTAGCTATTTCCTTTCCTATTGTGAAAGTCATCGAGATTGCTTCAATCCATTTTATGAAATATTTTGTAGCCGTGAGGATAAACTTATGTCCATTGGAGGAGGTAGGGTTTATTTTACCTACAAGATCTAATCCCCATTGTGAAAATGGCCATGGTGATGTTATTGGCTGAAGATCTTGGGCAGGTGCATGAATGAGGTTCCCATGTATTTGGCATTGCTTGCATCTTTGGATATACTTGTAAGCGTCCTTGTCCATTGTAGGCCACTAATAACCTATTCGCAATAGTGTTTTTGCTAGAGCAGGTCCAGAAGGATGTGTGCCACATATGCCATCATGAACTTCATTTAAGGAAATTTGTGCCTCCTCAACATCAATTGAATGTTTTGACAATTGTCAGATGAGTGCCTTCCTTTGATTCCTTGAGAGATTGGGAGGTATATATTGATCAGGAAGGTATGCATATATATCTCTATACCATGGGGACTCGGGTCCTATTATCATACATACATATTCAGTAGATGGTATTTCATAAGATGGGACAATGAGTTGTTCCACTTGAAATTCAAAGTGAGTTCCACCGTTTGGCATATCCAAGAGAGATCCTATTGTTGCCATTGCATTTGCTGCCTTGTTTTGCACCCTCAGTATCTATTCAAATGTGATTTTGGTGAAGTGTTTCTTGTATTCTTCCACCAATTGTTTGTACGGTGTTATCTTATCATATTTTGTATTGTAATCATCGTTGACTTGATTAATAAAAATTTGTGAGTCTCCAAAGACCTATAGGTCGTTGATCTTCCATTGTAGTGCAATGCATAGTCCTACCATTAGGGCTTCATATTCAACAATGTTATTGGTGCTAGGGAAGATAATCCCAAATTATTTGGGAATTGAATCTCCTTGAGGCATTATGAATAGAATTCCTGCTCCTACTCCATTATTTGTATGTGAACCATCAAACAATAATTTCCAGTGTGTTTGTACTGATAGTGCAAATACTGATTCATCTGGAAAATCTATCACCATTGCATGATTATCTTGTAAGGGTGCTTCTCCAGGTTGTTCTACTATGATTTGTCCTATTATGGCTTTTCTATTGACATATTCAATGTTGAATTCACTAAGTATCATGGCCCACTTTGCAAGTCTTCCAGTTAGTGCTTCTCTATTCATTAGGTACTTGAGTGGATCAAATTGTGCAATGAGATGTACTTTATGACTCAACATATAATGTCTCAGTTTTTGTGATGCAAGAATTATTGCAAGACATTCTCTTTCTATTGGTGTGTAGTTGAGTTCATACCCAATGAGTTTTCTACTGATGTAGTAGACAAATCTCTCTTTTCCTTGTTCATCATGTTGTGCGAGGAGAGCAACTAAGGAGGAGTTTGTTGTAGCTATATAGGAGTAATGGTTTCCCATGCACGAGCGAAACCAAGATCGGTGTGGACAAAAGATATTTTTTTAGTGTCTCGAATGCATCTTGGCATTTTTGTGTCCATTTGAATGTAACACATTTCTTTGAAAGATGTTGAAATGGCTGGCACTTTTTTGCCAATTGGGTAATGAAACACCTTATGGACTGTAATTTGCCTTGCAGACTTCTAAGTTTCTTGAGCGTAGCAGGTGATGGCATGTCTAAAATAGCTTTCACTTTCTCTAGATCTATTTCAATGCCACGATTGGATACGATGAAGCCCAAGAGTTTTTCATATGTTACTCCAAAGACACATTTTTTTGGATTGAGTCTTACATTGTATTGCTCAAGTCTATCAAAGATCTTAGCCAATATGTCTAGATGACTATCCCTTGTGTTGGACTTTGCTAGAAAGTCATCTACATAATCTTCCATGATTGTGTGTATCATGTCATGGAATAAGGTGGACATTTCCCTTTGATAAGTGGCACCTGCATTTTTAAGGCCGAATGGCATCCATTCTTACAATATGTTCGACATGGACAAGTGAATATTGTTTTACGTTAGTCTTCTGGTGCAATTTTGATTTGATTATAACTAGAAAAACCATCCATGAGTGATAGCATTTCATTTCCAGTTGTTAAGTCCACTATGATGTCTATGTTATGAAGTGGAAAGTCATCTTTTGGGCAAGCCTTATTGAGATCTCTGAAGTCGGTGCAGATCCTAATACCTCTAGTATGCTTGGATACCAGGACTAGATTTGAAATCCATTCAGCATAGTCTATGGGCCTAATAAAACCCACATCTAACAATTTTTATAGCTCAATTTTGACTAACAAGGCTATGTGAGGGTGCATCTTCCTGAGCTTCTGATTATATGGTTTTACTCCTAGAAGCAAAAAAAAATGATGTAAGACCAATTCAGGGTCTAATCTAGGCATAACTACATAAGATCATGCAAAATTGATTGGTCTTTGCTTAAAAAATTTGATAAATTTCTCTTTTTCTACTGGATTTAGGGATTTTACTAGGTGAATGTTACGAACTTTCTTAGCATCATCGATGTTGATTTCCTCAGTTTCTTCTACCAATAATGTTGACTATTCTTTATCAATAGGTAGACCATCCATTATGTGTTCTTCTTTATTATCATTGTCTTGATTAGGAGAGGAGCTTGCTTCTCCAAAATATGTGGCTTTGTCTAAAACTACTGCATAGCCATTTTTGTGATCATTATAAGGGAGTCTGTACCTTGCACCCAATAATTCAGCTATGGCTTCATCATTTTGAAACCAATCTAATTGTGGCTTTCCTTTTTGCCCCTAGTCAATTAAATATGGATGCATAAGGGGTAAGTCCTTGTCTCCTATTGCCATAGAAGATCATGATATTATGTATACTTGGTAATGACGTGATGTGTCCTCATCATAAATTGGTGGTGGGTTGTCTTCATTATCAGATGGGAATTCATAGTCATGAGAATCTGTGACACTTTCTATGTATGTTTCACTCATCTGCTCTTGTTCTTGTAACTGAGTTTTTTGTAGATCAATGGATCTTATTTGTATTGTGGATACCCTTCTTAATCCTAGTATCAGTCTTTGCAGTCTTTATTCATCTGAATCAAATGGAGGAGCTGAAGTTGTTTCCCTTGGCAAAAGTATTGACAGTAGCTAATAATTTTCCTCATTTGCTGGTGTTAAGCCTATATCTCCCACCATGTTTGCTTGTGCAGATGTTTTAGGTACTTTGCTGCTAGATGTCTCTATGCTAGTTTCTTCTAGAAGTTGCCTCATGTCTTCACCATCTGATTACATGATAGGAGATGTTCATTCTCTCTTTCTTTTCTAAGGTGAAGAGGAATACATTCTTATTGATGACTGATTCTGAGGTATGTATTCTGAGAATAACCTAGGCTTGTTCAGTATATCCAATGTACATTGTCTGGCTTCTGTTATTTGTGGCACATGTTTATATCCCAAGCCTTGATTCTTTGGGTTTTCATGTGGAAAAATAGGTTCTAATATTCCTTGCTTTTGTATTCCCAATCCTATGGTGCCATCATACCCATATTTTTGTCACATCTTGAAGTCATTGCCATATTGATGTAGATGGAACCTAGGTACCGTCATGTCATCTTCTTCTCTATATATCCAGTGATTGATATCTTCATTTATAGATTCTTCTTGTAAGTCTCCCCATCTAATGAAAGAGCATGAATCTAAATACTTCACTATCTCTTTTCCTTTATCTTGCTTCATTGTTGTGTTCTGAGGCTTCCCAAAAGACCTGGGAGAAAAAGATGATTGTTTGTCATCTGAGGTACTTAAAATAGAATATTCTCCACAACCAACTTCCTTAATTTGCATAGAAGATGTGGTTGGTGTATTTTTTGTGTTTCTCTAATTGATAATGATTCCATTTATAAGTGAAGAGGGGATTCTTGATTGTTTGGTACTTGATTGTCTCTGCTTGCCCTGAAATAATTATAGTGTTGAAAAAGATTTGGGTCACCATGGAAAATGATCTCTATGCCATTGTATGGGAACTTTACACATTGGTGAAAATTTGATGGTACTGCTTGCATTGTATGTATCCATGGGTGACCTAACAACATATTGTACCCCAATTCTTTGTCTAGGACTTGAAAGGTGATGTTTGTTGTAGCTGGTCCCACTTGTACTGGTAAAGTCACCACACCCTTAGAGGGGCATTCCTCGTCATCATAGGATTTGATATTGATTCTCTTGGTAGAATCAATATAATGTTCAAAATATCCTAAAGCTTTGATCAAATGTAGTGTGCATATATTAGGGCCAGCTCCACCATCTATAAGTACTCTTCAAAAAAAAAATTGGTCAACCAAAGCTTCCAAGTGCAAGGGATCATTATGCATGGGTCGGTTTGTAGGTACATCCTATTCAGTGAATGCGACCTTTGAAGCTACCAAGTTTCCAACCACGGATTGGAATGTGTTCTCATCAATATCTCTAGCACCAACCAAATCTTGTAAGGCTTTATCCAAGACTACCTTATGAGCCGACGATATGTTCAATAACTCAAATAGTGAAATTTGGACTGGAGTTCACTTCAACTGATCCACCATATTGTAGTTGCTAGTTTTTGAAGGGGGTTTGAAGGCACCCCTTGTAATTTGACCTTTGATCTTCTAGTGATGACAACACAATCTATTCTTTTAGGATTCACTATGATTGTAGCTATCATTTCATCTTCTGCACTTAGTGTGTTTATGGCATAGTCAAATGCGATATTGGTATAATTGGTAGTATTGTTTTATCTGTTAGAACTAGAAGCCTTTCCTTTGTCATGTTTGACAAAAGGATCCTTAAAAATGGTATGATCTGTGTTTGGTTCCTTATTGGTATCCACAATAATGTCACCTTGATCAATGAGATCTTGGATGAGGTTTTTCAATTTGTTGCAACTTGTTGTCTTGTGACCCTTATTGTGGTGATCATTCCACCAAGCGGGCTTAAATGGCCCTGGTTAATATGGCATTTCTCTATATCAACTTTTTCAATGTTGATTCAATAGGTTCATCGAGGGGTGTAAAGTTTCTGCTGGGTGCGCCTATTCTTGGTGGCCTTGGATTGTTTGATTGTAGTGCATTGGTGTTGTTTGTCTGATATTGATTCTTATTGGCAAAATCAGTTGGTCCTTGTAGAGATATTGCTGGTTGAGCTCTGTTTATAACACATGCATCAACAACTCCATCATTTGTGACATTTTTGTTCCTAGACCAAAATTTTGGCCTTTCATTGTTTGTATTGGTGGTCGGTGCACTATCCTTGTGGTGTTTCAATATCCCTTGTTCTAATAGGCTTCTCTCACATTTGATGCCTTTTTCTTTTATGTCTTTAAAATTATTTAGGCATTGCATTTATAATGGATATTTAATTAGAGGCACAAGATTTTCATTGAAGATGTCTACTTGCTCTGCTTCAGGGATGTTACTAAGACATCTACAATATAGGCCTCTCCATCTTTGCAAGAATGTGGTGAAAGTTTCACCTTCTTTTTGCTTTGTTTCACATAAATCCTTTAAGGTAACTGGATTATCTATGTTGAAGACAAAGTTGGATATAAATAACTTAGCCAATTCTCCCCACGAAGTAATTTTGGGTGGAAGGTGTGAAAACCATTCCATTGTTGTCCCTCCAAGACTCTTGAAAATAGCCTCATTAAGTATGTATCATTGTGAGCCACTTCAATACATGTCGTGCAAAATTCTCTGATATGATCTCAAGGATCACCTTTCCCTCTATACTTGTCAAACTTTAGAGTTTCAAAATGTGGGGGAAATGGTGGCATGTATAATTTTTTATCAAAAGGATATAGATACAGATCCTCCATTGTGTAGCTCTTTGTATCATTAACTGCTTGCATGCTGGCCATTTTCTTTTGAAGGTTTGTTGGGTCAGAATCTCTATTTGGGTCAATGATGTATTGAATTGATGAGTGTTTCCCACAAAAGGGAAAGTATTTGAGTACCTTTGAGATTGTTGAAACGTAGACTGACCAGGTAACTGTGCACCATAAGTTCCACTAGGTGGTGTAAAGTATGCAAATGGTGGACTAACATTTGGTTGAGCTGAGCTAGTTGTTCCTTGATTCACATTCTGACTACTGTGGATGGAACCAACTGAAACTGAGGGTTGAGTTATATTTGCCAAGGTAGCATTGTGAGCCATTGGAGCTTGCATCATCATGTTGGGCATTGTCAGTGGTGTAAGATTAGTACTTGTTGATGCCATTGTTGACTATGTTGAGGTTGTAGCCATATGGGCATTTTGGGATATACCTTGCGTTGATGTAGCAACTGTTGCTTGTGTCTATGTTGAAATAGGCATTTGAGGTATATTTTGATTTAATGTCATACCTTGCAGAAATATTGCTGAAATATCTACCCTTGGAGGTAGCTTGGCCCCATTCTAGACTAAGAGAGTGAGATATATGTCTCTATAATTAGTGATGAGAGCATTGAGAATCATGAGTGTCGCGGGATCTTTTTGGGCTACTTCCAATTCTTCCTTTGTCAAATTATGTTGTATTTCATCAATGGAAGGAATCCTATTTGTGTTTGTTGATATTGTTCTGGGTGTGTAACCTTGTGTTTGTTGTTGTGTGGATAGATCCATATTCCATGTGGGGTTAACCATGGGATCATTGTTAGGATCCATTTGGTGTTTTGCCTTTTGAGCATGTGTTAATGGCATAAATATTGTTCCAAAGTGATCTTAACTCTCTAAGATGTGTATGCAAGACTTGATTAAATACAGCTAAACATGCTTCTATGACTTCCTAAAGACTAAAGTGCAGATAATGTAATCTATGAATGATGACTTTCTATTGAGGATTCCAAAATTTGAACACAATATTTTCAGCGTATTACCGAAAAGCTTCAAATTTTGCCTCTTCTTTGATTCGATTTTCAAGGTCTATGTCTATTTGTACTGACTTCCAAACTTCATCATCTATGATAGCTTGGAATATGTTGTATTGGTCTTGATCAACTATTAATTCCTCAGCAAGGATATTCAAACCGTCAATTATTTCTAATTGAATGTTGTTTGGCCAAAGATTGGGTTGTTCAAAAGGGAATTTATCATTTCCTTTTAGACCCATATGTTGAAGACTACTATGCAGACAATGCAGACCCTAGAAATGATTGACACTTTGCTTTTTTTTTAACACAGTTTGAGAAATATTGCTATGGCTTTTTCTACCAATTGTCTAATGTCTTCTTTATGAGTTTCTCTTTGTATCTTTTTCCTTAGTTTCTCATCAAGACAAACAGATTTCTGGATTTCATCATCTATGACGACCTCAACTGTGTCATATTGGGTATGATTGACTCTTACTTCCCAAGTGAGGTTATCTAAACCATCAATTATGTATAATTGGTCATTGTTTGGCCCAAGATTGGGTTGTTCGAATGGAAATTCTCTGCCTCCTCTAATACCCATGGACTTAGGTATGATTCCTATACTATAAGGCAACACTAAATCTTAAGTGAGTGAATGATAATTTGGTGAAATGACTTGTGCCAGGACTTTGTGTGATGATTCTAATGGTACTTCTACATGAATTGAATGCCTTAGACCTAAGATCACTTGAAAGTAACATGTATATCATCTTTGAATTTGTGCAAAAGGTTTGGATCCGATGTTGGTGTTAATGTTGACACTTCACTTTGTTGAGGTTTTGTTTGATCTTATCGAACACTGAAACTTTGACTTTGTTGAGGTTGTGATTTGTTTCCTATAATATTTTGAATTTGTCGAAGTGTAGCAAAGGACACAATAGTCACATTAAAAGAATAAAACTATGAAAAGAACATTTGTTTAAGGAATTTTTTTCAAATTTCCATGAATGTTGGGATCTTTCTCAAGATCTCATTTTGTTCTCGATATATTAGGACAATTCGATCACATCAAAAAAACTCTCCTAATGTCAAAAGGTCACAAGTATTATAACAACCCACATCTTGATACTTCGTCAGCTCAAACATCCCTGTCACACCCTAGGGTGCTCCTATTTTTTTGCCTTTTTTGGAAATTAGACCAAAGAAGATTGCTCCTGAATTGGTCTGTTATCCTGGGAGATATATGGTGAGTGTCTTGGGGGAGGATTCTTCCCCACCCTTGCACCGTGATAAAATAAGTTTCTAGTTACTGTCTCAGTTTGGCTTCTAATTTCTATGTAATTAAATAGGGTTTCATTCAAGTGGTCACAATCAGCAGTGTTTTACACTCCGTTGAGGGAGGTCTCCTAGTTTGTAGAGGTTATGCTCTATAGATTTTAATGTACTGTATAGGCACTGAGGGAAGCATAATGTCGTTGTGATAGAATGTAACACTTGTTGCATATGGTTTTCATCACATACAAATTTATTTATAGTGGCTTGGATTACTTGGCTTTAGCCTTGCCACTTAAGTCATTCCCCTCTCACCGGCCTTAATGGTGCCCTAAGGGCAACTCAAGAGGGAAGGCCTTTTAAAGGATTTAATTGCAAGAAATAAATGAAAGCATGAAAGAAGAGAGTCTCATATTTTGATCACCCATTGAAGGGGAGAGAATAATACCTATCCCTTCGAAGACACGAAAAACAAAATTTCTTTTTATCCTTCCATTGCAATGATTTTCTATTCTAAGTGGAGATGTTGCTCCACACAGACATGGCGTTCATTTTTAACCTTCATAGAAATTTGTGAAAGAAAACATGTTGTTTGTGGTTTATTTTACTTGCACCAAATTGAAGTGTTTCTAAGCTACCCCTATAGAAAATGATGTTAGTAAACACATAGTGGGCTATCCAGCCTAATTTTCTAATTACAAAGTTCAATATTTTTATAGACAGAAAGATATTATGATAAAAACCAGAATTGAAACAGGACAGAAAAAGAAAAACTTAATCTAACAATTGCAAATTACCTACAGAGAAAATGTGAATTGATGTTAGATCAACTGCGAATTGATATATCATCAATTGCAAATTACTATTTAAGCAATTGCAATGTGATGATTGCTCAATTGCAAATTGATATAAGATCAATTGCTCACAATAATTTTTTATTTTTTTTTAATTTTTAAAAAATAACAGAAAAAGATAGAAGATAGAAGGGTTATTCTGCAATGATATTGACCCACACCACATGATCCATCACATCAATCTCATCATAAAATTTGTACTTGGTTAAGAAACGGTGGATGTTTCTGTGATATTGAGCAATCTCCTCTTTTTCTTCGATTTCATAGAGCTCCCTTTCTACCTTTAAGAGACTTTGATATGTCCTTTGTTGTCTCCTATGCTATTTTGCCTTCCTTGCACTTGAAATTCTAAAAGTCACCTTTCCTGCCATTAGATTAAATACATCTTATATGCAGAAATTAAAATTTTCAGAATTTGATGAAATTTCTAGGTTAGATGTGCAAGACTAGATAATGAAGAAATGACACAAGACAATTTGATTTTGCAACCCTTTATGGAAATTGCGAGACACTTTTGCAGTCGTGGTATAATGTCTAATCAATTGCGATGTATTATACTAGCAATTGTGGTGCAATACTAGCAATTGCAAATTTCTACTTGATCAAGTGCAAAATCTGGATCCTGTTCACCATGCACAGATCTGTAAAGTCATTTAAAATAGAAAATTTAGGTTAGCATGATTCACGTTGGGTTCACCATTGTTTCTATGCCTAAATGTCATGTGTTATTAAGCTAATTAGAAAATAAGAATGAATCACCAATTATCAACTAATTAACAAAAATACAAACATAATCAATGAAAATCAATATGAAATAAGAAATGAATTCAAATAAATGAAACTTCCGCATTCTGCATCTTTTCTTCCATTGTGCTTCTCCAATTTGAGTGGTTGGTGGCTCTTAGGTATTGCACCAATTTCCTTCATACAAATACTTTGAAGACTCTAATTTTGTGATTCTAGCTTGAATTGAGAAAAAGATGTTGAATTTATAGATTCTCAACACAAAGGGGGTGACAAATAGAACTCAAGTGTTGATTGATAGATAACTAAAATTGATTGATCAGTGAACTAGTCATGATTGATTTGTTAACTCAATAGATTGATCTATTAATAGGATTGATTGGAGAGTGAACTCAATAGATTGGCTAGTAAACGCATTTGATTGATCAATGAACTGAATAGACTAGGGAGATGACTGAATTGATAGATTAGTCGTAAAAAGCTGATTTTGAGAGAATGATTGATGAGTTAACTAATTTAACAGATTAGACTGTTAGGATTCCCAAAGATACTAAGAGGGGGGGGGCGTTGAATCAGTATCTGACTAGTATAATAATTTTCTTAACTTATAACATGAAAAGCATATCAAAACTGTGTACTAGTAAACCAAAAATAATGTAGTAAATAACAATAGCAACCACAACATAAGAGACACACACCATAACACAATATTTTAACAAGGAAACCTAGTGTGGGAAAAACCTTGGTGGGATTTGTGACCCACAATATTCGCTTACTGGCTAATAAGAGAATATTACTGCTTACAATAGGGGCCTACACATGCAAGAAGGCCAAGTGCCTAAAGCTCACTACTCAATTACAAAGAAGTCACACTGACTTACAAAATGGATTATACTAATCCAATGTCTTGTACTGCTTCAGATCAGCATCTGCTATGCTAGATTCAGTACCGGTTTAAGCTCTACAATATACATAAACCCTTATCCCAATAATTCGCACATTAGGTCTGCTATCTTCTTTTCATACTTCGCATTTTAAATGATCTATAATGATCTCATACATATATGAGTCATATTACAATACACCAAGTCGGCTTACAAAAGATTTTACAATTAAATACAAAATATATTTAAACAAAATTCCTGTCAGCCATGGTGTCGGTGATCAATCTTTTTGGTATCGGTGATTTGTATGCTAGTATAGAGTGTCAGTGTCGGTGCCTGTGTCTACCTGCTAGTATTACATGATTGTAAGGTTGCCATCAATGAAAATACCTTCAATCACCTACAATTTCTCATTGGAGTGTGCATTTGCCAACAATCTCCCCCTTTGGCATTGATGGCAACACTCATGAGAAAAATCAAAAAGTGTCCAAAAAAATATGTCCAAAAAGAATTTCTTACCAAAACTATGTTGTCAAAAATCCATGCTCCCCCTGAGCTGATGATGTCTTGTTCTGATCATTTTTCTCATCTCACTACTCCCCCTTTGACATCAATGACAAAGGTTGTCATTTGTTGTCAGTGGAGTGTGTTTCCTACCTGGATCCTTGTATCATGTGGGTTACAATCTGAAAGAGTTTTGCTAATACCAAATTTAGACTCTCAGTGAACTTTTCACTGTCTTTCAGTGCAGCCTCTATCCTTTGAATAGTACTAGTGAGGTGATGCATTTTTTCCTCCAGTGTCTTCAGTCCTTGAACAAGTGCCTCGGAGATCTCTTTACTCAAAGAGATGAGGTACTCCAATTTGGGGCTGAGTTTGCATTTAAGATCTTTTGCCTTCTCTTTTATTTTGTCTTTCTCATTTTCAAATTTCTCAAGTTTTTCTTCAAGACTGTGTATCTTCTTCTCTATAACTGATAATGGTTCAGATGAATCGATGAGGTTATCATCTATATTGTCAATCTCCTTTTGTACCTTACTTATTTCCTTGTCTATATCTATTGTCAGAACATTTGTCTTGCATGTATCTCTATAGAGTTCCTTAAACTCCATTATTGTTTTTTTTAGAGCTGGTAAAAGTGTGCTAATGTGTCCCATGCACTTCTTTATTGTTTCATCAAAGAATTTCTCTTTCTCTTTATTCATTTTCTCCTTAACTATGTCCTTATTTATTTGATCAATTGTGAAAATGTTGCCAGTGATGTATTTAGACAATGTGTCTAGTTGACCTAAAGAATCTTTATTATCCACAATGCACTTGGGTGCTATCAATTTAAGAATAGGAATTGTATCATCTATAGCCTTATAGGATTGTACACTACACTCTATGATTTTCTTTATTGAGTCCAATAAGACCTCTGTTACATTAGTAGGCCGGAATTCTGCTATAGAAGTACCAAATGTCTATCCAGCTATTTTTACAATTTCCATGCTACCGGTTGTAGTAATAACCTTTCTTTCCTCTTTCTCAGGAGGATCTGTTTGGGTATGCATTTCTATCAGCAAAGGTTTTGTTTTTTCAGTTTTTGCTGGTGGCATTGTCTCAGTTTAAACTTGTACATCAACCTATTTTTGTTCTAGTGCCTCAGATGGTTTCTCTGAGCTCTCAACTACCAGTTTCTTAGATGTAGCCTCTGAATGTACTTCCAGTTTGTGTGTATTTGCCTCTGCACTATTCTTTTCTAGTTTCTCTGATTGTTTCTTAGTAGAGTCTTCTGTCTATTTCTCTGTCTCTGTGCTAACATTAATTTCCACATCTACAGCCGATGGCTCAGTAGTCACATCTTTCTTCTTATCTTCAGTGGTCTCTTTATCTACCACAATATTCACCTCTTGTGTATCAATATTCATGGTATACAAAAATTTAGACTTAGGGTTTGTATCCTCTAGAGGAGTCTCCATACTTTCAGTAGTGGGTTGAGTGTCAATTGTTTCTACCAGTGGAGTATCAGAAGGAGGTGGGGGTAAGTTTTTAGTTATCTCAAGGTTCGGAGGTCCACCTTCCTTGCCTTTCCCCTTATCCTTGTCTTTTTGATATACTCTGATAGTCTTGGGTCTTTTGAGTTCTTCCTATTTCTCCTTTTCAACAAACAATATGTCCCATTGATCCGCAGCCTCTTATGAAATTTCATTCATTCTCCCTGCCATCAGTGCTACATGCCGGTGACCGGTTGAGAATACAGTCCGGTTGGCCTCACTAATTAATTGATCAATTTCTTCAGGTGAGTTCACTGGGTGAACTGCAAGTAATTTGTCAATTTTTATTTCTTGTCCAACTCAACAATAGCTGCCCTTCTAGCTTCAAGTCTTCTGTAAAGATCAGTGGGTATTTCATCAACAATTTCCATAAAAAATTTCTTGTAAATATCTAAGTGTAAAATTACACTATTTTCTATGCTCTCTCTATCATCAACGGAAAGTGTATTGTATAGTTTTCTAATGTTCTTCAACTTTCCATCCTCTGTTATTTCACTAAGGAGCTTATCTAGTGGAGCAATGTCTTGTTTTACCTTTTTCTTCTTCGGAGTCAACTTCCTTGCTGGAGGCCTCACTACCTGTTGCTTTTGTTTGGTTCTCCTAGGTGTGGGTGAGGGTACTGGTGAGGGTTTTCTTTTCCTTTCCACCCTTTTGAATACTATTGGTATATCACTCTCAAAAGAAGTTCCAACCGGTGAAAGATGAGCTTCTGGTTGGAGTCCTTCGAGCTCACTTTCCTTGATACTAGTTTGTTTCAAAACATCTTCCTTAATAGCCTTTGTCTATCGGGTTCCCTTCTTCATAGTTTGTTCAACTTTCTTAACCCTTTTCCTTGACTGAATTCCACTTTCAATTGTTTTTGCATTTCCAAAGACTTTCTTAGTGGGTTCCTTTCGTGCTTCATGGAGGGCTTTTGCATAAGTTTCTATGATGTTATCATCTATTTCATAGGCCATTTCAGTTACCTAGATAGTCCTAGGGACAACTGCCTCCATCCAGATTTCATCTTTCTTAATTACAAAACATATTTCTTTTTTATATTTATCCATAATTACCCGTGACAGTCTTGTTCTGGTCTTCATTCGAGCTTTTAGTGCCTGAAAATGTTCATTTATGTTTTTCTCCCTATTATCTCCCATGTTGTTTTGTGTATCCAAAAGTTACTTTCCTACCAGTATGTCAAAACCAAAGTCTCTCCTACCAATACCAGGTACTTGCTTAGTAATATACAACATTAAACATACAAGAAAATTTCCAAATCTAAAGGTTCCTTTCTTAGCTCCCTTTATCTTCTTCATATTGTCTATTAATTCATCTTTGAGCCATTCACACACATCTATTCTAGCATTGTTGTTAACCATATCATATGCACTTTTAATACATAGTCTTGATACCAAGTTTAAACTATTTGCATATGTAGCCTTGTATCCTAAAATCATACTAACAAACCTAACATTGATATCCTTTACATCATTTACCCTTAGAGACCTTTTGTCAAATGTTGCACCAGTTAGATCCATTACTGTGTCATTGAAGACCTTTTTAGTTCTGTCAGGCCTGCTACTAGTGGAAGGTAACCCTGTGACTGCCTTTTCTGCTTCTTTGGTGATCTTATGAATTGAATCCAACTAAAAGAATTTGCCATGCACTCTGCTTAGCACAATCCTTATAATATCCTTGGGAAATTCCGGGACACTAAGGATTTCAGTAAAAGCTAGGGTTTCCACTATCTTATGTTCTGGTTTGATATTTCCAGATTCATCACAAATCACAGTCCGATACATGTTCTTGATTTCGTCATCTCCTAATTCCTCTATATGACAATGTATGTATATCCTAGGGTCTTCAACATATACTACTCCCTTAGGAATTTGAGAAAATGCACCTAGGGTATCATCTTTTTTTGCTATTTTGGGAACAAGTTTGAATACGGGTCTAGGGCACTTGATAACTTCAATCACAGTAGGGTTTTCAATAAATTCAGGAGTGGATGAGGAAGCCATAGTTATAAATACTTCAATCTGCCTTTAGGATGAGTGCTTGGATCAAATGCTTCACTTCTTCACTAAGGATGCCTTCGCTCGGGAATTTTCACGCTCTCAAAGATTTGAATGCTTGGTGAATGAAAAAGGAGCCAAAACACTTGCTTTATAATGTTATTTTCTCCAAATACCACATTTAATGCTTGCTAGTTAAGTCATAACTTAACTCATTTACCGGTAAAGAAGTAATTTCAACTTCTCACCATCAACCGAGGGTATGTTAGCATGTTTTTTCAGTTTGTTGCTAAACCCCCAAAGGATTTTCCTTCAGTTAGATGAAGAGTCTCATGCCGGTGGAGTGTTACTTTGTTCTACCAATGGTGGAGTATTCCCATCAACATTCTTATCTAAATTTCTGATCCATTGTTTTGAGAATTCTTGCTTTACCTCTTCAACTTTTTCTTTGCCTTTCAAACTAGGTCCTTTGTTATTTGTCAGTGGTGTCTTGCTTCTACAAAATTTTGCAATATGTCCAATTTTGTTACAAGCATAACAAGTCACATTGTTTTTTTGAATAGTTTTCCCATATCCTATGCCAATATGTGTTCTACATTGATTAGATAGATGTCCAAATCTTCCACAAACATAACATCTTACATTCATTCTACAATTTTCTGAATTATGACCAATTTTGTTGCATTTAGAACATTGACTGATGGGTGTATTAGTGTTTTGATAATTTCTAGATCTACACTGATTTTCTCTATGATCATACTTATTACAATTAAAGCATTTCTTATTGAATTTGTAAGCATTAGGTTGTCTTACTGGTTTACTGTGATCATGATTGTTTGTAGTACTAGAGCTTTCACCAACTTCAAAGCCAAGGCCATTTGTATCACCATAAGGTTTCTGATTCTTTAGCATGTCAACAAGTTCTTCTGAACTTTTCTTGAATTTATCCTTGTGTTGATTTGCAGTAGTCAGTTCATTTTCCAAGATTCCTTTTTGTCTCATGAGTTCAGTTCTATCATTTTGTGTATACATCACATCTATCTTCAACACATCATTTTCATGACTGAGTCTTGTGTTTTCATTTCCAGCATCATTTAGTCTTCTAACCAAATCATCTTCATTCTTCTTTCTATCTTCAATTTCTTTACAAAATCTCATAGTCATATCTTGCATCTCATTCTTCATTGTACTGTTCTCTTGTCTCAATTTGTTTACCAGATCATCAAGAGTTTCTTTTTCATCTTCATCATTCTGCATCTTTTCACAGAGTTCTCTTCTTTTATTCCTTGCTATAGTGAAATTTTATTGAAGTCCTCAGATAATATCCTGTGCAGCCTTCAGATCATCCTCAAGTTTGATATTGTTTACTTTTTCTGCATCATAGTCTGAAAGAGTTGTTTCCAATTGCTTTCTCAAATTTTCCATCTCTATCAGTGTCAAGATCTTCCTCAAGTTGTTAGGCTTTTGAAAATAGAGGACCAAGCTCTGATACCAACTGTTAGGATTCCCAAAGATACTGAGAGGGGGGGGGGGTGAATCAGTATCTGAACGATATAATAATTTTCTTAACTTATAACATGAAAAGCATATCAAAACTATGTACTGGTAAACCAAAAATAATGTAGTAAATAAGAATAGAAACCACAACATAAGAGACACACCATAACACAATATTTTAATGAGGAAACCCGGTGTGGGAAAAACCTCGGTGGGATTTTTGACCCACAATATTCGCTTACTGGCCAATAAGAGAATGTTACTGCTTACAATAGGGGTTGCACATGCAGGAAGGCCAAGTGCCTAGAGCTCACTGCTCAATTACAAAGAAGTCACACTGACTTACAAAATGGATTATACTAATCCAATGTCTTGTACTGCTTCAGATCAGCATTTGCTATGCTAGATTCAGTACCAGTTTAAGCTCTGTAATATACATAAACCCTTATCCCAATAATTCACACATTAGGTCTGCTATCTTCTTTTCATACTTCGCATTCTAAATGATCTATAATGATCTCATACATATATGAGTCATATTACAATATGCCAAGTCGGTTTACAAAAGATTTTGCAATTAAATACAAAATACATTTAAACAAAATTCCTGGCGGCCATGGTGCCGGTGATCAATCTTTTTGGTGTCGGTGATTTGTATGTTGGTGTAGAGTCTATCGGTGCTGGTGCCCGTGTCTTCCTGCCGGTATCACATGATTGTAAGGTTGCCATCAATGACAATACCTTCAATCACCTACAATTTCTCATTGGAGTGTGCATTTGCCAACATAGACAACTAATTTGATCAATCAGTTCCGATTTAGCATGTGTTGTAGGAATTTGAAATTGAATTTGATTTGGATTTGAATTTGGTCATTCGAATGCTAAAATGCACATGAAATTAATTGAAATTTAGATTTGGTGAAATGTGAATTTGAAAATGTGAAATTAGATGAAATGATATGAAATTTGAATTTGAGGAAATATGAAATGAAATTAGATGGAATTAATTGGAATTATAATTTGGGGATTTGGAGGAATTTAATTAATTAATTTAAATAATTTAAATGAAATTATTTAAACTTAGGAAATAGAATTAATTAAATAATAAAGATTATTTAACTAAGGAATAAATTATAATTAATTAAATAATTGATATTTAATTAATAATTGAGATATGGTTAACTGATTAAAATGACTTGAGAATAGAAATAGAATAATTAGAAGTTTTGAAGGGTGATGATTAGAAGAAATAGTTAGTTTAATGAAATAATTAATTTTTTTAATCAAATAGACAAACAATTAGTGTAGAATTCAAGAAACATTTTTAGGTGTCTACAAGTTCCATCAAATCTCAGACTCTCCCTCTTCAAAACTATTACAACTTTTTATCAAACCTAAATTTAGTGACATATATAGGTCTTATTCATTGCAGATAAAAGGTACACAAAATTTTTCCAAGTCTGCTATCTTTATTGAATAAAAATGTATATCATACAAATATCTTATTTTTGAAAAATGCATCTGTTTGATTCAAAGAGATATACATAAATAAAACATTTGCATAAAACACATTTTTATTCATAAAGAGAAACTGTACATGTGATCCCACACAAGCCATGGGAATAGCCAAGAAATGATTTGTCTGATCATATAAGAGTAAATACAAAAGAAACAAAAGAATGTAGGAAGAAGGGAAAGAAAGAACCCATCATTGTCTAGATAGGTTGATGAGTTCTGAAGGAGTCTTCTAAACAACTTTGTTGATTAGAGAACCTTGCTGTCCACTCCACTCCATGACCTAAAACTGAGAGATAAATGGTTTTGTTAGAGCTTCGGGGCATTCATTTCACTCCTGCATACACAATTCTACTCCTAGTGTGCCTACACTGCTATATCAAATTTAGAAACATAAGAGAAATACTGCAGAAAAGATGCCATAAGAAGACAACAAGAGCCATGTTTTATTATAACTTGTTTGCTTCATGTGTAGATATAGGTTTCATTTCATATATATCTAGCACATGGTGTAAAATGTGGCTCCCACAAGGGTTGTGTTGTTCACCAAAACTGGTTAACCCAAGTACACCTGCAATTGACCTATGGAATAGCCAATTTCAATCTATGAAAACTTCAGGGCTTGGACAACATAACAAGGATATGAATCCTTCTACTCTTCAGGCTCTACAAAACCTAGGTGGGTATACCTTTGATGCTTAAAATTAAACCCATTACACACTTATGACAACATCAATAGAAATAGATAGATCTCACCAGGGCTCAAAATCAAGTAGGTTACTAGAGATGGGCTAGATCTACAAATACAACTTAGCTATGTTTGAGCATGAGATAGATGGAATATTTCAACAGAACATAAAATAAAGATATTCTAATTTGATTTTATATTGTTTGAGAATCCCCTTAATTGCAAGATCAATGCCTTATCCAAGGGTAACAAAGTAATACATAAAATTATAGATGAAAACTTCTACCACAAATCCATCTTCATCCTTAAGTATTCCTGCATTAATGCCTTACATAAATGCATTACTCAACTCATTCACAGAAAATGTCAAATTCAGAAACATAAACCCTATTTAATTAATATTTGCTCACAGAGTTTAAAATCTTCCTTGAAAGATTACCTACAAGCAAACATTACACTTACAGACACAACTGCTCATGACAAACTTGATCCTCCTAAGGATCTGATTTGAATAAAATGAAAGTACACTTCAGAGACAAATTTTGTGCGAATTTATGCATGCCTTACATACATAAAAACCTGCAATTAGAAACACCTATAGCATGAATCATACTCTATTATCTGGAAAAGGACATTGCCCTGTACAATCTTGAAGAAAACTCAGAACTAGAAACCATGAAAATCTGGAGCATTTCTCCAAAATTTTAGAACTCTTACAATTGAGAAGAAATGAGAATATGAAGGAGGGGGGAAAAGACCAGAATGCATCAGAGATCACCAAGTGTCCTTTTTCCCCAACTAAAAAAAATATTTCCTTCATCCTTCTCGTGGAAACTACTCTCAAAATATCTATTGTTTGTTAAAACAAACTACATTACTGAATTCCTCGTCTTGCGAGATTTCCAACGGTATATAATACTTCTATGTTTTGACAAAAAATACCCCTCAGGCGAATTAATCACTCATGTGAGCCCATCATTTAAATTTTTCATTTTTCTCTATAGTCTGAACTATGCATTTAACTTTTAATTTTTTTGTCCATTTTTCACCTGATGCCCTGCCACATGGCGTCTCATGATTTGCCTATTCTCCACTGGGATAACACCTCATCGCCACCTCAACAGTTTTGCCACTTGTCCGCCACTGGACTGCCACCTCAGCTCCATCTCACCGAGATCCGCTAGCTGGACTGCCACCTGTATCTACCAACTCACTTGTCACTATTTCGTGAAGGGCTCATTTGTCTGAACTATGCATTTAACTTTTAATTTTTCTATCCATTTTTCACCTGACGCCCTGCCACGTGGCATCTCATGATTCGCTCGTGCTCCACTGGGATAACACCTCACTGCCACCTCAACAATTTTGCCACTTGTCCACCACTGGACTGCCACCTCAACTCCATCTCACTGGGATCCACCACCTGGACCACCACCTGTACTTGCCAGCTCACTTGTCGCTGGTTCATGAAGGGTAACTGGCGAGCAATTTTTCTTTGTGAATCAGCGACCACCATTGGATCAACTCCAACTTGCTCACCCGTTAATCTGCCCTTTTCCACACATGCTTTGTCGATGGTTCATGAAGGGTAACAGTCGAGCACCTTCGCATAGCGACTCAGCGACCACTGTGAGATCATCTCCAATTTGCTCAGCCTTTAACTCGCCTTTCTACTGCAAAATTCACTCACCTTAGGAACCGTGTACATGGTGGGGTCCACCTAGTCACCAACTATCTCTTCACTGCCTCGAGATTCATGCATGCACGCGTGGGGTCCACTAGGTACCGAGATAGCACTTGTGTCAAAATACTCAAGGCTTTGACACTATGATTGTGTGTAGCCTTAGATTTAAGTACTCAAAAATCCCTCCCCACTACCAATGCGAGATAATGGTCTTTTGCCTGGCACTGCATTTTCTTAGAAATTTTTGAGTTCGCCTAGAAGTTTCATTTGCTAAAAGGTTTTCTTTTTTTTTTTAAAATTGTTTGTTCAACACCACATGTGGAGGGTTGGGCATTACACCTGCCATTTTTCATTTGCAGAAAACTTCAATGGCTCTTCAACTCCATTCACAAAGGATCCACGCAGGGGAAGTAAGCTGTCTGGGCTTTATGCTTGCCAAATGCATTTGCCTGAAGGTTTCTAAAGTCTGCTCCAATACCCATACAATACCACATTGCTTGAAAGTTTCAAATGCCTTAATCATGCCACAGACAGGGAGTTTGGTTTTAAAACTGCCAAATTGCATCTACTGAAAGTGTCCAAAACCTATTCAACACCATGCAAGCCACACCAATTTCATTTGTTTGAAGTTTGTGAGCCTTCCAAACTCCACTCCACGCAGGGAGGACTCTGGCCTGTACCCCATGCCAATTGCAATTTTCTTGAGAGTTACTAAAGCCTTTCCAATGAAATACCATTCTAATTCAACGCACCATAGCAAGGGGACTTGGCATTTACACCTGCCAATTGCAATTGCTGGGAAGGTTTTGGAAATTACACCTACCAACGCAATTTGCTTGAAAACTTTTAAAATCCTTTCACCCAACCACCATGCACAGGAAATACTAGTAAAGGTCATGGAAATTGGGATTTACACCTGCCAATGGCATTTGTTAATAGCTTTTCAAACCCACACCATGCAGGGGATAGGAAGAGGCATGTGAGGGAGTTTTGGCACTACACCTACTAATAGCATTGGTGAAGTTTTATGATAGTCTTTACAAACCATGTTCTGCACCACCAAATGTGAAGGATGCTGGCAATTCACACATTTCAAAGGCATTTGCATTGAAATTTTGATCCATTTACCTTTTCCACCCATTTGCCTGAAAGTTTCTTAATACCTTCTTTGTCTGCAGCCACGCCTTTCTCTGGAGAGGGTTAAGGAATTTGGTTTACCCCAATGTCAATAAAAGCTACACATGTTAATTATATCCATAATTAACATCAAAATTCTAAGGTGGACTGGTAATCAATTTCCTGAAACTTCTAAACTATTATCCATTCCAAGTTATCTGCTAGGGAGAATACTACCAAAATTCGAAAACTTTGGTTTTACGCCCTTTCAACTATCAAATAGCCAGACATTTGCTTCAATGTATCATTAATGTCCATATTTCTCTTATAATATTCTCTAGCTTCTTCTATATCTCTTAAATCATATAACACATGATTTAAAATAACAATTTAAACTTTGCCTGAAAAGACACATGAAGTGGCAAGTCAGGTTGGGCCCCAAAGTGGGTTCGGCTAAAAAAAAAATTGTTTTCATGCAACAGACTATTGAAAACACCTCAGGAACCTTGAACATGCCTCTGGAATCGATCGACACCGTTTTCTGATCATTAAACTAAGTTTTGTAACTTTCAGGCACTTGTGCCACATTTTTGCAATTAAACCCAAAGATGCAATTTTAAAACTGGTCAAAACACCTTTCTAGACTTCGCAAACTGACAGGCGTATTGTCTGATATATAATAATTCACTCTTCCTAACTGTTTCTCAAGATGAATCTCGAGTGAAGAAATATTAACTGTCAAAGATGACCATTTGGCTTTGTCAGCACTATGAACCTGATAAAATCAATGCGCATGGACATCAAAATGCCTTTCTTAAAGATATCAAACGATCTCTGTAGACCCCCAAATCTGGGGCATAGGTACCTTGAAGTACAAAGAAGACCTTGGAATGCTCAGTTCGACTGGGAAGCTAATAGGGTGCAAACAGTGTGCTCATGAAAATAGCAACTTTAACTGATGTAGCAATGAAAGTGCAGAAAACTGAATAAAATGGCTCAAGAAACCATCTTAGAAAACTGATCAAACAGATTGGCAAGGGCTTGAAACTGGAAACATAGATTTTATTTCATATCAGAAATACCTCGGAATAAACATTCTGATATGACACTCACTGTGGCATCTTTTACATGTGCAAAGTGGTGCTCTGACTAGCTATTGAAACAGGGACTTGTGTAGACAACACAAACTGCAAACGGATTGAGCTTGCCAAACTGAGCAAATGAATTTATAGAGACTTGAAACTTGGCGTATGGACTCACTTATATGCATACAATTCAGTGCACTTTGAATCTCAACATGAAACTCAACTGGGCAAAAGTTATAGGCGCTCAAAGTAGGTCATTTAATAAAATCTGCATTTGCACCTAGAACAACTTTCAACCCACCCCTTGAAATGGGTACTTGACAAACTGATCCAAACTGAAAACTGAAAGTTGCAAAACACTTCATAGGCCAAATGAAAGGTGTAGGACACATTTACCAAGCCTTACCCCTTGATAATCAACTGGCTCCATTTTACATACCCCAAACTAGACCATTCAAGTTGAATCATTAGGTGTCATTCTGAAATGCAAAACAAAATTTTGATAATGAGCCTCTCAAAATACTCAAATTTTATGAGTCACAATAGTGTCTCTGACTGGGGATGGTTGATTGCAAGATCAACACAAGAATTCAGAATCTATGGTAGAGCAGACCACCCAAAAATGGAATACTTCTCCTCTTCTAGAAAACAAAGGGTTTCTTATTGAAAACTACACAACTAAAGCAAAGCAACTGTACAAGATGTACAAACATATTTACAACTAATTATAAACTACCCCAAACAATCTCAGCATTTACCTCTGTCAAAAATCTGATTCTCATCACCTGATGTCATGATCCAAACAAAGGCATTTCAACAACAACTAAACATAATCCTTATAATCAACCTCTTTCATCTCATTACTACAACAATTGGTGTGCACACCTTTTGCCTGATTTTGAACTTTATAGCCACACACTAACTCAACAAAAGTAAAAACATGAGACAAATCACTATAGAGACCTTCCCACAAGCTGCCATACATTTCACTATCCCAATCAACTCTATCCTTTGCAAAGGAATCATCATGCTGAATTTAAAAAATAAAACATTCATTTTCACCATTGTAGTTCTCATTAGCACATGCCTTGTTATCATTTAAATTCATAGAATGCGGGACATTAATAGCCAATTGATGCAAACAAGGAACATAAATATTTTGGTCTAGATGTGATACTTTGTTATGCAGATCACACCCTATATTATCCTTATTCATCAAACTTAATACATCAGCATTCTCAATATCCCAATCACAGAAAAGAGTGCATACCTCTACCTAAAGAAAATCCTCAGCTAAGTTTTTCTCATTCAGACTTACATCCCCCTAAAAAAATTCCATTTGCGGTTTGAAATAATCATCACATAGCCCATGCCTCTTATCTTCATCATGAAATAAATTTTCACAACACATGCTACTGTGTTGGAAATTTCATCAGCATCAAAAATTTGTTCAACACAAGGGGAAACTTCAACATTTTCATCAATGACATCAACACTATGAACATTTATATCAAAGGCAAAGAACTCCATATCCGGTTCAAGCATACCATCAACATTCACATCCTCTTCATGGTATGCCAAACTTTTAAAACATTCAAATATAGGTTCATTTAAATCTGAAAATGAAACATTATCCATACTTTCACATATGTTTTTATCTTCAAATATACTTTCATTTTTCAGATTCATGACTGAGATATATAAATTGGTCTCCTCTTATATCATCTTCACAAGATGAATAATAAGAACTCTCACAGGTATCCTCAGCTGCATGACTGGCATTCATTTGCTGATCATAAGAAAATGAATAACTTGTGTCAAGATCACTCTTATTCTAAAATTGATCTTCATTGTTCATGCATATACCTTCAAGGTACTGAAAATTGAACTCAGTGTCCTCATAATCAGCAACACCACTCCATTTTGAAACACATTCATCACTGGGTATACTTGTATTGAAAACACCATTAACATCATTCACAATTTCATTTTTCAGTTTTATCAAACTTAATCAAATCCTGATTTACATCATATTGCACATCCTTGTGTGACAAAATCATGGGTTGATTAGTAACTTCTTTGTTTGAACACATTGTATCATTATCATCCTTTCTTACATAATCAGCAATGCTTGGTGATCCTTCAGTATTTGATATTTCAACATCAAATACATTAGCAACCTATAAAGAACGATGGTCATCACCATCATTGTTTTCATCATCATTATCCTTGGGAGATGCATGATTAACTTCATCATTTCTAACCACATATTCAACATAACCGACATACAAATCAAATGGTGTATATATTTTATATACATCAATCTTTATAACAACACTATCACAAAACTTCCCACTGATCATTCCATCATTACTGTGAGAGACAAACGACATTGACAACATAGATTCTTGACCCTCATTTAACTTTGAATCACATATATCAGCAAAAACCATTTTGAACAGCAAAGCTTGATGCACCTTGACAAAAAATATTTTGCTTGGCTTCACATTTGCTTTCACCATTGAAGATGTTTTGACAAGAAACAACAATAGACGAAAATCTCTTTGAGATCCCAAATTTTAAATTGTTTTCAATATCCCTAGTTGTTTTAAAAGCTTCATGCAATGTTTTGGGTTCCTTGTCTCTTAATAAGAAACCCATCTTCTTGTCAAAAGAACTCATATAAATCTCCAAGCATGCTCCATCATTAAATTAACTTATATTTACTGGAAATATTAGACAATATTTATGAAAATCTAACATTAAATGTCGGTACCAATTCATCTTCCCTGATTTGTATGTACATGAATCATCTCAGCATATCATAATCACTCACCCAACAAATTGGGCTATAAAGTCAGTTAATTCATCCCATGAGGAAATACAATTTGCTAGCCAAAAAGAGAACCAATCCCTTGCATCCTCTTTCAGTGACTGGACAAATAATTTCATGCACACATCTTCTTGACAAACTTCAAAATCTCCCATCAAGTCTGAAAATCTTTTCAAATGTTGACATGCTGATTTCGATTTCTTCCCACTAAATATTGGCAAATGCTTTCTAATTTCAATGGGTATAATATTTGGGTAACCCAAAATATCTTTGAAATTCAGAGCAGCATAGTAGTTCATTTTAAAACTTCTCTTATAACATGGTTGTTCTAGTTTACTAGACATGGTCATATGTGAGTAAAATTGGGGCTGAAATAAGTGACTGCACATTGTGACTTCTTAAACTTCATACATAACCCCTCACAAAAATTCAACAACTTACAAATATGTCAAGCTATAGATTTATCTTCTTCACCTTTTGACATAAAGCTCATGGATATTTGCATATCACAGGAAAACATATAAGATTGAAAATTACAACACTTTTGAAATGCAAATATATTTGATCTTCTTCCCTTTCAACAAGTGGAAAACACTAGATAGGGAAACTATTTTGCTCTTTTCAAATATCCCAAAACACGTTTAATGTATTGAAATATCTGACTATACCTGGACAATTTGCAGCCATAAACTCTTGTAGATCTGAAGATTGAATTCAACTTTTAGCATGGTCTTTTACCTCAGAGTCACCACCTCTTGCATAGAGGAACAATTTTGAACAACAAAGAGTTGTTAACCTGCAATTCATTACTTACCCTTCTTCAAATCTACTGCAATAAACACTCTTCCAAGCCACAAACATATGGATCTAGGAAATTAACACCAAATATATGTGTATCTTTATACTGTACTTTCTTATCAAACTTCTATGATGAAAAATTTATGTGTAAATCTGCATTAGCAGTGATAACCCATATCTCTGCACTATATATCAAACCATAAAAACCTTATGCAATACTAATTGCATAGACATTTAGCACTGGTATGAACCATGGAGTCACCACCCAATAAGAAATTGGGGAAAAATTTGCATACAGTTGCAAGGACTTGTGCACAACTCAGCAATATATACTTTTCAATTCTTCACAAGAAACTTTCTCTGATAGCAGACAACACCATTACAACCTAAAAAAATAATACTAAATCTCTCAACCATAAAAGACATTTTCAACTCTATGCAATCTCAATGGACTGACTAACTAGATGAAATAATGCAATTTCTATTCAGATTCCCCAGCAGAGTCACCATTTTTTTTGTTCACCAAAATTGGTTAACCCAAGTACACCTGTAATTGATCTATGAAAGTTGCTCGTTAGTTACCCTTCGCAAACCAGTGACAAGTGAGGTGGCAGTCCAGCTGGCAGATCCCGGTGAGATGGAGCTAAGGTGGTAGTCCAGTGGCGGACAAGTAGAAAAATTGCTGAGGTGGCGGTGAGGTGTTATCCCAGTGGTGCACAGGCGAATCACGGGATGCCATGTGGTAGGGCGTTAGGTAAAAAATGGACAGAAAAATTAAAAGTTAAATGCATAGTTCAGACTATAGAGAAAAATGAAAAATTTAAATGATGGGCTCACATTAAATGATTAATTTGCCTGAGGGGTATTTTTTGTCTAAACATAGAAGTATTATATATCGTCAGAAAGCTCTCGAGTCGAGATGAGGAATTTAGTCATGCAGTTTGTTTTAACAAAGATCAGATATTTTGAGAGAAGTTTCCATGAGAAGGATGAAGGAAATATTTTTCAGTTGGGGAAAAATGACACTTTGCGATCTCTGATGCATTCTGGTCTTTTCCCCCCTCCTTCATATTCTCATTTCTTCTCAATTGTAAGGGTTCAAGAATTTTGCATAAATGCTCCAAATTTTCATGGTTTCTAGTTCTAAGTTTTCTTCAAGATTGTACACGGCAATGTCCTTTTCCAAAGAATAGAGTATGATTCATGCTATAGGTGTTTCTAATTGCATGTTTTTATGTATGTAAGGCATGCATGAATTCGCACAGAATTTGTCTCTAAAGTGTACTTTCATTTTATTCAAATCAGATCCTTAAGGAGGATCAAGTTTGTCATGAGCAGTTGTGTCTATGAGTGTAATGTTTGCTTGTAGGTAATCTTTCAAGGAAGATTTTAAACTCTGTGAGAAAATATTAATAAAATAGGTTTTATGTTTTTGGATTTGACATTTTCTATGAATGAGCTGAGTAATCTATTTATGTAAGGCATTAATGCAAGAATACTTAAGGATGAAGATGGATTTACAGTAGAAGTTTTCATCTATAGTTTGATGTATGACTATGTTGCCCTTGGATAAGGCACTGATCTTGCAATTAAGGGGATTCTCAAACAATATAAAATCAAATCAAAATCTTTATTTTATGTTTTGTTGAAATGTTCCATCTATCTCATGCTCAAACATAGTTGAGTTGTATGTGTAGATCTAGCCCATCTGCAATAACCTACTTGTTGTTGAGCCCTAGTGAGATCTATCTTCTTTTGTTGATGTTGTCATAAGTGTGTAATGGGTTTAATTTTAAACATCAAAGGTATACCCGCCTAGGTTTTGCAGAGCCTGAAGAGTAGAAGGATTCATATCCTTGTTATGTTGTCCAAGCCCTGAAGTTTTCATAGATTAAAATTGTCTATTCCATAGATCAATTACAGGTGTACTTGGGTTAACCAGTTTTGGTGAACAACAGGTTGAGCCCGACATGCTAATATGTCAGTATAGCTTCATTGAACATTGACCCATCTCCCATAACAGTGAAACTTTCAAGATCACTAAACTACTAGACAACCCTAGTGGAGTCACAGTCACACAGATTATAATACAAAGATAACATAAGAATCAATCATGATAATCATAAAGGGTAGTAAAGTCAAAAGAGCATGCATTTCGAGGGAAAAAATAGTCAACAAAAGTGTCAAATCATAGTCAAACCATTATTGACAGCAAGGACTCAGTGCATCATAGTGCAATAGTTTTAGAGGAGAGTCAACTTATGTAAAAGTGTAGAGAATCAGTTCACATGATTAAGAACAGATATAGTGGACCAATGGTGTAGCAGATCATAGAGACTAATGGTAATGATAGAACAGTCTTAATAGCAATGAGTTATTTATGGGCAAATTTAATAGTCATTGTATAATCCAAAAGACTAAGACAGTTATGTATAACTTCAAGAACAAAGATCATAGTAGATAGTAAGGACAAGGTTGCCCTTAAATCACACTATAGTACCCTCAACAAGACACATGAGATAATAGAGATACATAAGAGATAGATATGTGATAGTAGAGGCCATTTACTATCAACAGATAGATGGTATTATTTATTGTGATAAAGATCATATAAAAATCCTAGTATGCATGCCAATGACCAATGTCTAAGGTAACCATTAGTATGTAGCCTTGAGACACAAGGTAGGAAATGAATAGATGACAGTGACACCTTGACAGTAATTACACTAACAAAATACTATTACACTCATATTACCACTTCTTGAGAAGTTACAAAAATCACACAAATCAATTATGTATCACAATCAAATCAAGTTAATGAGTAATAAGAAGCATTAACAATCTTTAAGCAGATAAGTGATAGATATATGGAAAAGGCACAATAGATAGTGAGCAAATTTTCAAGAAAATGATAGTCCCTAAGGACTATCAAACTATCAAACAATAATGATGATCGACTCATTTAAGATAGTTATGTTGTAATACAAGCATAGAAATATACCAGCTACAAGCTTCAAACATAATACTAGCCCATTTTGTATCAAGATCTAAGCCATAAGTTGTGAAACCAAGCCATTCATACACAATCGGAAGTATACTTGAGTATAAAGACATTGAGGTAAAGAAATGATATAAGTTCAAACCAAGCTCACAATACAATCAAGCCATCATAAAAAGAACATTGCTTAAGAAAAGACCTCATGCACCATTATAGTTTTTATAATGTCAACTTTTAGTCAAAGATGCACACTTTCATCATATTCCATAGTCACAACATTGAGATTACAATGATATCCAATAAGCAATGATAACATCCACTAATAAGGTACAAAGATCAGAATATGCCATAATTCAAAAATTCTTTAAAGGATATGACAAACTTCTGCAAGCACTGCCAACGAAACTATGTAGGCATGTTGTGAAATATAGATAGAGAGACCATAATATAATAGTATTAAAGACAAGCCATGCATTATTTATCCCAATGCCACCAAAATCACATCATGGAGTACATCTAAGGAGCTAAGATTAGTGAGTAAGATGCAGTTCCATTGCAATATACAACCCATTATTTACATCAATGCAAAGATATTAGTCAATACATGAACCAAACTCAAAAAATGCACTCAAGGGATCCATAAATATAGTCAAAATCAAAATTCAAGTGTCTTCACAGTATTAATTGTCCAATGAGTACATGACAGTGATCAAAACAAAAGAAACCTTTATGAGCAGCCTCATATACATCAAGGACAATTGTACAGTGAGCTGACAGAGAAAGACAACCCATATGTAAAAATGACAGTGAACAATGAGTTAATAGAAAGGACAAACTCCATATAAGGTCAGTACTATTATGCTTGTGATCTAACAGTTAAAGTTTCAACACAAAAGGCAGAGAGTTGTCTAAAAGGTATAACATGCTCATGATTAGCAAATGGCCAAAAGCACATGATCAGTTTTGAGATATAGTGAAGCAGTCCTAGCAATAATGACTATTAAGAATGAAGATACAATCCCTTTAATGTTCATAGTCATGGTGAAAAAGAGACATTAGGAACAAGGCCAAAATATCATCATTAACAGCTAGGTATAGTTATCTTATCTCCATTATGGGCAAGTAAGAGAAAAATCAATAGTAAGTAAGTATAATCATATAGTAGTCAATGCATGTAAAGAGAAAGATTTGAGGAGTAATCATCTACTCTCCAAAGAAAGAGGAGCATACACAGTATAATTATTTAAAAAATAACATGAGTTCATAGTGTATGGGCAAGTTAATGGCACAAGAGTAGGAGAGATCACAGTAGTATAGACCTCATGCACTCAAATACAGTCATATCAATATTGACAAATAAGAAGTCACTTCTTCATATCTACAAGAGAGAAAATACTACAGGTCTAGAGGAAACACATAGCCATCTTCCTTAGTGCACAACCAACTAGATTTTACAGTAAAATAGGTTATTGTCTTTCACAAGCCTCATTAAAATGACATCATGGAGTATTGAAAGGATCAGTCAAAAGATAATCATCAATATAAAGATCAAAGCTTGTATGAAGAAGTCATAAAGATTAGGTGGTCATATAGCTATCATAGAAGGCTTCCAAAAGGGTCACAGTCACAGAAGAAAAGAAATTTGATGGAAGATCATTCTCAATAAATCAAGATGCACAAACAAAGCTCACTAACATAAGGTAAATACAAGATAAATATGGAATCTCTATCAAAAGAATTTGCAGACTTAAGAATTAATAATCATAGTCTCAGTCATCACAAGCTACAGGATAGAACAATATGTTGATTTAGTGAGCAGGATAAAGAAAGGCTTCTCGGCTTACAATGTTGAATGCCAATCAGCCTAATGAACAGTAGCAAGTAGCATAAGGAGATCAATAAATGCAATCCCCAAGCATGCATATACAATTTTAAGTAGTCCATATCACAATAATGAAGCTTCAAACAAAGCACAATGCACATGAAAGATAAGCATTGATATAGAAGCTCATGTTCATAAATGGTTCATACACACAAAAGGCTCATGAACACAATCACAACCTTTTTGATAGTCAAAAGATAACCTTTGTCAAAAAACCAACAGTCATTCATAATGGACACTTTTAATGCTAACATGCTCATCGTAGATTTAGAGCAACCTTAAGAAAATAGTGAGCTTCAATCAAAGAAGATAAAAAAATAGTATATAAGGAGCAACTTCAACCATGAACAAAGAACATATGAACTTAAAGATAATCCTAAAATAAAAGAAAGATCATAGTGGTAGCATTTTTGAATCAGGAAAGATCTTAGACCTTATCACATAAAATACAAGAATAGTGAAGTCATACAATTTGGATATTCATGATCAGAATACTCTTTTCACTAACACAATCCAAAGCATCATGAATATTCCTAGAGTTGGTAGCATTCCAAGTACAAGTAATGACAAAGGAGACTTCAAAAAGGCAGTAAAAGTCAGTTATATAGGTAGTGTGTAAGCACAAGGGTACAGTAAAATTTGATACTTAGAAAATTCAAAGCAATGACTATCCCATACTAATAGTATACAACAAACAATCAGTGCTAGCTAGAAGGGCACAAAGGTTTTGTGAGCCAAAATATAAATGCAAAGATGCATATGAAGGAAGAGTAACCTGACTATAACAGTGGAAGAGCCATTAGTGATGGACAAAGTGCACGACTGACACATTAATCTCATAGCTACCAAGGAGATATACACAGGCAAAAATGCTATCATTGTTATCAAAGAACACAAGTTAAGAATCAAGTAACAATGCCAGTAATGAGCATTCCCAACTCTATGAAAACAATGATCAATAATACAAGTAAACCATCTAAAGCTTAGAGATCCTTCACGATAAAGAAAAATCTCTTTAAAGCATAGAATGAAAAAACCCTAAAGCATGATAACTCAAGATAAGTCTGCATAGTAAAGGAAGAAAATGATGCATACCGCCCATATATAAAAAGCTCAAAGTAATCTCCTATTTGGGTCATGCACAGAATCCTCAAATCCAAAACCCTCAGTTCAAACTCCAACAAAGTAGAAGGTCGGTGGCCACAACAGTTCCAAAAAATGAAAAGTGAAAAATGATTAAACAATTTTAGGGTTCAACTGCCCTTCATTGTCCACATGCCCTAATTTTAGGGTTTTATTTTTATTGGATTTAAATAGACAAACTATGCATGCTAAGAGCACGAGGGTCAAGACTTGGGAAGTCTTCGACTAGGTTTGTAATGGACCCTAAAATAAAGGGCCTAAGAATTATTAAAGCTTCTTGATTTTCTTTTCAATATTTTATATTTATAATTAATATATTTTAATTAAGACTTTTTAAAAAAAAAAAAAATCTTAATTAAAATATATTGTTAAAAATTAATAATTCTACTTTATTACTTAAAATATAACAAGTTGTTTTATATTTAATTGTTTAAATACAATTATTTGAAGAGATAAAAGGACAAATATAGAGGGTGCATGTAGTTTGCGCAAGGGGTTTCCTTTTTCCAGCAGTGGAGATTTTTTTCTCTTCCAACTATATTTGGCACAACACGACATGCAATTTTTTTTGCGATAGCTTTTCTTATTGAGATGAGTTATTTTTTAACAATACACATGCCATGCAGATTTCAAGTGAGAGGGGCTTCTTTTCAGTTCAAAGCTATTTTTGGCTTCCAGGTTCATGCAATTTTCAGAAAAGAGTGAGTTATTTTTACAGAGATATTATTAGCTTTCCTAAAGCTATATTTGGTAGTTCAGTTCATCATGTAGCTTTCACATGGGGAGATATGAATATTTTTGGACTTAGAGTTTTTTTTCTTCCAGTGAAGCTATTTTGGGTGAGATTGGCAGTGGGAGTTCTTTTTCATGCAATTGCAGTTGGAGACTTTTTGAGCATCAGTAGCTATTTTTGGCATTTTTTAACATGAGTATTTTTAGCTTTTTTGGGCAAATTCGCCCAAGGATTTTTCTTATGTAGCTTTTCTATTTTGGGGTTTTTTGGAGGAGATATTCTTCATGATATCTATATATTCTTCTATTCTCCTTTTTTCCCTCTAGTTCTTTCTTTTTTCTTACACATACAACAAAAAGCATTGTATCTCAGCACTTAGCAGTTTTTTAGTTATTGTAATAGAGTTTTATTTCATTGAGTTTTGCAATGCATAGTTATTTCCTTATAAAAATTTCTTGCTTTTTCATTGTAAGGTGAGAGTTTTGACAGAGTTATTGTGATTTTTACAATCCTTTGCTCTGTCATGCTTTTTATTTGTAGAAGTAGGATAATTTCATAGTGATTTAGGTTGTGGGTTGTGTTCACCTAGTTTTTTAGCTCCTTGCGTGTTGTAAAAATTCACATTTCCTTCATGCAGAAGTTGGATAGCTTCAAACCTTTTCACAAATTGTTTATGAATTAGGTTGTCTAGTTGACTTGTGAAGTGTTTCATTCAGTATTGCAGCTGTTATAGTTTTAGTGCAGTAGTTTAAAACTTCATAATTTTGGTATATCACCTCCATTAGGATAGGTTTTTTCGTTACATGCAAGATTTTTACCCCTTTTCCGAAAGAATTTAGTTGTAGGAGATCCATGAAAAAAGGAAGCCAACCTGGTATTCAGAGATTCACCTTCAATTTGAGCAACCCACAAGCTCGAAGGTGTTTCCATGTTTCACAGAATTGCTTGGTTTCACACTTAGCATCACAGGTGCAATCCTTCATGACAAAAAAACACAATAGTTGCCATCCTAGATCTCCTCAAGTGGTCAAGCTTCTTCCAGAGGATCTAGCTCTGATACCAATTGTTGGCAACAACAACGTAGGAAAACTGAGAGGAGCAGGGGTGAATTAGTTTTCACCAAACTTAAACAAATTAACCTCAACTTTAAATTTGATCAAGAATAGAAAGAACAAAGATAAACACCACATCAATAACACACATAACATAAATTTTTGACGTGGGAAACCCGGTTAAGGGAAAAACCATGGTGGGAACCTACCCACAATATGATGATACTCTGCAGTAGTATGTGTAAATACTACAATGAGGAATGCACACATTCAGGCAAACTGCCTAGATCTCACTATTAAAAAACAACAGAGGGCTGCAACCCAGGGAGGGCTCAATGACTTACAAAGATTGGACACCAATCCAGATTACATGAACTGAAAGAATAACATCTCCAAATGCCTGATAATAGTTTTGGTTAAGCACATTGTCTACTTTGCAACACTTCTCTTCTCTTCTTCACACTTCCGAAAGATCAATTCACTTGTTCACACATACAAAACTCTCAAAGAATGTAGACACACATCTTACATGAATATGACTCTTATTTATACAAATCATCAACCTTAATTTCAAGGTCGGCTCAACTCATAAGACCTAATTACAAAATTACATCACACAATACATAAATCAATATGCAGACCAATACAATATCAACAAGGACATGACATGGACCAGATCAAAACCTCAAATATGGAACACCACCAAATATCTCGCAAAGATCATCCGCAACATGCGAGAACCATCGAGTCATCCAAAAAGTCGTATAACATAAATAATACAACCGAACCAATAAAATCTTCAATAACATGCACAATGATCAATGTGGACCAGTAACACGCATAGCACATGATCTAGAAACACCAACAAGCAATGTGAATTCCACCACAACAACTCGGATTACTAGAATCATCATCATCTCCCTTCTGGAGCTCAAGAACACCAAAATACCTTGTTGATAAACTGAAAGATATGCTTGTGAAGTTTCAAATCATGAACCACTCGAACTAAGGACACACATGAATGTACCAAACATTCTCCAAAATATTCACAACATAATTAATCAATTATTGAGCAATACAACCAGAAATCACAACTCTGTAGTACATAACCAATAGAAAAACTAGTCACCACACCAGACCTCATAACTTGATAAAATCACCTTCTATAACACTAAAACTCATGCTGAATCAATTGAAGATACTAATATCTGAATCCTTAAATCCGCATCAACATATATCTGCAATACACCAACTAAACCAACTCTCTATAATACCAAAGAACAAGAACATAGGAATATGTTGACATCAATGACAACAACACATTCCAACAACTCTAATATCCAACAAATAGGTCTACCCTTAGGAGGAGGAGCATTTCTATCCTTAGGAGGAAGAGTGGACTCATCCTTAGGAGAAGGAATAGATTTCTCCTTCAGAAGAAGATTGTTTCTTTCCTTAGGAGGAACAATAATATTATCCTCAAGAACAGGTATACGATCATCATGAGGAAGGCTAAGTGTTGGATTTATAGGTTTACTCAATGACAAAATCATCTCATTTTTCCAATTTTGATATGATTTAAAGAGAGAATCACTTCTAGGTTGAAGAGGTTGGAATTGTTCAGACAAAAAATAATCAAGATAAACATCTCCATGCCTCACTATAGGTTGATATATTCTATGATTAATAGTTATGATCTCATCATTATGAGGAAATTTAAAACACTTATGAATAGTAGAAGCAATCACTTTCATGGAAGAGAGACAAGGATGACCCAACTTCACACAAAATTGATCGAATGTAGGAATGATAGCAAATTTAACATCTAGGCATTTAGTGCCAACATCAATATGAAGTGTGATAGGACCAATAACAGGAAAAGAGAAGCCATCAAAAACTCTAACTACCACATCAATATCATTGTAGATCACTTGATGTAATTGCAAAGTATGGAGAAATTCTTCATTTATCACTGTAGATGGAGGAAATGGATTGAATACAAGATTCAATCTTCCAACATCCAACAATGAAGTTTTTTCTGTCAAAAACACACATGCAACTTAAAATCTAAACTAAGAACACACATGTATGTTACATAATCCACTCCATTGCACTCCTTAAACCAATATCTTATGTAGATAATATTGCTCTCAGAAGCGCACACAAGAAGCTATGGTTTTTTGGAGATTCAAGATGATTGATGCAAAGGAAGCCAAAGAAAATGAAATGCCAAGATGTTGAAGAATACAAATTGACATAAGTTCAACGCATAAAGATGAGATGCTCAAATAAGAGAGAGGGGCTTGTTTAAATAGATTTTCTCTGGGCAAGTTCATGTTGTGGGATGAATATGGGATAATGCAAAATGAGTGTTAAATGGGAAATGGTAAGTGGGAAATGGTAAGTGGTAGGAGGGGATATTTAAGGGTTTTATTAAATAAATAGATAAATGTATATAAGGTGAATGCATGAAGGCATATAAATGAATATGATAAATGTTTTATTTAATAAATTTAATGGATAAATGGTAATATATTAATAATTATATAATAAAATATGGAAATTATGAATGATGAATTATGGAGAAATAATAGTGTAATAATAAGGACTTGCCCGATGTTCAAAGAAATTTGAAATTAAATGCAGACAAATTAATGGAAATTTTTATGTGTCTACATTTTGCCCCTCTTTGAGACAATGCAGCATGTCGCATTGTTTCAAAGAAAATGATCAACTGATATATGCCCCAAAGGCATCTTGGTAAGGATGATGATTGATTGGTTATGCCTCCTCGAGAGAATGATCGAACATAATGATGGAGATTGATCTCTCGATAGATCACGAGAGAGAAGATTGGATGATTGATATTGCGCAAGTGATTAAATTGAGATGTACATTTGATAGAAATGCACAGTTGATGAGGCATAACTGAACAATTGATGAAAATGAATAGTATAGCCGAATTGATAAGTTGATTAAGTTGATTGAGTTGATTAAGTTGATAGGGATTGATGCTAGCGCAAGATAAGGTGATCCAATGATTGATTTATTGATCCAGGGCATTGAGATTGCAAGAAGCAAGGTGGTTGATAAAGAGATTAAAGATTCAAAGACATGCATCAGTTGGATAAAGTGTTTAATTGATCTTGCTGCAATAAGAAGAAGGAAGAAGATGATGAAAGAAATGATGAAAAGGATAGATGAGGAGAAGGATGAGAAGAGAAAAGTGATGATTATGAAGAATGATGAAAAATAGGTTATGAAAGGTGATGAGAATTCTTGTGCTTTTTAAGTGCTTGTATCAACATCGAGCTTATTATAGCAAAAGGCAAAAATATTTGGATATCAATTAGATCCAAATGAATCAGTCACACCAATTGCGAGAAAGAAACCATATTAGACAGTAAATGAATGCCTTAGTGTGTATCAGACCAATATGTCCTCGATGATCTTAAGCGATCATGTCTTAAGACATTTCGTCATATTCCTAAGGAACATCCCGTAAGCATCAAAGAAGTGAACATGCCCCATCCTCGCCTTTCTAGTCAAAGACATCCTGGAAAAGCTAAAAGACATGTCACCAAAAAGGAAAATTAGAAACAACCAAGAGAAAATAAGCAAATAATATGTTTCACGTCGAATGATTTTTTTGTTCACAGTTAATGTGTTTGGTTTTAATAAGTTGATCAGATGTTGTTCTGTTTGCTCAATCTAAGTGTCGTCCTATCATGAGTCCGTTGAAGTTCCAAAGTTGCATGCTTGTCTGAAGTGTTTGTGTCATCACAATGTTTATTGCATGTATTTGCAGTTTTATGATTTTTAGGGTTTTATGAATGTTTTAATTTTTAGGGTTTTTTCAGGAGATTTTATGATTTTTAAGATTTTTTCAAGAGATTTTATGATTTTTAAGATTTTTTTAGGACCTTTTATGATTTTTAAGGTTTTTTAAGGACCTTTTATGATTTTTAAGATTTTTTTAGGACATTTTATGATTTTTAAGGTTTTTTCAGGACATTTTATGATTTTTAAGATTTTTTCAGGACATTTTATGATTTTTAAGAATTTTTTCAGGACATTTTATGATTTTTAAGGTTTTTTCAGGACATTTTATGATTTTTAAGGTTTTTTCAGGACATTTTATGATTTTTAAGATTTTTTTCAGGACATTTTATGATTTTTAAGATTTTTTTCAGGAGATTTTATGATTTTTAAGATTTTTTCAGGACATTTTATGATTTTTAAGATTTTTTCAGGACATTTTATGATTTTTAAGATTTTTTTCAGGACATTTTATGATTTTTAAGATTTTTTTTAGGACATTTTATGATTTTTAAGATTTTTTCAGGACATTTTAGAGGATATTTCCTCCGACTGTGAGACATCGACTATCCCAACCCATTCCTAAGTTTAAGAATATGCCCCAATGAGGGATAAGACTAGCGTAGTATGCACGAGAAGTATTGCGCGGGGTATGCAAACAATCCACAAGCTATGGTGGGGGGGGAAGACTACCATGGAATGGGAGAGCAGATATGGATAAGGCATTGATCAAGTAGAGTACTGAAGGAAAGAGGAGCCAAATCTTTACACATGGCACTGGTTGCCTAGTTTTCACCATGGTACTTGCCCAAGGCGCCTGTTTGCCAAGTTTTCACCAATGGACGAACCTTTTTTTTTTTTTTTAGGATCTTTTTCTCATTTTTTTGTATTTTTTCAGGATCTTTTTCTCATTTTTTTTGTATTTTTTTTTTCATTTTGACTTCTTTCTTTCATTTTTTTGACTTTTTTCGAACCATTAGAAGATGATGGATACTTGATAGGAGATATGAGTCATGAATCAAGTTGTTCTCTAGATAATATACCTAAAAGATGTTCTATAATGATCCATGGCTATTGAAGGTATGCTCAAAGATGTTGATAGGATGATGGTAAAGGGAGATGAAATGGATGATAAGATGGAAAGGTTATACAGATTTATGAAAAGGATTGGATAAGAGGGATGGAAGGATAGAACATAGGTGTTGGATAATGGATGGGATGTTGGAAGAATTGTGCATGGCTAGATGGAAATGATGGCAAGATCAACATTGGCACACACCTTGATCGGTGGTGGACTAGTGGAAGAATAGTGGATTTCAGAGTTTGTGATTTCGATGGAAAGGTTGATGTAGATTTTAGGACACAAGGAGCCAAAATGGATGAAGGAGGTGAAATAGGTTTTAGGATAGTGGATGTGGGAGAAGCTGGGGTAGAAAACTTGAATGCCAATTTTGATTTTTCTTTAGTGTGCAAGTCCTATACGAGCGACTTGGGAATTCACATGGTTCTTGATTTTTCATTCTTTTGTGATACTTTAGAATGCATTTCCTCAATGTAAGACTTGGGAAGCCATACACATTTTGAATTTTCTTCTTTCTTTGTGGGCCTTTGTGGCCTTTTGGAAATTTCTTTCTTTTGTAGTGTCTTGGAATGCATTGCTTCTATAAGCACCTTAGGAACCCATATGGTTTTTGAAATTTCTTTCTTTTTCTCAATAGGCCTTTGTGGCCTTTTGTATATCTCTTTTTCTTTTTGGATCACATTTTTATTTGTTTTTACATGTCGATTAGATGGGACATGTTGATCCTTAAATACATGTGGATTGTTTGACTCGTGACTTGTATGCTTGGCATCCAAATTGCTTGGAGAAGGAAAAAAATGTGTAGATGGATAAGAACGATATGAAGGTATTTTGGATGGATGGAAGGTGCTCGAAGATGTGTGCCTTTGTTGATCCCGCATAAGGGATGGAGGGATATAGGGACATAAAATAGATGGAAGGGGTGAAGGGGAAGGTGTGTCTTTGGATTTAACTGGGTAAATATAGGATTTATGAGGGATACCAACATCTTGAGAGTGAGTAATGTAGCCATTATAATCAAGATTTTCTTTTATATCAGGGGGTTCTAATATACCATGTTCATGAATGTCGAACCCTTTTCTTTGATAATGCATGCTTTGGAAGATCTTTTTAACAAAGGGTTTCTTCTTACTTTTGATGCTAGAGGCAAGTCCACTTTGAGGTGGAGGTGTCTTGCAAGGAATGATGGAATATTGAGGCAAACATTGAGAATTATGACAAGGGAATAAAGGGATACTTTGATCTTGACATGGAAGAGGACCATTGGATAGAGTAGGAAGGGTGTTTGACACTTCATTTTGAGTAGGACCATTTGAAAAGGTGGAAGAGGCATCATGATCTTGCTAAGGATGTGGATTAGGAATAGGATTTGGAAGGATGCTTCTCTCTTGAGATGGAAGGGGATCATCTTGGAAGAAATAGAAAGGTACAAGGGGATTATCATGGGATTCTAGGGAGGTAGGATATTTTTCAACCATTGGATGGGATTGGAGAGTTTTGGTGTCTTGATCTTGATTTATGATAGAACTCATTTCTTCATTTTTTAGATTATCCTCTTGACATGGAGCCACTTCTAAGGAAGGGGTAGTAACTTCGATATGTGATTCTTGGAAGGTGTTCATGTTTTCACATAATGGGGAAGCATTTTGGATGGGGCCTTCTAGAGTGGGTACGATTGGAATCAGAGTGCATGATGGTATAGGATCTAAGATATCTGAATCATATAAAGGATTTGTATAAAAAAATAGATTAGCTTGGATTTGTACACTTGATAGCCCTTGAGGATCAATATGGGAAGTTTCACCATTAGGTTCATTGTTTGAAGGAGATGGTATTGATTGTTGTTGAGAATTTTTAGGAGATGAAGGCATCATGGAAGAGATGGAGGCCACATATGGAGACTTGCTAGACATAGGTATATTTTTTTGATCATGCTTTGGAGTAGTGCCTTGTTTCTCTATAGATGAGTCATTAGGATCTTCAATTTCAATGATACCATTATCAAGTAGGTCTTGAATCTTATGTTTTAATTCCATGCAATTTGAAGTCTTATGTTTGTTATGTCTATGATATGCACAATGATTACTCAAAAATTCACATCCCCATATGGTCTTGTTAGGCAATATGATAAGATTATGCTCAAGAAGCTCTTTCAAAGCTGACTTAATAGATTGACCCAAAGGTGTAAACTATCTATCTAAGGGATATTTGGAAGAAATGTCTTGTTTTCTTGGTGAAGGACTCATGTGATTTTTCTTGAGATTTGGCTTTTGATTTTCAATTATTTGTTGTTCCACCTTATATAGTCATTTTATCATTCCTTGAAGTTTGTCACTGTTGATATCACGAATTTGTTTCTCAAAAGGGGTCATTGATTCATTTTGTTGAGCTTGAATGTCATATATTTCTCTCTTGAGATCTTGAATTTGTTGAGCCAAGGTAGCCATGAATGTTTATGATAGTTTTGATCTTTGACCTAGGACAATGTATGAGACTCTAGATATGGTGCAAACCCTAAAGTGCAAAGGGGGGACTATATGATATGAGTGAGATTAGGATGTGATAAGGATAAATGTAAAAATGCAATCTATGTGACATTATTGAGATGGGAATGTGCTAAAGGATTGATGAAAAATGCAATCTATATGATAGGAAAGTGGTGTGCAACTAAACCCTAAATGATATATGAGGATGTTTGATGAAAGGACTAAGGATACTCTAGGCTAGAAAATATTTGCAATGTAAGGTTTGACTTGTGCTATGATGGATAGACACAAGGATAAGTTATCAAAGAGAGGGCATGCTATGATAGGAGATGATTAACTCCAAGTAGAATACCAAATCAAAGATATTGGTAGATTCCCTAACTCAAGGAAGATGCACCTCAAGTGATAAGGGTAATTGATGATCAAAAGTTGATGTCAGACCTAAGATGAGAAATCCTAAGTGCAAGCAATGTTTTTGGTTTTTTTGGATTTTGGTATGTAAATAATAATGAAATGCTAGGACCAATGATGAAATGACCTAATGAACTTGTGCAAGGTTTAAGGTTATGTCCTAAAGTAATGATGGAAGGCTATGCAAAGATTATGGGTATGATCCAAGGGGATTATGCATGAGTTTGATCTAGGGGGGATATGCAAAGACTAGGTATGATTAAATGAGATATGCAAGGATGAAAGGTGCAACTAGGTGAAGACTATGCAAGGATCGAAGAGGGTATGGGAAACTAGAATGATGTGACTATGTGAGGACCTAAAAGATCAAAACTTCAAAAGCAATGTCTCAAGAGATTTGAAATGATTGTTTTGAGAACACAAGTTCAATGTTTCAAGGAGAATGTTGTTTTACAATGTGGATGGATACTTCAAAGCTTAGACCAAGGTTTTTGTAAAGTGTTTCAATTTCAAGTGTGGTGTTGATTATGAAATGTTCTTGTTTGTTTGTGCACACATTCAGAAAACATGGTAGACATGATGTTTGTTTGATTTTACAATAAAAACACATTCAAGCACAATCCTAAGGCTGGCCAGGACAATAGTTGTTGAATCTCACTTGAGGGGTTACCCCGAGCTACACAATTCAGAGCGGATACTTAGATGCTTGACCCCACTGGCTCCACCCTCGGCACTCACTTCTCTAGGGCAGCCAAGCATCAGTCCCCACAAAAAATCCCCATGGCAAACTTTGTATCTCTATTAAGAACCGTAAGAATGTGAGCCGCTTCAGAGGTCCGACCTCCTGCGTCAACAACTAGAAGTTTTTTGGCTTCTAACACAAATGGTGTCTAATAAGGGCATCCGTTCGAGTGGCCATACATGCGGCAGCGTACACTCCATTAAGGAAGGCTCCCAACCTATAGAGGTTGCGCTCTATAGGGTTTATGGGGAGACATGCCATCGATATGAACTAATTAGCACTCGTTGCTTATAACTTTCATCACAAACACATTTATTTATAGTGGTTCAGAAGAGCTTGGCTTTAGCCCATTCCCACTTGGGTCGTTCCCTCTCATCGAGCCTTAAGGGCTTCTCGGGAGGTAGGCCCTCTAAGAGGTAAAACAAAAAGAGCCTATTGCTCAAGACACAAAAGACACTGGTTAATTTTAAAGCACCAATTCGAAATGTGATCTAAGCTAAAAAATCAGACAATCTGTTTCAAATCACCATTTCTTCGACGTACGTCCTGCATCAAACAATGTTAGTAGTTTCAAGATATTGCCTTTGACACATGAGATTGGATGTCACAAGAGAGAACCTGCACAAACACACAAAGCAACAAAGATTAGTTCACAAAAAGAGATCAAAACACACTGACACAAAAATAAATATTAGTCTAATTAACAAAAATTTAAAATTTAATCTACTTAACAAAATAAAAATCTAAACTAACTAACAATTTAAAAATCTAATTCTAATTAACAAATTAAAAATGTAATCTAACTAACAAATTAAAACTAATCTAAAAAATTAAATAAAAATTAATCTAGTTAATTAAAAACTGTATGTGGGAAAAGTGGGCTGATAAAACTCAATATGTGAAAATATTGCTAAATACTAGTCCACACACACACACAGGACTTCTTGGTGCAAGCTATGGAGTAACGACGTATTACTCAGCTTCCCAAGGTGGGTCCCATGGTTCTCTATCTTACAATGTCCCTCAAACCAATGTTTTTGCTCTCAGATCACTGAGCAAAATGGTTTAGGGATGGCAAATGCAAGAACGAGGGATGCTTTGATGGATTTCAGTATGAAAGGTATGCTAAACTATGTATGATTTTAAAATGCAATAAACTAAATGATAAGATGACAAGGTTAGTATGAGTACTATCCTAACATGATATATTTAGTCTATGATTGAGCTAAAATGATAAAAAAAAGTATTCTAAACATGCATATTTAGATTAATTTCTATTCTAAAGAGAGGCTAAAATGATGAGCATAAAATGAGATATGAAAGCTTGAATGTATTTGAGCATAAGTGTGATACTACAAATTTGGATGATGATTCTTAAAATGGAGGAATGAGAGCTCTATTTATAGCAAAAATAGGGCAATGGATGGTCAGGATTAAAAGATTTAATCAAGGGTTGAGTTTGAAAGTTGGGGATCCATGTTTGCAATTTGCACCAATGAAATGGTGACAAGTGTCAACATAGGGTTGGGTTGAGAGAAGGGGTTGGAGACATTAAATGCCTGAGAAGACCTCATCGTTATCTAGAGGGTAAGGGTCAAGCTTAAGTTAGGTTTACCCAATGGATTAAGACTTAATCCAAGGATAAACCTTTGTGCAAATGATTAAGAGATAATCATGGTCAAAGCATTAAAGGCCTGATGAGACCCTTGGGTTGGGTGAAGGTTGAGTTAAAACAAATTCTTTAACCATGTAAGAGGGTTTGAGTTAACCATTAATGGTTATTGGAGACTTTGGGGGATTAAGTGGTTGAAAGTTGGAAGCCTTTAATGGTTATCAAAGACTTTGAGGAATTAAGTGGTTGAAGACTTGAAGCCTTTAATGGTTATCAAAGAATTTGAGGTTTTGAGAAGTGACTTCCCTTTGCTTAGGGATGTGACAAAGTTTAGAGGAGGGGTTAGGTTAATTAGAAGCGATTAGAAGATTCTAGAAGGGATTAGAAAGGGGTTTGGGATTTTGCAAGTGGATGGAAGGATAATAGGATTTAATTGAAATAAAGTAATTTAATTCAATTTGATTGCAATTTGGAGAAATTAAATAAATTAGATTTATTCAATTTAGGATAACTATTTAATTAAATTTGAATTTAATTAAAAGTGGATAGGGGGGTTTTATTGAATAAAATGATTTATTCATTAAATGGGTATAGTGTATAGTGAATTTAATTTAAATAAGTTGAGTAATTTACTTAATTAAATAGAGGAATGTGGGTAATTTAATTAAATTGGATTTAATCAAATAGAGAAATGAACATAAAATATTCATTTAGGAATATGGTCATTTTTATACGTCTACTAAAACTAATCTAAATAATAAAAGGTAAAAATTAATTAAAAATAATAATAATCTAAGAAATTAAAAACTAAATCTAATCTAAATTTAAACTAACTTAAAAACTAATCTAGTTTAATTAAAGAGCAAAAAGCTAAATTTGATTAAAAGAAAATCTAAATCTAAATTTTATTAAAATCTAAACTAAATCTTAAATCATGCAAAGAACCTTCAAACTAACAAAAAGAAGGATAGGCTTAAACGTAGGGAGAAACTTTCCCTCACGTAGTCTCTGTAGCCCACACAGGTTTTGAAATTTAAAAAAAAAAATTCTTCGAATTCAATATGTGCCAAAAACAATAAACTGATAGATAGGCCTGCAAGATTTGTATAGAATTTATTTTATTTCTTATTTTTATTTTTTTTGCTTTGGTTTTCAATGCAGCAAACTTGAACCACATGGCACATGGACTATGAAAGTTGCAGGATATTCCCAAAATGTATTTTTGAAGCAGATTTCTCTCTATACAATAGTAAAAACCAACGTATTCTTATTCCAAAAATGAAGATGCTTGCAGACTGGGCCAGATACGTGGTAACATGAATTCCCAAATTGGATTTTTGCATGCACTCAACAGGAAATTATTGCATGAAATGCTATGATTGCATAATACATGTTTTGAAAAGCACGACACTTTGTCTGAGAGGTTTCACATTAAGACTTCTAGGATTTTGTAGTGTTAGATGGAAGGAGGATTTCATGCAGGGAGTGAAGGAAACAGTGGACGGATGAGAGTAGAATGGAACGTAGGGAGAGAGAGAGGTGTGTGGGGATAGCAGCCAACTGCTAAATTGAGAATGCCTCAAACGTATTAACTTGCAACAAAATGAATTAATCTGCAAAATGTGTAAAAGATATAAATATGTATATAACGAATGTTTAATGTCTACATAGAAACAAAGTGTGTGAAACCCTTCAAGAGATGAGAAATCCAAAACACATGATCTCACAGTTTAACATGCTGGCAGGAAATGCACAAAATAGATTTGTTTCAAAACAGTTTGAGAACATGCATTTGTTTGACAATCTGTATATCAAACAAAACAAAACCAAATCAATAAAGACGAGGGTACAGTCCCACTGGGTGTGCCAATTGTAGATGGAGGAAATGGATTGAATACAAGATTCAATCTTCCAACATCCAACAATGAAGTTTTTTCTGTCAAAAATACACATGCAACTTAAAATCTAAACTAAGAACACACATGCATGTTACATAATCCACTCCATTGCACTCCTTAAACCAAGATCTTATGTAGATAATATTGCTCTCAGAAGCACACACAAGAATCTATGGTTTTTTGGAGATTCAAGATGATTGATGCAAGGAAGCCAAAGAAAATGAAATGCCAAGATGCTAAAGAATACAAACTGACAAAAGTTCGACGCATAAAGATGAGATGCTCAAATAAGAGAGAGGGGCTTGTTTAAATAGATTTTCTCTGGGTGAGTTCATGTTGTGGGATGAATATGGGATAATGCAAAATGAGTGGTATAGGGAAGATGAGTGTTAAATGGGAAATGGTAAGTGGGAGGAGGGGATATTTAAGGGTTTTATTAAATAAATAGATAAATATATATAAGGTGAATGCATGAAGGCGTATAAATGAATATGATAAATGTTTTATTTAATAAATTTAATGGATAAATGGTAATATATTAATAATAATATAATAAAATATGGAAATTATGAATAATGAATTATGGAGAAATAATAGTATAATAATAAGGACTCGCCTGATGTTCGAAGAAATTTGAAATTAAATGTAGAAAAATAATGGAATTTTTTATGTGTCTACAATCACATTAACCATGCAAGCTAGATCAATAAGCACTCCTCGAGAGCGTATGTCGTTGATTTTCCTAGTTATATATAATGGGCAATTAGGTGCTTCAATAGTCTCACTAGGATCAAATGTAATGCACAAGTCCTTAGGAGTTTCATGTTTCTCAACAAGGTTCACCACATTATTAGAATCAAGGACAACATTATTGGGAGAAAATGCAAGGTGATCAGTCTCAATCACATTAGTGGAATGAGAAGGTAAAGGATCAGTGAAAATTTGAAAGTTTTGATTAGGAGGAGCTACTGATTTGTTTCCTTTATCATTTACACCAGCCATAGATATAGTATTGTTATCAATCAAGTCTTGAATCTTACTTCTCAAAGAATAACACTTTTCAGTGTCATGACTGGGTTGACGATGGTATTGGCAAAGGGCTTTGGCATCATAAGAGGCTGGAAAAGGCTTAGTTGTATCAATTGGTTTGATAGGGGGAAGCTTAAACACATTCCTTTGTAACAATTGAGACATAATACTATGCAAAGATTCATTAATAGGAGTGAATTCTTTTCTGAAGTATTTGGACATGTTGTTCTCAAAAATGAGAAAACCAAGTTCACCTGCAATCTATCTATGAAATAACCAATCTCAATCAATGAAATTCTTCAGGGCTTGGACAACATAACATAGGATCCTAATGATCCTCCTCCACTTTAGGTTCTGCTAGACCTAGGGGGGGACACCCTTTGATGCATAAAATACAACCATTTGCAGACATATGGCATCAACAAAAGCAGATAAATCTCAAAAGGTTCAACAACAAGGAGGTTATTGTAGATGGGCTAGATCTACATTGACATCTCAACTCGATTGGAGCATGAGATAGGTGGAACATTACCACAGAACAAAAAGCAAAAGATATTCTAATTTGATTTTTTATTTTAAAAAGAAGCAAGTAACTTCTAGCTATAACAAATCAGCTCCTTAACCCAGGCATAGAGTCAATACAAAAACCACAAATGGAATCCAAGTTGCACATCAAATTCACTGAAAAAGATATCCCTGTATTAATGCCTGACATTAATACATTCTAAACTCAATCAGAGGATCATACATATCCAAACATTGACCCAAATCCAAAATGATTGTTCACAAGATTTAAACTCTTCCTTAAAAAGTACCTAAGAATACCCATTACACTCCCACTTTGAGAGGACAAACCCAAACTCCCTTAAAGAATGGATTTATTGAAAATAAGAGATGGCCTAGAGACAATCCAATGCAACTATATATATGTCTTACATATATGTGAATTGCAACTAAGAAACAATTCGTGAGATGTATCTATTCAAAGACAAAAGAATAAGAACATCAACCATTATAGCTAAGAAAATTACATGCAAAAATGGAACCCCTCTTGGAAATCTCCTTCAAAGAATTTCTCCAAAAAATTGGAACCCTTACAATGAGAAGAAACTTAGAATGAGAAGGAAGAGAGAAAATTTTTGGATTTCATCCCTGACAATGGCAACTGCCAAATCTTTTGCATTTATGGCTCACACACTTGGCCTACAGAAAATCTTCTTTTTCTGATAAGCTGAAAAATATTTCTGAAATCCCGAGGAAACTACCCTCAAGATATTTGATGTGTGCTACAATTGACTACAAAAAAGGACTCCTCATTTTGAGAGCTTTCCAATGATAGATAACACGTCTATTTCTGGGCAAAAAATAACCCACCAACCATCAATCTCTCTGCACAATAGTTATTTAATTTTAAAAATTTTCTGCACTATAGTCGGGACTATATATTTAATTTTGACTTTTTCCTTGATCCTCCTTCTGCACTCCACCATGTGGCACCCCCTGATTGGCTTTGGGGTCCCTGTCCTACCACCTCAGCATGACCTAGACTCACCACCAGAATGAAGCTCTTCTTTGTCACTGGGTTGTGATGGATACTCTAATGAGCAGTTTCCCATCACGACCTGGCAACCACCATTGGATCTTTCACACCACCATCAGATCTTCCTTGATCTTTCTCAGCTTTTACCTTGCCTGAGTGACTCCCTTCTACCGCGTGTCACTCTTTGGTTTGTCTGTGCATCCAGCTGGCCACCATCTGGGCACCACCTGTCTGCCACCTCGCCATTCACTATGTCATGGGGGATTACTAGCGAGCATCTTCATTTTGCAGTATAGCGACAACCATTGATCAACCTTCAACCTGCTTGAGTGTTAACTCGCCTGGGCTTTCTCTTATGTCTTGTGTCACCATGTGTCAACCTCTTTTCTGCACAGGCTCGCCTTGTCGCCTAATCATGATGGATACTCTAACGAGTAGTTTCCCATCGCGACCTAGCGACCACCATTGGATCACTGGGATCGCCGTTTGATCACCTCCAACCTAATCGACCTTTAACTTGCCTTAGCCACTTTTTGTTGAGTCCCACCATTTGGTTGCCATGTCATGAGGGTTAACATTTCAAGCACTTCACAACCACAGTACATCGACAACCATTGATAGTCCCATAATTTTACTCCACCATTGATCTTCCTCAGATCTGCTATTGGATCTTCTCGATTTGCATGACCCATAGCCTCTTCTTGCTAGCCTATCCCAAAATTTGGACACCTTGAGATACGTGCACATGGGGTCAATTGGGCACGAGCCACCTCTTGGCAAAAGCCCTTAAGATTTGACACTTAATATGTGTGGAGCTTTGTATTTAAATAAAAAATATTCCCTTCCCACAACCAATGTGGGATAAAGGCTTATCCTTGGCGACATTTACATGGAAGTTTCTTTGGCCTTTTAAAACCCTCTTTGGTGCCCAAGTAAAAATGTTTAACACAGGCCGATTGCATTTGCTCTGAAGTTTCTTTTACCTTCCATCTGCCACGCAAGGGATTTGGAAATACACTTGCCAAATGAATTTTATTGAAGGCTTCTTTGCTTCCCATGGTTCATAGGCATGCAAGGGGAGGATTTCTGGCTCTATTTTTCATGCCCTCAAACTAGGGGATTCAGGTTGATTCATCAGGAGGTCATTTGAAAGTGCAGAGCAGAATTTTAAAATGGGCCACTCATATTATCAAAATTTATAGGTCCCAAAAGTGGCTCTGACTGGGGATGGTTGATTGCAAGATCAACATAAGAATCTAGGATCTTTGGTAAAGAAGACCACCCAAAAATAGATCACATCTCTTCTTCTCAAAAATAGGGGTTCCTTATCCTACCCAAACAATAGGGCTTCTCTTTTTTAAATTCTTCAATGAGCTTCACTCTCCAAAACAGGGGTTCCTTAGTGAAAACCACACAACAGAAAACAAAGCAATTGTACAATAAATAATTTATTTATAAAATGGCCCCGGGCCATCAAAGCTGAAGCCAACTCTTTCCCTTATCAAAAATCTGATTCTCATCACTTGGTAATGTACACAATCTGAAGCAAACACTGATCATCAGAGAGGTGTTTGTGTTGTGACACACATCTTTCAACATACTTTTCCAGTCAGCATTATATGCATACTCATCATGAAAATAATTTTGGACCTTACTTTCATGATCAACTACTAAAACATATCCATTCTTTTCATCATCTACTACATGCAATAAATCAACATATTTAATATCCCACTCTTGAAAAAATGAATATACCTCTAGCTCAAACATATAATCTGAAATAAGATTTGAACATTCACTCATCTTTGCATGAAAAACTTCAAGATGAGGTTCAAACATACTAGCAGACAACTCATCAAAAAAGTATTTATCTTGACACATGTTACTGCTGCATGGAATGGTATCAACATCATGAACAAGTTCATTATTTACAACATCTGACATATCCAGCATCTCTTCATACAAGGGGTTAGAAATAAAATGCAAACCCCTTTTGTGAACATTATAGAAAAGCCACAGTTGGATATGATCTATATCAACATCAAATAAATCATTAGAAATTTCCCTGTTGCAAACATCATCCATTCTGTTGTCACAATCATCTTCATCTAAAAAGGAAGAAACAAAATCTAAAATAAAATTGTCTTCAACATTCCATCTATCTCAATCATAAGGATTGACACTATGACCATCATTTTCATTGGAATCATCTTGGCAAGGAATATCAACATGTATATCAGGGTAACAATGAACTTCAACAGTTTCATCATTGTTGATGGCATATGAGCAATTATCCACATCTTCACAAGAAATAAGCTCTTCATCAGCATATGCAGAAATGTTTTAAGGATTATGCACATCAATATTCATGTCAACAAAAGAATTACTACTGTCTTCAGTTGTATCTTCATGACTATGGTTCTCACATTCTTTTGTTGATAATTTCTTGTCATAAGACTTCTCTTCAGCCTCTACTGAAACATGGTGAGTATTTGCAATTTCCTTCATGTCATCATTAATTGATGCATTCAGTTTTTCAATCCTTTCAAGAAGAGTTTCACGCCATTGTTCAACACTTTCATGTTTACCATGATATACATTAGTAACATGTAAAGACCACTCCTCATCACCATCATTGTCTTCATCATCATCATCCTTATGAGATGCATGATTAACTTCATCAGATGAATTCCCAACATGTTCACTTAAATTTTCACATTGTAGAAGGTCTTCATTCATAACTCTAAGGCTCTCCAACATTTGAACTTTCTTGTCCACAAATTCAAGAGCTTCTCTAAGACATTCTTTATAAATATGTTCATCAATGTGGGTTGTATTTTCATTGCAATCATGTATACCTTTAAAATATTCTGAATTAATTTTGTGCTCAACTTTCATATCAGAAAGATCATCAATATGATTACATGAAGTGAAATCTGAAAATACTCTCACTTCATCTTCAACACAATTTGCATTATCAATATCTATATGAGGATCAACCATTGTTTGCACCAAACAACTCTGATTTTCATCCGAAACTAAATTAATGGCATTGCCAGCATGAGTATGAATACCAAAGCTCTAAACATTGCTTCTCACTTCACACTTAATTGCAGCATTACAAACATTATGACAGCGGACATCGACAGATTAAAAACCCTTTAGGAATACCATATTTTAAGTTTTTCTCTATGTCCATGGCTATCACAAAAGCTTGATGTAATGTCTTTGGCTCTTTATCCCTCAACCTGTAACTCATATTACTTCCAAAGGCATCCAAATAAATCACTAAAGACACTTCCTTCATCATTTAGTCTATACCCTTGAGGGATCTCAGCCAGTGCTTTGAAAAATCTGGCATTGAAGGCTGACACTAATTCACCTTCCTCAACTCTAATCTCCACTAGCTTTCTCAGCATATCATTAAAGTTTAATCTCTCAGCAAATTGCAAGCTAGTAACTGAGAGATTAGAATCAAGTAACTCGAAGCTTCCTACATAAATGAGAACCAAATCCTGACATCTCCTTTCAAGCTACGCACAAACAACTTCATGCAAATATCCTCATGGTAGATATCATAGTCACTCATTAAACCAACAAAGTTTTGCACATGCATTCTTGCTAATTGTTTCTGGTCCCTATTAAACAATGGTAAGTGTTTCCTAATGTCACTTGGAATCTGATTCGGGTAACCAGGTATGCCATCAAAACAAAATGGCACATAACCTTTAATAGAGAAATTTGTACAACAATCCATTACTAGCTGCAACCTTGCTTAAATACATTCACTATTTTCAACCAATAAGAATTATTGCAGATAGATTCTATCTTCCCTGTTATTCAAAATACTTCAACCATGCTTCTAAGCTGATAAGAGCATGCAACCTAACTTATTATTTTTCCTTCTTAGTGCTGAAACTCACTTGGTAAGGAACAAAATTTCTTACAATCTTTAATACCAATTTTGGCAAATACCTGCATATTGCAGCTGCTGTTTTGATATTTGGTGAGATCTTTCAAAGACCTTCTAACATTGTACATTGATCTTCATACAGAGTTTCCACCTCCTTCTTGGAGGAAAGTATCTTCAATAAATTTCATATTTCCCCAACAGAGTCGCCATTTTTGTTGTTCTAAAAAATGAGAAAACTAAGTTCACCTGCAATATATCTATGAAATAGCCAATCTCAATCAATGAAATGCTTCAGGGCTTGGACAACATAGCATAGGATCCTAATGATCCTCCTCCACTTTAGGTTCTGCTAGACCTAGGGGGGACACCCTTTGATGCATAAAATACAACCAGTTATAGACACATGGCATCAACAAAAGCAGATGAATCTCAAAAGGCTCAACAACAAGGAGGTTACTGCAGATGGGCTAGATCTAAATTGACATCTCAACTAGATTGGAGCATCATATAGGTGGAACATTACCACAGAACATAAAGAAAAAGATATTCTGATTTGATTTTTTTTTTAAAAAGAAGCAAGTAACTTCTAGCTATAATAGATCAGTGCCTTAACCCGAGCATAGAGTGAATATAAAAACCACAAATGGAATCCAAGATGCACATCAGGTTCACTGAAAAAAGATATCCTTGTATTAATGTCTGACATTAATACATTCTAAAACTAATCAGAGGATCATACATATCCAAACATTGACCCAAATCCAAAATGATTGTTCACAGAATTTAAACTCTTCCTTAAAGAGTACCTAAGAACACCCATTACACTCCCACTTTGAGAGGACAAACCTAAACTCCCTTAAATATTGGATTTATTGAAAATAAGAGAAGGCCTAGAGACAATCCAATGCAATTGTATATATGCCTTACATATATGTGACCTACAACTAAGAAACAATATGTGAGATGTATCTATTCAAGGACAGAAGAATAAGAACATCAACCATTACAGCGAAGAAAATTACATGCAAAAATGGAACCCCTCTTAGAAATCTCCTTCGAAGAATTTCTCCAAAAAACTGGAACCCTTACAGTGAGAAGAAAATCAAAATAAGAAGGAAGAGAGAAGAATTTCAGATTTCATCCCTGACAATGGCAACTACCAAATCTTCTACATTTATGGCTCACACACTTGGCCTGCAGAAAATCTTCTCTTTCTGACAAGCTGAAAAATATTTCTGAAATCTCAAGGAAAGTGCCCTCAAGATATTTGATGTGTGCTACAAATAACTGCAAAAAAGGACTCCTCATTCCAAGAGATTTCCAACAATATATAACACATCTATATCTAGGAAAAAAAAAACCTGTCAGCCATCAATCTCTCTGCACAATAGTCATTTAATTTTTTGAATTTTCTGCACTATATCTGGGACTATATATTTAATTTTGACTTTTTCCTTGATCCTCCTTCTGCACTCCGCTAAGTGGCACCCCCTGATTGGCTTCAGGGTCCCTCTCCTGCCATCTTAGCATGGCCTGGACTCACCATCGGAATGAAGCTCTTCTTTGTTGCTGGATCGCGATGGATGCTCTAACGAGCAGTTTCCCATCGCGACCTAGCGACCATCATTGGATCTTTCACACCACTGTAGGATCTTCCTTGATCTTGCTCAACTTTTACCTTGCCTAAGTGGCTCCCTTATGCCACATGTCACTCTTTGGTTTGTCTACACATCCTACTGGCCACCATCTGGGCGCCACCTGTCTGCCACCTCACTAGTCGCTATGTTGTGGGGGATAACTAGCGAGCATCTTCATCTTGTAGTATAGCGACGGTCATTGTTTCACCTTCAACCCACTTGATTGTTAACTAACCTGGGATTTGTCTTCTTCTATGTGTCACCACGTGCCAACCTCTTTTCTACATGGGCCCACCTTGTTGCCTAGTCATGATGGATACTCTAACGAGCAGATTCCCATCATGACCTAGTGACCACCGTTGGATCACTGTGATCATTGTCCGATCACCTCCAACCTACTTTGCCTTTAACTTGCCTTAGCCGCTTTCTTGTTGAGTCCCACCATTTGGTCGCCATGTTGTGAGGGTTAACTTTTTAGGCACTTCACAATCACAATACAACGATAGCCATTGATAGTCCTAGAATTTTACTCCACCATTGATCTTCCTCAAATCTGCCATTAGATCTTCTCAATTTGCATGACCCTTAGCTTCTTCTCGCCATCCTATCCCAAAATTTGGACACATTGAGATGTGCACATGTGGGGTCCACTGAGCCATGATCCACCTCTTGCCAAAAGCCCTTAAGCTTTGACACTTAATATGTGTGGGGCTTTGTATTTAAATACAAAATAGTCCCTTCCCACAACCAATGTGGGATAAAGGTTTATGTCTAGCGATATTTACATGGAAGTTTCTCTGGCCTTTTAAAACCCTCTTTGGCACCCAAGTAAAAATTCTTAACACAGGCCGATTGCATTTGCTCTAAAGTTTCTTTTACCTTCCATCTGCCACATAGGGGATTTGGCAATACACTTTCCAAATGAGTTTGCTTGAAGGCTTCTTTGCTTCCCATTTTTCACAAGCATGCAAGAGGAGGATTGTTGGCTCTATTTTTCATGCCCTCAAACCAGGCAATTCAGGTTGATTCATCAGGAGGTCATTTGAAAGTGTAGAGGAAAATTTTTAAATGGGTCACTCAAATTATCAAAATTTTATAGGTCTCAACAGGACAAAGGAGGCACACCTGTTGTGGCTACCACTTGAGTGTTGTTGTTATCCTTGAATTTGATGAATCTCTTATTCGGTTTGAACTTTGCAAAAGGTTGTTGAGCACTTTTACTTTTATCATTTGGAGCTATTGAAGATGATGATTGTTCCAATTGACTCACCATAAGATGATAGTTGTGAAGTAATGTGCACAAGTATGTAAAGGAAGTAAACTAAAAAAAGAGAAGTTTATCCCTAATATCTTTTTGCAAACTAGCAATTTTTTTTTTGAATATCTTGATTAGGCATGGGAAAAGAAATTTGAGAGTACAAATTCTTATATCTACCAGTAAAATTAGTCACTTTTTATTTCACACCTTGCTTACAATGCATGAAATCAGTCAAAGTGATCTTAGGACCAATATTATTGTGAAATTGTTGAATGAAAGCATTAGCCAATTGTTGAAAAGAAGTAATAGAATAAGGTGGAAAATAACAATACCATTGCAAAGATTTATTCCTAATTGTTCTAGTAAATAATTTAGCCAACAATATTTGGTCATGAGAAAAGTCACTACACAAAATTTAAATGAAATGTTTAACATGAGTCAAGTGATCACCTTTTCCATTATAAATCTCCAATTGAGGAACTTCCACATTTCTAGGAGGGACAACTCAAACAATGTCATTGGATAATGGGCTCGCTACATCAAATGTGGGAACATTATACTTAGATTGATTCATAGAAGCTATTTGTTGTAGGAAGACACTGTTTGGGATAGACTATTGATGGTAGCTTCTGTAGAAGGATTGAAATTGGACATGTTGGATTGAGGAGTAACATTGTTGAATCAAGGAAAGGGTTGAGAATAAGGAGGTGGAACACTATGATAGGTAGGTATGAGAGAGGATTGGGTAACAAATGGAAGACTCATGGTAGGAGGAATGAAAGAAGAGGAGTTGACCCCTTGAATAATATTTGTAGGTATAAGAGAAGATTGGGTAACAAATGGAAGATTCATAGTAGGAGGAATGAAAGAAGATGAGTTTCCCCCTTGACTAACATTTGTAGGTATGACATTTTGTGTAGAGGTAGCCATGATGCTTGATGTAAATGTGGGAACACTAGCCATGGGATTAGTCAAAGGAATGAAATGATTAACTTGAATAGGAGGTTGTGTATAACCTAGGGCTTAAGCACAACTCTTTATGGGGCATAATATTAGAATCAACAATATGAGAAATATCACACAAGATATCAACACCAAGTTTATCACTTTGAACCATTCTTTTTAATTCTCCAATCAATGGGAGAGAGTCACTTTTTGGGTATTGTTGACTCATCCATTGTTGAAGATTTTTAAATTCATTGTCAATCTTCTCCAATTGGTCAACGAAAACCCTAGGATAGGATTCCTCCCTATCATAAGAATTATCTAAAGAATGAGCATAGATGGGGAGATTTGTAGGATTGGAAGAATCGCCAATATTCTCATGGAAAAAGTTATCCAAATTAGGCTCCATTTCCTTGAAAATTAAACCTTGGGAAGCCTTAATTCTACAACTTCTTCTCATGGGGACACTATAGGTTGGACTAATAGTAGTAAAACTCATGCACTAAGGGAGGGAAATTGAAAATTTGAAATTTGAAATTTGAATTTTTGAATCTAAATTGCAAAATAATTAAATAATGCAAAAATTTAGGAAAAATGATTATTCAATCAAATGAAGAAATTGATTAAAAGCACACAGAGAAATAATGCAACATCTTAGGAAATTCAATTTTAAAATTAGAGCTGTGCTATAATAACCTCTTAATTTAAATTTAAAATTAGGGTTGAAAATGACCTCTTAATTTTAAAATTTAAATTGTAAATTATGATGTTGAAACCCCAACTTTGTTTTCGACTTTAAACTGACGTAAAATCAATATAATTTCACAAATCTCTGGATTTGAACAGTAAAATACCACCAAAACAAGCTCTCAAAATTCGGGGAGAAAAAGTCAAGACCAAGAGGTTGCCTCTTGGTCCGACCAACTTTTTGCCCAATTTTTGGGGAAGCAAGATATTGTGATTCCAAAGCGAAATCCAGAAGTATGTGGAAATCCAAGATGTCTAGATGTGCGAAATTAGGCCTTAAAGGTCAAAATAGGACATAACTAGGGTATTTAATGAAATGATTAATTGAAAGAATAAAATAAAAAAAGGGCACACTTAGGGTTAAGGGCTCACTTTTATTATGTGAAGGATAAAAGAAGACATCAGATTTAGTTAAATTAATTAATTAAATGCTTAAAGGAAACTTGAAAAATTGGAAAATGCACAAGATTAACTTAAAATTAAAAATTAGGGTTTGTTGTATTAACCATTTAATTTTAAAATTTAATTTTTTTTCAAGATTGTGATTTTGAATTTTGATTTAAATTAACAACCAAATGTGAAGAGGGAAATTCAAAATTTAAACAATCCACAAGATGAAAGTTTAAATTAAAAATTAAGGGTTCTGAAATCAACCACTTAATTTTAAAATTTTGATTGAAATTTGAATATTTAGATGAAAATTTGAAATGTAAAATTGAAGAGCATTTAGATTTGAAACAATAAACCAAAATCATGCAATTCACAAGCTCAATTTTGAAAAAAAAAATAGGGTTTTTTTAGTGAAATTAACCTCTAAATTTTAAAAATTTGCATGGAAATCAAACTTGTAAATGAAAATTTGAATTTTAAATTGCATACACACTCAGATCTGAAAACAAAAATCAGAAGTAAGTATAGGACACGTCGAGTTCGCCAAAATGTAAGGGGGAAAATTTTGATTTGGCAATTTGCAACATAGAAGGAGAAATCACCAAATCAATTTTCACTTTGATGGGATATGGCCTTTACATTCAAAAGAGGGGAGGAAACCACTAGATTCAATCACAAATTAGATAAGGATTGAATACTTAGTGGATTGATAGATTATGATGTGCTTTTCCCTCTTTTGTAAGTTGAAATGATGATTTAGGGTTAAGTGCTAAAATTGAAGACAAATTTGAGAAAATACTAAGCTACAGATGCAGGATTCAGTCGTGCACCGAGATTTGAGAAATATAAGTTGATTCGGATATTCCTTGTGAAAACTGCTCAAAATAGTAGGGACCGTGGCACTGCCTCTTGGTCCTCTGAACTTTTCGCGCGTCAAAAAGGGTTGTTTTGTCTCTGCAAATAAAGATTAATTCTAGAAGAGCAATTGTACACTTGTTTCTTGCACACAAAAAGAAGGGGGAAAAGGTTGGGAATAGGGGCTTTTCTTTGGTCAAACCCTGGTTTTAGAATTAACCATGAAATTGAGGTAAATGTAAATGAAATGAATGAAAGGAAATGGTATCCTTTTGAGGGAGATGCTGAATTATGATTAAAATTGAAATGATTATACCTCCCTGTGAAGTTTTTCTTGCCTCCACATGGAATTAGGGTTTCATGAAATAGGATGTTGATCTCCACTTCAATTCTTGAATCTTGACTCTAATGGTGCTCCAAAGCTTGAAGGAAGACTGAAAATACTCAATTTCTCTTGAATCTTGCTTCATTGTTTGATATCGTATGTGTGCTCTTTCTAATTGATGGATGTTTAAATGAGAGGGGAAATCCTCTTTATATACTTTCCTATCAGATTGATTGACTAATTTTCCAACATAGGCCGACACAGAGACATAAATCCCACTCAAATTTGAGTTGGGAGAGAGGATTCAAATTAGATCCCATTTAGGGAGGACCATGGTGCCACACCCTGGTCTTGCCCTATTTTGGGGTAGGATCAAGGTGCAAACTAAGTGCAAGGTCAAAAATATTCGCATTTGTGATGTGCAAGAGAATAATCAGGCCAAGGGGTGCAAACACTAATGCGAAGACCTAAATGTGGTCGAAAATTACAAGGGGTGTAATTTTAGGACACTAGACCATCATGTGTGATAATACTAATGCCATAAAAATTTAAAAGAATCTAGTAAAGCATTCAAGAACTAAACATATCTGAATTCAGTATCATTTCTTAAGAGAGAAGGTTGCAAAAAAATAATTTAGCTTGGAGTATGTTTCTACAAAAGAACAGGTTGTAGACATCTTTACTAAAGCGTTGGAAAAGGATACCTTTGAGTATCTGTAGCAAAAATTAGGGCTCACTTCCCCCCCTTTCTCCAACTAGATGAATAGATGAGGTGCATCTTTCCAATGGGAAATTCAAGGCTTATTCTTTATCTCTTGGACTAATCTTGTTGTTCCTCTCAGGGGGAGTAGTGGAGTATGTAGTTTCCTGGTTGCAGGAAAGTAGTTGCAAGGATTGGTTTTTCATGTTGAGTTGTGTCCTTTATCCTTGATGTCAAAGAGGGAGAGAGGTCAATAGGATATTAATGTAGTATGTTCCTTGTTGTTGGTGGCACAAGTTTTTCCATCAATGATAAAGGGGGAGATTGTTTAAAATGAGTTGTGTTGTCATTGATGTCAAACATGTTGTTCTGAATGGAGATCGGTCTGTATATGGTCTTAAACTAATTAAAGTTTCTTTGTCTCATGTTTCTATTGAGTCTATGTTGTTGTTGATTTCGATAAAAGGAATTGGTTTTCTGTAGTGTTTATTTCTTAGTGAATATGTATGGCGTGTATGCAAAAAGTTATAGTTGTGGTAGGTTCAATATGTAGGAAAGAGTATTTAATATCCCAATGGAAGAATATCTTATTTTCCTCTGGAATGTGAAGAGTATGGTGTGTGGATTTGGATATAATGTTAATATTTTGTGAGTAGTGTACTATCAAGTTTATGGGTCCTCTAATTTCTCAGATTATGAGATTAGTTGTTGCTACTTTCTAATTGTAAGAGTGTCTGTCAAACTGGCTCAAAATATGGTTGGTGGCTTTAGAATATGTGAATTCAAGTGGTGTGGTTTTGAGGACATGTTTATTTGGTTCATACAATATTCTAGTTTAATTCTCTGGTGGTATTTCTATTGTGTGAGTTATGTTGGTCTATACTTTGTATGTTCAGTTGGGTTATGTTTTCAGTGTGCCTAGTTAGATTATCTTGTTTGGATCATACTTTTTGGTCTGGATATGTTGAACACAAATGAACCACTGAGAGAAGGGAGGGGGTGAATAAGTGGTAATTAAAAACTTGAACTTTCTAAATGATCTAATCTTTAATAACAAAAATCAAGATACTATAAGAAAAGTTATTAAACACATTTTCACACACACAAGGTAAGCACACAATACAAGATATATGAGGAAAACCCACAGTGGGGAAAAATATCAGTGAGAAATGCTACTAGAGACTACTTCTCTAATCAAGCCTCACAATGAAAATATTTTATTACACATTTATGGGCACCAACCCAAAGGAGCACCAAGTCCCTATCTGAGCACCAACTTAGATGATTACAAATATGTAAATGTTCAATTACAAATATGCACCTTGTTACAAATGAATTTTTTTATAACACAATTTCTTTTTGCACTTGAGATTGACTTGATTTTCCTCTTCTCTCAATCTCTATCTTTTTCTCTTTGATCTCTACTATCAATCCCAACTCTTTGATATGTTTTCTGAAAACTCATCTTTCTCTATCTCTTGGTCTCTATTCTCTAGTCTTTGGTCTCTACTTTTCATGTCAACTCTCTTCTCTCCGTTTTAAATCTCTTTTCTTTTTTCCTTCTATTTATCTCTGCATGACAATATCTAATTTCTCCCTAATACAATTCTCTTTTAATTTCTTCTGCATTCTATCTTCTAGTCTCTACTTTTTTCTTTTTTTCTCCTTTCAAACACAACCCTCTCTTCTCTCAAATTATCCACCTACCCCCCTTACTACACTTAGTAGTCATCTCTATACATCGAAGACTTTTCCCTCCAAAAATAATTTAAAAGTACTTCTTGAGCCTCTAAAAAATCCAATCTATAGGTTGTTTGGCGGCCATCATTAATTGCACCATCTTCCATCTTTGGATCAACCTCTAAGTTCAAATTACTACAATTAGTAATCTTCACATGTCCTGTGTCTTAATGTCTTGTCGACTATAGATTCTTTGATATTCTCATGGCTATGATATCTCTTTGACAGAAGATCTCCAGATCTTTTGGAGCCACTCAACGGTCTGCAACTAGTTCTCCATTAAATGCAACCATCTCTCATCTCTACCTGCGATCATTTCAGATTGGACTAAAAACTACTACATCTAGTGTGCCCAAGCAACTAATCTCTATTAGCAATACCTCTCCTTTCATGTAGATGGAAATTGACTTGTTCCATACACTCCACATCCTCAACATATCCTTCTATGTCAATGGGTCAACCTTGGTCAAATGTCCACGTGGAGCCACTTCTGAGTTGGCATTGGATGAACATCTCATTTTTCTTTGTATTTCAAAATATACCTGTGGGATGGTGGGATTAAACACCTTCTTCTAGTTCATTATCCCACGAGATCATCTTACATCATATTTCTTTCTTGCGGGCTGGCGGGATACCAACTCTTCATTGTGGTTATTACTCATGCAAAGTATTTCTTCTCCATTATTCTTCGCTATGGGACAATGAGGTACGGTTTGATTAACCCTTTCTATTAGCGATATTTCGTCAAGACTTCCCATGTGTCATAGTCAAAAAGAACCATGTCGCTATAGTCCCAAAGGGTCAACAAGAAGCAAATTGATTTCTATCAAAAGGTTGTCACACCGTTAAAGAAACATTATTGGCAAGACACATTCAATGTCACATTGAAAAGATTTATATTACTATAGATCCAAGGGTGGAGTCCACTATTAGAGATCGAGGATCAAGTGGAACGAGACTCGATGACTTCAAAAAACTAGTGGAAACATTTCCATTTGAGAGTGATTAATTGATAAAGTAAGGTCATATTGAATAACACATATTGTCGGCAAGACACCTAATACATCACAATGAAAAGGATCAGGTCAATGTAGCACCAAAGGCCACCCAAAACCAAAAATTATTTTGTCAAAAAGAGAATTCTCACTGAAAGGAAACATGTCGATGAGACACTTCAAAGGTCACATCGAACTCGACATGACACAAGGGATCTACAATGACTGAACTAGGTCTAACCAAAATGCAAGGTCACATCGACAAAGGAACAAGATCGAAAAGACAAGTCAAATGTTTCATCAAAGTGGGGAAATCAATATGACACAAAGGATCCACAAATCCCAAAAAGGAGTCTCATCGACAAGAAAATTCACACTGAAGAAGACATCGTATTAGCAAGACAGTTGACTGCTTCCATCAGAGAGTTGCGTAATTGGGCACCTTAGGAAACATGGAATGACAAAAAGTATGGGTGCAAAAGTCCTAAAAGTGTGAATGGCTGATAAAGAAAGAGTTCGAACTGAAAGTCATCAAGATACATTTGAAGTCTCACCAAAATAGGGATATTGATATAATATTGGGTAATGTCAAAGGCTAACAAAGGTCCCATCAAAAGGTCGAATCACACCAAAATGAAGGGGTATCGAGGAGACTCAAGGATCTCTCACTGAAAAGCTTCATCACTTTGGATTTTCAACAACACTCTTTTGAATCTTGATTGACAAGACTCGATGGATCTACAAAGAGGTCACAACATCTTGCTGAAGTGGAATCTCTCAGTGATAAACACGGGATCACACTGTAAGGTCAACATAAACAAGGTACCATGCATTTATGTCAAATATAAATCAACATGAATCTGAACTAACATTTCTCCAACTCAAACCAGCATAAATATGAGCTAACACTTTTGCAACTTATCTCCCCTTGCATACTTAACCAGATTGGCTCTACCAACCTGAATTGATTTTATCTTCATCAACACCACTTTAGCCAATATAATCTACCTTTGGGACATGCATCATCCAAACATCTTTGTCCAATATTACCTCCACTTCAGAGAACTCATCATTGCTCAAATTTGCCTACTTGAGACCACAACATCTAAACCAAACCTGTTCTTCATTTGGGGCATGTACCATGTTACATCTATGTATCTATGTCCAATGGATGACTCTACATCTATGTCCAGTGCATCTTCTCAATTGTTGATATCATTGAAAATATATTTCCAACATGATATGCATTGGAGGTTGAGTTATAATATTGTTACAGGTATCATTATGGTGTGTGAAGAACTATGTTTGCATTGGAAGGTATAATTTAGGTGGACTGGCTACTGAGTTTTATTGTTTATTTATATATTACATTTGGTATCAAATTTAGAGGATGTGTTAGCATGTGCAATTCATCAGATTATGCTTAGAAGGTTGTGTTGTGATGGATCTGGGTACCCTTTATCTCTTGGAGTGGACTGCATTGAGTGTGTTTGGTTTGGGTGGCCTATTTTATGTAATATTATATACTTTGCTTGTGGCTGACCCTTAACTAGGTTTTTAATGATATAAATTGTATTTAATGAGTGTTGATGTATGAGTTGAGACATAAAATGTGTGTGAATTTATGGGAATTAAAAGTAAATGATGTGTAATTAGATTTGGTACTGTAGATATGCAAAAGTTTGTTTGTGAAGTGCTTTGATGATGATATATTTAGTGTGATAGTTCTCTAAGATAGTGGTTGATGTTAGATGTGTTTGTCATGATATTGGTCACTTGACATAGTGGCTCGAAGGTAATTTCATGATTAGGATATTCTTTTCATTTCAGTTCTCCTATTCTTTTAGTTGTCAAAAGAAAGTGAGTCTCTTGACAACTCTCTATATCTTGTGCTAAAGTAATGATTTTTAGTTGTGTAAGTCATTGCATTTTTACCTAAGGCTGTGCACCCTAGCCTTGCAAGTCCATCAAGTGTATATTTCTCCTTGGTAGTGAGCCTAAAAAATTGTAATTAATTTTAATTATATTGTGAGTGTGTTTCTCACCATGGTTTTTACCTATTGGGTTTTGCACATATACAGGGTTTCATGTGTTGATGGTTGATGTTTTCAATATTGCTATAGAATAGTTAAAAGTTGCTTAAAGTTTGATAGATAAGTATTGTAGAATATTCAAGACTAATTCACCCCCCATCTTAGTCCTACCATGGGTTCAACATAAGTACTATCCAAAATTACCCTAAACTAACTATTGTCATGAGGATTTACACCCGAACTACTCTGAAGTTGTGGGTATCTTATCAGGAGAGTATACCTCTGGATTATAGGTTGAATTCCTATTTGATCACCTAATATTAACTTAAATCTGACCTAAGAAAAGGGGTACGAAGATATGCACAAAAATGAAAATCAGACTACTAAGGTGATCCACCAATGGTAAAAATGATTCAAAATGCTTTCAAACTCACAAAAATCTCAAATATTGAAATTGTGCAATCTCACAACTTTGTTATTTATGCCTGCAAAAATGACTCTTATGAAAGGCTCTTTCTAATGTATACAAAAAGGAGAACAATGAGGTTCTCATAGTTTTGATCCAAAAGAATGAAAACACTAACACGAACATGCACTATGACATAACACTCTCAGCATTCAACATTGAAGGAATCTGATAAAATAAAGGATAACACAATATTTTACCATAAAACACACAAACAACACTTGAAAACCAATAAATGATAAGAAGGAGAACAAACTTCTTTATTGAGAAATAGGAGCTATCTACATTCCAAATCTATAAAACTGCTTAAAAAATCTGAACATTACTCATGAGAAATGAGTTACAAGATTATGAATATCTACTGCTACACAAGTACAAAAATATAGAACTAAAAAAAAATGAGTGACAAATAGTCACTTATACAAAAAGCTTCCCAAAATTTAAATTTAAATTTTGGCTCCAAGAATGATGTGTTGTCACAACTCTAAGCCTCTCCTCAAAATTAAGACCTAATTGAAAGATCACTTCTCTCAAACTGCAAAAAGAGAAGTGAAAAAGAACACAAACTCTTTGACGCGGATGCAACTGAAATCCCTCAAAATTAGGGATGCAACTAAAAGAATCTAGCAGTTAAACCCCTCAAAACCCTCCTTGACTAAAACTTATCCCCCTAGGACTCTCTAACTGAAGCTAAAGTGCCTATTAGGTGGCTAAAATTCCTAATTTCACTCCCTCATGTGTTGACACAATTCCAATCAACTCCATGATTTATGCATTACAACTCCAAAAGAAATTAAGCCTACAATTTGACTTAAGCTTTGCATCTAAATGTATCACCTATTATGCTTTAATAAATAACATTTTTTAAAGTGATTTATAATATCACTTTAACAAAGCTTTACACTGTTGAAACAAAATAATACACAAAATCTTTTAACCCAAAAACCCTAAAAATCCTAAGTTAACTATTCCTAAGCCAAGTGTGGAACTAACACTAAAAACTAATTATAAAAGAAACAACCACGACTTAGAAATAAAATCTTATGAACAAAAAGGCAAAAAGCCTTATACTTCTATTGGGCATATTTAGGGTTTCAAACACTAATGTAAGGAAAAACATGAAAACAATATATCTTTTTATTTTGAACTTTGCATTGCTTGAGGGTGCCACCATGGAAGATTAGGGTTTGAATTTCAAGAAAGGTTCTGCTGGAAATAATTCATAACCACCATTGTTGATGATTTGGTGAAGATTCGGCACATGGAAATACATGGCAAGACATCTCTGTGCATTTAATGACTCTTCATCTCCCTGACTATTAGGGTTATATTTGGCCATTGATGAGGGTTTACTGTGAATGATTTATGATGCCACTACTATAGAAGTCTATTCAAATATTTTTGGCAGGTTCACCCTTCACTTCGCACATTAGCATTTCTTTCTAACTTCCTGATAGTGAATATTATCACTATTTTTTCACACCACTGTGTATGTGTGATATTGACCACTGTGCCTTCATTGTATTTTGGTATGAATAAACTATCTTTTACTAATGAATCCATTCCTCCTAGTATATTTGATGTATCACATCATATCTTTTGTCACTATGTTTGGATAGTTTTTATAAGGTTTGTGAAATCCATGACTGCTGCTAGGGCTTTCGAGTTGCACTACTAAAGATTCTTCACTATCTTTTGTTCTTTCTGGGTATTTCATGGCTATTTCTATAAGGGTGTTTTGCAAATCTTTGTTTTGATTAAACCCTCTAACGATCAACAAGCTTTTCTCCAGCTGTGAAATTCCTCTATCCATGTGCTTACACTACTAATATCTTTGTATCTTGTAAGAATTATATAAAGGCTTTAATCTCCTCATATTGACAATGATTTCTTGGGGTTTTGGCTGTAGATGCTGCTTTTGACTATGCTTATCATATCCTACCTCTACCCCTCAGGAGAACTATGACTTTTTCCTTATAGTCTGTCTATGGTTATGATGTGCATCTCTTTAGCTTTCTTTGTCGAAATGTCTTTATTGGTTGCCTCACACTGGTAATATATGACAATGATAAGCCATTTGTATTTACTTTTTTTCTTGAAATCTTCTCCAACCTCTTGTCTTCCCATTCACAAGTTTAGAGATACACAAAGTTGATGCTCTTCATGAATGAAAATTTTACATATAAATCTGTGGACACTATATTAGATGATCAAGCAGCTACAACTCTCATTAATGGAACCTTTCCCTTGAAATGATTTCATTTTTAGACTAGTACAAAGGACTCCTTTATCTATCACAATATATTGGGATTGCTTAAGATTCCTTCAGATTTAAAATTGTCTTGTACTTATAAAGTCTGCAAACTATGTTAAGAAATTGAACATTCTCAGATAGGTCATGATTGTATTCACATTTATTTTCATTATTGGAATTGCCTTGATACTGTCTTTTGATCACTTTGAATATAACTATGTCTTTTGTAATTCTTTAACTATCATGATTTTCCATTCTTACTGATATTCATGTTTGAATATTTATCATTATTTTCTACAACTTCTTTGGGATTGTCACAACAGTGACTGGCTGCTTTAAATTTGCTTCAAGTCTACTCATAAGCTGATCATTTATTTTGCTCACTGTCCATTGTCCTAAGTGGACTATCTTAATACTTTGTGAATGATCCATGGATTTGTCCTCAATGATATTGATTATTGGACTGTAGTATCTTAGATTTTATGAATGCTAATCATTATTTGTCTCTTTATTGTACTAATGGCTTCTATAGGTATCCTTGACTGTAAATGTGCCTTGTGACAACATCTTATTGATATTAATGTTTCTATATTTCTTTCTAGCATTGTGTAGGTATCATTGTTTTGACTTTGTCGGCAATATCTTCCTTTGATAAAGATTTCTGTCTTGCTGATAATCTTTGTGCTACTGTCAAAATTGATCCCTTTGATTTGATGGATACTCATTCACTTCTTTATAATAACGAATATCACTGTATGTTTGCAAATTGATTCTCCAAGTCCATGACATGGACAGTGATTTTATTGAAGCTTTTGACTATTGTTGCTCCATTCTGTCATGCCCAAAATTTAGGGCAAAACACAACCGACAATTTTTTTTTTTTAAACGCATAATATCATGCATTCATTCACTTTAAATAGTTGTGACAACTTATCAAGTTGTTCCAAACGAAATCTTAATTGGTATTAAATACTAACATGCCAATTATGATAATTTCATTTATCAAGCGAAGCAAATAAGTTTCATGAGGGAGCTAATAAATTCTCTCGAAAGTCCCTTTCTTCTCAGTTGCATCTTATTAATACTTAAATAGATTCATTTCTGCTAAATAATCTTTAATAAGTTTACTTGGTTCGACATCAATTGTTTAATACATATCAAGCTCCCATCATTCTGTTAATACACCCTTTTTATTAATTTAATTTAACTGCGGGGTGCTGAATTGGGTTAATTTTATCATCACATCAAATTTAGTCAAATGATTGATTTAATTAATCACTCTCTAAGAAGTTGTCGAAGATCTAATTAGTCTCCAACTGGAGCCCTTCGATTGATTTAGGAACTAGCTAAATTAGTCCAAGCACCTAGTTTTATAGATGTCTATATTTTATTTTACCTAATTAAAATGTAGTGTATATTAATCGACTAAAAGGGTCAATTAAACCCATAGCAAACATCGTTCTATAGGATTAAATCTCTAGAACTTATATTTTTGTTGGTCTGAAAGTATTTCCTCTCAGCTATAACCGACTTACCAAATTTGACCTAAAACTCCTTAGGAGATTTAACTTCCTAAGTAATTCAAATTTTAAATTTTTTTTTTTTAAATATATATAGTTTATTTAAATATTTAGATTATTTAAATATTTAATCTACATTTTGCCCTTTTTCGTTATATTTACCAGCTTATTTAACAATTTATAAAAATATGAACTTTTTAAAATAAACCATCATATTATGGCCAATTTATACATTCTTTTTAATAACCACATATATATATATATATATATATATATATATATATATATATATATATATATATATATATATATATATATATATATATATTTATTTATTTATTTATTTCCTATTTTAAACAACTCCATATCACTTATCCTGTATATTAAAAAAAAAAAAAATAGAAACCGTAATCTTTTTTTTTAAAATCATTATAAATGGCCCCATTATTTATTTTCTTTCATTCATTATTGTTATTATATCCTTTCGAATACCCTAACCCGAACTGGGTTAGGGTTTTGAAAATGTTGTTTGATGCAGGTCCAAGAGACTAAAAATGGTGGCGGCCGAACAACTAAGTGGGGAGGATGAGTCCGAGGGTTAATGGGTCGGCGGCGATGTCTCAGGGGTACCACTGTGGTGGCGAACCCAAGCGTCGTCACTGTGGAAACCACAGTGGCGACGCCCCCCGGGCGCCGCTCACTGTGGACTCCACAATGGCGACGTCCCCAGGCACCGCTCACTGTGGAACCCACAGTGGCGACGTCCCCGAGCGCCGCTCACTGTGGAAGCCACAGTGGCGATGTCCCCGGGCGCCGCTCACCGTGGAACCCACAGTGGCGACGATCCCAGGCCGCGCCTCAAACTCTTTGCCCTATTTTTTTTTGTTTATTATGTTATCTTTAAGTTCATAAAAAAAATTATAAATATATATATATATATATATATACATTTATGTATATTTACACAGTTAGGTATATATATTTGTCTTTGTTTTGATAAAAATTAAAAAAAAACAATTATATTTATATATATATATAGATGTATATATATATATATATATATATATATATATATATATATATATATATATATATATATATATATATATATATATATATATATATATATATATATATATATAAATATGAATGTATATATATGAAATCTACTATTGCTTAAATCTTGGATAGGCATAATATGTTTTTTTTTTAAATTTTATTTTCATAGGTGAACATTGTTATTATCATCTTGCAGGAAAATTAATAATTTAAGGACAGAATAACATTAACTAATTATTTCATTTCTCCTTTTTAAAGTTATGGTGCAAATATTAATTTTTTTTTTTTTTACTTCACAATAAATATGATGCAAATGACAGAATTAATTAAACTATATTCAGCAGCTACTTTAGTCTCGATTTATTCAATTTAACCTCACAGATGGACATGCTAAATCTATTAACTCATGATTTGTAAATTTGAAATAAATAATTAGGACTATTACTAAATTTTCCCTTACTGACGCCCATGATTTTCTATTTCATTTAATTCTATTATTTTCATTAAGAAGGGATAAAGTGAACATTTAAATTCAAAATCACATCTACTCTACATTGTTATCGTTACTAGAACTATATGAACTTAACCCAAAATTTACATGCCATTTGTTGCAATAATAACTTAATAAGGTAATGCATTTCTTTGGAGCATATTTAAAATTTATTTGAGCTGACTTTACAAATGAATCTCTCATTTCTTTTAAATGCAGATCTTAAAAATATTTGATACATTTCCTTTCGAAAATAGATACAACATAGTTTCTCTTTTACATTGCTGCAACTAAAACAAAATATAAATTTTCCATTTCCAAATCCTTTTCTGTAGCCAAATGATAACAGCAACTTCTACTTGTTCATTTTCCTTTCTTCCAACTACCTGCAAATACATCATAGGCTGTGACCATGGAGTGCTCACCTCCCAGCCTAGGCTAACTAGTAGCCACCCCTGAGCTCGGAGAACCAAGCCCTAGACAGGCAACAAACATGCAAACACAAAGGACAGAAAAATACACAACTCAAACACAACCCCAACCCGGGCTACACTGCACCACACATTGGTGATGTCTTTTCAAGGGTGGTAGTGGACCAAGTACCCTGAGGAGACTGCAAGTAAGGCCAAATAGATAGCCAACTCATGGCAAACTAAAGCATATAGCCACCTCATGGCAAACAAAATACATCAAGTATAACATAATCAGCCCTTTATTCCTTATGCCCCCCCAAGGCATTCATGCCTTATTTCCCTCCTTATGACCCCCAATGCATAAACAAGCCATGCAACAAGGGTACACAAAATTCCCTTGTGATCGCTCTCATAACGAGAGTCTCTCACTCGAGGGCTGTCACTTCTACCACCCACAAGATCCTCCTCTCTCCCAAGAGTAGGAGATCTTGATTACTCCCAAACACAAAACAAGGTATAAAACAAAATACCAAATGAATTTCCAAAAGAACATGCACGGAAAACAAATCTCTTTTTTACAAACATTACTTACAAACACATGCAATAAGAAATCCATTGTATGATGAATACGACCAACCTTAATCTGCCCAAAAGGTAGTTTAGTTTTGTTGAGGATGAGCAGCCCAATCCCACGGTTCTTCTCTTTCTACCCTTAGCTAAAATTTTCAAAACCAATATTCTATCTTTTCTTTACAAAATTCTCTTGTCTCCAAAAATGGAGAGTGGGTGATTACCCACAAATTTTCCCATTCTTGCTTAAGAAGCTCATTCTCTGAGTTCTCCCAAGTTTCTAAAAACCAAAAAGGAAAGTAAAGCAGAAAGCAAAAAGGCTCTCCTTTGAATAGGAAAAATCTCAATTAGATTTAAACTTCTAATTTTCAATTTTCGCACAACTCAAAAAAGCCAATTTTTAAAGTGTCAAAAAGATCATTTAAAAGTAGAAACTTGCCTAAAATTACCCCTAACCCCTAGGTATACCTTATGGGCTTTAGGAAACCCTATTAAACTACCCCTAGGTGTTCATTTAACCCATTTTAAACCCCTCTGAAGTTTATTTTCGGGTCAAACATACGTTGACCACTCCAAAGATTATATTCCCAAAGTATTTATGACAACACATTATATTATTTAAGAAAAACTATAGTTAAACACTTTCCCACCAAGAGACAAAAATAAAACATTTAAATTTAAATCCACACATGTGTCAAGTGACACAAATAAAACACTTTTACAAAAATAAAACACTTTTACAAAAATAAAACATGAAATTGTCTCTTGTGGTTTTTACACATTAAATTTAAATAACACTTAACACTCATGTAGCATATACTATTACGAATAAAATACAACACAAATGGGGTGTTGTCTCTCCAAATAGACAAACCCTGGCTTACGAACATACATAAGTCTAGCTTTGGTTCTCCATAATTTTCCCATGGTCACATGGATAATTCCTGCGCAAATCAATTTACACATTAGTACTTCCAAATAATCTCATATAATATAAAACACATGAATAATAATGCACTTCAAACACTCTGCATACAATATACATTTATCAATCAATACATCTTTCATTCCAAATAACTCCACATAACAATTATCATCATTCACATAATTTTGATCCATACATTAAATCATGCATTCCTATTTCTATCCTCATAGTAAAGTCCTGCAAATCCAATAATCACATACCTCCGCTCAAATTTATCCTGTTCTAGGATCACCTAGAGTTCTGTATCTATAAAGCATATAAATGAAGCATCCACATTCATAAATGTTATCAAATCACGAAATCATATACACCACATACACAAAATTCATAACATATCCAGAAAGTACACCACAAGGTGCAATAACTCTATATCTTGGTTCAATTGCTTTTCTCACCAATCTATCCGTCTAACACAGTCCATTCTATTGAATTATAAAGCATTTATTAATTGGCTACACATGGTCAACTAAGTAAATCAAAGCTTGGTTTGGGGAAGGCCTCACATCCTCCTCCTCTAGAGTTTGACTTACTCCTGGAAGTCGCATGAGTAAAATTTTGAAGTAGGGACATAACCTTTCCCTCCATTTCCATAAGTTACTCAACTATTACCTTTCCTACTAGAAGGATGAAATACCAAAATCAACTTATTATTGTAATTAACTTACTATCTTCACAAGGTTAAATTCTTAGTATTTTTATTACATTTCCCTTCAATTCTTAGGTAGGTGTTTACGAAGTTCTATCTTTCAACAACTTACATTATTGCCCCCTCCAAATCATAATCAAGGTTACACATATAGAATTTTCTAGGAGTTCTACTTCATTTAGGATTTGTTTAGAAAAAACATGTTTATCCTACTGTATTCTCGTCCATGCATTTTACTTAGAAAAAAAAAAAAAATTGACATCACACTTAACCACAACGAATCTACTTATTCTACATTCGAGGCACCTCATTAGGGTGTAAATACACTATTTGCTAAACCGTCCTAGGTGCATAATCTCTTCCAACTTCCTTAGGTGGCAAGGCAAAAATCAAATTTAGGTTCTTCAATTCCGCCCTTATATAGGGTAGTTTTCTACCACTAGGGATTAAAATGTTTTTATATTTATAGGCTCCAAGGTTTAAGTTTTATAGGGAACATTATTTGCCATTTCCAAACATTGAGGTACCCTACAATCCCATTCCAAAGGAGTGATAGAAATTACTAATACTTATTTCAGATATCATCCACGCAATCATCTCCATATACATACCAAATTTATCAATCGACAATTATTACTTTCGCAATTCATTAGGTCTAGGTCACACTTTTGTTATAAACTTTCTCTTTCAGATTACTCGCAATTAATTTTACTTAGGAGGATACTCCTTCCTTTATCTTAATTTGATCAAACACGTTCTTTGTTAATTCTTCTGCCTAATTTCTCTCCTTGCGGTATTGTCCCTTGACATGCTATCAGTGGTTCTATGAACATGATAGATATTACACAAATCACATCACTAGGGCTAGTTGTATCAACCATCAAAATGACCACTTGACACTTAACAAGATCAAAATACAAGTTACTTCTGCCAAGTCCAATAAAAGAAGAAAGAATGCCGGCAATTGAAAATAAAATAAAATATTAAAACTAGAAACACGGCAAGTGCCATAGTTCATATAAAAAGAAACATAAATTTAGTGGTCATCTCTTCATAAACAAAATAAATAAAAAAAGAAAGTTCTAGCCCCAGTGTCACAATATATATTTCAAAGAAAATCAAAATTAATGTTGAATCAAACTCGAAACAAGATGACCATTCCAGCCATGCTATAGGGAGTAACCGCAACACATCACCCAAGATCACGCGTCCTGAGTGTGTTAGGAAGTGATTATTAGACGCTTGAGGTTTTAGATTCTTTAAATTCCTTTATCGATTTATGAAATACATTCTTATACAAGAGATCACATTCTTTTTAATAAATCATGTTCCATTTTAACCTTCACGTGCTAACTATTTCAAGCAACACTTTCCGGTATAATCCACTATCTATTTAGGGTGGTTTCCATCCTTAATTAATTCTAACAGGAGATTGCACTAACTCTACCATTCTCCATCTAATCCTCTTGGACTTCTATTAATTATCTTAATATGCTAAGCCCTGACTCAATGTTATGTGGTAGCTTCTTCTTCTCTCCTATTTTACTTATGCAATTATAAAATCAAGGGGGTGTGCACTCGAAAGTGGCCAACACCCATCCTTTTAATTAAAATTTAGTAAAAGGGAAGTTATCTCATTCCATATTACTTATTTATCTTTACTTACTAGCCAACTTCGGCATATCACAATCTTCGATCTCTTCAATCTAAATCAACCATCTTACCATCCTAATATCCAGTTACCCAATTACGGTATAACACAAGGATGTCCAATAATTACTAATGTCTTGAGACTCCCGGAAATTCCAAGTTCTCCCATAGCTAGCCACCTAGTTCTGCCCCTTATTATTATTCCCATAAAAGATTATATACTACCAACTGATCTTTCATTAAAACCTTGGTATTAAAATACTGCTATACTATCTCCCCATAAGCCATTTCCATCCACATGTTGCTTCATCCATACTCAATGTTTTTGCATACTTTCACACTTGAGTGCCAAAATTTGCAAAGCTTCTTCGATTGTGCCTAGTAGATAAATTGTGTTACATATTGTCTTGTACCTAGCGACTAGCCATGATTGGGTTGCACTTTCCTCCTTAGTTTCTGATCGACATCTAATTACACATTTCTAGATTATAGGATCCTAATACTTTTACACTCCTTGCACTTCAATGGGGATTTCAACTCTACTCTCTCTTCCATTATCTACTTTTTCCAAGATTATCTTCCCATAAAGGAACTAGTTGAGGTTTTACTTGCTTGTTCCCCTAATTATATCACCACGGATGAACTTAGGGTTTATTGTAAATACATGTTTTTACCCAAGAAGTTCATGCCTCCTTTCTCCTTATTTAACCCACCTATAGTATTACTAGGGTTCTCTGATCAAGGGAATTGTCATACATCAGTTTAGTTCTTATCTTCAAGGTTATCCAACTCTAGCTTCATTATATTGCTACAAACATTATCTAACAAATGCTCTTAATAAAAAAAAATCTAACATGATCACATTCTTAAGGTACCTAATCATTAGGATAGGTTATTGCTTCTTTCTACTATTCACAAGAGTACCTCTTAACTCTCCTTCATTGTTGTCTCCTATGGTGGCCTTGATCTTTTTAACCATCATAATTTCACATAGCTTAAAATTTTATTTTGATCTACCTTGATTCTTATTTATCTTGTTTATAGTGTCTTTATCTTAGGTCTAACTATCTTGCTTGATTTGCCATGTCAAGAACATATCTTGATGGGTGGCATTCCTTTAGTTACCATCAGGAGTATTTTATCGAAAGATTAACTTCTCATACTTAATTTTGATTAAGGCAGTTATTGCGTTTTAGGTTCCAATTGAATGGTAACCTCGTAGGTATAAAAGGTCTAATTTTCGTTAATAGACACCGAAATTACTTCATATGAATAAATAGTTGAATACTTCGCAGCCTTTGGGGTTTTATTTAAGCCATAAATATTATGACTAATAAGTTCAAATTTCAGGGTTTTTAGTGACCCTTGGAACCCCTTGAATTGATATATATTGATCCACAAGCATTTTCACTTATGTTTCATTTTGTTATTTCTCAAGTTCCACCTAGGTGTTATACTTTAGCCATAGTTTGATTTCAACTAAGTTATGAATGTAGCCCATGTTCACCAGTGTATGAACCTAGGGCTCTGATACCAAAATGTCATGCCCAAAATTTAGGGCAAAACACAATTGACAAATTTTTTTTTTTAAATGCATAATATCATGCATTCATTCGCTTTAAATAGTTGTGACAACTTATCAAGTTGTTCCAAATGAAATCTTAATTGGTATTAAATACTAACATGTCAATTATGATAATTTCATTTATCAAGTGAAGCAAATAAGTTTCATGAGGGAGCTAATAAATTCTCTCGAAAGTCCCTTTCTTCTCAGTTGCATCTTATTAATACTTAAATAGATTCATTTCTGCTAAATAATCTTTAATAAGTTTACTTGGTTCGACATCAATTGTTTAATACATATCAAGCTCCCATCATTCTATTAATACACCCTTTTTATTAATTTAATTTAACTGCGGGGTGCTGAATTGGGTTAATTTTATTATCACATCAAATTTAGTCAAACGATTGATTTAATTAATCACTCTCTAAGTAGTTGTCGAAGATCTAATTAGTCTCCAACTGTAGCCCTTCGATTGATTTAGGAACTAGCTAAATTAGTCCAAGCACCTAGTTTTATAGATGTCTATATTTTATTTTACCTAATTAAAATGTAGTGTATATTAATCGACTAAAAGGGTCAATTAAACCCATAACGAACATCGTTCTATAGGATTAAATCTCTAGAACTTATATTTTTGTTGGTCTGAAAGTATTTCCTCTCAGCTATAACCAACTTACCAAATTTGACCTAAAACTCCTTAGGAGATTTAACTTCCTAAGTAATTCAAATTTTAAACATTTTTTTTTTTTAAATATATATAGTTTATTTAAATATTTAGATTATTTAAATATTTAATCTACATTTTGCCCTTTTTCGTTATATTTACCAGCTTATTTAACAATTTATAAAAATATGAACTTTTTAAAATAAACCATCATATTATGGCCAATTTATACATTCTTTTTAATAACCACACACACACACACACACACACATATATATATATATATATATATATATATATATATATATATATATATATATTTATTTCCTATTTTAAACAACTCCATATCACTTATCCTGTATATTAAAAAAAAACAAAATAGAAACCCTAATCTTTTTTTTTTAAATCATTATAAATGGCCCCATTATTTATTTTCTTTCATTCATTATTGTTATTATATCCTTTCGAATACCCTAACCCGAACTGGGTTAGGGTTTCAAAAATGTTGTTTGATGCAGGTCCAAGAGACTAAAAATGGTGGCGGTCGAACAACTGAGTGGGGAGGATGAGTCCGAGGGTTAACGGGTCGGCGGCGACGTCTCAGGGGTACCACTGTGGCGGCGAACCCGAGCGCCGTCACTGTGGAAACCACAGTGGTGACGCCCTCGGGCGCCGCTCACTCTGGAGTCCACAATGGCGACGTCCCCAGGCGTCACTCACTGTGGAACCCACAGTGGCGACGTCCCCGAGCGCCGCTCACTGTGGAAGCCACAGTGGCGACGTCCCCGGGCGCAGCTCACCATGGAACCCACAGTGGCGACGATCCCAGGCCGCACCTCAAACTCTTTGCCCTATTTTTTTTTGTTTATTATGTTATCTTTAAATTCATAAAAAAAATTATATATATATATATATACATTTATGTATATTTACACAGTTAGGTATATATATTTGTCTTTGTTTCGATAAAAATAAAAAAAAAACAATTATATTTATATATATATATAGATGTATATATATATATATATATAAATATAAATGTATATATATGAAATCTACTATTGCTTAAATCTTGGATAGGCATAATATGTTTTTTTTTTTTAATTTTATTTTCATAGGTGAACATTGTTATTATCATCTTGCAGGAAAATTAATAATTTAAGGACAGAATAACATTAACTAATTATTTCATTTCTCCTTTTTAAAGTTATGGTGCAAATATTAATTTTATTTATTTTTTACTTAGCAATAAATATGATGCAAATGACAGAATTAATTAAACTATATTCAGCAGCTACTTTAGTCTCGATTTATTCAATTTAACCTCATAGATGGACATGCTAAATCTATTAACTCATGATTTGTAAATTTGAAATCAATAATTAGGACTATTACTAAATTTTCCCTTACTGACGCCCATGATTTTCTATTTCATTTAATTCTATTATTTTCATTAAGAAGGGATGAAGTGAACATTTAAATTCAAAATCACATCTACTCTACACTGTTATTGTTTCCAGAACTATATGAACTTAACCCAAAATTTACATGCCATTTGTTGCAATAATAACTTAATAAGGTAATGCATTTCTTTGGAGCATATTTAAAATTTATTTGAGCTGACTTTACAAATGAATCTCTCATTTCTTTTAAATGCGGATCTTAAAAATATTTGATACATTTGCTTTCGAAAAAAGATACAACATAATTTCTCTTTTACATTGCTGCAACTAAAACAAAATATAAATTTTCCATTTCCAAATCCTTTTCTGTAGCCAAATGATAACAGCAACTTCTACTTGTTCATTTTCCTTTCTTCCAACTACCTGCAAATACATCATAGGTTGTGACCATGGAGTGCTCACCTCCCAGCCTAGGCTAACTAGTAGCCACCCCTGAGCTCGGAGAACCAAGCCCTAGACAGGCAACAAACATGCAAACACAAAGGACAGAAAAATACACAACTCAAACACAACCCCAACCCGGGCTACACTGCACCACACATTGGTGATGTCTTTTCAAGGGTGGTAGTGGACCAAGTACCCTGAGGAGACTGCAAGTAAGGCCAAACAGATAGCCAACTCATGGCAAACTAAAGCATATAGCCACCTCATGGCAAACAAAATACATCAAGTATAACATAATCAGCCCTTTATTCCTTATGCCCCCCCAAGGCATTCATGCCTTATTTCCCTCCTTATGACCCCCAATGCATAAACAAGCCATGCAGCAAGGGTACACAAAATTCCCTTGTGATCACTCTCATAACGAGAGTCTCTCACTCGAGGGCTGTCACTTCTACCACCCACAAGATCCTCCTCTCTCCCAAGAGTAGGAGATCTTGATTACTCCCAAACACAAAACAAGGTATAAAACAAAATACCAAATGAATTTCCAAAAGAACATGCACGGAAAACAAATCTCTTTTTTACAAACATTACTTACAAACACATGCAATAAGAAATCCATTGTATGATGAATACGACCAACCTTAATCTGCCCAAAAGGTAGTTTAGTTTTGTTGAGGATGAGAAGACCAATCCCACGGTTCTTCTCTTTCTACCCTTAGCTAAAATTTTCAAAACCAATATTCTATCTTTTCTTTACAAAATTCTCTTGTCTCCAAAAATGGAGAGTGGGTGATTACCCACAAATTTTCCCATTCTTGCTTAAGAAGCTCATTCTCTGAGTTCTCCCAAGTTTCTAAAAACCAAAAAGGAAAGTAAAGCAGAAAGCAAAAAGACTCTCCTTTGAATAGGAAAAATCTCAATTAGATTTAAACTTCTAATTTTCAATTTTCGCACAACTCAAAAAAGCCAATTTTTAAAGCGTCAAAAAGATCATTTAAAAGTAGAAACTTGCCTAAAATTACCCCTAACCCCTAGGTATACCTTATGGGCTTTAGGAAACCCTATTAAACTACCCCTAGGTGTTCATTTAACCCATTTTAAACCCCTCTGAAGTTTATTTTCGGGTCAAACATATGTTGACCACTCCAAAGATTATATTCCCAAAGTATTTATGACAACACATTATATTATTTAAGAAAAACTATAGTTAGACACTTTCCCACCAAGAGACAAAAATAAAACATTTAAATTTAAATCCACACATGTGTCAAGTGACACAAATAAAACACTTTTACAAAAATAAAACATGAAATTGTCTCTTGTGGTTTTACACATTAAATTTAAATAACACTTAACACTCATGCAGCATATACTGTTACGAATAAAATACAACACAAATGGGGTGTTGTCTCTCCAAATAGACAAACCCTAGCTTACGAACATACATAAGTCTAGGTTTGGTTCTCCATAATTTTCCCATGGTCACATGGATAATTCCTGCGCAACTCAATTTACACATTAGTACTTCCAAATAATCTCATATAATATAAAACACATGAATAATAATGCACTTCAAACACTCTGCATACAATATACATTTATCAATCAATACATCTTTCATTCCAAATAACTCCACATAACAATTATCATCATTCACATAATTTTGATTCATACATTAAATCATGCATTCCTATTTCTATCCTCATAGTAAAGTCCTGCAAATCCAATAATCACATACCTCCCCTCAAATTTATCCTGTTCTAGGATCACCTAGAGTTCTGTATCTATAAAGCATATAAATGAAGCATCCACATTCATAAATGTTATCAAATCACAAAATCATATACACCACATACACAAAATTCATAACATATCCAAAAAGTACACCACAAGGTGCAATAACTCTATAACTTGGTTCAATTGCCTTTCTCACCAATCTATCCGTCTAACACAGTCCATTCTATTGAATTATAAAGCATTTATTAATTGGTTACACATGGTCAACTAAGTAAATCAAAGCTTGGTTTGGGGAAGGCCTCACACATTCATTGTGCTAGATCCCTATTATTTAACTTCTTGATACTTTGACCGATATTAGTGATAGAAGACTTTTTAGTGGATATGATATGTTCTTTTCTCAAACTTACCACGCCTCATGGAATGATTACAATCAAAATCTCAATTACCTTTAAGTCTTCTCTTTAAAAGGTCTGTTGCAATTAATGATTGGGATCCTTGTTGTAGTTGTTCTTTACTCTAGTCATACATATTGCCATTGGAGCTCTTTGGTCTTTGTTAACTGTTATTCTCTTTTCATTCAAGACTAGCATTGTATTGCTACCATCTTTGCATTCTAAACTTTCTCTTTATGATTCCATGGAAGCTTCAGGAAGACTACTCTAGGATCATGGCTTTCTTTATTCATCCTTCTTACTGTCTAAACATTCATAGGACTGCACATATACTATTATCAGTGGCTTCTTATGTTGAAATCTTTCATTTTTTCCATTGTTATTGCATAAACCTTCTCACTAACACAAGTCACTAATCAATACTAAGAGGACTATTTTTGTTGTCTTTGCTCTTACATGTGACCTCTATCTTAGATAGTGAACTGTTAGGACTGGATATTGACTATGTTATAGGTCTTTGATTGTTGCTCTCATAATTTTGTTGTGGTCCTTGCTTTTGACACTTACTGTGTTTTCACAGTATTCTTCATTGTGTATATCCAATGAGATATTAAAACCATAACAACTAGCAGATTTAGTAGCATTATCCTTGCTGGAGAAGAATTATTATGCTGCTCTATGACTGAGATGCTAGTAACTACTATGTGATACTATTGTGTTTGATGAATGACAGTTACAAGTTATCTTTTATTGTGAGTTCTTATTGTCTTCATCATGATTATTATGTTTGGATTTCAGAGTGGATTAACCCTATCACTTGTACTCATTAACTGATCTCTAGATATGCCTGCAATCATGTTGCTTGAAGCTGACCATGTTCACTTTGTTCACTTATTTTTCAGCTCCTATTGGTTACAATAAGTATCTCATACTAGTATTGAGGAAAGTTCAGGAAACTAAAGAAGTCACCATCTAGGAGGGACCTCAAAGAGATCAGTCCAGGCTAGTCAATAAGAGTAAACACAATGGAAACATAGGGACATGACAGAGGCAATGTAGAACATATCCAATTATATCATGAAAACTAATTACAACCAATCGGTAACAACTGGGTTACAGAAACCGGCTCATGAGCCTGCTAAAACATGCTCAAAATACAGAACAAGTCACAACCAGGAACTCTATTCTTAAGATTTATCTTCTATGTTCATTCTAACTTCTTGATTATATTATAATTCTCTATTACAATGATTTATACAATCCAAGGGGATCCGGTCAGCCTAAAAAGGGATTAAAACCCGAAGAACAAGACCTAACATGCAAAACCAACAAGGTCAACCTCTACCAATAAAATTCCTCCAAAAAATCCAAAGGATGAAGTGTAGATCATAGGGAAAGGTTGGACACATGATAAGTAACATAAAAATCAATGCATAGGGTTCCACAAGCTATAAATGAGATCTGGTAGATCACCAATGCAAATAGGTCCAGCCAACCGGTAACAGAAAATAGTCTTGGAAACCGGTAGCGATAGCTTGCTGAAAAATGATCCAAATTTTCTACGGTTTGGAAATAAGGAAGATTATCAAGTCTTCAAGAAAAAACCAACTCAATAGGTTCTAGTGAGTCAAATCCGGGACATAGAAAGGAAATATTTTTGGTTGATGCAAGATTGCTATGAACCGGGGATGCTCCTACATTAGACATCCGTGGTTGTTGACAAAGTAAGTCTCTCACTTTGCTAGGGTCAGAGGAAAAACAAGGCAGTCTACCTCTACTTGAGAAATCCAAGATGAATGTTCAATTTATTTGTACTTCTACTTCACAAGATACTCCCTATACTGACTGCTTCGGGTACTACGCCCAATCCTACTGTCCAAAATGTCTTCAATTTGATCTGGTTCCTTTCAGGGCAACTATTTCTCCAAGTCTGCAATACTGTCCTCACTAAATTCTAGTTCATGATATTGCTGAAGATCTACAATGTTAAACACAGGTGAAATACTTAGACTATCCAGTAATTCCACTTCATATGCATTCCCAAAACTGAACTTTCTCAAAATCCTGCAAGGTCCAAACTTTCTCATCTACAATTTGTTATAAGTTCCAATTGGGAATCTTTATTTTCTTAGATACACCATCACTTCATCGCCAACTTCAAATTCCTTATGTCTCCTCTTCTCATCTACCTTCTCCTTATACTTGTTGTTCATGTCCTCCAGATGTTTCTTAACTTGAATATGTAAGTCCTTCATGTGATCTGCAAATTCTTCTACTTCTGAGCTTCTTCGGTCTTCACTGCTAATATCTCTTAACTCTGATATACCTCTAGGGTGTACTTTGGTAACAATCTCAAAAGGTGTTCTTCCAATACTCCTGTTTACTGAATTATTATAGACAAACTCTGCTTGTGCAAGAATCAAATCCCAACTTTCGATTTTATCTCCAACTAAACATATCAACAAATTTTCCAAGCTCTAGTTAAATACTTATGTTTGTCCATCAATATGTGGATGAAAAGTAGAACCGAACTTTAAATCTATCTTCATCTTCTTCCAAAGTGTTCTCCAAAAATAACCAACAAACTTAGTGTCTCTGTCTAAAACTATGCTCTTAGGTAATCCATGCAATCTCACTATTTCCTTGAAAAATAGGTCTGCTACATGTAATACATCTGATGTCTTCTTACAAGGTATGAAATGAGTCATCTTCAAGAATCTATCCACTACCATAAATATAGAATCATTCCCTATTTGCATTTTAGGCAATCCAAGTATGAAATCCATGCTTATATCATCCCAAGGTCTTACCGGTACTGTCAAAGGTTTATACAATCTCATATTTTGACTACTACCCTTTGCAACTTGACAAACTCTACAACTTTGCACATATTTCCTAACATCCTTATGAATCTGGGGCCAAAAGTAATGCTCACTTACCAATGCTAATGTTTTGTCAATACCAAAATGTCCAGCCTAATCCTCCACCGTGTTTCTCCTTTATCAGATTCTCCCTCATATAACTCTTTGGTATGCACAACTATATTCCTCTGAATAACATCCCCTCCCGAATGAAGTAATCCAATCACTTGCTTCTATCTACCATAACCAATTCTCTACATGCTCTCCAAGGTTCTACAAAATTTGGGTCATCATCATACAAGGTCTTCAATTCCTCAAATCCTAATATTGTCACTCTCATCTCTGTCAAAAAATTCCTTCTCCTACTCAATGCATTAGCAACTTTATTAGATTTCCCACTTCTATGCTTCAACACAAAGGTGTAACTTTGCAAAAATTCTACCCATCTTATATATCTTTGATTCAACTTACTCTGACTATTCAAATAGTGCAAGGCTTGATGATCCGTATACAACACAAAATCCTTAGGCAACAGGTAATGTCTCCACTTCTTCAAGGCTTGAACTATGGCATAGAACTCTTTATCATACATTGAATATCTCCTCCGAGAATCATTCAATTTCTCATTGAAATAAGCTAGTTCTCTCCCTTCCTAACTTAAGACTGCTCCTATTATTGTTCCACTTGCATCACAATCCACTTGAAATTATTTATTGAAATCCGATAAAGCTAACATAGGCTACTTAGTCACTTTCCATTTCAACAGTTCAAAACTTTTTTTTTCTCTAGTGGTCCACTTGAATTCCTTCTGATCTCCCCTCATGGTCTCAATCATAGGGTTACAAACTAAACTAAAATTTCTGATGAACTTCTGGTAGAAACTAGGCAATCCATGAAATGATCTTACCTCTCTAATGCTTTTCAGTGTAGACCACTCAACAATTGCTTTTACTTTCTCAAGGTCCATCTTTAAACCATCCTTAGATATCATAAATCCCAAATAGACTAATTCTTCTTCATGAAAGTAGACTTGTTAATATTTATCAACAACTTTTCTTCCCTCAACCTCAGCAAAACTTTTCTCAAATGCAACAAATGCTCATCTTTTATCTTACTAAAAATCAGAATGTCATCCAAATATACAATAACAAACTTACCCAATAATTTCTTCAATACCTCATTCATCAACTTCATGAAAGTACTTGGTACATTAGTTAATCCAAAAGGCATCACCAACCATTCATACAATTCTTCATTTGTCTTGAATGCTATCTTCCACTCATCTCCTTCTCTGATCTTGATCTGATGATATCCACTCTTCAAGTCTGTCTTTGTAAAGTATTTGGCTCCGCTCAATCATTCCATTATGTCATCCATCCTAGGCAAAGAAAACCGGTATTTTACTATGATCTTGTTTATTGCTCTGCAATCGGTGCACATTTTCCACTCTCGATTCTTCTTAGGTGCTAATATTGTTGGTACTGCATAAGGGCTCAGCTTTTCTCTAATCAAACCTTTCTTCAACAGCTCCTGCACTTGTCTATCCAGCTCTTCATTCTCTACCGGTGTCATCCGGTGTGCAACTTTCTTAGGCAACCTATCTCTGGGAACCAAGTCCATGCAATGATTGATACTTCTCATAGGTGGCAATCCATCAGGCTCATTATCTAAAATGATTTCTTCATATTCTATCGGCAAATCTTTTCTCTTTCAGTTCTTCTTCTTGATGCTCTGGATTCTCATTCTTCTTAGGAACCAAGGAAAAACACACATTCTCATGTCTCAATCCATCCAAGAATTTCCTTCCATCCACCAAACAAATTCTAGCATTCATACAGACTTCACTCTTCAAAGGTTACTCCAAGGGAAACAAGGTTTGCTTCATCCCATTGGCCACAATAGTGTATGTATTCTTCCTCCCATCATGTATTGCGTGTTTATCAAACTGCCAAGGTCTACCCAACAAAAGGTGACAAATATCCATAGGCATAATATCACATAAGACTTCATCATGATAATTCCCAATTTTCAATTTCACCAAACATTTCTCACTTACTAACAACTTATGTTCATCCTGAATTCATGCTATATGATAAGGCTTAGGGTGCTTCAATATTTCCAAATTCAACTTATTCACCATCTCTTCTGAAACAAGATTATCTGAACTACCACTATCAATAAAAACTTTATAGCACTAACCAGATACCTTACATCTAGTCTTGAACAAATTCTTTCTCTGCAAGGGCTCTTCATCTCTCTTGGTATGACACAAAGCTCTCCTCATCATCAACAATTCTCGATCTTCTAATTTATTATCTAATTTGGTGGGGTTTTCTTCCACCACTGTTGTTATTCTAGTATTTTCTATCTTCTTACATTCAAAAGAATGAGGTCCTTCTCCTCCACACTTATAGAAAGTTCCTCTAAATGCCCTCTTATCTTGTGTTCTATCATCTCTTCCAAAATTATCATTTTGGTAGCCATCCGGTTCTCTCCTTTGGTAGAAATTTCTATCATCTTTCTGGTATGAATTCCCTTCTTTACTCACTTCTTTGTCCTTGTTCTAATCTGTATAGGTTCCTCTACCTCTGGTATATCCTCTTCCTCCATAAAATCTTCCTCCAGAAAACCTTCCGCCTCTACCTCTCTACCTCTACTCATGTCTTTTGTTTAGCTTCTCTTCTTCCTTTAGGGCATACTAGTAAGCCTCTTCAACACATTATAATTTTATCAGAGTGAGTTCATCTTGTATAGACACCTGCAATCCATTCAACTATCTTGCAACTTGTTCAACTTCATCATCAACATGTCTGGATCTGATATTCAACTTGTAAAATGCTTCGATGTATTCCTTCATAGTAGATTCCTTCTATCTCAAATTCTGCAACTTCCGAAAAAGATTCACCTGATAATCAGCTGGCATAAATTTTGATTTCAACTTAGCAACCATCCAGTTCCATATCTTGATCTTCTCTTTACCTCTTCTTTATCTACCAACTTGTAAATGCTCCCACCAAAGAGATGCATGACCTTTCAACTGGGTACAAGCATATTTCACCTTCCTTTCTTCTGTAGTGTTTTTAAAATTAAAATATTTCTCCATCTTCGAGATCCAATCCATCAATTCATTTGAATCCAACTTTCCATCATATTTTGGTGGGGTAAAATGAGGTTTAGTATTTACCCTACTCAGAACTCTCAAAAACCTTTCCTCACCACTGGTGGGTTTACTTGTTTTGTTAGGGCTTCTTCTCCTTCATCATTACTTACATCTTCAATGTGTTAGCCTTTTCTTTGGGCTATTTCCACAGCTTCCAACCAGGATTCTATTCCTTGCAACATTTCCATCACAATAGGGTCTACATTCCCACACACTCCACCATTCCTAGTTCCTCTTCATGCCATCTTTACGCCAGTCCTTTGTAACTATAGGTCAAATCCATAGTCCACCACCCTACAACAAAATTCTCAGGACAACACAATCTCTGGAATGAAAGCTCGATCTGATACCACTTTGAAGCAGTCACAGGCTTGGAGGGACCTCAAAGAGATCAGTCTACACCGGTCAGCAAGAGTAAACACAATGAAAACACATGGACATAATGGAGGTAATGTAGAACATATTTGTAGCATCCTAAAATTGTGACACTTGCAATTTTGACTACATTTGGGTCTTCATGATGGCGACGCAACACTGAACCTGAATGGAGACCCCGAAACTTGTCCACAACATCAAAAACTGCATTTTTCCAGCACCCTGCTTGATCCCTCCTTGCACCCTGCTATCCCAGGAGGTGGGACCAGGGCACCCAGTGCCCTAGTCCCCCAGTACCATGGTGTCCATCACCCTGGTCCCTGGCCCTATTTTGGGCCCGGTCTCCTATGGGACTTCGGGTCTTTTTGTTTGCAAATTGGAAAATAACATTTCCTGGTCGGCCTAAGGTCAGGAAAATCAGTCTATCAACCCTAATTGGCAAGTATATAAACTACATTTTCCTCTCTCATTTGGATAGAGGCGAAAAAGGTGAAAACGATACTCAAACATTCAAACATTCAAGCATTCAAGCATTCAAACATTCCTTCAAGCAATTGATCATTCTAAGTCTCCATTCAAGGCTAAGTGTTGCATTCAAGACAAGGATTCAACCATTGAAGAGGAGATCACATGCTACAACATACAGCATACAACAAACAACAACATCTATACCTTCGCATATAAGGATACAAACATCCTTACAACAAGGTACTAGTACTTGTTTTACATTACAGTCATTTACATTTATAGCATTTCTCATTTCTTGGTTAATTCCAAAACCGGGGCTTGACCTAAGGGCAAACCCCTAATCCCTAACCCCCCAATCATCTTCTCTTTTCTGTGTGTAGGTTGCAGGTACGCAGTTGAAATTGAAGATCTGGAATCCTTGTGCAGAGACGAATAGATCCCCCTTCATTTCGTGGATTTTTCGGAGGACCGTGTGCACGCCGGGCGCCATCGTCCCCTCAACTTTTGCTCAAATTTGCAGGACAGCACCGTCTTGACATTTTACTACTAATTCCAAGTCCGCAGCTTCATCCTATAGCCCTATCTCAGTTTATAAGCGAATCTTTCTCACTTTCTATGTATTCCTAGCTTAATCATTCTATCTACATTTCTTTACAAAAGAGGGTATCCTTGCTATCTTACCCCCTGAAACTCATATAGAATCCAATCTTGCATTGTGTGGGATTGGATCTTGTGGGTTTCAACCCCTCTTTTGAATGTAAAGTCCCTCCTAAGTGAAAACCATCAACCCTAGTGAATCTCCCTTCTCTCTCCTTGGAGTTGGGGAGGGGAGAACGACTAGGGTTCGATTTTTCCGCTTTACATTTTGGTGAACCCAACATGAACATCCTTTCTGATTATTCATGGTTAGATCTGAAAATTTTGCTTTCCTAATTACATTTCCATGTTTGATCTTTTGCAAAATTTTAGAGGTTAATTGCATAAAAACCCTAAATTTTCTTTGTAGTAATTGAGCTTGTGAAATGTTTATTTGTTAATGCTTGTTTCAGATCTGCCCTTCTATTACAAATTATCAATTCATATTTGTGCTTTAATTTTGAAAATTAAGTGGTTAAGTGTCAAAACCCTAATTTTTGAAACCCTCTTGATTCAACCTTTGTCCGACAATTTCACTGATCAAAACATCTCCAAATCAGCTGTAACTTTGGATTCCGCAATAAAATCATAATATCTTTCATCCCTGAAAATTTGGAAAAAAGTTGCGAGGACCGTGTGCACTCTGAGCGCCATCGTCCCCGACATTTTTTCCAAAATTTCGGGAGCTAGATCTTACTGTATTTTTCTGCTAAAATCCAGAATTTTGGCTGATTTCATCAATTCTAACACCTTCAAAATTATAGTCAAAGTTGGTCTAGCGATTGCTTGGATTGAGGCTTCTAATCATTCAAAAATTGTTGAAATTGAAATTTGTGTCAAAATTGTGTTTCTTACAGTCTTAAATCTGAAAAGTGTGTTATCATTCATTCGAAATTTCACTGATTTATTCAAATTTTTGCAATTTGTGACTTTTGAAATTAAGTGTTTAATTACAACAACTTTGATTTCCGCTTTCAAAATTGAATTTTGCGTGAAATTGAGTCAATTGTTAATTTTCAAAACTTGCATTGCTCTTAACATTCCCTCTAAAATCATAAAATTCAAAATTTCAGTTTCCCTCTCTTTTTCAAAATTCAAATTTTGCATTTTTTGACAATCTTGGTAGGGTTCAATTTTGAGATTGCAACTTTAATTTGGCCTATCTACAGATCGTAAAATCACTCAATTTTTTCAGGTTAGCTGTAAAATCATCATAACTTTCATCCCTGCAAATTTTGAAAAAAGTTGCGATGACCGTGTGCACCCCGAGCGCCACGGTCCTGGACATTTTTTCCAAAATTTTGGGAGATTGTCCTGATTGTATTTAACAGCTTAAATCTAGAAGATTGGCTGATTTTACTGAAATTTGCTACCTCTAAAATTCAAAATCTTCTCTCTTTCTTTAGTGCATGAGTTTTACAACAATAAGTCCTACTTACACTATTCCCGTTAGACGAAGCCTTAGAATTAAGTCCTTCCAAGGTTTAATTACTGAGGAGATGGAACCTAATTTGAATGGCCTTTTTAACGAGGACATGGGTAATTCCTCTAATCCTCTTAATGATGAAGAAGCTCTCCATGAGGTTTCTGTAGAACAACTTTCAAAATTGGATAACCAATTTGACGATTTTTGACAATGGATGTCTCAAGAATACCCTGATAGTCAAGCTCTTCCTTTAATTGAGGGACTAAAACGTATGCTTCAAAGTGATAAGAATGGAATTGATATTTTGTGTGGTATTGCACACATTGTGGATTCAAATGTGATGCCTATGAAAAGTTGTGCCGAAACCTTAGGTTATACACAACCTCCTACTCAAGACAATCATTCTATTCCTTTGACGACTTCTATTGCTAGTATACCTACTTTTACATCAAACATAATGACTACTTCAATACAAGACATTCCTCCTATGATCACTAGTCATGGGGGCAATCCCTCTTCTTCAATCAACCCTCTTCCTTCATTCAATCCGACTTCTTCATTCATTCCTTCAATAAGTGTTCCTATTATATCACCACAAATGAACATGACACAAGGGGGCAATTCGTTTTCCATTCCTTCTTGTAGTGTTCCTCCTGTCCAATCATCTCCTATGACTAACTATCATAGTGTCCCACCACATTACTCTCTACCTTCTTTCAATAACATAACACCTCCATCACAATCTAACACGTCTAATATGAACTCTTCGATTGAAGCGACCATTAACAATCTTGCACAAACTGTCTCTTCTTTACAACAACAAATTGCCTCTATGAATCAATCTAAGTTTAGTGTGCCCACATTTGATGTTGCGAGCCCACTTTCTCTTGACATTGTTCGAGCTATTCCCCCTTAACATGTTGAAATTCAACATTTGGAGCTTTATAATGGTAAGGGTGATCCTCTAACACATGTTAAGACTTTTCAAACAATATGTACTGATTTTGCTTATGACCAAAGGTTGCTTGCAAAACTGTTTACTAGAACATTAAGAGACAAAGCCCTACAATGGTATTGCTCGTTGCCTTCCTATTCTATTTCTTCTTTCAAACAACTTGCAAATGCTTTCATTCAACAATTTCAAAACAATATAAGTCCTAAAGTTACTTTGATTGATTTAATGCATTGTAAACAAGGTGTTAAAGAAAAAGTGACTGATTTCATTGGTAGATATAAGTATTTGTATGCTCAAATTTCTTTTCCAGTGCCTGACAATGATATTCAAAGAATCTTTATTTCTAATTTACAAAAAGATATTCGAGACAAACTCCTGTTTTCTGAGTTTACTTCTTTCCAACAGTTGTGCGCAACTCTTCACAATTATCAACTGACTGTGAGTCAAATGGAACAATCACATCCTATGGCTCCGAGTGATAAGGGTGATAGTAGTCAACAACCATTTGGGAAGTTTAAACCGAACAGAGAGTCCCTTAAATTCAATGAAAACATCATCAACAACAATGTGAATGCAGCATCAGGTGTGCCTCCTATTTCTAAGTTTTTCAAGAAAGAAAGAAAGTTTACTCCTTTGAATGAATCATTGCATAGTATTATGAATAAGTTATTGGAACAAAATGTGCTTACTCTTCCTCCTATAAGGCAAATAGATCCTGCAAAGATTAATTCACCCTATTTTGATAACAAATCTTTTTGTCAATTTCATCGTCAACCTGGGCATGATACTGAAAAATGTTTTGCTTTAAAGGGTAAAATTCAAGATTTGATTGATAATAATACTATTTCTGTTTCTGGAGTGAATGATAAAGGCAATACATCTGTAGCTCCTCCTAACCAAAATCTTCAGATTTTTACTGATCCATTACCTTCTCATACCTCTAATGCGATTGATACTACTGATTCCTTTGTCTCACCTGATGATCTTGTGTCTATGACTCCGAATGTGATTAACTTTGTAGAGCAGCAGAAAATCCCTAAAGAACTTTCCATCACCTTTGATTCTAGCGAAACTATCAGGGCACCTGATGGTCCTTTATATATAGTTGCAAAAGTCAAAAATACACCTTGCCGTGGAGTGCTTATTGATCCTTCTTGCATGGTTAATGTCATTACTGAAGAATTTCTTTTTACTTTGCAATTGAATCAAGTGATCTATGATGAAACAAATGTGGTTGTGAAATTATTTGATGCATTTTCTTCTCCTGCAATTGGTTCTATTACATTACCTATTGAGGTCCATAACAAATCCCTTGATGTGAACTTTGCTATTATTCCTTCATCTGAACAATTTCGTGTGAAGCTAGGCTATCCTTGGCTATCTTCCATGAAAGCTATTGCTTCTCCTATTCACAAGTGTTTGAAATTTTCCCATAATGGTGAAGTTGTTACTGTCAATCATAGTCTCTTTAAACCAGCTGAAAGAACTTCTAGCATTCCTATTGATTATTTTTGGCCTAAACAATTCCAATCTCTTCCTCCGCGAAGTGATCATCTTTTCAAATCTTATCAAAAGTGGAAAAAAGATATGATCCTATCTCTAAGTGAACCTAGAACACCCAAACTTGACATTCCTATCATTCTTGAGAAGGAAGTTCTTCCTTTGAAAGATAAAACTAATGTCTTTCCTCAAGAAGATTCCCAACCCATCCCTATGGATGTGACTATGCCTATATCTAATAAACTTCCAAAAAGTAGACCTATCCCTCCTCGTCATGATGGACTTGGTCTCCTTCCTAAACCAAATATTCCTCCCTTATATGGAGCAGTTCCTCCTCCTTCCTCTTATGGAGAGAAGAGACCTTCCTCTTCTCCTATTGTTCAGCCTAAGAGACTACAACCTAAACACCCAAGTGATAAGGATGAGAACATTCCTCCTCCTCAATCTTCTCAACTTCCTACTAAGACTAGACGAAATCGTTCTGCACGTGAACGCCGGTGAAAGCGTCGTCTTAGAGCTCAAACTTTGCAATCCCCAAAAACACCTTCAACAAGCATTATTCCATTTTCTCCTCAGCCGGAAATTGAGCAAAAATCTCCTAAACATAAGATGCATGATGGTCTTGATCCTGTGCGAGTTAAAGACCCTATTTTTATAAATCTTGATGATGATATAGATGAAAATGTTACTTCTCTTGCTTCTGATAGTGAATATGAACTTGTTGATATTGATAACCATTTATCTAATGAATTTTCTAAAGCACTTATCCTAGCTCCTAGACAAGAACAACGTGGCTTGGAACATGAACATAGCCCTTGTTTGGATCTTGTGATAGCTCCATCTGCTGTGTTGAATGTTCCTCCTCTAGCATGTTCCCTGCCTTCCCGAAACGTTGATCAGCAAGATCGGGGGGTAGATGACGTGCTAGACTAGTTTCATTAGCATAGCAGATTCTCTCCTCCTCTATTTCTTTTGTTACTTCTTCTATATGTTATTCTCATTCTTCTATTTGTTGTCCTTAGTGTTGTCTACTTGAGGACGATGCAAAGCATTGAGATCTCTTTGGTCTCTCTCATGTTGACTCAAAAGACACATGTGTTCCCTTCTTCTAGGTGACCTTCCTTGGTTGGGGAATGAAGAACAATTATGCATAAATACATATGATATACATGAATTATCATACAACATACTGACCCCGAGGAAAGCGAAGTCACCTTGTGCTTTGTGTTTTGTGTCTATTATCCTTGGGCTTATCTCACACTTGGGGGCTAAATCCTTGTGATAACGTGCTCCTTTCTCATTTCTTATATGTATCACTACCTTAAAGCAATCACCCCCGGTGAGGCATGTGCGATCACTTTAACGTAGGGGGGCATACATCCCGTTCATATCTTTTCAAGATACTTAAAAATTTCTCGACAAATTTAGCTTTGCCTTGAAAATTTTTGATATCTTTCTTGCATGACTCATAGTGAGGGAACCTTACTACTGACAGTCATGGTTCTCCCTCATGATCTTCCCTTTTACTTTGTCAATCGAAGTCATAAGATCCTTAGTCCACTGGGGGCTTGGTGTATCTTACCTCCTTGACGTGGTGAAAGTTTTTCAATGTTGTTTCCTTGTACTTTACCGGAAGTATGAGCGTACGCTTATACTCCCGCTAAAGTGGGGGCTAAATGTAGCGTCCTAAAATTGTGACACTTGCAATTTTGACTGCATTTGGGTCTTCACGATTGCGACGCAACACTGAACCTGAATGGAGACCCTGAAACTTGTCCACAACATCAAAACCTGCATTTTTCCAGCACCCTGCTTGATCCCTCCTTGCACCCTGCTATCCCAGGAGGTGGGACCAGGGCGCCCAGCGCCCTGGTCCTTCAGAACTAGGGCACCCAGTGCCCTGGTCCCCCAGGACCATGGCGCCTAGCGCCCTGGTCCCTGGCCCTATTTTGGGCCCGGTCTCCTATGGGACTTCGGGTCTTTTTGTTTGCAAATTGGAAAATAACATTTCCTGGTCGGCCTAAGGTCGGGAAAATCAGTCTATCAACCCTAATTGGCAAGTATATAAACTAAATTTTCCTCTCTCATTTGGATAGAGGCGAAAAAGGTGAAAACGATACTCAAACATTCAAACATTCAAGCATTCAAGCATTCAAACATTCCTTCAAGCAATTGATCATTCTAAGTCTCCATTCAAGGCTAAGTGTTGCATTCAAGACAAGGATTCAACCATTGAAGAGGAGATCACATGCTACAACATACAACATACAACAAACAACAACATCTATACCTTCGCATATAAGGATACAAACATCCTTACAACAAGGTACTAGTACTTGTTTTACATTATAGTCATTTACATTTACAACATTTCTCATTTCTTGGTTAATTCCAAAACCGGGGTTTGACCTAAGGGAAAACCCCTAATCCCTAACCCCCCAATCATCTTCACTTTTCTATGTGTAGGTTGCAGGTACGCAGCTGAAATTGAAGATCTGGAATCCTTGTGCAGAGACGAATAGATCCCCCTTAATTTCGTGGATTTTTCGGAGGACCGTGTGCACGCCGGGCGCCATCGTCCCGTCAACTTTTGCTCAAATTTGCAGGATAGTGCCATCTTGACATTTTACTGCTAATTCCAGGTCCGTAGGTTCATCCTATATCCCTATCTCAGTTTATAAGCGAATCTTTCTCACTTTCTATGTATTCTTAGCTTAATCATTCTATCTACATTTCTTTACAAAAGAGGGTATCCTTGCTTTCTTACCCCCTGAAACTCATATAGAATCCAATCTTGCATTGTGTGGGATTGGATCTTGTGGGTTTCAACCCCTCTTTTGAATGTAAAGTCCCTCCTAAGTGAAAACCATCAACCCTAGTGAATCTCCCTTCTCTCTCCTTGGAGTTGGAGAGGGGAGAACGACTAGGGTTCGATTTTTCCGCTTTACAATATTGAATTATATCATGAAAACTGATTACAACCAATTGGTAACAACTAGGTTGCAGAAACCGACTCACAGTCCTGCTAAAACATGCTCAAAATATAGAACAAGTCACAACCAAGACCTCTAATCTTAAGATCTATATTTTATGCTTAGTCTAATTTTTTGATTACATTGTAATGGTCTATTACAATGATTTATATGATCCAAGGGGATCCGGTCAGCCCAAAAAGGGATGAAAACTGAAAGAAGAAGACCTAATGTGCAAAACCAACAAGGTCAGCCTTTGCCAAAGAAATTCCTCTGAAAATTCCAAAGGATGAAGTGTAGATCATGGGGAAAGGTCGGCCACATGCCAAGGAACATCATAATCAACACACAGGGCTCCGCAAGCTACAAAAGTGATCTGGTAGATCACCAATGCAAATAGGTCCAGGCAACCGGTAGTGATAACTTGCCAAAAAATGATCCAAATGCTCCATGGTTTGGAAATAAGGAAAATGATCAGGTCTTCAAGCAAAATCCAACTCCATAGGTTCCAATGAGTCAAATCTAGGACATAGAGAAAGAAATGTTGATACTGCAAACAGAAAGATAAACATAAAGGAAATATTTTTGGTTGATGCAAGATTGCTATGAACTGGGGATACTCCTGCATCAGAAACCCTTATGGCATGGGGTTTTCTAAACTTTCTTCAGTACTAGTATAAAAATACAAAAGAAAAGTTTCACACATTTATTACACATGAATAAATCAATTCACTTGTAATTGCTGACTTTATAAGATGTAACAAAAATTTTCATGAAAGGTACATGTCACTTTAATGTCTCATTATGCTTGATATTTGAATGATCTTAGCAATATTTTACCCGCTTACTCTGATTGCATTCTGTAATTAACTTATGAGAACCCTTGTGGGAGCCTCATTTACTCCCATTCATAAATAAAATTTATAACCAAGACACAATTCTTTTCTTGTTCCTGCACATGAATCAAACAAGTTAGATTAAAACATATGTTACTTTCCATACTCAGCATTTGTTTCTCATATTTGTTAGGTCCTGGGAAGGACAACTGAGAGGGGGGGGGGTGAATCAGTTGTGAACCATTATAAATAAATTATACTCCAAATGCAAGTTATTCCAGTTTAAACTTAATGTCAGTAAACCAAACTTAAGTGACAGTAAAATAGATTAACATAAATAGTAGTACTAGTTTAACTTAATGCTTAAAACATAAAGAGAAACAACATCCACAATGGATAACATAGAGATTTTGACATGGAAACTCAGTAAGGGAAAAACCATGGTGGGAAACCTTACCCACAATTAGATGATACTACTATAGATAGTATGTGTATACAAATGGGGTTTTCACATGTAGAAAGGCCAACTGCCTAGAGCTCATTGCTCAATCACAAAATAGGAGTCACACTGACTACACAATTGGATGCTTAAATCCAATGATAATGTACTACTCAAAATATCACATCCAATGCTGGATTCAGTATTGGTTAAGCTCTGAACATGAGTGTCAAAACACCTTCATAACCTTCCTTCAACCTTCGAATAATGTATGCATGATTCACACAAGGATCTTCTTATTTTCTCTCTTCAATATTCAAATACACTCATATCATAACCATATTCCCGATCTTCAATAAGATCTTACAATCATTTATACAAAACCTAAGACCAAATGAATAGGTCAGCTCACTAAAGATATTACAATTAAATCAATTACAAATAAGTCTTGATGCGATACAACATGTTGGCTCAATACATTTTACCAATCAATAATCCATCTCCATAACATGTTGTGCTGATTTGAAATAGATAATATATACCAGTCCATAACCTAGACTTATCTGCTGGTAAAGGAAAATCTATCAACCCGATTAGACCAATAAGAAAAACACCAAAACCAAACTTCTAATCCATGTCTTCGACATAACCAAATGATCTCCAAGTTATCATTGCTGTCGGTGAACAATATAACCTGCTGGAGAAAACATACCGGTGACTGTGCATAGGCCACTAACCACACTGGTGAACATAATGTAAACCTCCAAGAAGACAAGTGTTGACATCAATGACAAAACCAATGCAACACATGAAAAAGTCATCCATAATACCAACAATCACCCCCTTTGGCATTGATGGCAACACTAGATGGAAAAATATCTAAGTGCCAAAAACAGAATGCCAAAATGAGTAAACCAATCAATCTCCCAAAGATAGATCAATACAAAGTTTGTTACAAAACCAAAAATACATATATCCAAAGGGTATATCTCTCCCTTAATGAATAATCTCTCCCTAAAGGAATAATGTTTTTCCATAGATATCTCTCCCCCTTTGACATCCAATGCCAAAGTAGTTAAGAATTTAACATTCAACCAACTACTCCCCCTGAGAATTATCTCTCCTCCATCAAAGCCGAAAAAAGATTTTTCTGTTAGTTCCCATCAGTTTGATGCCAATCTTCAACATCTAAGTCTCTGCCGGTGGGGAAATTACCCCAAGCTTCTCTCTGAGATATTCAAAAGTTTTCTTAGGCAAAGGCTTTGTAAAGATATCTGCAATTTTCTCTTTAGTATTTGCATAAACCAATTTCACTTCATTTGCTTCAACATTCTCTTTCAGAAAATTATACTTAATAGAAACATGCTTTGTCTTAGAGTGAAATACTAGATTCTTTGATATATCAATTGCTGCTAAATTATCACAATAAAAGATTATTGGTTCTTTGCATTTTACCTTTATATCCTTCAACAATTGCTTAATCCATAATACCTGAGTACAATTAGTTGCTGCTGCAACATATTTCGATTATGTTGTTGATAATGATGTACAAGTCTACTTCTTACTTATCCATGAAATCAATCTACTACCAAGAAAGAATGCACTGCTAGTGGTACTCTTTCTGTCATCTATATCACCTGCCCAATTTGCATCGGTGTATGCACATAAATCAAAATTTTCATCTTTAGGATACCATAAACCAAGATTTGTTGTGCCTTGTAGGTACCAGAAAACCCTTTTAACTATTGATTCATGATTTTATTTAGGATTCCTTTTAAATCTTGAAACAATACATACTGCATTCATTATATCAGGTCTTGTTTGTGTCAAATACAGTAAACCTCCAATCATAGATTTGTACCTTGTCAGGTTAATAGAAGCTAAATCATCCTTTAATGTCAATTTATCAGTAGTAGTCATAGGAGTACTTATCGGTTTGGAATTTTAGATACCAAATTTATTCAAAAGTTTCTTCAAGTACTTTGTTTGACATATGAATATACCTTTATCTGTTTGTGAAATCTGCAAACCTAGAATTTTTTTTATCTCTCCAATCATAGACATTTCAAATTCTTTTTGCATCTGATTAGCAAAGTCTCTACATAATCCATCCTCACCTCCAAAAATGATATCATCTACAAAGACTTCAATAACTAAAATATCATCATTGGTAACTTTGTAATATAAATTATTGTCAGCATTAACTTTTGTATAACCAAGATTCAAAAGATATTTATCCAATCTAGCATACCAAGCTCTAGGAGCTTGCTTTAATCCATATAAAGCTTTCCTTAACCTACAAACCATATCCTTATTATCTGTCAAAGAAAATCCATCAAGTTGTTCAATGTAAACTTCCTCCTCAAGATCTCCATTCATAAATGCAGATTTTACATCCATCTGATAAACTTTATAGTTCTTATGAGCTGCAAATGCAAGAAATAGTCTAACTGCCTCAATTATAGCTACCAGTGCAAATATTTCATTATAATCAATTCCTTCTTTCTATGAATAAACTTTACAATCTAATCTTGCTTTGTATCTGATTACTTCTTCATCTTCATTAAGTTTTGTAGCATCGTAAATTGTACGCACTTGCTAGGGTGGTACAATTTCACACCTAGTTTAGCACCCGCCTTAGTGCATTTTACATTCTGCATTGCATTTCTCCTTAAGCACTTAATTAATCAAATTAATTAGGTCTAAGGTCCTATTTCATCATTCTCTACATCATAAAATTGGGCCCTTTTCACTAAAGCGCGCCCTTCGCATTTTATTCCTCCAATACACCACTTAATCAAAAACCCTAATTAAGTCCTATTTCGAACTTGGGGGCTTGGTTTCAGGGTCAAAACATCTCGAAATCACCTGTAACTTCGGGATTCTCTCTAAAATCATCATATCCGACAGCCCTGAAAATTTGGTGAAAAGTTGTCAGGACCGTGGCGCCTGGAGTGCAACATGGTCCCGGACATTTTTCCCAAAATTTTAGGAGCGCAATCCAATCATAAAATAAAGCTTAACCCCAAGAAATTGGCGGGATATTCAATCTCTAGGTCGGCCAAAATATGAATTTACGACCTAGGGTTTCATACATAAAAGCTCTCTTTCCTCATTTGAAGGGATCTGGATTTTGTTTTTCAGGAACTTCATATGCAGCGAAAGAGCAGATCTTTGAAGACTTCAACATCTTACAACATCCTTCTATCAAGCATCTATCAAATTCATTCATCCACTTAGGGCTTGGAAGACATTGAAGAACAATAGGAGATTACCGACTGAAGATTGGCTTGTACTCCTCCCTTGAGGGTTGGGTATGATTTCATGTTGTTTTCATGTCTTTACATAAGCTTCAATACATCATTTATTCATGCTTTAGATCACATTGCATCTTGATTTAGAGCATTTACATTATCATTTACAAGCAATTAGGGTTTACTTTCTAGGTTGCTCTAGTTTTCTTTCTTGCATTTTAGGACCTTGCACACACACTAGGTCTGCACACACAATACATTTTACAAAACAACTTGGCTATTTGTGGAGGTGGAAATCACCGAAGCGGGGGTTTGACTAAAGCAAAACCCTATATAGCCGCCCATACACCCTTTTTCAGATATCATTGCAGGTTTTGGGATTCAGATGACACCGCGGGATACAGATCCGGAGAGAGAAGGTCGGGACAACACTCTGTATCAAATTGCAGAGCAGAAGACTGGGACAGGGGCGCTGGGCACCCTGGTCCTACCAGGGCAGGGGCGCTGGGCGCCCTGGTCCCTGGGACAGAGGCACTGGGCGCCCTGGTCCTCCGGACAGACAACTTGCAGACAACTTTCCGACAGTGTTCCAGAGTGCAGAACAACAGTTTCCGGTGTAGTTTTCAGGACAGTGGCGCCCGCGCCCCCGTCCCAAACATTTTCAGTCTGATTTTGACTCCGGGTACACATCTGCATTCTTATTTCATCCTTGTATTTACAGCTGTTCATTGTTTAATCTCAATTCTACAATCTTGTTATTAGTTCATACTTGCATTTTGGGATTAGGGTTTGAACTTGCATTACTTGATCTTACAATTTCAACAAGGGAATAGAAATCCTAATAGATATCCCGTGGCTCTCTCTTTCACAAAAAGAAGTAGCCAATTGTGTGATATCTCTAGGCTCTTTCGTATTCCGTAATGTGTGTCAAAAGGTAGGATTAGGGCATGTTAACCTAGTCTCGCTTTTTCCGCCACACATTTTGGTGAACCCGACGTGAATCTATCATTGCTTCCTCTTGCATTGCATTTGTTAGATCTAGATCTAGATTTAGTGTGTTTTCATTTCATTTTCATTAAAAAGAAAAGAAAAAAAAAAGTGTGTTTCTTTGCATTGGGTGTTTGAGTTTTGTGTAATCTTTTCAAAATGTCAGATTTTTATTTGCAAAATGTTCATGCTTTCGATGATTATTATGAGTATAGCCAAGACGAATTAGATGAAGCTTTAGATGAGTTTTTAAACCCTAAAGATGCCAAACCTTCATTTTACCAAAAACTCATAAACCTTGTTACTATGCCATTTCGTTGTGATGAGAAAGATAAGTTGAATGAGTCCTCTCAAGGGTACATTCCTATCAACTCTTCCACCAAATCTAGTAACATGGTTGTTTTCAACAATCCCCTCTATGAGGAGATGTCTCCTTTTGAATCAAAAGATAAACATTTCAATAGATATGATCATGCTTTGTTGGATGATGCTCTTGATGACTTTGTGGCTTTATCAAAATCTTTAAACAAAAACACAACTTCTAAATTAGTTAACATGATAAACTTGAATGAGCATAAAAAGCCTCTCTTTGAAGTCCAAGGAGCTTATCCTTCTCCCACCTTTCAAGTTTCTAAGTCACCTCTCCTTACTGTCCAAGGAGGGTATGATCATGATTCCTTTCATACTCCGAATAAACCAATCATCACTGTGAAAGGAAGAAAACCTGTAAGTCCTTATAATTATGCCAAACAAATAACTAGAGAGAGTTATCATGTGGTTGCCCATACTTATCATACCAGAAATAATAGGCAACCTAGTCCTCCTCCTGTTATCCCAGTTTCCCTTCCGAATCCTCAACCGGTTCTTCCACAAGCTCCCCGTATTTCACAAGTTCTCGGAAAGGAATATGATCTCATAGAACAACTTAAAGCTACCCCTGCTAAGATATCCCTTTGGGATTTGATTCAAACTTCTTCCGCTCATCATGGAATGTTACAAGATGCCTTGAAAGATTTGAATGTTCCTCCACTGAATACATCTAGTAATATAGCATCTTTGGTTAACTCTGTGATGAATCCTAAAGCTCAAATTGTGTTTACCCAAGATGAGTTGCCTACTAGTGAAATCCAACATCAATATGAACCCTTGATGATTGTGGTTATCATGAAAGACACGGCTATAAGGCAAACACTAGTAGATAATGGCTCTGGTCTTAATGTGTGTAGCATTAATCTTTTGCATAAGATGAATGTGGATACATCCTTAATTGAACTGGACTCTCATCCTATTCGAGCCTTTGATAATGTGGCTAAAACTTCATTAGGTACTATCACCTTACCCATCACAGTGGGGCCTGTTACTTTGCCTACACCTATCCATGTTATGTCAGGAAATCTAACGTACAACTTGCTACTGGGGAGACCTTGGATTCACAGTATGCAAGCTGTCCCTTCTACATTGCATAGACAAGTTAAATTTATTTATAACAATAAGACATATACCTTGATAGGTGATACTAATTTTCAAGCTTGTTTGCAAACATCCACTTCTAAGGGGGGTTCTTCTAAGCCGTCCTCATCTAGTGATGAATCTTTAAATAAGATACCTATTGGTGAATCCTCGCTCTCCGATGATCAAAATTCTTTGGATGAGTCTGGAGCTCTTGGAGAAGATTCTTCTCGACTTGAAACTGCACATAAGAAGGATTTTGATCCTGGGAAGATCCTCGAAGACGACGATTGGGGATCCCTTGATTTTAATCCTACCTTTGTGGGTGAATATAAGGTTCCTTCTAGAGAAATTAAAGTTGAGAAGAAGGAAGAAGCTGAAAATCATAAAGTTGAAAAGAAAGAAGAAACTAAAAATCAATCAACCTTACCTGAATCTATGAGTAATAATTTTGTGGCCGCCTCTCAAACTTCTTCTCCTCACATCTCTAATTATGAAGAGTTTGATTCTTTGTCTTATGAAAAACCACCTTCTCTTCCTGAAATGGCTGATCGTTATGGTCGTGGTTTTCGCATTTTTGCTAAGCATGGGTATCATGGAAAAGGTTGTGGTGCTCATGAACAAGGGATAAGAGTTCCTCTAGAGACTAATTTTCACAATTATGCCTTTGGACTTGGCTTTAATCCCTGCAAACGTACTAAAGCTTCTAAAAGACCATGCATTAGTGTTAATGCTATCTCTACATCTTTATCAATACAACATCCTGAGTATATTGATGGAGATCCTTCGTCTGCCTGTGCTTTGGATGTCTTCCCTACCGATGATGCTTTAGCTAAGTTCTTGGGAGCCTATGACACTCTTCCTCGTTATCATCACAATAGGGGACTCCCTTATTGTTTGAACACTGAAGCCTATTTTGGAAAAGAGATTGATAATGATGAAATTGTGAAAGAATTCCCTCAGTAATATTGTCGCTGTGGCTAAACCAGACAACAAAATAAGAATGTGTACTGACTTTCGAGATCTAAATAAGGCTTCTTTAAAAGATGATTTCCCTCTTCCAAACATTGACATGATAGTTGATTCTACGGCAGGACATGCCTTGTTATCCTTCATGGATGGTTTTTCAGGCTACAATCAAATTTTTATTAACCCTCAAGATCAATTCAAAACTGCTTTCACCACTCCTTGGGGTATGTTTTGTTGGATAATGATGCCTTTTGGACTTAAAAATGCCAGTGCAACTTATCAACGAGCGATGACCCTTATCTTTCATGATTATATGCATAAGATTTTAGAGGATTATGTTGATGATATTTTGGCCAAATCCTTTCTTCGCATAGATCATGTTAAAATCCTTCGTCAAATCTTTGAAAGAATTCGTAAATATCACATGCGCTTGAATCCCCGCAAATGTGTTTCTCGTGTGGATAGTGGAAAACTATTAGGGTTCATAGTTTCGCATCGTGGGATTGAGGTGGATACTAAGAAAATAGATGCTATTGTCAACATGCCACCTCCTAGAAATGTGTCTCAACTTAAAAGCTTACAAGGAAAGATTCAAGATATTCGTAGGTTTGTGTCTCAGCTTGCGGATCGTGCCTTTCCTTTTACTCAACTTCTCAAAAAGGATATCACTTTTCAATGGAATGAGGATTGTCAGCAAGCATTTGAAGATTTAAAAGTGTATTTGGCTAGTCCTCCTATTCTTCAACCTGCCGAACCTTCTAAACCTTTCCTTCTGTATACAACTGCTTCCTCTCATGCTCTCGCAGCATTGTTGGCACAACATGATAAAGACGGTAAGGAATGTTTGGTTTATTACGTAAGTCGTACCTTACTTGATTATGAGACCCGATATTCTGCAATAGAAAGACAATGCTTGGCCTTGGTATTTGCGACTTAGAAATTGAGACATTATCTTTTGAATTCAGAAGTCCATGTCATGGTAAAGTTTGATCCTTTGAAGCATCTTTTCTCTAAAACTGATTTATCAGGACGTCTAGCTAAGAGGGTTATGATGTTAACTGAATTTGACCTTAAATTTGTTTCACAAAGAGAAATTAAAGGACAAGCATTGACCGATCACTTGGTTGAGGCCCCTTCACCTTTCTCCTTCTCTAACCCTGAGTCCTTTCCTGACGACTTCATTCTTTCTATAGAGAAAGATGAAACTTGGGAGTTATACTTTGATGGCTCTAAGTGTCGTACGGGATCGGGGGTAGGTGTTGTTCTGGTTTCTCCTACAAAGAAACCCATTCCCTTATCCTATCGTCTAAATTTCCTCTGTACCAATAACATTGCTGAGTATGAGGCTCTTATAGCGGGAATAAAAGCAGCCTTAGCTCTGAATATAAAACACATACATATCTATGGAGATTCGCAATTGATTATAAGACAAGTAACAGGAATATATCAAGCAAAACAAGACAAATTATCACAATATAAAGACCTTGCTATCTCTTTATTACAAAATTTCAATTCTTATACTATGGAACCTGTTCCTCGAAAAGATAATCGACATGTGGACGCAATGGCATGTGTGGCTTCTCTTGTATCTTTAGAGGACCCTGTGGTTGATCTTAAATTTGTTATTCACAACCTTATTTCTCCAGCTATTGTAGATGATTCTAGCCTGGTAACATGTTGTGACTTTGTAGACTCAGACGAATGGTACTCGCATATCGTAAGATATTTGACTGATGGTACCTTTCCTGATTCCGCTAATAGGAACACTAGGGCTAGAATCCGCAAGCTGTCTGCTAGGTATATCATTCTTTCTAATGTCCTATACCGAAGGGGTTATGATGGTCTTCTCCTTCGTTGTCTTAACAAGTCGGAAATCCCTGTTGCTCTTGAAGAGGCACATTCAGGTGCCTGTGGGGGGCATTTTGGGGGCAAATCCTTGGTTCATAGATTGCTTCGTATGGGATACTATTGGCAAACTATGTAGAAGGATTCCTTTTCATTTGTTAAAAAATGTCATCAATGTCAACAACACAATAATCTGATTCATGCTCCTGCCCAAGAACTCCGCTCTCAAGTAGCTTCTTGGCCTTTCTCCGCATGGGGTTTGGATCTTGTTGGAAAAATCTCTCCTCCTTCATCTCAAGGACACACCTTCATTATAACCGCAACAGATTACTTTACAAAGTGGGTAGAAGCTATTCCCCTTCGCTCTACTACTGCTGAAGTGATTTGTCAATTTCTTCTAGAAAACATTATTTCTCGATTCGGGATACCTTCCACTATAATATCAGTTAATGGGACATCATTTAAGAACAAGGACGTGAAGAAATTCCTCGAGAAGTATCATATCAAACATCAATTTTCTACACCATACTATCCTCAATCAAATGGCCAAGCCGAATCATCCAATAAGATAATTGAACAAATTCTTCGCAAAACCATGAATAAGCATGGTAAGGATTGGAGTAACCAGCTGATCTATGCTCTTTGGGCCTACCGAACGAGTGTACGAATTGCTACGGGAACTACTCCTTATAATCTTGTTTATGGTGCTGATGCTATTATGCCCTTAGAATTAGAGATTCCATCACTTAGGGTTTCTCTCAAAGGTATAGTAGATGATGACTCTTATAGAGAACAACGACTTCAATAGCTTGAGATGCTTGATGAATAGCGCATAAACACTCTTGAGCATATTCAAGCGTATCACAAAACTCTACAATGAAGCTATAATGATAAGGTCATTCAACATTCCTTCTCAGTAGGTGACTTAGTCCTCTATGAGAATCAGCGCAATGTGAATGCCTTGCCTGCAGAAAAGGGAAAATTTAGTCCTAATTGGCTTGGACCATACATCGTTATTGAGGATTATGGATCAGGTGCTTACAAAATAGCGGATGTAGACGATACGTCTCTTAAAGAACCTATCAATGCTATGCACTTGCGTAGATATTATGCTTAATTCTTCGTCCCTCATCTATCTTCTTGTCAATTCTTCAAACATTGGATAATATGTTAGTGTTTCTTGATTAAAGCAAAATAGAATTAAATATTATATTGTTTAATCTATATTGCTTCATTCCTGACAAGTGTGTCTTCTTACTTTATAGTTTGTCTTGAATTCATTTATGTAAATTGTGAAAGATTTACATTCCATTATGCTAGCATATTATACAGTTTCTTTATGTGTTAAGTAGAATCGTATCATGTTGTGTTTAAGTTCGGAATTAAATCACATTAGTTATATGATTCTTAGACTTAATGCATATGTCTTCCTTATCATCAATGTAGTACTTGATTAAATATTTAATTAAGTCACACATGTATCAATTTAATCATGGAGCATTGAGAAATCAATCACATGGAAATTAAATTCTGAACATACATGTACATTTACCAGATGTATTAGATTTAATCAAAACAAAATATACATTGTTTTAAGCATTAAAGATAACACATTTGAGACAAAAGAGAAGCATGTATATATACATATATATATATATGTGTGGATCGTGTACAAATATAGGTCACTGTATATCCAAAATGTGACCTCTCCTACATCCTAAAATCATCTCCTATCCCTAGGGCTAGTGACTGGAGAATGTTGACTGGACGCTCCCTCCTGATCTGGCCATGAAGGTGGACCCATGGGTGTGTAGCGCGATACAGATCATGAGTGACTCTGAGAGGAACTCCTGTGATCCCTATCCATAAGGATCGCGCGATAGGTGGTAGCCTCGGTCTGAGCCGCTGCTAGATCTCGCCGCGGCTGCTGGAGGTCCTCTGATAGGACTCTCTCTCTCTGTCGTGCCTGCTGGAGGTCCTCTGATAGGACTCTCTCTCTCTCCCTCCATATATCTACCTGTACTCGAAATGGGAAAAACAAATCCTCATGCCGACCCGCGTTCCCCTGAGGCCTATAGGCAATCTGTGAGGAACTGGGGATCTGTGCTATCATGGAAATATCTGTCATTGCCTGCTGAATCAGGGAACGCCATTCCTGCACATTAGCTGTGGTAGTAGAACAGATTTTTGTTAGTACCATTCTATATCATCAAAACATTAATCAATCAATATAAACTTACTATACCTGGATCTCCCTCGCACCAGTAGGGATCATGATATGGTACCATCTGTGCCTGGGCACCGCTAGGCTCCCCTCGCTCGAATAATCTGTGCACGATGGGTGTAGGCTAGACGGTACTAGGAATAGGTCTCCATATCACCTCATGTTCCCCCTGTTGGGGAATAAGAGGTGGATCCAGAGCTATGGTATCATCTCCTGAATGGTGGGGAGCTGCATCCGATTCCTCCTCATCATCTCTATCCTCCTCCTCGTCTGTATCATCACCTGCATCTCCGTCATCCTCCTCTCTATCTGTATCCTCCTCCTCGACATTGGACTGATCGCCTGTAGGTGGATCAGGATCTCCCTCCTCTGGCTCCTCTGATCTAGATCCCCGGTCCTCGTCTTGGTCTCCATGTCTCCATGGGCCTGGATAGCCTGTCGGATGATCTGGTGAAAAGATAGGACCTGGATATGATCTCATAAACCATGAGATGTACCTCCTCTGTGCTCCAGGCTCTGCAGAATAATCAGTGACTACATCCTGATCAGATCCCTCTAAGTCTGTAGTCTCGATGTCATCTATCGTCGGTCTCGCTACTGCTCTAGGTCTGGGAAGGACCCGTGAGTGTCGAGTATAGATGGGCACGTCGGCTGGAACACACTGCTCTAGCCCGAACTGCCTCCGTACTCGGTCAAAGTAGAAAGGGACTATGATGTGTGCATATCGTCCTCGCAGTAGGCGGTTCCTCTGTAGGCATGCTAACTGTCTCTCCATACCATCCCATCTGTGCATCCGTAGGTTAGGTCTCCACACTGTCACCTCGGCTGTCAGTCTATCAAAAATCACTCTCCAATATAACAAATCTCCAAATCTCCACTTGCTAGTAGGTGGATAAGCGAACACCCTAGGTCGCTCGCTCGCTGTACTTAGTGGAAAGTCGACGGGCCTGGTGCATGTGAAGTGCTCTAAAATCCACACCTGCAGAAGTGTGCATGTCATCAAACTACAACCCTGTCCGAATACATACTCCTCAAGGTTGTGATAGAGATGTGCAAGCATACTCCGACCCCAAGCATACACTCTCCTGTGTCTCTCCATCGCTCTGATACACCATGTGAGACCCCCATGCATGTGCGTCCCTCGCTCATTAGGGCAGACGGCTAGTGCTATGATGGCTATCATAAGGCGTCTCAGAAGGGGTACCTCCCCTATAGGATGTAAGAGCCAGCTAACCATGATGCGACCTCTCGTCTCGCTCGACATGACTCTCCCTATGCAATACACCTGCTCTCTCTGATGATCCTCCGCTGACCGATCGGTCGCGTATGTAACAGTCGCTCCTCTGATAGGAAGACGAAGTATACGGTACACATCCTCGAGTGTGACTGTCAGCTCTCCTACTGGAAGATGAAATGTGCATGTGTCAGGATCCCATCGCTCCATCAATGCCATCAGCATCATGGGATGGAACCGAATGGCTGGCATGAGGATCACATACCACAATCCCACAATCGATAGTGTGTCTCTCTCTGACTAAGTCAGCCGCGGAATCTGATCTCGCAAAGTGTGAAGAATATGCCCCGTTGTATGCTCTCTCATGTACGAAAGGCCCTGCAACACAAAAACATAACCGTAATCAGTACTCGATCATCAAAATCGCTAATGCAAACTGTCGAACATCGTGTGCTAGTCCTGAAACCCCTCGCCAGGCCTTGATTGGGGACCATAGTGTCCTGTCAGGGACCATGGCGCCCTGAGGGGACCATGGCGCCCTGTCAGGGACCATGGCGCCCTAAAGGGACCATGGCACCCTTGTCAGGGACCATGGCACCCTGGGGGGACCAGGGCACCCCACAAGGACCATGGCGCCCTGGGTGGGCCCCGGGTCAGCCTTCAGGGCCCGCATACGATCATAGAAAAGTCAACATGCGAAAAATCAAAAGTCAAACATTCAGTCAACTCACCTCGTCCAGTGGCTTGTCGTCGATCACGGCCTGGCACAGGATCTCAATCCTCGTGGGATGCTCCGGTCGTTGTGAAGGCATGATGATGGCTATGTGGGCTCCGCTGCACTGAATAGTATTCTGAAATCAACAAAGTGACGAATACAAGTGTCACTTTCGAGGTATATACTCTCGTTTGTTTTCACTTTTGAAACCCTAATTCTCCTCTGTCATTCATTTTATCATAACTTGAGTTTGGGAGATGTGATTTTCGAACCGTTTGTTGCGTTGGAATCATATTTTCCTTCCCCTACTCTCGGGATGTTCCAAAAAGTGCTCTGATGAAGCCTATTTAGTGAACACCCCTCATCAATACTACCATACATAATTTGTTGCAAGTAAACATGCTACCCTGTTTCACCTCCCTAATAAGCAAGTCGAAACAGGGGGGGCATACAGCTACTCACAAATTTCATCACTTTCCTTAGTAAGCATTAGGTGATTTTGTGATCTAACGTGTGTTTTGTAGGGTGCGGTTCCTAACTGTGTACTGCAGATACCGCTGGGGGCTTCGTCCGACAACTTATGGATATATCCTTTTTTCAAATAATGTTTACTTTTCTGTACTTTAGCTTGCATATGCACGTAGTACTCATATGACCGCTAAAGTGGGGGCTAAATGTAGCGTCGTAAATTGTACGCACTTGCTAGGGTGGTACAATTTCACACCTAGTTTAGCACCCGCCTTAGTGCATTTTACATTATGCATTGCATTTCTCCTTAAGCACTTAATTAATCAAATTAATTAGGTTTAAGGTCCTATTTCATCATTCTCTACATCATAAAATTGGGCCCTTTTCACTAAAGCGCGCCCTTCGCATTTTATTCCTCCAATACACCACTTAATCAAAAACCCTAATTAAGTCCTATTTCGAACTTGGGGGCTTGGTTTCGGGGTCAAAACATCTCGAAATCACCTGTAACTTTGGGATTCTCTCTAAAATCATCAGATCCGACGGCCCTGAAAATTTGGTGAAAAGTTGTCGAGACTGTGGCGCCCGGAGTGCAACATGGTCCCGGACATTTTTCCCGAAATTTTAGGAGCGCGATCGAATCATAAAATAAAGCTTAACCCCAAGAAATTGGTGGGATATTCAATCTCTAGGTCTGCCAAAATACGAATTTACGACCTAGGGTTTCATACATAAAAGCTCTCTTTCCTCATTTGAAGGGATCCGGATTTTGTTTTTCAGGAACTTCATATGCAGCGAAAGAGCAAATCTTTGAAGACTTCAACATCTTACAACATCCTTCTATCAAGCATCTATCAAATTCATTCATCCACTTAGGGCTTGGAAGACATTGAAGAACAATAGGAGATTACCGACTGAAGATTGGCTTGTACTCCTCCCTTGAGGGTTGGGTATGATTTCATGTTGTTTTCATGTCTTTACATAAGCTTCAATACATCATTTATTCATGCTTTAGATCACATTGCATCTTGATTTAGAGCATTTATATTATCATTTACAAGCAATTAGGGTTTACTTTCTAGGTTGCTCTAGTTTGCTTTCTTGCATTTTAGGACCTTGCACACACACTAGGTCTGCACACACAATACATTTTACAAAACAACTTGGCTATTCATGGAGGTGGAAATCACCGAAGTGGGGGTTTGACTAAGGCAAAACCCTATATAGCCACCCATACACCCTTTTTCAGATATCATTGCAGGTTTCAGGATTCAAACGACGCCGCGGGATACAGATCCGGAGAGAGAAGGTCGGGACAACACTCTGTATCAAATTGCAGAGAAGAAGACTAGGACAGGGGCGCTGGGTGCCCTGGTCTTGCTAGGGCAGGGGCGCTGGGCACCCTGGTCCCTGGGACAGAGGTGCTGGGCGCCCTGGTCCTCCGGACAGACAACTTGCATACAGCTTTTTGATAGTGTTCCAGAGTGCAGAACAGCAGTTTCCGGTGCAATTTTCAGGACAGTGGCGCCCGTGCCCCCGTCCTGAACATTTTTAGTCTGATTTTGACTCCGGGTACACATCTGCATTCTTATTTCATCCTTGTATTTACAGTTTTTCATTGTTTAATCTCAATTCTGCAATCTTGTTATTAGTTCATACTTGCATTTTGGGATTAGGGTTTGAACTTGCATTACTTGATCTTACAATTTCAACAAGGGAATAGAAATCCTAATAGATATCCCGTGGCTCTCTCTTTCACAAAAAGAAGTAGCCAATTGTGCGATATCTCTAGGCTCTTTCGTATTCCGTAATGTGTGTCAAAAGGTAGGATTAGGGCATGTTAACCTAGTCTCGCTTTTTCCGCCACACAAGTTTATTCATAAATACCCATTTAGTTCCAATTACATTTTTGTCTTTAGGTTGGGGAAGTAATGTCCAAGTGTTGTTCTTTTCAATTTGTTCCAATTCATATTCCATTGCTTTTATCCAATGTTCATCCTTACATGCTTCAGAAACAAATGTTGGTTCAACTTGAGAAATTAAACATACCTCTTCATTTGCTAGTCTTCCTCTAGTCATAGCACCTTGATTCTTGTTTCCAATTATCTGATTCTATGAATGATTCAATCTTACATACCTGGGTTTGTTTTGATTTACATTCACCAGTTGTTATTCTTCAGTAACTGTTGAGTTTTTTGATGATGCCGGTGTGACTGGGTCTTCATTCTGTACCGTAGCAATCTGTGTCAGTTGATCTATGATCATTTCAGCTATTGGTTCAACAGATCTTGAATCTCCTCTAGAGTGTTCATCTATCTTCACATTTGTGTTGGTATTTTGGTATGGTTTTGTCATTGATGTCAACACCTACTGAAACACTAGCACTTTGGAAATCCAGCAACATTCACTGACAAGCAAGTAACTATTGCACAGTTACTAGTATATGGTTCACCATCAAGATATAATGTTCACCGGCACTTGGAATGATATGGAAGACACTTGGTAATGTCGAAGACATCATATGGACACTTTTTTTTGAAGAATTAATCATTGGTATATTCATATTTGCATATTTTCTTTTGCCAGCAAATAAGTCCAAGGTTATCTAGGGTTACACCGGCAGGTTTATCTTTTCCAGATCAGTATGGCACACTATGGAGATGATTTATTATTGTTGTAAATGCATTAAGCCAACATTTTTAATCAGTTATTGCATCGGATATTATATTGTATGTAAAATATTTTTTTATTGTAATATCTTATAGAGCCGACCTACTAAAATTGGTCTTAGGTTATGGTATAAATGTAAGATCTTATTTGTAAGATCGAATGTGGAATGCGAAAAAGAATTGTGTGAAGGTATATGCGAGATTAAGCAGAGGTATACACAAAGACATCATTTGAAGGTAAAGCTAGGTTTTTGTAGAAGCATATCAGCATTACACCAGTACTTAATCCAGCATATGAAGATGCTATTTTGTGCAGTACATTCTTGTTGGATTTAACAATCCAACTGTAGTTAGTGTGACTCCCATTTTGTGATTGAGCAGTGAGCTCTAGGCTGTTGGCCTTTCTGCATGTGTAGACCCCATTTATGTACACTTACTATCTACAGTAGTATCATCTGATTGTGGGTAAGGTTTCCCACCATGTTTTTTCCCCTTACAGGGTTTCCATGTACAAATATTGGTGTTATGTGTTGTGGATGACTCTATGTTTATGTTTCATGCATTAATCTCTACCAGTATAACAATTTACTGTTAACACTATCTACTGACACACTTAACTAGTTTACCGGTATTAAGCATTAAGTTGGTTAATTAGTTTTTGGTTCAAATTTATTAGACAACTGATTCAACCCCCCCCCCCCTCAGTTGTCTCTGGGACCTAACAATTGGTATCAGAGCCTAGTCCTCTTTTGCAAAAGTTTAACAACTTAAGAAGATCCAATGTCTAATAATTATTTCAGGAAGGACAGTCCTGAACTTGATGGAACCAACTATGGGATATGGAAGATCAGGATGGAGACACATCTGAATTGCATCAGTAAAGACATCTAGGAAGTTACAAAGAATGGTTATATTGCTGCTATAGCTGGTCAGACTACTCCAACTACCTTAGCTAAAGATGAAGAGAATGATTGCAAAGCAAGAGAAGCACTTTTGAGTGCATTATCAGATCAACAAATCACGGGATTATCAGATAGGTCTACTACTAAATCTATTTGGGATCATTTGGAAACACTAAATGAAGGAGATTCCAGAGTCAAGATTGCAAAACTTGAAAGCTTCCGAGTCAGGTATGAACATCTGAAAATGGAAGAAGATGAAAGGATTTCTGCTTTTATGGAAAGAGTAAATGAAATTGTTTTGGGTATTAAATGTTGTGGAGGAACCTTGAGTGAGGATGAAATTGTTTCAAAAATCTTAAGAGGATTGCCACTGGCATATAAAATGAAGGTTACTACTATAAATGAGTTAAGAACAATGCCTAATACATCAGTAACTAGGGATACATTGATTGGAAAACTTTCAGCCTTTGAAATTGAGGAATTTGGTCCTGTTGCTACTATAAAGATTGATATGGCCTTTAAAGAATCAAGATCATTTGCTCCATCATTTGACAAATTAGACTGGAAAACCTTATATGCAAGAGAACTTGAAGAAACTAGGAAGGAAAATGAAGAGCTTGAAGAACTTGAAGCACTATTTGCAAGAAAAATGCCAAAAGGTCTAGTTGGAAGTAAGTATGAAGGTAAAGCACCCTTTAAATGTTTCAACTGCAATAAGATTGGTCATATGGCTTCGAGATGACCTGATAGACATGCTAGACTAAGAGAAGAAGCTAGAAGAACATACAAGCCTAATCCTGAATATCAGAGATCTAGATCTAAGAAGAACAAAGAGAAATCCTGTTACATTGCTGATGAAGGTGTGACTGATGATTCTGATGAGGATCTAGCAAACAATGGATTGGTTTTTGTTGCTATAACAAAAGATCAATTGACACCTACTACTCAACTGGTAGAACAAGCCCTAGCAACTAAAGTTGAAGTAAAGGATGAATGGATCATTGACTCAGGATGCTCATATCATATGACAGGAGACAAAGGTAAATTCTTGAACTTTCAAGAATACAATGGAGGTTTAGTAAGATTTGGAGATGACAAAGCCTCTTCAATCAAAGGTAAGGGTTCAATATCTCTTGATGGTAAGCATAACACTGACAATGTTTACTATGTTGAAGGATTAAAACATAATCTTTTAAGTGTTGGTCGATTAGTTGAGAAAGGATTTCAGTTACAATTTAAAAATGGAAAATGTAAAATCATGAATCGAACTGGTTTGGAAATTGCAACCGGTAATCAGACTAGAGGTAATATCTTTCATTTGAATAACAGTGAAAAGGCATGCCTGATTGCACATATAGATGAAAGTTGGTTATGGCATAAGAGACTATGTCATGTAAACTTTGATTGCATGGTAAAAATCAGTACTTCTAAGGCAGTTAGAGATCTACCTAAAATTGTGAAACCTTGGAATACAATTTGTAAGGAATGTCAATTTGGAAAACAAGTTAGAGCTAGTTTCAAAAGTATTCCAAAAAAATTCAATAATGCTCTTGATTTGATTCACACTGATTTATGTGGTCTAGATAGAACTAAAAGCTTACAAGGTGATAGATATTTCATGCTAATTATTAATGATTATTCTAGAATGTGTTGGGTTACTTTTCTTAGAGAAAAATCAAAAGCACTTGGAAAGTTCAAACTATTCAAAGCAATGGTTGAGAATGAAACCGATAAGAAAACCAAATGTTTAAGATTAGATCAAGGAGGAGAATTCACATCTAAGGACTTTAATACATTTTTTGAAGTGAATGGAATCAAAAGACAGTTATCAGCACCTCAGACACCACAGCAGAATGGAGTTGTTGAAAGGAAAAACAAAACTATCTTGGATGCAGCAAGAATTATGTTATCAGAAGCAAATCTACCATGTGTATTGGAGAGAAGTAGTTAGCACTACTGTCTATACATTCAACAAAGTTCACCTCAAAGGTGAAACCGGTAAGACCCCTCATGAACTATGGTTTGGTAATACTCCTACTCTTAAGTATTTCAGAATTTTTGGAAGTAAATGTTATATTAGAAGAGATGAGTCTATTGGAAAATTTGATCCTAGAAGTGATGAAGGAATATTTATTAGTTATTCATCTAAGAGCAAGGCATATAGATGTTTTAATAAGAGATTGTAGAAAATTGTTGAGAGTACAAATGTAAAGATTGATGAACAATTCAGAGGAACTTCAAGGTATATAGACTCTGAACCGGCACCAAAAATTGTGACAAATGAGCCTACACTAAATCCACTGGTACAGAATGAAGATCCAGTTACCTCAGTATCATCAAAGGATTCCACAATAATCGAAGAACAACAGCAAACTAAGACACCTCGGTATGTAAGATTGAATCATTTTGAAGATCAGATAACTGGAAACAAATTTAAAGGAGTTATGACAAGAGGAAGATTGGCAAATGAAGAGGTATGTCTTATTTCTCAAATTGAACCATCATCTATCAATGAGGCATGTGAAGATAAATTTTGGATTAAAGCTATGGAAGAAGAATTAGGACAAATTGAGAAAAATAATACTTGGACATTAGTTCCCCGGCCTAAAGATAAAAATGTAATTGGAACCAAATGGGTATTTAGAAACAAACTTAATGAAGATGGTAAGGTTGTCAGAAATAAAGCAAGACTAGTATGTAAGGGATATTCTCAGAAAGAAGGAGTTGATTACAATGAAACCTTTGCACCGGTAGCCAGAATTGAGGCAGATTATTCTTGGCTTTTACAGCTCACAAGGACTACAAAGTTTATTAAATGGATATTAAATGTGCATTTTTGAATGGAGATCTTGAAGAGGAAGTATATATTGAACAAGCTAATGGATTTTCTTTGATAGATGACAATGATATGGTTTGTAGGTTAAGAAAAGCTCTGTATGGATTAAAACAAGCCCCAAGAGCTTGGTATGCAAGGTTGGATAAGTATCTTTTAAAGATTGGTTTTACTAAAGGAAATGTAGATAGCAATTTATATTACAAAATAACTAATGATGACATCTTGATTATTGAAGTATTTGTTGATGATATAATCTTTGGAGGAGAAAATGGATTATGTAAGGAATTTTCTATTAAAATGAAACAAGAATTTGAAATGTCTATGATTGGAGAAATAAAATTATTTTTAGGATTACAGATTTCACAGACTGATAAAGGTATATTTTTGAGTCAATCCAAGTACTTGAAAGAATTACTAAAGAAATTTAGGATGGAGAACTCTAAACTGGTAAGCACACCTATGACTACAAATGACAAATTATCTCAAAGGGATGAATCTACACCTGTTAATCCAACTAGATACAAATCTATGATAGGAGGTTTACTGTATTTGACATAAACCATGCTTGATATTATGAATGTAGTATGTATTGTTTCTAGATTTCAAAGTAATCCTAGGGAAAATCATGAATCAGCAATAAAAAGGATTTTCCGGTACTTACAAGGCACTGCAAATCTTGGAATATGGTATCCTAGAGATGAAAATTTTGACCTATGTGCATACATAGATGCAAATTGGGCAGGAGATGTGGATGATAGAAAAAGCACCACTGGAGGAGAATTATTTCTTGGAAAAAGATTAGTTTCTTGGTTGAGTAAGAAACAGAGTTGTACATCTTTATCAACAGCCGAATCAGAATATGTTGCAGTAGCAACTAACTGTACATAGGTACTATGTGTAATGCCCCTACCCTAGTCGGTCTTGTAAAACCCATTTGACCTTGGTTGACTTCCTATGTGGCATTCTTGAATGGTGGATTCACCGTTATGTAATGTTGTAGATTAGACTATATGAATATTGTGCATACCTATTATTGTGCTTTTGCATCAATCCTTGTGTAAATGTAATTGTTCCCCAATTCTTGTTATAAATCTCGAGCTAATGCCTTCGTTGAATATTTATATATACATGTATGCTTGCGTGATTCATGGGTGTAGGAGATTGTAGGTACAACACTGCCTAGGATGAGGTTCATCTCCTTCGGGATTCGCAGGGTTGAGTATACCTCCTTCATCCTTAGAATTCAGATTAGGTGGCCATAAAAATCTCGTCTTGCCTTAGCCATGATCAGGTGAGCGTCGTGTGTGGTCCATAGGGTTTTCTTTCATTTGGGTTGCGTGTCGTGTGATTGGTGGACTTTCTTGGTTTGCATGCCTTGTGTGTGGTAAATGGAGTATTTTATTCTAAGTATTTAATTCAATTTAATGTGTTGATTTACACATTAGTAATTGAGAAATTAAAATAGATAGGTTTCTTTTATATGATTAATTGTTAATTTAAGAGATCACTTTATTTATAATTGTAGCAAGCTTAAGCATGTAATTTGAATTAGTGTGTTCATTTATGCATTATTAGTTGAGAAATTAAAATAAATAGGTTACTTTCATGAGATTAGTCATTTATCAAAAAGGGATTGCTTTATTTATGTTGTAGCGAATTTAATTTAATGGTTAATTTTAAATATTGAATTCAATTAGTTTATGCATTTTTTAAAAAAAGGAAGATTTAAAGTCATTTGGAAATAGAAATAATTTAACCACTTTTGCATTTTGGAAATGAAAGGGTGAATTTTATTATTTAAAGAAAATCAATTTTATTTGTAAAGTTTGATATAGTGTAAAAGATTGATTTTGGAAATTCATTTAATTTAAATACTTTACCCTTGCCAATAGTTCGAAATATGAATGTTGGCTTAGTTAATATTGAGAAATTAAAATTAAGATTAAATAAGAAAGAAGTATATTAGTTAGAAAATCAAGTTAAAATAATTTAATAGTTGAAAATAATTATTATTTCTTTTTATTTTAAAAGGGCTTAAATTTTGAAATTAGAAATTAGGTCAAAATTGGTTCTCATTTAACCTAAGTTGAAAAATATTTTTGGGGATTGAATTTTTGGGAAAAGAAAGGAAAAAATGGGGGATGGAGATTTGGAAAAAAAAAAAAAAAAAGGGATTTCTATAGCTACAAATTTGGGGGCTCATCTTCAAACTCTTCCAGAAATGTGATGGAGGTAGGATTCGAATGCACCTCTTGTTTCCTTTTTGAATTTTTTTTGGGTATATCTCTGAAATTTGTTCTTGAGGATTTCTTGCTCAAAAAAAAAAACTCCCATGATTGTTGTTTAAATGTAGGATTCAGTTTTAAAAATATGGGTTGTTCTTGGATCAAAATTTTCTTAATGGATTTGGTGTTTTAAACTTGCTGAGAAGATATTTTCCCATAATGAGGGTTTTGGTAAAATTTGGAAAATAAATGGGGGGATTTCAATCTTTGGGTTTTCATATTCCTTATTCAATTTTATTTTTTTTCACCTTAAACCGAAACTGTGAACCGTTCAAAAAATAGATATAAACAAAAAATAAAAATAAAAAAATTACATATTAATTGGGGTTTTCGGGGGGGAGACGAAGCTCAACCTGCCCCTCCTCATGGAGCCATCCACAGCCATTCGGATCCACAGAGTGGTGGCCTGAGGGGACTGTGACCCCCACGACGGCCGCAACAACCCCCAGATCCACACGTGGGGGCCGAAGGGGACTACGTCCTCCGTGGAGACCACAACAACCCCCGGTTCCACTATGTGGAGGCCGAAGGGGCTACGACCCCCACGACGGCTATAGTAACCCTGGCTCCACTGTGAGTGGAGGCCGAGGGCCTATGTCCTCAGTGGAGGCCACAGTTCCCTCTGGCTAGGGCATGGTTAGGGTTTTGGCTGCCCTAAAATTTGTTATCTTTTTTGTCATTTTTTTTAAATTTAAAATTTGATGTTATTTTTAGTATGCCAAAAAAAAAAAGGAAAAGAATATATATAATAATAAAAATATATTATAAGTAATATATTTGTTATTATTAAAGTTTGGCTGAGATTATATTTTTAGCAAGTCACAATTATATAAAAAAAAAAAAAAACAAAGAAAGGGGAATAATAAATATATTATTAATTATACATTAATCATTGGACTCAAAAAAGTAATGATATCCATTGATTTAACAATTGTTGAATGTTGTATTTATTTTTATTTATTTAAGTTGGTAATTATTGGGCCTCATATTTAGATGCTAATGAGTAAATCAAATGGTGAAATTAGTTTTAAAATGTATGCAAGGGAATCTTAAATTAGCTGGGAGATGATTTTCCCATTCCCTTATTCATTTTTAATGTAGTTTGTTCTTTATAGTAAAGGGTGATGCTTGAGTTGGTAGAAAAGGGGCTAGAGTATTGTTGTAAAACCAACTTGCCATTGATGCATATTTAATGATTAAATAACTTGTTTAGATGCTAAAAATAACATGAGAAAAGACTGTATTTACCCGTTAACGCTTGTGCATGGTTTAATATTTTTGTAATCGCTATGTCTATAATAATAGCACATCCTTGATAGGTTCATTGGGTCCCTATCATCTGATTGCTTGTGTCTAGTCATAGTTAGTCAAGTCTCTATTTAGGGTACTGACAGCTAAGTAACCCTTGTATTTTCTTTTAATGTATTCATTAGGATCCGCTTCAAAAGGGATCATTATGTAATTGTCGACTGAGGTGGTTGTTGTATAGTGGTTGTGTTTGCCTATATGGCAAAGATGTAAAAGACATGAAACTTATGTAATCCTAACTATATTAAATGCCATAGGGGTCTTGCAGTTGAGCAGACCCAGAGATGTAGCCCTCTAGGGGTGAACTCCGAGATCATATCTGTGTTATGCGATGTTTTTTGTCACTCTTATTTCATAGTTTAAGTTATCATGTATGGTTGCATTATGTAAGTGTATAATGGGAAATTTTAATGAAGCTAAATCTCAAGTGCATGAATTTAGTCATCTTGTTAAATGTAGTAATTAGGGTCATAAAAGATTGTAAATATGATTATGGAAAAGTATTATGTTAATATTAATAAACAAAAGTAAGCATGGAAATAAACTCACTAGGTACAATTATTGGAATAACTTGTCATAAAGCTTGTAATTTCGATTGTAATGAATGGATAACAAATATTGGATTAACTGTCATAATATCTAAATTGGAAATCTAATGGATGAACCCCATTTGGTTACTTACCGTATTATCTTAATAAATGAACATCGTCATGTTAGCTATAATTCCCTAAAGTGGATGAATTTATTTAATTGGTTTTCATTTTATTCTAACACAAATAATCCTCACCAGATTAGTTTTATAATCGGATGAACTCAAACTGGCTATCCATATTATAACCTCAATAAATGAACTTCTTCATGATAGCTATAATTGAACTAAATTGGGAGAACTCATTTAGTTGTTTATATCTTAACCATAGCAAATGGATTTCTTTATATTACTTTATTTTAAACTAAAAAGAGTGAACTCATTAAGTTAGTTATATTTTAATCCTAATGGATGATCGTCACTATGTACTTATATTTTTAATCCTGAAAGAATGAATATCATCTTGCTAACTATATTTTAATTAAAGGGATGAACTCATGTGGCTATAGTACTTTTTCACCTTAATGAAATGAGCTCCATCTCTTAGTATTATTTTAACTTCAATGAAAGAACTCTTTGGCTATTTACATTTTATCCTCTATAAATGAACTACGACTTATTAGTTGGTTATGTTTAAAACCAAATGAAGGAACCTCGTTTTATTATCTACAACTTAATTCTTAATGAATGAATGAATCTTATTAGCCATACTTTTAACTATAAAGGATGACCTTATATGGGGATGGATACTTTTAAACCTAAATGAATGAACTTTGTTATATTAGTCGCATTGTATCTAAAATGGATGGACTCGTCAAGTTAACCCTACTTAAACCTTAATGGATGAATTCTTAAGCTAATTATGTTTTAAATTGCATTAAGTAAATATCCTCATGTTAGCCTCCTCTCCAATCAAAATAGATGAATGCTTCCTAAATTCTAAAATGTTTATTCATCAAACATATCATATCCATGCCTTAAGTATTAACTCGTAATGAAGATATCCAGCTTAAATGGATCAATTGTTGCGAGTTGAGTTAGGTGTAAGGTTACGTAATCATGTTGGGAAACTCCTTAGTTTCATTTAGTCTTCCGCTATGTTATCTAAGCTTTAGATAACTCTAATGTATCTTAATGTAGTGTCTTACTATTAACACTTTTAATTATTATTGTAAAAAAAAAAAAATATTTACACTCAATTTGAGTGTTTTTAGCTTTATCCCTTGGGGGTTTCCTGGTGGGGCATTACACTATGGCTTAAGCAAATGTTGAAAGACATAAAGGTAAAATGCAAGCAACCTATTACTATATATTGTGATAACATTCCAGCAATTGATATATCTAAGAATCCAGTATTACATTCTAAAACAAAACATGTTTCTATCAAACTGAATTTTCTAAGGGAAAAAGTTGAAGAAAAAGAGATAAAACTGGTTTATGTGAATACTAAAGAACAACTTGTAGATATTTTCACAAAACCTTTGCCTAAGGAGACCTTTGAATATCTCAGAGATCATCTTGGAGTCATACCACCACTAGTAGAGACTTAGACAATTGATGATTGTCATCAACTGACAGAATTGAAAGACAAATCTTTTACTTCGGTATTTGAAGAGGAAGCTACTTCTCAGGGGGAGTAGTTAGTATATTGAATTGATTGGTATTTTGTATGAACTTGATTTTTGTAACTTTGGCATTTGATGTCAAAGGGGGAGAGATATCTATGGAAAAGCACATTATCTTTTGAGAAGAGATTGGTATTAAAGATTAATCTTTGGATAAACACATGTTGCTCCCAGGGGGAGAAATTGTTGTTTAAAGGAGATTGTTGGTTTTTGGTATTTGGCATTTCTGTTTTGGCACTTTGATAGTTTTTCCATCTTGTGTTGCCATCAATGCCAAAGGGGGAGATTGTTGGTATTTTGGTATTGTTTTGTCATTGATGTCAACACCTACTCACTAGGACTTTGGAAATCCAGCAACATTCACCGACAAGCAAGTAACTATTGCACAGTTACTGGTATATGGTTCACCGGCAAGATATAATGTTCACCGGCACTTGGAATGATATGGAAGACACTTGGTAATGTCGAAGACATCGTATGGACACTTTTTTTTGAAGAATTAATCATTGATATATTCATATTTGCATATTTGCTTTTACTGGAAAATAAGTCCAGGGTTATCTAGGGTTACACCGGTAGGTTTATCTTTTCCAGATCAGCATGGAATGCTATGGAGATGATTTATTATTGTTGTAAATGAATTAAACTGACATGTTTAATCGGTTATTGCATAAGATATTATATTGTATGTAAAATGTTTTTTATTGCAATATCTTGTAGAGTCGACCTACTAAAATTGGTCTTAGGTTATGGTATAAATGTAAGAATTTATTTGTAAGATTGAATGTGGAATGCGAAAAAGAATTGTGTGAAGGTATATGTGAGATTAAGCAGAGGTATACATGAAGACATCATTTGAAGGTGAATCTAGGTTTTTGTAGAAGCATATCAGCATTACACCGATACTGAATCTAGCATATGAAGATGTTATTTTGTGTAGTACATTCTTATTGGATTTAACCATCCAACTGTAGTCAGTGTGACTCCCATTTTGTGATTGAGCAGTGAGCTCTAGATTGTTGGCCTTTCTGCATGTGTAGACCCCATTTATGTACACTTACTATCTACAGTAGTATCATCTGATTGTGGGTAAGGTTTCCCATCATGGTTTTTCCCCTTACAAGGTTTCCACGTACAAATATTGGTGTTATGTGTTGTGGATGACTCTATGTTTATGTTTCATGCATTAATCTCTACCAGTATAGCAATTTACTGTTAACACTGTCTATCGACACACTTAACTGGTTTACCGGTATTAAGCATTAAGTTGGTTAATTGGTTTTTGGTTTAAATTTATTAGACAACTGATTCACCCCCCCCTCTCAGTTGTCTCTGGGACCTAACAATTAGTACTCTCAATGGTTTTATGTAACCTTTTATTATAACATCTATATGCTTTTAGATGAATAACCAAGAAATATTCCTTCATCACTTCTAGGATCAAACTTGCCAATATACTCATCTCTTCTAATATAACATTTTCTTCCAAATATTCTGAAATACTTAAGAGTAGGAATATGACCAAACCATAGTTCATAAGGGGTTTTACCAGTTTCACTTTTGATGTGAACTCTGTTGAAAGTATAAATCGTTATATTCACTACTTCTCTCCAGTACACATGAGGTAGATTTTCTTCCATTAAGATTGTTCTTGCTACATCCATAATAGTTATGTTCTTCCTTTCCAGAAATCCATTCTGTTGGGGTGTCCAGGGTGCTAATAGTTGTCTTTTGATTCCATTCACTTCACATAATGCATTAAATTCTCTAGATGTAAATTCTCCTCCTTGATCTGATCTTAAACATTTGATTTTCTTTCCGATTTCATTCTCTACCATTGCCTTGGATATCTTGAATCTTCCAAAAGCTTATGATTTCTCCTTGAGAAAAGTAACCCAACACATTCTAGAATAATCATCAATTATTAGCATAAAGTATCTATCTCCTTGTAGACTTCTTGTTCTTGCAGGACCACACAAATCAGTATGAATTAAATCAAGAATATTATTGGACTTGTTAGTAATGCTCTTGAATGTTGTTCTAACTTGCTTTCCCATTTGACATTCCTTACATATCGGATTATGAGGTTTCACAATCTTAGGTAAATCCCTTACTACCTTAATTGAACTAATCTTTACAATGTAATCAAAATTCACATGACAGAGTCTTTGATGCCATAACCAAATTTCATCAATGTGTGCAATTAAACATATTTTAACACTAGTATTCAAGTGAAAGATATTACCTTTAGTCTGATTAATGGTTGCAATCTCCAATCCAGTTCAGTTTATGATTTTTTATTTTCCATTCTTGAACTGTAACTAAAATCCTTTCTCAACTAACTGGCCAATACTCAAAAGATTATGCTTTAAACCTTCTACATAATAAACATTGTCAGTATTATGCTTACCATCCAAAGATATAGTGCCTTTTCCTTTGATTAAACAACCTTTATCATCTCCAAACCTTACTAGACCTCCATGACTTTCTTGAAAAGATAAGAATTTTCTTTTATCACCAATCATATGATGTGAGCATCCACTATCTATAATCCATTCATCCTTTTCTTCAATTTTTGCTTCTAGTGCCTTCTCTACTGGTTTGCCAATAGGTGTTGGCTGATCTTCTTTTATTGTTACAAAATTCCATCTGTTATATGTTGGATCTTCATCTGAGTCATCTGTAACACCTTCATCTGCATAGTAACATGACTTATCTCTGTTTTTCTTAAATCTATATCTCTAATATTCAGGGTTAGGCTTCTATGATCTTTTCACTTCCTCCCTTAATCTTGCATGTCTATCAAGACATCTAGATTCCATATGACCAAATTTATTGCAATTAAAAAATTGGAAAGGTTCCTTTACCTTCATACTTACTTCTTGTTGGACCTTTAGGCATTTTCCTTGCAAATAGTGCTTCAAGTTCTTCAAGTTCTTCATTTTCTCTCCTCATATCTTCAAGTTCTTTTGCATAAAGTGCTTTCCAATCAGTTTTGTTAGATGATGATGATGATGATGATTTGAAAGCTAAATAAATCTTTATAGTAGCAACAGGACCAAATTCCTCAAGCTCAAATGTTGAAAGTTTTCCAATCAAAGTATCTCTAGAAACTAAAGTATTAGGCATTGTTCCCATTTCATTTTGTAAGCAGGTGGCAATGCTCTAAAAAATTTAGAAACAATTTCATCTTCACTTAAATATCCTCCACAACATTTTATTCCTAAAAAAAATTCATTAACTCTTTCCATAAATGCAGAAATTCCTTCATCTTCTTCCATTTTCAAATTTTCATACCTGACCCGATAACATTCCAGTTTTGCAATTTTGAAAGTGGTATCTCCTTCATTCAGTGTTTCTAGTTTATCCCAAATATCTTTAATAGTAGATCAGTCTGATAATCTCATGATTTTCTGATCTGATAATGCGCTCAGAAGTGCTTCTCTTGCTTTGCAATCATTGTCCATGTCCTTATCCAATGTTAGTGGATGAGGTTGATTCAAAAAAGGAGCAACATAGCCATTCTTTGTAACATCCCATATATCTCTTCCAATGTAGTTCAGATGTGTTTCCATTCTGATCTTCCACATACTATAGTTAGTTCCATCAAGCTTCAGACTATCCTTCCTGAAAATATTTATTTCCATAGGATCTCCTCAAGCTATTAGGCTTCTACAAAAAGAGGACTTAGCTCTGATACCAATTGTTAGGTCCTTGGAAGGACAACTGAGAGGGCGGGGGTGAATCAGTTGTGAACCAGTTATAAATAAATTGTAATCCAAATGCAAGTTATTCTGATTTAAACTTAATGCTGGTAAACCAAACTTAAGTGTCTATAAAACAGATTAATAGATATAGAAGTATCGGTTTAACTTAATGCATAAAACATAAAGAGAAACAACATCCACAACACATAACAAAAAGATTTTGACATGGAAACCCGGTAAGGGAAAAACCACGATGGGAAACCTTACTCACAATTAGATGATACTACTGCGGATAGTATGTGTACACAAATGGGGTCTGCATATGCAGAAAGGCCAACTTCTAGAGCTCACTGCTCAATCACAAAATAGGAGTCACACTAACTACACAATTGGATGGTTAAATCCAATGATAATATACTGATCAAAATAGCATCTCCAATGTTGGATTTAGTATCGGTTAAGCTCTCAACATGAGTGTCAAAACACATTCATAACCTTCCTTCAACCTTCGATTAATGTTTGTGTGATTCGCACAAGGATTTGCTTATTTTCGCTCTTCAATATTCGAATACACTTATACCATAACCATATTCCTGATCTTCAATAAGATCTTACAATCATTTATACAAAACCTAAGACCAAATGAATAGGTCGGCTCACTAAATATATTACAATTAAATCAATTATAAATAAGTCTTGATGCGATACAACATGTTGGCTCAATACATTTTACTAATCAATATATCATCTCCATAACATGTCATGCTAATCTGGAATAGATAATATGTACCGGTCCAAAACCTAGACTTATATGCCGGTAAAGGCAATTCTGTCAACCCGATTAGACCAATAAGAAAAACACCAAAACCAAACTTCCAATCCATTTGTTCGACATAACCAAATGATCTCCATGTTATCATCATTGCTGGTGAACACATAATGGTGATTGTGCATAAGCCACTAACCATACCGGTGAACATAAAGCAAACCTCCAAGAAGACAAGTGTTGACATCAATGACAAAACCAATGCAACACATGACAAAGTCATCTATAATACCAACAATATTGAGGCATGTTGATCTAATATCACCTCCATCTCTCTTCCATGAAACTGATTATACATATCTGACATATGTTAGCTTAGCATTTGCATGCAAGCATCAATGTACATGATACGAATGTAATCGGTCATTGCTTAGAACTAAAAGTTCTAACTCAATGTATATTTAAATGTAGATACAAAGGATAGGACAACAAAAAGACAAGACAACCACAAACACTCCAAGACTTCACCAAGCTCACTAGTCATTTTGGCAATGACAGGTTTCATCCCTATCATGCTTCTTCTTCTACATTCATGCATACATGTACATGTTCTATTTTCATATGTTAGCTATGTATTGCTAGTCTCATGGCTCTTGTGTGAGACAAATGTGTTTGAATTTAATAAAATACTTCTTTTTCACAAAGATTTTTTTTCCTTTTTGTAGTTTTGACTCTTATGAAATAAAATTTTAAAATATACACATTCAAAAATCTCTTCTTCAAACACATAAGTAGCATAAATAGGCTAAGGATATACCTATTTAAAAACTTAAGAACCAAAGCTCTACCTAATTGAGGTTGTAAACAAAAATGGGTAACATTTCTCATGACATTTGCTATATGTTTTCTTGTTAAACATTTGACTGGTTACCTTATTATTTCCCCTAGGCACAAAGTCCCTGAAACTTATAAAAAACTGAAAACATAACTCATAACACAAAAATATCTTAGAAAACTCATCAAAACCTGTTCTAATCCATTGATTATAGGTAGGTGGTTTGTGGCAGTAAGTTGAAACAACTTGTTGTCAGGAATGATATGGCTATAATTAATGGATTATGGTAGGGTAACAACAAAACAACTCTGAAAAACTTTGTTACAACACACTATAGCTATATAAAGGGGCTATTTGCTATGTGTGTTAGTGAATACACATTTTATCTGCTTCATATAATAAATACTTCCCTTTAATAACTATAGTGTACTACAGTAGTAAGCAAAGCTCCTTATAACTCCTACATAATTGTGCACTAGGCACTTAGGGAGAACAAAATTGCAAACTGACCTACTGTGCAAATGCACTTATTAACAACTAGAACCTGCTAAAATATGTACAAATTTTAGGCATACCTCAAAAGAAATGTTTGAGGTGAATCCCATTGAGTGGGATTGGTTGAACTTCACCATCCAACTTAGATAGTTGGAAGGCATTGTGCTGCTTGCACTCAAAAATCATGTAAGACCCACTCCAAAAAGCATCAAACTTTGTATGCTTGCTAGGTCTGCTCTTGAATTCATCCCATTTTAGGACAATGTCACCTTCCTTGAACACTCTAGGAGTTGCCCTCTTATCAAATGATGTTTTCATTTGAGCTTGGTGATACTCGATCTTTCTCATTGCCTCATTTCTAACTTCTTCTAGCTCAACTAGCTGAGACAATCTTGTTGTCATAGGTTCTTCTTCAATCATATCTAGCTGGTTAGCTAGATCAAGGGCTAGAAGCTCAAGGGAAATAGGCAGCCTTTCTTCCTTCCCATACACAAGCATGTATGGTGACATTCTAGTGGATCTCTTTGGTGTGGTTCTATCAACCCATAAGGCTGATTTTAGCTTGGAATGCCAAGCTCTCTAATTTCATTCCATGGTCCTCTTAATGATCCTGAGCAGGTTCTTATTTATGGACTCAGATTGTCCATTAACCTGAGGGTAATAGTTAGATGAAGTGTTTAGCTAAACACCATTCTTTATAGCCCAATCAGATATTTTGTTCCCTACAAAAGAAAGAGCATTATCTGAAATTATAGACTCAGGAACACCAAATCTGGTTATTAGCTCTTCATAAAAGTTAAGTACAATTGTATCATTTGCTTCTTTGAGTGCCACAAACTTAGTCTACTTGGTAAAATAATCAGTGGCCATGAGAACCCACTTATGGCTAGCACTTGAAGGCAGATTTATGACTCCAATGAAGTCCAAACCCCATTTCTTAAAGGGTTGTTCTACTTGAATAGCCTGCAATGGCAGCGCTGCTAACTTTTCTTTGCTTGCAAACATGACACATTCCTTACATTTTCTTACCCAGGAATGTGCATCTCTAAACAAGTTAGGCCAATAATAGCCTCCTTTCATAACTTTAAGAGTTGTAGCTCTTGCTGAAAAATGTCCTCCTGTTGATCCTTCATGAAACTCAGATAATACTTGATCAACCTGATCAACATCTATACATCTTAAAAGTACACCATGAAAATCCTTTCTAAATAGAAAACCATTTAAGAGTACATAGGGAATGGACTCAAGTCTATAGTACCTTCTCTTTGACCTATTTAGTCCATGAGGACACTCACCAGTCAACAAAAAATGAGTCATTTCTTGTACCCCGCTAGTAGGAGGAACATGAACAACTATTGGTTCTTGATCTTGGAGGGCTAAAATAATCTTCTCCTCACCCTCTTAATTTCTATTTGTGTGATCAACAAGTTTCTCACATAGTCCCTTACCTCTAACTAGCTTAGTGAACTTGATATCCACCTCAAATTCCATTACATTAGTCACCTAACCAGCCCTTTTATCATTCAGGTCCTTGCTAAGCAAGAATTCCTTAACTGAAGGATGAACAACCATCAACTTAATCCTTTTGTTAGACAACATATGCTTAATTTTTTTCAAACTCCTAACAACAACAAGAACATGTTTTTCAATAAAATAATACTTCTCCTCATAGACCTTAAGGCCTTGACTGAAAAAGGCTAGGGGCTGCTCTAAACCATGCTCATTTTCTTGAACCAGCATAGCTGAAATGTTGTCAATGCTTCCATAAGCATAAAAAATAAAGTATTTTGAGAAATTTGGGTTCAACACAGTAGGAGCAGCTGCAAGTGCCTCTTTTATAAACTCAAAAATCCTCTTTTCATCCTTAGATCAGCTGAAAGGAACATTCTTTTTTAGCATAGAGGTTAGAGGTTTTAATAATTCTGTAATATTTGGAATAAACCTCCTCACAAAATTTATCCTGCCAAAAAAACTCTATAATCCTTTCTTATGTGCTGGTAAAGGTAAGGAAAGAATAACACTTACCCTTTTCAGATCAATAGTAATACCTTCTTTTGACACCACATATCCTAGTAACATACCCTCATGAACAACAAACACACACTTTTTGGGTTAAGAGATACACCATACTCCCTGCATCTCTCAAAAATATTCCTTAAGTGAGCTAAGTTTTTATTTGAATTTCTAGAATAAGTAGTGATATCATCCAAATAAACAAGTACAAATTTATACATTAAACCATGAAATGCCATATCCATGGCACGCTGAAAAGTGGCACCAACATTTGACAAACCAAATGAAATCTTCTTATATTCCATAGTACTCCATTTGGTGGTGAATGCTATTTTGAACTGATCTTCTTCCTTCACTAGAACCTGATTATATCTTGAGAAGCCATCTAGTAAGGAAAACCTCTCAAAACCTACAACAACTGGTAACATCTATTCCATGGAGGGCAACAGGTATCTATCCTTCAATGAGACCCTATTGAGGTCTCGTAAATCAACACAAATTCCGATTTCACCATTCTTTTTCCTAACTAGGACAAGGTTTGACACCCAGGAAGTGTGTTTGATAGGGAAAATAATGTTGCTTTCAACCAGTTTATTAAGTTCTTTGACTGTAAGGGGCTCAAGCTTTGGGTTAAGAGGCCTTTGTTTTTGCCTCATAGGTTTAGCATTTGGCTCAAGATCTATGGTATGTTTGGCAATTCTAGGGTCAAATCCTTTCAAATTAGATTATTGCCAAGAAAAAATATCACTAAACTTGTGGCAAAGTATAATAAATGCATGCCTTTCCTCTAGAGTACATATCTTACCAAGCTATAACAACTTGTCTTTGAAAATCTCAATATTTTCATAATGTTCTTCTTTAATCTGCAAGCTAGATTTTTCTTTTCTTAGTTGATCATCATCATTAAATATTGACTCCAAGGTGACCAACCCCTTGGGTAACTTATAGGTTTTTAGCTATATGATCTGATCTTCATATTGTTGTTTGAACTTCTCTTGATTGCTACCTGAAAATTTTGCTTCTTCCCTCAAAAAGTTAATAATTTGTTGATCACTATAAAAAACTTTCCAATGATTAGAATTATTAGGAATAAAAGACCTAACAATTACTTTTACATACTATTGTTCTCTAACATTGCTGATGTCACTAGGAATATCATATTGATCTCCAACTGTAGCTAGTCTATCAGCGTGTTTATTCAAATTTCTAGGATTGGACAGTAGATTAAAAGCTTGAAAATATTCTATGAGATCCCATACTCTATGCTTATAAGATTTCAAAAGTTCATTCTTAGTAGTATGGAGACCTCTTACCTAGTTGACAATCAATTCACTATGACCATATACCTACAAACAACTGATTCCTCTCTTTCTTGCCCATTGTAGGCCATGAATTAAGGCCTCATACTCAACTGTATTATTGGTGCAACTAAAGGAGAACCTAAAAGCTACATAATATTTGTCATCATTAGGTGAAATCAACATACAAACACCTCCCACGACATTCTTACTCCTTGACCCATCAAAATAGAGCTTCCAAAGCTCATTCCGGTGCTGATCGTCTTACTGTGTTGCAACCTTCACCAAGTTTGGGACAACAAAACCTTGTTCATGAAACATATAGGCTCCAAGGTTTATCTCATGCTTGTGATTGAAAGGACATTCCGTAGTATTTTCAACTACCCACTCATCTATAATAATGTCAGGAATATCATCAATAGTGGTATTTGGATCATGTGGGATAAGTTGATCCTCTTTCTCATGGATAGCCAAATTAGCATTAACAACACTAGGGTCATAGGGTTCTATATGATCATTAGCTAAATCTTCTGATTTAATGGTAACTTTGGTCCCATACCTAGTCCTAAAAAACATATGTGACCAATCAGATGACAAATAACCCCCCAACTTGGTTGTAAAGTCTCTTGCCAAGCAGATTGCAAAATAGGGCAGTAAGTCAATCACATATACATCTTGTGGAATAGCAAAATTGAGGCAAGCATGAAGTGTTAGACTCATATTTTTTATGACTCCTACAATATTTACAGTAGTACCATCTAATTGAACTACTCCTTTATTCAATGGCTCATAGGTTAGTCCTAATTGGTCAACTAACTACTTAGGCATGACTGAGCTACTTGCACCTGAATCTATCATGCAATTATGTACTAGGTTTTGGCCAATGATTAAAAGTGACATAAAAGGGGGGTGGTTTATTTACCTTGGATTGTTGTGATTGATGTTCACTCCTTTGTTGGGGCTTATTGGTAAGAACAACCTTAGAAGCTTGTTGATTGGAAGGTTGAGTAGTCAATGAAAGGTTTGACAAAGCATCATGTAACAAATCCTTTTGCCTAGGTAGAGATAGGGAATCCCACATTGACACACTAACATGAGTTTTCTTCAACTGGTCCAAAATATTAAAATCAGTCATACTAACCTTTTGTTGTTCTTTACTAACGTCAGTATCTTTTTGCGCTTGTGATGGTTGAGGTTGGCTTTTTGGCTGATCTTTAGTCACCATAGGCTGTGGTTTCTTAAGAATTTGAGTATTTTGAGAAGAAGTGGACCCCGCTTGAGCTTGAGTACTTGAAGAAGGCTGATTATTACCTTTATCAGTCTATTGCCCCATATCAACAACCCTTTTCTTAGATCTTGTGTTGGCTGCTACAGGGGTATATGACTGACTTTGAGGCTAATTAACTCCACAAAACTCTTCGCCTTGCCAACTCATCATGGTAACATCAGGACTACCTTGTTCCATAGGTGTAGATTGTTGTTCATTAACTTCTTGAGATGGATTTATTGGAACAATAGAACTATTTTGCACCATTAACGCCTGATTTAACATGGCATTAGAGCTTGTAGACTGGTTAGGTGGTTGGTTACAAGGAAAACACCACTCATAAACAACTACCAAATTGTTTTGGACTAGAAAAATATCCCTTGAGGAACTAGGTGAGTTAGGATTATATTCCTGAAAGGGCCTTTGGTTAAAATTATTGTCCATTTGGTGGAATTAATTATGTGTTGCATTAATGTTTTGTCATTGATGCCAACACTGGCTGTTTGGATGCTTTATCAACAGCCTTCTGGTCCCAGTAGGTTGAGTGGTTTCTGGTTAACTTGGATCTGACATAGTTTGGTGATGGAATTGGCTTGTTCATGATACTCATACGCATATTTGGTCAATTGGTTTTGGTCTGATGATTAGATGCTATACTGCTTGCTTAGAAGCTTGGTTTTTGGTTCCGGCAAGGGTTTCACCGACTGAGCATTTGGTGAAGATCTTTTATGATTGCATAAGTGGTGTTGGTGCAACTTCTGGTGGAGTTTTAGGATGCTATTGGTGATCATGTTCAAGACTTGGCGATTGGAAATCATTGTTGAAGCATGTGGACCTATATTGGATCTTGGTTGATCTAGGTTATGGACCGACTTTAATGTAACGTGTGGATAGGACCTATTGATGTATTTTCGGGATCTCTTATGTGTTGATATTATTTGTAATATCATTCAGGTAAAGGATTTGCTCGATTAGTGGAGATCGAATTGGGTCTGCATAAGAGGATTTAGTCCTCTAGTATTGTGCTTAAGCCAGAATAGTACTCAGGCATAGGAGATGCTATCTTTTGCAATTCATCACTTCTCCAGATTATATTCTTGATTTCTATATAGTTAATGAGACTGCTTTTGTGATGAACAATATGCTCTAGGATGCTGGCCTTCCTACAAGTGCAAGCCCCTCAATTGTAATTCACATACTTATTGCAAAATTATTATCTAACTGTGGGTAGGCCTCCCACCATGGTTTTTCCCTTTACCGGGTTTTCCATGTACAAATCTTGGTGTTATGTGGAAGGCTTTTATTCTGTGATTATTGTTTATGCTTAATTAGTTTATCTGCTATTTCAGTATTAATGTTTTGGGTTCTGATATTAAAGTTTAAATTTCTAATGGTTCTGGTAATCTATGACAACTGATTCATCCCCCCCCTCTCAGTTGTCTTCCAGTTATTTGAACTATCTAACAATTGGTATCAAAGATTTGGTCCTCTCTGCAGAAATATTAACCACTTGAAGAAGATCCTATGGCAACTAACAGTTCAAGTCCATCCAGTTCTTCTAGAGCTATCTTTCAAAGGGATATTCTGAGGCTTGATGGACCAAATTACACAGTATGGAAGATTCAGATGGAGACTCATCTGAGATGTCTTGGAAAGGAGATTTGGGAGATCACACAGAATGGAGTCACACCCTATAATCTAGGATTTGACAATCCTCCTCTGACAAACCTGGACAAGGAGCTTGAGAATGATTGTAGAGAAAGAGAATCCCTCTTGTGTGCACTTTCTGATCAACAAATAATGGGATTAACCGACAAATCATTTGGAAAGGCTATATGGGATAAGTTGGAGACTCTTAATGAAGGTGGCCCTATAGTTAAGATTGGTAAACTTGATGGTTACTGGGTGAGATATGAAAACCTGAAGATGGAAGAAGATGAAAGGATTACTGTATTCATGGAAAGGGTAAATGAGATTGTTATGGGAATTCAATGTTATGGTGGAACTCTGAGTGAAGATGAAATTGTTTCTAAAGTCCTGAGAGCCCTACCACTGGCTTACAAAATGAAGGCTACTACTATTAATGAGTTGGGAACAATGGCTAATACATCTATCAACAGAGATACTTTGGTTGGGAAACTATTTTCTTTTGGCTTGAAGAATTTGGACCTTCTGGAGCTATGAAGACTGAACCTGCCTTTCATGCATCTACATCTACATCTACAACTGATAAGAAATACTGGAAATCTTTATATGCAAAGGAATTGGAAGATATGAAGAGAGAAGATGATGAGTTTGAGAAACTTGAAGAACTATTTTCTAGAAGAGTACCTAAAGGACTGATAGGAAGGAAGTATGAAGGAAACGCACCTTTTAAATGTTTTGCATGTAATAAGATTGGTCATTTTGCATCTAGATATCCTAAAAAAAATTCAAGATTTGAAGAAAGAGTTAGATCATTTAAGCCTAACCCTAGATATCAAAACAAGTATAAATACAAGAAAAACAAAGACAAATCATGCTACATAGCGGATGAGGAAGACATTACTGATTCTGATGATGAACCGACAGAAGACTCTACCAGTGGATCTAACAATGGGAAGGAATGGGTGTTCCTGGCTATCAAGGAAGATAATTTGGCACTGGAAGATAATGTACCTGAAGAGAAGGCACTTACTGCTAAAATTCAAGACAAGGATGAATGGGTAATTGACAATGGTTGTTCACATCATATTTCTAGAGATAAAGGGAAGTTTTTGTCTTTACAATAATTTGATGGTGGTCTAGTTAGATTTGGATATGACAAGGCATGTATGATCAAAGGAAAAGGAACTATATCACTGGATGGTAAGAACAACACTGACAATTTTTATTAAGTTGAAGGTTTGAGGCATAATCTTTTGAGTGTAGGAAAATTGGTAGATAAGGGATTTCAATTATAGTTCAAGGATGGAAAATGCAAAATCATCAACAGGTCTAGTTTGGAGATTGCAACCGGTACATAGACAAAAGGTAATATATTTTATTTAAACTCTAGTGAGAAAACATGTTTGATTACACAGATTGATGAGAGTTGGCTATGGCATAAAAGACTATGTCATGTGAATTTTGATTGCATTGTGAAGATCAGTTCAACTAAGGAAGTTAGGGATATACCTAGGATTATGAAGCCCTATAATCTAATATGTAAAGAATGTCAAATGGGTAAACAGGTCAGAACCTCTTTTAGGAGTATACAAGATAAATTAAATGATGTTGTTGATCTTATTCATATTGATTTGTGTGACCCTACTAGAGTTAAAAATTTTCAAGGTGATAGATATTTCATGCTAATCATTGATGATTATTCTAGAATGATATGGGTTACTTTTTTGAAAGAAAAATCTGAAGCATTTGAAAAGTTTAAAATCTTTAAGGCTAAAGTTGAAACTGAGGCAGGATTGAAGATTAAATGTTTAAGATCAGATCATGGTGGAGAATTCACATCTAGTGAGTTTAATAAGTTTTGTGACAAGCATGGTATAAGAAGACAATTTTCTGCTCCACGGACACCTCAACAGAATGGAGTTGTGGAAAGGAAGAATAGAGCTATCCTGGATGCTGCTAGAATAATGATGATGGAAGCTAGTCTACCTCATATCTACTAGAGAGAAGTGGTGAGTACAACAGTTTATACATTCAATAGAGTACATATCAAAGGAGAAACCGGTAAGACACCTTATGAATTATGGTTTGGCAATACACCTACAGTTAAGTATTTTCAAATGTTTGGTAGTAAATGTTATATCAAGAGAGATAATATTATTGGGAAATTTGATCCTAGATGTGATGAAGGCATATTTCTTAGTTATTCTAATGAAAGCAAAGCATATAGATGTTATAACAAGAGATTGCAAAGAATTGTGGAGAGTGCTAATGTCAAAGTAGATGAGCTAAACAGAAGTCAAAACAGAGTTTATGAGAAGGAACCGATAGTGGAAATGATTATATTTGAATCAATAGAACCTTTACCGAAATAAAGAGTTGAACCAGTTGCTTTGGCAATATCAGAGAATTCTACAGTAACTGAAGAACAAGGAAGAGGAATAGAAAGTTAGAAGACTCTTAGGTATGTGAGATTAAATCATTCAGAAGATCAAATCATTTAGGATAAGAGCAATAGATTGATGACAAGAAGAAGACTCGCAACTAATGTGGTATGCTTAATTTTACAAGTTGAACTGGTATTAGTAATTGAGGCATGTAAAGATGAATATTGATTGAAAGATATGGAATAATATGGATAGATTGGTTTGTAAAGGATATTCTCAAAAGGAAGAAATTGATTACAGAGAGACTTTTGCACCTGTAGCTAGGATTGAAGCTGTAAGATTATTTCTTGCCCATGTTGCTTATAAAAACTACAAGGTTTATTGGATGGATGTTAAATGTGCATTTTTAAATGGGGATCTTGATGAGGAAGTTTACATTGAGCAACCTGATGGTTTTTCACTATCAGATGATACATATATGGTTTGCAGCATAAGGAAAGCTTTAAATGGATTGAAACAAGCACCTAGAGCCTGGTATGCAAGGTTGGATAAATATCTTTTGAAGCTTGGTTTTACTAAAGGTAATACTAACAATAATTTATATTATAAGATCACTAATGATGATATACAGATTATTGAAGTATTTATTGATGACATTATTTCTGGAGGTGGAGACAAGTTATGCATAGAATTATATAAGAATATGGAAAAAGAATTTGAGATGTCTATGATTGGTGAGATGAAATTTTTCTTAGGTTTTCAGATTACTTAGACTGACAAAGGTATTTTCATCTGTCAAACTAAATATGCTAAGGAATTGTTGAATAAATTTGGTATGTGAGATTCTAAACCGGTAAGTACTCCTATGGTTACAAGTGAGAAATTGACAAGAAAAGATGTTTCTGTACCAGTAAATCCTACAAGATACAAATCTATGATTGGAGGTTTGCTTTATTTGACACAGACTAGGCCTGACATTATGAATGTTGTTTGTATTGTTTCAAGATTTCAGAGTGATCCTAGAGAAAATCATGAGATGATGGTGAAAAGGATTTTTAAATATTGCAAGGTACATCAAAATATGGCTTGTGGTACCCTAAATATGATAACTTTACTTTATGTGCATATACATATGTTGATTGGGTTGGTGATGTTGATGACTGGAAAAGTACTTCCGGTGGAGCTTTCTATCCTGGAAAGAAGTTGGTTTCATGGATCAGCAAGAAACAATCATGTACTTCTTTATCTACTGTTGAAGTTGAGTATGTTGTTGCTACTACTAACTTTACACATGTTTTATGGATGAAGCAAATGTTGAAGGATATAAAGGTGGATTATGATGCATCGATAGTTATTCACTATGATAACTCTAATGCTATTGATATATCAAAGAATCCAGTATTTCATTCTAAAACAAAACACATATCTATCAAGTATAACTTTTCGAAGGAGAAGGTGGAAGCGAATGAAGTTAGACTGGTTTATGTGAACACTAAAGAGAAGATTGCATATATTTTCACTAAACCTTTGCCCAAGGAATCATTTGAGTACCTAAGAGATAGATTGGTAGTTTCTACCCCTTCGGTAGAGACTTGATTGATGCGGTTTGGCATCAGTCCGACATGAATTATTAGAGATACCATTCATTCTGATATTGATGTGGGATGCTACTACTCAGGGGGAGTAGTTAGCTTTTTGATTCAGTGGTTTATGTTTTTGCTTTGATAGTTTTGTCAGGTTTCTTAGCATTGATGTCAATGGGGGAGTGATATTGATGTGAAAAAGAAAAAGAAAGTGAAAAAGAAAAAGAAAGGGTGAATGATATTGTTATGAATTCAGAGCTTTACAGAGATATTATTTACAGGGAAATATATTGATATTCAGAGCTATTTAAGGGAGATTGTTGGTTGTCTTCCATTGGGGGAGACTTGTTTGGCATTTCTTGGTACTTAGATTTTTTCCACATCTAGTATTGCCATCAAAGTGAAAGGGGGAGATTGTTGTCCATTTGGTGAAATTGATTGTGTTGCATTGATGTTTTGTCATTGATGCCAACACTAGTTGTTTGGATGCTTTGCTGCCACCCTTATGGTCCCGATAGGTTGAGTGGTTTCTAGTTAACTTGGATCCAACATGATCCGGTAGGCTCTAGTATAGTTTGGTGATGGAATTGGCTTGCTCATGATACACATTCTCATATTTGGCTAGTTGGTTTTGGTTTAATGATTGGATGCTATCCTACTTGCTTAGAATCTTGGTTTCTGGTTCTGGCGAGGGTTTCACCAGTAGAGCATTTGGTGAAGATCTTTGATGAATTGCATAAGTGGTGTTGGTGCATCTTTTGGTGGAGTTTCAAGATGTTGTTGGTGATCATGTTCAAAACTTGGTGATTGGAGATCATTGTTGAAGCATGTGGACCTATATTGGGTCCCAGTTGATCTATGTTATGGACCGACTTTAATGTAACATGTGGATAGGACCTATTGATGTATTTTTGAGATGTCTTATGTGTTGATATTATTTGTTTGGTCTAAGGCTGACATGGTTTATTGTCTTATAGCCGACCTAATTGTTTATGGTCCAGGGTTTGTATATATAAATATAATATCTCATTGTATATTATCATGGTTATTGTTAGAGGTCATGGTCAAGGAATGTAATGTGCGAATAGTGTAATATCATTCATGTAGAGGAGTTGGTTGATCATTGGAGATTGAATTGGGTTTATGTAAGAGGATTTAGTCCTCCAGTATTGTTCTTAAACTGAAACTATACTCAGGCATAGAAGATGCTATCTTTTATAGTTCAACACTTCTTCGGATTGTAGTTTGGATTTCTATGTAGTCAGTGAGGCTCCTTTTGTGATGAGCAATGCACTCTAGGTTGTTGGCCTTCCTACAAGTGCAGGCCACTTAATTGTAATTAACATACTTACTGCATAAGTATTATCTGACTGTGAGTAGGCTTCCCACCATGGTTTTTCCCTTTACTAGTTTTTCCACGTACAAATCTTGGTGTTATGTGGATGGCTTTTATTCTGTGATTATTGTTTATGCTTAATTGGTTTATCTGATATTCCAATATTAATGTTTTGGGTTTTGGTATTAAAGTTTAAATTGCTAATGGTTCTAGTAATTTGTGACAACTGATTCACCCCCCCCCCCTCCCTCTCAGTTGTCTTCTGGTTATTTGAACTATCTAAAAAAAATTCCTTCTTTAACCTTGAGGGTTCGGTTGATATGGAGCTTGGTAGGGATCTTGGAAAGGAATTTGGTAAGGTGACTGAGTTTGGGCTTTCTTAATATTAACCAGCTCATTACCAAAATTGTGCAAAGTTTTTTGCAAGTTATCATTTTTCTCCTTAATACTTATTAACTCCTGCAAATGACTAGAAACAACATGTTCTTGAGCTGTAACTTGAGCATTATAAGCTAGAAATGAAGGTACAACAACTACAATAGGTGGAACTATAGGGGTAATAGGCTGTATATCAACAAAAAATGGCATGGGAGGCCTAGGTGCTATCTTCCTTGCTTGAATAAGACTATTCTCAACCTTAACAACAACATCAAATATTGCTAGTAAAGTATTCCCCCCATAGACTATATCATAAGTGCAATATCACTATTCAAAGACTTTAGATAAAATAGAAAAGCATAATCATTAAAAGGATTTACCGATGCAGGAATCCGATTCCAAGTCCTTTGAAACTGATAGTTGAAGTCCATCATGTGCTCATGTGGAGCTCTTTTAATGGTAGTGAGATGCTCCACCAATGTGAGATGATCCGATTTGTCCTCAAAATGTTGATTCAAACGCTATCCTAGCTCATCCCACATAGCTTTTGAGCTCATAGGAAGACCCCAGAACCACTGAAGGGCTTTCCCTTTAAAAGAGGCTTCCAAAAACCTCAAAGCAACATTTTCTGCAACAATGTGATGCACTCCACACAAGGAAGCCACATCTCTGATATGTTCAATGGCTATTGTTTGATCCTCTCCAGTGAAAAATGTGTTAGGATTCCCACAGATACTAAGAGGGGGGGGTGAATCAGTATCTAACCGGTATAGTGATTTTCTTGACTTAAAACATGTAAAGCATATTAATACTATATACTGGTAAACAAGAAATAATGCAATGAATAAAGATAACAACAACCACATGAAAAACACACCATAACACAGTAGTTTAAAGAGGAAACCTAGTGTGGGAAAAACCTTGGTGGGATTTGTGACCCACAATATTCACTTAGTGGCCAATAAGAGAATATTACTACTACAAGAGGGGCCTGCACATGCAGGAAGGCCAAGTGCCTAGAGCTCACTACTCAATTACAGAATGGGAAGTCTCACTGACTAACAAAATGGATTATATAAATCCAATGTCTTGTATTGCTTCAAAATAGCATCTACTATGCTAGATCCAGTGCCAGTTTATAGCTCTGCTTCTTACATAAACCCTTAACCTATAATTCGCATAATAGGTCTGCCTTATTTCACCTAATTACATTCCTCCATGCATCACCTAATTGTTCTACAATGATCTCTTATATATATGAGTCATTTTACAATTTGCCAAGTCGGCTTACAATGATTTTACAATAATAAACAAAATAAATTACAATCAAAATTCATGTCAGCTTCTATGCCAGTATACTTCCTTTCACTGTCGGTGTCAGTGGTCTGTGTGCTGGTGTAGAATCTGACTTTGCTGGTGCCGGAGGATTGCCTTGCCGGTGTGATAGGATTGTAAGGTTTCCATCAATGAAAAAACCTTCAATCACCTACAATGTCTCATTGGAGTGTGCATTTGCCAACAATCTCCCCCTTTGGCATTGATGGCAACACTCATGAGAAAAATTCAGAAGTGTATCCAAAAATTGAAGTCCAAAAATTGTTCCCAAAAATGTGTGCTCCCCCTAAGCAGATGATCCCTAAGTTATTGGATTTTTCTCATACCACTACTCCCCCTGAGCAGATGATCCCTAAGTTATTGGATTTTTCTCATACCACTACTCCCCCTTTATCATCAATGACAAAGGTTGTCAAAGTGTCAATAGAGTATGGTTTCCTGCTTCACCCTTGTAACCGGTTGGTTACAATCTAAAAAAGATCTACCAAAATTAAATTCAGGCTTCCAAGAAACTTTTTTCTATCTTTTATTGTTGCCTCTATCTTCTGAACTGTACCAGTGAGGTGTTGCATTTGCTCTACCAGTATTTTCTATCCTTGAACCAAAGCATCAGATATCTCTTTCCTTAGAGTGGTGAGGTAGTCCACTTTTGGACTTATTCTCCATTTAAGATCCTTAGCCTTATCTTTTATTCTTTCCTTTTCTCTTTCCAGCTTTAATAGTTCTTCCTCAAAACCTGTTATCTTCTGCTCAAAAATTGATAATGAATTAGATGAGTTAATGAAATTGTCAGCTATTTGATTTATTTCCTCCTATATCTTGTTGATCTTTTTGTCTATGTCAACTGTCAAAAAGTTAGTCTTACAAGTATCTCTGTACAAAGTTTTGAATTCCTTTAATGTGCTACATAATTCCAGTAGAAGTGTGTCAAATTTCCTTGTCCACTTCTTTATTTGTTCCTCAAAGAATTTGTGTTTTTCCTTCTCTAATCTCTCCTTGAATGCTTCCTCTTTTATTTGTTCAACTATCATAGTGTTTTCAATAATATACTTAGACAAAGTGTCAAGTTGACTCAAAGAATCTTTATTTTCTACATTACATTTTGGAGCTATCATCTTCAAAATTGGAATTGTATCATTGATAGCCTTGTATGCTTGTGAGCTACAATATGTTATTTTCTTTAAGGATTCCAAAAGAACTTCTATTGCATTAGTTGATTTGAATCCTGTAGTTGAAGTGCCAACACTTTGTATTCCATTGGTGGGAGCAATATCCTTGCTTATGGTGACCTCTGGTGGGTCAGTCTATGTTTCCATTTATTTAAGCAAAGGTTTGTCTTGCTCAGCTAATGCCGGTGGTACTGACTTTGTGTGAACCTGTTGCTGTGATGGAGCTTTTTGCTCTACTTGTTGTTCTGTGTTACCATCTGCCAGTTTACCTTCTATTTTATCTGTTATCGGTGACTCACTAGCCATATCTGTCTTTCTAGTTGTGTCCTTATCTACCACAATGTTAACTTTCTGAGTATCAATGTCAACTATGTATAACACCTCAGAGTTTGGATTTGTGTCCTCTTGTGGTATCTCCATAGTCTCACTAGCCGGTTGACTTTCAGTTGTAACTACCAGTGGAGTATTCAGAGGCGGTGGGGATAAGTTATATTTTATTTTTATGCTCGGAGGTCCACCAACCTTTCCTTTACCCTTATCCTTATATTTTTTATATACTTTGATAGGTTTAGGATTTCTATACTCTTCCTTCTTTTCTTTCTCAACAAGGAATATGTCCCATGCATTAGCAGTTTCCTTTGTAACCTCATTTACTCTACCAACCATAAGTGCTACATGTCAGTGTGCAGTTGAGAATACTATCTGGTTAGCCTCTAAGATCATATCATCTATCTCCTTTGGTGAGTTAACAGGATAAACAACAAGTAGTTTCCCAATTTTTTATTTTCTTGTCAAGCTCTACAACAACTTGCCTTCTAGCTTCAAGTCTCTTAAATAGTTCTACTGGTAATTCATCTACAACTTGCATCAAGAATTTCTTATAGATATCCAAGTGTAGAATTACATTATTTTCAACTTTCTCCTTATCATCAACTGATAATGTATCATATAATTTGTTGATGTTTTTCAGTTGTCCATCCTCTATTATTTCATCTACTAGTTTGTCAATTGGAGCAATGTTTTGTTGAGTCCTTTTCTTTGGTGTTAACTTTATCTTTTTAGGAGTTATCTTCTTAGCTGGGGGCCTTACTACCTATTTCTTTTGTCTGGTTCTTCTAGGTGAAGGTGTAGATACCAGTGAAGGTTGTCTTTTCCTCATAACTCTTTTAAATGCAGCTGGCATATCACTTTCTGAAGAAGTTGCTACCAGTGAAAGGTGAGTTTCTGGCTATTGTGCTTGTAGCTCATCTTCAATGATACTGGTTTGTTTAAGTGCATCTTCTTTGATAGCCTTAGTCTGGCTTGATCCTCTTCTCACTGTTGCTTCTACCTTCTTTACTCTTTTCTTTGATTGAATTTGATTCTCAATGGTCTCAACACTGCCAAATACCTCTTCCTTAGGTTTGTTAGGTGCTTCCAGAAGGACTTTTGCATATGTTTCAATTATTATGTCATCAGTCTCTTAACCCATTTCAGTAACCCAAATGGTTCTTGGGATAACTGCTTCCATACAAATCTCATCCCTTTTAATAACAAAGCATATGTCATCCTTATACTTATCTACAATTGCTTGTGAAAGTCTGACTCTAGTATTCATCTGGGCCTTTAATGCTTGAAAGTATTCATTAATATTCTTTTCTCTGTTTTCACCCATGTTGTTTAGTATATCAGATAGTTGTTTGCCTACCGGTATGTCAAAACCTAGATTTTTGTTGCCAATACTGAGAACCTATTTTGTTATGTGCAACATTAAACAGACAAGTAGGTTACCAAATCTAAATGTCCCCTTTTTGTCTTTCTTGAATTTTCCAAGATTATCAATCAGTTCATCCTTCAACCATTCACACACATCTATTTTTGCATTATCCTTGATCATATCATAAGCACTCTTTATGCATAAACTAGAAACTAAATTTAACCTATTTGCATGTGTTTTCTTATACCCTAAAATCATGCTAATGAATCTAACATTGATGTCGGTCACATCATTCACTCTTAAAGATCTCTTGTCAGATGTTGCACTTGTCAGGTTAGTCACTAGGTCATTTGAGACCTTCTTGGTTTTATCAGGTCTGTTACCAGTGGAGGGTAACCCTATCACAGCCTTTACTACCTCTTTAGTTATTTTGTGAGCTGAGTCTAACCAGAAAAATTCACCATGAACCCTGCTTAAAACTATCCTTATAACATCCTTAGGGAAATCGGCTATACTAAGGATTTCAGTGAATCCTAGGGTTTCGACTATTTTATGTTCAGGTTTCACATTATTGGAATCATCACAAATTATAGTCTTATACATGTTCTTAATTTCCTCATCACCTAATTCTTCTATGTGGAAATGAATGTACATTCTAGGGTCTTCTGCAAAAACTACTCCTTAGGGAATTTGGTAAAATGCACCAACATTATCATCCTTTTTAGCAATTTTAGGAACTAACTGAAATATAGGCCTAGGGCATTTGATTACTTTGACAACAGTAGGGTTTTCTATGAATTCAGGTACAGAAGAAGATGTCATGATTATAAATACCTTTCTCTGCCTTAAGAATGATTGATTGCTGAATTGCTTTGCTCCTTTGCTCGAAATGCCTTAGCTCAGAATTTTTGTGCTCTTTGAATCTTTGAATGCTTGGTGAAATGAAATTGGAGCCAAAAACACTAATTTATAATGTTAATTTTGCCAACCACCATATTTAATGCTTGCCGGTTAAGTAATGATTTAACTTATTTGCCGATATAGAAGTAATTTCAACTTCTCACCATCAACCGATGTAATAATAGCATGTTTCACATTTGTTTGCCAAACCCTCAAAGAAATTTCCTTCAGTTAGATGAAGACTCTCCTGCTGGTGGAGTGTTACTTTGTTCTGCCGATGGTGGAGTATTTCTATCAACATTTGGTTCTGATTTCCTAATCCATTGTTTTGAGAATTCCTGTTTTACTTCTTCAACCTTTTCTTTACCTTTCAAACTAGCACCATTGTTGTTTACCGGTGAGGACTTGCTTCTACAAAATTTTGCAATATGTCCAATCTTGTTACAGGCATAACAAGTCACATTATTTTTCTGAATAGCATTCCCATAACCTATGCCGGTTTGTGTTCTGCATTGATTAGATAAGTGTTCAAATCTTCCACAAACATAACATCTCACATTCATTCTGCAATTTTTAGAATTATGACATTTTGTTGCATTTTGAGCATTGACCGGTGGGTGTATTGGTATTCTGATAATTTCTAGATCTACATTGATTTTCTCTATGACCATACTTGTTATAGTTAAAGCATTTGCCATTAAATTTATAAGTAGTAGGTTGTCTTACCGGTTTGCCATGATCCTGTGTGTTTGTAGTACCGGAGTTTTCACCAACTTCAAAGCCAAGACCATTAGTGTCACCATTAGGTTTTTGATTCTTCAACAAGTCACCAAGTTCTTATGAGCTTTTCTTGAATTTTTCTTTATGTTGATTTGCAACAGCTAGTTCTCCTTCAAAGATACCTTTTTGTCTCATGAGTTCATTTGAGTCATTTTGTGCATGCATTAGATCTGTCTTCAACATATCATTTTCATAACTAAGTCTTGTGTTTTCATTTGCAGCATCATTCAGTCTTCTAGTCAAGTCTTCTTCATTCTTCTTTCTATCTTCAATTTCTTTACAAAATCTCATAGTCATCTCCTGCATCTCATTCTTTGTTGTCATGTTTTCTTGTTTCATCTTATTCATCAGATCACTAAGAGTTTCCCTTTCATCATTCTCATTTTGCATCTTTTCACAAAGTTCTCTTCTCTTGTTTCTTGAAATGGTGAGATTTTGTTGAAGTGCTTGAATGATATCTTGTGCAGCTTTTAGATCATCTTCAAGTTTGATATTTTTCAATTTTTCTACATCATAGTCTGAGAGAGCTGCTTCTAGTTGCTTCATCAAGTTTTCCATCTCTACCAGTATCAAGATCTTCCTCAAGTTGTTAGGCTTCTGAAAATAGAGGACCAGGCTCTAATACCAATTGTTAGGATTCCCACAAATACTGAGAGGGGGGGGTGAATTATTTTCTAATTGGTATAGTGATTTTCTTGACCTTAAAACATGTAAAGCATATTAATATTATATACTAGTAAACAAGAAATAATGCAATGAATAAAGATAACAACAACCACATGAAAAACACACCATAACATAGTAGTTTAACAAGGAAACCCGATGTGGGAAAAACCTCAGTGGGATTTGTGACTCGCAATATTCACTTACTGCCAATAAGAGAATATTACTACTACAAGAGGGGCCTGCACATGCAGGAAGGCCAAGTGCCTAGAGCTCACTGCTCAATTACAAAATGGATTATATAAATCCAATGTCTTGTACTGCTTCAAAATAGCATCTACTATGCTAGATCCAGTACCAGTTTATAGCTCTGCTTCTTACATAAACCCTTAACCTATAATTCGCATAATAGGTTTGCCTTATTTCGCCTAATTACATTCCTCCATGCATCACCTAATTGTTCTACAATTATCTCTTATATATATGAGTCATTTTATAGTTTTCCAAGTCAACTTACAATGATTTTACAATAATAAACAAAATAAATTACAATCAAAATTCATGTCGGCTTCTGTGTCGGTATGCTTCCTTTCACTGCCGATGCCGGTGGTCTATGTGCTGGTGTAGAATCTAACTTTGCTGGTGCCGGAGGATTGCCTTGTCGGTGTGATAGGATTGTAAGGTTGCCATCAATGACTAAACCTTCAATCACCTACAATGTCTCATTGGAGTGTGCATTTGCCAACAAAATGGCAGCCTCTTAAGTGTTGTAGCTGGTATATCATCATGTTGAGCCAAATTTAAAGGACTACCTTGATTAAAAGGCACAAATGGTTGGACCCTAGGTGGTTGATTCTGAGCCATATTGGTGTTTGAGGTAGTAGCACTATTGGACTAGTGTTATTTGTTGTATTTTGGTTGGAAGACTTTGCAAACAATGGGTTGTTATAAGCTGTAACAGTAGGGTATGAATTGGGAATAACATTTAGAACACTAACTATTGGATTTGAAACTTTACTGACTACCTTACCTTTCCTTTTTGGGGGTGATAGTTGGGTATGATTGACTAGGGTTGTACTCTAGCTAATCTAATATTTTCTCATAAGCTAGGAAGGTTGGAATGCTAAAAAATCAAAGATTTGAGTCATCGAGTGTAAAAGATATTTTGTTGTTGCACACACCAAGATAGTGTACGGTACCCTTCTATGAAATGTAAAGTCTAACAGTCCCATTGGGCATGCCAAAAATTATTGTCACGAGGATTTGCACCCGATGCAAGCTTGAATTTCTTGCAATCCCATGACACATTGGACTACTCTTAGGCCATGGGCATCCTATCAAGAGAGTAGACCTCCAGATTATAGGTTGACTTCCTATTTGATGACCTAATATTAACTTAAATATGACTTGAGAAAAGGGGTAGGAAGATATGTAGAAAAATGAAAATTAGACTACTAAGGTGATCCACCAAAGATAAAATTAATTCAAAATGCTTTCAAACTCACAAAAAGATCAAATATTGAAATTATGCTATCTCACAACTTTTATATTTATGATTGCAAAAATAATTCTTATGAAAGGCTCCAACTTTATAATGTATACAAAAAGGAGAACAATGATGTTCTCACAGTTTTCATCCAAAAGATTGAAAACACTAACATAGACTTGCACTATGACATAACACTCTCAACATTCAACATTGAAGGAATCTGATAAAATAAAGGATAACACAATATTTCACGATAAAACTCACAAACAACACTTGAAAACCAAGAAATGATAAGAAGGAGAACAAACTTCTTTATTGAGAAATAGGAGCTATTTGCATTCCAAATCTATAAAACAGCTTACAAAATCTAAACATTACTCATCAGAAATGAGTTACAAGAGTGTGAATATCTGCTGCTACACAAGTACAAAACTCTAAAACTAAAAATAAATGAGTGACAAATAGTCACTTGTATAAAAAGATTCCCAAAATTCAAATTTGAATTTTGGCTCGAAGAATGATGTGTTGTCACAAATCTAAGCCTCTCCTCAAAATCAAGAACTAAACTAAAAGATCACTTCTCTCAACCTACAAAAGAGAAGTAAAAGGAACACAAACTCTTTGACTCGGATGAAACTAAAAATCCTTCAAAATTAGGGATGCAACTAAAAGAATTCAGCAGTTAGACCCCTAAAAATCCTCCTTGACTAAAACTCATCCCCCTAGGACTCTCTAACTGAAGCTAAAGTGCCTCTTAGGTGGCTAAAACTCCTAATTTCACTCCCTCATGTGTTGACACAATTCCAATCAACTCCATGATTTATGCATTATAAATCTAAAAGCAATTAAGCCAGATACAATTTGACTTAAGCTTTGCATCTGAACATATCACCTATTATGCTTTAACAAGTAACATTTGTTAAAGTGATTTATAATATCACTTTAACAAAGCTTTACAATGTTGAAACAAAAGCATACACAAAAGCTTTTAACCCAAAAACCCTAAAAAGCCTAAGTTTACTATTCCTAAGCCAAGTGTTGAACTAACACTTAAAAGAATTATAAAAGAAACAACCATGACTTAGAAATAAAATCTTATAAATAGAAAGGCAAAAAGCCTTATACTTCTATTGGGCATATTTAGGGTTTCAAAGACTAATGCAAAGAAAAATATGAAAACAATAAATCTTTTTATTTTGAACTTTGTATTGCTTAAGGGCGCCTCCATGGAAGATTAGGGTTTGATTTCAAATGAGGCTTCTGCTGGAAATACGTCATAGCTGCCGTTGTTGATGATTTGGTGAAGATTCGACACAGGAAAACACATGGTAAGCCATCTTTGTGCCAGATCTATTTTTACATGACTACTCTCTAAAGCTATGACTGTTTACTTTCATGACAATGACACTTTATAGTTGCACAAATTATATTTTCTTTACTTTTAAATTTCTGTGCATTTAACAACTCTTCATCTCCCTGACCGTTAGGATTATATCTGGCCATTGATGAGGGTTTATGGTGAATGATTTATGATGCCACTGATGCAGGAGCATCCAAGAGTCCACCTGAGACCAAGGAGATTATAAACATGAACAAAGACCCTAGAGCATCCTTGAAAGTGAATTGGAATGTTTTGAAGCCAATAATGGCTCTATGTAATGCTCAATTTGATTTAAATGTAATAAGTCCTGATAAGGGACCTAAGACAAAATATGGTGTCAAGTAGGCCAATAGTGTTTCAAGGGTCTAGAATGGTTAGTAGGGTCTTTGGTAGGGTTATTTAGGTATATGAAATAAAATTCCATTGATTTGGAATGATTTTAGCAAATAGAATGTATTAAATAAAGTTGGAAAATTCAAATCTTTGTATTCCAATGTTTAGTAGCATTTTGGAGGGAAACTGAGTTTTTAAGTCTTAATGAATTTGTAAACCCCTCCAACCACCTTGGGTTGGTTGGGGAAGTTTTATTTATCATTTATGATGGAAAAAAGAGAGAAAAGTACAGATGGTACGGACTGGAGGTGCTGTTGTACGGACTGAGACAGTTTTAATGCAAAAAACTTGATTTTCCTTGCAAAACTTGCATTCCTTTGATGATCTTTGAGTTCTAATCATTGAGGAAGGTTTATAGGAATTTAATGTGCATGATCTGAAGCATTTTATATCATTTTTAATCTGATCTAAGGATTTATATTGACTGTCCTGTTTTAAAAGTCTGATTTTCCTTGTTTTCTCAAGTATGAATATGTAATCCATCCCCTTTATGTGCTTACTGTGACTTGGGGATGGAAAATAATGTTGTATCATATCAAACTAACATGAAAGTGCAGGATTGAAGTGGTTTTGTAGAGTGATCACTCACAAATGGTGAATTTGTTGGTTGATTGGAGCATGGGGATGGTGCCTAGAGTGTAGCAGCCACTAAAGTAGCCATTGGAGGGCTATATTTTATGATTGGAATTAGTAGAGGGCACCAATTTAATGGTGAAACAACCTTCATTTTATCAGAGAAGTGATTGGAGGCATGATTTTGAGCAAGCCCTAGTTTAGAGGGTGATTTAAGGAGGGTTTTAGAATTTGGACACTTAGAAGTTGAATCAAGCCATAAAACCTAGAAAATACTTTGTTTGGGAACCTGATTGAATACTGTAGAAAGTTTTGTAACCTAGTGTTAAGTTTTGTTGGTACTTCCTTTGTAAAATGGATGGTTTTTAAGGCTAAAAAGGGGCACATTTGAGGACAGCAAAGGGTCCGTCCAAAACAACCTATATTGGTTTTCTGATATGTTGTGTAACATCCAAATGGGTGTCTAAATATGTAATTTTTTTGGGCAAGTTTTTTGGAAAATTTTTGAGTTAAAGGGAAATTACCCGATTTGAAGGGCTAGATGCTTGGTTGAATAAATGTATTGAGTTTGTGTTGAAGCTAGAGAGGCTTAGGGGTTTAAAAAGCCTTTGAATCATGTTTTTTGAGGTCCTTTTAAGTATGTGGAGGCAGGAGACACACCTGGTTTAGGTGGTGTTAGGTTTTGAGCCTATTGAGGCATTGAGTGCATTTGAGACACCTGAGGAGTGTAAGGGGTTTGGGTCCAAAATACACCTTTTATTTGGAAATTTGTATTAGATTCTCTTGTCTCTGCATCAGCCACTACTATAGAAGTCTATTCAAATATTTTTTGCAGTTTCGCCCTTCACTTCTCACATTAGCATTGCTTTCTAACTTACTGATAGTGAATATTATCACTATTTTTTCACACCACTATGTATGTGTGATATTGACCACTGTGCCTTCACTATATTTTGGTTTGAATAAAATTGTCTTTTACTGATGAATCCCTTCCTCCTAATATATTTGATATATCACATCATATCTTTTGTCACTGTGTTTGGATGGTTGTCATAGGGTTTGTGGAATCCATGACTGTTGCTAGGGCTTTCGAGTTGCACTACTGAAGATTCTTCACTATCTTTTGTGCTTTCTGGGTATTTCATGACTATTGCTATAAGGAAGTTGTGTGAATCTTTTTGTTGATGATACCCTCCAATTATCAACAAGCTTTTCTCTAGCTATGAAATTCCTCTGTCCATGTGCTTACACTATTGATATCTTTGTGACTTGTGAGAATTCTATAAAAGATTTAATGTCCTCATATTGACAATGATTTGTTGGGGTTTTGGCTATAGATGCTTCTTTTGAAAATTCTTATCATATCCTACCTCTACCCCTTAGGAGAACTATGACTTTTTCCTTATAGTCTGTCTATGGTTATGATGTGCATCTCTTTAGCTTTATTTGTCGAAATGTCTTTATTGGTTGCCTCACACTGGTAATCTATGACAATGATAAGCCATTTATATTTTCTTTTTTTATTGAAAGCTACTCCAACCTCCTGCCTTCCCATTCACAAGCTCAAAGACACACAACGTTGATGCTCTTCATGAATGCAAATCTAACATGTAAATCCATGTACACTGTATTAGATGATCGAGAAGCTACAACTCTCATAATTGGAACCTTTCCCTTGAAATGATTTCATTTTTAGACTAGTACAAAGGACTCCTTTATCTATCACAATATATTGGGATTGTTTAAGATTCCTTCGGATTTATTATTGTCTTGTTCTTATAAAGTTTGCAAACTATGTTAAGAAATTAAACATTCTTAGACAGGTCATGACTGTATTCGCATTTCCTTTTATTATTGGAATTACCTTGATACTATCTTTTGATCACTTTGAAGATAACTATGCCTTTTGTAATTCTTTAACTATCATGATTGTCCATTCTTATTGATATTCATGTTTGAATATTTGTCATTGTTTTCTACAACTTCTTTGGGACTGTCACAATAGTGACTGGATGCTTGAAATTTTCTTCAAATATTCTCATAAGCCGCTCATTTCTTTTGCTTACTATCCATTGGCCTAAGTGGACTGTCTTAATACTTTGTGAATGATCCATGGATCTGTCCTTAATGATATTGATTATTGGATTGTAGTATCTTAGATTTTATGAATGGTGATCATTCTTTGTCTCTTTATTGTACTAATGGCTGCTACTGGTATCCTTGACTATAAATGTGTCTTGTGACAACATCTTATTGATATTAATGTCTGTATATCGCTTTCTAGCATTGTGTAGGTATCACTGTTTTGACTTTGTCAGTAATATCTTGATTTGATAAAGATTTGTGTCTTGCTAATAATCTTTGTGCTATTGTCAAAATTTAATCCTTTGATTTGATGGATACTCATTCACTGCTTTATAATAACAAATATCATTGTGTTTGCAAATTGATTCTCCAAGTCCATGACATGGACAGTGATTTTACTAAAGCTTTTGACTGTTGTTTCTCTAGACATTGTACTAGATTCCTGTGATTTAACTTTCTTATACTTTGACTGATATCAATGATAGAAGACTTTCTAGTGGATATGATATGTTTTTTTCTCAAACTCTCAATTGCCTTTAATTCTTCTCTTGAAAAATTCTATTGCAATTAATTATTGAGATCCTTGTTGTAGCTATTCTTTACTATGGTCATACATACTACCATTGGAGCTCTTTGGTCTTTGTTAACTGTTATTCTCTTTTTATTGAAGTCTAGCATTGTATTGCTACCATCTTTGCATTCAAACCTTGCTCTTGATTATTCCATGGAAGATTCATGAAGACTACACTGGGATCATGCCTTTCTTTACTCATCCTTCTTACTATCTAAACATTCATAGGACTGCACATATACTATTATTAGTGGTTTCTTATGTTGAACTCTTTCATTTTTGCCACTATTATTGCATAAACCTGCTCACTTTGATAGGCCACTAATCAATACTAAGAGCAATATTCTTGGAGTCTCTTCTCTTACAAGTGACCTATGTCTTAGATAATGAACTGTTAGGACTGCATATTGACTATGTTACAAGTCTTTGATGATTTCTCTCATAATTTTGATGTGGTCCTTGCTTTTGACACTTACTACTGTGTTTAAACAATATCCATTGTGGATATCCAATGAGATATTAAAACCATAATAACTAGAAGATTTAGTAGCATTATCCCTGTTGAAGAAGAATTCTTATGTTTCTCTATGACTGAGATGCTAGTAACTTCAATGTGATACTTGTACTCATTAATTGATCTCCATATATGCCTGCAATCATGTTGCTTGAAGCTAACCATGTTCACTTCTTTTGCAGCTCCTATTGGTTACAATAAGTATCTCATACTAGTACTGAGGAAAGTCTAGGAAACCCTTATGGCATGGGGTTTTCTGAACTTTCTTCAGTACTAGTATAAAAATACTAAAGAAAAGTTTCACACATCTATTATACAAGCATATACCGATTCACTTGTAATTGCTGACTTTATAAGATGCAACAAAAGGTTTCATGAAAGGTACATGTCCCTTTAATGTCTCATTATGCTTGATATTTGAGTGATCTTAGCAATTTTTGACCTACTTACTCTGATTGCATTCTATACTTAACTTATGAGCTAGGCTCAACCCTTGTTGGAGCCTCATTTACTCCCGCTCATACATAAAATTTATAACCAGCACACAGTTCTTTTCTTGTTCCTGCACATGAAGCAAACAAGCTAGATAAAAACATATGTTCTTTTCCATACTCAACATTTATTTCTCATATTGAGGCATGTTGATCTAATATCCCCTACATCTCTCTCCCATGAAACTGATTATACATATTTGATATATGTTAGCTTAGAATTTGCATGTATGCATCAATGTATATGATATGAATGTAATCATCCATTTCTTATAACTAAAAGTTCTAACACATTATATATTTCTATGCAGATACAAAGGATAGGACAACAACAAGACAAGACAACTACAAAACACAAGACAACCACAAACACTCCAGGACTTCACCAAGCTCATGAGTCATTCAGGCAATGACTGGTTTCAACCCTATCATACTTCTTTTTCTACATTCATGCATACATGTACATGTTCTGTTTTCATATGTTAGCTATGTATTGCCAGTCTCACGGTTCTTGTGTGAGACAAATGTGTTTGAATTTAATAAAATATTTCATTTTCCCAAATATTTCCCTTCCTTTCTATACTTTTGACTCTTATGAAGTAAAATTTTGAAATATACACATTCAGAAATCTCTTCTTCAAACACATAAGTAGCACAAATAGGCTAAGGATATACCTCTTTAAAAACTTAAGCACCAAATCTATACTTGATTGAGCTTGTAAGAAAAAATGGGTAACACCAACTCAAGACATATCTCAGGTTTCCCAGTGTCACTAGCTTCATAACACAACTAAGATAGTGTCAAATTTAGATCCAAAGACCCCAAAAAACCTATCCGACTCAATTGAAGGACTAAGGCACCCAGACTAGACACATGCACCCAAAAAGGACACCTACATGCTTGGAGGACACTATCAAACAACACCAATATTCTCAACTCATGCATTGGTATGAAACTTGTGCACTAGTCCTCCTTCTATGTTTACATCCTATAAATTAGTAGATCTGTGTTGTTGTCCTTTGATACATGCATCTATCTTGACTAGTGAGCTTCACAATTAGAAAAAAATTGGACCCCCAAACACCCTAAACCCTTGGTGAATAAAAAGTATCTCTACAACTCGAATTAAGATAATTCAATGAAAATGTTTAGAGACAAGGCATGCAAAGAGTCTATTGGTCACTAGGTGTCACCTACAAGACTAGTCATAAATTAGGTGGACCCTAAATGTATTCAATCCACCCTAAAATTCCATTAAATATATCAAAAAATCTTAGGGATGTCCAATACAACTAAAAACCACATTATGACACCATGGGACATCCTTCAAATTGTCCCAAAAGTGTATAGAATGGCTCCAAACTCCACTAAACTACACCAAAATAGACAAGAACACATGAGAACATTGGTGGAGGAATAAATCAATCTCCAAGGCCATTGGAGATTCATATAAGTTCATTTTAGAGCATCTATTGAAGTTTTTCTACAAGATATCTATAATGCAACGAAAATTGATAAGCGTACAATATCATAGTTTGTTCTTGATTCCAACATTGGTGCATGTAAAACTACACTAAACCTTTCTATTAAATTTTAATTACATCAATATCCTCTTGGAGTGTTTATTATACATATAATAAATGTTTACAATGCTTATTTCAATATACAATTGATTACGACTTTGTAAGAAATGAGAGGATGAGGAAGTGCAAGTGTTAAGGAAGGTAGAAGAGCTCTTTAAGTTGGTCATGGACCAAGTCCACCAACCCCCAATAGTGGTTTGCAATGCCACCTGACCATGTAGAACCCTTAGGGTCACCCCATTATTCTTGTGGCTATATACACATGACACATACAATCATACAATGCATACAAGGGGAATAGTAGGCTTAAACACACACCATACACAATGCATACACAAAACACAATGACATATAAGTATGAAATACAACATCAATGATGGAGGTAATACCAAGCTATGAATCCATATCAGGTCACTACTAGGATATACATAAGGGTTGGATATTAGAGACCACAAAACAAGATTGTCATCACATAGCTTGAAGTGATGACTAATGTAGAACCAAGTACTCCTCTCATCAAGATGACGAGACTCAATCATAATAGATTAACACCCCATGAATGAAAAATACTTCCACATAAATCCTTAGTCTATATAATAAATCAAGGCACAGAAGGGACATCCTCAATTATCTTTAGTGTATTTTACAAGTATTTTAATTATGTTATCACTTGATTACACTAACTCTCCAATGAGTTACCCTGGCGGCCACTTTGGGCCTTGAAGCCCATTGAGATCTACTCCCCTATCTTAATATAACATCTAGACCCTAAGATCATCCCATCCCAATGACTGAGGAAATTAAATGCAAATCAATATTAAGAAATTTAATACACCAATTTTGTCAATATCTCAAAGTGCCTAGTTGGCCTCAATATCATGAAATTGGATCCAATTCAATCCTAATTTAGAAATTACATATATAATTATATCATCCCACATTCAAATATCATTTCATAATCATAAAAATCCATTCTTCATTCAAATAAAATTTATGGACAAAAACTAGTCCAACAACCATCCACCATTAGATGACCTCCCAAGAACTCAAATTTTCAAATTACAAAAACTAAATATGTAAGAATACCCTTTTGATTCCCATAAAGCTATCATCATAAAACACACTCAAATTGACAATCCATTCATTCTACACAAAATTGGGAGCATAGCATTTTAAAACCATTTACAACTAATTGGGAAATCAATAAAATGAAAGGGCACGAACTAAGCAAATGTTTGAAATAATATAACATTTAATTTGCAACAAATTTGAAACAATCAAATTGAGAAAACAACAAGAAATAAAATCCCTACCTCAAGTTTGGCTCAAAACTTCAAAATGAAATCGATTTGCATACACAACGAATGAGAATGATTCCTTTGGACATCCGAATGTATTCACCAACACAATTATATCAAGATTCTACCTACAAATTTTCTCCAAGTAAATCTCTCACAATGATCAACATAAAATCTAAGAGAAATAGGGTTTAAGAGCACAAAATGTGAAAAAGAGATTAAGTGTGAAAAATAAGCTCTAATTCAACAATATAAACTCACTTTTTAAAGTGGGAATAAAATAACAATAAATTAAAACCCAAGTTAAAATAAATTTGTAAACTCCCATATAACTCCATAAGATAAATCATGAAATTATCCACATTTCAAATACATATAAGACGCATTATGCATTTACATATTTAATTTGTTACAATAATATTAACTATCATTAATATACATATACAAATGGAAATAATTTGCAAATGACTGACTATGCACAAATAGTCTTTGTGGGTCTTTCAAAATTGTGTAGTATGGTATACTAGGTATTAATAGAGTGGTAATCGTGGTGTAAACACATATAACCAAGGAATCATATAAATTAGGAATGATGGTTATGGTTGGGGTACAATATTGGCCTATGTGTTATCTTCTATAACCATCATCACAAAAATTAGCATGCTTAGACCTGTGGAGCTAGGTGTAGTCAATACCCTATACTTGTGACATTTTTGTACATCGCCCCATTACAAATGGGGACTCCCACTTATTTTTTCTAGTTTATTAGTTTTTTATTTGTTTAGTTGGCTTGGAAATAATTTCAAAGTTTGTAGCCTTAGAGTGAGAGCATTTGAACTTGATAAGTCGAGGAGTGAATCTAGGGATTAAGAGGTTAAATTAGGTCTTTTGTAGAGGTGAAAATTTAAGATTGCTTGCAATTCCAAATAAAACTTCACTTTAAATTGTATTTCTAGCCAAAAAATGCTTTCAAATGTAGTTGTAAAAATGCAAAACGTGTAAAAATTATCAAGGGAAACGATAAAAATATCAAGGAGCAAGAAAAAGTTGCAAAATTTGTTAATGCAAGATTGATGTGAATAGGTTGAATTTTCGCCGTGCATTGGGTTGTTTATGCATTAATCTTATGAAAATCTACCTTGTTCTAGTCACTTTATGTGCAAGACCTTCTAATTTCCACCATGTATAAGCCATTTAATGTGTGAACAAGGTGAATTTCTATCATGCATAAGCCCTTCAATACATGCACAAGGTGAATTTATGCCATGTATAAGCCCTTTAATGTGTGCATAATATGAATATCCACCTTGTAATGCATGACATCTTCAAATCTCTACCTTGTATTGTATGGATGAGTTGAACCTCCATGAAGGATTGTCCGAGGATAAGGAATCTCCACCCATCCATACATAAGCACTATCAAAACCTATTTTTGTACATGAGGAGGGTGAAATTATGAATTTATACAAACCAAGGGTGAAATCCTGATTTAATACATGACATAGGCTAATCTCCTGTTTATGCATAACATGTCATGATTTCCAAAATTATGCATAGATATGTGATATTTTTGACAAATACAAGGTTGAGGATAAATGATATATGTTCAAGTTGATAAACTTATAAGGCACTGAGAGGGGGGGTGGTGAATTAGTGCATGCAAAAACTTAATAAATCTGATTGCAACTTTCACCAACTTGAAAACCAATATGCATGCAAGAAATATAACCACATAACCAAACATCCAATAAAGCATGCAAACCATAACACGATGATTTTTCACATGGAAACCCAAATGGGAAAAACCATGGTGGTAATTAATACCCACAAAGATCAACTATCTGTAGTATAGAGATCTGACCCATTAAGGTCATACAACACCATGTTAGGGGCACACTCGGTTAAGAGTGTTTTAGCCCAGTTAAGAGCTATACAATAAGGCCTATTAGGACCAAGCGCTATAAGGAGCTACCCAGTTAAGGGTTTTCAAAACACAAGCTAATGCGTCACCTTTTTTGAGGATTTACACCTTCGGACCTATTAGGATCCTACCACACCCTGTTAGGAGTGACCTTGTTAGAGGATATTCTTGTTGCAACTTTTAGGGAACAACAAGTTTGATTGATCTACTATGAGCACCTCTGTGCCTGATTAGATCTACTTCTTCTCTGATTATATCATCGACTAAACATTAAAACCTAACTCCTTCCACCGCACAATCAAATTCTCACTCTTGATCTATAAAATCAATCAACTTACATCTCCTTATAAAGAACTCTTTTAAGTCATCTAAGAACCTTAGAAAAATTCCCTAGGTTCATTGAATCTGGTCACCTATTACAATTTACCACTCATTACACTTTACTTATGTCAACCAAACAAAACATAACTCAAAAGTATAACAATAAGTCTACCGGTTACCGATCAAAGTAACATTTCTTTACCGGTTCTCTGTTCTTCTTGACTATAACTGTTCTTCTGATCATAATTCGCTCAATACTTTGAATATACTAATGTGGTTGCAATCACAGACTCAGGCCAATTTCATAAACATATGTTCCAAACCGCAATGTCTAACTCTTCTCCAATCATCTGTACTAGTTTCTTGATCATCACATTGTTCCTGCCTACCGGTTGACAGGTTCTTAGCAGTTTTGTTGTCTGACAGATTCCACTACCGGTTAGTCTAAATGACTTAGATGACTAACAAAATATGGTTTCCATCAATGAAAACACAAATAAAGCCATCAATCAACCTATTACAACAATATCATCATCATCAAGCCAACAATCTCCCCCTTTGGCATTGATGGCAACACGGGATATTTTTTGTCTAAGTGTCACGTTACAAAAATTATGACTCGTGACTCAACTCAAATACAAAACTCCCCTTAGCAATTACATGCTATTACAAAAATTTGATTGACTGACTTATACTACTCCCCCTTTGACGGCAATGACAAAGGTAAACAAATACATTACAACACACCAAAATTTGCATTACCAAATGTAAGAGCTCAAAAGCTAACAATTATTTTCTGAGAAAAATATCAGCAAAATTAGTCTTCAAGACTTTTAGATCATTCTCCCATGTCTCCAAAAGAGTAGATTTAATCTCAATGTGTGTCTAGATCTCGTATGCAAGCTCTTCCATAGAATCAAGTGTACTCATCTTCAGTGTAAGCGAAATTGCCTCGGTCTCCTTGTAACCTCTCTGCAAAATTTTTAACTTGGGGACTAGGTGAGTCTATAACTCCTACAAAGATGTAGTCCTCTTAAGCTATTTTACCTCATATACCTTAAGATTATGTTGTATACTTATAACTGATCTACCAAAAATTGTAGCTAAATCATTTAATGGATCAAATGATTCACTCAAACTCTTTAGCTCCTGCTAAGCTTCCTTCCTCTTCTTGTCAATATCATCAAAGAACAATGAATAATTGAAAATAGTAGATAAAATTTTACCTCCACTCTTCAATGCATCTCTTATTTACTCCATATTAACAGTAAGACCTACTCTATCTATGTCAATTGCCTTAATTAATTTCTCAATTCTTTTCTTCTCATATTCTTTCTCAACATTATATAAAATAGCTTCTCCAAGAGTCTTCATTTGCTCCCTTGTAGATGTAACCAAGTGGTCCCGTTTCTCAATGGGAGTTATGAGACTATCAGTGTCAGTCTTCGATAACAGACTAGAAAATATCTCAACAATAGTCTGTATGGCTTGTGCTTCCCTCCTTTGAGATCTAATCATCTTCTTCTTTTCCTTAGATTGCATAGCAGATGCAATCTCCATCAATTTTGTAGGACTCAACATATCCATGTTAATTGGTCCTTGAATAGATACTTTATCATCATCAACAATCTTCTTTTAAGTAAGTGATTGGTAGGTCACTTTATGCTCTTGTGCTTCTTCTTTTTGCTTATCTTCTTCATTCACTAGTGGCTCTTTTGTTTGATCAACATCAACCTATTCACTTTCCTGAGCATTTTTTTGCATCTCTTTTTCATCTTTATCTCTATCTTTACCGGTTGGAATGTCTACCGGTATCACTGGTTCTTCTACTTGACAATAGGAACATTAGACACTGTTGTAGCACCACCTTCCAATTCTTTCTCCATCTGAGTAAATATCTCATCAATTTCAAACACGTCTGGTAGTTCTCCCTCAATTACTAGTGCCTCGGGAATATCTTCTTCCTCTAATGATTCAATCTATTCTGGTTGCTTTTTCTCTGGTCCTAAGAATTTCTTCAAAATTTCCTCTGTCTCGGCTTCAATCGACTGGGATTCTCTAACAAGAAATCTAGTCAACCTCTTCTTTGTTCTAAATAATAATTTTGATCTTGAAAGAATTTACTGCACTTCCTCCTTGGATGTCTCCAGTTGCAAATGCATCAATACATACTCAGTTATTTCTTTGTCTTGCCTAATAGTAGTCTGCCATCTTGCTTCTAGTTTATTATATAAAGAATCAGGTATTTGACCTTGTAAACCAATTAATGCTTTTCTATAATGATTCATGTACCCAACAACTGAATCTTCAATTTATTTATGCTCTTCCTCATCAAAATGATTATAATTCTTATGTACACCAACCAATATACCATAATTCCTTATGTTCTCCAACAATTTCTCAAGTATAGTAGTTTTAGTTACTTGTGGCTTTACTAATTTAATAGTAGGTGCTCCAACCACTTTAGATTTCTTGCCACTTGCTCTTAATTCTTTCTTGCCTCTTTCATATTATGTTTCCTTTGCCTCTTCCTCTGCAACAACCTTAGAAAATCTTTGGGCTTGATCTTTCTTCCTCTTACCAATAGCTTTAGGTGCTTCTGGTACAATCTCCTTAGCTTTTCTTCTGATTTGTATCTTTGGAGGAGGAGGGGGCTTCTCCTTAACAACTGTACTTTTGGTTTGTCTACTGGTAGGTTCACTAGAGGTTCTTGCCTTTCCAACTTCCAATTTGGTTCTAGCTTCAGCAATCATTTCCTTTGTGAAGCCTTGTTCCACAACAAATTCTCAACTTCTTTCCTAATATTTTTGGCTATTACCGGTGTAGCCAATTCAGCATGTACCTGTATTGATTTCTTGTTGTATGTGCTAAACGTAGGTAAATTAATATATCTTCTCCTACCTCATACCCCATAGGCATGACCCATGAAGTTCTTGGATTTGCATCCTCCATTTGACAAGTATCAGTATCAACCATAAAACAGATAGTCTTCATACCTTTTTATAACATGCTCCGGTATCCTTTCTCTGTCATGCATTCTCTTCTGGAAATCTTTGAAATATCCCTAGATTGTCTTTGTAAACTCATTCCCAAGCATTTTAATACTGTTCTTAATTTGCAACATTACCGGTGTATCCACAGACCATTGTATATCACCTATACTGAGAAAGTAATTCTAAAAATAGAAAAACAATCCAATATTCAACTGACCAAACTTGAACTTCTGTCGCTTGTCCTTCTTGATTGATTCAAGATTCAACATTAATTATGATCTCAAGACTTTTGCTGGATCATAATAAACATTCTCTTTCAACATCAGGTAAGTTGTGTGGATAGTAGCTCCAAGAATGCTATTCATCCGACTTGAATGATATACTTTGTAGTTGATGACCATAGATGCAAACTTCACTTCTGGATATTCTATATCATTCACCGTCATAGCACGAACATCCCACTTCAACTTTGTCAGTCGGATAACCTCATCCTTTGGGATTGATCTCAAAACAGGAACTTCACTGGTTGCCCATAATCCGGTGACAACATGGATAGCCTCCTTTGTGATCTTGTGTGGTCGCACTAATACATTTGGACTAGATTTCCGACTCAGGTTTTCGACGGAGAAGGTATATTGTTGCCAAGTTTGATTTTTTTTTTTTTTAAATGCTTGCATTCATCATAATTCCGATGGTAATTTCCCATTTGGTTTTGATGAAGAAGGCATTAGTAATGATAATTTTCTTTTTTTCAAAAAAGTGCTCAATTTCATCATAATTTCGATGATGACGGCCATTACTTTAAAAAAAAAGAAGAGGGGAATTCATTTGTGCATTGCAATCCCATGTAGGTGTCTGTGGTGACTTCAACCCCCAAGAACATCAAACCCACGTCGAAGGCATTTGTGGCATTGCTTGCAATCCCACACAGGAGGTAGATTCAAATTGCCCTAGTTTTTAATTTCATGTTACAAAAAATATACATGTGGTGGTTAATTGCCCTAGTTTAATCTCGTAAAACCATAGAACTATGATTGAGGAGTGAGTGTTCAATTTTGTATTAGTAATCCCTTCCTCCCATATACATGCATGTTGATTGTTCACATGAGATCACATCTCTTTGCGGCATCGTATCAAACAATTCATGAGCCTTGTCCATGTTTCCACATTTTTCATTCATGTCAAGCAGGGCATTTGCAAGTACAACACCTAACAAAATTCCTCTATCCGTTATGCTTTGATGGATGTCCATACCTTGTTCCAAAGCTCCCATTTTTGCATAGGTAGGGAGGATGTTGGCAAAGGTTGTGGAATTTGGCTTTATGCCTTCCAATTTCATTTTCTTTAAAGTATCTAAATCCTTTTCGACAAATCCATTTTGTGCATATCCAACAATCATTGCAGTCCACGAGACAACATTTCTTTCAGGCATTCTATCAAATAGTTCATGTGCCTTGTCTATGCTTCCACATTTTCCATACATGTCTACTAGGGCAATTGCAACTACAACATCTAACAAAGTTCCTCTATCCTTTATGCTTTGATGAATGTCCATACCCTATTCCAAATCTCCCATTTTGGCATAGGCAGGGAGGATAGTAGCAATGGTCGTGGAATTTGGCTTTACACCTACCAATTGCATTTGCTTGAAAGTTTCTAAAGCCTTCTCAACAAATCCATTCTATGCATATCTGGCAATCATTGCAGTCCAGGAAACCACATTTCTTTGAGGCAATCCATCAAACAGTTCCCATGCCTTGTCTATGCTTCCACATTTTGCATACATGCTAATAGAGCAATTGCAACTACATTTGACAAAATTCCTCTATCTTTTATGCTTTGATGGATGTCCATACCCTATTCCAAAGCTCCTATTTTGGCACAGGCTGGGAGTACGCTGGCAAACGTAGCTAAATAAATGCAATGATCGGCTCCAAAGACATCAAACCGCTACTAACAAAACTGAGAGTCTAAAATATGATAGGGAATAGTGTGAGTTGCCCTAAAATAAAATAATTTATTTTCAATTTCAACTAAAACATAATTTCTTAGCCATTTAATGTTATTAATAAGTGTTTAATTTATGAAAGAGATAAATGGTTGGCCACAAGTACATGAGTTACTAAATGCACACAAATAAGTGAATTTGATATTCAAAACTATCTACAATGAATTCAATTCTTGTCCATTAGTCATTTATGTTTGCAATAAACATCTTTCTTTGTTTTACTTAATCTTTATTCATAGTTATGTGCATATTTCACATTCTAGAATTAGGATATCAATTGCTATGGTTGAACACTAACATGATGTTTGTGTTGTGGTATAGATGCATGGAAACATGATTATGGGATTGTTATATTATAGAGATCATAAATCTAGATATCGCATATTAGTTCTAGCTCTTCTTGGATTGAGTCTAAAGTTGACATACAGTCATAAAGCCATTATTAGCAGATCTATCCATTTCTAGTAAAGACAATTGAGAAAGACATTTTGATATTGAGAGTTTCTTATCTGTTTACCTATTGATCATTATTAAGCCATAATATTTAGGTCTATTTATCTCTCTTGCAAAACCTCTGTATGTGTCCTAGATTGTCCCTACTACTCACTCTTCAATGAAATAGTGGAGTTCTAAAGATTTGTTGCACAAGATGGTGTTGAACATATCAACAAGGCTAGCATGGAAGGCATGTTCAAGCTTCCACTTCTACAACTTACAACAAATGATTTGTTGATAGAAGAAATTCTTGAAATAGGGATACAATCAAAAGACAAGTAAGTACATACAAACCTCCTCAGTTGAAGTAAAATCTGTGTATAAAAAGAGTACATTGAATCCCAATCCATAAATACAATAGAGATACTGATGGAGACTTATGTAATGCCTCGCCACGCAACCCCGAAGAGATAAAGCTAAAACACTCAAATGGAGTGTAAGTATTTTTTTTTTTATAAGACACAACATTAAGATACATTGGAGTTATCTAACGCTTAGATAACATAGTGGAAGACTAAACGAGCCTAAGGAGTTTCCCAATGTGATTACATAACTGAACACCTAACTCAACTCACAACATTTGATCCAATTAAGTAGGATATCTTAATTAAATGTTATTACTTGAAACCTGGGTATAATTTGTTCAGTGAATCAACATTATAGAAATTAGGAAGCGTTCATCTATTATGGTTGAAGATGAAGTTAACATGAGGATATCTACCCGTTTGAAGTTAAAGCATAGATAACATATGAATTCATCCATTAAGGTTAAAATATAGTTATCTTGATGAGTTCATCCAATTTAGTTAAAATATAGCTAATAAGATGAAGTTCATTTATTAAGGATAAAATGTAAATAACCAAACGAGTTCATCCATTATAGTTAAAATATAGTTAATAAGATGAAGATCATTTATTAAGGATAAAATTGTGAATAACATAATGAAGTTCATCCATTAGGGTTAAATTATAGATAACTTAATGAGTCACCCATTATAGTTAAAATAAGGTTAATATGAAGAAATTCATTTGCTAAGATTAAAATATAAATACCTAAATGAGTTCACCCATTTTAGTTCAATTATAGCTATCAAGATGAAGTTCATTTATTAAGAACAAGATGTAGATAACAACATGAAGATCATCCATTAGAATTACAATTTAGGTGATATGACGAGTTCATCCAATAAATTTTAACCCATTCATTACATTCGATTTTGTATTAAACTCATAACATGCACCTTGTTCCAAAACGCTCTTTTAACATCATCATAACTAGGAGATCTTTTCATGGATATGTATTTTCAGTAACATTAACAGAGTACATTCCTTCACGATCCATTTATTACATTTAACAAGATGACTATATTCACGCATTCAAAAATTATCTAAATTAAATCCCCATTATACACTTACATAATGCATCCATACACGCTAGCACTAAGTATTAAACATGAGAGACAAAAGCATCACATAACACAGAAATGATCTCGGAGTTCACCCCTAGAGGGCTACATCTCTGGGTCTGCTCAACTGCAAGACCCCTCTGGCAATTAATTAAGTTAAGATTACATAAGGTTCATGTCACTTACATTCCTACCTTTTAGGCGAACACATCCAATATACAAACGACCACTTCGGTCAATAAATCCTAAATGATCCCTACATAGAAACGGATCCAACTAAGCATATTAAAAGCTAATACAAAGGTCCATTGCTTGACAATACTCTAGCTAGGAGCCTGACCATCTTAGGGCCAACCACAATTCAGATAGACAACAAGGTCTAAACAAACATAACAGGGTCTTGCCATCTCTTTAAACAAAGTGAATACAAATAAATTAAACATTGCAAAAGCAAAGGCCAAAAAAAACAATCCTTTCCCATATTGATTTTAACATTTAAAGGTTGATCAAGTTTTCTAAAAGATCTAAGCTTTTCAAAAATACATTAACATAAAATCATCATTACAAGGTGAATACAATACCAAATTGCAATAGTACCATTTGTCTATTTCTCAAACAGAGGAAAAATATAATTAATCCATTTATTTTACTAAATGAAAATATCAGTAACTTAACCATATTTCCAAATGATACTTTATCAGATTTCCAATAATCCCAATGACATATCGTTTTAAATTCATAATGTCCAATGATAAAATATTTCATTTCTAACATTTGCTAATGACCTATTATCATTCAATTCTTCAAATAACATAATTCTTGAATAATGTATTATTTAAAGTTTACCAACAAACAAAAAAAATACATTTTATCTTGAAAATTTCCAATTAAAGTAATATTCTATCTTTTTCCAAAAAGATACTTTCTCAATAAGACAAATACCCAGCTTAACTATTAATTAATGTATATATTTATTAATCCAAGATTAATAAAATATAACAAATTAATATTTAATAGCAAAATTAGCAATTCGAGTATTTAATTAGAAAAATATGCATTAATCATAAAATGAAATCTGATTATTAATTAGCATATATATACCATTATACAACTAATTAATATCAAATTAATCTTAAATTATAATTAATGCCAAATTAATCATAATTAAAACTTTATTAAAAATTTAACATTTAATTTATATTAAACTATTATATATATATATTTGAATTAAAAAAAAATTAAAAAAAAACATTTTTTTCTTTTTAAAAAAAAATAACATAAAAAAAGGGGGGAAGGGTACCCACGTGGACCTCCACGTGCCCCCCTGCCCACCCACCCCCCTTGGGAGCTCACACTACCCATGGTAGTGTTGCAACCAAAAGGTAGCAAGCGGCTGCCATTCGCAGCGCTGCTACCATTTGGTAGCAGCCGCTACCTCCCCATGGTGGGGGTTTATTCCCCGCCACGTGGGTTTTTCATTTATTTTTTTTATTTTTATTTTTAAATATTTACTGTGTAAAACACAGTAAAAAAAAACGCTAGTCTCCCAGAGACTTTAAAAAAATTAATTTAATTTAATTTTTTTTAAAACATTAACTGTTAAAAAAAAACAGCTCACAGCAGCAGAGACAAGAATAATTTATTATTTTTATTTCAACACAGTCTCAAACAAAGATTTGAATAAACTTTCCAAAATGTTAATGGCTTTCAAAATATAAAATAAAACAAACCCCACTTCTGCAAACACAGACTCAGAATCAAAACCCCATAAAAGTAAAACAATAATAAACTAAAAACCCCTAAATTTTCTTTCATTCACAGTCACTGGAATTTTTTTTTTCTAGAATGTTTAAAACAATAGTATGGGAAATTTTATTGCAAGAACATGATTTTCCAAATACCCAATAACTTTCCCCAATACAAAGCAATGCAAACCCATTCTTTTTTTCAAAGCTAAGACTCAAATTTGAGAACATTCATGGTTTTTTTTTTTTTTACCAGCATTTCATGAAGAACAACAAAATATCATTTTTGATTTAACAACGAAATAAAAAAAAAGTAAATAAGAATCTTACCTCCTTTAGCATTCTTAGCAAGATTTTGAAGAAGAACCCCAACCTGCAGCTGTAAAAATCCTTCCTTCCCAAAATCCCCAATTTTTCTCCATCCAAAAAAAAAATATCCTTTTTTTTTTCTCCCAAAAAAAATCAACAACGCCCAAAATATTTTTCCAACCTAGGTTAAAAGAATGAAATTTTGACCTAATTTCTAATTTCAAATTTAAGCATTTTTTAAATAAAAAAATGAAAATAATCATTCTTTTCAACTATTCAAATAATCTAACTTGCTTTTCTAATTAAAATTAAAATGCTTCTCTCTCATTTAATTTTAATTTTCTCAATATTATCTAAGCTAACATTTATATTTCACAATATTGATGAAGATAAATATTTTAATTAAATTAATTCCCAAAATCAATCATTCACACTATATCAAATATACATATAAATTAAACTTGCTTTTCTAATAAAAATTGATTTTCTTAAATAAGTAAAATTAACCTTTCTTTTCCAAAATGCAAAAGAGATTGAATTATTTCTATTTCAAATAACTTTAAATCATTCCTTTGTAAAATGAATAAACTAATTGAATTCGTTATTTAAAATTAACCATTAAATTAACTCGCTACAAATATAAATAAAATGATCTTTTTAATTAATGATTAATCACATAAAAGAAACCTATTTATTTTAAATTTCTCAATTACTAATGTGTAAATGAACACATTAAATTAAATTAAATACATAGGATAAAATACTCCATTTTACCACATGCAAGGCATGCAAACCAAGAGAGCCAACCAATCACATGACACACAAACCCAAATGAAAAGGGAAACCGATGGACCACACACGACGCTCACCTGATCATGTCTAAGGCAATATGAGGGTTTTACGACCACCTAATTCAAATTCCAAGGATATAAGAGGTATACTCAACCCTGCAAATCCTGATGGAGATGAACCTCACACCTAGGCAGTATTGTACCTACAACCATGAGTCACGCAAGCATACATACATACATAAATACATATATATATATATATATATATATATATATATATATATTCAATGAAGGCGTTAGCTCGAGATTTATAACAAGAATGAGGGAAACAATTAAGCTTACACAAGAATCGATGCGAAAGCACAATAACAGGTATGCACAATATTCGTATTATCTAGTCTACAACATTACATAATGGTAAATCAACCATCCAAGAATGCCACATCGAAAAAGTCAACCAAGGTCAAACTGATTTTACAAAGCCGACTAGGGTAGGGGTACTACAACTTAATTGGATGTAGCATTTCGCACCAAAGTTGTTAGAGTATGCTAAGATAGTACATAATGTTTCCTAAAGCCACATTAGTATTTTACCCAGATCATTATCTACCAAAACTAACTATAGTAATCCTTTTGAGGATTCATTTCATGGTGCTAGATCTTCATTTAGTTCCACTTCTTGTTGGAGAAAAGAACAGTTATTTCTTGAGGTAGATGAATATCCCATCAACAAAGGACAAGACCCCTTCTAGAATATAACAAATTCTATTCCAACAAAAGATCATGGGGGTTTCACTAGAGATATTGAATAAGAGATAGACTTCTACTGCTGCATTAAAAACATTGGCATGTTCTTCATTTATTGATGTAAACTCTCTGTAATGCCACCACAACCAACAAAGGTGTAAAAATTTGTTTGCAATGCATGGATTTTTAGGATTGTCCTTTGAGAAAACATAATTAAAGTATGGAAGTAGGATCTGCCATCTCCTGAGGGAATCTTGATGAAAAATAACTATAAAATATTTGGGCGTGCTTATATGCAAAAAATCATGCTTCCTGATGGGTTTATGTATAGAAATAAGCACGAATTAAGTGGTAAAGGGGATTCTGGAAACAAGAGGGACACAGAGGTAGTGGAAGTGAAAACATCTGGTGTTGTGTCTACTCCATCTCAGAATGGGAATGGCGAAGGTGCTACAAGAGGAGTTGAGAAGGGTGTTGGAAAAAGTGGGGGTGTTTACATTCCCCCATTTAAGTTGGCTCAAATGTTGAAAGATGTGGAAGACAAGAGCAGTGTGGAATACTAGCGTATGACATGGGATGCCCTTCGGAAGAGTATCAATGGGTTAGTAAACAAGGTAAATGCATCTAACATCAAGAACACCATTCTAGAGTTGTTTGCAGAGAATCTCATCCATGGGAGGGGTCTATTTTGTAGGTCTTGTATGAAATCCCAAATGGCATCCCCTAGATTTATAGATGTTTTTGTTGTGTTGGTTGCTGTGGTAAATACAAAATTTCCTGAAGTTGGCAATCTGCTTTTGCGAAGAATTATTTTGCAGCTTAAGAGGGCATACAAATGCAATGACAAACACATGTTGATAGTAGTAGCCAAATTCATAGCTCATTTAGTGAATCAACAAGTTGCACATGAGATCATTACCTTGGAACTTCTCACCCTTTTACTAGAGAACCCCACAGATGATAGTGTAGAGGTTGTTGTTGGGTTCGTGAAAGAATATGGTTCTTTGTTGCAAGACCTTTCACCCAAAGGTCTCTATGGGATTTTTGAGAGATTTAGAGATATTCTCCATGAGGGGGAAATTGACAAATGAGTAGAGTTTTTAATTGAAGGCCTTTTTGCAATTCGCAAAGCTAAGTTTGAGGGTCATTGAGCTGTGTGTCCAGATTAGTTAACACATGAAGTTTTCCTAGAAGATGAACTTGATCAAGAAGCTGGTTTGGATGTTTTCAAGCCAGATCCTGATTTCTTAGAGCATGAGGCAACCTATGAAAAACTGAAGAAAGATATCCTTGGAGATGCTTCTTCAGATGAAGCAGAGGGGGAGAATGATTCAGGTGATGATTCAGATTAAGATGATGATGATGATGATGATGATGATGATGAAGAGGAAGGTGAGGAAGCACTAAGAATACAGGATGAGACAGAGACAAACTTGGTCAATTTAAGACATACAATTTATTTGACAATCATGTCAAGTGTTGATTTTGAGGAAGCTGGTCATAAGCTACTAAAGATCAAGCTTGAACCTGGTCAAGAGAGAACATACCTTCATTATTATGGTCTTCTTGGGCAAATATTTTGTACGATCAATAAAATTTATGAGGAATTTATGGTCTTCGTCGAGTGAGAAAAATGCAGTAATAGAAAATGAAAGTGACACATGTAGTAGGTCTACAATAGGGAGATCAACAAGAGGTCAAAAGATTAGAAGAAAATTCAATAAACACATGAAATTTTTCCTTGCTCAAGGGGGGTCATGTTCTTATGATGATGAGACCAAAGGAAACATTGAGGTCCCACTGAGGTACAAACATCTACAGAAATAATGGGTGCCCAAGGAACTTCCTCCAATAAACACTGATTTTTATGTTAACGATAAGATATATCACATAACACCTTCGTCGTTACATGGTTTAGGCTTATTTTCCATGGACGACATAAAGGTCTATTGCAATAGAGTTGTATAATTGATGGAGTTTGTTGGACCTTGTTACAATTACAATCATCAGATGCAGATTGTTAATTATAAAAAAAGTTTGCGTAGGTATGCACTGTCTACAAATTATATACAATAGAAAGATAATGATCAAAGTAAATGAGTGGATGTATACATTGATGGTCGGCCAAAAGCAACAGGGAATATTGTAGGTTTTATAAATAGTACCTGACCTGGGTCAACTAATAAACAACCCAATTGCATATTTGAGGCGCGCGAGGGAAATCGTGCATTTGTATGTGCGATAAAATCAATAAGTGCAAGCGAAGAGCTTCTAATCGATTATAGTTTGAATTGTATAGATACAAACAAAGTTAATATCATGGGGGTGGTATGTACTATATACCATTTAAATTAACCAACCTCCAATTAATGAATCCAATATACCATTTTATCATGAAGTTTTTTTGCTAAGTCTATTGGTTTAATTTCACTAACGTTTTTTATATTTTTTCTTTGTCACAGGCCGACATGGATCTATCACATATCGTAGACAGAGATGTAGCTTGCGACACTTCTACCGAGCAGGTAAACCTCATTGTAATTGTACAAATTAGATAGAAGCAAACTGTTACATTATTACATTCTTTTTTTTAGTGATTTCTACTAATTTTGTAATTGTTAATGATATTCTTGACATAGATGAATGTTCGGGGAAAGGGAAAGGGAGTTATAGTACCTGAGCACCTTTCTAGGGATGTGGAATCATTAGGGTTAAGCAATGATGACCTTGAAGATCCCACACACCTTATGAAATTCTTTAAAATGCCTCTTATAAAAATTACAAAAGAGATTGTTGCTTTGGCAGTCGTGCATCCTATCACTGATGAGATACGAGAGAGGGTGGAATTATTGCTTCGGACAGTAGAAAACTTGCAAGTAAGCAGTAATGAAAGCTTTAATTATAACAAAAGTTCAATAATGGTTTATATTTTATTCTCTTTTATGTCATTAACTAAAATATGTACGTATTGTTTTTACAGCAATTTATTCGCCCTCATCAAAGTCGTTCCAATGATCAGGGTGTTGCAGGATCTTCAGGTGATGACGATTTTCTTGTATTATCACTTGCTTGACTTATCACTCTGAGTACCCAAAACATATCATACTTGATACTATCAATTTTCAAAATAAAGGTTCATCCTTGTTTACAATTCTTGCACTTTTCATATATTTAATGTTTGATATATTTAATGTATTATTCTTTAGGTGTTGTCAATGTTACTATGCAAATGCCGTTGCCACCTCATCAGAGGTTACCCTCACCTGTATTGCCGACTGCAATGTTGGAAACACGTAGCATGCAGACATCCTCTAGTGCACATCATATTGGCCTGTCCACTATTGGTAGATCCCTCTTTTTCTCTATCTTTTGTCATGTGTTTATTTCCCTTCAAGCATTCTTTCTTGAATTCTAATGCCATTTCATAGTGGATTCATTTTTTGCAGGAGGAGATGCACATGAGGATGTGCCAGAGATGACTACTACTAATAACATACCATCATTTCCTGGATCTTTCTGTATTTCTAGTACGGGAATGTTGTGTTGGTATTTTGGTATGGTTCTGTCATTGATGTCAACACCTACTAAAACACTAGCACTTTGGTGATCCAACAGCATTCACCGACAAGCAAGTAACTAGTATATGGTTCACCGATAGGATATAATGTTCACCAGCACTTGGAATGATATGGAAAACACTTGGTAATGTCGAAGACATCATGTGGACACTTTGTTTTGAAGAATTAATCATTGGTATATTCATATTTGCATATTTGCCTTTACTGGCAAATAGGTCCAGAGTTACCTAGGGTTACACCAGTAGGTTTATCTTTTCCAGATCAGCATGGCATGCTATGGAGATGATTTAATATTGGTGTAAATGCATTAAGCTGACATGTTTAATCGGTTATTGCATCAGATATTATATTGTTTGTAAAATGTTTTATTGTAATATCTTGTAGAGCTGACCTACTAAAATTAGTCTTAGGTTATGGTATAAATGTAAGATCTTATTTGTAAGATCGAATGTGGAATGCGAAAAAGAATTGTGTGAAGTTATATGCAAGATTAAGCAGAGGTATACACAAAGACATCATTTGAAGGTGAAGCTAGGTTTTTATGAAAGCATATCAACATTACACCAGTACTAAATCCAGCATATGAAGATGCTATTCTATGTAGTACATTCTTATTGGATTTAAACATCCAACTATAGTCAGTGTGACTCCCATTTTTGTGATTGAGCACTGAGCTCTAGGGTGTTGGCCTTTCTGCATGTGCAGACCCCATTTATGTACACTTACTATTTGTCGTGGTATCATCTGATTGTGGGTAGGGTTTCCCACCATGGTTTTTCCCCTTATAGGGTTTCCACGTACAAATATTGGTGTTATGTGTTGTGGATGACTTTATGTTTATGTTTCATGCATTAATCTTTATCGGTATAGCAATTTACTGTTAACACTATCTACCAGCACACTTAACTGGTTTACCGGTATTAAGCATTAAGTTGGTTAAGTGGTTATGTGGTTTTTGGTTTGAATTTATTAGACAACTGATTCAGCCCCCCCCTCTCAGTTGTCATCGGGACCTAGCAATTGGTATCAGAGCTTAGTCATCTTTTGCAGAAGTTTAACAACTTGAGGAGATCCAATGTCTACTAATTATTTTAGGAAGGACAGTCCTAAACTTGATGGAACCAACTATGGGATATGGAAAATCAGGATGGAGACACATCTAAATTGCATTGGTAAAGACATCTGGGAAGTTACAAAGAATGGTTATACTACTGTTGTGGCTAGTCAGACTGCTCCAACTACCTTAGCTAAAGATGAGGAGAATGATTGCAAAGCAAGAGAAGCACTTTTGAACACATTATCAGATCAACAAATCATGGGATTATCAGATAGATCTACTGCTAATGCTATTTGGGATCATTTGGAAACACTAAATGAAGTAGAATCCATAGTCAAGATTGCAAAACTTGAAAGCTTCCGAGTTAGGTATGAACATCTAAAAATGGAAGAAGATGAAAGAATTTTTGCTTTTATGGAAAGAGTAAATGAAATTGTTTTGGGTATTAAACGTTATGGAGGAACCTTAAGTGAGGATGAAATTGTTTCAAAAATACTAAGAGGATTGCCACCGACACATAAAATGAAGGTTACTACTATAAATGAGTTGAGAACAATGCCTAATACATCAGTAACTAGGGATACATTGATTGGAAAATTTTCAGCCTTTGAAATTGAGGAATTTGGTCTTGTTGCTACTATAAAGACAGATTTGGCCTTTAAAGCATCAACATCATCTGCTCCATCATTTGACAAATTAGATTGGAAAGCCTTCTATGCAAGAGAACTTGAAGAAACTAGGAAGGAAAATGAAGAACTTGAAGAACTTGAAGCACTATTTGCAAGGAAAATGCCAAAAGGTCCAGTTGGAAGTAAGTATGAAGGTAAAGCACACTTTAAATGTTTCAACTACAATAAGATTGGTCATATGGCTTTGAGATGCCCTAATAGACATGCTAGAGTAAGAGAAGAAGCTAGAAGAACATACAAGCCTAATCCTGAATATCAGAAATATAGATTTAAGAAGAACAAAGACAAATCTTGTTACATTGCTGATGAAGGAGTGACTGATGATTCTAATGAGGATCCAATAGACAATGGATGGGTTTTTGTTGCTATAATAGAAGATCAACCGACATCTACTGCTCAACCGGTAGAACAAGCCCTAGCAGCTAAAGTTCAAGTAAAGGATAAATGGATCATTGACTCGGGATGTTCACATCATATGACAGTAGATAAAGGTAAATTCTTGAACTTTCAAGAATACAATGGAGGTTTGGTAAGATTTGGAGATGACAAAGCCTGTTCAATCAAAGGTAAGGGTACAATATCTCTTGATGGTAAGCATAACACTGACAATGTCTACTGTGTTGAAGGATTAAAGCATAATGTTTTAAGTGTTGGTCAATTGGTTGAGAAAGGATTTTAGTTACAATTTAAAAATGGAAAATGCAAAATCATGAATAGAACTGGTTTGGAAATTGTGACTGGTAATCAGACTAGAGGTAATATCTTTCATTTGAATAACAGTGAAAAGGCGTGCTTGATTGCTCATATAGATGAAAGTTGGTTATGGCATAAGAGACTCTGTCATGTAAACTTTGATTGCATGGTGAAGATCAGTACTTCTAAGGCAGTTAGAGATCTACCTAAAATTGTGAATCCTTAGAATACAATTTGTAAGGAATGTCAATTTGGAAAACAAGTTAGAGCTAGTTTCAAAAGTATTCCAGAAAAATGCAATAATGCTCTTGATTGATTCACACTGATTTATGTGGTCCAGCTAGAACTAAAAGCTTACAAGGTGATAGATATTTCATGCTAATTATTGATGATTATTCTAGAATGTGTTGGGTCACTTTTCTCAGAGAAAAATCAGAAGCACTTGGAAAGTTCAAACTGTTCAAAGCAATTGTTGAAAATGAAACCGATAAGAAAATCAAATGTTTAAGCTCAAACCAAGAAGGTGAATTCACATTTAAGGAATTTAATACATTCTGTGAAGTGAATGGAATCAGAAGACAGATATCAACACCTCGGACACCATAATAGAATGGAGTTGTTGAAAGGAAAAACATAACTATCTTGGATGCTACAAGAAGTATGTTATCTGAAGCAAATTTACCACATATATATTGGAGAGAAGCAGTTAGAACAACCATCTATACATTCAACAAAGTTCACATCAAAGGTGAAACCGGTAAGACCCCTCATGAACTATGGTTTTGTAATAATCCTACTCTTAAGTGTTTCAGAATTTTTGGAAGTAAATGTTATATTAGAAGAGATGAGTATATTGGCAAATTTGATCCTAGAAGTGATGAAGGAATATTTCTTGGTTGTTCATCTAAGAGCAAGGCATATAGATATTTTAATAAGAGATTGCAGAAAATTGTTGAGAGTACAAATCTAAAGATTGATGAACAATTCAGAGGAACTTCAAGGTATATAGACTGTGAACTGGCAACAAAAATTGTGACAAATGAACCTACACTAAATCCACCAGTATAGAATGAAGATCCAGTTACCCCGGTACCATTAGAGGATTCCACATTAATTGAAGAACAACAACAAACTAAGACACCCTGGTATGTAAGATTGAAGCATTCTGAAGATCAGATAATTGGAAACAAATTTAAAGGAGTTATGACAAGAGGAATATTGGCAAATGAAGAGGTATGTCTTATTTCTCAAATTGAACCATCATCTATCAATGAGGCATGTGAAGATAAATTTTGGATTAAAGTTATGGAAGAAGAATTAGGACAAATTGAGAAAAATAATACTTGGATATTAGTTCCCCGACTTAAAGATAAAAATGTAATTGGAACCAAATGGGTATTTAGAAACAAACTTAATGAAGATGGTAAGGTTGTCATAAATAAAGCAAGACTAGTGTGTAAGGAATATTCTCAGAAAGAAGGAGTTGATTACAATGAAACCTTTGCATCGGTAGCTAGAATTGAGGTAGTCAGATGATTCTTGGCTTTTGCAGCTCAAAAGAACTACAAAGTTTATCAAATGGATATTAAATGTGCATTCTTGAATGGAGATTTTGAAGAGGAAGTCTATATTGAACAGCCTGATGGATTTTCTTTGATAGATGACAATGATATAGTTTGCAGGTTAAGAAAAACTATGTATGGATTGAAACAAGCCCCAAGAGCTTGGTATGCAAGGTTGGATAAGTATCTTTTAAAAATTGGTTTTACTAAAGGAAATGTAGACAACAATTTATATTACAAAATAACTAATGATGATATCTTGATTATAGAAGTATTCGTTGATGATATAATCTTTGGAGGAGAAGATGGATTATGTAAGGAATTCTCTATTAAAATACAGTAAGAATTTGAAATGTCTATGATCGAAGAAATAAAAATCTTTTTAGGATTGCAGATCTCACAGACTGATAAAGGTATATTTTTGAGTCAATCCAAGTACCTAAAAGAGTTACTAAAGAAGTTTTGGATGGAGAACTCTAAACCGGTAAGCACACCTATGACTACAAATGACAAATTATCTCAAAGAGATGAATCTACACCTGTTAATCCAATTAGATACAAATCTATGATAGGAGGTTTACTATATTTGACACAAACCAGGCCTGATATTATGAATGCAGTATGTATTGTTTCTAGATTTCAAAGTAATACTAAGGAAAATCATGAATTAGCAGTAAAAAGGATTTTTTGATACTTACAAGGCACTGGAAATCTTGGATTATGGTATCCTAGAGATGCAAACTTTGATCTATGTGCATACACAGATGCAAATTGGGCAGGAGATGTGGATGATAGAAAAAGCACCACCGATAGAGCATTCTTTCTTGGAAAGAGATTAGTTTCTTGGTTGAGTAAGAAACAGAGTTGTACATCTTTATCAACAACAAAATCAGAATATGTTGCAGCAACAACTAACTATACACAGGTACTATGGCTTAAACAAATGTTGAAAGACATAAAGGTAGAATGCAAGGAACCTATTACTATATATTGTGATAATGTTGCAGCAATTGATATATCTAAGAATCGGTTATTACTTTCTAAAACAAAACATGTTTCTATCAAACTGAATTTTCTAAGGGAAAAAGTTGAAGAAAAAGAGATAAAACTAGTTTATGTGAATACTAAAGAACAACTTGCAGATATTTTCACAAAACCTTTGCCTAAGGAGACTTTTGAATATCTCAGAGATCGGCTTGGAGTCATACCACCAATAGTAGAGACTTACAGAGTTGATGATTGTCATCAACCGACAGAATTGAAAGACAAATCTTTTACTCGAGTCTTTAATGAGGAAGCTACTTCTCAGGGGGAGTAGTTGGTATATTGAATTGATTGGTATTTTGTATATGAACTTTGGCATTTGATGTCAAAGGGGGAGAGATATCTATAGAAAAACACATTATCTTTTAAGGAGAGATTGGTAGAGAAATTGATATTGAAAATCCTTGGATAAACACATGTTGCTCCTAGGGGGAGAGATTATTGTTTAAGGGAGATTGTTAGTTTTTGGTATTTGGCATTTCTGTTTTGGCATGTTGATGGTTTTTCCATCTTATGTTTCCATCAATGCCAAAGGGGGAGATTGTTGGTATTTTGGTATCATTTTGTCATTGATGTCAACACCTACTAAAACACTAGCACTTTGGTGATCCAGCAGCATTCATCGGCAAGCAAGTAACTATTGCACAGTTACTGGTATATGGTTCACCGACAGGATATAATGTTCATCGACACTTGGAATGATATGGAAAACACTTGGTAATGTCAAAGAGATCGTGTGGACAATTTGTTTTGAAGAATTAATCATTGGTATATTCATATTTGCATATTTGCCTTTACCGACAAATAGGTCCAGGGTTACCTAGGGCTACACTGGTAGGTTTATCTTTTCTAGATCAGCATGGAATGCTATGGAGATGATTTAATATTGGTGTAAATGTATTAAGCTAACATGTTTAATCAGTTATTGCATCAGATATTATATTGTTTATAAAATGTTTTATTGTAATATCTTGTAGAGCCGACCTACTAAAATTGGTCTTAGGTTATGGTATAAATGTAAGATCTTATTTGTAAGATCGAAAGTGGAATGTGAAAAAGAATTGTGTGAAGGTATATGCGATATTAAGCAGAGGTATACATGAAGACATCATTTGAAGGTGAAGCTAGGTTTTGATGAAAGCATATCAGCATTATACCGGTACTGAATCCAGCATATGAAGATGCTATTCTGTGTAGTACATTCTTATTGGATTTAACCATCCAACTGTAGTCAGTGTGACTCTCATTTTTGTGATTGAGCAGTGAGCTCTAGGTTGTTGGCCTTTCTGCATGTGCAAACCCCATTTATGTACACTTACTATCTACAGTAGTATCATCTGATTGTGGGTAAGGTTTCCCACCGTGGTTTTCCCCTTACAAGGTTTCCACGTACAAATATTGGTGTTATGTGTTGTGGATGACTTTATGTTTATGTTTCATGCATTAATCTTTACTGGTATAGCAATTTACTGTTAACATTGTCTACTGGCACACTTAACTAGTTTACCGCTATTAAGCATTAAGTTGGTTAAGTGGTTTTTGGTTTGAATTTATCAGACAACTGATTCACCCCCCCTCTCAGTTGTCTCTGGGACCTAACACGTTGTAGGCGACATTGGTGGTGAGCAACGAAGAAATGATTCCCTTAAAGATACAAAAGGTTCCAAGTACTTTAAAATTATTATTATATATACTCTACTTGTAATTTACTTTATGATCACTCATTTTGGACTAATGATCCCATGAGATATTTGTAGGCAATGATATTTTCTATAAATATCTTAGTGACATTGCATTGCAGATATTTGGGCCCACCATACATAAAAGGTGGTACATCATATGTGAACTAACCCTAATCCACTTTTGATTTCATATCATTGCTAGAATAGTTTTCCTTTGATCCATTTATTGAAGTGTAATAAATGTAGCTTCAGTTCATTTTTCAATCTAATGGGTTTGTTTTTGCTTTAAAAGGTAGAATGACCAAGAAAAAAGGTTAAAAGATGAATTGACAAACCAAATGGTTGAGTGGTTTTGAAATGACACCTTTGACAAAACCAAGCTCTTTGAAAAAGCTGGCACATATCTAAAGTATGTGAGGGACCAATACAGGACCATTTGGAGAGGAACCTAAAGTGCGAGTGTCCCCCCACGATTTCAAAGAGAGAGTGGAAGGACCCAATTTTGGATGCCAAGGAGAGAATTGAAAGGAAAAAAGGAAATACACCACTAGATGCCAGAAGAAGGTACGGGATACTATTAAAAAAGTAATTATGTACTAATTAATTACTCTTTATATTTATATAATCTAACATATTTCAAACTTTAAATAGACTGAGTGACATGTCAAAGGCAACCAAGGCAAGGAAAGAAAAGCATGGGCAACACAAACTCGGTTTTTGTGGTTACATGAAACTTGCTGCGCGAATTGTAAGTATCTCATGTAAATGAAATATTGCATCAAAATATTAATAAATTGCAAACGTTTTTTTTTTATCAAACAATGCAAGAAAAATTCATGGTACCAAGCAAAAATGCAGGGCTTTGAATTCAATAGAGTGCCCACAGAAGATGACAAGAGAATTGCCTACCAACAAGGCTATTCAGTCGTGGCTGATTGGCTACAAGAATTGAGTGGGCATACACAACATTCAAGTGCATCCATCACACAGGTAAATATGCTAAATGGAAGTTGTTTCAAACTGAATACTTTACCAATAATCTAATTGATGTTGAGTTCCAACATAAAGTGACTATATTTGTTTTAAATAAGCAAGCAATGATAACAATGTGCATGTCATTGGAATGCAGCCTGCTAATTGTGAAACACCACCTACACATGAAGGTCTGGATGTGCATCCCAATAGTGCAGGTATTCATTTTCTATTCAAATTTATTTATTTAGTTATTAATACAATTAAACATCTTAATTTGTAATTAGAGTAGTAATTAATGTAACCTTTTTTGTTAATATTTTAGAGCATGTAGTCAGTGGTGAGCAAGGGGAGCATGATCTGGGTACACAACATCAAGAATGTGATGTTCCCCACTCAGGTAAAGAGGACCACTATTATTGCTTTAAACAAATATAATTGCAATTGGTGTTCAGCATTAATGTAAGCTTTAGCATTTCAACTCCAGATGATCTAGAGGGTGTTCAACATGTTGAGGTTGAGGCTACACAAAATGATGTGGCCCCATCAACTAAGAGAACAACAATTATGATCTCTAAATAAATGAAATACTTATAAAAATAATAATTTTTTTTTGAATTTAACCCATTTCTTTGTTATTGTAGAGGACCCTCCTTTGCTTCAGTGTCCTCGTCCTCAGTATAGGACTAGGCATACATCAAGATCACAAGCAGTTGGCAGAACATCTGTAGAGGGGGGAAATGATGAAGAAACCGATGTTCCACTTAGTCTTTTCATAGCTTCAAAGAAAAAACAAAGAAAGAAATGATTGTAATCTAACTTATTTGATAATGATTGATTTTTATGTGTTAGTGAATGTAATTATGTGCTAATTAATGGTTATGGATGATATGTGTTAATTAATATTGATGAACGTTGCATGTTAATTAATGTTAATCAATATTATGTGTTAATGAACGTTATGTGATATAAATGAATGAATGCTATATTTTATTAATGGTAGAAAGAATGAATGAATGAATGTTATAAGATGTTAACGGGGAATTTAGAGTGATGTTAGGGGAGGGGGAGGGGCCAAATGAGCTTTCACCTTCATGTGGTTGGCCCTGTTAAGTAGATAATATTAAACTATTCTCAAAACCAAGCGAAGCTCAACAAGATAACACACTTTTCAATATTTCATTATGTTGCATAGTTAATATTGAATCTTAATTGCAGGGTCCAACAGAGCCAACATGAACAACAACACCACAAGTTGCTGGGTATAATGAACTCCCATATTGTCTTGTCTATACATGAACAATATGAGTTGTTTCTAGTGTTGATATCCAAGGTAGGACTGCAAAAGTTATGAATATGCCTCATCCTTGTAAGTTTTTTAATTACTTGTAAGTAATGAATATGCCTCATCCTTGTAAGTTTTTTTATTACTTGTAAGTCATGAATATTTCTCTTTAGTTGATTAAAATTAAATGAAAATCTTTAATGAATACACAAAACTATATACATATGCAGACACACCATGGTTGAGATGGTCCAACTCCCTAGTCTCACTCTACGACTAAGCTCATGCCATATCTAAATCAAAGACATCTCAAATACATCATCGGTGGAAAGCTACAAAATGCCATTTTCATACATAAGCAAGACATACACAATTGGGCACAATCACCAAGAGAACGGTAAAAAGTGTGTTTGAGATTGTATCATGGATGCTTTTAAGGATTGTATCATGGATGCAAAAAATCTCTTCATTAATCCTTGACTCATGATTGCTATAATACTTCTTTAGACTTCTCATGTCATTTGTTGCACTTCTTCACTATTTTGGATTGAGTTTCAACTATGTATTTTCCTTGACTTATGACTGTACCTAGCTTTGTCCTATCTTTGTAAGCTTCCTCTTTCAATTGTGGTTGTAGCTTTGATAATACCTTTTTAATGTTGCACTATTTGCAAGGAGGACAACTCCTAATGCATGTTGAAAATTGTGTTCTAGTGACTGAGACTAACCTTTTTGTACTTGATGTTTTTGACTAGTTGTCATAACCTCTGACTTTGATGCTTGTGCCTTAATAGAACTAGTTGTTTCTTGTATGCGTACTTGGTCAAGGACTGCATTATGATGCTATATGGATACAAACTAAGATTATTTATTGTATTGAGTTGCACATTTGACATGAGTTGCCCTATGACTACTATGCATCTTGAGGTTATAAGGTGTTGTTCTTCTCAAGTTTTGACAATGCTGCAACAATAATGTGTTATTTGTTGTTAAGGTTTGAAAAGACCTTTTAGAAGCTTATACCCTGCTCTTTTTCACTCAGTAGACTTGATTACTGTCATTTTATTTGGTACTAGGTATGACTACCTACTAGTTTTACTCTAGACTATATTTTCTAAGTGTTGTTGTTCTATACTTGACCATCTATTAGGAAAACATAGCTTGAAATGTCCAAAATAATTAATGAATGACTGCACTATCACCAATCTATCTTGAAGATTTGACTACTCTTTAGATTATGATTATGACTATCATGATATTTCATGAGACTGCTCTATCCCCATATGAAACCCTTTGTTCCCACAAATCAATGCTTTGAACTTGACTACAACTTTATAGCGATCACTATCTTTGTACAGTAAGCTTGCTACTTTCTCAACTTTTGATATATTGGAGGCTCCTAGGATGGTTTCTATCTTATAGTCACAATACCTTGCTATAATTTGCATTTCAGATCACTACTCAATGATCATATGATGTCTTTGTCTTTTGAATTTGACTCTCGAGCTTGCTCTATTTCTTGACCTTTTGAATAATTTTGGGCCATTATTCATTACTTTTATTACCCTATATGTAAAAGACCTTGCTCACTACTTCCCATACTTGATCTTTATTTGGTTTGTGTCAATCATACTATTGCACCTTTTCTATTTATGATTGAGATTTGTTTTGGGATTAAAAACTCTTGATGATTTCACTAAATGACTTTTGCATGACTATACTTTCTAAGCTATCCTAGGGAACAAAAGAGACCTAGGGATTTTCTCACTTCAAGGAAAAAGAAAATCTAGCAGGACAATCAACCCTTTTAAATAATATGTGGAACCCTTATGGTGAGCAAGAAAGCAGTGACAACTTATAGATGTTGTCATAACACAAAGCTAGAACTATATTATTTTTTATAGATAATCAGATTTCTCCTTTAACCCAACTTTTGCTTGAATCATTACTGTAGGCATATCCAATGCATGAGTTAAACAATAAGATACTAAAAATTCTAAAATAGGGTTTTGAAAACCCTACCTTCAAATGTGGATATCTACTGTTATGACTATGACAATTTCTCTCCAGAAGCTTTGATGCTAACTTCTATCACGCCTAAACTCTGCATGTGGTTTGCATGGTGTTGGCATGAGGTGCTTTGTAAATGTCCCTATGGATTCTCTTCATATTTTTATGAAACTCCTTCATCGAAGAGGCAAACCTCTCATTCAAACTTTGAAGTAACCCTTTGACTATTGCATGCAGTCCTTTTCTTATAAACCTTCCTCCTTGCAGTGACGTGCTAGGACATAAACTGAAGGTGTAGCTTGTGGAACCTATTGAGCATCAAATCTAAATTAAGTAAAATATCTTGATTTGAGAGATTAAATCATAGAAGCCATCTATCTTTGGAAGAAATCATCATTTTCATTGATACCGTAATAACCCATAAGTTATCGAACAAGTCTAATAGCATTCTATCGAAATATCCAAAATTCAAATAGTATTGATGAGATCCAGCGATGTCTCATAGATATAAAAAGGGTATCAAAGGAAAGGTAACACAAATGAACTCTAAAAGGGACTCATCGAAAGCAATGATTCCACCAAAAGAGGATATTGAAGAAAGCAGAGATGGTTTTCATCGATGGGAAAAGGCTTCCAAGGAAATAATACCATCGGTGCAACATGAAGGAAACTTACCGAAAGAAGCATTCTTATCGAAAGAATGATATCGATCAAATAGAAGGAAGCTACATCGATAAAAGATATCAATAAGGATATGAGTTTCAAGGAGGCTAAAAGGCATGTTACCGATATGTGTGGTTTTACCGATGCAACTTTATCGAGGAAGATTACTAATGAGATCATCGATGAAAGATGATAGTGGAAGCAAACCATCAAAAGAAAGATGGCCTCGATGAAATAATAGACCAATTCATCGAAGGAGTTTAGTGATGTCGATAGAAAAAGTGTTTTGATGGAAGGATAAAGGAAGTTACCGAAGCCCAAGGTTTCTTCGACATGAAACCCGATGGACATCAGATATATATCGATGAGGAAATAGGTTTCAAGGAGGCTAAAAGGCATGTCTTTGATTTGCGTTGTTTCGTCAATATAACTTTACTGGTGGAAGACAATAAGAGAGGATAAAGAAAGGCTTTGGTGAGATAATAGATCCATTCATCGACGAGGCATAGTGATATCGATGGAAGAGGTATTTCAGTGGAAAAATAAAGGAGGTCACTGAATCCCAAGGTTTCTTCAACATAAAAACCTGATGGATATCAGATAGGTATCGGTGAGGAGATAGCCACAATGACCGAATACAACATTTTGATGAAGGGAGAAAATACCTAGTTGAAGTAATGTTCGAAACAAAAGCGTTAGTTGACGGTTATATGTTGAAATCCCATGATGCTTGGTGATAATATATACTCTCATATAAAGGAGGGAGCTTTTGTAATATGGAGGAAATTTAGAGAAAGGAGTAGATTATAGCCTCAGGATTACCATTGTAATATTTTCATGAATATATATAATATAATCAGTTGTTTTTCCTTTGCATATGTGTTGTGGATTACTGCATTTTTCTACAGGCAGTTGCTTGTGATATTATCTAAAGGAGTTAAGGTTACTTGTGTTCTTCCAGTAAAACTTTGTGTTTCATATTGTAGATTTGAATAAAATATTTACTTGTGAATTGTAATTGTTCCTCATATTTCTTCCTTGGATGGTCTTTTAAGGTTAGAGTTAAATTCATTCAAGCAATTTACAATAAAGACATCAAAGTAATGCTCATAAGAAATAGTAATTGACAAACTCATCAAGAGGGGGTGGGTTTAAAAATTGTCTCATAAGTTTACACAATAAGTCCTAAAGATATATAAAGACTCTATAGCCCAAACAACAAAGAAAGGCACTGGTCATCTATAAAACACAACCCATCAATTCATACTTTCATATAAAGAATAATAAGAGTAGTTGAGTAGGAATTCTAGGGTAAATTAGCAATAGTGTATATATAAATTTCAAGCACCAAGATCGAGTAGCGTCTACAACAATAATCTTGAACCCATCTGCTATATCTCCATTCTAGGAACTGATGCCATTCTGAGATAGGGGGAAGTCAGATCAAGACACTAAATCTACTATAAAAAGCATTAGTTGAAGGAACAACTAGTGAGTAGGTATACCCGCCTAGGTCCCACAGAGCCTAAAGTGAGAGAGTTAGTAACCAAATAGGTTCACTCTATAAGTTGGCCAAGTCAATTAGAGGGTTTGATCATAGGAGTTGACATTTCCTTAGAACCTATCCAATCTGTTGATTTGAGACCCAACAGAACCCTAGCATAACTTCTAATAACTGGCTATAAATGGTTCTTTTCATTTGAAACAAAATGCAAACCCTTAAATCACATGAAAGCTTATAATTTTAGCTTTCTATTTCCCTCCAAGCTATGCATGAAATTGATTTTCTTGATAATCACGTGGAAGGAGGCCTTTAGAAAACTTTTGTAAATAAATAAAGAATTTTATTTGTCTTTACATCTTTTGAATTAAAATGCCTTTTCAAGTGAATTATTTTCCCTCCAAACCTTGCATTGTGAAAACTCATCCTTTTAAATAAGCTCAACCTTATAGACACCTTCAAGGTATTTAATAAATCCTTTCTCTAAACTTTCCTAAATTCATGCTAAGACATGAGGTATATAATAATTTTATTTTTTATCTCTTGAAGCAAAAAAATTGGTAACAAAGTCATGCCTTCAAACCTTAATTTTTAGATAGATAAATGTCCATTTTACATTTCTAAAAAAATTGGAGGTCTTATGATATTCCACGTGATGGCTAAATGTTGACAAAGTTACCCCTCACAACTACTAGTCCCTCTCCCTAATAGGGTATTTGCATGAAAACCCAAGTCCAGCTATGTCAAACCCGAGTTTGACTCCTTAAGACTCAAAATTAATCATTGGTCACATGTAGAACATGCATTTGAAGACTTGAATGACCTTCCCTCCAAAGTATTTTCTTTTGGAAAAAAATTTTGCTTTCATGAAGTCACATGAATGTGCTTCTTTTCTAATTTTTTTACAATATAATCATAAGAATATAGCCCTTCTTTTCATTTATAAGGTACATTTGAAACCTTTTGGAGCCTTTTAATGAGATTTCCAAAACAACAAGGACCTAGGACCTTAGAAAAGACTAGAATAAGCTTCAGGATATTAAAATTTAGACTCAAAGCATGAAGATGCTAACAACAAAAAAACCCCTATTAAATGCAATTGACACAAATGAAAATTGGATAACAAAAATAAATAGGGATATAACATTAGGTATTATAATAATATCATATGTGAAAACAACCAATAATAAAATCAAACCAAATGATATATAGGATTTATATGAATATGTAGATATATAGATATATACATAATATATATATGTATATGATGCTCTGCAAAAAGAAGGATAGCTAGAAAAACCTATTTGATTGCTACACACACAAAGAGAAGGACAAGAAACAAATGTTAGTCATTAGGGTTATCAAATCAAAGATTAAACACTATCCTAATCAAGCATATCAAGAAAGACACTACACAACAAATAAAAAGCTTAATGAATCTAAGAAAAGCTGAACTCTGTGGTCTAACTACCAGAGATAGCAAGAAACTCTCCAACCAAAGCAGGGGAGACAAAACTGACAATCTCTGCTTAGGGAGGAGCTCTAGACCCCAAATCTAAAGAAAGAAAGAAAGCTAAAGTAAGTGAATTGGATAACAACAAGAATGTAAAGTGTACCCCTGATTTGCTAACCAAAATGCTCAAAATTAAATGAAAATCTTTAATGAATACACAAAACTATATACATATGCAGGCGCACCATGGTTGAAATGGTCCAACTCCCTAGTCTCACTCTACGACTAAGCTCATGCCATATCTAAATCAAAGACATCTCAAATACATCATCAGTGGAAAGCTGCAAAATGCCATTTTCATACATGCAAGACATACACAATTGGGCACAATCACCAAGAGAACAAAGTGTGTTTGAGATCATTGTCCTAATTGTGGTGTGGTCATGAAGAGGTTGACAAATTTATGGTGATCTCTTCGTGACCACACCACAATTAGGACAATGATCTCAAACACACTTTTTACCATTCTCTTGGTGATTGTGCCCAATTGTGTACGTCTTGCTTATGTATGAAAATGGTATTTTGCTGTTACTATTTACTAAGTTTTCATTAGTTTTATGTTCAAAGTCATCCTATATACCCTAGTTTGTTAATATTACAAAAAGATTCAGTCGGTAAGCACTAAGGGTGTTGGTTACAAAAGAAAGGCTAGTCACTGAGATGATATATACCAAGCTGTCTACTGAGTAAATTTCCTATGTCCACCGAGTAGCAAAGAAGGTACACCGAGTTCATCTGAACCGAGTGGAAACGTGTTACCAGATTCAATGAACCTGGACACATATGTGGAAACATGTTACAAGATTCAAGAATAGGGAACCATTATTTCACAGGGAATTGCACTTATAGGTTTTGTATGATTTTGACGAAGTTTATCCAATGAAATAATTTCTATGTTTATTCATTCGATAAAACATGTTTGCATAATCGATGTATGAACAAGATCTCCACCTTAAGAGATCTATATAAAGAGTGATTAGAGTATCTAAGAATAAGAAGAGAAAAGAGATGGTGAGTTGAAGATAAAATCTTATGATAAGATAAGATGTGATGATTGAACAGAGGTATTCAGAGGTCACCGAGAAGATTTTCAGAAAATAGTTTAAGGGACAGAGAATACAGAAGTGGTCACCGCGTTGATCTATCAATTACTGAGGTATGCTATGAGCATGGTAATTTCATATTGAGCACATAGAGTCTACTATAACATTTTAGATGTAAAGTTGCAGATATTTTGTAAAAGATTTTGATTGAATTATTTTGAGTTGTGTTAGAAACCCTTAACAGGGTAAAAGACTCTAACAAGGTCTATAAATTGTAAAGCCTCTAACCAAGTACAACATTTTGTAAAAGTGTTTGTAAAAATCCTTTAGCAAGGTAGATCTAAAGATCTTGATACTCCTAACAGGGTAAGCTATCAGAAATAGCTAAACATGTAGCTCTAACTGAGAAACCTTTATTATTGTAGTAGTGAAGTTGTGGGTACCATCCCCACCGCAGTTTTTCTCTCTAACCAAGAGTTTCCGCGTAACCAAAATATTTGTGTTATGGAGTGAAATGTGTATGGATGTAATTTTTATAATTGTGTTTTGGCTTTATGTATTATGAGATCAACTATATACAGTTTATGTTTATTAGTAAGATTGTTTTTAAAGAAAAGTTTTGAAGTACTGATTCACCCCTCCCCTCTCAGTACATTAGCTTTCATTGTTGGACCTAACAATTGGTATCAGAGCTATACTCTTGGAAAAGGGTTTTACAGCCTAAAGAGAAAGATCCCATCAATGGAAGGCTATAAACAATCACGCAGAATTGTGAATCTCCAAGAAGAATTGGATCATGCTAATCAAGTGATTGCAAACATGCAGAGACAAATGCAAAAATCACTGAAAGTAAGAAGAAGATTGTCTGATGATTTACAGGACTCACATTAGTTGGTGGAACAAATTGAGACATCATCTGAGAACAACATATCAGAAGAGTTTGAAGAAATGATTATAGAATTGAAAGAAAAGAACAAAGCACTAAATGATCAACTTAAAGCAATGAGAAGGGAACATGAGTATTTCAGCACATAGATGATTGAAAATCTTGATGCATTGAGAACAGCTGAAGATAACATAAAAGGTATAGAAAGAGAAAAGCAATAGCTGGAAGCATTGGTATCTGAAAAGAATGATGAAATCACAAGGATGACTAGAATTCAACATAATCTATTTGATCAATTGTGTCATGCACATCATGAAGCAAATCTAAAAGAAAATGAGAACCAAGCATTGAAACTTGAATTATCAAGATTGACTGATGAACTTGAAGCAGAAAAGAAGTCAAAAGAAACACTGAAGAAAAGTTGTGAAGTGTCAAGAATGTTGGATGAGCAACTAAACACAAGATCACCCAATAAATCTGTCGGGCTCGGTTACAAAAGAAACAACTCTACCGACAAAGGAATCAACACCATCGAGCAAGGAGAATCATCAAGGAAGGCTGGAAACAAAGATAAGTTGAAATATAACAAGCCTGTTTGCAACTATTGTGGAAAACAAGGACATATTGCCAACATGTGTCGAATAAGAAAAGGTAAGCTACCGAATGTCACTAGGTCTGATAGTTATTGTTACAATTCCAATAAGTATGGTCACACATCTAAACAATGTAGGACAAAATCTGTCAGCAATTATCAGAAGGCAAAATTCAAGGGATTTTGCAAAAACTGCAATAGATATGGACATAATACCAAGAAGTGTTGGTTTAAGAAGAAAAAATACATGTGGTCTCCACACTGAGCAAATGATAGAAGCTACCAAACTCACACAGATCTCAATCAACAATATACTGTAGTACCATGGGATTACAATATAAGAATATGGTGTGAATGTTGTGGAAGGTATGGACATATAAGTGCAAACTGTATGATAAAGTTTGGAATGAACAATTGGAGATCATGGAGAAATCTTGGAATGGCATGCTTTCATTGTCATAAAGTTGGACACTTGGCTAAAGATTGCAGAGATCAACCTAGAGGAGATACTGAAGAGATAAGAATCAAATTACAGAAAATCTAGAAAAAGAAGGAAAATGGATCAAATAATTAAGAAAGCACCTTACCTACCAAGTTAGGTGCATCTACTTCCAATTAATCAATAAAGGTATGAAGGGACTATGTCTTCACAAGGTTAGATCTTAACAATTCCTATTTTAATCATGGAAATAACTCCAAAATCTGCATAGCTAAGATGTATTAATATTTCTGAAAATTGTATCTAGTCTTACAATTTATCAGTGAAGTTGGTAAATACAGTAAACCTATCTAGTCGGTAAAAGCATTTAAGAAGGTTAGTCGGTAAAGAGTAATCAAATGCATTTAATGCTTATCTTACCTAAGTGCATGAAGCTCGATAAGGTAAATGGTGTATTTAAAGTTCTTTGTATGGTCATTTTACATGTACAAGTTTTCAAAGAGCAGAGCTAAGCGAATCAAAGGCGATCAAATATTTCAGAGCGAATTCAAGGTATTTTCACACAATCTTTAACACATTTTTCAAGCAAGTTAACTAATCAAAATCAGTTGTGAATATTTGCATTATATTTACTAAGTCGAAAGCATTTTTTGGTTAGTTGAAACCCTAAGCTCTTTCATTAGTAGAAATCCAAAGTTTGAAATGGCTCCCAAGTTGCAGAAACCAGTTGTAGTTGAGACTATTGAGAAGCCCTCACTAAAGTATACCTTACCTCCCAAAGTGGCATCTGGACCCAATGAGAAAATTGCATTTTCTCTTATTCCAAATAGGGTTCTATTGGTTGAAGATGTCAGATTTTATACTAAGTGGCGTGTAGAAGAGCTAGGTCATACCAAAATTAAGGACATGTATGATGAACTTTGCACTGATGGAATCCTGGATAGTAAGTATGAGCATATCAAGGTTAATGGATTGACCAAAGCCCTAACCTATCCTTGAGTTTTCAAACCCCAATGGGTCAAATTTGTTTTGAGTAGAGTGCATGATGACTTTATGTGGTTAGAAGACCAATCATTTAAGATCACGAAGGAGATTATTCACATAATTACCGGATACCCTATATACGACCATGCCCAAGCTCAGAAGATGATTTCATAGAAGGAATTGATAACCTTAACCGGAGTTGAGTCTGATTGCAGAGGTCTTAAGTTGAATAATGTAATAGATGTAGAACTAAAGTTTGCAATTAGAGTCATCGGTTATTTTTTCTTTCAATCAGTAAGAGAGAATAGTGTACCATGTGCAGCTGTGGATTTGGCCTATAAAATTGTGAAAAAGGGTATGAAAATTGATCTATGTGAAGTATCGTTGAAGAATCTTTCTGAGAATCTCAACACAATAAGGAAACCTAAGAAGAATAACTCTGCTAACACACTAAAGTTTGGGTCAGTCTTAGTGTGCATGTTCTTCTATTTTCAGAAGTTCTTTCCCTTAGTCGGTAACATTGTTTGGGAACTACACCAGCCGATCACCCATCAGATAAATGATTTTATCAATCAGCTAGGTGATAACTTCAATGAGATAATGGATGACTACTTTAATAAGTTTCAGGAAAAGATGCATAACAGGTATAGGATCCCACCTCATCTAGTGGAGAAATATAAGGATACTATATGTTTTGAAGTGGACACTGACTACTGTTATGTCAATGCAGTAGAACCCAGAACTCAATCCTTACCGCCTATGGGTTATGAGATTGATTTTGAGATCACTCAACAACTGATAGATGCCTTTCTAACACTTCCAAGGCACTTGAATAAAATCATATATGGTACCTATGAAGAGGTAAAAGAGAAGGTAAAAATGAGCATAGTTGTACCAAAGGCTACCAGAAAAGCCACTAAAATGATCAAAGACTTAACTAAGAAATTTGGAGAAGGTTCTACCTCCACACCTACTAAGCCAATAGGTAGGAAAGATGATCAACTTTCAATTGAGGAAGAATCTAAAGCTCAGGAAGTAGCCATCACTCTGAGCACCAAGTTGCCAAAGGGAAAAATATTGAAAAGGGAGAAACAAGATACACCTAAGGTATCACCGACTCCACCAGTGAAATGACCTAACACTAGATCATCTGTAGTGTCACCTGGTCAGAGGCAAAAAAATGTTGAATTGCCTAAAGTTACAAAGACTCATAGAAAGTTGACCAGGAGACTCATTTTGAATAAGGAATCAAGAGACACAGAATATGAAGACAAAAATAAATTTCAGATTGTTAAAAGCACAAAGGAAGATGTACACAATGTTGACAACTTTTGTGCCAAATTGAAACAATATGGAGGATTCGGGTCTTTCAGGTATGTTAAATATGACTCCCAAATAGAAGAAGAAAAGAGACAAATAGAAGAGTAAGTTGTATGTATACTTCTCAAATTCTGAGTAGTTCCATTGGAAGTAAGTGATTTTCTTCCAAATGCATTATACTCTCACATTAACAATAGATGAAAATATGCTATGGACTCGGAGAAGTAGATAAGAGAAAGAGTTTTAGTACATCTCTTTCCAGACATGTCGGTAGATGATATTAGAAATCATTTGAAAAACTACCAGACAAATTTTCAAGTGAAGCATAAAGCCTTGAAAATGATGAATGGACTTTATCTTGAAGTCAAAAAGGAAACCAAAGAAAAATGGCAAGAAATCTTCAAAATTCAGACTGAAGAACCTCAAGGTGAAGTAGAAATAGTTGAAACTACTGAGCAAGATCCTTCTTCAACTATTCAACAAGATGAGGATGTCATGGATACTGAGGCACGAGAAGAAGAAATGATAGAAGGAAATGCCTATGCCAAACTGGTAACCAGTGAATTAGTCTTGGAACAGGTTAAGTCCTATCCTCCAGTAACTCAACAAGTGACAACCGAGATACCTCAAGACATAGAACAAGGAAAAGAGGATCATAAGGCTACACAAGGTGAATCTACCCCTCAGGCCATAGGCAAGAAAACTTCTCAAGCTCCTGCAAGCACTGAAACTGCTGCCACTGAGACCCCAAGAAATGAATCACCAAAGGCTACAATAGAGGCTATAGAAACCAACAAAAGTGTTGCTCCCACTGAGCAACATACTGAGGAAGATCAAGCCTCCAAAGCCATTGTACTCATTCAACCGGTGAAGGCATCATCATCGAAGGAGAAGAAAGAAAATAAGCACAGTTTCAAGATAGATCTGTCAAAGCCTATTGTGTTTCCAAACATTGACATTTCAAAACTCAAAGGGCAAGCACTTATTGAATTTGGTGAGCTGTGCAAAGCCAAAGTAGAACAAGAAAAATAGATAGCCATTCAAAAGAAGAACCAAGTACTTCAAAAGGTTAAAGCATTATTGACAGACATGCTACCTAAAGCTACCGTAAGTAAAGATGCATCCATCCATATGCAATTGGATGAACTACTCACTCAATTGGAAACATCAGGAGTAGAGGCATCAGAATATCTTAGCAAATTGAAAGACAAAGAGCTAACTACCAATATGATTGAAGAAGTGCAGAAAGCCATTGCTATAGGTAAAATCAAGCTTGTTGGATTCATTGCTGAGTTGTCCCCTCAACTCAAGCACATTATTTATTTATTCTAGAAATTATGTATATTTTCATTCTTTATTAAAGATATCAAGCAGAAGACTGAAGCCATTGAGAAAGAGATTACTGATCTCTCAAATACACTAACTACCGAGCCAAATTCTACTTAGAATTTTTATACCAAGCTACAAACTTTTATGTCTTAGCAATTAGAACTTAGGAATGAAGAGCACAAAATAAGGATGGATATTATGACTCTTCAGACATTATTTATTCCCCATCTGTCATCAGTACAAGAGCAGATCAACTGAGCTACCCAACTATCCACACAAGCAGAGGGAAGCACTTTAGATGGTTCAATTTCATTGTTAGCTGATATTAATGCTCAAAATTATTTAATGGAAAGTGTCAAGGGTGCACTTACCAATGCTCTCAATGATGCTCGTACTAAGTATAAATCTATTTTTGATTAGTTGCCCCCACCGAATGGTAACTAGTTTTGATGTTTGTCAAAAAAGGGGAGTGTACCAAGTATATACAGAGTATTCGAGTGTATAGATGAAATTGTCAGGGGGAGCATGGAACATCAGGGGCATGCAAATCAAGTTTTGTTTAGCATATTGATAAGGGGAGTATGTATTCAAAGTATGTATTTGAACAAAATGTATATGCTATCATTTTAGTCACATTTTGTAAGTATATAGATTTTGTGTTATGACTTTGAAAGGAGTTTTGTCAAACATACCAAACTAATGTCAAAAGGGGAGATTGTTACTATTTACTAAGTTGTCATTAGTTTTATGTTCAAAGTCATCCTATATACCCTAGTTGGTTACAGAAAGATTCAGTCGATAAGCACTAAGGGTGTCGGTTATAGAAGAAAGGCTAGTCATCGAGATGAGATATACCAAGCTATCTACGGAGTAAATTTCCTATGTCCACCAAGTAGCAAAGAAGGTACACCAAGTTAATCTAAACTGAGTGGAAATGTGTTACCAGATTCAATGAACCTGGACACATATGTGGAAATGTGTTACAAGATTCGAGAATAGGGAACCGTTATTTCATAGGGAATTGCACTTATAGATTTTGTATGATTTTGAGGAAGTTTATCCAATGAAATAATTTCTATGTTTATTCATTCGATAAAACATGTTTGCATAATTGATGTATGAACAAGATCTCTACCTTAAGATATCTATATAAAGAGTGATTTGAGTATATAAGAACAAGAAGAGAAAAGAGATGGTGAGTTGAAGATAAAATCTTATGATAAGATAAGATGTGATGATTGAACAGAGGTATTCATAGGTCACTGAGAAGATTTTTAGAAAATAGTTTAAGGGACAGAGAATATAGAAGAGGTCACTGAGTTGATCTATCAATTACCGAGGTATGCTATGAGCATGGTAATTTCATATTGAGCACATAGAGTCTGCTATAACATTTCGGATGTAAAGTTACATATATTTTGTAAAAGATTTTGATTGAATTATTTTGAGTTGTGTTAGAAACCTTTAACAGGGTAAAAGACTCTAACAAGGTCTATAAATTGTAAAGCCTCTAACCAGGTACAACATTTTGTAAAAGTGTTTGTAAAAATCCTTTAGCAAGGTAGATCTAAAGATCTTGATACTACTAACAAGGTAAGCTATCAGAAATAGATAAACATGTAGCTCTGACTGAGCAACCTTTATTATTGCAGTAGTGAAGTTGTGGGTGCCATCCCCACCATAGTTTTTCTCTCTAACCAAGAGTTTTTGCGTAACCAAAATCTTTGTGTTATGGAGTGAAATGTGTATGGATGTAGTTTCTATAATTGTGTTTTGGCTTTATGTATTATGAGATCAACTATATACAGTTTATGTTTATCAGTAAGATTGTTTTTAAAGAAAAGTTTTGAAGTACTGATTCACCCCTCCCCTCTCAGTACATTAGCTTTCATTGTTGGACCTAACATTTGTAGCTTTCCACTAACGATGTATTTGAGATGTCTTTGATTTAGATATGGCATGAGCTTAGTCGTAGAGTGAGACTAGGGAGTTGGACCATCTCAACCATGGTGCACCTGATCATATTAGCTTGAAACCATGCGCCTCATATTAGCCTCAAACCTAAGCCCCTATTGGTAGGTGGTCGGGATAGAATATCATTCGCTATACATATCAATAACTGGATAATAATTTATTTTTCTTGATAAAAATTATCATCGTTGGAATCATGACGAATACCAAGCTTTTGATCGATGATGTAATTGATGGACATACAATGTTCTCATCGATGAAATGTTCTAGATTCATTGCACTTCTGACTCAAACCATGTAAACATCTGATGAGGATGCTGTACGTGCGATGACACTTCATAGTCGGATGGTCATCGATGTCTTCAAATGGACTGATGACACAAGCATTGGATAAATAGCATCACCGTCAGTGTGAAGTTCCAAATCACCATCAGCTTTGCGACGAAATCTACTGATTCTGATGACTTCTTTGACCATCGTCAGAGTCCATTGGATTGTCGTATTTCTGATGGGCATGGTATCGTCAACCAATCTGATGCCAAGTTTTTGATGGTTGATTTTGTCGGCACTTTGACAAAAATTAGTCGCAAATCTAACAAACGACCGTCAAAAATCAGCTCCGAATGTACTAGGGTCGATCTAACCACATGAAATGATCATGAATCCTACTCAAAACATATCTCACATGCTCTTCTTCAAAATCATCTATAAAGTTCAAAGCATGATGAAAAATCTTATCGGTTACCCTTTTGAATTCATCCTTTATCACTCCTTTTTCATCACACAGTGTTCGGTATTGATTAAAGATTGCAAAAGTTCCCAAATCTTCCAGTTTGCAATGAATATAAGATCCGATGTCCTCAACATGCAAAAATCTGTAGGGTACACTGGATAGGGCTCCATCTAGATCTGTCTCTGTCGAGTTATGAGGATGCCTCTTGAATTCTGGTCGAGGCCTTTCAGTAACATCAACAATGTGTGGTGTATCCATCATGAAAATTCAAACATAGAATCAGATTCTCAGAGAAATACCTTTCAACTTCTTTGTAGCTAGGGTTTCCAATCAGAATGCACTTTCACCGATTCACTTTTTTACAAATATTCACAATCCACTATTAGCTTCGCCAAAGTAGCAATCAAATGCTCTTCTATACTTCTGCCACTCTCCAAATATGCTCTCAAAAATGGTAGGTGGGAAATGAAACAATAAAACACTTTTTATTTCCTTTTGCCAACTGCATTTAATGTTAAATTGGTTGAACATACCTTAATCACCGTTCAACCCTAAAACTTGCTACTGGTTTACATATCACATTCAATTTACTGATTTGAGATATAACTGGTTCAAAATCACTTCATAAAATCATAATGCATCACAATATGCAGATTTGACTTACCTCACACTATATAGGGGGTCCAAAAATGGATCTGACAATATGCTTCCCCTAAGCTTCATACATAGCTTAGTTTATTGATAAGGGATTCTCCACATTAGGTGAATAATTAGAGTCCTTCGATGGTTTATCATCAATTTTATTCATCCATATCATATTCATCTCACTTCTAGTTTCTTCCACATCTACCTTCTTCTTTCCTTTCCGGTCAACAAACTGATTAACCGATTGGTTCATTCTAGCTCTACAAAACTTTGCTAGGTGTCTTGGTTTGTGACAATGAAAACATGTCATCCCAAATGCTCTCTAGGGTCCAACATTGCCTCTATTAGTTCTTCTTCAAATATTTATAGTAGCATGACCATAGTTGTGACAAATTGAACATGTCACATTCCATCTATTCTTCATTTCATATGGACTAGACTAATTCACATAAGGTCTCTGCCAAGTAGGATTTCTTTGGTTATTGTAAGATCTCTTCCATTCACCATTAGACCTCTAATTCATGTAAGATCTCTGATTGTTCACTCTTGATCTGCACTCAACAGCTCTATGCCCATACTTGTTGGAATTGAAACAATATCCATCAAAAGTGCTAGGCTTATATCCTTCATATGCATTAGGTCTATATCCATCACAAGTACTGGATCTACTTCTACAAACATTAGCATTATGACTTACCTTATGACAGTTAAAGCATACTATTTTGTAGGTTCTCTTACTAGTGATCTTCTTGGTCTTTGGTGCATATTTGGCTTCATGCATGGTGACCTTGGTACTGGATGGCTCTCCTTATTCAAAGGTTGTGAATTCCAAGACATGTGTAACTCCTTACTGCCTTTGTGTCTAAATCTACTCATCAAGCATATCAGTGCTCTTGTTGAATTTAGCCAATAACTCATTAGCATCAACCAACTCCTTGGTAAGCTCCCCATTCTTCTTTGTAAGAATTTCTCTAAGAGACATAGCCATGTCTAGATCATCTTGTATTTCCTCTTTTTCCTCTTTTTCCCCATGAAGATATACATGCAGGTTACTAATCTCCCAATTCAACTTAATGATCTCATGCTCTTGATCTCTTATTTTCACTTCATCTATCCTCCTCGTTTCCAACTCTTGGCTGATCTTGATGGTAAAGGCTTCTAGCTCTCTCCTTAGATTTATCTTATTATCATTCAGCTTTTCCACCTCATTAACCAAGGCATCAATGTTTGCTTCATCAGATGAACTGCTTTCACTGATTTCCAACAACTGCTCAGTGAGCTCTTTTCTCTTAGCCACTGAAGCTTTGTGTTGAACATAATGTACCACTGAGAGGTGGGGTGAATCAGTGGTTCTTGAAATCTTTTCCTTTTAATTAACCTTGGAATACCGGTTATCACCCTAAGTAGTCAAAAATCAAACCAGTAAGATAAATATGGATATCAAAAGAGGCAAACACACAAATGCATAACCTACAACACTAGATGTACGAGGAAAACCCAATATGGGAAAAATCTCGGTGAGAAATGTTGTTGGAGTCTACTGCTCCAATCTAGCCTCTCAATGAAACAACAGATTATAATGATTTAGGGTACCAAACCAAGGAGCATCAACCCCTACAACAAGCTCCAACTTGGTGTTGTACAATGAAATAAAATTTTGATACAGTTATAACACCTGGTTGCAAATGAGTTCTGCAACACCTAATCAATGGATTTCTATCAGTTAACAACCTCCTCTTCTTCACTGGTTCTCACATTGTCGGTTATTAGATTACTCTTTTTGATCACTCACCGGTTACTCCTAGCCTCTCTTCTTTCTCCCTTAGTCTCACACCATGCTATGTCACTCTTAGATGCCTTCTTAACCAATCACTCATCATCAGTTTGCTTAACTATTAGACTCTAACAGTTTACTAGTTACTTTGTCTCTACCGATTAGACCCTCTCACTAGTTCGCCTACTAACTCACACTACAATTTTCTCAGAACAAACTCTCAAGTAGATAATCTTTCTTCTTTCTCAAGCTCACTTCATTCTCACACCTCACATCAAGCATTGACTAATTTTAGCCTCAAGTTGACATATTTATCTTTTTGGGTTCACACCAAAACATCATTCAAACAATATCGTGTTAGGTTTTGCCTTCACCAATTTGATCTATATTAGATTTGATCTGATCTTCTTTTCTGGAGTGATAATCTATATGTCATCGATCAACACCTCCAACACCTCGCATTACAATGTGTATTTTATATATTTGGATGTCTGCATTATGATTTTATGTGTTTCTCTGTCACACACCATTAATGGCTTGGCTATTTTTATCAACAAACAGGTATGAAGATCAGATCTTCTTACATGATTAGTTCAATCGCTTGCCACCTTGTCTTCCTCAAGCCGCAACCTTCTGCCATCCTTCCATCATTTGCGGGTTCTTCATAAAAGCTGACCTGCTTGCTGATTGTTATGCCAAGGAACACTTCACTGACCTTTGCATGATCACCACTTGGCTTAAATCTATCATCCTTGTTGACATCCATATATGCTTGGTTTTCTATGTTAGTTTGACATCCTTCATTGACCAAGATTGACTACCAATTCAACTCACCTTACCAGTATAACCTAACTTCACCGGTGGGCCTTCATACCTGTAGACTTCTTTTTTGTTGGTGGATCAACTTGGCCTTCCATCAAACATGTTGGTCCTTCTACTAAGTCCATTTATCGATAGTATTAAACTTCTCTGTGTATTCCAGTTCACATCCTTCAGTTCTTGTTTTTCTTGCTTTCTTTTCCTTATTGGTGATCCTGCATTACTGGTAGATGATGCATTTCATATGTACCGGTAACATACATTTATTGTTTACTTGCATACTTCATCCTTCATACCGGTTGACATCAATGACAACATAATGCCAATAATGCCAACAATCTCACCCTTTGGCATTGATGTCAACTCACTTTAAGGTGTTCATACCGGTTGATTTCTCCCCCTTTGACACAATGACAAAGGATCGAGGTACTTCCTTCTTCGTCCTTTGATTCATACTTATCTCCCCCTTAGTAAAATCTTTGCTTAGTGATTACAGCCGGTACTGAGACATACAACCCTAAACTTTCCTTAGGGTCAGCATGTGGTTCAAGAGATATAAATACTATTATGAACTCCCCCTAAACCATATATCTGCTTACAAACTTAAGGGCATGAGGTAGGTGAAAAAACTCCCAACTTGTGTCATAAGTACTCAAAAGTGATTATCGGTAATGGTTTGGTGAAGATGTCTACCACTGGTTCTCCTATAGGAACATATTTCATCTCTACTTCCTATCCTTCAACCTTCTCTTTGAGAAAATGATACTTGATGGCTATATGCTTTGTCCTTGAATGTATTACCAAATTCTTTGATATGTTGATGGCACTTGAATTATCACACCGGATGGGAATAGGATCGTAGATGTCCACCTATATGTCCTTGAGGGTTTGCTTCATCTAAAGCACCTGAGAGAAACATGTAGCAACAACAATGTATTTTTCTTCAATAGTTGACAAAGAGACTAAGTCTTGCTTCTTGCTATGCCATGAGACCAATTGGTCACCTAGGAAGAATACACCAACACTTGTTCTCTTTTGGTCATCAATGCAACCTACCCAATCAGCATTAGTATACGCTTCCAAGATGAATTCCACTTTTTTTGGGTACCACAATCCATAACTTAGTGTTCCTTGCAGGTACCTAAAAACTCTACTTATGACATTCATATGTGACTTCTTAGGTTCAACTTAAAATCTAGCCACCATGCACACCACCTACACTATATCTGGTCTAGAAGCAATAAGATACAATAAGCTTCCTATCATGGATCTATACAGTGTTTGATCTACCATTGGTGATTCATCATTCTTGCTTAATTTGCTTCCGGTCATAATGGGGGTACTCACCGGTTTACAATCCTCCATTTGAAATTTCTTAAACATATCCTTTGCATACTTGGTTTGTGAGATAAAGATTCTCTTATCTTGATGTGATATATGCAAACCAAGGAAGTATGTCAATTCTCCAAGAATTGACATCTCAAATTCTGACTACATTTGATCGACAAATTCTTTGCAAAGGGTGTCCTTGTTGCTTCCAAAAACAATGTCATCTACATAGACAACCACAATGATCATGTGATTTCCATCTTTCTTGATGTATAAATTGTTGTCAGCACTCCCCTTTTTGAATCCTTTCTCCTTTAGATATCGATCTAGCCTTGAATACCATGCTCTAGGAGCCTTCTTTAAACCATATAGTTCTTTCTTCAACCGACACACAAAGATTTCATCATTATAACATAAACCCTTCTAGTTGCTCCATGTACACTTATTCTTCCAAATTTCCATTTAGGAAGGAAGATTTTACATCCATTTGATATACCTTATAACCCCTATAGGCAGAAAAATCTAGAAACATTCTAATTTCTTCTAATCTAGCTACTGGTGCAAATGTTTCTTCAAATCTAGCTACTGGTGCAAATGTTTCTTCAAAATGAATGCCCTCTACTTGAGAGTAACCCTTGCACACAAGTCTATGTTTATGGCTAACAATTTTACCTTCTTCATTCATCTCATTCTAGTAGACCCATTTGGTGCCAATGATGTTCTTGTCTTCTGGTCTAGGGACTAATTCCCAAGTCTTTTTCTTCTCATTCTGCTGCAACTCTTCTTCCATGGCATCCATCCATTTCTGACTTTTGTTGGCCTCATTGAATGTTTTAGGTTCTACTTCAGTCATAAGGTAGAAATTGACTTGTTCATCATTCTGGGCAAGTCTTCTCCTATTTTGTACACCATCACTCTTATTACCTAAAATCTTCTCTTCCAGGTGGTTTATCTACACATACCAGTTAGGGACCTTTTTGGATGCATCTTCTAGTTCATTGTCTGACTGAGCTTCTTCACCTTCATCACCAGAATCATCATACGAGTTCTCTTGTTCTTGTCTTCCTTTGTGCATATCCTCATCAACTCTTACATGGACACTCTCAATGACTCTTCTTAGTCTTTTGTTGTAGCATCTATATGCCTTGTTATTTGAGTAACCAAGGAAGATTCCTTCATCACTCCTGGAATCAAAACTACCTAAACCATCCATATCTCTCTTGATAAAACACTTTCTTCCAAATACCTTGAAGTACTTGACTGATGGTTTCCGGTCATACCATAACTCATAAGGTGTCATTCTGTTGTTTTTTCTTAGTTAAACCCGGTTCAAGGTATATGCAGTAATATGAACCGCTTCATTCTAATACATGTCCAACAAACTTGCCTCATTTAACATGGTTCTGGCCATCTCCTTGATTGTCCTGTTCTTCCTATCTACCACCCCATTTTGTTGTGGTGTCCTGGGGGTAGAGTATTGCCTTTTGATTCCATGTCTTTCATAGTAATCTTCAAAGTCATTTGATGTGAACTCTCCACCCCAGTCTGATCTTAGATATTTCATCTTGCACCCACTTTCCTTCTCCACCATCTTCCTAAAGATCTTGAATATGTCAAATGCTTGTGATTTATCTTGTAGAAAAGTGACACATGTCATTCTTGAATAGTTATCAATGAAGAGCATAAAATATCTTTCACTGGTAAGAGCTCTTGTCCTAGTTGTGTTAGTGCCCAAAACCATAGATTGGAAAACTTAAGGGTTTGCCAAATCTTCAAGTAATCCAATCAGCCTTGGCCAACGAACAGGGATAGTCAAATACTAAATCCCTCTACACTTTAGGTTCCACTGAACCTAAGTGGGTGTGCTTCTTCCTCTCAAGCATAAAAGAGGTTATTTATAGTGGATTTAAGCTTTATAGTTAGCAAATGCAAAACTAGCAAATGATTGTTCTGCAATTATGCTTTATTATGTGCTTTAAGTGAATGCCTTTGAAAAGAAATGGTTGTGAATGTATATTAAAAATGAGATTGCTTTCAGGACCTAAAAGACATATGCATAGATCAGTTCATATAAGATTTGGGAAGAATGTTTTTCTGTCAAGGACCTTGAATGCATATAGATCAAAACCTTTAAAAATCAATAACATACCAATGCCTCTATCTAAGGATATATATGACACTTTGTGGACAAAATATCTTATCAACTCAAGAGACAATTTCTCATCAACTATGAAGGTTCAGTATGTGTTACACAAACAATAAGAACTCAATATTTCACTTAATGAAATAGCATGTGAATCACATCATAGCAAATCTATACATAGATTTAACAAGAGGGAAAAGATAATCATCAACATAAAAGTGTACACAATATTTGAAAAAGAAACGGTGAACCTTGTATATTAACCTTCAAGAAATAATTGCATACATAAGCTGCACTTGCAGGTACTCCATTACAAATTGATTGCACACAATGATGCTTATTCTTCTTACAAACTTCTCTAATACATATAGCCTAGAGCCCTTACCAACAGTGATCGATTGTCCCCCTTACATACAAAAATGACTCCATATAAATATGTGAGCCAATAGACACAAATGAAATGACACACCCTTTCATTTATAGAAGGAAGCTACATACAGTTGTTTTCCAAAGGACACACCCTTTGGTTTACAGATATAATTTAAAAGGGAAACCCTAAAACACCATACTAAATAATGCTTTAATAATATATCCTTTATCCTCCGCTTTGATAATATTTCTCAGCAAATATTCATCATCTCTTCAATATCTCCTGCACAATAAGGTGAACCAATCAAATCCCTTTGATTTGACCATTAACTATATCTTACCTTTGATTAGGTAGTAATCCTTTATGTAAAATACTTGTTTTAGGATAATTCACTTAAATCAAAATATTTTACACTTGTAAATATTAAAAATATTTTACCCTAATAATAGTTCTCATTAAATAACATAAGGTAAAAGATTTTATATAGCAAATAAAAGCATATACTTCCCTGTGTAAAAATGATATTCGTGCAAAAACTTCTATACCTTCTCACCTTTTAGGGCAATCTAAAATAGATTGGAAATATTTTATCACATGGACATATCCTTGCAAATACAAATCAAACCATTAAGTACATGATATGAATAATATACCCTGATTAAAATATTCAATTTATACACATAAAGCAAAAATATGCATATGAAAGGATTGCATTATAACATTAGTCTTCATATTTAATAAATGCAATTTCATCACTTTTTTTGTGGTAAAAGTACATTTTATCAAAATAATAATAATTACACTTTGATGCTTAAAAGCATTATAATTATTTACCCTAATGAATTATTCTATTCATTGATCTATGGCAAGTATATTTATAAGAGAAAAGAAAATATCATTCATCAAATGTAATTCATTATTTTCACTATGTGTCAAAAAGCATTTGTAAATAGAATATTCTCCTTTCAAAATAATTCAATGTGGAAAATATATAATATTTAAAATAATAATTTTCCCTTTTCAATAGTATTTACATGAGCGGTAAAAAAAATCGTTAAGACAATAAAATACTATATTGAATTCTTTAGGTAAGAAAATACTTCCTGTGCATATATTATTTGTTGTTACACTATCCTGCTTATTTGACAAGTCAAGATATTTACATTAGGAACATGTTAAAAAATAAAATCTTTAAAAATAAATTCCCTAAGGCAAATATTCATTAAAGGAATTTCTCTAAGATATATCTCCATTAAAACATTAAGGCAAAACTCTTTTAATAATTTTAAAAAGAATCATTATGATAAAAAATTTCAAAATAAAAATGTCACTTTAATAACATTTTGAAAATATTTCATCTTTATTTTTTAACTCACAATGATTTACCATTGGCTAAAAATCAGAATGCAAAATATTAAATTGAAATACTTACCAAATGGCAAAATAAAACAATATTTACCTTATTGATCTCCATCGACATAGTTTTGCACACCTTATTGGCTCATTGAGATAGAAATTTTACTTCTATACCGACACCCGATGAGTTATTATTTCTTTTGCCCAGCGCCATCAGTCATTGTGGTATGTGTTTTTGAGGCTTGCCGATCTCCCAATGACGTAAAAGAAAAATAATCTTACCAATGTCTTCCATCAGCACAACAATGCACTACATTTGCGATAGCTTTAGGGTTAGGGCAGCTTGGAGAATAATCAACATATACTTATATTGATATAGAGGCTTTCAGGCTGTCACTTTCAAATCTGGGCCGTTTTTGAGCTTGTCGGCACTCCAAAAACATCAAAAATCTTGTAAAAATGACCTCCAAGGTAAGATGAATGGTTTGGGTTTCTATTGAGAGACAAAAATAACTATTTAAAGCTCATATTCAGCCCCCAAAAACCTCTCAAATAGTAAAAACGAGAATGAAATTTGCTGCTGATTTTTGTCTTTGTTTATTTCTATTCTTTCAAATTCAGACTAGAATTTTTGTTGCTATATGAAAAATCAGTGTTTGATTTATCTGTAACACATAGCATTCCACATAGACTATTTTTCTACTTCCATTATAGAAGAACCTCTTTGCATCTCCAAGATACATAGGAAGATCAAGTGCACGCCCATCTGCCATACATTCACTTCGTACATCTAATACCACAAATGCAAACTCTCCTCCTAGTGCCAAAAGAAGACGCACTCAAATAGTAACAATAATTGATATAACAATAACTCTTCATTGGGGGATCGGGGAATCTTGAGAATGCTTACATCGATACCCAATGGGTTAAACCCATTGGGCTATATCTCATAATATTGATGCATCTTTATTTATAAAGTTTTTAAAAATCATTTATTAAAATGATTTACTTTTTGGAAAAACTTTTAATTCTTTTGGCAATATCTCTCCATAAAACGCGTTATATATATTGTAAAAATTGAAATCCAAGCATTCATATTTCGCCCTTTTAAATAAATCCTTTTATTTTCTCTTGTAATCTTTTATTTAAAAGATTAAATATATGCTTCACCAGATGCTTTTACGATGCATATTTTTAAATCAATGTTTCAAAAATATATTCTTCCCATCTAATATTTGTACTTATTTCTTTTGGAACTTAATGTTTTCAATCTTTTATTTAACAAATTTAAACATATGTTTGCACAAAATGCCCTTTGCAAAATTATTTATGAAAAAATATATATAGGAACTAACTTCATCCAAATCCTGCAATTTGTGTCAGTTTTTTTTTTTAAGAAAAAATAAACTTTTGCAAACCCTAACAAAAATTTAGGCAATACAAATAATGTCATCATGCCTAGAATTTTAGACATTAATATGTCATCTCTAGAATAAAATGTAAATAAATGGCTATCATAAAAATATGAAAAGAAAACATATAGCTCCAAAATATTAATGCTTCATAGGCATGATTTGTTCAATGTGATGCTCCTGCAAGAATTTTATCAATATCCAACCATAATTATTTTGATAAAACTTTTGAATTTCATATTGTAAATTTGAAAAAATTGCATTTAGATTAGCCTTAGCAAACATATCAAACGATAACATATGATTCTGAAATTTGAAACGTAGGTCCTCAGATATACATAAAATATAGAGGAATAATTAATTTGACATAATAGTATTCAGATGGAAAGAAAATATAATTCAAAAAGGCATACCCGGGATGGTTCCACATCTGCAACCACATACATACCTAAAAATTGACCTCTTGACTTATGCACCAAATCTATTTTCCGAGAGTTGGAAATGGATGAACCAGCTTGATTGTAGGTGTTGTACATGATTGAACACAGAAATCCACTTTTGTGTATAGAATCTGGGATTCTAAAATTTAAAAATTTTAGGGTTCCAACAAGTTGGACAACACATATTTGTATGTACAATTTCAAGTGGTCTTGAGGTGTTGTGTTATTCTACTTTCCTTTCACACATTCATCAAAAAATGTGCTTATCGGTTTGATGATGGGTGGAATATTTCTTATAGTTTCCTTTTTACTTACTATAAGTAGATTATCAAAATTTATGTGGCCTAATCTTATGTGCCACAACCAACTTTCATCCACTTGTCCCAACATACATTGGGATTCAAAACATTCTTTTAAATTATATACATTGCCATCTATCATCTTGCCTTCAGCTATAGTTTGACCGGTACTCTCCTTCTTTATCTAGTAGCCGGTAGAATCAAAGGTGAATTTATAACCTTTGTCACACATCTGACTCACACTCAACAAGTTGCACTTCAAGCCTTCAACATAATACACATTATGTGCTTTCAGTTTGCCATCAATGTTTTGAGTACCTTTTCCATTTATCTTGATCAAAAAGTTGTCTCCAAACCTTACTGAGCCACCATTCCAGTCTTCAAGTTTGATAAATTTATTTTTATCACCAGTCATGTGGTTGGAACAACCACTATCTACAACCCATAGATTTCTTCTTTCAACATGTAGGGCAGTCTGCACTATCAGACTTGATTCTTCCTTGTCCTTTTCTTTCTCAACCCATACCGGTTTAGTTTACTTCTTCTTATTAGTTGCAATTTTGTGCTCCGGTTTAACTACCAGTTCTTGATCAGGGTCTGTCCTCTTTTGCTTGATTTTCCCATTCTTACAAAACTTTTTTATATGTCCAAACTCTTGACAGTTATAACATTTCACATTTTCATTGAAGGATGAATTTTTGAAACTATTGTAGGACATCGGTTTACTCTTCCTACATTAAAAACTCATATGAGCAAATCCATTGCACTGATAAAATACAACATTCATATCCTAAAGTGCATTAAATGGATTTCTACTTTCATAACTCATAGTGGGTTTAGTGGTTAATCTACAGTCAGCTATCCTATGTCCAACTTGTTACACCAGTAACAATAACCATGAAAGTTTGGAACATACCGGTTAGGTTTACAAACATCTACCTCATTGGGGGTTTTCCTTTCATGTTGCTAACTCTGGTAAATCCTTCATGATCAACTCTTGCATTTCTCCTACGATCTCCATCCTGGTATATTGAGTGTGGCCTCTGGTTCATTGATTGTGTATACTAGTTTCTGTGGCGGTTTCTAACAACTTCTGCATAAGTTCTTATTGGTATCCTTGCTTACTATGAATGTCTTCTTCTCTTCACATTCACTTGAAGAAGTGAACTGTATCTCCTTATCAGATGTGTCTTTTCTATTTGAACTTTGTCCTTCTTCAAATCCTAAGCCACCAGTATCTTTAGATTGTTTCTTTTTTCTCAGCATCTTGTCCAAGGCTTCTATGCTACCCTCATATTTGCTTCTCACTTTGAGTTCATCCTTACTCTTTTCAAGCTCCTTTATGAGCTTCTCTATTTCTTCTTCCAGATCTTGATGCTCCTTTTCCTTCTTCATCAGATCAGAGGATGTAACTTCACATATCATCTTGGCTTCTTCCAACTAAAGTTTCAAATCAAAGATGACTTGATTGGATTCATCCAGTGGTTGCTTCAAGTGATCTTATTCTTATGTTGTAGAAAGCTTGACCTTATTGAGTTCTCTTCTTGTCTTACTTAACTCCTCAAGAGAACTTATGAGCTCACCTTCTAGATCCACTTCAGCTTCAATGTCTTCTTCTTCTTCATCTTCTCCAATCGGTTCATCTAGTGCCATAAATAGATTAACTTCTCTTTCATTCTCATGGTAGTCATCTTCTGATGCACTTTCTTCATCTATGGCATCATCTTAAATAGAATATAGGTTGTTCTACTTCCAGTAGCATCTTCTTCCTTTCTGGTAGACATTCCTTTATTATTCTTTAATGGCAGATATGCCAAAACATCTTTTCTCTTCTCCACTAGTTTCATTATAAGGACAATTTGCAGAAAAGTGTCCAACTTTACCATAGTTGAAGCAGTTGAGTGGCAACTTTCCTTTATACTTGCTAAATTCTCCATTGAGATTTATGACAAAGTTTTATACTTTTGCATCTGAGCCTTCATTGGATCCTTTATGAGCAACCTCTTCCTTGCCCTTTTTGGTGGAGTTGAATGCTGCCTCTTTCCTTGAGGATGCTTTAGTGATTGTTCTCATTTCATAGGCTGTTAGAGAGCCAAATAACTCATCCATTGTAAAGGTCTTCAGATCCTTGGATTCATCTATGGCATAAACATTAGTATCATACTTAGATGTGAGAGATCTAAGTACCTTCTTGACAATAATCTCATCAACAATTTCTTCTCCAAGTCCTCTGATGGTGTTCACATTTTTATCTATTCTATGAAGGTAGTCTACAATCTTTTCTTCATCTTTCATCTTGATGCCTTCAAGCTGACCTGTTAGTGATTGCAACTTGGCCTCTTTGACTTTGGCATTTCCTTCAAATAATCTCTACATTTTATCCCGTCTCGTTGGCAGATGCACAATGCATGACCTTGACAAACTCATTATTAGATAGCTCGCTTAAGATACCATGTTTAGCCTCTGCATTATTCTCATACTCCTTCTTAGCATCAAGATCAGTGGGAGGAACACTAGGGACAATATACCCATTCTTGATAGACATCCACACATCAAAACCAAGTGAGGAAATATAGGTCTATTATTTTTCTCCAGAAGGCATAGTTAGATCCATCAAACATGGGAGACTTTGAGGAAGTGGACTCATTTCTTGCCATTGTGTTCTTTGACTAGAATCTACCCAAGCTAGAGAAAGCTTTAATGAACTGGGAACCTAGGCTCTAATACTAATTGTTGAACACAATGTACCACTGAGAGGGGGGGTGAATCAGTGGTTCTTGAAATCTTTTCCTTTTAATCAACCTTGGAATACCAGTTATCACCCTAAGCACTAAACAATCAAACCAGTAAGATAAATGTGGATATCAAAAGAGGCAAACACACAAATGCATAACCCATAACACCAAATGTATGAGGAAAACCCAATATGGGAAAAACCTCGGTGAGAAATGTTGTTGGACTCTATTGCTCCAATCTAGCCTTACAATAAAACAACAGATTACAATGATTTAGGGCACCAACCCAAGGAGAAAAAACTCCTACACCAAGCTCCAACCCAATGTTGTATAATGAAATACAATTTTGATACAGTTATAGCACCTGGTTGCAAATGAGTTCTGCAACACTTGATTAATGGATTTTACTGGTTAACAACCTCCTCTTCTTCACTGGTTCTCACACTATCAGTTATCATATTACTCTTTTTGATCACTCACCAGTTACTCCTAGCCTCTCTTATTTCTCCCTCAGCCTCACACCACACTATGTCACTCTTGGATGCCTTCTTAACCAATTACTCCTCACCGATTTGCTTGACTATTAGACTGTAACAGTTTACCTATTACTCTATCTCTACCAGTTAGACCATCTCACTAGTTTAACTCCTAACTCACACTGCAACTTTCTCTGAATAAACTCTCAGGCAAATAATCTTTCTTCTTGCTCAGGATCACATCACTCTCACACCTCACATCAAGCATGAACTGATTTCAGTCTTGACCTGACATATTTATCTTTTTTGGTTCCCACCAAAACATCATTCAAATAGTGTCATGTTAGGTTTTTCCTTCACCAACTCAATCTGTATTAGATTTGATCCGATCTTCTTTTTCTGGAGTGATGATCTGTATGTCATCGATCACCACTGCCAATACCTCACATTCCAATGTGCATTTTCTATATTTGGATGTCTACACTATGCTTTTTTGTGTTTCTCTGTCACACCATTAATTGCTCAGCCATTTCCTTCAGCAAATGGGTACAAAGATCAGATCTTCTTTCAGGATCAGTTCAATCACTTGCCACCTTGTCTTCCTTGAGCTACAACCTTCTGCCATCCTTCCATGATTTCCGGGTTCTTCATAAAAGATGACCTGCTTGCTGACTGTTATGTTGATGAACATTTCACTGACCTCTACATGATCACCACCTGGCTTCCACTTGTCATCCTTGTCGACATCCATCTATGCTTGGTTTTCTATGTCGGTTTGACATCCTTCACTGACCAAGATTGACTACCGGTTCAACTCACTTTATCGATATAACCTAACTTCATCGGTGGGCCTTCATACCTACAGACCTCTTTTCTGTTGGTGGATCAACTTGGCCTTCTATCAAATATGTTGGTCCTTCTACTAAATCCATTTACTGGTAGTATTAAACTTCTCTGTGTATTCTAGTTCACATCCTTCAGTTCTTCTTTTGCTTTCTTACTTTACCTTATCGGTGATCTCGCATTACTAGTAGATGATGCATTTCATATGTATCAGTAACATACCTTTACTGTCTTCTTTCACAGTTCATCCTTCATACCGGTTGACATCAATGACAAGATAATGCCAATAATGCCAACACTTTGTACTTGACCTTTAGTTCATCATAGGCTTCTTCATATTTTGCAAGCCCATTTGAAAGCTCTTTGTAGCTCATTGAACCTTCCCCCATGTTAGCCTTAGAGATCCTTCCCAAGCTATTAAGCCTTGACAAAATTAGGCTCTAATACCAATTGATAAACTTATAAGGTACTGAGAGGGGTGGGGGTGAATTAGTGCAAGCAAAAACTTAATGAATTTGATTACAACTTTCACCAACTTCAAAACCAATATGCATGCAAGAAATATAACCAAATAAGAAAACATCCAATAAAGCATGCAAACCATAACACATTGATTTTTCACATGGAAACCCAAATGGGAAAAATAATGGTGGGAATTATTACCTACAAAGCTCAACTATCTACAGTATAGAGATTTGACTGGTTAAGGTCATACAACACCCTGTTAGGGGCACACCCGATTAAGAGTGTTTTAGTCTGATTAAGAGCTATACAATAAGGCCTGTTAGAACCTAGCCCTGTTAGGAGCTACTCGATTAAGGGATTTCAAAACACAAGCTAATGTGTCACCCTGTTAGAGGATTTACACCTTCGGATCTGTTAGGATCCTACCGCACCCTATTAGCAATGACCTTGTTAGAGGATTTTCTTACTGCAACTGTTAGGGAACAACAAGTTTGACTGATCTAATGTTAGAACCTTTGTTCCTGATTAGATCCACTTCTTCTCTACTTCTATCACCGACTAAACATTAAAACCTAACTCCTTCCACCACATGATCAAATTCTCACTCTTGATCTATAAAATCAATCAACTTACATCTCCTTATAACAAACTCTTTAAAGTCAGCTAAGATCCTTGGAAAAATTCCCTAGGTTCATTGAATCTGGTCACCTATTACAAATTCCTGCTCATTATACTTAACTTATGTTGTACAAATAAAAAATAACTCAAAAATATAACAATAAGTCTACCTGCTACTGATCAAAGTAACACTACTTTACCGGTTCTCTATTCTTCCAATCATAACTCGCTCAATACTCTGATTCTTTTGATACGGTTGCAATCAAAGACTCATGCCAATGTCATAAACATATGATCCAAACTGTAACATCTAACTCTTCTTCAATCATCTGTACCAATTGCTTTATCATCACACTGTTCCTTCTTACCGGTTGACAACAACTTAGCAGTTTTGCTATCCAACAAAGTTCACTACCGGTTGGTCTAAATAACTTAGATGACTAACACAACATTTTTGCCATCAATGAAAATAAAAATAAAGTCATCAATCAACCTATTACAATAATATCATCATCATCAAGCCAACACAAGTTGGCTATCTTGTGTTTTGAATCACGCAAGTCAAGGAGATCACAATTTCTTTAAGCAAGGCCAACTTCCTCCAATCCACTTTCAAGGTGATTAAGGCTTAATTTGAAATCAAAATTGGAAATTAACAAGGCCAACCTACCTTTATAAATCACACCAAGCCTCTATAAATTGAAGAAAAGTATCCTCTCACTCATCATCAACTCAAATTTGATTCAAACATTGGAAGAGAAAAAGAGGAGTAGCTCTAGCTACAACAGATTGTCATGAGGACTTTTAGAAGTGAATTTCTAGCAAGAGACTCAAGTTCTTTCAAGCATTCAATATCTTAATGAAGGCATAATTTATAAATGACAAGCCTCAAGTTTTGAATTTATACATGAGGATAATGAAATTCCACATAAGACCCTACAAACTTTGCCATTTTTTGTGCATGATGAGGTGTTTTAGACATGAGACAGGGAGTAAAATCTTTCTTTGATTATCATGAATCTTTCTTCAATTATCATTTTTCTAGAAATTTTCTTAATTAAGGTTTATTTATCATGATTCACTATGTTTTTTTCCTTTTTAGGTGATACTCAAAAGATGATGGAGAAAGAAAGTATCAATTTAGGAAGTTGACAATGAATGTGGAGGAAGACACACTCCAAGAAGGACCTCACAACTTCGGTGTTTCAACCACAATGACAAGGATGCTCAAGATGCAAGGGACTGTTGGATATTGTTGAAGAGTTTACTGGAATGATGTGTTGTCATTGACAAAAAAATATTCTTCTATGTATTCCAGTGTTGCAAACAGATTGGATGAGTTGGTTCAATTCAGATGGTTCATGATTTGGATGTCTGCAAGTGAATCTTTTAGTTTAACAAATAGTTGAGTTGATGTTCTTGAGATTTGGTATGATGATGGTGATGATTCTAGTAAATTGTGACGTTATAGTTGTTTATGGTGCAATTCACATTGCTTCACTACTGTATTTGGCACCAATCTCTAACAAATGTATCTTGAAACTTTGACAAACTTTTTTTTGACTACTGATGAAAGCCCCAAAAAATTTGGTCACTAAAATTTCATTTCTTTTCCAATGCACCGTAATTCGTCGAAACCCTGACAAAGAACCGTAAAAAAATGCCACCAAAAATGCGACCGATTTATGTCAGAAAGCGATAGAAACTTTGTCCATATTGTGACGAAAAAACCCACAAAGATTGCAAAATGTCTCTTATCAAACGTCGAAAAAGTGCCAAAAGTTCATCGCAATTTTGATGATGTAGAGCATATATTATGACATAAACATTGTTGTACATACAACGACTTTATCAAACATTTTTTTAGTATATCATCGCAATTATGAAGATATTGAGCATGTCATTGTGACGAAAATATCGCATGCATATAGCGCACTCGTCGGAATTTTGTGGTTGTTAGTCGCAATTTCGATGATGTGTAGCAAGCCTTTACGACAAAAATTTCATCGTGCATACAACAACTTCATCGAATGATTTAAGAGGTTTGTCAGTATGTGTTTGTCGAAATTATGATGAAAATGCTATGTTTTTAAAACAAAAAATATATTCATTCAAATGAATGCTATTGCAAAAATCTAATAATAGAATATATTAATATAATATAATAGATTACAAAGTTTGGTTCAAAAGACATTACCAAAATAGTTCGATTGGCCAAAATCACATAGTGATTCTATACAAAACAAAACGGCTAGTATATCAAATGGCTGAAGTTGATAAAATTGTAGAGAATGCAGTCACAAAATAGTCTTCACATATTACCTGCACAAAAAAGCATTTATCATAATTATCCTCATTCTTCCATGGCTTGCATGTCAACTTCATTTTCATCCCGTTGCTCCTAAGGGAACCCAACTTTTTGTGTAGGCGACATTTCAGAGTTGCTGGTTGTTTGTAAATCATCGATATTCCTTGTTCTTGGAGGGTTGTTAAGGTCCAAGATTGGAGGTTGAATGTTGTCATGAGCATGAGTTCTTTGAGCACCTTAGGCTGGAGAAACATTATCCTGAGCAAGAGGATTGTGAGCAACCAGATTACGTTGATTAGGGGCAGAGTTTGCATTATCATGGCATAATAGGAATAAGAGAGAATTGACTTTTTTATAAACTCTTTCTATCATATCTTGTCCAATGCCCTTGTTGTGTCTATCAAATGCTTTTTGAATGAACCCAATACTCTACATTACCAAAGTATGTTTAATATTGTCATACACGGAGATATAAGCATGACAATTAAGGAGTAAATGATGGGGAAAAAGACCCCCAATATGTGCTTACCCTCTCCAAAGATCATAATGGTGGACCACATGCAATAATTTTTTACCAGGGATGAATTATTCTCTTACAACCCTACTTGCAATTAGCTCAAGAGAATTTAACGATTGAAGCAAATCTAGGGCATTTGATAAAAAGATAGAAATTAATTGAGAAGGGAAAATGATTCTTCTTGCTTGTGAGCCACTTCACACATTTCCTAACTTGAGAATTGTGAACTTTAAACACTTGCCCTAGGATTTCATCCAAAATATGGTCTATGAAAGGCATTTCCCTATGTTGAACTAAAATATTCACCCTATAGTTGTGCGACATATACTCCATATGTGCCAAACAATAGCTTGAGCACTAGTGAGTTGTTTAAATTTTGCTTCGTCTGAAGAAGATTAAATTTGCTACATTTGAAACAAGGCATACATAAAACATGTATTCTTAGAACTTTGATGAATATAAGTATACATACATCTTTTCTCCTTGCTAATTATAATTTCTATTATTATCAATAAAAAGAATGCAAGATTTAAATCTTGCAATATAATGATGACCATCCTTGATAATTGCCATTCCTATGAGAGAAATATTTATGATAAACACAATTCCTCCTTCACAATGTCGTTCAGGTGAGGAAATAGTTTTAAGTCAATGCCATCAATTGTCGAGTCTACTTCTATGTTATTGCACCCCATATTTGCTAGCCTTTCAGCTAACCTATTTCCTTCTCTGTATGTGTGTGAGATACTGTATGATTCAAAGGAATCCAAGAGAACCCAAACTTGTGTCAAAATATATTGAATGTGCCAATTAAGAACAATCAAAAGACCATTCCTTACACAATGAGATATACTAATGTTCTCTTCTTTATCATCAGTTTAAGAGGCTTTGTATTCTTTTTTTGAGCTACAACCATGCCTTATTTCTCACTCATCTTACCTCTGTATCCTCATGCTTAGGAAATTAAGTGACCTTTGACCTGAAAGCTTTATTTATACCTTTAACTTCACTATCTTCCTATCATAACTGTATCTAGCACTGTCCTCTTAAGGCTTGATTCAGAGTTGCTACGACTGTCACAACCTACAATGACTTCTTTTGGTCTAAGTTACTACATTTTCTTTGAAACTCTGTCCTTTGTCGATGAATGTTCTATGTAGAGGATATGCCTTCACAAGTTTATGTGCTTTAACAGTCCCATATAACTTTGGTCTATATAGAAAACAATGCCCTATGATCTGTTACTCATGGTATATTCTTTGAGTTTGACATTCAAAATTGCTTTTTTATGACAAAGATAATTAACGAAAATCAAAACATCCTTTGATTTTATTCAAAAAAAGGCACACAAATGCAGATAAAGGAAAATAATGCTTTCTACGTCAGGGTCTTTGCTTGGAACTAACCCCACATATTGCTATAGTAACAACATTGTCTTCTTGTAACAATCACAAATACTTAGGATGGTCATAACAAATGGGGTTCATTCCCAATTCCCCTTCACATCACTCTCAATTCCCCATACCTGATAATATAACATTAGTCATTCATTCATCCATTAATAACATATAGCATTCAATCATTCATCCATTAATAACATATAACACTCATTCATTCATCCATTAATAACATATAACATTCGTTCATTAAGATATTCACACATTCATTAACATATAACATTCATTGTTTCAGTTTTTACATATTTTCAAAAATATGCAGGTTGTCATAATATGATTACAATCACTTTTTTTTTTGTTTCTTTTTTGAAGCTAAATAGAGATGAAGTGGAACATCATTTTCTATGTCATCTATCCCTTCTTTATTTGTTATTACCCCTTATCCTAATCTTAATGTATTCCTAGTCGTGTACTCATGACGTGGAGGTCACTGGAAGGGGGGGTCTGCTGCAATAACAAAGAAATGTTAAATTGATATTTTTTATTATTATTGTTACAATAATTTCATTAATTAAAATAACATTAGAGTGGTCCTCTTTACCTGATGGGGCCACATCATGTTCTTGATCATGCTCAACATGTTGATCATGCTCTACATGCTCTAAAGTTGAAACATGAAAGGTTACATTAATTAATACACTGATTGCAATTAAAGATGTTTAATTGTATTAATCCATAATGCATTTTGTATAGAAAATGAATACATCTAGTACCGAAATGAGCATGACAATGACCATCATCTGTAGGTTGTGCTCTACCCTCACCAGGCTACATTCCAATGTCATGTACACTATTATCATTGCTTGCATGCTTAAAAAAAATAGGAACATAATTAATCTATGGTGGAAGTTAATACTAAATAGATTGCACAAGTATTCAATTTTAAATAAAATTTGATGATTTTATTTGCCTTCATGTCAGATGCAGTGGAAGCTTGTGTTTTCCCTATCAAGAGTCTTAGACGTTTAGCCATGACTCCATAGCCTTGCTGGAAGACAATCTTCATGTCATCTTCTATGGGCACTCTCTTGAATCCAGAGTCCTGCATTTTTGTATAAGGTCATGAATTTTTCTTATATGGTGTGAAAAAACCAAAATTGTTTGCAACTTATTATTTGGATGCTATATTTCATTTATTGATACTTACAATTCATGTAGCTAATTTTATATAAACACCAGAGCCAAGTTTGTACTGCCTGTGTTTTTCTACTCTTGTCTTTGTTGGCTTTTATGTGTTAGAAAACCTATGAAAAGTTTGAAATATATTAGATTATGTAAAAAGAAAGAGTGATCAGTATATAATTACATTTTTGATAGTATCACATACCTTCCTTGGTCTAGTGGCGTCTTTCCTTTTTATTTTCAGCCTTCTCCTTTCCATCTGGCACTAGGTCCTTCCACTCCCTCTCTGAAATCATGGGGGGATGCTCGTACCTTTTGTCCTTCTCTAAATGTGACCTATATTGGTCTCTCACATACTTTATATAGGTACCAACTTTCTTAAGGACCTTGGTTCGGTTGAATGTGTTATTACTAAACAACACAACTAAATGGTTAATGAGCTCATCTTTTAAATCTTGATTTTGGGCATTTCATCGTGTACGTATGGTGGGCCCTAATATCTCCAATGTAATATCATTTAGATATTTATTAAAAACATTTCCTGCAAAAAGATCATGGGATCATTAGTCTAAAAAGAGTGATCAATAAGTAAATTTCAAATGGATTATATATTATAATAATTAAAACATTTTAAATTACCTAGGACCTTCTCTATCTTTATGGGAACAAAATCCTCAATCACCACAAATGTGACTGGAAATGTTCCCATACTAATAATATGGGAAGATCCAAGAAATACTTCTAAAACATCACTAGTACTAGTGGCCTCTGCAACCCAAGTACATGTCCTAACACATGTTCTGGCATTTGTTCACTGCCAGAGGGTACAGTACGTGATGCCTGCATGCTATGTGTTGCCAAAATTTAAGGCAACAATATAGGAATGGATGATAGGGTCAGATAATGTCATGAATGCACAAGAAGGTCAAGATCAACACTTGAACCAACCCCTACTTCCCGGGCAGCACTTGCAGTACACCGATCATGGCCAACAACATCATGAAGATGAAAAAAATCTTGTAAAAAACAACACATATTTTAGTTCATGACATAAAAGAGTACAAAATATAAAACCATGAATGAACTTATGTTATAATTAAACATCTCATGACAACTTACTTGCAAGTTTCGTGCTCTCTCAGTCAATGTTTAACCCTTTCTCTTATCTCATATGTTTGAGGCACTATGAATAATAACTAAAGGATTTCTTCATTACATTTTTTTGGGTCTTCCTTATCATATCTAGAGGGTTTGTGGAATATGTGATGTCATCATCACATAATAGTGACTGCACCTCACTATGGATGCTCTCCTCTACTGCTGGTGCCTTTCCTCGATCATCCATCTATGAGAAGAATATTAAAAATATTATCGAAATTAAAATTATCATTGAGTGTTGATGGAGTTGTAGTATGAAAGCCTTGAAGGCTCCAAGACAATAGGATTCACTCCCAATTGTGTTTTCTTTATGAAAGACTATGATCAAAATCAGAATGTGATCAGGTAATGAAAGCAAGGAATTGACAGTCCTAATTGGAGATAGTAACATGAAACAATGAGGTAAACCTGTTGAGTAGAAGTGGTTGAATATGCATCACAATATATTCTCTGGGTTGGAGCCTTCCTTGTACGATCAATGTCCCACTGTAATAAAAATTAAATATAAAAAACATTAGCGAAATTAAACTGTCGTGCCCAAACTTTAGGGCACAAAAACGGAACAACAAATTTTTTTTTGACGTCATGAACTCGCCATAAATCCTAATACATAACGACTGTATTTAAAGTTTTGTCTTATCTAGGAAGTAATTAACTTACTTACTAAGGTTAAGTTAAATAACCAACTCGAGCGAGTGACTTGATTGATGAAGATTAATTTGCATTGCCGATTAGTTAGCTAGCTCAATTGCCTAAGACAAGTTGTCGCTAATTAAACCAAGGAATAATTGGTTACCTTAAGGTATTAAATCATTCCCAATCCATATAAGGATAATGCTATTGATTAATTGATACACCTGCGAAATTATTATATACATCCAACTGATGAGGGTTCGAATTACTACAATGTCGTTTGTCCACTAAAACCGACAATAAGCTAAGGCCAATTCCAATTTTCCCTAACTTCTTAATTTGTCGATTAAATTAAATTTGGCCCAAGCTTACCCCCAAAGGGTTTATGGTCCATAAAATTGGTTCTACAAATTCCCTTTTTTTTTTAAATTTTCCTAATACCCCAAATATAATTAGGGAAGTCTATTGATTAATTAATTAAATTATTCGAGTTGATGTGTGGTGTTTCCGATTTTGATAACCCCTTCATTCTTAAATCCTTTTCTTTTTTAAATTTCAAATCTCCTAAGGAGTAAATGGACGTATAATAATCCTATCATTAATTAACCCCATTTCATATATTAAAATCAATGTTTAAAATTTCCATAATATTTCAATTATAAACTTAACCCCAAATTTTATACTAAAATCTAGCTTTAAATTTCCAATTTAATTTCCCTTTTATATATATATATATATATATATATATATATATATATATATATATATATATATATATATATATATATATATATATATATATATATATATATATATATATATATATATATATATATCACATTATAAATTCTTAAATTCTAATCCTCATTATAAATTAAAATCAATTTAAATGTCCCCAAATCTAAATCTCCAATATGTATATAAATATATATGTATATATAAATATACATATATATATATATATCAATATATTCATTTATATATATATACATATATATATGTATATATATATATTCTTATAATGCTAACCCTAACCCGAAATGGGGTTAGGGTTGCATTTTTACATATTACACTTGTCTTATGTTATTTTTACCCCTTATTTTTTTTTTTTACATATTATACCCTAACCCGAAATGGGTTAGGGTTTTATATTAACCCTTTTTCTTTGTTTTGTTTTCTTTCTCTTTTTTTTTGTTTTGAAATGTGACTGCAGGTACGGAGGCGGAGGGTTTCATGCGGGGAGAGCGGAGGTTTTCGCAGGGGTTCGGGCGCCGCTGTGCATACGCACAGTGGCGGCAGCGCCGCCCACTGTGTGTACACACAGTGGCGGACGGCATAGCCGCCGCCCACTGTGTATACACACAGTGGCGGGCGCCGTTCACTGTGCGTAGCACAGTGGCGGCCGCGACCGCCCACTGTGTTACACACAGTGCGGTGCCCTTCGGCGCCGCCCACTGTGTGTAGCACAGTGGTTCGGCCGTGGCCGTCCACTGTGTTGCACACAGTGGCCCGCGAGACTTGCTTCCCTTTTTTTTTGCAACATTTTTAATAAGTTTCGTGGGTTGATAAAAATGGTATAAGATGTAGTTTTTTTTCATTTTTTAATTTCCAATGTATATTATGTGTATTATATATATATATATATATATATATATATATAATATGCATAGTATCGTTTATGAATATGCAGATATTTTCTTCTACAGGCATCCACAGAGCATATTTTTTTTTGATGCAGAATATATATATATATATATATATATATATATATATATATATATATATATATATATATATATATATATATATATATATATATATATATATATATATATATATATATATATAGGATAAAAGGGTTTATTCTGCATTATATTTTATATGATTTGTAACAGAGATGCACAGGATTCAGAATACATGTTTTTGTTTCTTTTTAAATTTCGTTGTTACAGAGGTATACATATACAGGAAATCTTATATATATATATTTTCTATATATATAGGTATATATTTTCAATATATATACTTATATACATATAGAAATATATATATGACTAAATGTTGAAGTAATAGGGTTAAAACCCTTATATTGATCTGAGTTTTTTTGTTTTTTTTAAACCATCTACATTCCGTTTTAGTCTTCTAACAGCATTTAGAATAGATCTATTTATTTATTTCTTTTATTTAAACTTGCTACAGAAATGAAATAGTTCTGGTTTTCTTTTAACAGTCATAAAATAACAAAATCTAAACTATGCAAGTAAATAGTGAGAAATAAATAAAGAAACAATACTAGTTCACTCCTTTTTTTAAAACAGTCATAAAATTACAGAATTTACACTATGCAAGTAAATAATAACCCTACTGCACTTCTTTTTCTTTTCCTTACTAATGCAGTAAATAAACTAATGAATAGTAAATAAGGAATCCTAATGCATTTTTCTGTTACTTTTCTTTAATATTGCAGTAACTAAACATGTTACAGACCAAATTTAAATGTAGTCTTCTACAACACAATAGGCATCAATATATAATAAAAATTTACATTACTTTCCAGAATGATAGGTTACAATAGCCCAATATAAAAATGGGTAGAATTTCTAAACAGTCATCTTTCTCTAATCTTTACACAGAAAATAAAAATTACATTTATTCAAATAGAAACAAAATCATTTTAAGTCCTATATTTACATCTGCACTTTCTCTTCTTTTTCTTTTTCTCTTTTTTTTTGCATTTAAATAAAAATAAGAATCCTGAATAGAAGTCTGCAACACATCAATCTGCAACTCCTAATCTTTTTCCCAAGCCACCTGCAAGTAAAATTTAGGACTGTGACCATGGGATGCTCACCTCCCAGCCTAGGCTTACCAGAAGCCACCCCCGAGCTAGGAGAATCAAGGCATAGACGGGTTACAACCAAGCAATACAACATAACAATAGGGAAAACACACAACACATACACTTTCCCATCCCAAGCTACACTATCACCACATTTGTGGAGATAAATCTATGGGTGGAAGTGGACCAAGTACCGTTGGGGAGACTGCAGCCAAAAAGAATATCACAAGCCACCTCATGGCAACACAAATACCCAATCAGAATTCATCCCAACCACCTTATGCCCCCCCAAAGGCTCAAAGCCATTTCTCTCCCCTTATGACCCCCAAATGCATACACAAGGCTATGCAGCAAGGGTCACAAAGGACACCCTTGAGATCACTCTCCTTAAGGAGAGCCTCTCACCCAAGGCTGTCATGCTTCTTCCACCCCAAGATCATCCTACTCTCCCAAGAGTAGGAGATCTTGGACACTCCCAAAACAAAAACACAAAACAGAAAAAAACATAGAAATAAAACTACACATTATTTCCTTCTACAACATTATACATACACACTTCCTTTACAAGCAAATCTTTCCTTCAACAAAACAACATAGCTAACATAAACAACATAAACAAGAGGAGATAACAACCAACCTTATTCTGCCAATAGGTATTCTAAACTTGGTTGAAGATGAGCTGCCCAATCCACCCAACTTTCTGCAAATCTTGGCCACCAAATTCCTCTAAATTTTCTAAAACTGGTTTTTCCTTTCAAATTTTTCCAAAAATCTCCAAAAGTGGAGAGTGGGTGATTAGCTCACTAAGCTTCCATTCTTAGCCTAAGAAGGCCTCTCTCACTCCTTCCAACCTCTTGGATAGAGTGAGTGATCTCCCATTGGGTTGGTCTTCCCTAGGTCTTACACACTCCCTAACCTAGGTGCCTAGAGAAGGGAAATGGAATGGGGAAGAGGGATTACTATCTCCAAGAAGGTTATCCTACCAAGGATGGCACTCCTATAGATGGAATTCGTCCATCTTGGGAAAACCACTTTTTTGGGTGGTTAAACAAGTCCTAAGGGAAAGACACATGGCCAATTTTGGCCTTCACCCATAGGTACCCCATGAGGCCTAATAAAAAAGCTCTAAAATTGACTCTAGGAGTTGATTTGACCTTCAGAAAGTCCACCTGAAGTTAACCTACGGGTCAACTCTGAGTTGACCTTCCTTGTGGCTCTCTAACCTAGATTTCTTGGTTCCTTCAAGGATAATTAGGGGATATAACCATTAACAAAAATAAAACCTTCAAAAAGGTGACATGACAAATTGCCAACACAACATACTACATAGGTGTCAAGTGACACTACAACATAATTCCACATCACAATAAACACATGGCAATTGTCCCTTAAACAATTTAAATATTCCAATAAATACAAATTACACTCATGCAACATTTTACATTTACGAATAAAATACAGTACATACGGGGTGTTGTCTCTCCAAATAGACAACCCCTGGTTTTACTAACGCACATTGGCCTAGGCTTGATTCTCCCTAATATTTCCATGGTCACATGGATATTTTCCTGCACATCTCAATTTAAACATTAGTACTTCCCAAATAGCCTCATATAAAATATAAAATCACATAATCAGAATACAATACATTCATTCTACAAAGACTTGACATTATGAAATATAATTTGTCACAATTCAAAGCAATTTCCTCATAATCCTCAAAATTTGATCCATCTACAATATATGCAAACATTTTCCAAACATTATATCTAATCCTGAAATTCAGATAATAACCTGCATCATCACAACATTACCCTAATCTAGAATCATATAATATTCTATAATCCACAAGGCATAGAAATGAAGCATCCACATATATCAATGTTACCAAAATCGCGGAATCATGAAAAGTTCTATATCCATAGTGTGTCCAAACTAGTATCCAAAATAGTTCCAAAATGAAAATAACTGAAGAGATAGGATGGGTTGGGGTAGGGCCTCACATAAACCAATAGACTTAGGAAAAAAAACATAATAATAAAACTGTATATAGTATGTACCACCCCCATAGTAACTATGTTTGTATCTATGTGATTCAAATTATAATAAATTAGCAACTCTTCCCCTACAGTTATTGATTTTATTGCACATATGAATACATGGTTTCCCTCATGTGCCTCAAAAATGCAATTGGGTTTCTTATTTGTTGACCTAGGTCATGTACTATTTATAAACCCTACAATATTCCCTAATGCTTTTGGCTTTCCGTCAATGGACATAGTCACTCTATTTTTATCCATATCTTTTAGTTATATATAATTTGATGACAATACATACCTATGCATACTTCATGTATATCGAACCAGTTGGATCCAATCTTTGTAACTATAACAAGGTCCGACATACTCTATCAATTCAGTAACTTTACCATAACAGACCTTTATGTCATCTATGCAAAATAGGCCCAAACCATGTAATGATGATGGTGCTATGTGATATATTTTCTCATTTAAAAGTTAATGTTTATTGGAGGAAGTTCCTTGGGTACCCATTGTTTCCATAGATGTTTGTACCTCAAGGGCACCTCGTTGTCACCTATGCTCTCATCATCATAAGAACATGACCCCCCTTTAGCAAGAAAAAATTCCATGTGTTTACAAAATTTTCTTCTAATCTTTTCACCTCTAATTGATCTCCCTCTTTTAGACCTACTTCATGTCTCCATTTCCTCTTCTCTTCCTGAATTTCCCTCGCTCAAGGAAGACAAATCTGACAAATACCTATTTGGTGGTAGCTGCACTCCATTAAATGAAAGAGATAGTTACTGAAAATTCCTTGAGATTTTTCATGGCCCATAAAGACATGGGTGAGCATAACTATAAGGTGAAAAATATCATGTACAAGAGATCATGGACTTAGTAGAGGTTTCCCAGTGATAAACTTATAAGGCACTAAGAGGAGGGATTGAATCAGTGCAAGAAAAAACAATATGAGTCTGATCACCAACTTAAACACTTTAAAACTTATCAAGCATAAGAGGAATATCACCACATAAGCTAATGCCACATAAAACAAATTCCACATAACATAAGATATTATACATGGAAACCCAAAAGGTAAAAACCATGGTGGGAATTAATATCCACAAGATTTAGTATCTATAGAATATAAATCTTAGCTGGTTAAGGTCTTACAAATATGCTATGTTAGGAGAAGACCCGATTAGGAGTCACCCGGTTAAAGGATTTAAATGATAATCCCTATTAGGAGCTATGACCTATTAGAATCAACCTCACAAGAAGACTTAACACTCTAATATAGAGCTACCTTGCTAGGGGATTTACAAGTTAAGGCCTATTAGGACCTACCCGGTTAAGGGAATTTACTGCTGCAAGCTATTAGGGAAACAACAATTCAAATGATCTTCATATAACACCTCTGTTTCTGATAAGATCCACTTCAGATCCTCAAAACATCAATAACACATCATATAGAGCTTCACAAAACACCACACAGTCAACTTTGCCTTCTTCCCCTTTGATCTGACACACATACTTATTTATACACATATCGACATGATACCTCATAACACTTTGTATAAACATTTACATTTAGTCAGCTATGACCTTGGAACAATTTCCTAGGTTCAATGAATACACATATCGACATGATACCTCATAACACTTTGTATAAACATTTACATTTAGTTAGCTATGACCTTGGAACAATTTCCTAGGTTCAATGAATCTAGAAAACCTTGCATCGCACGCTTTACTTATGTTGGCTACCGACATAAGAAATTAAAAGTTGTGTCGTTTTGCCGATTTAAGTGACTATAACACTATTGGTTAAGTGCTCATCAGAATGTCTTCTCTATACATCAAATCTCATTTGTCCAATTGAATCTTCCAATGCGGTTGTAAAGATAGCTTCAAATACTTGTCTCCATCACTACTATAAAAACACATCATCTAAATTTTCATGAATCACCTGTACTAGTTGTCAGAATGCAACTCTGTCTCAATTTACCAGTTGTGATCCTAATTACCAGTTCATTGGTAAACTATCATCTATACTAGTTATACCTTACCGGTTGGCTTCCAGGACTTAGATGACCACAAAAACATTGTTTCCATCAATGACAACACAAGACTTGGTCATCAAACATGAATCTCAATCTCTTCATCATATTCACCAATTAATCATTTACCGGTTGCAAATCACCAACATTCTCCCCCTTTGGCATTGATGGCAACACTTAAGAAAATTTTTGACAACTAAGTGTGAAAAATAGAAATATTGACTTCATGAAAATTACTCTCCCTTAGCAATTGCATGCTATAATAAACAAGTACAATACTCATATTATTGCATACAAAATTTTGACTGACTAACTCTCCAACTCTTAATCCCCCTTTGAAAACAATGCCAAATAAATAAGTACATACATGAAAAATAAATACATGTGATATCAAAATTTGCATCAGAGCATATATATAGATATAAGAGTTATAAATCCTTTACACAAGAATTCTTGAAAAAACATCACTAAAATGAGACTTCAAATATTTAAAGTCATTGTGCCATGTCTCTAAAATTAAGCCTGTGATCTCCACATGAGTCTTGATTTGTCTAGCTAGCTCCTCCATTGCATCAACAATGCTCATTTCACGTGTAGCATGAATAGCTTCAAATTCCTTGTATGTGTGTGTGTGTGAAAAGTGGAATAAGTATCTGCAAGCTATAAGACACAACACTTCAATTAAGTCATTACATGTATAGTTAGACATATATAAGCATGAATAATAAAACCATCACAAATCGACCAATTGCCTTCTAAAAGATGCAAGTATAAACTTGCTCTCAGATTTGTATAAGCAATACTAGTAACTAGACTACACCAAGATGAAGGATTTAATCTATATGAGCATAATATTAAGCTAAATGGATGCAAGATTATGTTAGATGGATGAATAGGAAGCTATATGAATTCAAGCATTCATAATTGAACTAAATATGCAAAAAGCTAAACTAAGATGCAATAATCTCAAAAAAGAAAGCACGATATCTTCAATGACTCTAGAGCAAAAATTGTATAATAACAATAAATCTCTATGGTGTTTTGAATGAGAGATGAAGGCTGAATTTATACAGAATCACAAGAGAGACCAATGGTTAAGATCGATTAGCAACGAGCAGTTGATATTATTCAAGAAAAAGAACAATTTAGGATAATTGAAATAATTGAGAGATCAGATTCAATTAACCTTGAGATCGATTCCAATTATAGTTTGATTGAAATGCATTCATATTATAAGTTTGAGTTTGCATTGGAGATAAAATTCAATTAATTCCATGCACTTGTGATGAAAATAGGTGATTCCATGTGATTTATTTGATTTATTCAAGAAAAAAAGTCTTTTCAATGCAACTGAACTTCTTTTCTCAAAAGATTTGAGTTCCAATTTTAGAGAATGATTAATAATCCAATTAATTACTTTTTTTTATTTTAAGTTATCTCAATTTAGAAGAAGAAATAATATCTCAAGTTTGATTTCTCTCTCAATTCAATTCTTTTATTTTATTTTCAATTTAACTCTTGCTTTGCATATTCATTCCTCTTTTGTAATAAATTAATTCATTTTGTATAATTAAATGGCAAATTTATTAATTAATTAAATATGCTAGGATATTTAGTAAATTAAATAGGATAATTGATCAAAATGATTTTCTTGGAATGATTTAATTAACTAAATAAATCTTTAATTAATATAGAATAATTCACTTGCCATGTGACATTTAATGACTGAAAAAATAATTAATTGTGTGCTCAAAGTTGATTTAATTGCCTTTGGTTAGGACCTTGGTGATGTTGTCAAGACTAAGGGCCCATGGTTTAGGTGACCAATTTTAGGGTATTAGATTTGCCCCTCTTTGAATGAATGTGTGAGCAACGAGTTGGTTCAAAGAATAGTTGATGTCTAGGAGATACCAATTCCGAACTTGATTGATCATGAACCAGATGAAGAGGGAGGTGTTTACCATATTTTGAAGTGATGAAATTGAACAGAGTTGATTAAAGCAATATCGATCCCAAACTTGATTGAACTAGGACCGATGAAGAGAAAAGATACCAAACTTGAACTTGATTGATCAAGAAGTGGATCTTACTAATCTAGAACTTGATTGAACTAGACATAGTGAGGAAAGATATAATTGATCTTGAACTTGATGGATCAAGACACAATGAGGGAAGATACCTCTATTCCAAAAATTGGTAAGGACCAACCCACTGACACTCCTATAAATGTTGATAGTGATAATATAACTGTTGATGATACAAATAAAGTTGTAGATAAAGAAAGTTTTGAGGAGAAGAAATAAGAATCCGTAAATATTGAGATCTCTGACTCACCGGTCAAGGAAGTTGACACTCAGTAGGATAAGAATGCGAATAAGAAAGAGGAAGTGATTAAGGTAGCTGAATAGAAAATAGAGGAAGGGACAAAGATATCAGGAGAAGCGAAGAAAGATAATGCAGAACCTAGCACCTCTCCTAGTACTTCAATTTTGGATTTTAGACCAACATCTGTCATAGAAGTGTAATGCCTTAGCATTTTAGACCAACATCTGTCTTAGGAGTGTAATGACTTAGCATTTAAGACTATTCAAGAAAAATTTGATAAAGAAAAGGAGTTATTCTTTAGAGAAACAATAAAGGAATGTACATAGCAGATTGATACACTGCTACCGGCATTGAACTCTACAATTTTGGAGTATAAGGAATTATACTAGTAAGCTTGTAAACCACATCAACTAATAAAAGATATTGATGATCAGATTAGAAAAACTCAAAAGGAAATTGATGATATTGTGGATAATATAATTAGTTCTTCTTAACTAACATCAGACATAGAATAGGAGATGGCTACACATTAGGAGAAGATTGAAAATCTTGAAAAAGAAAAGGCAAGACTAAAAATGAAATCCAGGGAGCTGAAGAATAAGCTTGGTCCAAGATTGGAAAATCTAATCACTCACTAGAATGCACTATCAAAGGCTACAATTCAAGGAGATAGAACACCGGAACAACAAATGCACCATCTTATCAGAATGATCAGGCAAACAGAAACAATAATTACCGACAGTATGAAGTTCATGCAGGGTCTGAACTTAGTTCTTGTGGATATTTTCAAATTGTACACAACAAACTTCAGGGATCTAAGTAAACTTTTTTTGACATCCTTTGTCATTGATGTCAAACGAGGAGTATATAGTGAGAAAAATGTACTAAGAAAGGCATGGAGAAATGTATACAGAAGAAGATGAACAGATCATTTGCTAAGGGGGAGCACTCATAGTTTTTTATTTTTCTCATGAGTGTTGCCATCAATGTCAAAGGGGGATATTGTTGGCATTATACACTCAGATGAGAAAGGTGGATGTTGTCATTGATGGAAACAAGGTTCCACAGGATCAACTAGCCATAGACTTCACCTACTGGCACTGACAGAAGATTATACTGGCATTCTAGGCCGACTTGACAATAAATATTGTTGATGCGTAATAAATTGTAATGTAAATTATAATTGTATGGCCGACATGTTGTATTGTAAAGATTCATATATTTATGAGCTCTTGTAGGTCATTTAAAAGGAAGTAAGCGATAATATGAGATAAGATAGAGATATATATAGGATATGATAGCGAATAGTTGCATATGCATTTTGATGTATTCATTTTGGAGCGAATAAGAAGAAGAGCAAAGTGAAGACTATTTTGTATAAGCAGAATCATTTGACAAAATACCGGCTAGGGTTTTTGGCAAAGGAAGAACCGGTATCAGAAAGAGCACAACAACAAACTCATCCATCATTTTGATGCAAGTTATAAGAGTTCATTTTTATGTTTACATCAGTATGATGTTGTAGTCAGTGAGACTCCACTTTTGTTGTTGAGCAGTGAGCTCTAGGCAATTGGCCTTCCTACATGTGCAGGCCCCTTATGTACTAGTAATATTTATTCGTAAGGCTAGTGAGAATATTGTGGGTCACAAACCCCACCGAGGTTTTTCCCTTACCGGGTTTCCTCAACAAAATATTTGTGTTATGGTGTGCATTGATGTTGATTCCTTTATTTCTCTTCACTGCATTATTGTTTGCTTACCGACATACTAATCTTAGTTACAAAATTGTAAATAAGTTTAATCTTTCATTTACCGGTCAGACACTGATTCACCCCCCTCTTAGTGTCTTTGGGATTAATCAATTATCTAAAAAAATTGTCCATCTTGATTTGATGCGATGAAACTAAACAATTTCTTAGATTGAGCATGTGATCAAAGATGCCCTTTAAACTTTTGATTGAGTTTAAATTAATAATCAACTTAATGAAAAGAGATGAAACTGATTAACGTTAAGAGACCGATTCAGATGAAGAGAACATCAGCTTGAAGTGAAGAAATGAAACTGATGTGCCCCTAGAGATTGATTTGATTTAGATGATTGATAAATCTCAACTTGATATGAAGTGATGAAGCTGAGATGCCCCTAGCGATAAGAATTTGTTTGATTTTATTTAGTTGAAAACATTTTTTCTCGACTTTTGATAAAGATTTGAAAATTTTCTTGACATTGAAGATGTGAGGTCATGAGGTCTTGAGTATGCTCCCTTAGAAGTGAAATTGAAAGATAGTGAAGGTACATGATTATAGGTAATTGTTGGCGATGATAATTATTTGAGCATCAAGAATGATTCAAAGGAATATTTGAAGATTTAGCATTGAATAATGAGAAACTAAGCACATATTGAAGAAAAGAATGAGCATTTGATGAAAGCGCCAAGTGGTCCAAGTTGTGCAAATTTGACTAGGAGAATGATCTCATATTTCAATTTTGATCTCGAAAATGGAATCAGAATGGGCAAATTAGCTTAGGGTACAGTTTTCATGTCCATCAGAGCTAGTTGAAAAATTAGGGTTTTGGCTATATAAGGGGTCCAAGTGTCATTTTCAATTCATTTTAACCTCTCCAAGTTTGAAATTTGAAAATCCTTTTGCAAAGAAAAATAGTCATTCCAATCTAGGAGCATTGATTCGAGTGCTAGAGATGACATGATCAACCACAGAACTACGAGCCAACGGTAAGTGACTAATCTTAAGCCTTTGCATTTCATCAATTTTGAATTTTTGTTGAGTTTTTTTGCCTTTTGATGTCATTGAAAATTGCTCAATATCATTTTGTTGTGTGAGACGACACTGTCTTTCATATGATAAACTATCCTCATATGTTTTGTCATTTAAGGCTACATGTTTTGTTGTGTGGAGTCATCCTATGTATCGTACAAGAGTTTTCTTTATAGCCCATATTATTGTGCATGTATGAAATTTGTCGTATGAGAGTCTTTTATCATGCAATATGAATTCTTGACTTGTACGAGTTTCTGCTTACACTGTGAAATGTCATATGGAAAACAATGAGCATTTTTAAGGTTTAAAACATGAAATTTTGATCTGGCATTTGGTGTATTTGGATTTGCATGATGTTTAACATGTTTTATAGCATAATTTGGATGACTTGCTGATGCTCTATTGTTTGATATTTGTAGGTTTGATTGCCACATATCCTATTTTGGTGTGTCTATCCTCCTATGATGAGGCTAGTCTATGAGATGTCAGATGTAGATAGAGCACATATTGATTTGTGCATCTTTACTCACCTTTTAGATATGCCTGATATCCATGTGAATCATAGGATGCTTACTGCACTTATTGATCAGTTCCATTTTGAGCATAACACCTTCCATCTACTAGTTGGAGAGATGACTATTACGCCAGAGGATGTTTACAGGATTTTGAGGATTCTATTTTCTAGGGATAAGGTTGAATACGATTCTACTCAGCGTCCTGGTATCTTAGCCTTGAGATGCATATTTCATGATGAGGACATTCTTGAGCGGGCTATCACCTGGGATGATGTGATGGCTATGTACAGTGAGGAGATTCCCTTGGCATGTGTATTAGCCAGCTTCATTGGTTGTTTCATTATGCCAGACAGGGGACAACAGGGGTTTCTATGTGGGTGGGCTAATGTGAAGGCACTTATCATAGACACCCAACTGATTAGATGTTTCTAGATCATCAGAATCATTCGTACAAGGAGAAAAGAAAGAAAACATTATGCCCCCAATCCTTTCTCCTCTTAGTCAAGATAGACTTCCTTGAGTTACTCAGAGGGAATAACAATCGAAAACCAATATAAAGACAACACACAAAGAAAATTTCATGCATATCTCAAATTGTTTAGTGATTTTTTGTAGTAATATTGTTTTTCTTGTTTACTCAGTGATAAAACTCTTTAGTAGTTAGGAGATAGGTGACTGACTTAGATTGGATGACTAGATATCACTGACAAAAAGATGACTTGGTTGATATTGCTTAGGAAACGTAAAAATATTAGTCGATTACCCTAAGACTAGGACATTGATCAGTTTCAAACCATGAGGATTCTAAAAGAATTAGGATGTCACCAAAAGCAACTAAATGATATGTACAAGAAAAATCAAAGATGTAGGAAAGCGAGAAATGCCAACGTTGTGTTGATAGGTGGAGTGGTTGAGTACAAGAGGTGCCTATTTGCCAGGTTTTCACCTACTTAGCAAAGATTCTTTTTCTCTCTTTTTTTTAAAAAAAAATTTTAAGGACATTCTATGATTTTTATGATTTTTTTCAAGACTTTTAAAGCTGTATAGATTGTTGGAGCAAAGAATACTAAGTGAAGAATTTTTTAAAGTGGATGGTGTTGATCAATTCACTGAGATATTCTCCTTATGATGTTGAGAGTTGATAGGCACTAGAGCCAAAGACTACAGTAATGATGTAGGGACCCAACCAGTTGGGTTCAAACTTCCCTTTGTTATCTCAAAACTATTGATTTTAAGGATTTTCTCTCAGAACAAGGTCACCAACCTGAAATTCTCATTGTTGGACCTTCTTGTTATATCCTTTAGACATTCTCTTTTTATACACTCTCAAATGATCAAATGCCACTTTTCGACATTCATCCAACACCTCGAGTTCTTGCAATCTAGATATTTTGTAGTCTTAATCAGTAATGAGACCTTGCAAAGAAACTCTTAAAGATGGTATTTCCACCTCAATAGGTAAGATTGCTTCAGATCCATACACCAAAGAGAAAGGTGTAACCCCAGTAGGTGTTCTGATACTTGTTCTATAAGCCCATAATGCAGGATTGCATTGTAGATGTCAATCCCTTCTAGATTTATTTACTATTTTGTGTAAGATAGTTAGCAGATTTTTGTTAGATGCTTCAGCTTGTCCATTACCTTGAGGATAGTATATCGATGAGTAGTGCTGTCTAATTTTGAATTTTTCACATAGCTCATCTAGATCTTTATTCTTGAATTGTCCTCCATTGTCAGTCACAATTGAAGAAGGTATCCCATACCTGCAAATGATATAGTTAAGGATGAATGGAGATACTTGTTTATTGTTGGCATTCTACACTCTTATGAGAATAGTTGATGTTGTCATTGATGGCGACCAACTGGCAATCATCTAGCAACCCACCGATAGTTATAGGCACCGACAATTGACTTCTACATACACCGGCATACACTTCACCGACAACGGCAACAGTGCATATTGGCACTCAAGCTGACATGGAATAAACTTTTGCCTATTGTTTTATAAAGAAATTATCTCTTATAAAACCCAACAAGGCATATTGTAAAAGACTCATACATGTATGATATCTTATAGGTCATTTTGAGATGAGAGGTAGAAGATAGATGAGAAGCATAAGGCAATTTTGTATAAGGTGATGTAGTTGACAGTGAAAGTTTTGGTTATAGACTAAGCTTAAACTGGTACTAAACCTGGCATAGTTGATGCTAATTTGAAGCAGTACATTGTATTGGATTTTGATAATCAATTTTGTAAGTTAGTGAGACTTCCATTTTGTAGTTGAGCAGTGAGCTCTAGGTTGCTAACCTTCCTGCATGTGTAGGCCCCTCATTGTAAGTAATATTTATTCATTGGCCAGTGAGTGAATATTGTGGGTCACAAATCCCATTGAGGTTTTTCCCACATTGGGTTTCCTTGTTAAATATATTGTGTTATGGTGTGTTCTCTATGTTGTCTCTATTGTTCTTATTTTCTGCATTAATTCTTATTTACTGATACATTGTTTTGAGATGCAAAATTCTTAATAAGTATAAATATTCTTCTAATCAGTTAGACACTGATTCACCCCCCCCCCTCTCAGTGTCTTTGGGACTGTCATTGATTCTAACAATTGGTATCAGAGCCTAATCCTCTATTTTCAAAAGCCTAATAGCTTGAGGAAGATTTTGACACTGGTATAGATGGAGAACTTAATAAAACAAGTGGAAGGAGCTCTTGTAGATTATGATGCAGAGAAATTGAAGAATATCAAACTTGAAGATGATCTAAGGACTACACAAGAATTCATTAAAGGACTTTAGGAGAACTTTGCTATAGCACAAAATAAAAGAAAAGAACTTCATGAGAAGATGCAGAAAGATGATGATGAAAAAGAAACTCTTAGAGAACTTGCAAACAAGTTGAGACAAGAAAACAGTAATATGAAGGATGAAATGCAAGATATGACTGTGAGGTTATATAAAGATATTAAAGATAGGAAGAATAATGAAGAAGACTTGACTACGAGACTCAATGATGCTGGAAATGAAAATCTAAGACTTAGTCATGAAAATGATATGTTGAAGACAGATCCGATTCACATGCAACATGATAAGACTGGGCTTATGAGACAAATGGGAATTTTGGAAAATGATTTGGCTACTGCAAATAAACACAAAGACAAATTCAAGAAAAGTTCAAAGGAGCTTGATGACATGCTGAAAAGTTAGAAACCTAATGGAGATACTAATGGACTTGGATTTGAAGTTGGAGAAAGTTCTGGTACTGCAAACAATCTAGATTAGAACAAACCGGTAAGACAACCTAATGCTCATAAGTTTAATGGAAAATGTTTCAATTGTAACAAATATGGTCATAGAGAAAATAAATGTAGATTTAGAAATAATCAGAATATTAATGCACCCACTGGTCAATGCTCCAAATGCAACAAAGTTGGTCATAATTAAAAAAATTGTAGAATGAATGTGAAATGCTATGTTTGTGGAAGATATGGATATTTATCTAATCAATGCAAAACAAAAACCGACGTACGATATGGAAAGGCTATTCAGAGGAATAATGTGACTTGTTATCCTTGTAACAAAATTGGACATATTGCAAAATTTTGTAGAAGCAAGACTTCACCGACAAACAATAAAGGATCCAATTTGAAAGGCAAAGAAAAGGTAGATGAAGTAAAGAATTTTTTTTCAAAACAATGGATTAAGAAGAGAGATCAAAAAGTTGATGAAACTGTCTCTACAATGGTAGAATAGAGTAATTCTCCACTAGCAGGAGATTTTTCATCCAACTGAGAAGTAACCTTTTGGGGGTATTGCAGCAAGTTGAAAATCATGCAGATTACCCTCAGTTGATGGTGAGAAGATAGATTTCTTCTTTACTAGCAGATGTGTTAATTTTTCACTTAACTGGCAAGCATTTAATGTGGTTAGTGAAAGATATGTCATTATAAATCAGTTGACTTCCCTCATTTTTGACTCACCAAAAATTCAAATTATCAGAGAATGTGAAAAACTGAGTGAAGGCATTCAAGGCGAAGGTATGAAGTGATTTCTTCAGACATTCAGAATATTTTCAGGTAGTAAAAGGTATTTTTCAATGGCCTCTTCTTTTGCTCCCAAATTTATTCCAAACCCTACCATTGTGGAAAATTTGAAATGCCCTAGGCCCGTGTTTAAGATTATTCACAAAATTGCGAAGCAAAATGACTCTGTAGGGGCATTCTCGAAAATTCCTAAAGGTGTAGCATTTGCAGAAGACCCTAGGATTTATATGCATTGCAATATAGAAGAACTAGGTTCTGAGGAATTAATGAAAATGTTTACTAAGGTCATTTGTGATGAACATGGTGTTGTTAAACTCAAACACAAGATTGTGGAAACTCTACATTTTGTGGAGATACTGAATATCCCTCAATTTATAGAGGAAGTTGTAAGGATTGTATTGAGTAGAGCACATGGATAATTCTTATGGTTGGATTCTATTTGCAAGATAACCCGACAAGAAATTAGGGCAGTTACTGGTTTACCCTCAACTAGCAGCAGACCTGATAAGACAAAGAATATTCCCAACAACAAAGTGACAAGCTTAACCGGAGCAACATCTGACAATAGATCACTTAGAGTAAATGATATTAAGGACATCAATGTGAGATTTGTAAGTATGGTGCTAGGTTACAAGGCCACACATTCTAACATACTCAACTCTATTTCTAGTCTCTGTATACATAGTGCTTATGTGATGGTAAACAACAATGCAGTGATAGATGTGTGTGAATGGTTAAAAGATGAGCTTATGGATAATTTGAAAAAGATTAAGGGAGACAAGAAAGGCACATTCCATTTTGGAAATCTATTGGTGTGTTTGATGTTGTACTTTGCTAAAGAGATCCTCGGTACTGGACCCAAAGACTTTGGTTATGATATACTAGTAGGAAAACAACTATAGGAAGCTTTTACCGACATGAGAACTGCTAGAGACAACAACATAATAGATTACTTCAAAACTTTCCAAGCTAAGATGAAAGCTAGAGAAAGGTTACCATAGAGTATAGTAGATAAATATGACAAAGAAATTTGTTTTTGTTATCAAAAGAGATGAGACATGGATGGAGGCAGTACTCCCTAGGACTATTTGGGTCACCAAGATGGGATATAAAGTAGATCTTACTATTCTGGAAACATATGCTAAAGCTTTACTGGAAGCATCGAGAGAACCATCAGAAAAGGTTTTTGGTAGTGCTGAGACTATTGAGAGTGATGTAAATTTGTTGAAGAAAAGAAAGAAAAGAGAAAAATACATTAGAGATGCTTCTAAGAAAGTAAAGGAAATCAAAGAAAATGTCATATCGGCTAGTGAGCTTGAAGGACTTCAACTGGAGGCACATATTTCACCAGTTGACACATCTTCTAGAATTGGCAGTGAGAAGGTAGTAGAATTTAAAAGAGTTGAAAGAAGGAAGAGAAAACCTTCACTAGTACCCTCTCCTTTACCTAAGAGAACAAGGAATTTGAGAAAGAAACAACAGGTAGTAAGGGGACCACCCAAGAAACTAACACCAAAGAAGAAACAACAACCGGTTACCCCTTCTTTGAATGATTTATTGAATGAAATAACTGATGACGGCAATTTGGCTAATATACACAAACTGTATAATACATTTAATGATTCTGACAAGGAAAGCATTGAGAACAGTATTATTTTACACTTCGACATATATAAGAAGGTTCTAATTGAAGTTGTGGATGACTTACCTAATGAACTTTATAGAAGATTGGAAGAAAAAAGGATAGCAGTGATGGAATTAGACAAGAAACTAAAAATTCAAAAAACTTCTAGCTACACATCCTGTTAATTCAAAAGAAGAAATTGATGAATTGATTTTCGAGGCTAACCGATCTATTTTTGCTAGTGGGCACCGGCAAGTAATCTTGATGATGGCAGGAAGAGTGAAAGAGATTGTAGATGAGACTGCAGATAATTGGGATATATTTTTTGTGGAAAAGGAAAAACAAGAGGAAATGAACTGACCTAAAAAGACATTCAAAGTGTATCAAAAGGACAAGGACAAGGGCAAAGTAAAAATTGGTTGAGTTCCAAACATCAAGATTACTAACAATCTACCACCACCACCTTTGGATAATGCACTGGTACACTCAGAAGATCCACCGGTTATTGACATTGAAGGTATTACACATGATGATACAAATCTTGAATTTGAGATACTCTTTACCATGAATGTGGATACTCAAGAAGTATATATTGTTGTGGATAAGGACAATTTAGAGGTTAAGGCAGACAATGTTGACAGTGGCAACATGACAGAGAAACTGGTGTAAATTATTGAAGTTGAGATCCCAACCCAAATAGAGCAACCATCAGAAACTGAAAAACCTACTAAAGGTAAAGATGTTGGCACAAGGCCACCGGAGACAGAGATACTGATAGTTGAACTCTCAGAAAAACAAACTGAGGCAGAGGTACACACTGAAATAGAGAAACCAGCAATCACAAAGACATTAAAACTATCTGAGAAACCTTTGTAGGTTGAGATGCAAACCCAGACTGATCCACTAGAGGAAAGTGCAAGCAAAGTGCTAATACTTGATGGAAGCACAAAGGTAATAAAGATAATTGGTCAAACATCTAACACATCTATAAGTGAATTCAGACCTACCAATGTTACAGAGATACTTTTGGATTCAATCAAGAAGATACCAGATTGCAATGCATTGGCCTACAAGGCAATTGATAACACTTTACCAGTTCTTAAATTGATTGCACCAAATTGTAACATAGATGATATTAAGGATTCTTTAGGTAAATTGGACACATTATCCAAATTTATTGCTAACAATGTAATAACTATTGACAAGGTGAATGAGGACACAATTAAGGAGAAAGTTGAAAAAGAGAAAAACAAATTCTTTGAAGACACCATAAAGAAATGTATAGACCACTTGAATACATTATTATCGGTACTTAACTCTACAATTTTGGAGTACAAAGAGCTATATAAGGAAACATGCAAACCTCACCTTTTGACAATGAACATAGATAAGGAGATCAGTAAAACACAGAAAGAAATATAAGACATAGCTGATAATATAATTGGTTCATTTGGACATATATCAGTTGTTGAGTAGGAAATGGCAGGTTTTGAAGATAAATTAGAGAAACTTGAAAAAGAGAAGGCAAGGATAAGGTCAAATGCCCAGGAACTTAAAAATAAACCTGGTCCCAAGTTGGACAATCTTATCTCTCAGAGAATTGAAATATCTAAGGCATTACTTCAAGGAGAGCGATCACTGGAAGAACACATGCACTATCTCACTGACACAATCCAATAGACTGAGGCAACCTTGAATGATAGCAAAAGGTTTATGCATAGTCTAAATCTAGTTTTGGAAGATATTTTTCAGATTGTAACCAATCAGTAATAGACTTTGAGGTGAAATTTTTGCACTCGTTTGACTATTTTTGACAACCTTTGTCATTGATGTCAAAGGGGGAGTAGTGGAGAGAAAAATACTTATACAGAGGAGATCATTTGTTCAAGGGGAGCACATCTTTTTGGAAACTTTTTGGACTTCAGTTTTTGGAACATTTTTTGGATTTTTCTCATGAGTGTTTCCATCAATGCCAAAGGGGGAGATTGTTGGAATTCTACACTCTTATGAGAATAGTTGATTTTTCATTGATGGAAACCAACTTACAATCATCTGGAAACCCACCGACAGTTACTGGCACTGGCAATAGACTCCTACATACACTAGCACGCACTTCACCGGCAGCGGCAACAATGCATACCGACACTCAAGCCGACATGGAATAAAATTTTACTTATTTTTTTATAAAGTAATTATCTCTTGTAAAAGCTGACATAGCATATTGTAAAAGACTCATATATGTATGGGATCTTCTATTTCATTTTGAGATAAGAGGTAGAAGATAGATGAGAAGCATAAGGCATTTTTGTATAAGGTGATGTAGTTGACAGCAAAGGTTTTGGTTATAGACTTAGCTTAAACCGATACTAAACCTGGCATAGTTGATGCTGATTTGAAGCAGTACATTGTATTGGATTTTGATAATCCATTTTGTAGTTGAGCAGTGAGCTAGGGCTGCTAGCCTTCCTGCATGTGTAGGCCCCTCATTGTAAGTAATATTTATTCATTGGCCAGTGAGTGAATATTGTGGGTCACAAATCCCATCGAGGTTTTTCCCACACTGGGTTTCCTCATTAAATATCTTGTGTTATGGTGTGTTCTCTATGCTATCTCTATTATTCTTATTTATCGGTACACTGTTTTGAGATACAAAATTCTTAATAAGTATAAATATTCTACTAATTGGTTAGACATTGATTCACCCTCCCCTCTCAGTGTCTTTGGGATTGTCATTGATTCTAACATTTATCTATTTCTTTGATGAGTGAGACCGCTTCTACCCACCTAATGAAGTACTCAATGGCAGTTATAATAAAGTTGTGTCTGTTAGATGATGCAAGATAGAATTGGCCAATGAGATCAAACACCCATTGTTGAAAAGGCCGATGTGTAATGAAGGGTATGAGATCCCTTGTTGGAGCATGTATGAGATTCCCATGTAGCTGACACTTCTCACAAGTTTTAGAAAACTTTATAGCATCTTTCTTCATTTCTGGCCAGTAGTAGCCAGCCCTTAGTAGTTTCCGAGCTAAAGTTAGACCATTTGAATGAGATCCACAAATACCTTCATGGACTTTAGATAATACACTTTGGGACTCTTCAGTTTCTAGAAACCTAAGAAAAGTACTATCCAAACCTCGCCTAAATAGATCATTAGCGATGATGATGTACCGTGAAATATTTCGGATTAGGTTCCTTTTCTCATTATAGGTAAGATTAGCAAGGAAAATTTGGTCACACAGAAAAGAGTAAATGTGGCTATAGTGAGATGAGTCATGTCCAAAAATAGAATGGACCATCTAGGACTCAGGAGAATCATAGGTAGGGTAATGTAACTCTTCCACTTGGAATTCAAAGCAAAAATTAGATTCTTGTAACTCTGGTATAGATTCCAAGGTGGCCATTGCTGGTAAATACACACTCTAAAGAGAAATTGTAGGTGATTGAAGGTTTTTTCATTGATGGAAACCTTGCAATCATATGATACCAGCAAGACAAAGAAACTGACATTGGCACCGACAGACAAACTTTACACTGACACACAGAAAACGGACAATGAAAGGAAGGATACCGGCACCCTGCCCGACAGGAATTTTGTTTGAAATATATTTAATAATTAATTGTAAAATCATTGTAAGCCGACATGGCAAGTTGTAATATGACTCATATATGTATGAGATCATTTTGAAATAGGAAATGTGTGGATAGGATACGAGATAAGAAGACCTAATATGCAAATTATAGGTTAAGGGTTATTGTATGTAGCAAAGCTTAAACCGGTACTGGATTTGGCATAGTAGATGCTAATCTAAAGCAGTACAAGACATTGGATTAATATAATCCATTTTTGTAAGTCAGTGTGACTTGTTTTGTAATTGAGTAGTGAACTCTAGGCACTTGGCCTTCCTGCATGTGCAGGCCCCTATTGTAAGAGTAATATTCCCTTATTGGCCAGTAAGCGAATATTGTGGGTCACAAATCCCACACTAGGCTTCCTCGTTAAAATACTATGTTATGGTGTGCTTCTCATGTGGTTGTTGTTATTCTTGTTTACTGCATTATTTATGGTTTACCAGTACACAGTTTTAATATGCTTTTCATGTTTTAAGTCAAGTAAATTTATTAACCGGTTAGATACTGATTCACCCCCCCCCCCTCTCAGTATCTTTGGGAATCCTAACAATTGGTATCAGAGCCTGGTCCTCTATTTTCAAGAGCCTAACAAATTGAGGAAGATCTTGTCATTGGTAGAGATGGAAAACTTGAGAGAACAATTGAAAACAGCTCTATCAGACTATGATGCAGAAAAGGTGAAGAATATCAAACTTGAAGATGATCTAAAGGCTGCTCAGGATATCATTCAAGCACTTCAAGAAAATCTTACCATTGCAAGAAATAAGAGAAGAGAAATTTGTGAAAAGATGCAGAATGAGAATGATGAAAAGGAAACTCTTAATGATCTGGTAAACAAGCTAAGACAAGAGATCAGTACAACACAGAATGAGATGCAAGATATGACTATGAGATTTTGTATAAAAAATGAAGATAGAAAGAAGAATGAAGAAGACCTAGTTAGAAGACTAAATGATGCTGGAAATGAAAACACAAGACTTAGTCATGAAAATGATATGTTGAAGACAGATCTAATGCACAGACAAAATGACAGAATTGAACTCATAAGACAAAAAGGAATCTTGGAAAGTGAACTAACTGCTGCAAATCATCACAAGGAAAAATTCAAGAAAAGTTCAGAAGAACTTGGTGACATGCTGAAGAATCAGAAACCTAATGGTGATACAAATGGCCTTGGCTTTGAAGTTGGTGAAAGCTCTGGTACTACAAACAATCATGATCATAGAAAATCGGTAAGACAACTTACTGCTTACAAATTTAATGGCAAATGCTTTAAATGTAACAAGTATGGTCATAGAGAAAATCAGTGTAGATCTAGAAATTATCAGAACACTAATACACCCACCGGTCAATGTTCTAAATGCAACAAAGTTGGTCATAATTCAGAAAATTGCAGAATGAATATGAGATGTTATGTTTGTGGAAGATTTGGGCCCTTATCTAATCAATGCAGAACACATACTGACATAGGATATGAGAAAGCTATTCAAAAGAACAATGTGACTTGTTATGCCTGTAACAAGATTGGACATATTGCTAAATTTTGTAGAAGCAAGTCCTCACTGGCAAATAACAAAGGTCCTAGTTTGAAAGGTAAAGAAAAAGTTGAAGAGGTAAAGCAAGAATTCTCAAAACAATGGATCAAAAAGTTAGATCTAAATGTTGATACTCCTCCACTAGCAGAACAGAGTGACACTCCACCGACAGTAGATTCCTCATCTAACTGAAGAAAATTCTTTTGGGGGTTTAGCAACAAAATGAAAAACATGTTATTATTCCCTCGGTTGATGGTGAGAAGTTGAAATTACTTCTATACCAGCAAATGACTTAAGTTGTGACTTAACCGACAAGCATTAAATGTGGTAGTTGGAAAAAATAACATTATAAAGAAAGTGTTTTGGCTCCTTTTTCATTCACCAAGCATTCAAATCTTCGAGAGCGTGAAAATTCCTAAGCGAAGGTACTCCAAGCAAAGAAGTGAAGAAATCCATCAAAGCATTCATCCTTAAGGCAGATTAAGGTATTTATAGCTATGGCATCTTCATCCACTCTTGAATTTATTGCAAACCCTACTATTGTTGAAGTTGTCAAGCGACCTAGACCCATTTTTCAACTAGTTCCCAAAATTTCTAAGAAAGATGATAGCATAGGTGCATTCTCTCAAATCCCTAAAGGAGTAGTATATGTTGAAGACCCTAGAATGTATATACATTTTCATATTGATGAACTAGGTGATGATGAAATTAAAATTATGTATAAAATTGTAATTTGTGATGAATCTAAAAATATCAAATCTGAACATAAGATAGTAGAAACCCTAGGTTTCACTGAAATACTTAGTATCCCAGATTTCCCCGAGGATATCATAAGGATTGTGTTAAGCAAAGTACACGGTGAATTTTTTTGGTTAGACTCTATTCATAAAATCACAAAAGAAGCAGTAAAAGTTGTAATAGGGTTACCCTCCACCGGCAATAGACCTGACAAAACTAAGAAGGTCTCAAATGACTTAGTGACAAACCTAACCGGTGCAACATTTGATAAGAGATCTCTAAGGGTAAATGATGTGAAGGATACAAATATTAGATTTATCAGTATGATCTTAGGTTATAAGGCTACACATGTAAATAGGTTAAACTCAGTTTCTAGCCTATGTATTAAGAGTGCCTATGATATGGTAAATGGTAATGCAAGAATAGACATATGTGAATGGCTCAAAGATGAGCTGATAGACAATTTGGGTAAGATCAAAAGAGAGAAAAAGGGGACATTCAGATTTGGAAACTTACTTGTTTGTCTGATGCTATACATAACAAAACAAGTACCTAGTATTGGTGCTAGAAATTTTGGATTTGATATACCGATAGGAAAACAAGTATCAGAACTATTGAACAATATGGGAGAGAACAGGGAGAAAAACATAAATGAGCATTTTCAAGCATTAAAGGCTCGAATGAAGACCCAAGTAAGACTATCACAAGCTATTGTGGATAAGTATCAAAAGGAAATCTATTTTGTGATCAAGAAAGATGAAATTTGGATGGAGGCAATTATCCCTAGAACCATCTGGGTAACTAAAATGGGCTATGAGATAGATGATAACATCATAGAAACTTAGGAAAAAGCCCTCCTTGAATCTCCTAAGGAACCGGAAGAGAAAGTATTTGGTAGTGCAGAAACAATTGAGAGCACTATACAATCAAGGAAAAGAGTTAAGAAGGTAGAAGCAACCGTTAGAAAAGGAACCGATAGGCAAAGGAATTCAAGGAAGATGTGCTAAAACAAACTGGTATAACTGAAAGTGAGTTGGAAGCACTTCAACTGGAAACTCACTTTTCACCAGTTGGAACTTCTTCAGAAAGTGACATACCTATTGTATTCAAGAGAGTTGAGAGGAAAAGAAAACCTTCACAAGAACCTTCTCCTACACCAAAAAGGACAAGATAGAAGCAATAGGCAGTAAGGCCTTTGACAAAGAAGATGACTCCTAAGAAGAAGGTGAAACAAACTATTGCCCCCATTGACAAACTTCTTAGCGAAATTATAGAGGATGGTAAGCTGAAGAACATCAATAAAATGTACAATACACTATCAGCTGATGATAAGGAAAGCATAGAGAACAGTGTAATTCTACACTTAGATATATACAAGAAATTTTTGATGCAAATTGTTGATGAAATTCCAATTGACTTGTATAGGAGATTAGAAGCTAGAAGATTATCTATTGTTGAGCTAGATAAAAAGATTAAGATTTAAAAATTACTGGCAGTACATCCAGTTAACTCACCTGATGAAATAGACAAATTAATCAGTGAGGCCAACCAGATAATGTTTTCTACTACTCACTGACATGTAGCACTAATGGTTGGTAGAGTAACTAAAGTATTTGAGGAAACAGTTGATGGATGGAATATTTTCTTTGTGGAGAAAGAAAAAAAGGAAGAATTACTCAAACCTAAAACTATCAAAGTATATCAAAAGGACAGAGACAAGGGTAAAGGAAAAGTAGGTGGACCACCAAGTTTAGAAATAACTGACAATATGCCTCCACCTCCTTAAGATACTCCACTGGTAGACACTACTGCAAATCAACTAACCACTGAGAGAGTATGGAGACTCCGGTAGAAGATACAAACCCTGAATAAGAAATTTTGTATACAGTAAATGTAGATACTCAGGATGTTAATGTCATGGTTGACAGAGAGACCACTGAGGATAAGGAGAAATAAGTGACCACTGAGTCACCGACTGCAGAGGTTGAGTTAAACACAAAAAAACCTACATAGGCAGAGCAACCAGCAAAGGATACCACTGAGAAACTGGTAGATACAACAGATAAACCATCTAAAGAGCTGACTAAGAAAAGTTCAGAGGCACAAACTAAGGAACTGGCAATTGAAAGCTCAGAGAAACCATCTGAGACACAATTGGAGAAACCCAAACTAGTACAGGTTGAAGCACAGGTACAGACAGAGACAGTGCCACCCGACCTAACTGAAAAGCCTAAACCTTTGTTTATGGAAATGCAAACACAGATAGAACTACCAAAGGTCAAACCAAGCAAGGAAATAACCACCACCGGTAGCATGTCTATTGTAAAAACTATTGGACAAACATCTGGTATAGCTATGACAGAATTCAGACCTACTAATGAAACAAAGGTCTTATTAGATTCAATAATGAAGATCACAAAATGCAATGCACAAGCCTATAAGTCTATTGATGATACTATACCAATCCTTAAATTGATAGCACCAAAGTGCAGTGTTGAGAATAAAGATTCTTTAGGTCAACTAGACACATTGTCTAAGTTTATCACCGACAACCTAGTAACTGTTGATCAAATAAATGAGGATACATTTAAGGAGAGAATGATAAAAGAAAAAGAGAAATTATTTGAGGATATTGTAAAGAAAAAAAAGGAAGAAATGGATACCCTTTTACTGGAACTTGGAGAAATAATCTATGACTTCAAGAAACTGTATAGGGATACTTGCAAAACAAATGTCTTAACAAAGGATCTTGACAAGGAGATCAGTAAAGCTCAAGAGAAGATAAATAATATTGTTGACAATTTGATTGGAACATTAGATTCATTTTTGGAATTAGAAAAGAAAATTGCAGAGCAGGAAGAGAAAATCAAGAAATTGGAGAAAGACAAATAGGGAATAAAGGATAAGGCAAAGGACTTAAAATGCAGACTTAGTCCAAGACTAGAGTATCTTATTTCTTTGAGAAAATAAATTTCTGAGGCTTTGGTGTCCGAACTAAAGACACCAGAAGAGAAAATGCACATACTCATCGGTACAGTGTAGAGAACACAAGAGGCAATAAAAGACTGCAAAACATTCAACAATGACATAAATTTAGTTTTGATAGATATCTTTTAGATTGTAACCCACTGGTTACAAGAATCTAGGCAAGACTCCACTGACAATGAATGAAGCATACAGTTTTGAGTAGATTATTTTTGGATATTATTTTGGAGACTTTTTTTATTTTTCTCATGAGTGTTGCCATCAATGCCAAAGGGAGAGATTGTTGGCAAATGCACACTCCAAAGAGAAATTGTAGGTGATTGAAGGTTTTGTCATTGATGGCAACCTTGCAATCATATGATACTGGCAAGACAAATAAATCGGCATCAACACCAATAGACAAACTCTACACTGGCACACAGAACACCAGCAGTGAAAGGAAGGATACCAGCACCCTGGCCAATAGGAATTTTGTTTGAAATATATTTTGTAACTAATTGTAAAATCATTGTAAGCCAACATGGTGAGTTGTAATATGACTCATATATGTATGAGATCATTTTGTAATAGGAAATGTGTGGATAGGATGTGAGATAAGTAGACCTAATATGCAAATTATAGGTTAAGGGTTTATGTATGTAGCAGAGCTTAAACCGGTACTAGATCTGGCATAGCAGATGCTAATCTAAAGTAGTACAAGACATTGGATTAATATAATCCATTTTTGTAAGTCAGTGTGACTTCTATTGTAATTGAGCAGTGAGCTCTAGGCACTTGGCCTTCCTGCATGTGCAGGCCCCTATTGTAAGAGTAATATTCCCTTATTGGCTAGTAAGTGAATATTGTGGGTCACAAATCCCACCGAGGTTTTTCCCACACTGGGTTTCCTCATTAAAATACTATGTTATAGTGTTCTTCTCACGTGGTTGTTGTTATTCTTGTTTACTGCATTATTTTTGGTTTACCGGTATACAGTTTTAATATGCTTTTCATGTTTTAAGTCAAGTAAATTTATTAACTAGTTAGATACTGATTCACCCCCCCCTCCCAGTATCTTTGGGAATCCTAACAACCATAGCATTTTCTGCTCTGTTTGTTGATCTAGGAATCTACTGGAATGATACAAAAGTAAAATATTTCTTGAGATCATCAACCATTCTCTTATAAGGCATCAGTTTCTCATCTCGATTCTGATATGTATCATTGATTTGATTGATTATTAGATGAGAATATCCATAGATGTGTAATTCTAGACCCTTTCATTCAATAGCCAACTTGATCATGTTTACCAAAGCTTCATACTCTACAATGTTGTTTTTGCAAGGGAAGATAATCTTGTAAGCCTTTGGGATTGAATATTTTTGAGGAGTAATAAAAATTATTCTAGCGCCAAAACCATGTTGAGTGAAACACCATCAAAGAACATCTTCCATGATTTCTAAGTAAGGTGCATGATGGATTCATCCGGAAATTCTATATGCAAAGGTTGGGTGTCTTCAAGTGGCATATCAACAAGTTGATCTATAATGACCTATCCTTTGATGGATTTGCATTCTACATATTCAATATCAAATTCTATAAGAACCATTACCCATTTAGCCAATCTTCCTATAAGTGTTGCTTTGCTGAGAAGATATTTGAGCAGATCAATCTTAGCCACTAGCTTGATTGAATGTGCTAACATGTAGTTTCTCAATTTTTGTGATGCAAAGACTAATGCCAAACATGCTTTTTCTATTATAGTATAGTTCATTTCATAGGACACCAAAGTTCTTCTTATATAATATATAGCTCTTTCCTTTTAATTTTCATCCTGTTGTGCCAGAAGTGCCCCCAGTGATGAATCAGTAGTTGATATGTATAGAATCAATGGTTTACCTTGAATTGGTGGCATCAATATTGGTATTATTTGATAGGTATTATTTGATTTGTTGAAGGAGTTGTTCACATTCCTGATCCCAGTTGTATGTTACTCCTTTCCTTAATACTTTTGTGAAGGGTTGAGCTTTATCTGCTAGCTAAGAAATAAAGCATCTTATTGACTGGAGACGCCTTGTAAACTTCTCATTTGACTAATATTCTTTAGAGGTGGCATCTCCATTATAGCTTGGACCTTCTCAGGTTCAACCTCAATCCCTTTCTTTGAAATAATGTAACCAAGTAATTTCCCCGATGTCACTCTGAATGCACACTTTTTAGGATTTAGCTAGAGCTTGAATTTTTCCATTCTATCTAGTATGAGGCCTAGCTCTTGAATATGTGTGGATCTCTTCATGGTCTTTACTAAGGTGCCATCAACATAATATTTTATGGTTTTATGCATCATATCATGAAAGATAGTTGTTACTTCTCTTTGGTAAGTTTCTCCTACATTGTTTAGCCCAAATGACATGACATTCTAGCAGAAGGTTCCCCATGCATAGGTGAAAGTTGTCTTTTCTTGATCCCTAAGAGCTATTTTGATCTGATTATAACTGGAGAATCCATCCATTAATGAGTACATATCATACCCATTAGTCATATCCACTATCATATCAATGTTAGGCAATGGAAAATCGTCTTTCAGACAAGATTTGTTGAGATCTCTGAAGTTTATGCAAATCCTAATAGATTTGTCTACCTTTGATATAGGTACTATGTTTGAAATCCATTTTGCATAGTCTATAGCTCTGATAAATCCAGCTTTTAGCAATTTTTCTAGCCTAGCCTTGACTAGCAGTGCCACATGAGGGTGCATCTTACAGAGTTTTTTCTTGACTGGTTTAACTCTTGGTGTAATATAAAGATGGTGCATGATAAGATCAGGATCTAGGCCTGGCATATTAGAGTATGTCCATGCAAAGTTGATCTTCTTTTCTAAAAAGAAATTGCTGAAATCTTTCAACTCTTCTGCTGATAATGATTGAGCTAAGTGGATGATATGTGGTGTCTCTTGACTCCCAATATTTATTGGATGAGTTGGTTCAATCAATATAGAAGACCTTTCCTGGAAGTGACTTGGTATTATATCAAGTATCTCACCTTCAGGCGCCTCAGAGAGGTTTTCACCCTTAGGTACGTCCTTTATTTTCTCTATTTTTGATTCTAGCACTACCACAATGTGGTTTTCGCCATTAGATCTTTTATTTTTCTTTTTTTGATTTTTGAGACTAAGATACTTGATATCTATTTCAGTCATGTTCTCACTTTGTTTGCTAGTGGAAGAGTCCATTGGTTCAACTGCATTAAGGTAGTAGGCTAATGTGTAGTCATTGGCAAAGATAGGTACATTCATAGGCTAGTTTTGGATACTATAGTCAATTAGTTCAGGATGTACCAAGGATAAAGTTTGAATAGGTTTGAGGGAGTTCACGGTATTATCATCATAACTTCAAACTAACAAGTCAAGTTCTAGAAGACTACCTTGCGTAAATGTCTCGAGACCAAGAATAGTTACAACATGATCATTGTAGTGCATGTTAATATTTAGTTGACCAAATCCAATAGACCTACTCGTAGCACTATTTTATATGCCAGACTAGACTACATATCATGGTTTGACAACAATAGGATCAATAGATAGATTCCTGACATTCATGACGGAGGAGTCAGAGTTTGATGTTGAATAGGTATTATCATAAATAGAGCTGTTGTTGGAGTCATCAGAATCATAGGATGAAGTTTGTGACTCTTCTTCATGCGATTGAGTAAAAGTATGTATAGTGTCAATACCTACATCTTTGATGCTACAAGTTATTTTGTGATTTAGTTCATTTATCACTTGTATCTGACATACCCATTGACATAACCTTGATGGCTCTGTGAATCTCTGTCATCTACTCCATTCATCTTCCTCTGGACTAATGACTGGTTCTACTTTTGTAGCTTCCAATTATTCTTATGTAGTTCCATACCTAATTTGTTCTATCCTATTAGAGGGAGATATAGTAGGTGAAGAATTTTCTTGTGTTCTTCCTTCTTTTAGCTTTTGTACATAGTCTTCTTGTCTTTTTAGTCTGATTTCTTCTATCTCCTTTTGCAGCTTTAAGCACATCAGCTCTTGTGTGTCATATGTGATATCACTAGACTCTTCTAGAGTTTTTGTAATAGATGTATCTGAGAGATGATCTGGACCCCATTCATACTCATTTGAGTCAGTTTTTGAATCATCTACTTGTTGTCTACCAATGTATGTGACTGGAATTTTTAGTTGTGCAAACAATTCTCTGATTCTTTCTACCTCTTCTCTCATATCCTCCGAGACTTCTACTCCTTGTAGTGTTGTAGCTGATGCCATTAGAACTTAAGTACCGGTTGTTTCCTCTCTCTTGATTTCTAGTTCTTCTTGTTCTTTTTCATACTCTTCTTGAGTTTTTCGAGTATTTACTTCCTATGATGTTGAAGGTAGTATCTTTTTCCTCCACTTAGACTGATGATGAGAAGTATATTTCTGGTCTGATGTCTTTCTTGGATTGTATCCCAGTCCAACTTTATCATTTGTAGACTTAGTTTGTAGTTGAATAGGTTCAACAATACCTTCTTGATGTTTTCCTAGAGGACTGGTACCTGAATATCCCATGTGTTGAATCATTTTATAACCTGGACCATATTGTGTCGAAAAAATCTCACAATGTTGTACTTCTTTGTTTTCACTATCTTCTTTGAAAATCCATTTGAGAACAACATCCTCTTCTATTTCATCTACAAGGGAAGTAGAGGATTGTACAAAGAGACCATCATATATGACATTTGGAGTGGAATTTTGTGGCTTTATAACCTCTAATGGTTTTCCTGACTGTCTTGGTGATGGAGGGAGAGAGATTAGTGAAAGTACTGGTTCTATCTTGTATCCATCCATGCTAGTATTTGTAATTTTCAATTTCTTTTCTAAGTCCTTCATCAAGGTTTCTGAACTTTTAGCTATAGAGGCTACTCTATTATGAGGCACAAAGGTATCAACACTCTTTGTCAATGTATTATAGGGGGAATTTGTATCAATAGCAATATTGACTTCAACTCGGTTATAAGGAAATTTTAAGCACTGATGATATGTAGATGGAACCCCCTTCATTTCATGAATCCATGGCCTACCCAGTAAGATGTTGTATGAAAGAGAGAGATCAAGCACTTGAAAAACAACATCTCTTTCTACAAATCCTACACTGATTGGTAATAGTACCAGACCTTTAGAGTTTCTTTCTTCTTCATCATAAGCTTTGATTATTATTTTCTTGGCCAAATCAATGACATTTTTCAGAAAATCCCAGTTGTGTAAGAAGATTATAGGTACAAATATTCAACCCAATGCCTCCATCTATCAAAACATATTTAACTCGGTGTTTATGGATCATAGCTTCAATGTGCAATGGCTGGTTATGTGGGTGATTCAGTGAGTTGTCATCTTCTTCAAAGAAAGTGAGATAATGAGGCGAAGTCAAGTGACCCACCATAGATTGAAACCAATCGATATCTAAATCTTTTGGGACATTATTAGTGAGAAAGGCTTTGTCTAGGATCTCTTTATGAGCAAAAGAGATTTTGAGCAATTCAAAGATGGAGATTTGAGTGTTCATTCTTTTCAATTGTTTGACAATGCTATAACAAGGAGAGAATGATGAAGCTAGCTGTTTGGATTTAGCCATGGTTGTATCTGTTTGTCTGTTTGAAGAAGTTGGTAGGTTTGATGTTGTTTGAGAAAGAGTTGAAGAACTACCTCCTTGGAGAGTAACCATCTTTTGAGTGTAGGTCACAACATTTGCATTTTGTGATTCATTTTGTTTATCATTGATTATGATCACATTGCAATATTCAGGTTGGGAAGACTCAATCATGTTGATCACATTGTCATTGTTGGTATAGGTGTAATTAACTTTGGCACCTCCTTTTGACTTTGAGTAATCACCTTGTTTGTAAATAGGTAAGGGATCATTAAAAGCTTTGTGATCAGCATTAGTTGTGTGATTTCCAACAATAATTTTGCCAGTGTTGATGAGATCTTGAATCTCATGCTTGAGCTTCATGCAGTTGTTTGTGTTATGACCTTTGTTTCGATGGTATTCACAATATTTGTTTTCTCTCCACCATTTTGGTTTGAATTTAGGATCATATGGCCTAGAATTGTCTAGTAAGGTTATCAAATCATTTCCCAATAAAGTTTTGAAAGTGGATTTGTATGATTCTTCTAGAGGAGTGAAGTCGCGTTTAGGTTTCAAAAGCCAAGGTTTCTTTTTAAACCACTCTTTTACTTTCTTCAGAGGATTTTCTGCCGTAGTTTCAGCTACTTTGAGTGCTTGTGTGCCACTATCCAGGTTAAATATCATGGATTTTTATTTTGATTTAACAATTTCTACCACTCCATCAATAACAACATTTCTGTTGTTGTCTTTGCCACATTTCCAATATTTGTTATTTTCTTTGGAAGTAGAACCTTGTTGTGTTTCTTTGAAAAGTGAGATATCTCATTTCTTTATAAGCACATCTTCCATTCTTAGGGAAATTTCTACCATTTTTTTGAATGAAGAGTATACTTGCATTTGGATACTGTATTTCAATTCAGGGATCAAGTTGTTGACAAAGATATCCATCTTCTCAGAATCTGGAATAGGCCATGAATATCTAGAGAACATCTTTCTCCAACATTGGAGGAAAGTGAGAAAGGGCTCTCCTATTTTTTGTTTGGTATTATTCAAAAGTTTTGATCCCCATAGGTAGGCTTGAGAACCATTCCATAGCTTTCCCTCCTAAACTTCTTGAGAAAAGGCACATGAGATAGGTTTGTTCATGCATGAACTCCATACATAAATCACAAAATTCTCTGACATGGTCTTGAGAATCTGAGTTGCCATCGTATTTGTCAAATTTTGGAATCTCCACTCATGAAGGAAATGGAGGCATGTAAAGGTTTTTATCAAATAGAAATGGGCATATCGTGTCCAGAGAATATTGTTTTGATGATTTATCCTTGTTTTTCAATTCTGTGATCTCAGTCCATAACACTTGTAATTATTTGTTTACCATTGCTAAGGGTGTCTCTTCCTCTTTAGTGATAAGGGCCTCAATATTATAACTAGTAGGAAGTTTAGCGCCTTGCTTTGCTAGTTCTAGAAAATAGTTTTCTTTTTCTATAGCCATGATAACCTTCATCATTTTTCGGAAATCTTTATCCTTTTGACATTTATGAATATCAGTTTTGGTAGGTTCAGAGGCTTTAGATTCACCTGATGAGGAATCACTGTCAGTAGCATGGATACTGAGATCGCCATAATTAAGCATTGTGTTTAGCAACTCATCTTTCTTGTTTTGTTTCAGATATGGTGGGAGACAAGGGTTTCTAAAAAACTGGTATATCTGATGATGAAGGTTTATTAGTGACAGGGTCCTCTACGTAAAATGGATTATCCTGGTATGAAAAGGATGGTACTTTGCCTCTGTCAACTTTCTTATGAGAACTTCCAGTTTGAGTAGGCATTTTTATTGACTAATGTGACCTAGAGCTGTTTGTGATGCATAAGTCAAGATCAAATTTGGAGCTAGTTGTTTGTTTAATGTATTGATTGAGAGAAGCAACTAAGATTTAGTCTTGTTTCAGGAAAGATCTATACTGTGTAAGATGTGATCTAAGTTACCTAGTTTGATTTGAGAGAAGTGACTAAGACTCAGTTTGATTTCAGGTACGATCTATCCTACGTAAGATGTTATCTAAGTAACTTATGTTTGATAAATGGTTGATTGAACTAGCTATAGACTATTTTTAGGCAATTTTGACTATTCTAGACTGACAAAATTAGAGATTTGTATGATAGGGTTTACAAGACTAGATGATGGTTTGATACCTTCAGGATGATGAAAATAGTATTTTGTATGAGTTGTTGCCTAGGTTCATATGATAGGTGGGTATACCTCAGATGATAAACTGATGGATATGAAGATTTTCCATACGACACATAATAGAGACTCAGGTGACACTTCCCTAACCAAGATGACAATTTATCAGATTTCGTACGACATGGAATAGAGGCTCAGACGACAAACTGTCAGGATTGATGAAACCTCGTATGACAAACTCTAGGCAGTAGAATGATATTTCAGAAGACTCGTACAACAATTTACTGGACAAATACGAGATTTTGATAGACAGAGTTTTTCAATGACTGACGATGACCAGTTGTGAGATGGACTGAGTTTTTGATAGCTGATGTAGACTAGTTTGTGACATAAATAGAGTTTTGATGAATAAGGTAGATTGATTTTTTATACAGACAGAGTTTTGATGACTAAGGTAGACTAGTTTTTGATACAGACAAACTTTTGACTACTGAGTTGTTTATTGTTTGCTCTAATTTTGGTATTCCAATTTCCGTTTCAGGGATGAAAACACAATAAACATGCAATATGTATAATGACTTCAATCACAACACACTAACCCTATGGAAATTGGTGAGAGAATAAAACCTTTTCTTATAGACTCAGGTACACACCCAATAGCTAATTAGAATACGATTGTTGAGTCTCACGCAATGGATTCTCAATGTTGTATTAGCTGACTCCAAATGCTAATGGGGGCATGAAATGACAAGTATCTTGGGAGAGTTACTATCTCTCTTACATAAAGATTATCATCCTTTCGGAGGTGAACGAGGTAGCCTCTATCTTATAGTTCTTAGTCAGGAATTTCATTCGAAATTACCCCTTGAAGTCATGCAAGCATGATTGAGGCCTATATCCTGACAAGGTACCTAAACAATTTGTAGTCACGTAAACATGATTGAGACTGCGAGGCCCTACCAAATTCCTGATATGAGAGATCTCAAAGAGAAAACTCAAATAATCTCATCCTCTGAGACTTTAATCAACCAAAGGCCTATTTATTATAGTGATTTGGAATGTCCAAGTCTGGTTATACTCACTTGGGTTATTCTCATAGGGTGATTACTTTTTCCCACTGTGACAGACCCACTAAAGGTACACAAATTTCAAACTTAGCAAAAGCCTCAAGGGTCTAGATTTCTAATTGTTTATGCAGACAAGAGCATACTCTCCTACCTCTCAGAATTTTCTTAAAACACAAAAGACAGATTTGTTCATTAACTAGATAACAATTTAGGTACCTAAAAATTAATTTAAAGAATACATGATGTTTACTTGAATCTCCTTAGGCAACCTGCAAAGACAACGAATCAGTAGTCATATTGTCTTTGTTTGACAAGCATATTCTTCAACAAGTGTTATGTAAAAACTGATTAGGTTGTGTAAATTCCTCAGACAAATAGACAACAAGCCAGGGTCAGTGTTAGTATGATCAAAATCCAATAAAGAACATGAATAATGTAGTCTTCTTTTAAACAAAAATACAGAATATTGTATGACAATTCTCACCGAGTCGTATGATAATTTGTACGAGACCGTGTGATACCTACAGTTTGTCATTCGAGGCTGTGGGAAAACTCATACAATATTTCACAGTAACTATATGGACAAAAATCAAAAAAATTTAAATCTGAAAAATAAGAAAAAAGTTAGTCTTCGAGGCAGAAAGATGTGGTCTTCTACCCCACTATGGGCGCCACAAATGTGTGTGTGAAAAGTGGAATAAGTATCTTCAAGCTGTAAGACACAACACTTCAATTAATTCATTACATGTATGGTTAGACAGATATAAGAATGAATAATAAAACCATCACAAATCGACCAATTGCCTTCTAAAATAATGCGAGTATAGACTTGCTCTCAGATTTGTATAAGCAATACCAGTAACTAGACTACACCAAGACAAAGGATTTAATCTATATGAGCATCATATTAAGATAAATGGATGCAATATTATGTTAGATGGATTAATAGTAAGCTATATGAATTCAAGCAATCATAATTGAACTAAATATGCAAAAAACTAAACTAAGATGTAATAATCTCAAAAAAGAAAGCACAATATCTTCAATGACTCCAAAGAAAAAATGATATAATAACAATAAATCTCCAGGGTCTTTTGAATGAGAGATGGAGGCTTAATTTATAGAGAATCACAAGAGAGACCAATGGTCAAGATCGACTAGAGGGGTTGAGATTATTCAAGAAAAAGCACAATTTAGGATAATTGAAATAATTGAGAGATCAGATTCAGTTAACCTTGAGATAGATTCCAATTATAGTTTGATTGAAATGCATTCAGATTATAAGTTTGAGTTTGCATTGGAGATAAAATTCAATTAATTCCATGCACTTGTGATGAAAATAGGTGATTCCATACAATTTCTTTGATTTATTCAAGAAAAAAAGTCTTTTCAATGCATCTGAACTTCTTTTCTCAAAATCTTTGAGTTCCAATTTTACAGTGATTAATAATTCAATTAATTACTTTTCTGATTTCAAGTTATCTCAATTTAGAAGAAGAAATAAAATCTCAAGTTTGATTTCTCTCTCAATTCAATTCTTTAATTTTATTTTCAATTTAACTCTTGCTTTGCATATTGATTCCTCTTTTGTAATAAATCAATTCCTTTTTTATGATTAAATGGAAAATTTATTAATTAATTAAATATGGTAGGATATTTAATAAATAGGATAATTGATCAAAATGATTTTCTTGGAATGATTTAATTAATTAAATAAATCTTTAATTAATATAGAATAATTCACTTGTCATGTGACATTTAATGATTCAAGAATTAATTAATTGTGTGCTCAAAGTTGATTTAATTGCCTTTGGTTAGGACCTTGGTGATGTTGTCAAGATTAAGGGCCCATGGTTTAGGTGACCAAGTGACCAATTTTAAGGTATTACAATATGTTCTCTGCAAGACTTTGATCTTTAGTATAAGCTGTGTTTGAAGTTCCTACAGGGATCTGACTCTCTTCACCTATTCCTGCTCATATAATTTCAGCTTGTGCTGAAGTTCTACAACTGATCTACCAAAATGAATAGTAGAGTCATTAAGGGGCTTAAATGACTCACTTAGAACCTCAAGTTCATGCTCATATTCTTCCCTTTTCTTCTTCAAATCAGCACAAAATAAGGAAAACGTTGAAATAGCAGAGAGGATTTTACCTTCGGTTTCCAGTGATTCCATCAAATAATCTTTATTAACAGTAAGAGCCACTTTACCATTATCAATTTCAGACATTAAGTGCTCTCTTCTTTTCTTCTTGTAGTTTTTCTCTATATTGACATAAGCTGCATCCTCTAATGACTTCATCTGCTCACTGGCATCAAAAACAAGTTGTCCAAGCTTTTCAATAGGAGTGGCAAAATTTCCTGTATCAATCTTTGGTAGGAGACTAGACAAAATTTCTATTGCATTCCTTATGGTCTCTACCTCCTTTTGTTGTTCTTTCATTTTCTTCTTTTTAGCTCAAGATTGCATGGCACTTGCAATCTCCTTCAACTTAGTATAACTCAATTTATCCATGTCCAGGGGTCCTTGGATGCTTAATTCATCATCATCTTCTTCATCAACAACTTTCTTTGTAGAATCAAGTGACAAAGGTGTCACTATAGGTTCAATATTTTATGTCTTATTCTCCTTTGTTCCCTTTTTGTTTTCAAAATTTCTCTTCTTCCTTTTCCTTTTCCTTTTTAGTTTCTTCAGTCTCCTCTTCTTTCTTTTCTTCATTAATGTCCATTACCTGTGGTGGTTGAGTATCTATAGTCTGATTATCTACCGGTGGCTCCTCATCCTTCTTTTCTTCTTCATCTTTCTTTCCTTCCTGTTCCCAATTCTGCTCATGTTGTTCAGACATCTAATCATCTACATCATACACATCTAGATTATCAATAGTATTATCAACATTATCACCATTATCATCATCAGGTATAATCACCATTTCAGTTGGTGTGTTCACCGATTGATCTCCCATCACAATGTCATCAGGCTCAAAATCAGTAGGTTTAACACCTTCTAGAAAATATTCACCCTTAATCTTTTCAGGTTCATCATCCTCATCATATTCCTCTTCAGTAGGAATTAGACCCAAAGATTTCTTTAACAAAATTTCAGTCTCTTTCTGGACTGATTGGGTCTCACCGATTAACATCCTTCTCAGCCTTTTCCTAGATCTAAAGGAAGATCTTGTTTTCAACAAAATATCATCTAATTCTTCCTTTATGGCTTCCAGTTAAAGATTTTTGAGTGTGTCCTCAATAAATTCTCTGTTCTGCTTCATTGGAGCCTCCCACCTTGCATCAATTTTATTGTATAAAAAATTAGGAATTTTCCCTTGCAATTTAATAAGAGCTTTACTATATTTATTCATCATGTAAACAACTGCATTTTCTATTTGCCTTTGTTCATTCTCACCAAGATTGTGAAACAATTTAATCAATACCTTAAGAACACCATAATTCTTAATACTTCCTAACCATTTATCAAGAGAAGTAGGTTTATTTACCAGTTTCTTCATAGATTTGACAGTGGAGGTTCCAAAAACCTTAGATTTCTTACTGCTAGCCCTTAGGGATTTCATCTATTTCTTAAATTCAGTGTATTTATCATCTGTATCTATCAATTTTGGTTTATGTGCTTGTTGCTTCTTTCTTTTACTAGTTTTAACCAATGTAGTTGGAGGATCAACACTCTTTCCTCTTCTCTGGAATTGAATCTTTGATGGTTTTTCTACTAGTTTTCCTATCTTAACAGTTGTTGGTTTTTCTTTTTCTGTAGCTTTCTCTTTTCGAGCTCTTGTTTGCATACTAGTGGAGGTGCCAGTTGGAACACTTGATGTTCTGGCTTGTTCAACATGCTTTGCTCTTGCTTCAACAATGACTTCCTTTTTGAATCCTTCTTTCTCTGCAAATGCTTCAACTTCCTTTCTAACCTTCTTTGCAATTACTGGTTGGTTAAGTTCTGAGTGCACTTGAAGGGATTTCTCCTTGTAAGTGCCAAAATGTTATGTTGTTATATCTACCGGTTGGGAAAGCAAATGATTAGCATATGCAACCAAAAGATCTTTTTCTACTTCATATCCCGTGGGCATCACCCATGTAGTCTGGAGTTCAATTGCCTCTATCATGCAAGTATCTGTATCAACCATAAAAAAAAAATTGTGTTTTCATACTGGTTAACTACCTTTGCTAGTATCCTTTCTCTTGCATGTATTTTCTTCTGAAAATCCATAAGGTATCCCCATGCAATCTTATCAAAATCATTACCAAGCATCCTAATGCTATTCTTCATTTGCATCAAAGTAGGTGTGCCTCCAATCCATTGAATATCACCAATACCAGGAAAGAAATTTTGAAAATAAAAGAATAGACCAAGATTGAGTTGACCAAATTTGAACCTCAACCTTTTTTCCTTCTTAATGACCTCCAGGTTTAGTATCAATTGACTCATCAATGCTTCAGATAGATCATAATCAACATCTTCTTTGATCATCCGATAAGCAATATGAATAGCAGTTGTCGGTACACTATTCATCTTGCTTGAATAGTATATCCGGTAAACAATCACCATTGAAGCATATTTCATTGCCAAATCATTGATATTGTTCACTATCATTACTCTTCCATCCCATTTGGATCTTGTTAATTTTTCTACATCATTCATTGGAATGGATTTGAGTAAGGATACCTCACCAGTGGCACAAATTCTGGTGACTGCGTGAATGTCTTCCTTAGAAATTTTATGTGGTCAATCGAGCCACATAAATTGATCATGTATCTTGCTAAGCACATATATAACATGTTTATCTATAAAATCATTAATGAAATTAAGTGCATGATGAAACCCTTTATCATTAACTCTCGTGTATTGTTCCTTCAAAATACCATTCTCATCACACAATGCTCTATATTGATAAAAAATAGCAATCATACCAAAATCTTCCAATTTGCAATGGTAAAATGATCTAACATCATCAACGTGTAATACACCATAGGGAACTCTGGATAGGGCTCTGACGAGATTAGTTTCTTTAGATTTAAATGGGTGCCTTTTGAATTCAGGTCATGGCCTATCAGTAACATCGACTAGATGTGGTGTATCCATCTTCAACAAATCAAAATTCAGAAACATATAACAAGATTCCTTGATAAATACCTTTTCCCACTTTTTCACTAGGGTTTCAGACACCAACAAAAATTCTTCACCGATTCCTGATCGCAAATCACACCAAAACACTTCAATCTCTATTAAACAAGTTAAATGCTGCAAATACAAGCTCTATTCTTCTCGCTCTTTGTGTACTCTCAAGTATGCAATGTGACAAATACATTCAAAAAGTTCTTTTTATTTTCCCATTATCTATTGCATTAAATGCCATTACAGGTAAAACCCTAAAATGCCTTATTAACACAATATCGATTCACATAACACATCAAACCTACCGATTTGATCATAGAACCACTTCTTAACATCATAATACATCAAAGTATGCAGATTTAACATTACTCATGGTCCTTCAAGGGGTTCTAAAATGGATCTAATATTAAGTTCCCCCTAATCTTTTAAACATCTTAGTTTGTCAATGAAGGATTCTCCACACTAGGTGAAGAAATAGGATCTTCAGATGGTTTGACTTCAATTATCTCATCATCATTCTTTTTTCATATTTTATTCATTTCAGCTCTGGTCTCTTCCACATCAACTTTCATCTTCCCTTCCTGGTCAGCAGATTGATTCACCTTTTCTCTACAAAAATTTGCAATATGTCTCGGTCTATGACAATGATAACAAGCCATACGAGATGCTCTCTAACATCCAACATTGCCTCTACCAGTCCTTCTTCTGCAGTTCATAGCTACCTGACCATAGTTATGATAGGTTGTGTAAACCACTTTCATCCTCTTTTCCATGTCATAGGGAATATACCAGTTATCATAGGATCTCTACCAATTAGGAATTCTCCGGTCATCAAAGGTGTGTGGGAGAAAAAGTGACACTAAGCAAACATGCCCTAATCTCACTTTCAAGCACACATTTGTGGGATACAAAAGAGACTAGAGGTATCACACAATTGGCTACTTCTTCTTGTGGAAGAGAGAGCCACGGGCTACCTATTAGGATTTCTATTCCTTTGTTGTAATTGAAAGATGAAATGATGCAAGTTCAATCCCTAACCCCAAAGTGCAAGTATGAACTAATAACAAGATTACAGAATTGAACTTAAATGATGGAAAGCTGTAAACACAAGGACAAGACAAGAATGCAAATGCGTACCCAGAGTTAAAATCTGACTGAAATGTTCCGGATAGGGGCGCGAGCGCCATTGTCCTGATTCTGCCCCTGAAACTGCTCCGGAAACTGCTGTTTTGCACTCTGGAAAAGCTGTCAAAAATGCTGAAAATGTTGTCTATCAAGAGGACCAGGGTGCCCAGCACCCCTATCCTGGCAGGACTAGGGCGCTCCATGCCCCTGTCTTGGTCTTTTGCTCTGAAGCTTGGTGTGTTGTTTGGTCTCCGTCTGCTTCTTCCGGATCTGTAACTTGCGGCGTCGTCCGAGTCCCGAAACCTGCACTTATATCTGAAAAGGTGTTTGGGAGGCTATATAGGGTTTTGCCTTAGTCAAACCCCCGCTTCGGTGATTTCCACCTCTATGAATAGCCAAGTTGTATTGTAAAATGTATTGTGTGTGCAGACCTAGTGTGTGTGCAAGGTCCTAAAATGCAAGAAAGCAAACTAGAGCAACCTAGAAAGTAAACCCTAATTGCTTGTAAATGATAATGTGAATGCTCTAAATCAAGATGCAAAGTGATCTAAAGCATGAATAAAGGATATATTGAAGCTTATGCAAAGATGAAAACAACATGAAATCATACCCAAGCCTCAAGGGAGGAGTACAAGCCAATCTTCAGTCGGTAATCTCCTATTGTTCTTCAATGTCTTCAAAGCCCTAAATGGATGAATGAAATTGATAAATTCTTGATAGAAGGATGTTGAATTTTGTTGAAGTCTTCAAAGATCTGCTCTTTCGCTACGTAGAAGGTCCTTGAAAGCCAAAATTCTGATCCTTTCAAATGAAGAAAGAGAGCTCTTATGTATGAAACCCTAGGTCTTAATTTTGACTTTTGGCCGACCTAGAGATTGAATATCCCGCCAATTTCTTGGGGTTAAGCTTTATTTTATGATTGGATCGCGCTCCTAAAATTTTGGGAAAAATGTCCGGGACCATGTTGCACTCCGGGCGCCATGGTCGCGACAACTTTTCACCAAATTTTTAGGACTGTCAGATATGATGATTTTAGAGAGAATCCCGAAGTTACAGCTGATTTCGAGATGTTTTGATCCCCGAAATCAAGCCCCCAAGTTCAAAATAGGACCTAATTAGGGTTTTTGATTAAATGATGTATTGGAAGAATAAAATGAAAGGGGCACACTTTAATGAAAGGGCCCAACTTTATGATGTGGGAGATGATAAAAAAGAACCTTAGACCTAATTAATTTAATTAATTAAGTGCTAAAGGGGAAATGCAATGGAAAATGCAGAATGCGCCAAGGCGGGTGCTAAAATAGGTGTGAAATTGTACCACCCTAGCAAGTGCGTACAATTTACGATGCTACATTTAGCCCCCACTTTAGCGGTCATATGAACACTACGTGCATATGCAAGCTAAAGTACAGAAAAGTAAACATTATTTGAAAAAGGATATATCCATAAATCTGTCGAACGAAGCCCCCAGCGGTATCTGTAGTACACAGTTAGGAACCGCACCCTACAAAACACACGTTAGATCACAAAATCACCTAATGCTTACTAAGGAAGGTGATGAAAATTCAAGGGTAGCTATATGCCCCCCCCTATTTCGGCTTGCTAATTTTAGTGAGTTGAAATAGGGTATCATGTTTACCACTTCGAATCGTTAAAGAATATTGATGACAAATGCTCACAAAAAGATTTGATATAAGATCAAAAACTAATGGAGAATCATTTGGTAAGAAAGAGGACTAAATCTCATTTCCAACACAACAAAGAGTGTGAGGTTTTGAGAGTTCTCTAACACAAGATGAAGGATGTAAATGGAAACAAAATGGAAAGAGAAGAAAAGAAAGGAAAAAAGAATGAATACACACATTGGTGATCCATGAGAAGAATAGTGAGAGAGAAAACATGGACTTCTCACCCCTAGATTTTGTCTAGGTGATCCATGGGAAAAGGACATGGAAAACTAGCCCCTAGAGTCTGTCTAGGTGATCCATGGGAAAAGGACATGGAAAACTAGCCCCTAGAGTCTGTCTAGGTGATCCATGTAAGGGAGGAGAGTGAGAAAGTCTAGCCTTATGCCGCTAGTTCCACTCAACCTCGTGCATGTGTGTGTAAGTGAGGTTAGAAACATCTCATAGGAGTCTATGCCCAAGTATGCTACAACCTGTATATGTATAGTACAAAAGCGTGACATCTCGCTCTAAGAGTCTGTGCTCTGGTTCCGAGAATAATCACCTTGCATAAAAGAAAAATGGAGACATCTCGCTCTAAGAGTCTATGCTCTGGTTCTGAGAATGACCCATTGCTCAAAAAGTTTAACGTTTATGTCATAAGAAAAGTAGCACAAGGATACCTACCTTCATCACAAAAGAAGATACCCCAAAAATGCAACAATGTCATAGATCCAAGCAAGAGAGTTTTGCACTCTTTAAGCAAGGATAAGATAGTTGAAAAGGGATATCTTGTAGTATGTGTAAAGGAGATCCTTAGAGGAGAAGAGATCTTTGTACAAAAGACACCTATCCCCAAGAGGAATTGTCTTAGACAAATATAACATCTTCTAGAATAAGACAAAGAAGAGAATAAGAATGCAATACTTCCTTCTTTTGCGAGGTGAAAGTGATTCTTAATGAAGGATGACGCTCTTTTTAACCCAATTAGGAGAGTGAATTCATTATGGATGTATTTTACCAAGTGCAAAAGAGGTTGTAGTCAAGGACTTACACCTCTTGTAAGAGAGAATCCTTGAACAAACAACAACAAATGCGTACAAGGCATAACATCAAGTAATAAAGTCCACACCATCCACAAAATAGGAAAAAGTGGATCCTTAGATAAAAATAAGGAAAGATCATTGCCTCCCAAGGATAAGGAAAATGATAAGGACTTACTCAATCTTCCAGGGAGAGATTTAGACATGAACAAAATGTACTACATACTCACATGAGTTCATGCAAGCAAGACATTAGTGTATGTAAAATGCTCCTCATAAGAAGTGGGTAGGATAAGAAAGAGAATACACATCTTCTCCCATATCTAGGAAAAGAGGATTCTAAAGAAAAGATGATCAATATTTCCACATTATTACCCCAAAGGGAAATTTTAACCATAAAAAGAAGAGATGTATGAAATCACTCTTGTCCCCCTAGGAACAAGAAAATTAGGCTATTATGTTGCTTCAAAAATATGATTGCACTTGAAATTGTACCATCATGAATGACAATGAGCCCCCAGTATATGAGCTACCAATGTCACATAATGATGAGCAACATAACAGCCATTAATGTTATTTAAAGACATGATAGATTGAATGAGGTATTTGAATATGACATGCTAAATGCTCAACTATAAGTGAGATCAAAAACATGTATAAAGTGATAAAAATTGAAGAAGAAAAGTCACAAGAAATCTTAGAAGAGGGATGAGTGTAATTTATTAGAGCCTTATCCCTAGAGGAAAGGACTTTATGATGAATAGGAGATAAAGATTCATAAGTGGATTTTGAAATTTGAGGGGAGTCATAAAGAGATTTGTTCATCGCCAAGATTTCCTTATGAGGGGAATGAGAGTTGATAAAAGTAGAAGATGATTTAGTTGAAGTGAGATCATCATCACTACTAAATATAGCATTCACATTGAGAGATGGTCTTTTAGATGCTTTGGTACATTTGCAGGGATTATAGCCGAGTCCAAAGGCATAATTGTGAAAATTAGTCTCTAGAGGAACCTTCATCCCTTGTTCATGAGCACCACAACCATTTCCATGATACCCATGCTTAGCAAAAATGCGAAAACCACGACCATAACGATCAGCCATTTCAGGAAGAGAGGGTGGTTTTTCATAAGACAAAGAATCAAACTCTTCATAATTAGAGGTGTGACGAGAAGAAGTTTGAGAGGTGGCCACAAAATTATTGCTCATAGGTTCAGGTAAGACTGATTGATCTCTAGTTTCTTCCTTCTCTTTAACTTTAAGCACTCTAGGAGGAACCCTATACTCACCTACAAAGGTGGGATTAAAGTCAAGAGATCCCCAATCGTCTTCTGCGAGAACCTTCTCAGGATCAAAAGCCTTTTCATGTGTAAACTCAAGTCGAGAAGGATCTTCTTCAGGAGCTTTAGACTCATCCAAAGCATTTTGATTATTAGAGGGTGATGATTCATCCATAGGTATCTTGTTTAACGAGTCATCACTAGAAGAGGAAGGCTTAGAAAAACTCCCTTTGGAAGTAGATGTTTGCAAACAAGCCTGAAGATTAGTATCACCTATCAAGGTATATGTCTTATTGTTATAAATAAATTTAACTTGTCTATGCAATGTAGAGGGGACAGCTTGCATATTGTGAATCCAAGGTCTCCCTAATAACAAGTTGTATGTTAGATTTCCCGACATAACATGGATAGGAGTAGGCAAAGTAACAGGTCCCACTGTGATTGGTAAGGTGATAATACCTAATGAAGACTTAGCCACATTATCAAAGCCTCGAATGGGACGAGAGTCAGGCTCAATAAGGGATGTATCCACATTCATCTTATGCAATAGATTAATGCTACACACATTAAGGCTAGAGCCATTATCTACCAGTGTTCGTCTTATAGCAGTGTCATTTATGATAACCACAATCATCAAGGGATCATATTGATGTTGAATTTCACTAGTAGGCAACTCATCTTGTGTGAACACAATTTGAGCTTTAGGATTCATCACAGAGTTAACCAAAGACACTATATTACTAGATGTATTAGGTGGAGGCACATTCAAATCTTTCAAGGCATCTTGTAACATTCCATGATGAGCGGAAGAAGTTTGGATCAAATCCCAAAGGGATATCTTAGCAGGGGTAGCTTTAAGTTGTTCTATGAGATCATATTCCTTACCAAGAACTTGTGAAATCCGTGGAGCTTGCGGAAGAATTGGTTGGGAAGGAGGAAGTGAAGTTGGCATAACTGGAGGAGGATTAGGTTGCCTATTGTTTCTAGTATTATAAGTATGGGCAACCGCATGATAACTCTCTCTAGTCAATTGCTTAGCATACTCATAAGGGCTCTTAGAGGAATAACCTCCTTGCACAATAATAACAGGTTTCTTTGGAGTGTAAAAAGAATCATTAGCATAACCACCTTGAACCACTAAGATAGGCTTATTTAAAGGTTGAGAATTTTGAGAAGGACAAGCACCTTAGACAGTAAAGAGAGGTTTGTTAGGTGTTTCATTCACATGTATCAAATTGATTGAGGATGGTTCAAAGGAATGAACAAAAGTGTTGGAAGAATTTTTGATAGTCTTCTCTTGCACTAAAATCTTATCACGAATTAAATCAATTTTAGGAGAGAGACAAGGGGTAGGCACTGATGTTCTAGTAGGAGGAGTAATACTAGGAAAGGTCATATCATCCTTTATCATCAAATGATCTACATGGGGAATAAACTCTCTAGGAGAAGGATCAACATTACTCTCTAAAGTCTCACTTTTGAGAGGGAGATCTCTGAAAGAAATGTTAACCATCTTGCTTTGAACTAGGGTTTCCTTATGAGTAGAACCAAATTGAGGAGAGGGAGATGCTTTATTTTTAGAGGGAGAATAATTAAGATTCAAGGAATGTGAGAAACTATAAAGGGAGTTTTCAATCTTGATTTCATCCCCTTTGGCTAGGGTTCTCTCACAGGGTAGAGAATAATCTACACCTTCTTCCAATGGTTCATACCAAATAGTGAGGTTGTTGAAAGGAATGTTTGAAGTATTGTCAATTTCGGGAGAGGAGATAACATTGTTTATTAATTCCTCATCCTTAGGAGGAAGAGCATCAATAGATGTCTTAAACTCATCCTCTTTCCTCAAAATATGTTCAATATGATCTTTAGGGGAGAGAGAGTTAAGGAAAGTGCTTATTATTTCATCTTCTTTCTCTAAGGGATGCTTATGGGTAAGACAAACTTTAGGAGAAGGGTAAGCATTTATCATTAATTCATCATCTCTAGTGGGAATTTTGTTGGAAAAGGAAATGCCATCACTAGGAAATGTAGGGATCATGTCATCTTCTTGCACAAAAGGATCCTCATGAAGGGAGTGTTTTTTAGGAGGAACATGAACATATTTTTTCAAAGATTCATGCTTAGGAAGGAGATCTTTGAAAGAAGTGTTCATAACCTCTTGTTGCACTAACATGCCCCCATTGGAAGGACCAACTTTAGGAGAAAATAAGTCAATGTCCATAAATACCTTTTCACTTAGAGAGGCATCATGGAGGGAAGGTGAAGTAACATTAAGAAAGGTGTTTATGATACCATTCTCTTCCTCTAGGATAGCTAAATAGGAAGGGCACATTTTAGGAGAGTTGTTAAGATCACTCTTAAAGTCTTCATCCTTAGAGCATGGGAGAGTCTCAAAGGGATTGATAGCAACTCTTTTAGGCACTAAAATCTTGTTATAGATAGGGGGAGGTTCTTTAGGAGAAGGAAAAATTGAAACAAGAGAAGCTAACCCATTATCACATCTATGAAATGAATGCATCATGACAACAATTTTCCTCTTTCAAATGATAACACATGCAAAATAGAAGGAAATGTTTAATTTTAACCAATGCAAGCACTTAGAATGTAGATTTAGAAAATGAAATTTATGATTCAAATGAGTTCCTAAATCAGATTTAAAATTATTGATCCAAATTAAGCTATCCACAAGTTCTACTTTGAATTGAAAAATTAGGGTTTTAGCAAAAATTTCCTCTAAATTTTTGAATCTTGCAAGAAATTGAGACTTGTAAATACAATTTTGAATTTGAAATAGCATAAACACTCAAATTTGAAAACATAAATCAGAATTAGAGAAGATTGGAGTTCACGTCGGGTTCACTAAAATGTGTGGGAGAAAAAGTGACACTAAGCAAACATGCCCTAATCTCACTTTCAAGCACACATTTGTGGAATACGAAAGAGCCTAGAGGTATCACACAATTGACTACTTCTTCTTGTGGAAGAGAGAGCCACGGGCTACCTATTAGGATTTCTATTCCTTTGTTGTAATTGAAAGATGAAATGATGCAAGTTCAATCCCTAACCCCAAAGTGCAAGTATGAACTAATAACAAGATTACAAAATTGAACTTAAATGATGGAAAGCTGTAAACACAAGGACAAGACAAGAATAAAAATGCGTACCCAGAGTTAAAATTTGACTGAAATGTTCGGGACGGGGGTGCGGGCGCCACTGTCCTGATTCTGCCCCTGAAACTGCTCCGGAAACTGCTGTTTTGCACTCTGGAAAAGCTGTCAAAAATGCTGAAAATGCTGTCTGTCAGGAGGACCAGGGCGCCCAGCACCCCTATCCCAGGGACTAGGGCACCTAGTGCCCCTGTCCTGGCAGGACCAGGGTGCTCCATGCTCCTGTCCTGGTCTTTTGCTCTGAAGCTTGGTGTGTTGTTTAGTCTCCGTCTGCTTCTTCCGGATCTGTAACTTGCGGCGTCGTCCGAGTCCCGAAACCTGCACTTATATCTGAAAAGGTGTTTGGGCGGCTATATAGGGTTTTGCCTTAGTCAAACCCCCGCTTCGGTGATTTCCACCTCTACGAATAGCCAAGTTGTATTGCAAAATGTATTGTGTGTGCAGACCTAGTGTGTGTGCAAGGTCTTAAAATGCAAGAAAGCAAACTAGAGCAACCTAGAAAGTAAACCCTAATTGCTTGTAAATGATAATGTGAATGCTCTAAATCAAGATGCAAAGTGATCTAAAGCATGAATAAAGGATATATTGAAGCTTATGCAAAGACATGAAAACAACATGAAATCATACCCAACCCTCAAGGGAGGAGTACAAGCCAATCTTCAGTCGGTAATCTCCTATTGTTCTTCAATGTCTTCAAAGCCCTAAATGGATGAATGAAATTGATAAATGCTTGATAGAAGGATGTTGAATGTTGTTGAAGTCTTCAAAGATCTGCTCTTTCGCTGCGTAGAGGGTCCTTGAAAGCCAAAATTCTGATCCTTTCAAATGAAGAAAGAGAGCTCTTATGTATGAAACCCTAGGTCTTAATTTCGACTTTTGGCCGACCTAGAGATTGAATATCCCGCCAATTTCTTGGGGTTAAGCTTTATTTTATGATTGGATCGCGCTCCTAAAATTTCGGGAAAAATGTCCAGGACCATGTTGCACTCCGGGTGCCATGGTCCCGACAACTTTTCACCAAATTTTCAGGACTGTCGGATATGATGATTTTAGAGAGAATCCCGAAGTTACAGCTGATTTCGAGATGTTTTGACCCCCGAAATCAAGCCCCCAAGTTCAAAATAGGACCTAATTAGGGTTTTTGATTAAATGATGTATTGGAAGAATAAAATGAAAGGGGCACACTTTAATGAAAGGCCCAACTTTATGATGTGGGAGATGATAAAATAGAACCTTAGACCTAATTAATTTAATTAAGTGCTAAAGGGGAAATGCAATGCAAAATGCAGAATGCGCCAAGGCGGGTGCTAAACTAGGTGTGAAATTGTACCACCCTAGCAAGTGCGTACAATTTACGACGCTACAAAAGGTTATTTTCCAACCACCACCAGACCTCTGACTTATGTGAGGAGTAGGATAATTTGCTCTATACCTGAACTCAATAGCTCTATGTCCATGCATGTTGCAAGTGAAACAATAACCATTAAAAGTTCTAGGCTTATATCCTTGATTAGTATTGGGTCTATAACCATAAGCAACATCAGATCTGTTTCTACAAACATTATGTGAGGCCTCACCTTGACTCAGTCTGACATTTCAGTGGATTTTATATTTAGACTATTATGGAGACTTTATTCTGATGCATTTTGAAACTTAGAACTTATATGATTTCAGGATTTGGATAGCATTTCTATATTTTGATGATTTACTTCTATGCTTTATGAGATAGATCACTACATCATTGTTAGATAAAATGATATTGCGATGATAAATGTCATTATTGAATTTGCAGGACTTTACTATGATAATAGAACTATGATGTATGGTTAAGTTTATGTGAGTTAGGATGAAATTGCTTATGTGAAATTGCTTGATAAAAGATGTATTTAATCTGTGCAGATGTAAATTGTATGCAAGTGATGATGTGTATTGTTATTTCTTTGAATTATATTATATGTGGATATTTGAAAGTACTAATGTGTAAATTGAGATGAGCAGGAAATTAACCATGTGACCATGGAAAATTTACGGAGAACCAAACCTAGACTTACATATGTTCGTAAGCCAGGGGTTGTCTATTTGGAGAGACAACACCCCGTTTGTGTTGTAGTTTATTCGTAATAGTATATGTTGCATGTGTGTTAAGTGTTATTTAAATTTATTGTGTAAAATCTACAAGAGACGATTTCATGTTTTAAATTGTAAAAGTGTTTTATTTGTGTCACTTGACACGTGTGGATTTAAGTTTAAATGTTTTATTTTTGTCTCTTGGTGGGAAAGTGTTCAACTATAGTTTTTTCAATTAATGTAACGTGATGTCATAAATACCTTTGGAAAAGAATCGTTGAAGAGGTCAACATATGTTTGATCCGAAAATAAACTTCAGAGGGGTTTAAAATGGGTTTAATGAACACCTAGGGGTAGTTTAATAGGGTTTCCTAAAGCCCATAAGGTATACCTAAGGGTTAGGGGTAATTTTAGGCAAGTTTCTACTCCTAAGTGACCTTTTAGACACTCTAAAATTTGGCTTTTCTGAGCTGTGCGAAAATTGAAATTAGAAGTTTGAACCTAGTTGTAAACTTTCCTATTCGAATGAGAGTTCTCTTTCCCATTCTATCTTACCTTCCTCTTTAGTTTTTAGAAACTTGTGAGAACTGGGAGAATGAGCTTCTTAAGCAAGAATTTGAAAATTTGAGGGTAATCACCCACTCTCCATTTTTGGAGACAAGAGAGTTTTTTTGAAAAAGAATAGAATAGATTTGAATAGTAAAAATTTGGCTAAGGGTAAAAGAAGAAGATCCGTGGATTTGGGCAGCTCTTCCTCAAATACTATCCTACCTTTGGGCAAATTAAGGTTGGTTACATCATTCTTAAAATGACTTCTTTTTGCATGTGTTTGAAAGTATGTTGGTGTAAGAAATCTATTTTCTGGTATGTCTTTTTTGGAAAATTTCACTTGGTATTTTTGTATTATGTCTTGTATGTGTTTTTGGGAGTTTTTCAAGACCTCTTACTCTTGGGAGAGAGGAGGATCTTGTGGGTGGTAGCAATGACAACCCTCGAGTGAGAGGCTCTCATTATGAGAGCGATCACAAGGGATTTTTGTGCGACCCTTGCTGCATGGCTTGTTTGTGCAATGGGGGTCATAAGGAGGGATATAAGGCTAGAATGCCTTGGGGGGCATAAGGAATAAGGGGTTGGAATTCTTGATGTATTTTTTGTGCCATGAGGTGGCTACATGTTTTCCATACTTGCATTTCTCCTTAGGGTATTGGTCCACTACCACCCTTGAAAAGGTCAGCACCAAAGTGTGGTGCAGTGTAGCCAAGTTGGGAGTGTGTTTGAAATCTACGTGTTTTCGGTCTTCTATGTGTTTGCATGTTTGTTACCCATCTAGGACTTGGTTCTCTAAGCTCGGGGGTGGCTACCAGTTAGCCTAGGTTGGGAGGTGAGCACTCCATGGTCATATTTGTGATTTATTATGCAGGATTGTCGAGAGAAAAGCATAGGACAAGTGAAAAGTTGTAGGAGATTATTGTTGCAGAAATTTAATTGCAATTGTATTTATTAGTTTTAAAAGGATAAATACACCCTCATTCGTTGGAATGAGAGGCTATTTGTAAATTCAAAATATAGACATGAGATTAGTTATTGTATTTAAATAAAGAAACATCTTGTAAACTTTGCAGAATATCTTTAATATTGTAAAAAGCTAGATATATTCCTATTTTCTGTTTGAAAAGAATTACTTTTGAATTTGCATGCAATAGTCATTGAAATATGAAAATCAGTTTTATTTAATTTTGTGTTTTTCTTTTATCTATGAATTTGTATTCATTTTAATTTGTAGAAAGTTTGAGTTGTAGTTGTTGTTAGATTTTAAATAAAAATATCTATTCAGTTGCAGTAGAAATTGCAAAATCAATATATGTATTTATTGCAGAAAAAAAAATAATGTATTCCTAAGTTAGTATTCCCTAAGTTCAAAAAAAAAGTATATCCGATGTGTTATGATAAATAGTTTAGCAGGAAATTGATTCCGTTCTTAGGCATTAAAATAAAATTAAATAGGAAAGACATAAATTAGATTTGAATGTATATTGTAGATTAAAATAAATTTTATATTTATGTTTTCCTGTAAAAGCAATTAAGTGCAATATAGTTTCAGGATAATATTCTTCCATTTACTTCAGAAAGATAGACAGTTATTTTAAATACTGGCAATAGTTAGTTTCAGAAATTGATATCTAAATCAGAATCTTCCATGAATTCGGTTTTATTATAAGAAAAGAAATAATAATATAAGTTATATATAAATATATATAATTATATACATGAAGATTTCATGTATATATATATACATATATATATAAAACATATCATAACATTTACCTACGAAACAAATGTAGATATAAACCTAAAATACACACACACACACACACACATATATATATATATGAATATATACATATGAAAGTGTATATATATATATATATAGATTTATTTAACTTAATGATTTACCTTTGTTTTAAAAAAAAAATTTGCATGTGAAATATATTTGAATATATATATATATATATATATATAAATATATTTGAATATATATATATATATTATATAAAAAAATATATATAAAAAAAAAAAAGAGAGAGAGACTTTTTGGGAAGGGCCGCGTAGGGCACGCGGACCCTGTGCGGCCCGCGACCAACACAGAGGTCGCAGCCTCTGTGCGGGTCGCGGAACGCACAGGGCCTGTGTTCCTTGTGTGGGCCGCGGAATGCACCAGTGGCCGCAGCCACTGTGCAGGCCATGACACACACAGCGGCCAAGGCCGCTATGTGGGCCGCGACCCTCACAGTGGGTCATCCCACTGGCGGCGCCGCTCCCTTTTCCCCACCTCCACCATTTTGGCCGCTCTTCCCCAATCTGCCGAACTTAAAAAAAAATGGCCGCTGCTCCACCATGTTAATTTGCCCCCTGCATAACAGTCAAAATCAATGACAAAAAAAATATAAAACCCTAGCCCAGTAGGGCTAGGGTAGAAAAGAGAAGAGTGAATATTAAACAAAAAAAAAAATAGGGATTAAATTTATAGATTAATATAAGGGTTAGGGTTTGCATGTGTAAACCCATTTATGTTTTTTAAAATATATTAATATTATATTTATATAATATTAATTATATTTACAGATAGGTATGGTGGAATTATTTAATTATAATTTTCAAAGAGAATTGAAATACTAGGAATCCAATTATAATGAAAAAAATTGACTTGTTTAAATGTTAGTGAAGTCCATATTTATTTTAAATTTAAATTTATTGAGAAGTCCATGAGCTGATTATTAAGGAAATTAATATTTATTTCTAACTTAAATAGGTTTAGGTATTCATGAGATAAATATTAATAAAGTTATTATTAGTTTAAAATTTGAATAGCTTGAATATTTAAAATCGGCAATATTATGAAGTTGATATTTAATTATAAAATTAATTAGATTGAGCGAAAATGAGCTAGTATATTTTGATCCGTAGTTAATCTTAAATTTATTTTCTGTTATTTAAGTTAGTAGATGAAGATTATTTTAAACATAGTTAAAACCAAAACTGCTTAGTGCATTTGCCCTAAATTTTGGGCATGACACATTAGTAGTATGTCCTGTTTATGACAATTGAAATAAACAGGCTTATAGGATTTCTTACCAGTGGGTTTCTGAATCTTAGGCATAAATTTACCTTCATGCATGTTGTTCTTTGTACCGGAAGGCTCACCTTTCTCAAATTTATTGTAACCCAATCTAGTTGTATCACCATTCATCCTTTGAGATTGGATCTGTTCATAAAGCATGGTAGAAATTTTGTTAAACTTTGCAAGCTTCTCATTAGCATCAACAAGTTCTTTTGTAAGATCTTCATTCCTTTTCATGGGAGTCTCTCTAAGAGACATTGCCATATCCAGTTCTGCCTTTATCTCTTCTTTTTCTTCTTTTTCCTCATGCCAGTGTGCATATAGAGTGCCATTTTCATGATTTATCATGAAGATCTCATGCTCTTTCTTTTTGATTTTGTCTTCTACTTCCCTCCTTGCTTCAAGTTCTTGACTCATCTGGATAGCTAGGGCTTTAATCTCTCTCCTCAATTTAGTTTTCTCACCATTCAGTTTCTCCACTTCATCAACCAATGCATCTATGTTTGCTTCATCAGAAGAGCTTCTTTTAGAGACTTCCAATAGTTGTTTAGTAACCTCTTTCCTTTTAGCAAGTGAAGCTTTATACTTGCCTCTCAAAGTTTCTAGGGCTTCCTCAAATTCAGTTAGTTTATGAGACATCTCTCTATAACTCATATCTCCCATGTCTGTCTTAGGGATCCTTCCCAAGTGGTTAAGCCTCAAGGAAGTATGGCTCTAATACCAATTGATAAACTTATAAGGCACTGAGAGGGGGGGTGAATCAGTGCAAGAAAAAACAATATGAGTCTGATCACCAACTTAAACACTTAAAAAATTATCAAGCATAAGAGGAATATCACCACATAAGCTAATGCCCAATAAAAAAATTTCCACATAACACAAGAGATTATACGTGGAAACCCAAAAGGGAAAAACCATGGTGGGAATTAGTACCCACAAGATTCACTATCTGCTGAATAGAAATCTTGACCGGTTAAGGTCTTACAAATATGCCCTATTAGGAGCAGACCTAGTTAGGAGTCACTCGGTTAAGGGATTTAAATGATAGGCCCTATTAGGAGCTATGACCTGTTAGGATCAACCTTAAAAGTGTTGGCAATTGACACTCATCACATTCATTTTGTTTCCATTGATGGCAACAAGATCAGATGGAATTCATATACCGACAGATATCGGCGTTGGAGCATTTAGGGCTACACCGACATCAATACTTGATTGGAAGCTGACATCAAGGAGGATTTACTTAATAAATCATTTTGTAAATATTATCAAGGCCGACATTGAATATCTTTTATAAATGTATTGTAAGCTGACATAAGGCATATTATTTGTAATAGGTATATAGGTCAGTCTGCTAGGTTATTTTTGTGAGATAATGAAAGAGATGAAATGTGTGGATAGAGGAGAATATATAAGAACTGTATAATCTGAAATATATGTATGAAAATCATTTTGTATGCAAATGTTATATCATGCAATGATCTGTAGATAGCTTGGAAAGCATTCTTGGAGGAGAAGAGATACCAGCAATAGTTCAGGGTTTATGAACTAGTATAGAGTAGAGACAGAACCAGAACTCTATTTGGCATAGTAGATGCATTCTTGAGTTCATTTTCAGTAATTTACTTTAGTAGAAAGCTTGTAGTCAGTGAGGCTCTTTAGTGATGAGTAGCATGCTCTAGGTAGTGTCCCTTCCTGCATGTGTAGGCCCCTATTATATGTAATATCTTTTCATATGGCCGGTGAATTGATATTGTGGGTCACAAATCCCACCGTGTTTTTTCCTCATTGAGGTTTTCCACGTATAAATTCAATGTGTTATGGTGCTCATTTATGTGGATGGTTTATTTGCTTCTTGTTATATGTTTATTTTTTTACTGGTTTATATATGCATGGTATTAAAAGTTAAAAATTGTTCATACCGGCAAAACAATGATTCATCCCCCCTTCTTAGTGTTCTTGGATCCCAACAATTGGTATTAGAGCTGTGTACCTCGGAAAAAGTTTAACAGCTTGAGGAAGATCTTGAAACTGGAATCTTTGAACATGACTATGGAGAAGCAACTTGAGATGGCTCTTGAGGATTATGATGCTGAAAGGATGGCAAACTTGAAATTGCAAGAAGAATTTAATTTTGTAAATGAATTCATTCTTATCCCGCAAGAAAGGTTATCATTTTCTCAAGCCAAGAGAAAAGAACTTTTGCAAAAACTGGATGATGAGGGGAAGAATGCTCTTAAGGAACAATGTTAGAAACTAAGTCAAGCAAACATGCTCATGAAGAATGAAATGCAAGATTTGACTATGAGGTTATCAAAATCTATTGAGGATTGAAAGAAGAAGGAAGATAATCTTGTTATATATCTAAAGAAAAAATTTGATGAATGTGGCAGATTGACTCATGAGAATAATTTGTTGAGAACTCATTTGGCACACTCTCATAAAAATGAACAAGAACTTGAAAGACAAATGATCTGACTATTGCAAGTGAGTATAAAGAAATGTTTAGGATTAGTGTTTCATAGTTGGATGACTTATTGAAAAGACAAAGATAGATTGATGATTCTAGAGGACTTGGATTTGTACAAGGTGAAAGCTCCAATACTACAAATGAAGATCAAACAACTGGTATGCAGAACTCATCAGAATAGAGGAAAATGGTAAGGAAATATAATGCTTAGAAATTCAATGGTAGATGTTTTGTTTGCAATAAATTTGGGCATATGGCTAAACAATGTAGAAATAAAGAAAATCAAAACTACAATTTTGTTCCTAGTCAATGCACAAATTGTAAGAAATATGGTCATAGATCAGATGATTGCAAAATAAATGTTAAATGTCATGCATGTGGAAAGTTTGGACATTTTGCTAATCATTGTAGGTCAAGAAATGATACCAGATATGTCAAAGAAATTCAGAAGAATAATGTTACATGTTATGCATGAAAAAAAATAGGTCATATTGATAAGTATGGTAGTAGCAAGACTCAACCGGTTAATGATGGTAAAGATAATGAGAAAGGAAAGTAGAAGGTAGATGAAATACAATAGGATCACACCAAGAGATGGGTTAGAAAATATGAAGAACCAAGTGGAGATGGATCTACACCGGTAACTCCACCGGTAGAACAAGGTATTCCTCCACCGATAGGAAATTCCATTGGTAACTGAGGCATAAGCCTTAGGGGTTGGCAAAGTCATTGCTAAATTTTACATATTACCCCGAAAGAGATCTAAGGAGATCTGAAAGAGATCTAGAGAATTGTGTTCATCATCAATGAAGGTTCACCTGACACATGATTGTGAAACTGACATCCATAGGGTTGTTGGTGAAGCATTTATTATAGAGAAAGATTAAGGTTTTATTCACTGATAAAAGGGGGTAAGTGAATTCATTTTCACTAATCGAGCATTCAAGAATTCAGAGAGAAGTAAAGGTGAGTTAAGAGAGAGAAAAAGCATTGTGAAAGGATTTCGAGCAATTATCTGAAGCACTCAATCTTCCACCGACATTTACTTTCAAGTATTTTTTGAAATGGCATCTGGATCTTTAGCTCCTACTTTCATTGCAAATCCCACCATTGTCGAAGTCAAGGATAGATTAAGGCTAGTATTTAAGGAGGTTCTCAAAATTGCTAAAAAGGAAGAGTCAATGGGAGTGTCATCACTGTTTCAAATTGGATATTCTTGTTCCAAAATTGGCTAGGAGTCTACATAAAAATGTGTCTAGTATGGCCTTGTTGCCTCTGATTTTCTTGGGTCAGAAGAGGGTTTAAGGTTTTCGAGTTTTAACCTATCCTGTGTTTGCAAAAAACCCTTTTGTTCTATTTCTGAGTTACTTTTACCACTTAAAGAAGGGTCGGTCTATCGTGAAAAATGTCCCCCCATTAGTTATTTCCCTAGGCGGTCCCTTAAATATTTTAAATCTGTGTGCCTTTACCTTTATCCCATTTTAATGTTGTCGGGGCCCTTAATTATTGTGCAACTCATTGTTAATCCTATGGTTGTCATTGTTTCATTAAACAAAGATGCTGGAAAGTTAAGTTTCATGAAGTAGCAAAAAGGCTTGGTGGTCCCGACCAAATAGATTGACCATTAGATAAAAGGACTGCATCTTGTATTAAATCTAATGACTCGCATTGATTCGCTAGCCCGAGATGCATGTGAAATAAGCTCTGCAAAACAAAAAAAACACGTGGTGGGTCCTGGAGGTGAGTGGCTTCTTAGGTTAAATGATTGTTTTAGAAAGGATCAATGGCTCGCGTTGATTCACAACCAAAAGATGCATGTGTTCTACCTTCCACGAAGTAGTGAAAAGGTGGTGGGCCCGGGCGAGGTAGTTTTAGCAAGGGTAACTGATGAGCAAGTTCCTGAGATCCAACAGATATCGCTGCTTTGTGAAGATAAGTAACTTGAGTTTTAAGCTCTGCAAAATGGCCAAAAGGTGGTGGGCCTGAAGGACAGGCAGGTCATAAAGTTAAAGACCGATTTAATATTATTTAATCAAATGATTGTCATGGATTCATGGCCTAAAGTAAAGTGGAGATTAGTGATTGTGAAATGGCAAAAGAAAGGTGGCAGGTCTGATGGCGCTTAGGTGATAGTCCAGTGGTAGGTCTGGGTGGTGGACACGAAGGCATGACATGGCAGGATAGATGGTTTGTTCTGTGGAGTGTAAGAGTGACCTGTCAAGTGTGCGTGGCTCTGAAGGGTACAATGAGGGCCCACCTTGCGTCAACCAGCAGTTATATGGAGAATAGTGAAGTAAAACACATGGTAGTTTCAGAATGGAACCCGATGGAACTTCCTGAGAAAATGGACGACTGCCACGTGGCATTTGTTAACTGATGATGAGATAAAGGTCCCACTTGAAAGGTCTAAAGCATGTTAAAAGGTGTTCATCTCATAGTCGATCCAACGGTTGTTGTTGTTTTGTGGCCTGAAGATGCCTGCAATTTAGTCTATGAAATAGTGAAAACCGTTAGTCATCAAGGTGATGCACGGTTAGTTAATAAGACTGACGGTCATTGTTGGGGATAAAGACCGAGCAAGTAGATCATGATCTAATGGCCGATGTTGCTTCATGAAAGAAAATTGCACAAGGTTTATGGCCCGTGAAGTAGTGAAAAGAAGGTAGGGCCCGTCACTAACACAGAAAGACCAGACAGAGTAAAAGCAGTGCAAGTTCCCATGATCCAACAGTTGTTGTTGTTTCGCGAAAGAAAGGTGCAGAGAGTTTAAGGCCCATGAAAGAGCAAAACAATGAAATTGAGGAAATACTTAGAGAATTTATGATCCATTGGAGCCCGTTTTTGAATTCGATTTGTGAATTCAATTCTAAGGTGATGGCCGAAGCATGCGAGATTAATTTCTAAAATTCAATGCCAACTTGCCGTGTTAGAGTCCGCATCAACTTGAATGTTGGCATTATTTCAATGAGTCTGTTGTAGAGCAATTGGTTCAGAGCGGTTTTCTTCAAGCGAATATCAGGTTTTTGTGTTTCTTCATGCTAATTATGGTTTGAAATCAGTGATTGGTGTGTGAATTGTTTCATTAGAGGTCTGTGCAAGTCTCAATTGATATAGTTCCATTATCAAGATGGCACCAAGAAGGGAGTTGACAGGAAGAGTGAATTACTAGGAAAGGAATATTTGTGATGATCTTTTGGAACAATTAACTATGTCACCCAATGTTGGGGCTAAAGCTAAAGAATTAGTACCAAAGAACCCTCGTCTTAGAATTGGGGATGGCTTATATGATAAAGGTAATTGGTTAAGGGATCCAGGAATAGGGATGTCAGGTTTAGGATTGTTCAAAGTAGGTTTTGGTTAGAGACATTCCCTTGCCCCTTTAAATAGCATATGGGAATTGGATGTGGGGAAGCTTGTGGTCCCTGGTGTATTCATGGATGTAGATTTGTTGACCCTGATTGCATAGAATTATGACCCTATAGCTAGATGTATCAGGAATATGAAGGGATCAGCCCTGATTGAAATAAATGCAGATGAATTTAAAAATGTATTAAAGCTCAGTGAAGCTTCAAATCTGTTGGAACCTACTGATTTTGAGTCATTAGCCTAGGTCTATAATGCTCAAAGGGATCATCTTAGGAGTGGCCAATTGAAAGAGTTCTTTGTTAAGATAGGAGGGTTGACAGTTGTAGGCCCCAGTACAAAGGAACCTTTCTCCTTGAATCTATTTACTCTAAGAGATAAGGGTATGTATTGAGCACTATGTTAGATTTTTGGAGAAGATGTTGAGAAAACATGCCAACCCATTATATGCCGATGATTGCAAAAATTCTAAACCCCTCTCTAGCAATAACATTTGATGATGCGCCATACCTTACTGATGCAATTCATGCAAGACTAGTAGGGATAAAAAATGGTAAGGTGGACAAACCATTTGGATAGTATTCCCTTCTGATGCACATGTTTTTGTTCAAGGGTGCTGACTATTTTGCAAAGGAAATGGATTTGGTTAAGGTAAAAGATAAGGAAGAGATGCTTGTTCAACATTGGAGCATTGTTTTATCTTGGGATAGGGAGGGTGCTATCTTTTTAAAGTTTGATAGATGCATTGCATCTAAGATTAGATTTATTTTGTGCATAGAGAACCCTAGGATTCCTAAGGCTCTCTTGGAATTCCTCAGACCTAAACAATTTGCTGACGGTGTTAAAATTGTTCATAATTGGGCAGATATATACTTTTACCCTATTTCTACCATTTTTAGAGTGTATGGTTTCAAAGGTACTCCCTATCTATTGCCCTATTAGGTCCCATTGAAGATAGGGACTGCAGAAGTCTTGAGGCAGATTGGAGGCGTACAAGAAGAAGAGCTGACAAATAGGGGTAAAGGGACCATTTTCCCAACCATTACTATTGCCCATCATTTTGTAATCACTAAAGGTGGCTGGAAATATTTTAAAGAATTCTTTAAGCTATATATGTTGTCAACTGCAGCTTCAAGATGTGCAGACCCTAAGGATTTTTTCAATGGCATGTTTAGAAAGAGGGTAGTGTGTAAAGGTAGGCCTCACCAATTTCAGTTCCCTGAAGATTTAATTAGAAATAAATTCAATTTGGATGAGAAAGAATTGAGAAAAGAGAAGTGGGTTTCATACAAGAGGGCTCTTGATTTCATTCATCAATTTGATAGCAGTTATGACCCTCTCTATAGTTTCAATCCCTTTGAGGACAAAATCAAATTTTTGGTTCTTTATTTTGAAGACCTCATGCAAACCTTGAAAGAAAAAAGGGAGGCTAAAATGAAAAATGATCTTGACAAGGTTGAATTGGTCCTAGCTAAGCCTACTTTTGCTAAGGCTATCCCACCTAGTGATTATGTGTTGCATAAGAGATCAAAGTATAGTGTGATGATGCCAGTGATAGGTGAGTCTTCCACTTCAAGAGGGAAAAGAGAAATTGAGGATGTCATTGACGTCCAAGACTCGCCTAAAAGGCAAAGGGTAGGAAAAGAAGTGCAAACCAATGAGCCTTTGTATTCTCCATCTCAGTCCCCTATCCATATAGTACATGAGAAGGCGGTGGCTGAGCAGTTGTTACAGTTAGGGAGTCTCGGGGAGATTACCTACACATATGAGTAGACCCAAGAGGGGATGCCAGAAGAGCCACCTAGTGCTGAAATGAACTTGACTAATGGTGAGCTAAAGGGCAAAGAATTAGACCTTACTATTAAGAAAGCTAGTGAGGAATTCCTGACTGACAGTAATTTTGTTACAATAGGAGCTTTCATGCAATTTGTGTGGAAGCAAATTATGGAGCAATTCAAAGCTAGATGTGAGCAAAGGAAGAGTGAGAAGCCTCACAGGGATAAAACTCAGGTGGAAGAAGAGGTAAAGAAAGAAATGATTGAAGAGTTTAAAACTATTACTCCTGAGAAGGGAAGAGAGATGGTGTCTAAGGCTGGTGTTTTAATCCTTCCTGAATGGGATATAGCTAATGCTCTGGTCCTTGAAGTAGTAAGGATGGAAACAAAGCCCATGGAAGGAGTGACCTTCAGCAAGGACAATGCTACTCTAGTCATGTGGTCACTGAAGAAAGATGAGAGTAAAAGGAGTAAAGCTGTATCAGATTCTTGTCTCCTAGGAGGCATGATTGTAAGAAGAGTCCAAGATATAGGGGTGGTGGAAGATGCAAGCATAGTCTTGGAAACTACAAAGTTCAGTGTGGAAGTAGTAGAAAAGGAGGCAAAAGAGAAGGCTAATCTCCAATTAAAATTGGAAACCATCTTAAAGGCTTACAATGAGGCCAAAGAAATATTAACCAACATAGATAGTATTATTGCTAGACTTCAGAGTTAGCTAGCAAGTCAGCACCATCCAAGTGAATCCGCTACTCTCCTGATAGCCTCCTCTCCAGGAAGACCTCCACCTACCAGTCCCATTATAGAATATCCCCCTTCTCCTATGCTTTCTGGTTTCCAGTCAGCTGAAATTGTCAAAAATGAGTTGGAAAAGTTGAAACAAGCTCAAGTCTTGTTTGCAAGCAAGTATGAAGAAAAGATAGAAGGCACAATTTTGAAGTTTGCTAATTCGGTCAAGCCCTCTATTGTACACATTTCTATGAAAAGGATCCTGAATATCCTGATTGAATTAAGAGAGGATGAAACCACCTTGGAATCAATCCTTAATAAGTGGATGCCTAGAGGTAAGAAGTTAGAGCTTATGTGCTCATCCCATGCAAATGTAGAGGAAAATGTCAAGCTTAGGTCCACTAGTGAGTCTATAAAAGAAATGAATATACTCTTAGAGGAAAGGGTAGGTGTAAAAAGAAAAGCCCAGAATATTCAGATCACAAATATGAATTGTTTCCAAGTGGTTTAGTTTGTCCAATTCAGTTAAAAAAAGAGAAGGTATGGCTAGAAGAGCTAGACCACAAATTGTCCCTAAGGGTTAATGAAATCATTAACACTGATGACACATCCTTGTTTGTCCAAAAAATTGAAGAAATTGAAAAGGTGAAATCACGTTATGGTTTCATAGAAACAGGAATTGGGCAATTAAGGGTTGCTTGGAAAAGGCTAGAAGGAATGAAACATAAGATTATCAGCTTTGCTTGGCCAAGTGATTACGTGCTCCAGGAGTGGAAGGATAAATATATTGGAGAACCAGAAGATACTCCAGAGTAGATAGAAAAGGTTGCAGAAGAACAACAAATGGAAGAGGTCGTTGATATTGAAAAAGACTTGTAACTGTTTCTTGGAGAGTATTGCGGTTTGTAACAAACCTTTCTAGGAATGTCCGAAGCTTGTATGCATCCATAATGTTATAAAATGGATACCAGGACTAGTGTAAAAGGGATCACAAGAATTTTGTAAAGAAACTTTGGCAAAATATACTTAGCCTTTTTTGGCTTTAAGGAGATTGCTCTGAGTTATGTAATATTTTTCAGGAATGAATATGAATATACAGATCAAAGTTTTAGGCCTAAAATTCCTTTGTCTTCTAGTGTGCATTCTTTAGTTTGCTGGTTTCATTTGGATAATCTAGGGTTATTCGATTGAACATCGAGTGTAAGGCAATCTTGTAGATGTTATTTATGGCTTTTCTCTGCAGGAGAGGGATTAAATGAGCATGAAATACTTCTGTCAGCAAGTCTATTATTTCTTGCTATGAATGTGATGAATTGTTTTAGTTGAATGGGAGAGGATCTATATATATGTTAGGCATGTATGGGATTCATAAAAGCCAAAATGATGAGATGTATATGAGTGTTTCATTTTGAGAGTTATTGTTTGATTTAGGTGACTCTATAGCCCAGATAAGGCACTGTTATTAGATTGTAGGATTTCTTTCTATGTTTTCTTGAAGATCAATACTAAAAATGAATGCAAGTTTTTCCTTTAGTGTTTCAGTTTCATTGAGATGATGAAGTTCACAGGTTTTTTAGCACTAGTTTACTATGGATCTCATTTTTAAAGTGTGAATATATTCACAGAAGGTATACCCACCTGAACTTTGTTTAAGTTCAAAGTGTAGAAGGTTCTTAAAACCTTGTTATATGTTACCCTAAGGTTCCTTTTTCCTTGATCTCTTCGTTTGCAGATAGAGTTATTCATTTTCTTACAGGGAATAAGAGGGAAATCAGAATTTGAGACTAACAAAAGTGGCGACTCTACTAGGGAGAGTCATAGTGTGTATCTATGTTGCAGATTGGTGCATGAATTAGTTCAAAAGTTGTTTGGATATCTGTGTTGTGGAAAATTGCCTGATTTCTGATTTGTGTTATCTGTCTCTTTGAAAATCTTCGTGACTTTTATTTTAAAATTTTGGCAAGTTTTTTGTCTAAAGCTTGTTTTCTTATTTCCCACAGTCTTTGTGGGTGGGGACTCTAATAATCATAACCAGTCCTTTTAAATAAGTGAAATTCTTTTAGAAAGCACACATAATGCAGAGAGGAAGGAACACTAGGTCTTTCATGAAGAAGCATCCTCATGAGACTTTGCAAGAACGACTACTTGAACAGTCACGGAGAGGCTAGAAAAGATTAGTTGTACATGAACCATCTAATGTTGCTTGGGTAAAGAAGAGCATCAATATGGGTACGTCATCTGAGAGACCCATCTATGCAAATTTAAATTCTTCTTCCCACAAATTTGAGCATGATATTTTAGGTTTCCATTCTAGTTTGTTTGGGAATATTGAAGATGTCAAAGTTTCAAATCAAGGGATTTCCCATGCTAGTTTTTTTGGGAAAGACAAAAGTAGTTCAAACATTAAGAGAGATTTTGTACCTAGGACAATTGATGGAAACATCAGTTTAATTGATATTGACCAAGTCAATATGTCAGACTTTGAATAAATCTTCCTTGAGGATGATAAGGTATCCCAAGAAATTGAAGTCTTGAATAGAAGAGTCCATCATTTAATTTCCTTAGGAACACAAAAGGAAGCAGATAAAGAGAGAGAGGTGAAAGCAAAATTTATGGAGAGAGACAGGCTTCTAAGACAAATTGCTGACCTTGAGCTATTTACCCAAGAAAAATCCAAGAGTGAGGATGAAGGTCTAGTGATTAGAGAAATCCTAGTTTCCAAGACCAAACCTGCATACAAGTTAGTAGTGCAACCAAATAGGGAAGTCCTTAGTGACCCACAACCTGTTAGAGATAATGTTGACAAAGGAAAGCAAAAATGTATGGAAGGTGGGTTTGGATCTAAGACTACAGCGGAGATCTCTCACATGTTATCTGCACATGAAAGAGAGATGGAAAGGATGGGGAAAGAGAAAGAAGATTTGCAAATGGAGCTAGGGAAAGCTGAATTAGAAGCAGCCAACCAAGAAGTTAAGAGAAAGATTAGCTATTTGAAGGCTCCTCCTATCATGTTTCCCTCAGTAGACCTAAATAAACCCGTTCCTCAATAAACTTCACTCCCTCCAGTTAAAATTCAAGCAACCTTGCCTATTAGCATTGCCACAGCCAATCAAGCCCCTTTTACTAACCAAGGTAACCAAATCTCTCTGACTCAAAGCCCCAATGTAAGAATGAAAATGGGAAACAACCTTATTGCTAACCAATTCTAGAGAAGACCTATTAATCTAGAACTTTATAGGCAACTCTTTTTTGATGGAATCCTAGGGTACCCTAACCATGTTCCTACCGAATTGAGGGATAGACTTCACAAATTTGCTGGGAATAATGCAATCAGTGCAGAAGAGAACTTAAAATCTTTTGGTGACTTGATCAACGATTATGAAATTGTAGATGAAGACGTCATCATGAAATTGTTTGTACAGTCTCTAGTAGATGATGCAAGGGACTGGTATAGAGGTCTCCTTGTGAATAGCATTGGGTCTTGGGAAGATTTTAAAATATGATTTCAGGAACAATATGGTGACAAGACTAATGTGAGCTTCATGCGCAATGAGTTCAACAATATCAGAAAGCCTAACAATGAAATTGTCATAGATTTTAATGCCAGATTTCAGAAAGAAATGCATAGGCTATATTAGGTAATGAGGTTAGATGAAAATATGTGCCTGAATACATATTACAATTCCTTTGATTCTAAAATGGCCTATATTCTGAGGGATAAAAATCTGCATAGTCTAAGAGAAGCATTTATAATTGCCATGAATGTGGAGAGTAATAGGAAAGCATCTAGGAAAATAGGGAGAAGAATTGATGGTAGCATGTGGCAAGAATCAAAACAGCAACCTAATAAAGTTGCTAAAGAAGAAGACATAATAGAGAAATTAGTGACTGCTATGAAGGATCTAACTGCCAAGGTAAGTAAAAATGATAAGCCTCATTATAATTGGAAAGATAGACCTCTTAGGTTGCATGACATGCCCTATAATACTACTTGGAAGGATGGAAAGCCTCAAAATGAGAAGCCAAAGAATACTCAAAACCAAGATACCCCGGATCCTTTAAAAGGAGGAAATGTTCATAACATGGAGAATACTCCTTGGTGCATGGCTTATATTGGACCACATTCTCCTCATCAGTGTGTTGTAGCTCAAGCCCTTGAAGAATCCATGAGACAAGAGGTTGAGCCTGACATAAATATATTTGAAACTATTATAGAAAGTGATGATGAGTCATTACAAAGTGAACTTAGTGAATGTGATGTGTTGAATAGTAAAAGGTCTTACCAAGGATAGTTGCCACTTGATTGGCATCCCACTTTGAATGTGGTAACAATTGAAGATGAAGAAGTTCATCTCAGAAGACCCAATGATGAAGAAGTAAGAAATCTCACTAAGGCTGTCATAGCCAAAGCCAAGCACAACTACAATTTGAGAAGTACTAAGAAGGATGGGGACCAAGGTGAACCTGGTTCAATGTTTATAAAAGAGATATTTGAGAAGAAAGCAGCAAGTAAAGATACCTTTCCCCAAGACAGTCAAAAGGGGACTAATAAATTAAAGGATATAGCTAAAACTATGGATGATAATGCTACTAGTGATATACAAGGAATTGCTGCAATAAAGAAGGCAAGTCAGCCTAAGACAGAGAAAGATAAAGCTACTACTAATTTGATTAATAATTCCACATTTGATATGACTCAGTCTCTCACCTAGATGAAGGGTATTGTCCCATTGATAGAATTATTGAAAATAAAGGAACATAGAGAAGCTGCTCTATCTTTGTTTTCTAAGATATCTGACAGTAACACAGTTTTACCTTCCAGATCAACTAAGGATGAAAATGATCAGGAGCTGCAAACCCTAGAGGTATATGTTGGAACATCTATTACACAAGAACCCTCATAGGTTGATCCTTTCTATGTTACTTAATTAGTAAATAATCGGTTAATAAAAAGTTGTATGATAGATTCTAGTGCAGCTGCAAATGTAATGCCTTATGGTGTCATGAAAGAATTAGGATTGTCAGTGAGTAAAGTGTATGGGAAATGTTATGCTATGGATAATAGAGAAGTTCCAGTGATAGGTACAATGAAAGATGTTGAAGTAAAGATAGCAGCCTTCCTTGAAGCAACATACAAGATGGATGTCATTGTCACTGACACTAAACCTCACTATGGCATGTTGTTGTCTAGACAGTGGGCTACAGCAGTGGGTGGAAATGTTCAGTTGGATCTATCATATGCTACTATCCCTATTAATGGAAGCCATGTTAAATTTTATAGAGAACCACGTTCCCTTAGGGTGATTGAGAAAGTAGAACCTAGTCTGTTGAATTGTATGATTGATGTGGATCTAGACAATTTTAGAATACAACCAATCTTGCCTCAATTGAAGAATACTGATTCTATTATGACTGAATTGGAATCCCAACAACATGATTTGTGGCACATGTATTTTGATGGCTCTTGTTCAAAAGAAGGACCTAGAGTAGGAGTTCTCTTTGTATCCCCATCAGGTATAACTTTCAAGTATTCCTTCTTTTTAGCCTTTCAGTGTACAAATAATACTGCAGAATATGAAGCCTCACTATTGGGGCTTGAAGTTGTAAAAGGGAATGGGATTCAATTGTTAAAAGAGTTAGGAGACTTAGAATTGGTTGTTTCTCAAGTTAGAGCTAAGTATGCATCTAAGAATGATAGAGTGAAAAGATACACGCATGCAATATGGGATGTGATTGAGCATTTTAGTGCATTCTCTATAAATTGGATAGAAAGATCTAAAAATATCATTGCAGATTTCTTAGCAAATGTTGCATTAAAGAATGATGATGCAACACTAACCGGTATATTCACAGTTGAGGTAAAAGCTAGGCCTACCATTCCTGAAAATGTATATAATTGGCAAGTGTTTGCTGATGATGAAGATATTCTCAGGTTTATACAATGCATTGATGACTATGATGGACAAAAAATTGATTGCAGTGTCTTGGTGGAAGTGGTTGAAAATAGAGAAACTATGTTTGGAAATGACTTAGTTTAGTTAGAAACTAATGAAATACCTAAAGGGTTGGTAGAACTAGAAGGTATGTTTAGTTATAGTGACAGTCATCTACACCAACAATCAACCACTAAGTTAGAGGAACTAGAGGAAGTAAACTTGGGGACATAATCATCCCCTAAGTTGGTGTATATTGGAAAAAATTTGCCTCCTCATGTCAAAATAAATCTTATTAATTTATTAAAGAAATATAAGCATGTCTTTGCTTGGTCTTATGAGGATCTGGAGGCTTATAGACATGATCTTTTTCAGCATGAAGTCCCTCTGCTTCTAGATGCTAAGCCTTTTAGACATAAATAAAGACCTATCAACCCCCTGTTAGAATCTAAAATGCAGCAAGAACTGACCAAGTTAAGGGAAGAGGGAATTATTAAGCCTATAATACATTCATCATGGGTCTCAAATTTGGTCCTGGTCAGAAAGAAGAATGGGGACATTAGACTCTATGTGGACTTTAGGAACCTAAATGTTGCCTCCTTGAAAGATAATTACTCTTCTCCTAATATGGAGGCGATGTTGCAAAGAGTAACTGGTTGTGACCTATTGTCTATGATGGATGGGTTCTCAGGGTATAACTAGGTGTTAGTAAAAGAATCTGAACAATTCAAAACTGCTTTCACCACCCCTTGGGGAACATACGTGTATGTTAGAATGCCTTTTGGTTTGAAGAATGTCAGAGCTACTTTTTAGAGGGCAATGGATGTAGCTTTCAAGGAATTCACCAATATTATCATGGTAGTATATCAAGATGATTTGACATGCTTCTCCAAAAGAGCAGATGACCATTATGCACACTTAGAACAGGTTTTCAATAAAGCTCTAGAATTTGGAGTATCCTTAAATCCTAAAAGGTGCCATTTTTTTGTTACTGAAGGGAAGATGCTAGGGCATATTGTCTCCAAAGAAGGGGTAAGAATAGACCCTGAAAGAATTGAGGCTATAAAAAATGTACCTGAGCTGAAGAATGTTAAAGGTATCCAATATTTTTTGGGCAAAGTAAATTTTGTTAGAAGATTTATTGCAAATTTTGCATTGATAGTAAAGCCGGCCCATTGTTAAACTGCTTAAAAAGGATACAAAGTTCTAGTGGGATCAAGAAGCTTCAAAGGCTTTTGATGAAATCAAAAGGTCTATTTAGGAGGCACCAGTGTTGAAGTCCCCTAACTATAGTAAGCCTTTCTCTTTGTTTTCTTTTGCTTCATATCACACAGTGGTTGTAGTTCTTTTATAAAAGGATAATGAAGGATATGAACATCCTATAGCTTTTTATAGCAAATCTTTATAGGCTGCAAAGTTAAAGTATGAAATTATGGAGAAGCAAGCATATGCTTTGGTCAAGGCTGTTAAAGCTTTTAGGCCATATCTTGTAAATTCACGAGTAATTGCTTATGTCCCACATGTGGCTGTCAAAGATATTCTATCCCAGACTGAGGTCACAGGTAAAAGATGCAGATGGATAACCAGAATCTAGGAATTTGATTTAGAAATTAAGATCACTAAACTTGTGAGAGGTTTAGGCCTTGCAAAGCTTATGGCTGAATCAAACCTTGTTGATGTTGAAGTGAATAATGTTGAAGTTGAGAACATCCTGGTCACTAGTATTGAGACACAGCCCTGGTACTCAGAAGTAGTACATTTTTTAAGAGATGCAACATTTTCAGAAGGAATGACCCCTAACCAGAGAAGAACTTTGAAGCTGAAGTCATAGAAATATGTCCTCATTTAGGGTGATCTATTTTGGTAGAATAGAGATGGGGCATTGTTAATGTGTTTGGATAAATCCAAGGCTAAGAGAGTGTTAACTGAAATGCATGATGGAGTGTGTGGAGGTCATTACTCTACCAAGACAACTATTGGTAAGATAGTTCGGGCTGGGTATTATTGGCCTACTCTGTTTAAAGATGCTCATGATCATGTCTAGAGATGTGACCCATGCTAGAAGTTTTCATCAAAATTGAAGTATGAGGGAGCTTTAACCCTCAACTGAGTCATAGTGGAAGCACCTTTTGTCCAATGGGGCATTGATTTTATTGGAGAAATTGTTGAGAAATCAGGAAGAGGCCATAGGTGGATTATAGTAGCTACTGATTATTTTACCAAATGGATTGAAGCTATACCCACTAGGAGAGCCACAAGTAAGGTTGTTATTGACTTATTGATGGATAATGTCATAACCAGATTCGGAGTCCCTGTCAAACTAGTGATGGACAATGGCATGAGTTTCAGGTCAGAAGAGTTTGTCAGAAGAGTTTGTTGAATTTTGCACCAGCCATGGAATAGTTATGTCCTACTCTTCACCTTACCATCCTCAGGGTAATGGGCAAGCTAAATCAAGTAATAAAAGCCTCTTGAACATTATTAAGAAAATCTTGGAGGAAAATAAAAGGTCTTGGGACAAAAAGTTGAAATTATCCCTTTGGGTAGATAGGGTTATTGTTAAGAGAGCAATTGGTGTCTCACCTTTTGAGTTGGTCTATGGTATACAATCTAGGGTGCCAGTCAATAATCCTCTTCTAGTGTATAAGTTCCTACAATCTGAAGACATGGAGTTATCTGAACCTATGGAAGATTGGATGATTCAGATGGTGGAGATAGAAGAAATTAGAACTTTGGCTCACAAGACAAATTTGAAGATCTAATTGCAGTCAAACTATCTATTTGACAAAAGGACCTCGTTGAGAAAATTTCCAATTGGTGATATGGTTCTTTAGTGGGATGCAAAAGGACAAGATAATGGTGAAAGACAAGTGGCAGGTCCAATGGTGCTTAGCTGGCAGTCTAGTGGTAGGTCCAGATGGTGGACACAAAGGCATGACATCGCAGGATAGATGGTTTGTTCCATGGAGTGTAAGAGTGACCTATCAAGTACGCGTGACTCTGAAGGATACAATGAGGGCCTACCTTGTGTAAACCAGTAGTTATGTGGATAATAGTGAAGTAAAACATGTGGTGGTTTCATAATGGAACCTGATGGAACTTCCTGAGCAAATGGTTGACTGCCATGTGACGTTTGTTAACTAGTGACAAGATAAAGGGCCCACTTGAAAGGTCTAAAGCATGTCAAAAGTTGTTCATCTCATAGTCGATCCAATGGTTGTTGTTTCGTGTCCTGAAGATGCCTGCAATTTAGTCTCTGCGAAATGGCGAAAACTATTAGCTGTCAAGGTGATGCGCGGTTAGTTAAACAGACTGACAGTCATTGTTGGGGATAAAGAATGGGCAGGTAGACCATGATCTAATGGCTAGCATGGCTTCGCAAAAGTAAATTGCACAAGGTTTAAGGCCATGAAGTAGCGAAAAGAAGGTAGGGCCCGTCACTAACACAGAAAGACTAGACAGAGTAAAAGTAGTGCAAGTTCCCGTGATCCAACAGTTGTCATTGTTTCATGAAAGAAAGGTGCGAAGAGTTTAAGGCCCACAAAATAGAGAAACAATGAAACAGAGGAAATACTCATAGAATTTATGATCCGTTGCAGCCCATTTTTGAATTTGATTTGTGAATTCAATTATGAGGTGATGGTCGAAGCATGCGGGATTAATTTCTAAAATTCAATGCCAACTTGCCATATTACAGTCTGCATCAACTTGAATGTTGGCATCATTTCAACGAGTTTGTTGAAGAGCAATTCGTATAGAGTGGTTTTCTTCAAGCGAATATCAAGTTTTTGTATTTTTTCTTGCTAATTCTGGTTCAAAATCAGTGATTGCTATGTGAATTGTTTCATTAGAGGTCTGTGTAAGTCTCAATTGATATAGTTGCATTATCAAGATGGCACCAAGAAGGGAGTTCACAAGAAGAGTGAATTACTAGGAAAGGAACATTTGTGATGATTTTTTGGAACAGTTAACTATGTCGACCAATGTCAGGGCTAAAGCTAAAGAATTAGTACCAAAGAACCCTCGTCTTAGAATTGGGGATGGCTTATATGATAAAGGTAATTGGTTAAGGGATCCAGAAATAGGGATGTCAGGTTTAGGATTGTTCAAAGTAGGTTTTGGTCAGAGACATTCCCTTGCCCCTTTAAATAGCATATGGGAATTGGATGTGGGGAAGTTTGTGGTCCCTGGTGTATTCATGGATGTAGATTTGTTGACCCTGATTGCACATAATTATGACCCTATAGCTAGATGTATAAGGAATGTGAAGGGATCAGCTCTGATTGAAATAAATGATGACAAATTCATAAATGTATTTAAGCTCAATGAAGCTTCAATTCTATTGGAACCTATTGATTTTGAGTCATTAGCCCAGGTCTATAATGCTCAAAGGGATCATATTAGGAGTGGCCCATTGAAAGAGTTCTTTGTTAAGATAAGAGAGCTGACAGTTGTAGGCCCCAGTACGATGGAAACTTTCTCCTTGAATCTATTTACTCTAAGAGCTAAGGGTATGTATCGGGCACTATGTCAGATTTTTGGAGAAGATGCTAAGAAAAACATGCCAACCCATTATATGCTAATGATTGCAAAAATTCTAAACCCCTCTCTAGCAATAACATTTGATCATGCACCATACCTTACTGATGCAATTCATGCAGGACTAGTAGGGATAAAAAATGGTAAGGTGGACAAACCATTCAGTTGGTATTTCCTTCTAATGCACATGTTTTTGTTCAAGGGTGCTGACTATTTTGCAAAGGAAATGGATTTGGTTAAGGTAAAAGATAAGGAAGATATCCTTGTTCAACTTTGGAGCACTGTTTTATCCTGGGATAGGGAGGATGCTAGCTTTTTAAAGTTTGATAGATGCTTTGCATCTAAGATTAGATTTCTTTTAAGCACAGAGAACCCTACGATTCCTAAGGCTGTCTTGGAATTCCTCAGACCTAAAGAGTTTGTTAAGGGTGTTAAAATTGTTCACAATTAGGGAGATATATACTTGTACCCTATTTCTACCATTTTCAGAGTGTATGGTTTCAGTGGTACTCCCTATCTATTGCCCTTTTAGGTCCCATTGAAGATAGGGATTGTAGAAGTCTTGAGTCAGATTGGAGGTGTACAAGAAGCAGAGCTGACAAATAGGGGTCAAGGGACCATTTTCCCAACCATTACTGTTGCCCATCATTTTGTAATCACTAAAGGTGGCTAGAAATATTTTGAAGAATTCTTTAAGCCATATAGGTTATCAACTATAGTTTCAAGATGTGCAGACCCTGAGGATTTTTTCAACGGCATGTTTAGAAAGAGGGTAATGTGTAAAGGTAGGCCTCACCAATTTTAGTTCCCTGAAGATTTAATTAGAAATGAATTCAGTTTGGATGAGCAAGAATTGAGAAAAGAGAAGTGGGTTGCATACAAGAGGGCTCTTGATTTCATTCATCAATTTGATAGCAGTTATGACCCTCTCTCTAGTTTCAATCCCTTTGAGGAGAAAGTCAAATTCTTGGTTCTTTATTTTGAAGACCTCATGTAAACCTTGAAAGAAAAAAGGGAGGTTGTAATGCAAAATGATCCTGACAAGGTTAAATTGGTCCTAGCTAAGCCTGCTTTTGCTAAGGCTATCCTACCTGGTGATTATGTGCTGCATAAGAGATCAAAGTACAGTGTGATGATGCCAGTGATAGGTGAGCCTTCCACTTCAAGAGGGAAAAGAGAAATTGAGGATGTCATTGATGTCCAAGACTCCCCTAAAAGGCAAAGGGTAGGAAAGAAAGAGAAAACCAATGAGCCTTTGTATTCTCCATCTCAATCTGCTATCCATATAGGAGATGAGTAGGTGGTGGCTGAGTAGTTGTTTCAGTTAGGGAGTCTCGGGGAGATTGCCTACACATATGAGCAGACCCAAGAGGGGATGCCAGAAGAGCAACCTAGTGCTGAAATGAACTTGTCTAATGGTGAGTTAAAGGGAAAAGAATTAGACCTTACTATTCAACAAGCCAATGAGGAATTCCTGGCTGACAGTAATTTTGTTACAATAGGGGCTTTCATGCAATTTGTGTGGAAGCAAATTATGGAACAATTCAAAGCTAGATGTGAGAAAAGGAAGAGTGAGCAGCCTCAAAGGGATATAACTCACGTGGAAGAAGAGGTAAAGAAAGAAATGATTGAGGAGTTTAAAACTATTACTCTTAAGGAGGGAAGAGAGATGGTGTCTAAGGCTGGTGTTTTAATCCTCCTTGAAGTAGTAAGGATGGAAGCAAAGCCCATGGAAGGAGTGACCTTCAGCAAGGACAATGCTGCTCTAGTCATGTGGTCATTGAAGAAATATGAGAGTAAAAGGAGTAAAGCTATATTAGATTCTAGTCTCCTAGGAGGCATGATTGTAAGAAGAGTCCAAGATACAGGGGTGGTGGAAGCTACAAGCACAGTCTTGGAAACTGCAAAGTTCAATGTGGAAGTAGTAGAAAAGGAGGCAAAAGAGAAGGCTAATCTACAATTAACATTGGAAACCATCTTAAAGGCTTACATTGAGGCCAAAGAAGGATTAGCCAACATAGACAGTATTATTGCTAGACTTCAGAGTTAGTTTCCAAGTCAGCACCATCTAAGTGAATCCTCTACTCTCCTGATAGCCTCCTCTCTAGCAAGACCTCCACCTTCCAGTCCCATTATAGAATATCCCCCTTATCCTATGCTTTCTAGTTTCCAGTCAGTTGAAACTGTCCAACATGAGTTGGAAAAGTTGAAACAAGCTCAAGTCTTGTTTGCAAGCAAGTATGAAGAAAAGATAAAAGCCACACTTTTGAAGTTTGTTGATTCGGTCAAGGCCTCTTTTTTACACATTTCTATGAAAAGGATCCTGAATATCCTGATTGACTTAAGAGAGGATGAAACTACCTTGGAACCAATCCTTAATAAGTGGATGCCTAGAGGTAAGGAGTTAGAGCTTATGTGCTCATCCCATGCAGATGCAGAGGAAAATGACAATGTTAGGTCCACTAGTGAGTTTATAAAAGAAATGAATATACTCTCAAAGGAAAGGGTAGGTGTAAAAAGAAAAGCCCAACTATATAGAAAAAAATATTCAGATCACAAATATGAATTGTTTCCAAGTGGTTTTGTCAGTCCAATTTAGTTAAAAGAAGAGAAGGCATGGCTAGAAGAGTTGGACCACAAATTCTCCCAAAGGGTTAATGAATTCATTAACACCGATGACACATCCTTATTTGTCCAAACAATTGAAGAAATTGAAAAGGTGAAATCACATTATGGTTTCATAGAAATAGAAATTGGGCAGTTAAGGGTCACTTGGAAAAGGCTAGAAGGAATGAAACATAAGATTATCATCTTTTCTTGGCCAAGTGATGACATGTTCCAGGAGTGGAAGGATAAATATATCAGACAATAAGAAGATACTCTAGAGCAGATAGAAAAGGTTGCAATAGAACAACAAACGGAAGAGGCCATTGATATTGAAAAAGACTTGTAATTATTTCTTGGAGAGTATTGGGGTTTTTAACAAACCTTTCTAGGAATGTCTGAAGCTTGTATGCAACCATAATGTTATAAATGGATACCAAGACTAGTGTAAAAGGGATCATAAGAATTTTGTAAAGAAACTCTGGCAAAATATACTTAGCCTTTTTTGGCTTTAAGGATATTTCTCTAAGTTATGTAATATTTTTCAGGAATGAATATGAATATATAGATCAAAGTTTTAGGCCTAAAATTCCTTTGTCTTCTGGTGTGCATTCTTTAGTTTGCTGGTTTCATTTGGATAATCTAGGGTTATTTGATTGAACATGGATTGTAAGGCAATCTTGTAGATGTTATTTCTAGCTTTTCTCTTCAGGAGAGGGATTAAATGAGCATGAAACACTTCTATCGGCAAGTCTATTGTTTGTTGCTATGAATTTGATGAATTGTTTTAGTTGAATGGGAGAGGATCTATATATATGTTAGGTATGTATAGGATTCATAAAAGCCAAAATGATGAGATGTATATGAGTGTTCCATTTTGAGAGTTATTGTTTGATTTAGGTGACTCTGTAGCCCAGATAAGGCACTGGTATCAGATTGTAGGATTTCTTTCTATCTTTTCTTGCAGATCAATACTGAAAATGAATGCAAGTTTTTCCTTTAGTGTTTCAGTTTCATTGAGGTGATGAAGTTCATTGGTTTTTTAGCACTAGTTTATTGTGGATCTCAATTTAAAGTGTGAAGATATTCATAGAAGGTATACCCACTTGAACTTTGGATAAGTTCAAAGCTTAGAAGGTTCTCAAAACCTTGTTATATGTTACTCTAAGGTTCCTTTTTCCTTGATCTCTTCATTTGCAAATAGAGTTATTCATTTTCTTATAGGGGATAGGAGGGAAATCAGAATTTGAGACTAACATTTAGCATTTTCTAGGGTTCCTGATGGTGTAATGTATGTTGAAGATGTGAGGGTATACATTCATTGCACCCTTGAGGATTTGGGCATAGAGGACATCAAAAGCATGTATTAATCTATGATATTGGGAGACTCCAAAACCATCAAATTGGAATACAAAACAATTGAGGATCTAGAGTTAACCAATAGTATGTACATACCAGAATTCAAAGATGAGGCTATCAGATATGTTATGAGCAAGGTTGAAAATGAATTTATTTGGCTAGATATGCCTTACACGATAAAGAAGGAGGCTATTCAAGATGTCACCGACTTATCCAAAGTTGGACAAGAACCTGGCAAGAAAATTTCCAACACAGAGGTCGAGAAACTCATCGATGCTACACCTAATAATAGATCAATGAGGATAAGCACAATCACCAACATAGATATAAAGTTTGCAAGAATAATCATAGGTTATAAGGTAACTCAATCCAACCGATTGAATTCTATTGCTAGTTCATGCATTCATGCTACATATTAGATGCTAAGGAACAAAGTGAAGTATGATTTATGTGAATGGATGAGGAGTGATTTCATGTTGAACCTTGGTAAGATTAAAGGAATCAAGAAAGGCACTTTCAGATATGGAAATTTGATTGTTTGTTTAATGCTTTACTTCTCAAATGAGCTACCCGGTCTAGGAAAGAAGCATTGGGATCATGACATACTGATAGGTATGTAGATCAAGGAAGCAATCATCGGTCTTGGTATTGACAGAGATGAGAAACTTTGGGGTTATTTCAAGACATTGCAAGAAAACATGAGGCAAAGGGAGAGAATATCAAAGAACATTGTGGAGAAGTATTCCACTGATATCTATTTTATGGTAAAAACTAATGAAACTCTTATGGAAGCAGTTGAACCTAGGAAAATCTAGATTACTGAGCTTGGATATGAGGTGGATGATAGCATTTTTTAACTCTATGCAAAGATGTTGTTAGATGCCCCATTAGATGATAAAACAAAGAATTTTGGTATAGTAGGAGAGAAGGCTCTTGAAGTGAAAACTAGTTCTAACATGAAGAGAAGAGAGAATAAAATAGAAAAGATGTCTACATATGTACAAGATGTAATCTATAAGATAGACACTCAACTAGGCTCAAAATCCAAGCAGGGAGCTAAATCGACAGAGGTTGGTACTGCAGAAGTGAAGAAGCCACAAGTTCACATTTCCCCTGTCACTTTTGATTTTGATTCTGAGGATAATGAACCTCTGGCTTTTAGAAGGGTACAAAGGAAGAATGTGGTAAAACCACTAGTAGAGCAGAAGAAGTTAGAGCCTAGGAGGAGGTTTTTTAGAAAGGCAACTAAGCCTACTGCACCTCCACCACCAGCAAGGAAGTCGATGCAAAAGAGGAAACCAGTCACACCGACAACCGCAAGCAAAAATAAGAAGGGTGATGATACTAAAACCGGTAAGACCACAATGACCTGTTCTAAGCTTATTGATTAAATTACAAAAGATGGAATATTGAAAAATGTATCAAAGTATTATGAATATTTAGAAGAGAATGAGCAAAATGAATTAGAAGAGGCTATTTTGTTGTATATAGACATTTATAAGAAAGCCTTAGTTGAAATTTTGAAGGAGATACCTTTATCATTGTATAATAAACTTGAGGCTAGAAGACTTGACGTTGTCAAGAGGGATAAGGAGATTAAGGAAGTAGCACTTTTGGAATTGTGTGGTGTTGTAAATAAAAAAGAAATGAAAGGATGTATAGATATTGCAAATAGGACATTTTTTCAGTAGTAAATCCTGACATATAAGCCTTATGATGGGGAGAGTAAATGAGGTGATAAATGAGACTAGTAAGGGATTGACCAAATTCTTCAGAAAAACCTAGATTTTCTCACATCTCAAGAAGAATTTGCAAGGCCAACATCTTCCACTATTCCTAACAAATCAAAAGGGAAAGGTATTTTGGGTAGTTCAACTCTAATTTTGACACAACTAGTAGTAACTATAGATACTCAAACACAACTGATAGCTAAGGAGAGTCTATAGTTTGTACCGGCACAAACCATTTTTTAGCAAGGCAATGTATAGGACACTAGAAATATTGTGGATAATAATCCACCGGTAGTAACCAACACTGCACCAAGTGGCAAAGCCACCAGTGCAAAAGAGGTTGAGATGGACAAGGTAAAATCAACTGAGTCCATATCAGTAGGTAAAACTAATTCCCTGGCAAAGGTATTGGCAATTGACACTTCTCAGGTTGAGAAGAAATCACTCTTTGAGTTGAGTCCAATTGAATTAATGATGATGGCTACTCAGAAATTACTGAAGGAAGGTACTACAAATAAAGGAACAATTGATCAATTGGTCATAGTATTGCACAAATTAATACCTAACTGTCAGATTGAAGATGGAGTAAGCCCTTCCGGCAAGCTCGAGACTCTAACAGAGCATATCTCCAATAATTTTTAATCTCTCAGGTAGATTGCAGATCGATAGGCTTTGGATAAATTCACAATAGCAAAAAGAACAACTTTTGATCAGAATATAGAAACAGAGAAGAAGAAAATTGAGGATAAACTTATTCCTATTGAGGTTTGTTTAAAACAATGTACAAATATCTATAGAAACAGAGAAGAAGAAAATTGAGGATAAACTTATTCCTATTGAGGTTTGTTTAAAATTGAGAATATAGAAACAGAGAAGAAGAAAATTGAGGATAAACTTATTCCTATTGAGGTTTGTTTAAAACAATGTACAAATATCTATAGAGTGTGTTGTAACATAGAAAGTCTTACAGCTAATGTAGATAGCAAATTGAAGGGGTTATATGATAAGATAGATAAAATTGCTAATTCTTTTGATAGATTGACTGCACTAACCACATCTATTGATGGACAAATTCTATCTTTAGAGAACCAATTTTTTTCTTTTGAGAAGGAGAGAGATAAAATCATGCGAAGAGCAAGAAATATAAGAGGATTGGTAAGTCCTAGAGTAGATTCATTGGGTGTTCATAAGAGAGTGCATGGACATGATAGATGAACCCACACTGGTAGATATCCAAGAGAAGGAAACACTTTCCCATGTACTAAGTGGACAGCATCTATTTATGATACTTTCAAATCCTGCTAGGATACATATCTTTAGTTATTGCAAAAGGCAAACCTAGAAATCTTGAAGATGACTAAGCTCTAGTGAAACTAATAGTATTCTTTTGTTTGAAATTCTTTCAATTATTTCACCGGTCTTTGGCATTAATGTCAAAGGGGGAGTATGCATATATGTAAAAATTATCAAAAAAACACATGGGAAGGAGATCAGATGGAATGTATTGCTTAGGGGGAGCATACCGACAGGGAATCCATTTTTCACATGAGTGTTGCCATCAATGCCAAAGGGGGAGATTGTTGGAAATTGACACAAATTCAATTCATTTTGTTGTCATTGATGGCAACAACATCAGATGGAATTCATATACTAGAAAATACCAACTTTGGATCATTTAGGGCTACACCAACACTAGTACCGACACCGGCACCGACATAAATACTTGATTGGAACCCAACATCAAGGAGGATTTACTTAATAAATCATTTTGTAAATATTGTCAAGGCTGACATTGAATATATTTTGTAAATGTATTGTAAGCCGACATAAGGCATATTATTTGTAATCGGTATATAGGCTAGTCTACTAGGTTATTTTTGTGAGATAATGAAAGAGATGAAATTTGTGGATAGAGGAGAATATAGTAGAACTGTATAATGCAAAATATATGTATGAAGATCATTTTGTATGTGAATTTTGTATCATGCAATGATTTATAGATATCTTGGAAAGCATTCTTGGAGGAGAAGAGATACCAGTAGTAGTTCAGGGTTTATGAACTGGTACAGAGCAGAGATAGAACCAGAACTCTATTTGGCATAGCAGATGCATTCTTGAGTTCATTTTTCAGTAATTTACTTTAGCAGAAAGCTTGTATTCAGTGAGGCTATTTAGTGATGAGTAGTATGCTCTAGGCAGTGTGCCTTGCTACATGTGTAGGCCCCTATTATATTTAGTATCTTTTCATATGGCCAGTGAACTGATATTGTGGGTCACAAATCCCACCATGGTTTTTTCTCGTTGAGGTTTTCCATATATAAATTCTATGTTTTATGGTGCTCATTTATGTGGATGGTTTATTTTCTTCTTGTTATATGTTTATTTGTTTACCGGTTTATATATGCATGGTATAAAGAGTTAAAAACTATTCATACCAGCATAACACTGATTCAACTCCCCCCCCCTTAGTTTTCTTGGATCCCAACAAAAAGAGGAATTAACACTCTAATATAGAGCTACCTAGTTAGGGTATTTACAAGTTAAGGCATGTTAGGACCTACTCGGTTAAGGGATTTTACTACTGCAAACTATTAGGGAAATAATAGTTCAGATAATCTTCATATAACACCTATGTGTCTAATAAGATCCACTTTAGATCCTCAAAATATCAATAACACATCAATACAGAGCTTCACAAAACACCACACAATCAACTTTGCTTTCTTCCCCTTCTATCTCACACACATACTTATTTATACACATACCAACTTGATACCTCATCACACTTTTTATAAACATCTACATTTAGTCAGCTACAACCTTGGGACAATTTCCTAGGTTCAATGAATCTAGACAAACTTACATCGCACACTTTACTTATATCAGCCACCGACATAACAAATTAAAAGCTATGTCATTTTACTTATTTAAGTGTCTATAACACTACCGGTTAAATGTTCATCAAAATGTCTCCTCTGTACATCAAATCTCGCTTGTCCAATCAGATCTTCCAATGCGATTGTAAACATAGCTTCAAATACTTGTCTCCATAACAGCTATAAAACTGTATCATTCAACTTCATGAATCACCTATACCGGTTGTCAGAATGCAACTCTATCTCAATTTACCAGTTGAGATCCTAATTACCAGTTCATTGGTAAACTGTCATTTGTACCAGTTATACCTTATCGATTGGCTTCCAAGACTTAGATGACTACAAAAACATTGTTGCCATCAATGACAACACAAGACTTAGTCATCAATTATGAATTTCAATCTCTTCATCACATTCACCAATTAATCGTTTACCGGTTGTAAATCACCAACAGTCTTTACCGGTTCAGGCAAATGCCAACACCCAGAAGATGGACTTATTTTTCCTCACCCTTCAACTTTGTCGATTATTTTTCATGGAATTTGACTTGATTTCAAAAGGCATTGATAAATCTAAGACATATGTAATCTTGTGTCATTTGAGATCCAAAAGATCATGTGGTGGTAGTAGACTATGGGAGGATATCAAATGGAACCAACAACCTGGCATAAGCAAGGGCTCTGCTATTTGGTGTTAAATTAACATTTAAAAATAAGGTTAAGAATCTTATAATTGAAGGGGATTCTTAGATCATTATCACAACTTTGATCAAGTCTCAAACCCCCAACTAGCAATTAGATTATATTATTCAAGAAGAAAGAGAGTTTCTCTCTTGTCTAGATTCATATCGGATTATGCATTTCTATAGAGAAGCCAATAGGATGGCAGGCATTTTGGCAAATATGGGATATGAACAAGAAGAGAAAAAGATTACTCTTTCATCAAGGGAGCCCCATGAAGACAAAATTCGAATGGAGCACTTGGAGAGCGATTTCAACAAAGTTTTAGTATCGTTCTACTAGTATATTTTATTGTTGTTGTACGTTAGGAAATAGGAAATCATCACAAACAATATAAACATACTAGCTCAATCATAAATGCATTCATTGCAATGAATCTATCCTAAGACACATTCAATAGAGACATGAAAACAAAGCATACAAAACTAAATATTATGCAAACCGGATGACGATTTGAATGCTCCTTCCATGCGGCTCCATTGTTCTTCTTTCCTCTTCAAAGGGTTGTGGATCTCACCTACAAGTGCACATACATGATTGAAAGCAAGATTGACATTGATTATTGATCAAGAGTACTAGAAGCATAAATTCGATAGCCTAATTACCAATTATTAGTTTTGATTGATGAAGATCATCCAATTTATAGAAGAATTGGAGAGATGACAAGATTAGCATGATAGTGATTCGAATGGAAATTCAAATCAAGAATAGCAAAATTATGACATGTATATGACAAATTGCTATGCAAAGTTTTATGACAATTTATGACAAATTCTATGTCAAGAATTTATGACAATTTATGACAAATTTCTATGCAAGGATTGATTGATTGTCAATTATGACAAATTATGACAAATTTCTATGTCATTTCCATGAATTTAGGAGAGAAATAGGAGGAAATTGAAATTAGGAAATTAGAAGATTAAGAAATTAGAAAATGAGGAATTTAGGAATTAAGAAATTGATGGAAATTAGAAATTAGGTAAATTAATTAATAATTTGTCATTTATTAATTAATTCACAAAGAGGAATAATTAGCCAATTAAATGAACATTTAATTGCAATGAGAAGACTTAGGATAAATAAACAATTTATTAATCCTAAAGGAAGAAATGACACACACAAGGTTAAATGATTAAATCACAAAACCCTAGAAGATGAATTAGGTCTTGATGAAAGATAATTGACTCAATTCGATTTGATTTTGGATTGATAAATGACCAATGTGATAAATGATTTGATTAAGAAAATGCGCCAATTAACGAGGAACAATGACAAATTGATCCAAATTGACATATTTGAGACAGACAACAATCGATGACAAATCGATCGCAAAATGACAAGATCGAACAAGATGACAAGAGTTGATGATAAATAGATTGCAAAATGACAGGATTGAAAATGACCACGATCAATGACAAATTGATCGCAAAATGACAAGATCAAACATGACAACGACCAATGACAAATCGATCGTTAAACGACAAGATTGAAGGATTGATGATAAATCGATCGCCAGATGACAAGATTGATAAATTGACAACGATCGATGACAAATTGATTGCAAGATTGACAGGAGGACAAAACCCTAATTAGGATTGACGATGTCCAAAATGATGACAAATAAGCATACACATTGATGCAATAGGATAAGATCGATTAAAATCATGACTGGATAGTGTTGTCGACAAGACCAAATTCGAGAGCGAGATAAATGAAGAATGTAGAAGAATGACTTGATGTTCGCAAATGATAAAAACCAAGTACGAATCATTGGAGAAATGTTAATGCGACGCAAAAAAACCTAAAATGAGGCAATGCGCAAATGTTAAAGTATGACTCCGCAAGCGTTGACCATTTTTAGGTGTCTACAGTTGTTAATCGTAGGAAAGACCTTTTGTGCAATAAATCAATTAGACAAGATGTAAATGTCTTATCTAAAAATAAGTTTCTTATTGATTAACCATTGTATGGATAAAGATATGGCATGTTCGGCTTATGACATAGGACACAAATGAAAACATACTCCCATGACTTGGAATGCCACTTCATGTGGATGTGAAGTATTAAGTGCAATGATGTAATTGGAAATAATGGATTGTATATGGGGTGTACAACCGACTCAAATTAGTCAGATCGCACATTCAAAATAACATCTCACAATGTTCAAAAATGGGAATTAAAGAGCATGTTTTTCACAAAGGTGTCACTTCATGACATCGAGCCAGAGATAGGAAGACACGTGGAGAATCAAGAACCAGGGCAATATTCTATTCAAAAGTGGTGAAGGATTTGAAAAATAATCCATATCCTTTACAATGGGGATTCTTATGTATGACATTATGGAAATAATTTTAGCATTCAATTTGATGCAGGCAAAGGCTATGAACATGGAAGCCGAGGATAGAGTAAGGACTTCATACAAAGCTACTCCACACGAGTTACTGGAATTCCAATTTCCTTCCTCATCAGTTGTGTAGTTTTATATATCTATATTCCAAAAAAAATTTACAATATGAAAAGGTTAAATTCATCTTTGTGCACTGTTCTGGCTCTGGGGTCTTCATTACAAACAATGTTCTACAATTTTGAGTGGTATACCTTCATAAGTAGTTATTATGACATAAAGAATCCACCTTTATGGGAGAACATAAAACTTGGGTCTTTATGCAAATTTCCATCCACTGAGCATGTTTGACACATTTGCAATACCATGTGGAAGTGTCAAGTGGGCTATGAGGACAATCATAGGTGAAGAATAGATTATGGCACATCTAGTGGCTACTCCAATAATGTTGGCTTCAAGGATGGCTTCGGTGGTTATGGATATCTCACATTCAAAAGACTATACCAGGATGATAATTAGGGCCTTTGTTCACTCCTTTTTTTTCACTTGGGAAGAGCTCAATTTATAGTTAAACAAATATGATACTTTTGCTGGAGATATTTGGTGGGGTGGTTTCGTGAATAAGGATTTCTTTCTTTTTAGTTCAATGCCACATTCAATTTTTCTCTCCTTCATATATGGATTTGGATATGCTTATCGACAACCCTTTCTTCAATGGGTTTGATAGTACGACCTCCAAATTGGTGAGCCCCTGTCTACAATAGCAATGGCAAAGTTTTATACAGTCTGGGTTCTTAAGGAGCACGCTTTGTTAGATCAGCATGGAACATATTCTACATTCCCTATTCCAATGGATGATGCCTCATCTCAGGAGTATAACATTTATACATGAGCAGAGCTCGAGATGGTGTTGGATTAGGTTTGATATTATTTTTCTCCCTACTGCAATTTTGTTGCCCCATGTTCATACTTTGTATATTTTGTTGGAAATCTCCTATTTTCCATAGTTGGGTAATATTATTCGAGGTGTTTTTAGTTTGGATCTTTTAATCTCTATGTAATCAAGCTATTTAATTGATGAGATAAAAGGCTCTATAATGAATGGTTCATAAGGCACATCGCTTGTTGTAGGTTTTGCAAAAAACACAATTTTTTGCCCCAATAATCCCTACCCACTCAATGTAAAAAATCACACTACCATTTCAACCCTATTTAGTAAATTGGAAGGATTTTATAGTGGATTTAAAGATTAATGGGAGTTGACCAAAATATATAATGCAACACTTATAGTGGATTTTCTGGCACTTACACTTGTTCATCCTCTTTCTCCCTCCATTTTTTAATTTTCGGTTGGCTAGAGGCTTTGTGGGCGGCTTGCAATATTTTTTAATTTCTAGCTGGCTGGATGCTTTGTGGGTAGCTTGGTATTTCAATTGATCCTTGTAGTCATTTATGCAAATGGGGTTCTTGTTGGGATTGCTTACAAAACTAGATTATGTCTTCTAGTATCATAACCCCAACTCTCTGCTCCTGTGCGTGTGGGATTCAAATAACAAGCCAAATAGACTATAAGTTCATTTTTACTTTCAAAAGATAATTTTAAATTTTAAATTTTAAATACAATTTGGGTCCAATTATTTTCCTTCATTTTAATTATTATATAAACTTTAAGCACAAAATGTCTACAAAATACTTTATTTGAACACATCCTAGAAGATAAGGCCTACAAATAATAATCTAATAATAATGCTACATTAGAAATTGCTCTGACATTCTAGAATAATATGCACATTTCACTAAATTAATATGTTGTAATATTATTTGTCCATTTTAGTTGGCTTTTGATTAAAGAGTTTGGTTTAACATCTAGTATCATGCAACATTTCCTCTATGTAATCTCTTTAGTTTGCATGAATAAACTTCTTCATAACTTATATATATATATATATATATATATATATATATATATATATATATATATATATATATATATATATATATATATATATATATATATATATGCCAAGTCAACAAGAGTAGATAGTGCAAAGTATCTAGTCAATAAGAGTAGATGGTGCAAAGTATCTAGGTGGTAGATAAGGATATGATGATATGATTGAGTCTTTTCTTACGCCATGAAGGCTTTTAATAACTCATGATTTTGGGTCTATTTTAAAATGGATAGTTTAAACAAGATGTGCTCTTCATATATGAATTATGATCTTCAATGCATGCTTCACAAGTGGGACATTTTAGTGCTATAAGAAATTTATAACAAATGGGTGGCCCTAGGAATTATCATTTATTATGATTAGGGTTAGGGTTAGAATAATTATTAGGGACATTTTAGTGCTACAGACAATTTATTATGATTAGGGTTAGGGTTTAGTGTTAATATTTTCTTTATAGTAATGGTTACGGTTTAATGTCATGGTCAAAATTATGTATAATAATGCATGATTTATAGTTAGATTAGCATTAGGATTACGATTTGGTTTAGGTTTATGATTATGGTTAGGATTTAGAGATAGGGTTTGTTAATCCTATGAGGACCTAGTTAATACTGAGAGGAGGGGTGAATCAGTATTAAGACCAATTCAACTTAAACTCAAAATCAAACTTATTTTAGGTTATCTCAGATCTGAAAATATCTCAACTTCTGTAATCATATTTGATAACCTCTTTACCAGATTTTCTTAACACATTTATCAAATCATTTACCAATATTTTCACCACCAAAGTAATCATATAAATTTGATCAATTACCAATTCATTAACCTAATCAAGAAGATCAAAAAATTTCTCAAACAACTTCTTATTAGTACTGGTAACCTCTGATAAACTTCTGATAAAACATCATAATCGATTTCTCAAAAATAATGCATGAAATGAAATATAAATAGGAACATCACATGAAAACCATTCCACACGTGAACACCATAATTTTTTGACATGGAAACCCGAATAGGGAAAAAACCATGATAGGAGTTGGCACCCACAAATATTTGTACTCTTATGAAGTACGCCCTATTAGGAGCTTATCCTTGTTAGAACCTTACAATATGCCCGGTTAAGAGCAGACCTTGCGAGGAGTCACCCAGTTAGGGGATTTGCCTTGCATCTCTATTAGGAGCTTGATGATCTATTATGATCAACCTCGTGAGAGGATTTAACACTCTTTTGAGAGCTTCCCTGTTAGAGGACTTAAATGATTAAGGCCTGTTAGAACCTACCCAGTCAAGGGATTTAACCTGATGCAACTATTAGGGAACAATAGTAAGAAAATGATTTCTTTTCTTGCACTTATCTGCTTGCTTAATCAGATCTAGTTATACACATCACTTTGCAACTCTTAGGAAAATTACACACTTCACTTGAATGGCTTAACACATTCTCTAAGACCACCAATTGAATAAACATCAATTATGTCTATATAAATAGCCATCTCAACTAGGTCAGCCACAAAACCTAATTACATAAATAATTTACAATAAAATCACAAAAGATCATTATAGAACACTATCTAGATCATAATAATAAATTATAATGTAATATCAATCATTGATTGATCATAACTCATCACAGAAATCCAATATGTATCCTCAAAACACTCTCCAAAGCATTTCGCTGGTTTCCAAGAAAATCTTCCTTGAATCACGCTAAAACAACTATTAAATCTTTCACGTGGGTTGTGTCGTGTTACCAACTTTAAGTAGACTTGTTGTCAATCACCGTCATAACATAAACCATTACCGGTTTGAATATTTCTTCACTGGTCCTTAAACCCTACTAAAACCTTAGTAAAACTTCATCATAAATTGAAACATCCCTTCCGATAATCATCACAAGTTTTGGTTCCCATCACATACATCTTTCCATGATACAAGTACACCATCTAAACCACAAATCACCAATCATTTCCAATCGACCAATCCAATCAAAACAATTCTGTTTAACCGGTTAAAGCCCTAATTCATAGACTTTAGATCATTGTCGGTAAACCCTGTCTTCCGGTAAACCAAATCACTTAGATGATAAAACAAAACATCAGGAACATCAGTTGCCAGCAATGACAACACAAATAACTGATCATGGCATCTATTCATGCAATCTCAATCTCTTCATCACAAATAGACTTCTATCCTTTACTGATGTAGACATCCAACTTGAACTGCATGACCTGATCTGCGTCAGTTATGTCAAATGCCAACAATCTCCCCCTTTGTCATTGATGGAAACACTAATCATATACACAATCAGAATACCATCATCATCATCAACTTGCTTGCTAATATCACATGATCTCTCCTTTACATCTCCCCCTAAACCAATTCTTCACTCAATCTGATCTTCAACTTCTCACATGTCTACCAAATCTGATTTCTATTCATTTCTTCCCCCCCTTTAACAACAATGCCAAAGATGTAAATGCATCACTTGTCATTAATTCTGTTGCTTACTCTTTCACCATCTCTGCTACATAAATCACAAAATTATAATAGAGCATTAAATCAGAATTTTACATCAGACTTGATCCCCAAAGGAGTAGCCTGTTACCTTCATCAATCCTTAGTGTAAAATAAACATGAAATCCACAAGATTGATGGATCTCCATCATTCTAGTTCTTTCGGTGTAGAGGTCTAACCACTATTTTACCTCTAAGAAACTCAAAAGTAGCCTTTGGTAAGGTTTTAGCAAAGATATCAGCCAACAGATCTTTATTCTTCACACATTCCATCTTCACTTCCTTATCTTGAACTCTTTCCCTTATGAAATGATACTTCAATTCAATGTGCTTGGTTTTAGCATGTAACACAAGATTTTTAGAAATATTGATTGCACTTGTATTATCACAATAGATAGTCACCGGTTTTGACATATCTATCTTGAATCATTCTAGCACATGTCTCATCCATATTGCCTATGGGCAATTCGTGGATGAAACATTCTCAGCTTCAATTGTAGATTGAGAAACACAAGTTTGTTTCTTGCTCATCCATACCACTAATATTCCTCCATGTAGAAAAGCTCCATCAGTTGTGCTTTTCCGATCATCAACATTACCTGCCCAATTAGCATCAGTAACATTTAAAGTAAAATCACCTTTATAGGGATACCATAAACCATAGTCTACTATGCCTTTGACATACTGAAGAATTCTCTTCACAACCACCATGTGACTTTCTTTAGGCTCTTTTTGAAATCTTGCAACTAATCCAACAACATGAGCAATATTTTGTCTATTATGGACAACATAATGTAGCTTTCCAATCATAGATCTATACTCTTTTTCACTAACAACAAGGGAATCATCTCCTTTTGACAACTTGCAACCAGTCACCATTGGTGTACCTACCGGTTTTTAGTCTTCCATGTCGAAAGTCTTCAACACCTCTTTGATATACTTGGTCTGACAAATAAAGATACCACCATCTAGTTGTTGGACATGTAAGACAATAAAGAGCTTAATTTCATCGATTAGAGACATTTCAAATTCCTTTTTTATTATATCAGCAAAGTCCATACACATATCATCATTGCCACCAAAAATTATATCATTAACAAACACTTTTGCTATCAGCATCTTGTCTCTATCAATCTTCAAATAAATATTGCTATCCTCATTGGTACGTTGGAATCCAATCTTAATCAAATGTACATGTAATCTCTCATACCATGCTCTCGGTGCCTGCTTAAGACCATACAAAGCTTTGCACAATTTACATGCCATGTATTTATCATTGGTCAAGGAAAATCCTTCAGGTTGTTCAGTGTATACTTCTTCTTATAGAATTCCATTTAGAAAGGCTGACTTGACATCCATTTGGTAGACTTTGAATCCTTTATATGCAGAAAATGCTAGTAGCATTCTTACACCTTCCAATCTAGCAACAAGTGCAAATGTTTCACCATAGTCCTCACCTTCGTCTTAAGCATACCCTCTGTAAACTAACCTTTCCTTCTTTCTTACAATCCTTCCTTCATCCAATTTATTCCTAAAGACCCATTTTGTTACAATTACATTTTTATCCTCTAGTCTAGGAACAAGTGACCATGTCTGATTCTTCTTAATTTGATCTAATTCTTCATCCATTTCCTTCACCCAATCATCATCCTTTAGTGCTTCCTCAACTGTCGGGTTCAATTGTAGACATCAAACATGAATTCTCTCTGATCTTTCTCCTAGTTTGCACACCTACATTCTTATCACCAATTATTTGTTCTTGTGAATGATTCAGTTTGATATATCTAGGTATTGCCTGTGTCGGTTCTGCATCTTCTTCTTCAGATTCTTCATTTTCACTGTCATCGCTCACCGGTTGAGCACCTAGTTCTGCATTTGATGGTTGTTCATTATTCTTTTCTTATGGTTCAATGATCACAAACTTTTCCTCACTATCATCCTTTTCAAGTTCAGATCTACTTGTACCTTTAAACTTATCAGATAAATCATCAACTTTTACATTAGCACTTTCAATAATTTTCTTAGTCCTCTTATTGTAACATTTATATGCTTTACTCTTAGAAGAGTAACCAAGAAAAATTCCCTCATCAAATTTTGCATCAAACTTTTCAGTGTAGTTATCTCTCTTGATAAAACATTGACTTCCAAAGATTTTAAAATAACTAACACAAGGAGTTTTTCCATACGATATCTCATAGGGTGTCTTATTGTTACCTCTTTTTACCAATACCCGGTTAAGAGTGTATACAATAGTATTGACCGCTTCTCTCCAAAACATTTTGGATACATTACTCTAGAATAACATAGTTCTTGCAACTTCAACTATTGTTTTGTTCATTCTTTCTGCAATGCCATTCTGTTGTGGTGTCCTCAGAGATGACATCTGTCTCTTTATACCCTGTTCATCACAATACTTAACAAATTCATCAGATGTGAATTCACCACATCGGTCTAATCTTAAACACTTCAAGTTCTTACATGTTTCCTTCTCAACCAGAGGTTTAAATGATTTAAATTTATTAAATGCTTTTGATTTCTTAGAAATGTTACCGACATCATTTTAGAATAGTCATCGGTGAAGATCATGAAATACCTATCACCATAATAACTCTTTGTTCTCATAGGGCCACAAAAATTAGCATGTACCAAATCTAAAACATTCTCAGAAATATCATTCTTGCTCTTGAAATAAATAGAGGTCATCTTACCAATTTGTCAATCTTTGTATATCACACTATCTGGTTTGACAAGTTGTGGTAATCCTCTTACAACACTTGACTTTCATATCTTAATTAGATTATCAAAATTAACATGACAACATATTTTATGCCATTACCAACTATCATCCATTCTTGCAACCAGACAATTATTAACATTACTGTTCAAATGAAATAAATTACCTCTAATTTGCTTCCCGGTAGCAATCAATTCACCATTACTTCCAATAATTCTACATATTCTGCTCTTAAATTCAAGCAAATAACCTTTATCATTGAGTTGACCAACACTTAAAAGATTATGCTTAAGACCATCAACCCAAAATACATCATCAACATTACTCTTTCCATTTAGAGAGATAGAACCTAGACCTTTCACCATGTAAGGAAAGTTGTTTCCAAATCTAACAACACCTCCATCAAATTCATTAAGGGTTATGGACTTACTTTTTTCTCCGGTCATGTGGTGTGAGCAGCCACTGTCTATAATCCACTCATCACTATTATGTTGGCATTATAATAGACAATGGGAGATTGTTGGCATTTCAATAAGGATATTGAGAAGGTTGTTGATGATTATGGATATAACTGATTAAGGATGATTTACTGTCTTAATATTATTATTTTGTCATTGATGTCAAGATATTGATTTTCTAAATCAGTATGATGTTGCCATATCTTGAGAAGTATGATTTGATGAGTATAAAGGTGTTGGTAAAAGACATAGAAATAATATGATGAATAAGGGGATGAATAAGTTATTTAATGGGCAACTATTACCGAGCTAGACAATGATGAGATCATGATGTTTGGATTGTTTTGATATCATACATATGTTATTTATTGTAAGGTTAATACTATACTATGTTACCAAGCAAAGAACCTAGTTGGTAAACCCTAAAGAACCTAGTCGGTAAACCCTAAGGTTATCGCTATCGGTTAATGAAGACAGAGTGTCTACCAAGTAAAGTTTAGTATTTACCGAGTTGTAACAAGCTATAACAAAATGCATCAAATGGTTACATGCATTATTTAATGAAGGGAGCTGATGAGCGGGAACTGATTAAATGACTGGTATGCCGTGCATAAAGTTTGTTAAAGAATCTATGGCAAAGGAAAATTGGCATGAAGATCTACAACATAGATTGAACCGCATACCCTAGTGCAAGTTCCAAGGTGGGGTAAAAGGTTGTTCAGATTGAAGAATACATTGAACCTGGTCAAAGTTTGAAGATCTGATGGCTATGATTGATCATGGGAAATGTGATCAAGGAGATTAAGCAGTTGGCAATTGTTTATAAATAGGGAACTATTGATAAACAATGTATGCAGGCAAGTGTATGCACAGGGATGCTACATAGTAATTACTGAGCACAGAAGCTTGAAGAACTATTTGTATAATAGAGTATAGAGCCCAGCAGATGGACAAGATTAGTTCTATGTCTAAATTGTATTGAGCAAATAAGAATCTGCTTTAGCATTTTAGATGTGAAGTTGCAAATAGATTTTTATTACTGTTATTTTGTGAAGTGACAAAAAATCTCTTAACTGAGTGGACTTAACAGTCTTATTTGTAAAACCCTCTAGCAAGGTGACATTCTGATTGAGTGTTTGAAATCCTTTAGGAAGGTCACTTCTAACAAGGTGAAGATCCTAACAGATCTGAGGGAAATCCCTTAACCGGGTCACATCAAGAAATGTTTTTGTAATCTTTAACAGGATTTGCTTTTAACCGATCATACTCTAGAAGAGTATATTTCTTAGTGGGTCCAAAATCCCACAGTGGTTTTTCCCTATTTGGGTTTCCATGTTAAATCTGGTGTTATGAGGTTTATGATGTTTATATGCTTTTGAGTTTGCATTTTTAACAGTTTTGGTTATATCACTGAAGTATATGTTACCAAGGTTGAATCTGATGTTTTTATGGAAGATTAAGTTTGTATGATTCACCCCCCCTCTCATCTTATCAACTTGGCAACATTAAGTATCAAAACTATCAATTGGTATCAGAGGTTTGGACTCCAAATGAAAAGTTTAAAGGTACTTGAGGCAAAGATCCAAAAATATATAAGAGGGATGCACCGAAGCTGAACAAGTCAAGTTTCTCTACATGGCAGAAAAGGATGAAGTTGCACTTATCAAGAGTTGGAGAATATGCTGTATATTATTTGGAGAATTATTTCATTACACTGAGCACCTATCCATTGACAATGGAAGAGATAAAGGCAAAGCAAGAACATATCCAAGCAATGATTGAAATAACATATGCATTGACCGACTCAGAGTTTAATGATCTAGAAGGTTGCAATGATGCAAAGGCAATGTGGGACAAGATCATATCTGTATATGGCAGTGATGAACATGTTCAAAGAGAAAAAGTGGATAGTCTAAGAGGGCAACTTGAATCTATGAGGATGAATGAAGGTGAGAACATAACTTAGTATAGTACAACACTAAAGGAGATTGTCAATCAAATCAAAGGAGTAGCTGGAACCATTGAAGAAAAGGATATAACTAGTAAGTTGTTAAGAAACCTTCTACCAGCTTATGCAATCAGAGCCGTTGCAATCAATGAATTAAGGTCTGTACCCAATATGCCGGTTTCTTTAGATGCTACTATTGGTAAGCTACATGCATTTGAATTAAGTAATTTTGATAATAGTGGGTCTTCGGTAAATAAAGTTGAATCTGCATTTAGTTCTTTTCATCTTGATGAATCTAATAATTACAATGAAAGAAAGTATAAGTACTCTGAAGGAGATCACAGTGGAGCAAGTGAAAGATTTCGTAAGAACATGGAGGAAGTACACAAACTATATGAGGAAATCAAAAAGCAAGAAGAGTTTGAAGAACTATTAGCCAGAAGGTTATCAAGAGGCAAAGGTAAGTATAAAGGAAAACTACCTTTGAAATGTTTCAATTATGATAAGATAGGACACATGGCTTCTAACTATCCTAACAAAGATTCTACTCAAAAGAGAGATTACCAAGATATAGATAGAAAGACAATCATTACAGAGGACACCAAGACTTCAGAAGAAGAGATAGAAAGACATGCTTAATAGCTGATGAGGAATCCAATGATGATAAATCAGATGAAACTGATACAGAGGAAGTAGTTTATGTGGCTATCAAAGATGGATCAGATGAAGAAAGGTATGAAGAAAAAGCCCTAATATCTCACATAAATACTAATGATTCTTGGATCATAGATAGTGGATGCTCACATCACATGACTGGTGATAAACACAAGTTTGTTATGTTAGAAGATTATAATGGAGGCTATGTAAGATTTGGTAATGACGCACCATGTCTAGTAAAAGGTAAAGGATCTATAACACTTCTTGACAATGCAAGATGCAATGATGTTTATTGGGTTGAAGGTTTGAAATAAAATTTGTTGAGTGTAGCACAACTAAACAATATAGTATATCGAATAGAATTTCAGAAAGGAATTGTTAAAGTTCATGACAAGAATGGAAAGTTAGCTACTACCGGGACATAAACAAAAGGCAACACATTTCACCTTGACTCAACTCGGAATAAGTGTCTGTATGCAAAGATAGATGATACTTGGTTATGGCATAAGAAGTTGTGTCATGTAAATTTTGATAATCTAATCAAAATAAGTAAGAAGCACCGAGTAAGAGGTCTATTGAGTTTGGAAAAACCTGAGAATGCTATGTGCCGAGGATGCCAGATGGGTAAGATGACAAGATCAAGCTTTTCAAGTAAGTCTTACACTTCTAAGGAAATTTTAGATCTTGTGCACACCAATCTTTGTGGTCCTATGAAAGTTCAAAGTTATTATGGTGATAAATATTTCATATTATTTGTGGATGATTACTCAAGGATGATGTTAGTTATGTTTTTAAAAGAAAAGTCAGAAGCTTTTCAAATGTTTAAATGGTACAAGGCAAGAGTTGAAAATGAAATAGGAAGACAACTGAAATGTCTTAGATCAGATAGAGGAGGAGAGTTCACATCTGATGAGTTCAACTTATTCTGCAATGATCATGGTATTAAAAGACAAGTCTCTGCACTGAGAACTCCACAACAAAATGGAATAACTGAGAGAAGAAATAGATATATTGTGGATTGTGCCAGAACCCTGATGATTGAAAAGAAAGTGCCACAAACATTTTGGAGAGAAGCAATAAGCACAATAGTTTACACCTTGAACTAAGTACAACTAGAGAAAGGAACTATGAAGACACCATATGAAATTTGGTATGACAAGAAACCTAATGTAAGTTATTTCAAAATCTTTCGAAGTAGATGCTATGTACACAAAGATGATAGAAATGGCAAGTTTGATCAGAAAAGTGAAGAAGGAACATTTCTTGGTTATTCTTCTAGAAGCAAAGCATTTAAATGTCAGATTAAATCATCTAACAAAATAGTAGAAAGTGCAAATGTGAAAATTGATGAATTTGTAGAAAGAAATGATGAAGGAAATTCCAAGGAACCAGAAGACTATGATGAATTTGTCTATGTTCAATCGACAAGTCTTACCGAGAAAACTATTGAAGAAAATGAAGAGAATATCCAGTTACCAAGTGATGAAGAAGATCATATAGAGCATACCATGCCTGTATTAGCCAAATATGTCAGAAGACATCATGCATCAAGTCAGATTATAGGAGATAAGGATGATCTAGTTATGACAAGGAACAAACTGAGATAGAACACATGTCTAATATCTGAATTTGAACCGAGAATGGTGAAAGAGGCATTTAACAGTGAAGATTGGATAAATGCTATGACAGAAGAGATTGATCAAATCAAGAAGAATGACACATGGACACTGGTCCCAAGACTGAAGGACAAAAATGTAATCGGTACAAAGTGGATTTTCAAAAACAAACTGAATGAAAAAGGAGAGGTCATTCAAAATAAAGCAAGACTAGTTTGCAAAGGTTATGCCCAAGAAGAAGGAATTGATTATGGTGAAACTTTGGCACCTATGGCTAGACTAGAAGGAGTAAGAACATTGTTGGCATATGTTGCTTACAAAAATTTCAAGGTATATCAAATGAATGTCAAATCTGCATTTCTGAATGGTATATTATAAGAAGAAGTTTTTATTGAACAACCTGAAGGATTTGTTGAAGACAAGAGTAAAAATTAGGTATGTAAATTGAACAAAGCATTATATGGTTTGAAACAAGCACCTAGAGCATGGTATGAAAGATTTCACTCTTATTTGATTAAGATTGGTTTTATAAGGACAAGTGAGAACAACAATATGTACATGAAGAATGATGAAAATGGAATACTGATCTCAGCCATATTTGTTGATGATATTATATTTTGTGGAAATGACTCTTTATGTAAGAACTTTGGAAATGAAATGAGCAAAGAATTTGAGATGTCATTAATTAGTGAGATAAAGTATTTTATAGGTTTACAGATACTACAAATGAAAAATGAGAATTTCATTACTCAATCCAAGTACATAAAGGAAATCTTGAAGAAATTTGGAATGGAGGATTCAAAACCAGTAAGTACTCCTATGACTACCAACTGTAAATTATCAAAGAATGATGAATCTACATCTATTGATGAGACACTTTACCGATCCATGATTGGAAAGCTACAATATGTTGTTCACAGCAGGCCATATATAACACATGCAGTAGGTATAGTTGCAAGATTCTCTGCAGATCCCAAGGAAACACACATGATAGAAATCAAAAGAATTTTTAGATACTTGAAAGGCACTGAGGATTATGGCTTAGTATATCAGAAAGGAAATGACTTTGATTTAAAAGTTTATACTGATTCTAATTGGACAGGCAAAATTGATGACATAAAAAGAACAAGTGGAGAAACTTTCTTTTTAGGAGAAAGACTAGTAAGTTGGCTTAGCAAGAAACAAGGATGTGTTTCACAGTCAATAGTAGAAGCTGAATATGTTGCTAAAACATTAAATTGTACCAACATAGCATGGATCAAACAACTCTTGGATGGTATAAATGAGAAATTTACCGAGCCAGTAACTTTTTTCTGTGACAATACTAGTGCCATTAACATTTCAAAGAATCCTGTTATGCACTCTAAGATGAAACACATCTCTATCAAATATCATTATCTTAGAGAAGAAGCTCAAGAGAAGAAAGTGGTGTTGGAGTATGTTAGCACAAAGGATCAAATAGCAGATATCTTCACCAAGCCACTGCCGAGGGACAATTTTGAGTATCTCAGAAGTAAGTTAGGGGTCCTACCCCTATCTTCCATTCACTGACTGAGTTCAGTGAAAGCATCAATTTGATGACTCTAAAGAATATATTTTAGGAGTTGATGTCAATTTACACACTTTAGGAGGTTTTCTAAAGGTGTGCGGGAAACAATATAGGAAACAAGAATTGAAGATAAAATGCTCTGACCGAGACTAAGTTGATACATCACAACAGCAAATCACTTCATACATGAAGAAATTATGTTTTACTTCTTTAATTTTTGGCATTGTTATCAAAGGGGGAGAAGACTGGAGAAGACTGAAGAAAAGAATGACTGAGAAAAGATGAGAAGTATAATGTATGGGGGAGAAGACTGATGACAGGGGGAGAGCATTTCAGCATTTCAGAATATCACAACAATTCGAATCAATTAGGTCAAATCAATTGGTTTTGCCATCAATGCCAAAGGGGGAGATTGTTGGCATTTCAATAAGGATATTGAGAAGGTTGTTGATGATTATGGATATAACTGATTAAGGATGATTTACTGTCTTAATATTATTATTTTGTCATTGATGTCAAGATATTGATTTTCTAAATCAGTATGATGTTGCCATATCTTGAGAATTATGATTTGATGAGTATAAAGGTGTCGGTAAAAGACACAGAAAGAATATGATGAATAAGGGGATGAATAAGTTATTCAATGGGCAACTATTACCGAGTTAGACAATGATGACATCATGATGTTTGGATTGTTTTGATATCATACATATGTTATTTATTGTAAGGTTAATACTATACTATGTTACCTAGCAAATAACCTAGTCGGTAAACCCTAAGGTTATCGCTATCAGTTAATGAAGACAGGGTGTCTACCGAGTAAAGTTTAGTATTTACCGAGTTGTAACTGAGCTATAATAGAATGCATCAAATGATTACATGTGTTATTTAATGAAGGGAGCTGATGAATTGGAACTGATTAAATGATTGGTATGCCATGCATAAAGTTTGTTAAAGAATCTATGGAAAAGGAAAATTGGCATGAAGATCTACAACGCAGATTGAACCGCATACCCTAGCATAAGTTCCAAGAAATGTATGCAAGTTCCAAGGTAGGGTAAAACATTTTTCAGATCGAAGAATACATTAAACCTGGTCAAAGTTTGAAGATCTGATGGCTATGATTGATCATGGGAAATGTGATCAAGGAGATTAAGCGGTTGGCAATTGTTTATAAATAGGGAACTGTTGATAAACAATGTATGTGGGCAAGTGTATGCATAGGGATGCTACATAGTAATTACTGAGCACAGAAGCTTGAAGAACTATTTGTATAACAGAGTATAGAGCCCAACAGATGGACAAGATTAGTTCTATGTCTAGATTGTATTGAGCAAATAAGAATCTGCTTTAGCATTTTAGATGTGAAGTTGCAGATAGATTTTTATTACTATTATTTTGTGAAGTGACAATGATTCTCTTAACTGAGTGGACTTAACAATCTTATTTGTAAAACCCTCTAGCAAGGTGACATTTTGATTGAGTGTTTGAAATCCTTTAACAAGGTGAAGATCCTAATAGATCTGAGGGAAATCCCTTAACCAAGTCACATCTAGCAATGTGTTTGTAATCTTTAACAGGATTTGCTTTTAACCAAGCATACTCTAGAAGAGTATATTTCTTAGTGGGTCTAAAATCCCACAGTGGTTTTTCCCTATTTGAGTTTCCACGTTAAATCTGGTGTTATGAGGTTTATGACGTTTATATGCTTTTGAGTTTGCATGTTTAACAGTTTTGGTTATATCACTGAAGTATATGTTACTGAGGTTGAATCTGATGTTTTTATTGAAGATTAAGTTTGTATGATTCACCCCCCCTCACATCTTATCAGCTTGGCATCTATACTTAACGTTAAGTATCAGAACTATCATATTCTCCATATGAGATACTAGTGGCTTTTTATCAGATAGTTCCTCCTTCACAACTACAAACACAATTTCTTCATTATCATCTTCTTTCGACTCCTCATCAGTGACACCTTCATCTACTACAACATAACAATGTTTCTTGCCCTTTCCTTTGAATTTTCTAAACTTTTCTTTCTTGTTGGTGTTAGGGCAATTAGCAGCAATATGAACAATTTTATTACAAGAGAAACACTTCAAAGGTAGCTTTCCTCTATACTTACTAGTGCCTCTTAGAAATGTCTTTGCTAACAATGCTTCAAGTTCCATCACTTGATCTTCACTATCTTCATCTCCCTAGTTACTTCCATGACTTGTCCTACACTCATGATTTTGATATATATCTTTTCCTTTTCTAGCAGATGAACTAGTAACATAAGCTTTTAAGGCAGATTCAGTAGATTTTATCACACTATTGTCAAAACTATTTAATTCAAAAGTTGTAAGCTTACCAATCAATGAATCAACAGTTACTTTATGCTTTGCAATAGATCTAAGTTCTTTTATTGCTGATACTCTAATAGCATACTAAGGTTGAAGAGTTCTGAGCATTTTATGTTGGGATCCAAGAACATTGAGAGGGGGGGTGGGTGGGGTGTGAATCAATGTTCTATCGATATGATAACATTTTATCCTTTTATACCATACACATATAAACCGGTAAACAAATAAACATATAACATGAAGAAAATAAACCATCCACATAAATGAACACCATAACACACATAATTTATATGTGGAAAACCTTAAACAGGAAAAACCATGGTGGGATTTGTGACCCACAATATCAGTTCACTAGCCATATGAAAGGATATTACATATAATGGGAGCCTGAATATGTAGGAAGGCACACTTCCTTAAGCATACTGCTCATCACTAAAGAGTCTCATTGACTACAAGATTTTGTTGAAGTAAGACAATGAAAATGAACTCACAAAATGCATTTGCTATGCCAAATAGAGTTTTGGTTCTAGCTCTGCTCTGTACCAGTTCATAAACCCTAAACACTACTACCGATATCTCTTCTCCTCCAAGAATTCTTTCCAAAATATCTTATGAATACTAAGAGGGGGGGGGTGAATTAGTATACCAAAAAATATTGTACTTAAACACTTTAACAGTCTGGTAGTAAATTGGTAAAATAGTTTAACAAACAAACTGGTTAACACACATGTAGACCAAATAACAAATAAGGAATTCACCCATAGAAGCACAATCACCATAACACAAGAGATTTTGACGTAGAAACCCAAATGGGAAAAACCACGGTGAGATGAAACTCATAAGTAACTATCTATAGAATAGTAACCAGACTAGTTAAGGTCATACAATGTTCTTTACGAGAACAGATCCTGTTAGGAATCTCAGTCTTTGTTAGGAGATAAGTCCAATTAAAGACTACCTTGTGAGAGGATTTCAGATCCACAGATGTGAACCACCTTGTTAGAGGATTTACAAAGGCTTTTCTAGGCCTACCCGGTTAAGGGTTTCTGACTTGTCAAAGATGTGAGTAATCAACAGTGAATGATCTAGCAAATGGCATAGTCTGCTTGATTAGATCCATTGTAGCTCATAGCTAATGCTCTTTAGCATTACTTCAATCTTTAGTAAATCCACACTCTACAGACTTGATCTTCTCAGTTAATATCGCACATACAAGAGCTTCAATGACCACCAAAACTGAATAGCTACTCTCATACATATGCATACAAAACCCTAGACATGATGTCCTAAAAAGGAATCTGATTTCATGTTGGTCCAATAGGATTACATTGCAAGTTCCTAGGTTGATTGTATCTAGACACATTTGATAACATAGCACAAAATCACCATCAAAGTGTCGGTGGATGGTAACTCATCACAAAAATATACCGGTTGGTAACTCATCACAGAGTATTACTGGTTTATACAACTTTTCTAGTTACCGGTTGATAACTCAAAGTAATACCGGTTTAACAAATTACCGGTTGAAAAAAATTGAAGACTAGGAAAAAGATAACTGTTGCTTTTGGCTCCTTTGCTCTGCTCCTCTTGAGATCCTTAAACCGTTTGATCTCTCTATGCCACTTGGGTCTTTATACTACTTGAGATCGGTAAACACTTTCTTCATAACATCAATAGTCTAAAGACTACAACATGATACCAGTTTGGAAACATTACCGGTTGAGCATAATTCATACATTCACAAAGTGATCTCATAGCAAGTGTGTGTCCATCAATGACAATCACAACATAATCATCAAAATTCCAACAATCTCCCCCTTTGGCATTGATGGCAACACTTAGGAAAAATTTTGACATCTAAGTGTTTTACAACAAAATTATGCCATGCAAAATTACTCCCCCTAAGCTTATACACTATCCCTTTTGCAGAAAATACAATGTATACTACTTCCTTACTGAGGTAAACATGAAAGTATGCATAGCATGCATAAAAAATTTAAATACAGAATAATACTCCCCCTTTGCCAACAATGACAAAGTATAGCTGAAAAAAAAACCCCTATTCCATTAGCATTAAAAACTGATTAAAAAGTTTATGACAATAAAGAGTGAAACTTGTCAAAAACTGATTTAAAATCCTGCATAAATGTCTTCATGGATAAAGACCATGATTCAAGCAATGAGGTATCAACCCCATTCTCCATTTGCATCTGATAGACCTTCTCTTCCATGGCATCCAAGGTACTCATCTCTTGAGTGACCGTTAGGGCATCCCGATTTAGATAGCATTTTTGAAGAATTTGTAGTCTTGGTAGTAGGACCAGTTGAAGTTCTTGCAAATTACGTGTCTGGTTGCTTATCTCTGCCTCTAATCTTGTAGACTAGAGTTGAAACTGGTGAGTGGTTTGTCCATATGTGGAGAAGGAATCATATGGCATCGTGAAGGTGCTTATAAATGACTACATATCAGATTGTAGTTTAGCTTTCTGAGCAAGCACATCATCACAAAATAAATGAGGTTGACATATCTTACTTAGCAATAGTTTTCCCTCATCCATTGCATCTCTAATGTCCTTCTATGCTTTCTGTAGATCAGACTGGAGCTCTGTTAAATTTTTCACTAAGGAAGTGTCCAGAGCCTTTTGATGCTCCTTCTTGGCATTTGCTTCTACAATGTCTTCCAGGCTTTGCACCTGGTCTTCTACAACTGTGCATAGGAGCTTTAATTGTGCAAGAGAGGAATCGGTAATGGGGAGGTTGGTACCAGGTATCAAACCGGTAAGAGTGTCCACCACAGCTTGGATCACATCTTGCTCTTTCTTCCTCATTACTTCCAAGCATTCTTGAGCAAGCTTAATGCTCTGTAGCAACTTTGATTCGTTTGCAGACTGGAGGTCAATGGGACTGGTAATGTCAACCGATTTGGCTTGACTACTGATTGCCTTTGGGGTCTCCATCTGAGTGCTCTATGTCACTCCCTCTTTCTCTTTAGCTCTTTGCTTGTCCTCTTCTACCTTCTTTTTCTCCTCTTCTTTCTGCTTCTCTTCCTCTTCATCCTTCTTCTTGTTCTCTTCTTCGTGCTTCTTCTTGTCTTGCTCCTTTCTCTTCTCCTCTTCCTTTCTCTTCCCCTCTTCCTTTTTCTTCTCCTTTTCCTATTCCACTTCTTTCTTCTTCTTTTCTTCCTCTTGTTTCTTCTTCTCCTCTTCCTTTCTTTTCTTTTCCTCTTCTAGTTTCCTCTTCTCCTCTTCCACTTTTTTCTTCTCTTCTTCCTTTTGCTTCTTTTCCATGTCTTCCTATTTTCTATTTTCTTCCTCCTATTTCTTCTTCTTTCTCGCTACCTATTTTCTCTTGTCTTCCTCCTATTTCTCCCGACCTTCTATTTTTCTTGGTGCATTTGGAGTAACATTTTCACTGTTCAAGGCATCAACATCAATTGGGTCCAATTGAGTAGTGACTGGTTCTCCTTTACTGTGATATACTTCATTTGGTTGAGTGATTTTTGGTTCTTGCTCAGCTTTCCTATTGGCTTCAGCCACTTCATGCAGTCTTAAAGTTGATTGAGCAAGGGAGTGGGTATCTTTGACCACTTCCAGAACTTCCTTCCAATAATAGGAGTATTCTTCTTCTCATGAAGAAGAGGCCCTTATATCTCTCCACCACTTCATACAGTTCTGATTTAGGCACATCATGAAAGTATTGTGCAAATACTTCCTCTCTTATTTCTTGTTCCTTTTCTATGGCAATGTGCCACTTGTTATCTAAAGAATTATACAAAGAATCAGGCGTCTTAGATTTAATTTTTGATGGCCACCAGTCATTAATACATAAATAATTGATAACTTCATGTTCAACTTCCTTCTTTTCATCATCATTAAAATCATCAAATCACTCTTTCAAATCACCAAGTACTTTTCTTCTAATATTCTTAAATGTTCTTTGACAATGTGTCAAAGGTTTGTAAGAGGAAATATCAATATTTACCGTTACAAATGTTGTCGGTTCACTCTTTGTCTTTTTCCTCATTTTCCTAGTCTTCTTAGGTTGTTCTTCAGAGACAGTGTCCTTTGAGTCTGGTGTATTTCTTTTTGTCTTCCGCTTCCTTTCAAAGACTTTGGCAGGTGCCGCTTCTGGTTTCTTCTCTACTGGTGACCACTTGGTCACTTTGGGACTTACTGTGGTAACCGGTGCTGATGATGAAGGTACTGCCTTTTCCTTCTTTACTGAGGGTTCTTCAACCAGTGTAACCCTTTCCAAATAGGTGTCAATTCTCTTTTCCTTTGGATCAAGGGGCGAGGTGATTAGGGTAGAGGCATACCCATCTAACATGTCATACATTACCTCATATCCCATCGGTTCCACTTCTTCCTATCTAGGCTCAACCACCTCCATTATGCACTCATCAACTTTGATGGTGAAGCAGATGTCCTCCTCATACTTTTTGACAATATCACTGGATATTCTTACTTTTTGGTTCATTTTGCATCTGAACTCATCAAAATATTTGTTTAGCACTTTCGGATAACCGGTTCCTACTACTTGTAGGCTTTCCTTGATTTGCTTTGTCACTGGTTGGTCAACAGACCACTGAATATCACTTATTCCTAGAAAATAGCCTTGGAAGTAGAAGAACAACCCAACCAATAGTTGTCCAAACTTAAATTTCAAGGCATTTTCTTGTTTGATCGACTTGAGGTTCAACAGAAGTTGTCTTTGCATACCAATGCATAGATCAAATGATGCATCTTCCTTGATCATCCTGTAGGCCACATTTACCACTATAGAAAAGATAGAGTTGATTTTGCTAGAATGGAATGTATGGTATCCTATCACCATACACGCATATTTGACTAGATCGTCCTTGATGGAATTGACAATCATTCCCCATGAATTGCTCACAAAACCGATAAGCTTGGTCATTTCCGTCTTCCTGATCTTCCTTAGGGTTGGCACTTCACCAACGTTGCAGAAACCGATGATGGTATGAATTACTTCTGGTGTAATATCATGCATCTTCTCTAAGTATATTTTATCACCATGTACTCTGCTCAGAATAATACGGATGTGATCGTCTCAAAATTCTTCAAGGAAATAGACAACATTGTGAAGTTTCTTCTTTTCTAGAATGCTGAATTCCAGTTTAATCTTTTTGTCCTTCCCACAGAACAAACTCAGCTGAGAATGGATCATCATAGATCCTAGATCTTCAATCTTACAATCAATGTAATTGGAAATGCCTTCCTCCACTATAACACCAATGAGTATTTGAGATAGGGAATTGTATTTTGCCTTCCATTGAATGAAGTCTACAGTATCAATAGGAACACTAGAACTAGTATGTGATACAGAAGCCATGATAAATAGAGGGTTTTGAAAAATACCTTCGAAAGTCAAAATTTAGGGCTCGCAATTTAAATTTCACTACACACTCCTTTGGTTGCTGAAATACCGCTTTGTTTTATACACTTCACCAACAGATGTTTGCTTCTGGTTCTTCTTCAGGATTTTGATAAATTCTTTGAATCGCAATCCAAATCACTTTTCTTCGCTCTGTGCTTGAAAACTTCTTTGCTCGTGAACTGATAAGTGAAAAATGACTTTGAAAAATTCTTTTAAATAAGTTCTTCACCTACCACAATAAATGCTCCACTATTAGGGCATAAACCCTAATTTTCCTTTTACCATTTCCGGTCTTCTACCAATTGATAGGTGTCACATACTGGTTGAGGTTTTTTACTGGTGTAAACCAAGGGTTCGTGATATTTCACCATTTGCTCCCTGTAAGCTTTTCTGACGCTTAGTTTCCCAGTTCAACAACTTCCACACTAGGTGCAGAAACCAGTTCTACTTGAATCACTTCTTTTGGCTTCTTCTTCCAGGTTTTCTCCATAGCTACTTGAACAATTTCAACATCAATCTTTCCTTCTGGAGTGACCGGTATATCATCTGATATACTCTTTCTTGCTCTGTAGAATGTTGTTGTATGACCCAGTTTGTTGCAGTGATAGCAAACCATTCTAGGTGCTCTCCAAGGTCCATTATTCATGTTTCCATTCTTCCTTCTAAATGTTGTAGTAGTGTGACCATGACCATGACAAATCACACAGATTTCTCTCCATCCAGTTGCCGCTTGATAGCCACCGCTACTTGACTGATGACTATAGGTATTAAACCGGTTTGGGTTCTGGTTCTTAGAGGATTCAGGAAAAACTCCTTGACTCCTTTGAGGATACCTTCTGGTATTCTACATGATAGACTGGAATTCAAATGCTCTATGCCCAAACTTGTTGCATGCATAACAATTTCCATTGAATCTATTGGGTCTAGGCTTATCGTTTAGAAAATAAGGAAAATTATTGTAAGCCATACTTCTACATACATTAGCAGTGTGTCCTTCCTTGAGACAATTAAAGCAAATAGGTTTGAACTTTTTCTTACCTTTATCCTTTGATGACGGTTGTTTCTTTGATGCTCCACTTTTTGTTCTAAAGGTCTCACCTTCCTCATATTTAGAGAAACCAAGTCCATTGGTATTCTTTACCGGTTTAGTTGATTCAAGCTTTTACTCTAGCTTGACAGAGCTCTTATTGAATTTGGCAAGTATTTCCTTTGACTTAGTGAGTTCTTTGGAAATGGTAGCATTAGATTCCTTCAAGGTTGCATTCTCAGAGATAGCCATGTTTAGGTCACCTTGCACTTCTTCTTTTTCCATTTTTCTTTCATGAAGATGAGCGATAAATGCACTAATCTCTTTCTTCAGCTTGGAGATCTCATGATCTTTGTCTTTTACCAGATCTTTAGCTTTCCTCTAGTTCTCAAGCTCTTGACACATTCTAATAGTTAGGCCTTCAAGTTCCCTTCTTAGTTTGGTATTGGACTCATTCAATTTATCAACTTCTTGAATTAGGGCTTCCATGTCCGCTTCATCAGAAGAATTGTTTTTAGTTAGCTCCATCAGTTTTTTAGCATGCTCTCTTCTTTTGGCCTGAGAGGCTCTATATTTGACCTTAAGTTCATCATAGGCTTGCTCAGTCTGAGTGAGCCGATGAGTAAGTTCCCTAATAGTATATTCCCCCATATCTCTTTCCAAGTGGTTAGACTTATAGAAAGGTTGGCTCTGATACCAATTGATGAATAATAAGAGGGGTGGGGTGAATTAGTATACCAAAAAATACTATACTTAAACACTTTAACAGTCTAGTAGTAAACCGGTAAAACAGTTTAACAAACAAACCGGTTAACACACATGCAGACCAAATAGCAAATAAGGATTCACCCATAGAAACACAATCACCATAACACAAGAGATTTTGACGCGAAAAACCAAATGGGAAAAACCACGATGAGATGAAACTCACAAGTAACTATCTGCAGAATAGTAACCAGATCGGTTAAGGTCATACAATGTTCTTTACCAGAACAAATCCTATTAGGAATCTTAGTCTCTATTAGGAGATAAGTCCAATTAAAGACTACCTTGTAAGAGGATTTTAGATCCACAAATGTGAACCACCTTGTTAGAGGATTTACAAAGGCTTTTCTGGGCCTACCCGGTTAAGGGTTTCTGATTTGTCAAAGATGTGAGTAATCAACAAGTGAATGATCTAGCAAATAGCACAATCTGCTTGATTAGATCCATTGTAGCTCATAGCTAATGCTCTTCAACATTACTTCAGTCTTCAGTAAATCCACACTGTATAGACTTGATCTTCTTAGTTAAGATTGCACATACAAGAGCTTCAATGACCACCAAAACCTAACAGCTACTCTCATACATACGTATACAAAACCCTAGACATGATGTCCTAAAAAGGAATCTGATTTTATGTTGGTCCAATAGGATTACATTGCAAGTTCCTAGGTTCATTGTATCTAGACACATTTGATAACATGACACAAAATCACCGTCAAAGTGTCGGTGGATGGTAACTCATCACAAAAATATATCGGTTGGTAACTCATCACAAAGTATTACCGGTTTATACAACTTTTCTAGTTACCGGTTGGTAACTCAGAGTAATACTGGTTTAACAGATTACCTATTGACAAAAATTGAAGACTAGGAAAAAGATAACAATCGCTTCTGGATCCTTTGCTCTGCTCTGCTTGAGATCCTTAAACCGTTTGATCTCTCTATGCTGGTTGGGTCTTTATACCGCTTGATATCAGTAAACACTTTCTTCATAACATCAATAGTCTAAAGACTACAACATGATACCAGTTTGGAACAATTACCAGTTGATCATAATTCATACATTCAAAGGGATCTCATAGCAAGTGTGTGTCCATCAATGACAATCACAACATAATCATCAAAATGCCAACACTATCTGCATATCATTGCATGATATAACATTCCCATACAAATGACCTACATATATATACTTCACATTATATAGTTCTTCTATATTCTCCTATGTTACACACTCTTCAAAATGACCTAGCAGACTAACCTATATACCCATTACAAACAATATGCCTTATGTCGGCTTATAATACATTACAAAAGATATTCAATGTCAGCCTTGACAATAATTATAAAATGATTTTCTAAATAAATCTTCCTTGATGTTTGCTTCCATGAAGTACTGGTGTAGGTGTCAATGCCGGTATAACCCTGGATACTCTAATCCTGGTATATGACTTCCATCTGATCTTGTTGCCATTAATGACAACAAAATGAATCCGATGAGTGTCAATTGCCAACAATCTCCCTATTTGGAATTGATGGCAACACTCATGTGAAAAATGGACTCTCTATCGATTCAACTAAAATATGATCCCCCTAAGCAATACACTCCTTCTGATATTCTGATGTCCTTCCCAGATGTTCCTGTTTGATATTTTCTTATATTTTTCACATATATACACTCCCCCTTTGGCATCAATATCAAAGATTGGTAAAAGAATTGAAATAATTTAGAACAAAAGAATGAATAAATACTGTTTGTTTTACCGGATCTTGACTAACTTCATAATTTCTGGGTAAGCCTTATCCAACAACTGTAGGCATGTATCCCAGCCATTTTCGAAAGTGTCAGATATGGATGCTAGTCCACTTAGTAAGTGTACCAGTGTTTCCTTCTCTTTAACTTATGTCAGTGTGGGTTTAGCAATCATGTCCATACACTCTCTTTTATGTACACCCAGTAAATCCAATATGGGACTCACCAATCCTCTAAGACTCCTTGCTCTCTGAATTATTTTATCTTTCTCCTTCTCAAAAGCAAAAATTTGGTTCTCTAAGGAAAAAATTTGTCGATCAATAGATGTTTTCAATGCGGTTAATCCATCAAAATAATTAGCAATGCTAGCTACCTGATCATATAATTCTTCTAATCTGCTATCTATATTTGTTGTAAGAATTTTTATGTTACAACATAACCTGTAGATATTTGTACATTGTTTCAAACAGTTCTCAATAAGAATGAGTTTAGCTTCAATTTTCTTTTTCTTAGTTTCAATGATCTGGTCAAAGGCGGCTTTCTTGGCCAAAACAAATCTTTCTAATGCCTATTGGTATGATATCTCCTGTAGTGATTGAAAATTGTTTGATATGTGTTGTTCACCAAAAGTGATAACCCAAGAACACCTGCAATTGATCTATGAAGTAGCCAATTCAATCTATGAAGAACTTCAGGGCTTGGACAACATGACAAGGATTTGAATCCTTCTACTCTTCAGGCTCTGCAAAACCTAGGTGGGTATACCTTTGATGATTAGAATTAAACTTATTACACACCTATGACAGCATCAACATAAACAGATAGATCTCACTAAGGCTCCAAAACAAGTAATTTATTGCAGATGGGCTAGATCTACACATAAAACTCAACTATACTTGAGCATGAGATAGATGAAACATTTCAAAACATAACACAAACTAAAGGTATTCTGATTGGATTTTAAATTGGTTTGAGAACCCCTTTAATTGCAAGATCAGTGCCTTATCCAAGGGAAACAGAGTCATACATCAAACTATAAATGAAAGCTTCGATTGCAAATCCATCTTCATTATTAAATATTCATGCATTAATGCCTTGCATAAATGCATTACTAAGATCATTCACAAAATCATCAGATCTTGAAACTATATTCCATTTTTTATGATTTATTGTAGAATTTAAATCCTTCCTTGAATAATCCCTGTAAACAATCATATCTATCTCCTTGAGATAACAAATTTCATCCTCCTTGAGGATCTGATTTGATAAAATGGAAATACAAATCTAGAGACAATCCTATGTGAATTTATGTATGCCTTACATACACAAGACCCTACAACTAAAAACACCTATAGCAAGAATTGAACTCCATTACTGAAGGAAAAGCCCTGCCCTGTACAATCTTCAAGAACACTCAAAATTGGAAGCCATGAAAACTGGAGCCATTCTCACAGAATTCTGGAACCCTTACAACTGAGAAGAATTTGGAATTAAAAGAGAGAGGGAACCAAATCAAATCTGTAACTGAATTGCCAAGTGTCCCTTCTCTAACTAAATTTTGTTCCCGTGAAAACTGCATCCAAACTATCCCACATTTTCCAAAATTAACTTCATAATCGGATTCCTCGCTCCGAGAGCTTTCCGAAAATATATAACACTTTATACCTTGGCCAAAAATTGAGTCCTGGGCGAATTAATTCCCTAATGTGCTCAAACATTTAAATTTTTCATTTATTAATATAGTCTAAACTATATAATAAACAATTTCAATTTTAAATTTTTCATCTCCAAATGTGCTCTGATGTCTTGCCATGTGGCGGTGTCTGATTGGCTGATGGGGTCTACTAGGTGCCACCTGGGATGACACCTCATCATCGCCATGTCATCTGCTTCGTCACTGCCACATGGCCGCCACGTCATCGCCACTGGACTGCCACCCGTGTGCCAACTGTGTGCCACCTCACCGGGACCCGCTTGCTGGACTGCCACCTATCACGACACGTGGATGGCTCTCCTTCACTTTCGCTATTTCGCGGGGTTTAAACGACGTGCATCTTCCCTTCGCGAAATAGCACGCACCGTTGATCTCTCTCGGACTTGCTCGCTCGTTAACCCGGCCTTCGTCTGCAAAATTTTGCTTATTTGCCTCGGGAAGCATGCCTACGTGGGGTCCACTTTGTCTTCGTCCAGTCAACTCCTCCATCACCTTGGGAAGCGTGCTCGCACATGGGCCCGCCTTGGGTACCCATGGGCACCTTATGTCAAAAGCCTTTATGGCTTAGACTTTATATTACAGCAAGGATTTGCATATAAACATTAAAAATAACCACCTCCCAGTGCATGTGGGATAAAACGTTATGCCTGGGATTCCGATTTTGAAGCAATTTCTGAGTTTTAATGGTGTTTTACTTTTCATTTGCTTGAAGTTTACAATGATCTTTCCTCTCAACCACGTCATACTGGGATAAATTATCAACACAAGGCACTTAGAGGATGCTGGAGTTTGTGACACTTGTTCTTTGAATATTCATGTCATCACCAGAAAGCTTCAACGCTGCCCTGGTTGCTTCATTTGGGAGGGCACATGAGGAGAAAGAGGAAGTTGCAATGTCAATTGCTTGAAAACCTTAACAAAAAACCTCCTCCCCAATCCATGTGAAGGATCTGGAACTGCAGCCCCCTTCTATGCTTCCTTTAGGGATCCCGGTTCCTCTGAAAAGATCCAGTAGCGAAAAAGGAAACACGGTGTAAAAACAAAAACACCGTCCACCATAATACCAATTAGCCAGCCAAAAGAAACTTAAGTTTCAGACTGCAAAGAAGACCCTCAACATGCAAGTCATAATGAGAATGTGCTACACTATAGCGATTTCATGCCTTGGGATGCTTGTTGAAGAGTTCCATTGCATTCTTTCAACTTGGAAACAGAACTATTAGCATTGGGTAGATCATCTACTGACTTCCGCAATACTTCTAAATATTTTTCGTCCTTTTCATTTTTTTCCTGCACCTTCTCTAACATATTTTTCAAGTAATGTATCACACCGAGTTTTCTCTTGGCAATCTCTTGTTTCACATCATTAACCGAAGTATTATCTTCATGTAGAACATCAAACTTTTTGTTTTCAATCAGCTGCTCAATAGTTCCTAGTGCAGCCATTACCTGTATATTCTCATGCATGGAAGCAATTATTTTCAAATAAAGCTAGTAAAGCATTTCTTGGTAAGATTGTTTGAATGATAAGACAATCTTCAGGAATTCCTCCTTGGAACAGGCTTTCAAGAGTGAATGTGTTGCAAATGTATATGATTGCCTTAGCCTTGAAACTCTTAAACTTTGAGCTTCTTGTTTGTCCTCTTCCACGATGTTGTGTTCTGGAACCCTGGTCTCATAACAAGAACAGTCCTTCCATATTTGTCAACATAGTTTGCCCTGTAGATTTTACCTGTTTCAGCTTCGTGTACTATGTCTTTACGATTCAATCTCCTCCACATTTGAGCTATCAATCGCACCATTATCACTTAGTTCCATTTACCTCTGCAACTCACCACATGGGAGATGTTACAAGCCCATGGCACTTGGAGGAGACAACCAGCTTGGTTCGCTTGGGGCTACATCTACCGCAGGAACCTCACACTGCCTTGGCCTTCATTTGCAAAATTATCTTTCAACGCCTTCTCCAGCTATCACGTGAGACTTGAAGGTCTTCTGTAGCATGCCACGCTGCCTGGAGGATTTTCATTACACTTTTCAACGCCCTCTCCAACAGCGAAGACTTGGTGTATGTTATGAATTTGGGCTCAGATTTGCCAATTTACATTTACTTTGCTGCATAACACAACCTGGCGTTGCATTTGCTTGCTATTTTCAGTGCTGAACTTTGACCATTTCAATAACCACGCATAGGGAATCCACCTCATATGTGACATCAAGCTCCTTTGGAAGACTCCCACGCAATTCATCAGAGGAGGGAGATGAGAAGGTACGCAAGTGAGGAAGCTAGAGTTTGAAAACCTTTTAAATGCCTCCTCCACCATCTACGTTGACATCCTCGGCATACTTTCCAACATACCACGCAGCCTTGTTAGAGGAATATGGGGGCATGTGAGGAGAAGGAAATTCGATGCAGTTTGCCATTGAATTCAGTCGAGTGTTGTTTGCTGCTCTCAACGCCCAACCAACACTCTTCTTCACTCTATGATACTTGCTGTTATTTTAGCTTAATGTTTTAACCTTTAATCTGCCTCCCTTTTTCTTTACCACGTGAGCTGTTAAAATCTTTTGCAAACCACTTTAGCCACCATGCTTCCTTGGAGGTCTATTTTGTTGCACGTGAGGAGAAGGAGATAACTAGAATTTGCTTGTTTCAAAAGCTATTGTAACCTCAAGACATCTGCCAGCCCATACTTTATTTAGTCTTCAACTTAACATCCTTCCTCATCCACGACGCTTGGGGCTTTATTTGGCATTTGATTTGGGGCTTCCTGGAATCTATTCACCATGCTTAAAATCTAGATGGTATCGTCCACACCTCAGGGATACATCTCATGAAACTCAAGTCAATGGACTCTTTAGTGATGGCGTGACAACAATCGCATATGTTTCATTGCCATACATGACATCAACCCATTGAAATGCACTGAAGTTACAAAACCGCTGAACATTGCCCATCTCAATATGTTGTATTTTCCTAATTGGGAAATTGTCCACAAAGAACACAGTGATTTCAATTCCAAAGAACGCTATTCTCATGGAATTCAGTTGCGGGATCGAACTAAAGGTGGAATCTCTCTTCTCGGCCTATATGAACACTTCCATTCCCATGAACATTGGTCCGCAGAACGTTCAACATGAACAAATAATGACACTAATATGCAAGCCTATATCTTTATGCATCATAAAGTCATGCACTAAGAGCATTCTCGCCACAAAATAAATGCACAGGCATGAGCCGGGTCGGGCCCCAAAGTGGGTCCGACTAAAAAATTTTTTGTTTTCATGCAACTGACCCCTGGAATGCTTTGCGGACCTCAAACATACCTCTGGAAATGATCGGCACCATTTTCGGATCATAAAATTGCATTTTACATCCTTCAGGCAATTACGCCACAATTTTCGCATTTAATCGCGAAGACGTAATTTTCAAACCTGTCAAAACATCTTTCTGGAGCTCGCCATCTGACAGGCGTGTACTTTGATATACAAGGATGACTTCTACCAAATGGTTTCTCAAGACAAGTCCCGAGCGAAGAGATATTAATTTCCGAAAATGGCCAACTAGCTTTGTCGACACTGCGGACCTGATGAAGTCAATGTTCTGGCAACACATGATGCCTTTCTTAAAAATACCAAACGACCTCCGTAGGTCCTCAAATTCGGAACATAGGTACCTTTAAGTACATATTAAATCTTTGAATTCTCAGTTCGATCACTAGACTGACAGAATGCAAATGGCACGCACACAAAAATGGCAACATTAACTGATATAACACTGGAAGTGCGGATAACTGAAAATGATGGCAAAATGAGCTCTTTTGAAAATTGATCAAACGGATTGGTAGAGCCTTGAAATTTGAAACGTAGCTCATCATTTATACCAACATTAGCCTGGGATAGACATTATGGCATGACGCTTACTGAGGCAACTTTTACACTTGTGCAAAATAGGGCTTCGACTAGCTATTGAAACAGGGACTTGCCAAAACATAGAAACTGCAAACGGATTTGGTTTTGAAAACTGAGCAGATGGATTCGTTAGGTCTTGAAATTTTGCATACTGACTCACAATTATGCATAGAATTGAATCCACTTTGAATTATTTCATGACAATCAACAGGGCAAAAGATGTAATCACTCAAAGAAGGCTACTCCATAAAATCTGCATTTGTGCCTAAAATGCATTTCCAGCTCACCCCTCAAACTGGGTACCTCAAAAACTTATCCGAATTGAATTCTGAAAGTTGCACATCACTAAATAGGCCAAATGAAAGGTGTGGGGCATGAATCCTGAGCCTTACCCTCTGAAAATCAAATGGTCCCATTTTACCCTCTCGCAAACTAGGCCCTTCAAACTGACTCGTTTAGGTATGCAGAGCAAATTTTTAGATTGAGCCTTTAAACTTGACTCAATTTTTTATCAATCCCAACAGTGGCTCTGATTGGGGATGGTTGATTGCAAGATCAACACAAGAATCCAGATATCTTTGTTTAAGCAGACCACCCGAAAACGGATCATTCTTCTCTTCTCATTTCTTCTCTTCCAAAACAGGGCTTCCTTAATCTACCCAAACAGCAGGGCACTTTATTGAAAACCAAGCAACTGAAGCAAAGCGACTATACAAGAGATACAAACATGCTTAAAACTGAATACAAGCTGCTCAATCAATCTTAGCATTTACCTCTGTCAAAAATCTGATTTTCATCGCTTGATACCATGATCCAAAAAAAGGCACCTTCCAGTAACAACTGAGCATAGCTCTTAAAATCCACCTCTCTTGTCTCATTACGGAAACAGCTAGTGTGCTTACCCCTTATCTGATTCTGAACTTTGTAATCACACACTACTTCAACACAAGTAAAACCATGAGGCAACTCACCATAAGGGCTTTCCCTCAAGCTGCAATACACTTCACTATCCCGATCAATTCTACCGTTTGCAAGGATATGATCATGCTGAACTTTAAAAGTAAAACATTCATTTTCAATATTGTAAAACTCATCAGCACATACCTTATTATCATTTAAATCAATAGAATGAGGGATACTACAAACCAACTAATGCAAACAAGGAACACGAATATTACAATCTGGATGTGATACTTCACTATGCTGATCACACCTCACACTATCCTTGCTTATCCAATTGAAAACCTCTGCATTCTCAACATCCCATTCATGAAAAAGAATGCATACCTCTGGCTGAAGCAAATCCTCAGCTAAATCTTCTTCATCTAGATTTATGTCTACCTGAAACACTTCCATTTGTGGTCTGAAAAAGTCATAACATAACCCATGCCTCTTGTCTTCATCATGAAGTAAATTCTTACAACCCATGCTACTACTGTTCGGAACTACATCGGCATTACAAATTTGTTCCGCACAAGGGGAAACTTCATCATTCTCATCGATGAAATCAGCACCATGGATATTTGTATCAAAAGAAAAGAACTCTAAATCCGTTTCAAGCGTATTATCAACATTCACATCCTCATCATGGTACTTGAAATTCTGAAAGCATTCAAGTGTGGGTTCATTTAAATCTGAAAATAGAACATTACCAGCACTATCACATACATTCTTATCTTCAAAAACACTTTCGTCTTCAGATTCATAACTAAGGTACATAATTTGGTTTTCTATTACATCATCTTCACAAGATGAATAATAAGAATTCTTATAACCACTTTCAGCTGAATAACTGGCATTCATTTGCTGATCAAAAGAAAGTGAAACACTTGTGCCAAGATCGTTCTCATTCTGAAATTGATCTTCATTGTTCACTTGCATACCTTCGAGGTGCTGGGAATAAAACTCATTATCCTCATAATCAGCAACACCACCCCACTCTGAAACACATTCATCACTGGGTATACTTGCACTGAACACATTATCAACATCATTCACAATTTTATTTTGAGATTTATCAGACTTAACAAAAATCTGATTTTCATCATATTTCACAACTTCACTTACGTAATCAACAACATTTGGTAATCCTTCAGTATTTGGTATTTGAACATCAAATACATCGGCAACATTTAAAGATAGATGGTCATCACCATCATTATTTTCACCAATATTATCCTGGAGAGATGCATGATTCACTTGGTAACTGGCAGTCACATAATCAGCATAATTGGCATACAAATCAAATGGTACATATCCCTTGTATATATCTGTCTCTGTATCAACATTTTCACAATGCTTCCCACTAATCATTCCATCACTACTGCAAGGGACAACTGGCATTAATGGCAAAGGTTCTTGACTCTCATTTAACTCTGAAACACATGCATCAACAAAACCATTCGAAACTACAGAGCTTGATGCACCTAGACACGGAATGATTTGCTGAGACTCACATGGTATTTCACCATTGAAGGCATTTTGATAAGAAACTACAGCAGACACAGATCTCTTGGCTATCCCGAATTTCAAATTATTTTCAATGTCCCTAGCCGTGTTAAAGGCTTCATACAAAGTCTTAGGTTCTTTGTTCCTCAATAGGAAACCCATCTTCTCATCAAATGCACTCATGTAAACATCCAGACATACTTTATCATCGAGTTTATACTTTCTAGAAATTTTGGACAAAGCTTGTGAAAATCTGATGTTAAATGTGGGTACCAATTCATCTTCCCTGATTTGTATATAAGTGAACTCTTTCAGTAAGTTAGAATCACTCACCTTCTCATCGAATTGATCCATGAAATCTGAAATCAATTCTTCCCATGAAGTAATAGAATTCCCTGGTAAAAAAGAGAACCAATCTCTTGCATCCTCTTTCAATGACTGAATAAACAATTTCATGCATACATCTTCTTGGCAAATTTCAAACTCTCCTATCAAATCTGAAAATCTTTTAACATGTTGACATGCTGATTCTGATTTCTTCCCACTGAAAATTGGCAAGTACTTTCTAATTTCTGTGGGTATGGGATTTGGGTAACCCGGAATATCTCTGAAATTTAGAGCAACATAATGGTTCATGATGAAACTTCTCCTATTATATGGTTGTTTTGGTTTACTAGGCATGGCTTTATGTGGAAATACACAAGACTGAAAAACTTCACTATTCATTTTTTCCTACTCCCACAAATGATTATACAATCTGGAATAAAAAACATCAAGCAAGTATCCTTATACTGATCTATTCCTTAACATTGCTTGACATAAAGTTCTTCCACATTTGCACACTACGGAGGATAACATACACTGAATATTTTAGTAGCATAAATATGCAAATGGATTTTGAAATTCTCTCTTTCCCTCTAAACTAGTGTTGTTCACTAAATGGGAAAACTACATTATACATTCAAACTTTCAGAAGAGATGTCTTGCATTTAAATCCTTTGAAAATACCTGGATATTTGCAGCTATAAAACTTGTAGATCGCAAGATTTACTTCACCTTTGGCACGGTCTTTTATCACAGAGTCGCCACCTCTTGCACAGAGGATATTTTGAACAGCAGAACACCATTCAACACATATTCAAATTCTTTGTTTCTCTTTCAATCTTGCTGCAATAAACACTCTTCCAAGCTATTTAACACTGGTATGAACCACAGAGTCGCCACCCAATAAGGAATTGGGAGAAAATTTCACACACAGCTGAGAGAACTTACAACTTTCAACCATGCATTCACTGTTACTCCTTCATAAACTATGATATGAAACACATATCATTCTGTAGATCTAGAACAAGAAGCGTTTTCTTCACCATAAAACCAATTTACACTCTGTGCATACACAATGGACTGACTAACTGGATGAAATTAGGCAATTTCTATTCAGCTTCCCCAGTAGAGTCGCCATTTTCGTTGTGGTGACTCGGATGGGATAATATCAACCTTATATGAATTAATTCTTTCTTAACCAGAGGCTCTTGACAGTTCATTTACTCCCTAGCAGAGTCGCCATTTTTGTTGTTCACCAAAAGTGATAACCCAAGAACACCTGCAATCGATCTATGAAGTAGCCAATTCAATCTATGAAGAACTTCAGGGCTTGGACAACATGACAAGGATTTGAATCCTTCTACTCTTCAGGCTTTGCAAAACCTAGGCGGGTATACCTTTGATGCTTAGAATTAAACCTATTACACACCTATGACAGCATCAACATAAACAGATAGATCTCAGTAAGGCTCCAAAACAAGTAGTTTATTGCAGATGGGCTAGATCTACACATAAAACTCAACTATACTTGAGCATGAGATAGATGAAACATTTCAAAACATAACACAAACTAAAGGTATTCTGATTGGATTTTAAATTGGTTTCAGAACCCCTTTAATTGCAAGATCAATGCCTTATCCAAGGGAAACAAAGTCATACATCAAACTATAAATGAAAGCTTCAATTGCAAATCCATCTTCATTATTAAATATTCATGCATTAATGCCTTGCATAAATGCATTACTAAGATCATTCACAAAATCATCAGATCTTGAAACTATATTCCATTTTTTATGATTTATTGTAGAATTTAAATCCTTCCTTGAAGAATCCCTGCAAACAATCATAACTATCTCCTTGAGATAACAAATTTCATCCACCTTAAGGATCTGATTTGATAAAATGGAAATACAAATCTAGAGACAATCCTATGTGAATTTATGTATGCCTTACATACACAAGACCCTGCAACTAAAAACACCTATAGCAAGAATTGAACTCCATTACTGAAGGAAAAAGCCCTGCCCTGTACAATCTTCAAGAACACTCAAAATTGGAAGCCATGAAAACTGGAGCCATTCTCACAGAATTCTGGAACCCTTACAACTGAGAAGAATTCGGAATTAAAAGAGAGAGGGAACCAAATCAAATCTGTAACTGAATTGCCAAGTGTCCCTTCTCTAACTGAATTTTTTTCCTATGAAAACTGCATCCAAAATATCCCACATTTGCCAAAATTAACTTCATAATCGGATTCCTCGCTCCGAGAGCTTTCCGAAAATATATAACACTTTATATCTTGGCCAAAAATTGAGTCCTGGGTGAATTAATTCCCCAATGTGCTCAAACATTTAAATTTTTCATTTATTAATATAGTCTAAACTATATAATAAACAATTTCAATTTTAAATTTTTCATCTCCAAATGTGCTCTGACGTCTTGCCACGTGGCGGGGTCTGATTGGCTGATGGGGTCTACTGGGCACCACCTGGGATGACTCCTCATCATCGCCACGTCATCTGCTTCGTCACTGCCACTTGGCCGCCACGTCATCGCCACTAGACTGCCACCCGTGCGCCAACTGTGTGCCACCTCACCGAGACCCGCCTGCTGCACTGCCACCTATCACGACACGTGGATGGATCTCATTCACTTTTGCTATTTCGCGGGGTTTAAACGACGTGCATCTTCCCTTCACGAAATAGCACGCAACGTTGATCTCTCTCGGACTTGCTCGCTCGTTAACCCGGCCTTCGTCTGCAAAATTTTGCCTATTTGCCTCGAGAAGCGTGCCTGCGTGGGGTCCACTTTGTCTTCGTCCTGTCAACTCCTCCATCGCCTTGGGAAGTGTGCTCGCACATGGGCTCGCCTTGGGTGCCCATGGGCACCTTGTGTCAAAAGCCTTTATGGCTTAGACATTATATTACAGCAAGGATTTGCATATAAACATTAAAAATAACCACCTCCCAGTGCATGTGGGATAAAACGTTATGCCTGGGATTCCGATTTTGAAGCAATTTCTGAGTTTTAATGGTGTTTTACTTTGCATTTGCTTGAATTTTATAATGATCTTTCCTCTCAACCACGTCATACTGGGATAAATTATCAACACAAGGCACTTAGAGGATGCTGGAGTTTGTGACACTTGTTCTTTGAATGTTCATGTCATCACCAGAAGGCTTCAACGCTGCCCTGGTTGCTTCATTTGGGAGGGCACATGAGGAGAAAGAGGAAGTTGCAATGTCGATTGCTTGAAAACCTTAACAAAAAACCTCCTCCCCAATCCATGTGAAGGATCTAGAACTGCAGCCCCCTTCTATGCTTCTTTTAGGGATCTCGGTTCCTCTGAAAAGATCCAGTAGCGAAAAAGGAAACACGGTGTAAAAACAAAAACACTGTCCACCATAATACCAATTAGTCAGCCAAAAGAAACTTAAGTTTCAGACTGCAAAGAAGACCCTCAACATGCAAGTCATAATGAGAATGCGCTACACTATAGCGATTTCATGCCCTGGGATGCTTGTTGAAGAGTTCCATTGCATTCTTTCAACTTGGAAACAACACTATTAGCATTGGGTAGATCATCTATTGACTTCCGCAATACTTCTAAATATTTTTCGTCCTTTTCATTTTGTTCCTGCACCTTCTCTAACATATTTTTCAAGTAATGTATCTCACCGAGTTTTCTCTTGCAATCTCTTGTTTCACATCATTAACCGAAGTATTATATTCATGTAGAACATCAAACTTTTTGTTTTCAATCAGCTGCTCAATAGTTCCTAGTGCAGCCATTACCTGTATATTCTCATGCATGGAAGCAATTATCTTCAAATAAAGCTGGTAAAGCGTTTCTTGGTAAGATTGTTTGAATGATGAGACAATCTTCAGGAATTCCTCCTTGGAACAGGCTTTCAAGAGTGAATGTGTTGCAAATTTATATGATTGCCTTAGCCTTGAAACTCTTAAACTTTGAGCTTCTTGTTTGTCCTCTTCCACGATGTTGTGTTCTGGAACCCTGGTCTCATAACAAGAACAGTCCTTCCATATTTGTCAACATAGTTTGCCCTGTAGATTTTACCTGTTTCAGCTTCGTGTGCTATGTCTTTGCGATTCAATCTCCTCCACATTTGAGCTATCAATCACACCATTATCACTTAGTTCCGTTTACCTCTGCAACTCACGACATGGGAGCTGTTACAAGCCCATGGCACTTGGAGGAGACAACCAGCTTGGTTCGCTTGGGGCTACATCTACTGCAGGAACCTCACACTGTCTTGGCCTTCATTTGCAAAATTATCTTTCAACGCCTTCTCCAGCTATCACGTGAGACTTGAGGGTCTTCTGTAGCATGCCACGCTGCTTAGAGGATTTTCATTACACTTTTCAACGCCCTCTCCGACAGCAAAGACTTGGTGTATGTTATGAATTTGGGCTCAGATTTGCCAATTTACATTTACTTTGCTGCATAACACAACCTGGCGTTGCATTTGCTTGCTATTTTTAGTGCTGAACTTTGACCATTTCAATAACCACGAATAGGGAATCCACCTCATATGTGACATCAAGCTCCTTTGGAAGACTCCCACGCAATTCATCAGAGGAGGGAGATGAGAAGGTACGCAAGTGAGGAAGTTGGAGTTTGAAAACCTTTTAAATGCCTCCTCCACCATCTACGTTGACATCCTCGGCATACTTTCCAACATACCACGCAGCCTTGTTAGAGGAATATGGGGGCATGTGAGGAGAAGGAAATTCGATGCAGTTTGCCATTGAATTCAGTCGAGTGTTGTTTGCTGCTCTCAATGCCCAACCAACACTCTTCTTCACTCTATGATACTTGCTGTTATTTTAGCTTAATGTTTTAACCTTTAATCTGCCTCCCTTTTTCTTTACCACGTGAGCTGTTAAAATCTTTTGCAAACCACTTTAGCCACCATGCTGCCTTGGAGGTCTATTTTGTTGCACGTGAGGAGAAGGAGATAACTAGAATTTGCTTGTTTCAAAAGCTATTGTAACCTCAAGACATCTGCTAGCCCATACTTTATTTAGTCTTCAACTTAACATCCTTCCTCATCCACGACGCTTGGGGCTTTATTTGGCATTTGATTTGGGACTTCCTGGAATCTATTCACCATTCTTAAAATCTAGATGGTATCGTCCACACCTCAGGGATACATCTCATGAAACTCAAGTCAATGGACTCTTTAGTGATGGCGTGACAACAATCGCATATGTTTCATTGCCATACATGACATCAACCCGTTGAAATGCACTGAAGTTACAAAACCGCTGAACATTGCCCATCTCAATATGTTGTATTTTCCTAATTGGGAAATTGTCCACAAAGAACACAGTGATTTCAATTCGAAAGAATGCTATCCTCATGGAATTCAGTTGCGGGATCGAAGTAAAGGTGGAATCTCTCTTCTCGGCCTATATGAACACTTCCATTCCCATGAACATTGGTCCGTAGAACGTTCAACATGAACAAATAATGACACTACTATGCAAGCCTATATCTTTATGCATCATAAAGTCATGCACTAAGAGCATTCTCGCCACAAAATCAATGCACAGGCGTGAGCCGGGTCGGGCCCCAAAGTGGGTCCGACTAAAAAAAAAATTCATTTTCATGCAACTGACCCCTGGAATGCTTCGCGGACCTCAAACATACCTCTGGAAATGATCGGCACCATTTTCGGATCATAAAATTGCATTTTACATCCTTCAGGCAATTACGCCACAATTTTCGCATTTAATCGCGAAGACGTAATTTTCAAACCTGTCAAAACATCTTTCTGGAGCTCGCCATCTGACAGGTGTGTACTTTGATATACAAGGATGACTTCTACCAAACGGTTTCTCAAGACGAGTCCCAAGTGAAGAGATATTAATTTCCGAAAACGGCCAACTAGCTTTGTTGACACTACGGACCTGATGAAGTCAATGTTCTGGCAACACATGATGCCTTTCTTAAAAATACGAAACGACCTCCGTAGGTCCTCAAATTCGGAACATAGGTACCTTTAAGTACATATTAAATCTTTGAATTCTCAGTTCAATCACCAGAATGACAGAATGCAAATGGCACGCACATAAAAATGGCAACATTAACTGATATAACACTGGAAGTGCGGATAACTGAAAATGATGGCAAAATGAGTTCTTTTAAAAACTGATCAAACGGATTGGTAGAGCCTTGAAATTTGAAACGTAGCTCATCATTTATACCAACATCAGCTTGGGACAGACATTATGGCATGACGCTTACTGAGGCAACTTTTTCACTTGTGCAAAACAGGGCTTCGACTAGCTGTTGAAACAGGGACTTGCCAAAACATAGAAACTGCAAACGGATTTGGTTTTGAAAACTGAGCAGATGGATTCGTTAGGACTTGAAATTTTGCAGACCGACTCACAATTATGCATAGAATTGAATCCACTTTGAATTATTTCATGAAAATCAACAGGGCAAAAGATGTAATCGCTCAAAGAAGGCTACTCCATAAAATCTGCATTTGTGCCTAAAATGCATTTCCAGCTCACCCCTCAAACTGGGTACCTCAAAAACTTATCCGAATTGAATTCTGAAAGTTTCACATCACTAAATAGGCCAAATGAAAGGTGTGGGGCATGAATCCCGAGCCTTACCCTCTGAAAATCAACTGGTCCCATTTTACCCTCTCGCAAACTAGGCCCTTCAAACTGACTCGTTTAGGTATGCAGAGAAAATTTTTAGATTGAGCCTTTAAACTTGACTCAATTTTTTATCAATCCCAACAATATGTACTCAGTTAATGCCTTAAGCTTTGTCCAAAGGGCTTGCTTCATTCTCAATCTGACAATCAGGGATTAATTTATGCAACACTATAACTGATTGATCTATTATTCCCTTATCTATAGATCCCTTCTTTAATAGTTTCTGAGTAGCCATCATCATTAACTTAGTTGGATTCATCTTAATGATTGGTTTCTTCTCAACTTGAGAAGTGTCAATTGCCAAAACCTTTGTCAGGGTATCTGTTAGTCTCAAATTTTGATTTCCCTCTTGTCCCCTATAAGATAATGAATAACTTTGTCTGCATATGAAGAGATAAGGGAAAAAGAACCTTAGAGTAACATATCACAAGGTTTTGAGAATCTTCTACACTTTGAACTTAGCTAATGTTTAGGTGGGTATACCTTTTGTCAATATCTTCACACTTTAAAACTGAGATCCACAGTAAACCAGTGCTAAAAAACCTGTGGACTTTATCACCTCGATGAAACTAAAACACTAAAGGAAAAAATTGCGTTCATTTTCAGTATTGATCTTCAAGAAAAGATAGAAAGAGATCCTACAATCTGATACTAGTGCCTGATCTGGGCTATAGAGTCACCTAAATCAAACCATAATTCTCAAAACAGAACACTCATATACATCTCATCATTTTGGCTTTTATGAATCCCATACATGCCTAACATATATATAGATCTTGTTGGTATTTTGGTATGGTTATGTCATTCATGTCAACACCTACTAAACACTTATCAACTTTGGCACTTTAGAGAATCAACAACATTCACCGGCAAGCAAGTGACTCATGCACAGTCACTAGTATCTGGTAAACCAGCAAGATATAATGATCACCGACACTTGGACTGATATGGAAAACACATGGTTATGTCGAAGACATCGTGTGGACACTTTGTCTTGGAGTTTTGTTTATTGGTATATTCGTATTTGCATATTTGTTGTTACCGACAAATAGGTCTAGGTTACACTAGTAGGTTTATCTTTTCCAGATTAGCTAGACACACTATGGAGATGATTAATTATTGTTGTAAATACATTAAGCCGACATGTTGAATCGATTATTGCATCAGATATTGTATTATTTGTAAAATGTTTTTATTGTAATATCTTGTAGAGCCGACCTAATAAAATTGGTCTTAGGTTATGGTATAAATGTAAGATCTTATTTGTAAGATCAAATGTGGAATGCGAAAAAGGATTGTGTGAAGGTATATGCGAGAATAAGCAGCGCTATACATGCAGATATCATTTGAAGATTGAAGGAGGGTTTTTGTGAAGACAATCAGAAGTACACCGGTACTGAATCCAACATATGAAGATGCTATTTTAAGCAATACATTCTTATTGGATTTAACCATCCAACTATAGTCAGTGTGACTCCCATTTTGTGATTGAGCAGTGAGCTCTAGGCACTTGGCCTTTCTGCATGTGCAGATCCCATTTATGTACACTTACTATCTGCAGTAGTATCATCTGATTGTGGGTAAGGTTTCCCATCATGGTTTTTCCCCTTACAGGGTTTCCACGTACAAATATTGGTGTTATGTGTTGTGGATGAATTTGTCTTTATGTTTCTTGCACTAATCCTTACCGATATAGCAATTAACTGTTAAATCTATCTACCGACATATTGACCTAGTTTACCGGCATTAAGCATTAAGCTGGTTAAGTTGTTTTTGGTTTGAATTTATTAGACAACTGATTCAACCCCCCCCCCTCTCAGTTGTCTTTGGGACCTAACAATTGGTATCAAAGCCTAGTCCTCTTTTTTAGAAGTTTAATAGCTTGAGGAGATCCAATGTCTACTAACTATTTTAGAAAGGACAGTCCTAAACTTGATGGAACCAACTATGGTATATGGAAGATTAGAATGGAGACACATCTAAATTACATTGGAAAGGACGTCTAGGATGTTGCAAAGAATGGTTATACTGCTCCTACTCAGAGTCAACCCACTCCACCCAACTTGACTAAAGATGAGGAAAATGATTGCAAAGCAAGAGAAACACTTTTGAGTGCATTATCAGATCAATAAATCATGGGACTATCAGATAGGTCTACTGCTAAAGCTATTTGGGATCATTTGGAAATACTGAATGAAGGAGATTCCACAGTCAAAATTGCAAAACTTGAAAGCTTCCAGGTCAGGTATGAACATCTGAAAATGGAAGAAGATGAAAGGATTTATGCTTTTATGGAAAGAGTAAATGAGATTGTTTTGGGTATTAAATGTTGTGGAGGAACCTTAAGTGAGGATTAAATTATTTCAAAAGTTTTAAGAGGATTGTGTTGGAATATGCACACTCCAATGAGACATTGTAGGTGATTGAAGGTTTTGTCATTGATGGCAACCTTATAATCCTATGACATTGGCAAGGTATTCCACCGGCACTAGCAAGATCAAACTCTACACCGACACTCAGATCACCAGCACCGACAGTGAAAGGAAGCATACCAGCACAGAGGCTGACATGATTTTTGTTGTAATATATTTTGTTTATTAATTGTAAAATCATTGTAAGCCGACTTGGCAAGTTGTAAAATGACTCTTATATAAGAGAGATCATTGTAGAACATTTTGTGTAAGGAAGAGGAATGTATTTAGGCGAAATAAGGTAGACCTATTATGCGAATTATAGGTTAAGGGTTTATGTAAGAAGCAGAGCAAAAACCGGTACTGGATCTAGCATTATAGATGCTACTTTGAAGCAGTACAAGACACTGGATTTATATAATTTATTTTGTAAGTTAGTGAGACTTCCTATCTTGTATTTGAGTAGTGAGCTCTAGGCAATTGGCCTTCCTGCATGTGCAGGCCCCTCTTGTAGCAGTAATATTCTTTTATTGGCCAGTAAGTGAATATTGTGGGTCACAAATCCCACTGAGGTTTTTCCCACACCAGGTTTCCTCATTAAATCCTTGTGTTATGGTGTGTTTTTCATGTGGTTGTTTTTATCTCTATTTATTGCATTACTTTCTGTTTACCGGTACACAATATAAATATGCTTTACATGTTTTAAGTTAAGAAAATCTATTAACCGGTTAGATATTGATTCATCCCCGCCCCCCCCACTTAGTATCTGTGGGAATCCTAACAATTGGTATCAGAGCCTGGTCCTCTATTTTTAGAAGCCTAACAACTTGAGGATGATCTTGACACCAGTAGAGATGGAAAATTTCACAAAGCAACTTGAAGGAGCTCTCTCAGACTATGATGCAGAAAAATTAAAAAATATCAAACTTGAAGATGATCTAAAGGCTGCTCAGGATATTATTCAAGCACTTCAAGAAAATCTTACTATTTCAAGAAACAAGAGAAGAGAACTTTGTGAAAAGATGGAAAATGAGAATGATGAAAAAGAAACTCTTAATGATATGATAAACAAGCTGAAACAAGAGAACATGACAACAAAGAATGAGATGCAGGATTTGACTATGAGAGTTTGTAAAGAAATTGAAGATAGAAAGAAGAATGAAGAAGATTTGACTAGAAGACAAAATGATGCTGCAAATGAAAACACAAGACTCAGCTATGAAAATTATTTGTTAAAGACAGATCTAATGCACACATAGAATGACTCAAATGAACTGATGAGACAGAAAGAAGTCTTAGAAAGAGAACTAGATAATGCAAATCAACACAAAGAAAAATTCAAGAAAAGCTTAGAAGAACTTGGTAACTTACTAAAAAATCAAAAACCTAAAGGTGACACTTGTGGAATTGGCTTTGAAGTTGGTGAAAGCTCTGATACTGCAAACACATAGGATCATAGCAAACCAGTAAGACAACCTACTGCTTACAAATTTAATGGAAAATACTTTAACTGTAATAAGTATGGTCATAGAGAAAATCAATGTAGATCTAGAAATTATCAAAATATCAACACCCCCACTGGTCAATGTTCAAAATGCAACAAAGTTGGTCATAATTTTGAGAATTGCAGAATGAATGTAAGATGTTATGTTTGTGGAAGATTTGGAAACTTATCTAGTCAATGCAGAACACAAACCGACATAGGTTATGGAAAGGATTTTCAGAAAAATAATGTGACTTGTTATGCTTGTAACAAGATTAGACATATTGCAAAATTCTGCAGAAGTAAGGCACCACCCATAGACAACAAAGGTTCTAGTTTGAAAGGTAAAGAAAAAGTTGAAGAAGTTAAGTAGGAATTCTTAAAACAATGGATCAGGAAATCAGAACTGAATGTGGATAAGAATATTCCTCCACCGATAGAACCAAGCAACACTCCATCGACAGGACAGAGTAGCACTCCACTGGTAGAACAGAGTAGCACTCCACCGGCAGGAGTCTCTTCATCAAATTGAAGAAATTTCTTTGAGGGTTTGGCAATCAAATGAGACATATGCTATTATTCCCTCGGTTGATGATGAGAAGTTGAAAAATTACTTCTATACTAGCAGACAGAGTTAAGTGACTACTTAACTAGCATGCATTAAATGTGGTAGTTGGCAAATTGACAGTATAAATTAATGTTTTTGGCTCCATTTTACTTCACCGAGCATTCAAGCATTCGAAGAGCATGAAATCTCCAGAGCTAAGGCATTTCAAGCAAAGAGGCAAAGCACTTCAACAATCAATCCTTCCAGAGGTAGAAAAAGGTATTTATAATCATGGCATCCTCCTCTGCACCTGAATTCATAGCAAACCCTACTGTAGTCGAGGTAATCAAACACCCTAGGCTCATTTTTCAATTAGCTCTTGAGATAGCTAAAAAGGATGATAATGTTGATGCATTTTCCTAAATCCCAAAAGGAGTTGTTTTTGCAGAAGACCCTAGAATTTATATCCATTGCCATATAGAAGAATTAGGAGATGAAGAAATCAAGAACATGTACAAATCTGTTATCTGTGATGATTCCAGTAAAGTAAAACCTGAACACAAAATTGTTGAAACCCTAGGATTCATTGAGATCCTCTGCATTCTAGACTTTCCTAAGGAAGTTATTAGGATAGTATTGAGCAGGGTACATGGTGAATTTTTCTGGCTAGATTTGGTTCACAAAATTACCAAGGAAGCTGTGAAAACTGTAACAGGGTTACCTTCCACCGGTAACAGACCAGACAAGACAAAGAAGGTCTCAAATGACCTGGTAATGAACCTAATGGGTGCAACATCCAATAGAAGGTCTCTAAGGGTTAATGATGTGACTGCCATAAATGTGAGATTTGTTAGCATGATTTTAGGATACAAAGCAACTCATGCAAGTAGACTTAACTCAGTTTCCAATTTATGCATAAAAAGTGCACATGATATGGTTAAGGATAATGGAAAAATTGATGTATGTGAATGGCTAAAGGATGAATTGATTGACAATTTAGGGAAGATCAAAAAGGATAAGAAAGGAACATTTAGATTTGTTAACTTACTTGTATGCTTAATGCTACACATAACCAAATAGGTGCCTGGTATAGGTACCAAGAACCTTGGATTTGACATACCAGTAGGGAACCATTTATCAGACTTGTTCAACAACATGGGTGAAAGAAAACAAAAGAATATTGATGAGTATTTTCAAGCACTAAAGGCCAGAATGAACAAAAGAGTCAGACTGTCATAGGAAATTGTTAACAAATATAAAGATGATATATGTTTTGTGATTAAAAAGGATGAGATCTGGATGAAAGTGGTTATCTCAAGAACAATTTGGGTTATTGAAATGGGCTATGAGACTGATGACCACATCATTGAAACATATTCTAAAGCCCTTCTGGAAGCACCAAATGAACCTAAGAAAAAGGTATTTGGTAGTGCTGAGACCATTGAAAGCCAAATTCAATCTAAGAAGAGAGTAAAGAAAGTAGAAGCAACAGTAAGGAGAGGTTCAAGGCAGGCTAAGGCTATAAAAGAAGATGTTCTGAAACAAACCAGTATCACTGAAGATGAGTTATAGGCACAACAACCAGAAACTCACTTGTCATCGGTAGCAACTTCTTTAGAGAGTGACAAGCCAGTTGAATTTAAAAGAGTTGTAAGGAAAAGACAACCTTCACCGATATCCACACCCTCACCTAGAAGAACTAGACAAAAACAATAGGTAGTAAGGTCTCCGGTAGAGAAGACAACCCCAAAGAAAAAGCTAACACCTAAGAAGAAAAGGACTCAATAGAATATTTCTCTGATTGACAGACTATTGGATGAAATCATAGAAGAAGGAAAACTCAAGAACATAGAAAAATTATTTGATACACTATTAGCAGATGAGAAAGAGCAAGTTGAAAATAGTGTCATTTTACACCTAGATATCTATAAGAAGTTTTTGATTCAAGTTGTAGATGAACTACCAGATGAATTATTCAAGAGACTAGAAGCAAGAAGACAATATGTTGTAGAACTTGACAAGAAAATCAAAATTGAAAAATTACTTGCCGTCTACCCAGACAACTCTCCAAAAGAAATAGATGATCTAATTGCAAAGGCCAACTGATTAGTATACTCTACTGCACACCGACATATTGCACTAATGGCAGGAAGAGTAAATGAGGTAATAGAAGAAACAAAAAATGGATGGGATATATTCCTTGTGGAGAAGAAAAAGCAGGAAGAGTACAGGAACCCCAAGCCTATCAAAGTCTATCAAAAGGACAAAGATAAGGGTAAAGGAAAGGTTGGTGGACCTCCTAGTATCAAAATAAAAGATAACTTATCCCCATCACCTCTGATTACTCCACTGGTAACAACAACAAAAGACCAACCGATAGATGACAGTATGGATGTATCATAAGAGGATACTAATCCTAATTCAGAGATACTATACACAATTGATGTTGATACTCAAGAGGTCAACATTGTGGTAGATAAAGACACAACCAGTAAGACTGACATGGCTAGTGAGCCACCGACAACTGACAACATTGATAACACTGAAGGAAAAGTTGAAGATGATAGCATAGGGAAACAGACAGAGACTCCAACAAAGACTGAATCAGATCAACGGATAGAGAGACAAGCAAAGCAACAGGCTCTGGAATAGGAATAGGTTCATGTGGAAACAGTGCCACCGGCAACAGGAGAGAAACAAAATCCCTTGCTTAAGGAATTGGAAACATAGACTGACCTACCAGAGGTCACTACAAGCATGGTTACTTCCCCCACCGGTAGAATTCAGAATGTTGGTTCCTCCTTAGCAGGTTACAAATCAACCAATGTAACTGAAGTTATTTTAGATTCTTTGAAGAAAATAATTGATTGTAGTTCACAAGCTTATAAAGCTATAGATGACACAATCCCAATTTTGAAGATGATAGCTCCAAAATGCAACATAGATAATAAGGATTCTTTGAGTCAACTTGACACTTTGTCAAAGTATATTACTGACAACATAGTGATAGTTGAGCAAATAAAGGAAGATGCATTCAAAGAGAAATTAGACATTGAAAAACAAAAACTCTTTGAGGATCAAATAAAGAAGTGTACTAGGTAATTTGACACACTTATACAAGAACTATGCAACTCATTGAAGGAATTTAAAACTCTATACAAAGATACTTGCAAGACAAACATTTTAACAATTGACATAGATAAGAAAATGAGCAAGGTACAAGAAGAAATAAATAAACTTGCTGACAATTTTGTTAATTCACCTGATACATTATAAATTTTTGAGTAAAAGATAACTAGTTTTGAGGAAGAATTACTGAAGCTAGAGAGAGAAAAGGAGAGAATAGTAAACAAGGCTAAAAATATGAGACTAAGACTAAGTCCAAGACTGCACTATCTAGCATCCTTGAGGAAGGAAATATCTAAGGCATTTGTACAAGGACATAAAACACCGGCAGAGCATATGCAGCACCTCATCGGTATAGTTCAAAGAACAGAGGCAGCAATAAAAGATAGTATGAAGTTTATGGAAATCATAAATTTGGTTTTGGCGGATCATTTTCAAATTGTAACCACCCAGTTACAAGGTTGAGACAGAAAAACTACAACTCTATTGACACCTTGACATCCTTTGTCATTGATGCCAAAGGGGGAGTAGTAGTATGAGGAAATAATCTACAAAAGACTTATCTACTTAGGGGGAGCTCATATATTTTTGGTACACATTTTTGGAAACAATTTTTGGATTACAAGTTTTGGATACACTTTTGAAATTTTCTCATGAGTGTTGCCATCAATGCCAAAGGGGGAGATTGTTGGCATATGCACACTCCCATGAGACATTGTAGGTGATTGAAGGTTTTGTCATTGATGGCAACCTTATAATCCTATGACACTGGCAAGGCATTCCGCCGGCACTAGCAAGATCAGACTCTACACCGACACTTAGATCACCGGCACCGGTAGTGAAAGGAAGTATACCGGCACAGAGGCCGACATGATTTTTGTTGTAATATATTTTGTTTATTAATTGTAAAATCATTGTAAGATGACTTGGAAAGTTGTAAAATAACTCTTATATAAGAGAGATCATTGTAGAACATTTTGTGTAAGGAAGAGGAATGTATTTAGGCAAAATAAGGCAAACCTATTATGGGAATTATAGGTTAAGGGTTTATGTAAGAACTAGAGCAGAAACTTGTACTGGATCTGGCATTATAGATGCTACTTTGAAGCAGTACAAGACACTAGATTATATAATCCATTTTGTAAGTTAGTGAGACTTCCTATTTTGTATTTGAGTAGTGAGCTCTAGGCAATTGGTCTTCCTGCATGTGCAGGCCCCTCTTGTAGCGGTAATATTCTCTTATTGGTCAGTAAATGAATATTGTGAGTCACAAATCCCACCGAGGTTTTTCTCACACTGGGGTTCCTCATTAAATCCTTGTGTTATGGTGTGTTTTTCATGTGGTTGTTTTTATCTCTGTTTATTGCATTACTTTCTATTTACCGGTACACAGTATTAATATGCTCTACATGTTTTAAGTTAAGAAAATCTATTAATCAGTTAGATACTGATTCACCCCCCCTTTCAGTATCTCTGGGAATCCTAACAGATTGCCACCGGCATATAGAATGAAAGTCGCTGCTATAAATGAGTTAAGAACAATGCCTAATACATCAGTAACTAGGGATACATTGATTGGGAAACTTTCAGCTTTTGAAATTGAAGAATTTGGTCCTATTGCTACTATAAAGATAGATTTGGCCTTTAAAGCATCAACATCATCTGCTCCATCATTTGATAAATCTGATTGGAAAGCCTTTTATTCAAGAGAAATTGAAGAAAGTAGGGAAGAAAATGAAGAACTTGAAGCACTATTTGCAAGGAAAATGCGTAAAGGTAGAGTTGGAAGTAAGTATGAAGGTAAAGAACCCTTTAAATGTTTTAACTACAATAAGATTAGTCATATGGCTTCAAGATGCCCTGATAGACATGCTAGACTAAGAGAAGAAGCTAAAAGAACATACAAGCCTAACCCTAAATATCAGATATACAGATTTAAGAATAATAAAAACAAATCTTGTTACATTGCTGATAAAGGTGTGATTGATGATTCAGATGAGGATCCGACAGACAATGGATGGGTTTTTGTTGCTATAACAGAAGATCAACCCGCACCTACTGCTCAATCGATAGAATAGGGCTTGGCAACTAAAGTTGAAGTAAAGGATGAATGGATCATTGATTCTGGATGCTCACATCATATGACAAGAGACAAAGGTAAATTTTTGAACTTTCAAGAATACAATGGAGGCTTAGTGAGATTTGGAGATGACAAGGATTGTTTAATCAAAGGCAAGGGTACAATATCTCTTGATGGTAAGCATAACACTGACAATGTTTACTATGTTGAAGGATTAAAGCATAATCTTTTGAGTGTTGGTCAATTAGCTGAGAAAGGATTTTAGTTACAATTTAAAAATGGAAAATGCAAAATCATGAATAGAACTGGTTTGGAAATTGCAACTGGTAATCAGACTAGAGGTAATATCTTTCATTTGAATAACAGTGAAAAGACATGCTTAATTGCACATATTGATGAAAGTTGGTTATGGCATAAGAGACTCTGTCATGTAAGCTTTGATTGCATGGTGAAAATTAGTACTACTAAGGCAGTTAGAGATTTACCTAAGATTGTCAAACCTCAGAATACAGTATGTAAGGAATGTCAATTTGGAAAACAAGTTAGAGCTAGTTTCAAAAGTATTCTAGAAAAATCCAATAACGCTCTTGATTTGATTCACACTGATTTATGTGGTCTAGCTAGAACTAAAAGATTACAAGGTGATAGATATTTCATGCTAATCATTTATGACTATTCTAGAATGTGTTGGGTTACTTTTCTTAGACAAAAATCTGAAGCACTGGGAAAGTTCAAACTGTTCAAAGCAATGATAGAAAATGAAACTGGTAAGAAAATCAAATGTCTAAGATCAGATCAAGGAGGAGAATTTACATCTAAGGAATTTAATACATTCTGTGAAGTAAATGGAATCAAAAGACAGCTATCAGCACCTTAGACACCATAGCAAAATGGAGTTGTTGAAAGGAAAAACAAAACTATCTTGGATGCAGAAGAAGTATGTTATCAGAAGAAAACGTACCACATGTATATTGGAGAGAGGTAGTTGTTGGCATTATGTGAACCAGAATGTGGACATAATGACATTGTATGTTGTCATTGATGTTAATATGTTGAAGAGGTATGAACTAGCATATGTGAGAACCGGTATAACACTGTGAACTGGCATTTGTGCCAAAATGAAGAGGTGTGCTTGTTCAAGGTGAACAGGCATATGGTTATGGGAACCGGCACATGGAAGCATTGTATGACTATTAGTTGGTAGTCTCAACTTTAGGGTTTCCGGTTGAAGTGTTTCAAGCCTGTATGGCTGAACCGGTGATCTTTGTATGATGAGTAAGCAGTATAACAAAGAATAGATTGTGTTGCCACATCAGCCATGTGCACGTGAAGGATCTTGCATGAAGAAGACTATCCCTATCTACCTCAGGAATGTGTGAAGTTTGTAAATGGTGAAAACACATGATGGATTATCAGTTGCCATGAAATCGGTGGATAATGAATGATGGAGAATGTCTTGAGATTTATTCAAGATCTATTGCATTTAATACAGTATGATCAATGATCAGGATTGAACTGTTTGAATTCCTTAACCTAACAAGTCTAGGGTTTAGGGTTTATGCTACCGACCTATCTGTTGTCCTATAAGGTTGATGTTGTGATTCTTTCAAAGGTTGTTGGAAAAAGCTGTATGTGAGTATCCAAAAGAAGGGATACAAGATCCTTGCCAGACCAGAGGAGAGAAGTGATACCTGCAGAGTGTAAGTGCAGAAAGTGAAGAGGAGCTTAACCGGATCTACATTGGCATTGAGTGCTGTTACTAGATCATTGTAATACTTGTTGATCTCTAACCACCTGAACAGTTGGAAAATCCCCTAACAGGGTAGCCTTAACCGGCTTGCTATAAATCTCTTAACAGGGTAACTCAAAGTTATTGAGATCTGGAAATCCTTTAGCTATTGAGTTCTTGAAATCCTCTAATAAGGTACCCTTAACAGGGCTTAACCCTTAACTGTGTATTGTAGCCATCCCTTAACTAGGTGATCTCTAATAGGATCGGTTCCTAGCAGAACCTTTTGTAATGTCTTTAACCAGACAAGGCTTCTAATAGAGCAGACTTCCAAAGAGTTCAACAACAAGCTTTTGGGTATTCATCCCCACCGTGGTTTTCCCCAATTAGGTTTCCATGTGAAAAATATGTGTGTCATATGTGATGCTTTTATCTTGTGATGCTTTGTTATTGCCTGCTAAGCATATGATGGTTCTGTGTTTTATGCCTGTCAATAAAACATGTTGAACTAGCTATTGTGAAGATATGATGATAGATTACCTATTCATGCATAAGGGTGAAACGGTAGTGTAGTTTTGAGTTGAATGGAAAACTCAATGAGTAACCGGTTTATGATTGTTTTAGTTGTTCTGAGTTTTACCGATTGCACTCTGTTTCAAACCGGTGTCATTGTTTGCCAGTCATTTGGAGTGATTGTTGCTGAATCGATTTAGGTCTGTATTTGGTCTATACTGATTCACCCCCCTCTCAATATCGGTTTGGTACTATTCATTCATCATTGAGTTATTAGCAGTCAGTATAGTGGTCTATACATTCAACAAAGTTCACATCAAAGGTGAAACCGGTAAGACCCCTCATGAACTATGGTTTGGTAATACTCCTACTCTTAAATATTTTAGAATTTTTGGAAGTAAATGTTATATCAAAAGAGATGAGTATATTGGAAAATTTGATCCTAGAAGTGATGAAGGAATATTTCTTGGTTATTCATCTAAGAGCAAGGCATATAGATGTTTTAACAAAAGTGTAGAAAATTGTTGAAAGTACAAATGTAAAGATTGATGAACAATTCAGAGGAACTTCAAGGTATATAGACTCTGAACCGGCAATAGAAATTTTGACAAATGAACCTACACTAAATCCATTGGTACAGAATGAAGATCCAATTACCCCGGTATCATCTAAGGATTCCATAGTAACTAAGGAACAACAGCAAGCAAAGACACCCCGATATGTAAGACTGAATCATTTTGAAGATCAGATAATTGGAAACAAGTTTAAAGGAGTTATGACAAGAGGAAGATTGGCAAATGAAGAGGTATGTCTTATTTCTCAAATTGAACCATCAATAGTTAATGAGGCATGTGAAGATAAATTTTGGATTAAAGCTATGGAAGAAGAATTAGAACAAATTGACAAAAAATAACACTTGGACATTAGTTCCTCAGCCTAAAGATAAAAATGTAAGTGGAACCAAATGGGTATTTAGAAACAAACTTAATGAATATGGTAAGGTTGTCAGAAATAAAGCAAGACTAGTGTGTAAGGGATATTCTCAGAAAGAAGGAATTGATTACAATGAAACCTTTGCACTAGTAGCTAGAATTGAGGCAGTCAGATTCTTTTTGGCTTTTGCAGCACATAAGAACTACAAGTATATCAAATGGATATTAAATGTGCATTTTTGAATGGAGATCTTGAAGAAGTGTACATTGAACAACCTGATGGATTTTATTTGGCAGATGACAATAATATGGTTTGCAGATTAAGAAAAGCTTTGTATGGATTAAAACAAGCTCCAAGAGCTTGGTATGCAAGATTGGATAAGTATCTTTTAAAGATTGGTTTTACTAAAGGGAATGCAGACAACAATTTATATTATAAAGTGACTAATGATGATATCTTGATTATAGAAGTATTCGTTGATGATATAATCTTTGGAGGAGAAGATGGATTATGTAAAGAATTTTCTATTAAAATGTAGCAAGAATTTGAAATGTCTATGATTGGAGAAATAAAATTCTTTTTAGGATTGCAAATTTCACACACTGATAAAGGTATATTCTTGAGTCAATCCAAGTACTTAAAAGAGTTACTAAAGAAATTTGGGATGGAGAACTCTAAACCGGTAAGCACACCTATGAATACAAATGACAAATTATCACTAAGGGATGAATCTCCACCTGTTAATCCAACTAGATACAAATCTATGATAGGAGATTTACTGTATTTGACACAAACCAGACCTAATATTATGAATGTAGTATGTATTGTTTCAATATTTCAAAGTAATCCTAGAGAAAATCATGAATCAACAGTAAAAAGGATTTTTCGATACTTACAAGGCACTATAAATCTTGGATTATGGTATCCTAGAAATGAAAACTTTGAATTATGTGCATATATAGATGCAAACTGGGCAAGAGATGTTGATGATAGAAAAAGCACCACTGGAAGAGCATTCTTTCTTGGAAACGGACTAATTTCTTGGTTGAGTAAGAAACAAAGTTGTACATCTTTATCTACAGCAGAATCAGAATATGTTGTAGCAAAAACTAACTGTACACAGGTACTATGGCTTAAACAAATGTTGAAAGACATAAAGGTAAAATGCAAGGAACCTATTACTGTCTATTGTGATAACACTGCAACAATTGATATATCTAAGAATCCGGTATTACATTCTAAAACCAAACATGTTTCTATCAAACTGAATTTTCTAAGGGAAAATGTTGAAGCAAAGGAAATAAAACTAGTTTATGTGAATACTAAAGAGCAGATTGCATATATCTTTACTAAACCTCTACCTAAGGAGACTTTTGAATATCTCAGAGATCATCTTGGGGTCATACCCCCATCAGTAGAGACTTAGGAAGTTGATGATTGTCATCAACTGGCTGAATTAACAAAGAAATCTTTTATTCCAGCTTTGATGGGAAGCTACTTCTCAGGGGGAGTAGTTGGTATACTAAATTGATTGGTATTTTGTATATGAACTTGGTTTTGTTGTAACTTTGGCATTTGATGTCAAAGGGGGAGAGATTGGTATGGAAAAACACAACGAAAACACATGTTGCTCCCAGGGGGAGAGATTATTGTTTAGGAGAGATTATTACTCTCTGTATATGTATTTTGATTTCTAGTTATGATCTCTTTTTGGAGATTGTTGGTTTTTGGTATTTGGCATTTCTATTTTGGCACTTTGATGGTTTTTCCATCTTGTGTTGAAATCAATGCCAAAGGGGGAGATTGTTGGTATTTTGGTATGGTTTTGTCATTGATGTCAACACCTACTAAACACTTATCAACTCTAGCACTTTGGAGAATCAACAACATTCATTGGCAAGCAAGTGACGAATGCACAGTCACCAGTATCTAGTACACCGGCAAGATATAATGATCACTGACACTTGGAATGATATAGAAAACACATGGTTATGTCAAAGACATCATGTGGACACTTTGTCTTGGAGTTTTGTTTATTGTTATATTCGTATTTGCATATTTGTTGTTACCGGCAAATAGGTCCAGGTTACACCGACAGGTTTATCTTTTCTAGATTAGCATGACATGCTATGGAGATGATTAATTATTGTTGTAAATACATTAAGCCAACATGTTGAATCAGTTATTGCATCGGATATTGTATTATTTGTAAAATGTTTTTATTGTAATATCTTGTAGAGCTGACCTACTAAAATTCGTCTTAGGTTATGGTATAAATGTAAGATCTTATTTGTAAGATCAAATGTGGAATGCGAAAAAGGATTGTGTGAAGGTATATGCGAGAATAAGTAGAGCTATACATGCTGACATCATTTGAAGATTGAAGGAGGGTTTTTGTGAAGACAATCAGAACTACACCGGTACTAAATCCAACATATGAAGATGCTATTTTAAGCAATACATTCTTATTGGATTTAACCATCCAACTGTAGTCAGTGTGACTCCTATTTTGTGATTGAGCAGTGAGCTCTAGGCGCTTGGCCTTTCTGCATGTGTAGACCCCATTTATGTACACTTACTATCTACAGTAGTATCATCTTATTGTGGGTAAGGTTTCCCACCGTGGTTTTTCCCCTTATAGGTTTTCCACGTACAAATATTGGTGTTATGTGTTGTGGATGACTTTGTCTTTATGTTTCTTGCACTAATCCTTACCGGTATAGCAATTAACTATTAAATCTGCCTACTGGTATATTGAACTAGTTTACTGGTATTAAGCATTAAGTTGGTTAAGTTGTTTTTGGTTTGAATTTAATTAGACAACTGATTCACCCCCCCCTCTCAGTTGTCTCCGGGACCTAATAGATCCTCTCCCATTCAACTAAAAAAATTCATCAGATTCATAGCAACAAACAATAGACTTGCTGATAGAAGTATTTCATGGACATTTAATCCCTCTCCTGAAGAGAAAAGCTAGAAATAACATCTACAATATTCCCTTACAATCCATGTTCATTCGAACAACCCTAGATTATCCAAATGAAACCAACAAAATAAAGAATGCACACTAGAAGACAAAGGAATTTTAGGCCTAAAACTTTGATTTATATATTCATATTCATTCCTAAAAATATCACATAACTTAGAGCAATCTCCTTAAAACCAGAAAAAGGTCCTAAATATATTTTTCCACAGTTTCTTTACAAAATTCTTGTGATCATCTTTTACACTAGTCCTAGTATCTATTTATAACATTATGGATGCATACAAGCTTTGGACATTCCTAAAAAAGTTTGTTACAAACCGCAATACTATCCAAGAAACAATTACAAGTCTTTTTCAATATCAACGACCTCTTCCATTTGTTGTTCTACTGCAACCTTTTCTATCTGCTCTGGAGTATCTTCTTGTTGTCCAATATATTTATCCTTCCACTCCTTGAACACGTCATCACTTGGCCAAGCAAAGCTGATAATCTTCTATTTCATCCCTTCTAGCCTTTTCCAAGTGACCCTTAACTACCCAATTTCTGTTTCTATGAAACCATAATGTGATTTCACCTTTTCAATTTCTTCAATTGTCCGGACAAATAAGGATGTGTCATCATTGTTAATGATTTCATTAACCCTTTGCAATAATTTGTGGTCCAACTCTTCTAGCCATACCTTCTCCTCTTTTAACTGAATTGGACCAACAAAAACCACCTAGAAACAATTCATATTTATGATCTGAATATTCTTTTCTATATATTTGGGCTTTTCTTTTTACACATGCCCTTTCCTCTAAGAGTATATTCATTTCTTTTATAAACTCACTAGTGGACCTAATATTGTCATTTTCCTCTACATCTGCATGGGATGAACACATGAGCTCTAACTCCTTACCTCTAGGCATCCACTTATTAAGGATTGGTTCTAAGGTGGTTTCATCCTCTCTTAATTTAATCAGGATATTTGGGATCCTTTTCATAGAAATGTGTACAACAGAGGCCTTGACCGAATCAACAAACTTCAAAATTGTGGCTTTTACCTTTTCTTCATACTTGCTTGCAAACAATGTTTGAGCTTGTTTCAACTTTTCCAACTCATGTTGGATAGTTTCAACTGACTGGAAACCAGAAGGCATAGGAGAAGGGGGATATTCTATAATGGGACTGGTAGGTGGAGGGCTTGCTGGAGAGGAGGCTATAAGGAGAGTAGAGGATTCACCTGGATGGTGCTGACCTACCAACTGACTCTGAAGTCTAGCAACAATACTGTCTCTATTGGCTAATCCTTCTTTGGCCTCATTGTAAGCCTTTAAGATGGTTTCCAATTTTAACTAGAGATTAGCCTTCTCTTTTTCCTCCTTTTCTGCTATTGCCACACTGAACTTTGCAGTTTCCAAGACCGTGCTTGCAGCTTCCACCACCCCTGTATCTTGGACTCTTCTTACAATCATGCCTCCTAGGAGACTAGAATCTGATACACCTTTCCTCCTTTTATTCTCATCCTTCTTCAGTGACCACATGACTAGAGAAACATTATCCTTGTTGAAGGTCACTCCTTCCATGGGTTTTGTTTCCTTCCTTGCTACATCAAGGACCAGAGCATTAGCTATATCCCATTCAGGGAGGATTAAAACACCAGCCTTAGACACCATCTCTCTTCCCTTCTCAGGAGTAATAGTTTTTAACTCTAGAATCATTTCTTACTTTACCTCTTCTTCCACTTGAGTTACATCTCTGTCAAGCTATTCACTCTTCCTTTTCTCACATTTGGCTTTGAATTGTTCCATATTTTGCTTCCACACAAATTGCATGAAAGCCCCTGTTGTAACAAAATTATTATCAGCCAGGAATTCCTCACTGGCTTGCTTAATAGTAAGGTCTAACTCTTGGCCCTTTAGCTCACCATCAGTCAAGTTCATTTCAGCACTAGGTGGCTCTTCTAGCATCCCCTCTTGGGTCTCCTCATATGTGTATGCAATCTCCCCGAGACTCCCTAACTGTAACAACTGTTCAGCGACCGCTTGCTCATCTCCGATGTGGATAGGGGACTGAGATGGAGAATACAAAGGCTAATTGGTTTGCACTTCCTTCCCCACTCTTTGACTTTTAGGGGAATCTTGGATGTCAATGACATCTTCAACTGCTCTTTTCCCTCTTGAAGTGGAAGGCTCACCTGTCACTGGCATCATCACACTGTACTTTGATTTCTTGTGCATCACATAATCACCAGGTGGGATAGCCTTAGCAAAGTCAGGCTTAGCTAGGACCAATTTAACCTTGTCAGGATCATTTTACATTATAGCCTCCCTTTTTTCTTTCAAGGTTTGCATGAGGTCTTCAAAATAAAGAACCAAGAATTTTATTTTCTCCTCAAAGGGATTGAAACTAGAGAGAGGGTCATAACTGCTATCAAATTGATGAATGAAATCAAGAGCCCTCTTATATGCAACCCACTTCTCTTTCCTCAGTTCTTTCTCATCCAAACTAAATTCATTTCTAATTAAATCTTTAGGGAACTGAAATTGTTAAGGCCTACCTTTACACACTTCCCTCTTTCTAAACATGTTGTTGAAAAAGTCCTCAGGGTCTGCACATCTTGAAACTGCAATTGATAACCTATATGGCTTAAAGAATTCTTCAAAATATTTCCAGCCACCTTTAGTGATTACAAAATGATGGGCAACAGTAATGGTTGGGAAAATGGTCCCCTTACCCCTATTTGTCAGCTCTGCCTCTTATACACCTCCAATTTTTCTCAAGACTTCTGAGATCCCTATCTTCAATGGGACTTGATAGGGCAATAGATAGGGAGTACCTCTGAAACCATACACTCTGAAAATGGTTAAAAAAGGGTATAAATACATATCTCCCCAATTGTGAACAATCTTAATACCCTCAGCAGACTCTTTAGGCCTAAGGAATTCCAAGAGAGCTTTAGGAATCCTAGGGTTTTCTGTGCACAAAAGAAATCTAATCTTAGATGCAAATCATCTATCAAACTTTAAATAGCTAGCATCCTCTCTCCCAGGATAAAAGGGTTCTCCAAAGTTGAACATGCATCTCTTCCTTATCTTTTACCTTAACCAAATCCATTTCCTTTGCAAAATAATCAGCACCTTTGAACAAAAACATGTGCATCAGAAGGGAATACCATCCAAACGGTTTGTCCACCTTACCATTTTTTATCCCTACTAGTCCTACATGAATTGCATCAATAAGGTATGGCGCATAATCAAATGTTATTTCCAGAGAGGGGTTTAGAATTTGTGCAATCATCAACATGTTTTTCGCAGCATCTTCTCCAAAAATCTAACACAGTGCCCAATACATACCCTTAGATCTTAGAGTAAATAGATTCAAGCAGAAAGGTTCCATTGTACTGGGGCCTACAACTATTAACCCTCCTATTTTAACAAAGAACTCTTTCAATGGGCCACTCCTAAAATGATCCCTTTGAGCATTATAGACTTGGGTGAATGACTCAAAATCAATAGGCTCTAACAAATTTGAAGCTTCACTGAGCTTAAATACATTTCTGAATTCATCATCATTTATTTCAATCAGGGCTAATCCCTTCACATTCCTGATACATCTAGCTATAGGGTCATAATTTTGTGCAATCACGGTCAACAAATCTACATCCATGAATACACCAGGAACAATAAGCTTCCCCACATCCAATTCCCATATGCTATTTAAAGGGGCAAGGGAATGTCTCTGACCAAACCCAACTTTGAATAATCTTAAACCTGACAACCCTATTTGTGGATCCCTTAACCAATTAAATTTATCATATAATCCATCCCCAATTCTAAGACGAGGGTTCTTTGGTACTAATTCTTTAGCTTTAGCCCCGACATTGGTTGACATAGTTAACTGTTCCAAAAAATCATCACAAATCTCACTTTCAATCACACATTTGTGGAATACGAAAGAGCCTAGAGGTATCACACAATTGGCTACTTCTTTTTGTGGAAGAGAGAGCCATGGGCTGCCTATTAGGATTTCTATTCCTTTGTTGCAAATGATAGATAAAATGATGCAAGTTCAATCCCTAACCCCAAAGTGCAAGTATGAACTAATAACAAGATTGCAGAATTGAACTTAAACTATGGAAAGCTATAAACACAAGAATAAGACAAGAATAAAAATGCGTACTCAGAGTCAAAATCTGAGTGAAAATGTTCAGGACGGGGGCGTGGGCGCCACTGTCATGATTCTACCCCTGAAACTGCTCCGGAAACTGCTATTTTGTAACCTGAAAAGCTGTCAAAAATGCTGAAAACTCCTGTCTATCAGGAGGACCAGGGCGCCCAGTGCCCCTGTCCCAGGGACCAGGGTGCCCAGCGCCCCTGTCCTGGTAGGACTAGGGCACCCCATGCCCCTGTCCTGGTCTTTTTCTTTGAAACTTGGTGTGGAGTGCTGTCTCGGCCTGCTTCCGTCAGATCTGCAACTTGCGGCGTCGTCCGAATCCTAAAACCTACACTTATATCTGAAAAGGTATGGTGGGCGGCTATATAGGGTTTTGCCTTAGTCAAACCCCCGCTTTGGTGATTTCCACCTCCATGAATAGCCAAGTTGTATTGTAAAAGTAGTGTGTGCGGACCTTGTATCTGTGCAAGATCCTAAAATGAAAGTAAGCAAACTAGAGCAACCTAGAAAGTAAACCCTAATTGCTTGTAAATGATAATGTAAGTGCTCCAAATCAAGATGCAAAGTGATCTAAAGCATGAATACAAATGATATAATGAGGCTTATGCAAAGACATGAAAACAACATGAAATCATACCCAACCCCAAGGGAGGGGTACAAGCAAATCTTCAGTCGGTGATCCCTTATTGTTCTTCAATGCCTTCAAAGCCCTAAATGGATGAATGAAATTGATGGATGCTTGATGGATGGATGTTGAATGTTGTTGAAGTCCTCAAAGATCTGCTCTTTCGCTGCCTAGAAGGTCCTTGAAAACCAAAATTCGGATCCTTTCAAATGAAGAAAGAGAGCTCTTATGTATGAAACCCTAGGTCTTAATTTCAACTTTTGGCCGACCTAGAGATTGAATCTCCCACCAATTTCTTGGGGTTAAGCTTTATTTTATGATTGGATTGTGCTCCTAAAATTTCGAGAAAAATGTCCAGGACCATGTGCACGCCGGGCGCCATGGTCCCGACAACTTTTCACCAAATTTTCAGGGTCATTGGATATGATGATTTTAGAGCAAATCCCGAAGTTACAACTAATATCGAGATGTTTTGCCCCCCGAAATCAAGCCCCCAAGTTCAAAATAGGACCTAATTAGGGTTTTTGATTAAATGATGTATTGGAAGAATAAAATGAAAGGGGCACACTTTAATGAAAAGGGCCCAAGTTTATGATATGGGAGATGATAAAATAGAACCTTAGACCTAATTAATTTGATCAATTAAGTGCTAAAGGGGAAATGCAATGAAAAATGCAAAATGCGCCAAGGCGGGTGCTAAACTAGGTGTGAAATTGTACTGCGTACAATTTACGACGCTACATTTAGCCCCCACTTTAGCTGTCATATGAACACTACGTGCATATGCAAGCTAAAGTACAGAAAAGTAAACATTATTTGAAAAAGGATATATCCATAAGTCTGTCGAACGAAGCCCCCAGCGGTATCTGTAGTACATACTTAGGAACCACAACCTACAAAACCACATGTTAGATCACAAAATCACCTAATGCTTACTAAGGAAGGTGATGAAAATTCGAGGGTAGCTATATGCCCTCCCCTGTTTCGGCTTGCTAATTTTAGTGAGTTGAAACAGGGTATCATGTTTACCACTTCGAATTGTTAAAGAATATTGATGACAAATGCTCACAAGAGGATTCAATATGAGATCAAAAACTAATGGAGAATCATTTGGTAAGAAAGAGGACCAAATCTCAATTCTAACACAACAAATAGTGTGAGGATTTGAGAGTTCTCTAACACAAGATGAAGGATGTGAATGGAAACAAAATGCAAAGAGAAGAAGAGAAAGGAAAAAAGCATGAATACACACATTGGTGATCCATGAGAAGAATAGTGAGAGAGAAAACATGGATTTCTCACCTCTAGATCTTGTCTAGGTGATCCATGGAAAAAAAGACATGGAAAACTAGCCCCTAGAGTCTGTCTAGGTGATCCATGTAAGGGAGGAGAGTGAGAAAGTCTAGCCTTATGCCACTAGTTCCACTCAACCTCGTGCATGTGTGTGTAAGGGAGGTTAGAAGCACCTCATAGGAGTCTATGCCCGAGTATGCTACAACCTGTATATGTATAGTACAAAAGCGTGACATCTCGCTCTAAGAGTCTGTGCTCTAGTTCCGAGAATAATCACCTTGCATAAAAGAAAAATGGAGACATCTCGCTCTAAGAGTCTGTGCTCTAGTTCCGAGAATAATCACCTTGCATAAAAGAAAAATGGAGACATCTTGCTCTAAGAGTCTGTGCTCTAGTTCTGAGAATGACCCATTGCTCAAAAAGTGTAATGTTTATGTCATAAGAAAAGTAGAACAAGGATACCTACCTTCATCACAGAAGAAGATACCCAAAAAATGCAACAATGTCATCGATCCAAGAAAGAGAGTTTTTTACTCTTTAGGCAAGGATAAGATAGTTGAAAAGGGATATCTTGTAGTATGTGTAAAGGAGATCCTTAGAGGAGAAGAGATCTTTGTACAAAAGACACCTATCCCCGAGAGGACAAATATAACATTTTCTAGAATAAGACAAAGAAGAGAATAAGAATGCAATACTTCCTTCTTTTGCGAGGTGAAAATGATTCTTAATGAAGGATGACGCTCTTTTTAACCCAATTGGGAGAGTGAATTCATTATGGATGTATTTGACCAAGTGCAAAAGAGGTTGTAGTCAAGAACTTACACCTCTTGTAAGAGAGAATCCTTGAACAAACAACAACAAATGCATACAAGGAATAACATCAAGTAATAAAGTTCACACCATCCACGAAATAGGAAAAAGTGGATCCTTAGATAAAAATAAGGAAAGATCATTGCCTCCCAAGGATAAGGACAATCTTCTAGGGAGTGATTTAGACATAAGCAAAATGTACTACATACTCACATGAGTTCATGCAAGCAAGACATTAGTGTATGTAAAATGCTCCTCACAAGAAGTGGGTAAGGATAAGAAAGAGAATACACATCTTCTCCCATATCTAGGAAAAGAGAATTCTAAAGCAAAGATGATCAATATTTCCACACTATTACCCCATAGGAACAAGAGATAACATAGAAAAATTAGGCTATTATTTTGCTTCAAAAATATGATTGCACTTGAAATTGTACCATCATGAATGACAATGAGCCCCCAGTAAATGAGCTACCAATGTCACATAATGATGAGCAACATAATAGCCATTAATGTTATTTAAAGACATGATAGATTGAATGAGGTATTTGAATGTGACATGCTGAATGCTCAACTATAAGTGAGATCAAAAACATGTATAAAATGATAAAAATTGAAGAAGGAAAGTTACGAGAAATCTTAGAAGAGAGATGAGTGTAATTTATTAGAGCCTTATCCTTGGAGGAAAGGACTTTATGATGAATAGGAGATAAAGATTCATAAGTGGATTTAGAAATTTGAGGGGATTCATAAAGAGATTTGTTCATTGTCAATATTTCCTTATGAGGGGAATGAGAGTTGATAGAAGTGGAAGATGATTTAGTTGAAGTGAGATCATCATCACTACTAAATATAGCATTCACATTGAGAGATGGTCTTTTAGATGCTTTGGTGGGCTTAGAAAGATTATATCCAAGTCCAAATGAATATTCATGCATGTTATGTTCTAAAGGAACTTTAATTCCTTGTTCATTTGCGCCACAACCATTTCCACTGTAGCCACTCTTAGCCAAAATGTGAAAACCACGACCATAATGATTAGCCATTTCAGAAAGAAAAGGTGTTTTTTCATAAGACAAAGAATCAAATTTTTCAGAATTAGAGGTGTGAGGAGAAGAAGTTTGAGAAGCGGCCACAAAATTATTGCTCATAGGTTCAGGTAAGACTGATTGATCTCTAGTTTCTTCCTTCTTTTTAACTTTAAGCTCTCTAGGAGGAACCCTATACTCACCTACAAAGGTGGGATTGAAATCAAGGGATCCCCAATCATCTTCTACGAGAACCTTCTCAGGATAAAAAGCCTTTTCATGTGTAGATTCAAGTTGAGAAGAATCTTCTTTAGGAACTTCAGACTCATCCAAAGAATTTTGATTATCAGAGGGTAATGATTCATCCATAGGTATCTTGTTTAACGAGTCATCACTAGAAGAGGAAGGCTTAGAAGAACTCCCTTTGGAAGTAGATGTTTGCAAACAAGATTGAAAATTAGTATCACCTATCAAGGTATATGTCTTATTATTATAAATAAATTTAACTTGTCTATGCAATGTAGAGGGGACAGCTTGCATACTGTGAATCCAAGGTCTCCCTAATAACAAGTTGTATGTTAGATTTCCTGACATAACATGGATAGGAGTAGGCAAAGTAACAGGTCCCACTGTGATGGGTAAGGTGATAATACCTAATGAAGACTTAGCCACATTATCAAAGCCTCGAATAGGACGAGAGTCAGGCTCAATAAGGGATGTATCCACATTCATCTTATGCAAGAGATTAATGCTACACACATTAAGGCCAGAGCCATTATCTACCAGTGTTCATCTTATAGCAGTGTCATTTATGATAACCACAATCATCAAGGGATCATATTGATGTTGAATTTCACTAGTAGGCAACTCATCTTGAGTAAACACAATTTGAGCTTTAGAATTCATCACAGAGTTAACCAAAGACACTATATTACTAGATGTATTAGGTGGAGGAACATTCAAATCTTTCAAGGCATCTTGTAACATTCCATGATGAGTGGAAGAAGTTTGGATCAAATCCCAAAGGGATATCTTAGCAGGGGTAGCTTTAAGTTGTTCTATGAGATCATATTCCTTACCAAGAACTTGTGAAATACATGGAGCTTGCGGAAGAATAGGTTGGGAAGGAGGAAGTGAAGTTGGGATAACTGGAGGAGGATTAGGTTGCCTATTGTTTCTTGTGTTATAGGTATGAGCAACCGTATTATAACTCTCTCTAGTCAGTTGCTTAGCATACTCATAAGGGCTCTTAGTAGAATAACCTCCTTGCACAGTAATAATAGGTTTCTTAGGAGTGCAAAAAGAATCATTAGCATAACCACCTTGAACCACTAAGATAGGCTTATTTAAAGGGTGAGAATTTTGAGAAGGACAAGCACCTTGGACAGTGAAGAGAGGTTTGTTAGGTGTTTCATTTACATGTATCAAATTGATTGAGGATGGTTTAGAGGAATGAACAAAAGTGTTGGAAGAATTATTGATAGTCTTCTCTTGCACTAAAATCTCATCACGAATTAAATCAATTTTAGGAGAGAGACAAGGGGTAGGCATTGATGTTCTAGTAGGAAGAGGAAAGGTCATATCATCCTCTATCATCAAAGGATCTACATGGGGAATAAACTCTCTAGGAGAAGGATCAACATTACTCTCTAAAGTCTCACTTTTGAGAGGGAGATCTTTGAAAGAGATGTTAACCATCTTGCTTTGAACTAGGGTTTCCTTATGAGTAGAACCAAGTTGAGGAGAGGGAGATGCTTTATTTTTAGAGGGAGAATAATTGAGATTCAAGGAAGGTGAGAAACTATCAAGGGAGTTTTCAATCTTGATTTCATCCCCTTTGGCTAGGGTTCTCTCATGGGGTATAGAATAGTCTACACCTTCTTCTAATGGTTCATCCCAAATAGTGAAGTTGTTGAAAGGAATGTTTGAAGTATTGTCAATTTCAGGAGAGGAGATAACATTGTTTATTAATTCCTCATCCTTAGGAGGGAGAGGATCAATAGATGTGTTAAACTCATCCTCTTTCCTCAAAATATGTTCAATATGATCTTTAGGGGAGAGAGAATTAAGGAAATTGCTTATTATTTCATATTCTTTCTCTAAGGGATGCTTATGGGTAAGACAAACTTTAGGAGAAGGGTAAGCATTTATCATTAATTCATCATCTCTAGTGGGAATTTTGTTGGAAAAGGAAATGCCATCACTAGGAAATGTAGGGATAATGTCATCTTCTTGCACAAAAGGATCCTCATGAAGGGAGTGTTTTTTAGGAGGAACATGAACATATTTCTCCAAAGATTCATGCTTAGGAAGGAGATCTTTGAAAGAAGTGTTCATAACCTCTTGTTGCACTAACATGCCCCCATTGGAAGGACCAACTTTAGGAGAAAATAAGTCAATTTCCATCAATACCTTTTCACTTAGAGAGGCATCATGTAGGGAAGATGAAGTAACATTAAGAAAGGTGTTTATGATATCATTCTCTTCCTCTAGGATAGCTAAATAGGAAGGGCACATTTTAGGAGAATTGTCAAGATCACTCTTAAAGTCTTCATCCTTAGAGCATGGGAGAGTCTCAAAGGGATTGGTAGCAACTCTTTTAGGCACTAAAATGTTGTTATAGATGGGGGGAGGTTCTTTAGGAGAAGGAAAAATTGAAACAAGGGAAGCTAACCCATTATCACATCTATGAAATGAATGCATCATGACAACAATTTTCCTCTTTCAAATGATAACACATGCAAAATAGAAGGAAATGCGTAATTTTAACCAATGCAAGCACTTAGAATGTAGATTTATAAAATGAAATTTATGATTCAAATGAGTTCCTAAATCAGATTTGAAATTATTGATCCCAATTAAGCTATCCACAAGTTCAACTTTGAATTGAAAAATTAGCAAAAATTTCCTCTAAATTTTTTGAATCTTGCAAGAAATTAAAACTTGTAAATACAAATTTGAATTTGAAATAGCATAAACACTCAAATTTGAAAACATAAATTAGAATTAGAGAAGATTGGAATTCACGTCGGGTTCACCAAAATGTGTAGGAGAAAAAGTGACACTAAGCAAACATGCCCTAATCTCACTTTCAATCACACATTTGTGGAATACGAAAGATCCTAGAGGTATCACACAATTGGCTACTTATTTTTGTGGAAGAGAGAGCCACGGGCTACCTATTAGGATTTCTATTCCTTTGTTTCAAATGATAGATAAAATGATGCAAGTTCAATCCCTAACCCCAAAGTGCAAGTATGAACTAATAACAAGATTGCAGAATTGAACTTAAACTATGGAAAGCTATAAACACAAGAACAAGACAAGAATGAAAATGCATACCCGGAGTCAAAATCTGAGTGAAAATGTTCGGGATGGGGGCGTGGGCGCCACTGTCCTAATTCTGCCCCTGAAACTACTCCGGAAATTGCTGTTTTGTAACCTGAAAAGCTGTCAAAAATGCTGAAAACTGTTGTCTGTCAGGAGGACCAGGGCGCCCAGCGCCCCTGTCCCAGGGACCAGGGTGCCCAACGCCCCTATCCTAGCAGGACCAGGGCACCCCATGCCCCTATCCTGGTCTTTTGCTCTGAAACTTGGTGTGGAGTGCTGTCTCAGCCTGCTTCCGTCGGATCTGCAACTTGCGGCGTTGTTTGAATCCCAAAACCTGCACTTATATCTGAAAAGGTATGGTGGGCAGCTAAATAGGGTTTTGCCTTAGTCAAACCCCCGCTTTGGTGATTTCCACCTCCATGAATAGCCAAGTTTTATTGTAAAAGTAGTGTGTGCGGACCTTGTATGTGTGCAAGATCCTAAAATGAAAGTAAGCAAACTAGAGCAACCTAGAAAGTAAACCCTAATTGCTTGTAAATGATAATGTAAGTGCTCCAAATCAAGATGCAAAGTGATCTAAAGCATGAATACAAATTATATAATGAGGCTTATGCAAAGACATGAAAACAACATGAAATCATACCCAACCCCAAGGGAGGGGTACAAGCCAATCTTCAGTCGGTGATCCCTTATTGTTCTTCAATGCCTTCAAAGCCCTAAATGGATGAATGAAATTGATGGATGCTTGATGGATGGATGTTGAATGTTGTTGAAGTCTTCAAAGATCTTCTCTTTCGCTTCCTAGAAGGTCCTTGAAAACCAAAATTTGGATCCTTTCAAATGAAGAAAGAGAGCTCTTATGTATGAAACCCTAGGTCTTAATTTCAACTTTTGGTTGACCTAGAGATTGAATCTCCCGCCAATTTCTTGGGGTTAAGCTTTATTTTATGATTGGATTGTGCTCCTAAAATTTCGGGAAAAATGTCTGGGACCATGTGCACGCCGGGCGCCATGGTCCCGACAACTTTTCACCAAATTTTCAGGGTCGTTGGATATGATGATTTTAGAGCGAATCCCGAAGTTACAGCTAATATCGAGATGTTTTGACCCCCGAAATCAAGCCCCCAAGTTCAAAATAGGACCTAATTAGGGTTTTTGATTAAATGATGTATTGGAAGAATAAAATGAAAGGGGCACACTTTAATGAAAAGGGCCCAAGTTTATGATATGGGAGATGATAAAATAGAACCTTAGACCTAATTAATTTGATTAATTAAGTGCTAAAGGGGAAATGCAATGCAAAATGCAAAATGCGCTAAGGTGGGTGCTAAACTAGGTGTGAAATTGTACTGCGTACAATTTATGATGCTACAACCTCTAATGAAACAATTCACATAGCAATCACCAAATTCAAACCAGAATTAGCAAGAGAAAGAACAAAAATCTATTATTTGCCTAAAGAAAAACCGCTCCGCACCAATTGCTCTGCAACAGACTTCGTTGAAATGATGCCAACATTCAAGTTGATGTGAACTTTAATATGGAAAGCTGGCATTGAATTATAGAAATTAATCCCGCATGCTTAAGCCATCACCTCAAATTGAATTCACAAATCAAATTCAAAAATAGGCTCCAATGGATCATAAATTCTCTGAGTATTTTCTCTATTTTGCTGTTTCGCAAAGCTTAAAACCTCCACACCTTTCTTTCATGAAACAACAACAGCTATTGGATCATAGGAACTTGCATTGCTTTTATGTTGTCTGGTCTTTCTATGTTAGTGATGGGCCCTACCTTCTTTTCGCTACTTCATGGGCCTTAAACCTTGTGCAATTTTCTTTCGCAAAGCAATGCCAGCCATTAGATCATGATCTACCTGCCTAGTCTTTATCTCTAACAATGACCGTCAGTCTTATTGACTAACCGCGCATCACCTTGACGGCTAACGGTTTTCGCCATTTCACAGAGACTAAGTTGCAGGCATCTTCGGGCTATGAAATAATGACAACCGTTGGATCGACCACGAGATGAACACATTTTAACATGCTTTAGACCTTTCAAGTGGTTCCTTTATCTTAGAGATCACTTGCTTTATCCTATCACCAGTTAACAAATGTCACATGGTAGTCGGCCATTTGCTCAAGAAGTTCCATCAAGTTCCATTCTGAAACCGCCACGTGTTTTACTTCACTATTCTCCACATAACTGCCGATTGAATCAAGGCGGGCCCTCGACTACCCTTCAGAGCCACGTACACTTGACAAGTCACCCTTACACTCCATGGAACAAACCATCTATCTAGCCATGTCATGCCTTCATGTCCGCCACCTTAGCAGTCTGGTCTTAGTCTTTCAGTGGAATTTATTCTTCGACGAGCAGTCTATAGGTTTCATTGAATAGGCACTTTCATTGAAACCGTCAGGCCCACCACCTTTTTGCTACTTCACAAAAGGTAGAACATATGCATCTTCTAGCCGTGAATCAATGGGAGTCGTTGATCTTTTCTAAACCGATCATCCTTTAACTAAAGAAGCCACTCACCTCTGGGACCCACCAAGTCTTTTGTTGTTTCGCATAACTTATTTCACGTGCATCTCAGGCTAGCAAATGAATGTAAGCCGTTAGATTTAAAACAAGATGCAGTCCTTTTATTTGACGGTCAATCCATCTGGTCAGGCCCGCCTAGCCTTTTCGCTACTTCATGAACATTAACTTGCTAGCATCTTTGCCTAGCAAAACAATGACAATCGCAAGATTAACAATGAGTTGCACAATAATTAAGGGCCTCGACAAACATTAAAACAAGATAAAGGTAAAGGCGCACAAATTTAAAATAGTAAGGGACTGCCTAGGGAAATAACTAATGGGGGGACACTTTTCATGATAGACCGACCCTTCTCTAAGTGGTAAATGATAACTCAATGATGTGCAAATAGTACCAAACCGGTACTGAGAGGGGGGGGTGAATCAGTACATACAAAACAATTTCTCTTAAACCGGTTTGACAACAAACACTTCAGAAGACTAGCAGACAGTGACACCAGTTTGAAATAGAGTGCAACCGGTAAAGCTAAGAATGTCTGAGGCAAGCATTAACTGGTTACTCCCTTAGCCTTTCACTCAACTTGAGACTACACTACCAGTTCACTCTTATGCATAAATAGGTAATCTATCATCAGATCATAATAGGAGCTAGTTCAACATGTTCTATTGGCGGGCATAAAACATAGAACCATCATATGCTTGATAAACAATAGAAAAGCATCACAAGATAGAAACATCACACATGACACACATATTTTTCACATGGAAACCCAACTGGGAAAAACCACAGTGGGGATGAATACCCACAAGCTATTTTTGAACTCTTTGGAAGTCTGCTCTGTTAGGAGCCTTGTCCAGTTAAAGACATTACAAAAGGTTCTACTAGGAACTGATCCTGTTAGAGATCACTTAGTTAAGGGATGGCTACAATACCTGATTAAGGGTTAAAACCTATTAAAGGTTACCTTGTTAGAGGATTTCAAGAACTCAATAGCTAAAGGACTTCAAACTTAGTAGCTTAGAGCTACCCTATTAAAGGATTTACAGCAATTAAGGGATTTTCCAACTGTTGAGGTGGTTAGAGATCAATAGGTATTACTATGATCTAGTAACAACACTCAATGCCAATGTAGATCTGCTTAAGCTCCTCTTCTCCTTCTGCACTTACACTCTATAGGTATCACTTCTCTCCTTTTGGTCTAGCAAGAAACATGTATCCTTTCTCTTGGATACTCACACACAACTTTTGCCAACAACCCTAGAAAGAGTCACAACATCGACCTTATAGAAAAAAGTTAGGTCAGAGGCATAAACCCTAAACCCTAAACCCTAAACCTAATAGGTTAAGGAATTCAAACGGTTCAATCTTGACCATTGAGCATATTACATTAATCTCCATCGTTCATTTTTTGTCGTTTCCTTGGCGGCTGATAACCCATCACACATTATCACTGTTTTACAGTCTTCTCATATTCCTGAGGTAGATAGGCAAGATCTTCTTCATGCATGATCCTTCATGTGCACAAGGTGTATGTGGCAACACAATCTTGTTCTTTGTTATCATGCTAACTCATCGTACAAAGTCACCGGTTGGGCCACACAAGCTTGAAGCACTTCAACCAGAAACCCTAAAGTTGAAACTACGAACCCATGTGTCGGTTCCCATAACCATATGCCAGTTCACCTTTGAACAAGCACACTCACTTTGGCACAAATGCCAGTTCACACCTTTGCAACATATTGACATCAATGACAACATACAATGTCATTATGTCCTCATACTGGTTCACATAATGCCAACAATCTCCCCCTTTGGCATTGATGGAAATATACAAAGATATCTCTCCACTTCACTTCTTCTCCCCAAATTTCTGTAGATATCTTCTCTGCTTCACATCTTCTCCCCCTTTGACAACAATGCCAAAGTGGAGGCACAAGCTTCCCTGTTCCATTATGCTGCTCCCCCTGTGGAGTAGCATCCTTCAACACATCAATCCAAAATAAATTTGACTATGCAATACCGGATTGATGTGGAGCATATGCTTTTAGTTCATCTCCTGAAGGGGCAGTACCTCTAATTCACCTCTTAAGTGTGTAAATGTAGTATTTGGGAGAGGCCTGGTTAATATGTCTGCTAACTACTCCTTACTGGACACATGCTCCAGTGCAATCTCTTTGTTCTGAACCTTTTCCCTCAAGAAATGATACTTAAGCTCAAAGTGCTTGGTTCTAGAATGTAAAACCGGGTTCTTGGAGATATTAATTGCACTAGTATTGTCACAAAATATACTTACCGGTTCTGATAAAGGAACTTTGAAGCCTTTCATTACATGCTTCATCCAAATTATTTGAGTGTAGTTCATGAAAGCTGCAACATACTCCACTTCTACTATAGATTGAGAGATACAACTCTGGTTTTTACTCATCCATGAGACTAGTCTACCACCAAGGAAGAATGCACCACCGGTTGTGCTCTTCCAGTCATCTACATTACCAGCCCAATTAGCATCTATGAACACTTTCAAGTTGAAGTCCTTGCTATACGGATACCACAATCGATAGTCAACAGTTCCCTTCAGATACCTAAGAATCCGCTTGACTGCAACCAAGTGGGGTTCTCTTGGACTTTTCTGGAACCTTGTAGTAATACCAATTGCATGTACAATATCTGATCTACTATGCACTACATAATTCAATTTACCAATCATTGATCAGTATTCCTTCTCATCAACCAATGTTGAGTCATCCTCTTTGGATAGTTTACAACCAGTTTGCTATCTTCCATGCCAAAGGTCTTCAACACCTCTTTGACATACTTGGACTGAGTGATAAAGATTCCATCCTTCATCTACTAGATCTGTAGTCCAATGAAGAACTTAATCTCCCCTATGAGTGATATCTCAAACTCTTTCTTCATCTCATCTACAAACTCATGACTCATCTTGTCATCTCCACCAAAGATAATGTCATCAACAAATACCTCACAGATCAGGATCTGATCTCCTTCAGACTTCAAGTAGATATTGCTATCTTCACTTGTTCTCTCAAATCCAATCTTCACAAGATGGGAATGTAGGCACTCATACCATGCCCTAGGTGCTTGCTTTAGACCATATAAGGATTTATGTAGCCTACATACCATGTCACTATCTTCAGATAGGGCAAACCCATCTGGTTGCTCAATATACACCTCCTCTTCAAGTACACCATTTAGAAATGTAGATTTTACATCCATTTGATATACTTTGAAGCCTTTAAAAGCTGCATATGCAAGAAGCATACGAACTCCTTCCAATCTGGCTACAATAGCAAAGGTTTCTCCATAGTTTTCTCCTTCTTCTTGGGCATATCCTTTGCACACTAGTCTAGCTTTGTTTCTAATCACTGTGCCATCCTTATTCAGCTTATTTTTGAAGACCCATTTGCTCCCAATGACATAAGTCACAACATTAAGATAATTTGGAGTTATCTAAAGCTTAGATAACACAGCGGAAGACTAAATGAACCTAAGGAGTTTCCCAACGTGATTACGTAACCTCACACCTAACTCAGCTCGTGACAATTGATCCAATTGAGCTAGATATCTTAATTATGAGTTAATGCTTAAGACATGGATATGTTATGTTCGATGAATAGACATTTTAGAATTTAGGAAGCGTTTATCTATTTTGATTGGAGAGGACACTAACCTGAGGATATTTACTCAATGCAATTTAAAACATAATTAGCTTAAGAATTCACCCATTAAGGTTTAAGTAGGGTTAACTTGATAAGTCCATCCATTTTAGATACAATGCAACTAATATAAAGTTCATTCATTTAGGTTTTAAAGTAACCAACCACAATGAGATCATCCTTTATAGTTAAAGGTATGGCTAATAAGATGAAATTCATTCATTAAGAATTAAGTTGTAAATAATAAAATGAGGTTCCTTCATTTGGTTTTAAACATAACCAACTAATAAGTCGTAGTTCATTTATAGAGGATAAAATGTAAATAGCCAAAGAGTTCTTTCATTGAAGTTAAGATAATACCAAGAGATGGAGCTCAATTCATTAAGGTGAAAATGTACTATAGCCACATGAGTTCATCCCTTTAATTAAAATATAGTTAGCAAGATGATATTCATTTTTTTTAGGATTAAAAATATAAGTACATAGTGACGATCATCCATTAGGATTAAAATATAACTAACTTAATGGGTTCACTCTTTTTAGTTTAAAATAGAGTTAATGTAAAGAAATACATTTGCTATGGGTAAGATATAAACAACTAAATGAGTTCTTCCATTTTAGTTCAATTATAGCTATCATGAAGAAGTTCATTTATTAAGGTTATAATATGGTTAGCCAGTTTGAGTTCATCCAATTATAAAACTAATCTGGTGAGGATTATTTGTTTAGAATAAAATGTAAACAACTAAATAAATTCATCCAATATAGTGAAATATAGCTAACATGACGAGGTTCATTTATTAAGATAATATGGTAAGTAGCCGAATGAGGTACATCCATTAGTTATCAATTTAGATATTATGACAGTTAATCCAATATTAGTTACCCATTCAATACGTTCAATTTACAAGCTTTATAACAAGTTAATCCAATAATGGTAACCTAGCGAGTTTCTTTCCATTATTACTTCTTTTTATTAATATTAACAAAATGCTTTTCCATAATCATATTTACATTCTTTTATGACCCTAATTACTACATTTAACAAGATGACTATATTTATGCATCCAAGAAATAACTTCATTAAAACCCCATTATACACTTACAAAATGCAACCATACATGCTAGCACTAAGAATAAAATGGGTGGAATAGAAGCATCACATAACACAGATATGATCTCGGAGTTCACCCCTAAAGGGCTACATCTCCAGGTCTGCTCAACTGCAAGACCCCTCGGGCATTTAATATAGTTAGGATTACATAAGCTTCATGTCTTCTACATCTTTTCCATATAGGCAAACACAACCATTATACAACAACCATATCGGTCAATAAATCCTAAATGATTCCTACATAGAGACGGATTCCAACTAATCATATTAAAAGAAAGTACAAATGTCCATTGTTTGATGGTACTCTAGCTAGGGACCTGACCAACTATGGTCAAACACAAAACAACTAGATGACAGGGTCCAAACAACATACCAAGGTATGCCATTACTATAAACAAAAGAGAATACATAAATCTGAAAACTTGCATCAGCTATAACCGGAAAAAGAAATACAATCTTATCCAAAATTAATTCAAACATTTAAAGGTTGATTAGGTTTTCTGGATGATCTAAGTTCTCAAAAAAAATACAATAACAGAAAACACAAAACACCATTACAAGGTAAATCCAATACCACAATTGCACTAGTACAATCTTGCCTATTTCCCAAATTTGGAAAAAAAAATATAAATTAACAATTTATTCTACTAAATGAAATATCATTTACTTGCCAAATGTTCCTAACCATACTTTTTCCCTTTCCTAATATTTCCAAAAATATATTATTTAAGTATCCCAAAAAAAATAATACCCAATGAAATAACATTCCTATTTTCCAATTTCCCAAAATGATTATTAACTAGCACATACTTATTAACCCCATTAATGAAATGTATATATAAAAAAAAAGGATTTAATAATACACCGTTCTCGAATTAATTATCAATTAATACCTATTTATTAACCCTCATTAATAACGATATATTAATAATAATTAATAATAAAAGAAAGTAATTAATAATCATTAAAATAAGTTTTAGAGGAATCAAGTTTTATTTTATTTTATATTTTCATTGGAGGCTTATTTATTTATATTTTTTTTTTGTGTTTTTTTTAAAAAAAAACTTAAGAAAAAAAAAGCTGGGGCCACTGCGGGGCCCACCTCCCATCATGGGAGAGGCCCACAGCTCCCCCTACGGCCACCGCGGCGCCGCTCCCTGTGGACATCGTGGGTGCCTCTCACTGCGGCCACCGCGGGTGCAGGAAAACCCTATGACACTCCTGCAGGGAGGAGGAAGGGGTGGTGGCGTGGCGCGAGCTTCAGCTCCTCCACCTGCCAAACCCTAACGCCCCCCCCCCCCACAATATTTCGACTTGCATTTTTTTTTCATCTTTTTATTTTTTATTTTAAAAAAAGAATCAAAACAATAACCTCCCCAAAAATATAAAATAGTAATAAACAAAAACAAAACTAAATCTTTTTCATTCACAGTCACAGATATATATATATTTTCTAGAATGTTCGAAACAACCAAATGGGGAGATTTTCCTAGCAAGTCCATGATTTTCCCAAAAACCCAATAACTTTCAAATGGGTAAGATTTGCTAAATCACAAAACAATATAAACATTCTTGATCCAATATCCACCAATATTTTCAAAACTAGAACTCAAATTTTAAGAACATCCATGGATTATCTTTCCATTTTAAAAAAAACTAGAATTTCATGAGGAAGCACCAAACACATTTTCTTTTGATTTACAAAGAAATAAAGGATAAACAAGAAACCTACCTCTTTTAGCATTGCTGGCAAGGATTTTGAAGAAGAGCCCAACCTCCAGCTATAGAAAAAACCATCCTTCCAAAATCCCCAATCCCTTATTTTTTTTTTTTCCAAAAGTTCAACAACCCCAAAAATATTTTTCCACCTAGGTTAAATGGGAACCAATTTGACCTAATTTCTAATTTCAAAATTTAAGCCCTTTTTTAAAATAAAAAGAAATAATAATTCTTTTCAACTATTAAATTAATTTAACTTGATTTCCTAATTAATATACTTCTCTCTTATTTAATCTTAGTTTTAATTTCTCAATATTAATTAAGCCAACATTTATATTTCGAACTATTGACAGGGGTAAAGTATTTAAATTAAATTAATTTCCAAAATCAATCTTTTACACTATATCAAACTTTACAAATTAAAAATGATTTTCTTTAAATAGTAAAATTTACCCTTTCATTTTCGAAATGCAAAAGTGGTTAAATTATTTCTACTTCCAAATGACTTTAAATCTCCTTTTTTTTAAAAACACATAAACTAATTAAATTCGTTATTTAAAATTAACTATTAAACTAAACTCGCTACAAACATAAGTAAAGCACTCTTTTTTGATAAATGACTAATCTCATGAAAGTAACCTATTTATTTTAATTTCTCAACTAATAATGCTTAAATGAACACATTAATTCAAATTAAATACTTAGGCTTGCTACAAATATAATTAAGGCAATATCTTAAATTAAATGATTAAACATATAAAAGAAACCTTTCTATTTTAATTTCTCAATTACTATTGTGTAAATCAACACATTAAATTGAATTAAATACTTAGGATAAAATACTCCATCTACCACACGCAAGGCATGCAACCCAAGAAGGTCCACCAATCACATGACCCGCAATCCAAATGAAAAAGAAACCCGATGGACAACACACGATGCTCACCTGATCATGACTAAGGCAAGACTGGAGTTTTATGACCACCTAATCAGAATTCTAAGGATGAAGGAGGTATACTCAACCCTGTGAATCCTGAAGGAGATGAACCTCACACCTAGGCGGTATAGTACCTGCAATCTCCTGCACCCATGAATCACACAAGCATACATATACATATACATATACATATTCAATGAAGGTGTTAGCTCGAGATTTATAACAAGAATTGGGGAACAATTACATTTACACAAGAATCGATGCAAAAGCACAATAATAGGTACGCACAATACTCATATAGTCTAATCTACAACATTACATAATGGTAAATCCACCATTCAAGAATGCCACATAGGAAGTCAACCAAGGTCAAATAGATTTTACAAGGCTGACTAGGGTAGGGGCATTACATTCTCCCCCCCAGGCTCTTACTTACTCCTGGAAGTCGCAAGGCTAAGCGAAACTCATACAACACGTATTAGCCCTTAAACTCAATTAACAATTATCAATTTGCACAAATAACTATTTTGTCAACATTTTAAAACATTATTTATAAATCCTCTATGAATGTCATTATCCATTAGCAGAATGCATCTAAAATCATACACTTCTTAAAATATTCTAGAATTTACACACAATCATAGTAGAGAAACAATAATTTTTTCCTTCCTTTCATTACACCACATTAATGCATTACAAGATATAGACAATAGTTACCATACTCATCTATCAAACATGACAAGAAAACATGCCATCAAGTTCCAATTCTTTCACCCATACCTCTATTAGCAAAAATTTATCCCATAGAACTAGCTTCAAATATCAATTTCTACAACCAAGTTAACATTTCAATAACTAGGAGTAACATAAATAAGTCAATTGTTTATACTTTCCAGACATATAAGAACTTTTCCAATGACTATGTCCCATAACATAGTGACAAGTTAATACTATTTACTCCATGATTACACATAATAACCATCCACATAACTGGTTTGCACAACACAAAAGGCTACATGTGAGCATGTCTAATGCTCGGTCAAAGATAACATGCATGATCAACATCTCTATGCCCGATCTTAGAACAAATAACATGATAATCAATATCCAACATCTCACTCAAGGGCTTGATGGTGCTAGGGTACACCATAGCAGTGCTACCTTCCATACAAGACCCTCGTGAACATCCCTTGTTGTGTAAGGTGTTTAGCCTCCAAGAGATAGTCACCACTCATAGGTAGGTAGTGGGTCCTAGCTATCTCACAGCCTCACATACCTCCATCCTCAAGGTTCCCTACATCTACTTCCTCGTATACACTCATCCAAGACTGTCTCCTATGTTCTTGGAGAGGAATTCACATTGCAACACAAGACCAGCATACGAAAACAATAAGGATAAACCAATTTAGCCAAAAAAGAATAGAAGTATAAAGATAATAATCATCAATTCCAACAGTTAGGCAAGAAAATAATTCTGGAATTGCAACATCAAATCAAGTAAGAACAAGATTGCAAGATCGTGGCTAAACCTTCAAGGTCAAAATAAAATAAATTGTTGGCCCACAAGGAAATAAATAAATAATAAAAGAAGATCATAAGTGCACATTACATCACTACATGACTAGCAGCTAGCCACTAATGAGGAAGGAAGGAACAATCATCTAGCTATCGCAGTAGCTCATCATGTGGTGTGGCCTAGTCACACATTCGCATGGCATGGCAGTGTGCACCTCGACATCACCGCACATCATGTCATCATGCAACATGGCTCTACCCTATACCTATCGGTAGGCCGCATGGCAATGTCTACTACATCCCGCATCGTGTCTCAGCATGGCATGGCAATACTCCAAGCGGATAGGGCATGCAATGGACGTATCCCGCATGGCAGTGTACCTCTTGGATAAGGCACGCACCAGTCACACCCCGCATAGGAATGTTCCTCTTAGGATACTCACCATAAGCCAGAGGTATACATGGCTAAGGTCTACCCACAAGTCTACCAACACTAGTCAATTGGCAACTCATGTAAGAAAAGTAACACGCCTCTCATGAAGACAAGGCAAAAGATGCTCCAATAAAATACACTAATATGCTCAAGAACTATCATCCATATGCTCAAAATAAGGGATAGGAATTAGGCTGGCACACATGAACCTCATAAATTGGTTCATCACAAGGGAAAGTATTGAGTGCACCTATAATATAGCCTCATTATATAACTATATTTTTCCTCGAGATAGGGAAGCTAAAGTTGCTTCGCATCGACATTACTCATACGTTGTTCATACTATTCAAGGAATGGTGACTCCTAATACTACCCCTTCACATACTGACTTATCAAAAACCCGTGGGTTGGCACTTAGTAAGGGAACAAATATGTAACATCACATAAATAGGTATGGTTTCCCATACTCATAAGCAAACATATTCCCCATGGTTGATTACTTCACCATTTCATGGGCACACATAGCAAGTACGGGTTTCTTACAACACACAAGGAATATCACCATTACTAGTTTAGTCACATTTATGGGGAGTATTTTACAATACACTAACATCTACTTAAGGGAAGTTTTAATTATGCTTTTCACATGAATCACTAAATAAGGTTTACTCTAGATACACATACTGAATTTCTTGACAATTCAAATTTACACAAGGAATTAATGTCATTCCAATATCCTTCTCAATTTCCACTAAGCATTTTCATTCACATTACTAACTATGCAATTTTCTCTTTCAAGGCGAAAACTTTCCTCATTCAATTAGAAGCCAAAGTAAACATACGATTTCATATGCGTTATAAAAATTCTTCTTAAACCACTGCATTCTTAATAGCATTTCAACAACAACAACCTTATATTTTAGGCAAGAGGAGGAAGAGAGTTGGAAAAATCATCTCCTTCCTAAGAATACACGAGATCTACAAGATCACACTATATGCTCAGATATAAGTCTATCATTTTAGTTGCATGGTTTTCATTTCGCTATCTTTTAGGAGGGTGCCAAAACAACCTAGCATGACATTTCCAATTATTGTTGTTGCACTATAATGTTCTAGTTTTCCAAACAAGAATTCAAGACAAACAATTTTTCGGTAATACAAGTCTTCTTGAGAACACTCACTATTCATAATACAATACAATAATACATCAAACCTAACATTGAAAATTCATAATACAACAAGAAGGTAAATGAGTAGCTATCTACTAGATATTACACATTAATGCATACAAATTAACAAGTCTTTCATTTGCTCTTTCTAAACACAATAAGATAATTATCTATATCCAAAGCAAGTTAAAGGGTGTGTTACTAAAATAGGTCCTAAATCAACTGGTTTTGAAGAGGCACATAAAACAATCTTTCATGGAATACATTAATGCACTCTTGAAGCTACTATAACATGTTCTCTTTTGGTACTTCTTTCACAACAAAGCAATTTTCACAAAATCAACTATGCGCATATTAATGCACCTTACCTAAGATGGACTTTAATTATATTACTCTTACAAAGCACATGGAGAATCCTTAATGTAAACATACAATTTTCTCTCAATAACCAATATTAACTTTCAAACCAAATCCCCTTACACAATCTAAAAACACATAAGTGTTATAAGGCTCACATCAGGGCTCAAGAAATCTCATCCTTTCTCTTGCAATAAGAAAACTTAAATAAGGGATAATTACCCATATCAAAAACATTTTTTTTTTATCTCTAGAGAGAGAGAGGAGGAAGGGTAATAGTCGTTCAATTTACTACATAATAAGCATTTAATATTTGCCATACTAGTCTTTCAAGTGGACAACACTACGATAGATCATAACCATGACAAGCACATATCGTACTTTTAGATTCAAGACAATACCAACCAACCCAGATGGATTAGTCAAAAGAGTACAACAAAACAATAATGAAGGTACATAGGATTCCCTTTCAGAATAAGAGAAGTTGTAGACCAAGACATTAATAAGCAGACAAAGCACCTATAATCATTCCAAAACACCCACATCAAGAAGGTGAAAACAAGGTGTGAACACACGCGTTACACACAAGTAGGGTTTGCTCATTCACACACACACAACAAGGAGGACAAGCCTACAACATAAGGTAGACATGCACACACCAACTAAAGGCACAAGCGAAACCAGGGATCCCAATGTTGCAACATGGGCTCTGATACCAAGTGTAATGCCCTGCCAGGAAACCCCAAAGGCTTTAAGTTAAGAACACTCAAATGGAGTGTAAATATATTTTTTTAATAATAATAATTAAGAGTGTTAATAATAAGTCACAACATTAAGATAATTTGGAGTTATCTAAAGCTTAGATAACACAGCGGAAGACTAAACGAACCTAAGGAGTTTCCCAATGCGATTACGTAGCCTCACACCTAACTCAACTCGCGACAATTGATCCAATTGAGCTGGATATCTTAATTACGAGTTAATGCTTAAGACATGGATATGTTATGTTCAATGAATAGACATTTTAGAATTTAGGAAGCGTTTATCTATTTTGATTGGAGAGGAGGCTAACCTGAGGATATTTACTCAATGCAATTTAAAACATAATTAGCTTAAGAATTCACCCATTAAGGTTTAAGTAGGGTTAACTTGACGAGTCCATCCATTTTAGATACAATGCGACTAATATAATGAAGTTCATTCATTTAGGTTTAAAAGTAACCAACCACAATGAGATCATCCTTTATAGTTAAAGGTATGGCTAATAAGATGAAATTCATTCATTAAGAATTAAGTTGTAAATAATAAAATGAGGTTCCTTCATTTGGTTTTAAACATAACCAACTAATAAGTCATAGTTCATTTATAGAGGAGAAAATGTAAATAGCCAAAGAGTTCTTTTATTGAAGTTAAGATAATACTAAGAGATGGAGCTCAATTCATCAAGGTGAAAATGTACTATAGCCACATGAGTTCATCCCTTTAATTAAAAATATAGTTAGCAAGATGATATTCATTTTTTTCAGGATTAAAAATATAAGTACACAGTGACGATCATCCATTAGGATTAAAATATAACTAACTTAATGGGTTCACTCTTTTTAGTTTAAAATAAAGTTAATATAAAGAAATACATTTGCTATGGGTAAGATATAAACAACTAAATGAGTTCTTCCATTTTAGTTCAATTATAGCTATCATGAAGAAGTTCATTTATTAAGGTTATAATATGGTTAGCTAGTTTGAGTTCATCCAATTATAAAACTAATCTGGTGAGGATTATTTGTTTAGAATAAAACGTAAACAACTAAATAAATTCATCCAATATAGTGAAATATAGCTAACATGACGAGGTTCATTTATTAAGATAATATGGTAAGTAGCCGAATGAGTTTCATCCATTAGTTATCAATTTAGATATTATGACAGTTAATCCAATATTAGTTACCCATTCAATATGTTCAATTTACAAGTTTTATAACAAGTTAATCCAATAATGGTAACCTAGCGAGTTTCTTTCCATTATTACTTCTTTTTATTAATATTAACAAAATACTTTTCCATAATCATATTTACATTGTTTTATGACCCTAATTACTACATTTAACAAGATGACTATATTTATGGATCCAAGAAATAACTTCATTAAAACCCCATTATACACTTACAAAATGCAACCATACATTCTAACACTAAGAATAAAACGGGTGGAACAGAAGCATCGCATAACACAGATATGATCTCAGAGTTCACCCCTAAAGGGCTACATCTCCAGGTCTACTCAACTACAAGACCCCTCTATAGTTAGGATTACATAAGTTTCATGTCTTTTACATCTTTGCCATATAGGCAAACACAACCACTATACAACAACCATATCAGTCAATAAATCCTAAATGATTCCTACATAGAGACAGATTCCAACTTATCATATTAAAAGAAAGTACAAATGTCCATTGTTTGACGGTACTCTAGCTAGGGACTTAACCAACTATGGTCAAACACAAAACAACCAGATGACAGGGTCCAAACAACATACCAAGGTATGCCATTACTATAAACAAAAGAGAATACAAATATCTAAAAACTTGCATCAGCTATAACCGGAAAAACAAATACAATCTTTTCCCAAATTAATTCAAACATTTAAAGGTTGATCAGGTTTTCTGGATGATCTAAGTTCTCAAAAAAAATACAATAACAGAAAACAGAAAACACCATTACAAGGTAAATCCAATACCACAATTGCACTAGTACAATCTTGCCTATTTCCCGAATTGGAGAAAAAAAATATAAATTAACAATTTATTCTACTAAATTAAATATCATTTACTTACCAAATGTTCCTAACCATACTTTTTCCCTTTCCTAATATTTCCAAAAATACATTAGTTAAGTATCCCCAAAAAAATAATACCCAATGAAATAACATTCCTATTTTCCAATTTCCCAAAATGATTATTAACTAGCACATACTTATTAACCCCATTAATGAAATGTATATATTAAAAAAAGGATTTAATAATACACCGTTCTCGAATTAATTATCAATTAATACCTATTTATTAACCCTCATTAATAACGATATATTAATAATAATTAATAATAAAAGAAAGTAATTAATAATCATTAAAATAAGTTTTAGAGGAATCAAGTTTTATTTTATTTAATATTTTCATTAGGGGCCTATTTATTTATATATATTTTTTTGTGTTATTTTAAAAAAAAAATTAAGAAAAGAAAAGCTGGGGCCACTGCGGGGCCCACCTCCCATCACGGGAGAGGCCCACAACTCCCCCCTGCGGCCACCGTGGTGCCGCTCCCTGCGAACACCACAGGCGCCGCTCACTACGGCCACCGCGGGCGGCCTCCGCTGGCGTAGGGAAACCCTACTACACTCCCACGGGGAGGATGAAGGGGTGGTGGCACAGCGCGAGGTTTGGCTCCTTCGCCCGCCAAACCCTAACACCCCCCCCCCCCCCAAAAAAATTTCGACTTGCATTTTTTTTTCTTCTTTTTATTTCTATTTTTAAAAAAGAGTCAAAACAATAACCCCCCCAAAAATATAAAATAGTAATAAACTAAAACAAAACTAAATCTTTTTCATTCACAGTCACAGATATATATATATATATATTTTCTAGAATGTTCAAAACAACCAAATGGGGAGATTTTCCTAGCAAGTCCATGATTTTCCCAAAAACCCAATAACTTTCAAATGGGCAAGATTTGCTAGATCACAAAACCATATAAACATTCTTGATCCAATATCCACCAATATTTTCAAAACTAGAACTCAAATTTTAAGAACATCCATGGATTATCTTTCCATTTTAAAAAAAACTAGAATTTCATGAGGGAGAACCAAACACATTTTCTTTTGATTTACAAAGAAATAAAGGATAAACAAGAAACCTATATCCTATAGCATTCCTGGCAAGGATTTTGAAGAAGAGCCCAACCTCCAGCTGTAGAAAAATCCATCCTTCCAAAATCCCCAATCCCATTTTTTTTTTTTTTTCCAAAAGTTCAACAACCCCAAAAATATTTTTCAACCTAGGTTAAATGGGAACCAATTTGACCTAATTTCTAATTTCGAAATTTAAGCCCTTTTTTAAAATAAAAAGAAATAATAATTCTTTTCAACTATTAAATTAATTTAACTTGATTTCCTAATTAATATACTTCTCTCTTATTTAATCTTAGTTTTAATTTCTCAATATTAATTAAGCCAACATTTATATTTCGAACTATTGACAGGGGTAAAGTATTTAAATTAGATTAATTTCCAAAATCAATCTTTTACTCTATATCAAACTTTACAAATTAAAAATGATTTTCTTTAAATAGTAAAATTTACCCTTTCATTTCCAAAATGCAAAAGTGGTTAAATTATTTCTATTTCCAAATGACTTTAAATCTCATTTTTTTTTAAACGCATAAACTAATTAAATTCGTTATTTAAAATTAACTATTAAACTAAACTCTCTACAAACATAAATAAAGCACTCTTTTTTGATAAATGACTAATCTCATGAAAGTAACCTATTTATTTTAATTCCTCAACTAATAATGTGTAAATGAACACATTAATTCAAATTAAATACTTAAGCTTGCTACAAATATAATTAAGGCGATCTCTTAAATTAACGATTAATCATATAAAAGAAACCTATCTATTTTAATTTCTCAATTACTATTGCATAAATCAACACATTAAATTGAATGAAATACTTAGGATAAAATACTCCATCTACCACACGCAAGGCACGCAACCCAAATGAAAAAGAAACCCGACGGACCACACATGATGCTCACCTGATCATGACTAAGGCAAGACGAGAGTTTTATGACCACCTAATCCAAATTCTAAGGATGAAGGAGGTATACTCAACCCTGTGAATCCTGAAGGAGATGAACCTCACACCTAGGCGATATAGTACCTGCAATCTCCTACACCCATGAATCACGCAAGCATACATATATATATATATATATATATATATATATATATATTCAATGAAGGCGTTAGCTCGAGATTTATAACAAGAATTGGGGAACAATTACATTTACACAAGAATCGATGCAAAAGCACAATAATATGTATGCACAATATTCATATAGTCTAATCTACAACATTACATAACAGTAAATCCACCATTCAAGAATGCCACATGGAAAGTCAACCAAGGTCAAACAGATTTTACAAGGCCGACTAGGGTAGGGGCATTACATATTGCAAGAGAAAGGATGATATTTCTTGAGCCCTTGTGTGAGCCTTATAACACTTATGTATTTTAGATTGTGAAAGGGGTTTGGGTTAAAAGTTAATATTGGTTATTGAGAGAAAAATTGTATGTTTACATTAAGGTTTCTCCATGTGCTTTGTAAGAGTAATATAATTAAAGTCCATCTTAGGTAAGGTGCAATAATATGCAGATAGTTGATTTTGGTGAAAATTGCTTTGTTGTGAAAGAAGTACCAAAAGAGAACATGTTATAGTAGCTTCAAGAGTGTATTGATGTGTTCCTCGAAAGATTGTTTTATGTGCGTCTTCAAACCAATTGATTTAGGACCTATTTTAGTAACGCACCATTTAACTTGCTTTGAATATAGATAATTGTCTTATTGTGTTTAGAAAGAGCAAATGAAAGACTTGTTAATTTGTATGCCTTAATATGTAATATCTAGTAGATAGCTCCTCATTTACCTTCTTGTCATATTTTAAATTTTCAATGTTAGGTTTGATGTGTTATTGTATTGTATTACGAATAGTGATTGTTCTCAAGAAGACTTGTATTACCAAAAAAAATTGTTTGTCTTGAAATTCTTGTTTGGAAAACTAGAACATTATATTGCAACAACAATAATTGGAAATGTCATGCTAGGTTGTTTTGGCACCCTCCTAAAAGATAGTGAAAAGAAAACCATGCAACTAAAATTATAGACTTATATCCGAGCATATAATGTGATCTTGTAGATCTTGTGTAATCATGGGAAATAGTTGATTTTCCAACTCTCTTCCTCATCTTGCCTAAATTATAGGGTTTGTTGTTTTTGAAATGCTATTAAGAATGTAGTGATTTAAAAAGAATTTTTATAATGCATATGAAATTGTATGTTTGCTTTGGCTTCTAATTGAATGAGGAAAGTTTTTTGCCTTGGAAAAGAAAATTGCATAGTTAGTAATGTGAATGAAAATGCTTAGTGGAATTTGAGAAAGATATCGGAATGATGTTATTTCCTTGTGTAAATTTGAATTGTTAAGAATTTCAGTACGTGTATCCAGAGAAAACTCTATTTAGTGATCATCTGAAAAGCATAATTAAAACTTCCCTTTAGTAGGTGATAGCATATTGAGAAGAAATCCCCATAAATGTGACTAAACCAGTAATGGTGCTATTCTTTTTGTGTTGTAAGAAACCCTTACTTGCTAGGTGTGCCCATGGGATGGTGAAGTAATCAACCATGGAGGATATGTTTGCTTATGAGTATGGGGAAACCATACCTATTTATGTGATGATGCATATTTGTTCCCTTACTAAGTCCCAACCCATGGGTTGTTGATAAGTCAGTATGTGAAGGGGTAGTATTAGGAGTCACCATTCCTTGAATAGTATGAACAACGTACGAGTAATGTCGATGCAAAGCAACTTTAGCTTCCCTATCTCGAGGAAAAATATAGTTATATAATGAAACTATATTATAGGTGTACTCAATACTTTCCCTTGTGATGAACCAATTTATGAGGTTCATGTGTGCTAGCCTAATTCCTATCCCTTATTTTGAGCATATAGATGATAGTTCTTGAGCATATTGATGGATTTTATTGGAGCATCTTTTGCCTTGTCTTCATGAGAGGCGTGTTATTTTTCTTACATGAGTTGCCAATTGACTAGTGTTGGTAGGCTTGTGGGCCGACCTTAGCCATGTATACCTCTGGCTTACAGCGGGTATCCTTAGAGGAACATCGCTATGTGGGGTGTGACCAACATGTGCCTTATCCATGAGGTACACTGCCATGCGGATACGTCCATTGCATGCCCTTTCCGCTTGGAGTATTGCCATGTCGTGCTGAGACACGATGCAGGATGTAGTAGACATTGCCATGCGGCCTACCGATAGGTATAAGGTAGAGCCATGCTGCGTGACGACGTGATGCGGGGTGATGTCAAGGTGCAAACTACCATGTCATGTGGGTGTGTGACTTGGCCACACCACATGATGAACTACTGTGATAGCTAGACGATTGTTCCTTCCTTCCTCGTTGGTGGCTAGCTGCTAGTCACGTAGTGATGTAATGTGCACTTATGATCTTCTTTTATTATTTATTTATTTATTATTTTCCTTGTGGACCAGCAATTTATTTTATTTTGACCTTGAAGGTTTGGCCATGATCTCGCAATCTTGTTCTTAATTGATTTGATGTTGCAATTCCAGAATTATTTTCTTGCCTTACTGTTTGCATTGATGATTATTATCTTTATACTTCTATACTTTGGTGGCTAAACTGGTTTATCCTTGTTGTTTTTGTATGCTGGTCTTGTGTTGCAATATGAATTCCTCTCCAAGAATGTAGGAGACGGTCTTGGATGAGTGTATACAAGGAAGTAGACATAGGGAACCTTGATGATGGAGGTATGTGAGGCTGTGAGACAGCTAAGATCCACTACCTACCTATGAGTGGTGACTATCTCTCAGAGGCTAAACACCTTACGCAACAAGGGATATTCATGAGGGTCTTGTATGGAAGGTAGCACCACCATGGTGTACCCTAGCACCATCAAGCCCTTGAGTGAGATGTTGGATATTGATGATCATGTTATTTGTTCTGAGAGCAGGCATAGAGATGTTGATCGTGCATGTTATCTTTGACCGAGCATTAGACATGCTCACATGTGGCCTTTTGTGTTGTGCAAACCAGTTATGTGGGTGTAATCATGGATTAAATGGTGTTCACTTGTCACTATGTTATGGGACATAGTCATTGGAAAAGTTCTTAAATGCCTGGAAAGTGTAAACAATTGAGTTATTTACGTTGCTCTTATTTGTTGAAAAGTTAACTTGGTTGTAGAAATTTATATTTGAAGCTAGTCCTATGCGATAAAGTTTTGTTAAAAGAGGTATGGGCGAAAGAATTTGATCTTGATGGCATGTTTTCTTGTCATGTTTGATAGATGAGTATGATAACTGTGTCTATATCTTTTAATGCTTTAGTTTGGTGTAATGAAAGGAAGGAAAAATTCTCGTTTCTCCACTAAGATTGGGTGTAATTTCTAGAATAATTTTAAGAAGTGTATGATTTTAGATGCTTTCTGTTAATAGATAATGACATTCATAGAGGATTTATAAATAATGTTTTAAATTGTTGACAACATAGTTATTTACCAAATTGTTAATTGTTAATTGAGTTTAAGGGCTAATACGTGTCGTATGACTTCCGCTTAGCCTTGTGACTTCTAGGAGTAAGTCGGAGCCTAGGGGGGGAGAATGTAATGCCCCTACCCTAGTCAGCCTTGTAAAACCCATTTGACCTTGGTTGACTTCCTATGTGGCATTCTTGAATGGTGGATTTACCATTATGTAATGTTGTAGATTAGACTATATGAATATTGTGCGTACCTACTATTGTGCTATTGCATCAATTCTTGTGTAAATGTAATTGTTCCCTAATTCTTGTTATAAATCTCAAGCTAACGCCTTCATTGAATATGTATATATATATATATATATATATATATATATATATATGTATGCTTGCGTGACTCATGGTTGTAGGAGATTGTAGGTACTATATTGCCTTGGTGCGGGGTTCTTCTCCTTCAGGATTCGCAGGGTTGAGTATACCTCCTTCATCCTTAGAATTCAGATTAGGTGGTCATAAAACTCTCATCTTGCATTAGCCATGATCAGGTGAGCATTGTGTGTGGTCCATAGGGTTCCTTTACCATTTGGGTTGTGTGTCGTGTGATTGGTGGACTTTCTTGGTTTGTGTGCCTTGCATGTGGAAAATGGAGTATTTTGTCCTAAGTATTTAATCCAATTTAATGTGTGGATTTATGCATTAGTAATTCAGAAATTTAAAATAGATAGTTTTCTTTTATATGATTAATCATTAATTTAAGAGATCACTTTATTTATATTTGTAGCAAGCTTAAGTATGTAATTTGAATTAATGTGTTCATTTATGCATTAGTAGTTGAGAAATCAAAATAAATAGGTTTCTTTTAGGTGATTAATCATTAATTAAAAGGATCGCTTTATTTATGTTGTAGCGAATTTAATTTAATGGTTAGTTTTAAATAATGAATTTAATTAGTTTATGCGTTTTAAAAAAAAAGGGAAATATTTAAAGTTATTTGAAATATAATTAATTTAACCACTTTTGCATTTTGGAAAAGAAAGGGTGAATTTTATGATTTAAAGAAAATCATTTTTAATTTGTAAAGTTTGATATAGTGTAAAAGATTGATTTTGGAAATTAATTTAATTTAAATACTTTACCCTTGTCAATAGTTTGAAATATAAATGTTGGCTTAATTAATATTGAGAAATTAAAATTAAGATTAAATAAGAGATAAGTATATTAATTAGAAAATCAAGTTAAAATAATTTAATAACTAAAAAGAATTATTATTTCTTTTTATTTTTAAAGGGCTTAAATTTTGAAATTAGAAATTAGGTCAAGATTGGTTCACATTTAACCTAGGTTGAAAAATATTTTTGGGGTTGTTGAATTTTTAGGAAAAGAAAAATATGGGGATGGAGATTTGGGGATTTTTGGAAGGATGGATTTCTACAGCTGCAGGATTGGGGGCTCTTCTTCGAATCTTACTAGGAATGCTAAAGAGGTAGGATTTCGGTTTACCCTTTTGTTCTTTACTAAATTAAAAAAAAAAGGTATTTGGGGTTTCTTCATGAAATGTTGGTTTTAAAATATCCATGAATACTCTTAGATTCGAGTTCATTTTTGAGAATATTGTTGTTTTGGGGCAAGATTGTTAAAAAGAGTAGATAAATGGGATTAATTCCATTTGGGTATTTGAGATTTATGATCTAGTTGAGAATATTTTCCATTATATTATTTTTGAACATTCTGGAAAAAAAAAAAAATGTCTGTGACTTTGATAAATGGATAATGGGGGTTTTACGTTTTCTTTTGGTTATTTCATTTATGTGTATATATTTATTTTTCCATTCTAGAAGAAACTGGAAATAAACAAAAAATAAATAAATAAATAAAAAAGAAATTTGGGGTTTTCGGGGGGGGGAGCCGAAGCTCAACCCACACCCTCCCCTACCGCTCCCCACAAGCCGCTCGCCTCCACAAAGTGGCGACCGAAGGGGCTGCTACGCCATGGTGGCCGCAACGACCCCCAGATCCACACAGTGGGGGCCGAAGGGGACTGCGTCCTCCGTGGAGGCCGCAGCAACCCTTGGTTCCACTATGTGGAGGCCGAAGGGGCTGCGACCCCCACGGTGGCTGCAGTAACCCCGACTCCACTATGGGTGGAGGCCGAGGGCTTGCATCCTCTGTGAAGGCCACAGTTCCCTTCGGCTAGGGCATGGCTAGGGTTTTGGTTGCCCTCAAATTTTGTTAGTTTTTTTTATATATTTAAAATTTAAATATGAAGTTTCTTTTTAGTGTGTAAAAAAAAAAGGGATAAATAATAATAAAAATATATTATAAGTAATATATTTGTTATTATTAAAGTTTGGTTGAGATTTATATTTTTAGCAAGTAATAATTATAAAAAAAAAGGGGGATAAATATATATATTATTAATTATATATTAATCATTGGACTCAATAAAGTAATGATTTCCATTGATTTAACAATTGTTGAGTGTTGTATTTATTTTTATTTATTTAAGTTGGTAGATATTGGGACTCATATTTAGATGCTAATGAATAAATCGAATGGTGAAATTATTTTTTAAAATGTATGCAAGGGAATCTTAAATAAGCTGGGAGATGATTTTCCCATTTCCTTATTCACTTCTAATGTATTTTGTTCTTTATAGTAAAGGGTAATTTATGTGTTGTTAAAAAAAAAGGGGGGCTAGAGTATTGTTGTAAAACCAACTGGTCATTGATGAATTTCTAAGGATTAAATAACTTGTTTAGATCAACATGAGAAAAGACTATATTTACCCATTAATTATTGTGCATGGTTTAATATTTTTGTAACCGCTATGTCTAAAGTGATAGCATGACCCTGATAGGTTTGTTGGGTCCCTGTCATCTGGTTGTATGTGTTTAGTCATAGGTGGTCATGTCCCTAGTTAGGGAACCGTTAGTTAAGAAACCCTTGTATTTTCTTTTGATGTGTTTAGTTGTATCCGTTTCAAAAGGGATCATTATGGAATTATCGACCGCGGTGGTTGTTGTATAGTGATTGTGTTCACCTAAATGGAAGAGATGTAATAGACTTGAAACTTATGTAATCCTAACTATATTAAATGCCAGAGGGGTCTTGCAGTTGAGCAGACCCAGAGATGTAGCCCTCTAGGGGTGAACTCTGAGATCATATCTGTGTTATGAGATGCTTTTGTTATCTCCTGTTTCATACCTAGAGCTAGCATGTATCGTTGCATTTTGTATGTGTATAATGGGAATTTAATGAAGTTATTTCTTGCATGCATGAATATTGTCATCTTGTTAAAAGTAGTAATTAGGATCATAAAAGTTTGTAGATACGATTATGGAAAGTATTTTGTTAATGTTAATGTAAAGAAGTAAGTATGGAAGGAAACTCACTAGGTTACAAATATTGGATTAACTTGTTATAAAGCTTGAAATTTGAACGTATTGAATGGGTAACAAATATTGGATTAACTTGTTATAAAGCTTGAAATTGGAACGTATTGAATGGGTAACAAATATTGGATTAATGTCATAATATCTAAATTGAAAACCAATGGATGAGTCTCATTCGGCTACTTACCATATTATCTTAATAAATGAACATTGTCAGGTTAGCTATATTTCACTATTTTGGATGAATTCATTTAGTTATTTGCATTTTATACTAAACAAATAAACCTCACCAGATTAGTTTTATAATTGGATGAACTCAAATTGGTTATCCTCATTATAACCTTAATAAATGAACTTCATCATAAAAGCTATAATTGAACTAAAATGGAAGCACTCATTTAGTTGTTTATATCTTACCCATAGCAAATGTATTTCTTCGTATTAACTTTATTTTAACTAAAATGAGTGAACTCATTAAGTTAGTTATATTTTAATCCTGATGGATGATCGTCACTATGTTACTTACATTTTTAATCCTGAACGAATGAATATCATCTTACTAACTATATTTTAACTAAAGGGATGAACTCATGTGGCTATATTACATTTTCACCTTAATGAATGAACTTCATCTCTTAGTATTATTTTAACTGCAATGAATGAACTCTTTGGCTATTTACTTTTCAACCATCCATAAATAAACTTCGATATATTAGTTACATTGTATCTAAAATGGATGGCTCGCCAAGTTAACCATACTTAAACCTTAATGGGTGAATTCTTAAGTTAGCTACGTTTTAACTTCCTTGAGTAAATATCCTCATGTTAGTCTCATCTCTAATCATAATAGATGAACACATCCTAAATTATAAAATGCCAATTCTTCGAACATATTTCATCCATGTCTAAAGCATTAACTTGTAATTAAGATACCCAACTTAATTGTATCAAATGTCGCGAGTTGAGTTAGGTGTAAGGATATGTAATCATGTTGGGAAACTCCTTAGGTTCATTTAGTCTTCTACTATGTTATCTAAGCTTTATATAACTCCAAATTATCTAAATGTTGTGACTTATTATTAACACTCTTATTATTAAATTAAAAAAAAATATTTACACTCCATTTGAGTGTTTTTAACATAAACCCTTCGGGGTTTCCTGGCGGGGCATTACAACCTATCACCCCGCACACTCCTAGTTTTCATAGGACCACACAAATCAGTATGCACAAGATCAAGAAAGTTGTTAGCAGTGAAAGATTTACCTTTAAAGGTTGAGGAAGACATTTTCCCTAATTGACATTCTCTGCATAAGGTATTATCCAGTTTGCTTAGCACCAGCAACCCTCTAACTGCCTTGATCTTACTGGCCTTTACAATGTTATCAAAGTTTACATGGTAGAGTCTCCTATGCCATATCCAGCTATCATCAAATTTAGCCATAAGACATGTACTTATATTTGCATTCAGATGAAATAGGTTACCTTTGGTCTGCATGCCGGTGGCCACCAATTCACCATCTTTTCCTTTGATTCTGTAAACTCCATTCTTGAATTCTAGAGTGAGGCCACTGTCATTCAGCTAGGAAACACTCAGAAGGTTGTGTCTAAGACCATCAACCTAGTACACATTGTCAGCACTACTAGTTCCATTCAGAGAGATGGACCCTCTACCTTTGACCATGCATGGTGCATCATTGTCAAAGCAAACCACACCACCATCATACTCCTCCAAGGATAGAAACTTGCTCCAGTCACTAGTCATATGGTGAGAACAACCACTATCAATGATCCACTCATTGGAATTATCAAACTGGGAGACAAGAGCCTTCTTGTCTGACACATCTTCTTTGACAGTAACAAACACAATATCTTCATTTTCTTCATCCTCTGATTCTTCATCTATGACACCTTCATCAACTACCACAAAATAGTTTCTCTGGTTTCCTCCTTTGAATTTCCTGAACCTTTCCGGTTTGTCCTTGTTATCGCCATTAGGACAGTTTATAGCAATATGTCCTATCCGGTTACAAGAAAAGCATTTCAAAGGTAGCTTACCTTTGTATTTACTGGTTCCTTTAGGAAGCTTCCTGGCAAGGAGAGCTTCAAATGCCATCAGAATCTCATCATCATCCATTTCTCTACTCTGTCTAGGTTCACCACTGGTGCTAGCTTCTTTTCCTTTTCTAGATGGTATAGCAGAGGCTTTAAAAGCTGATTCAATCTTTTGAACACTACCATCAAAACTATTTAGCTCATAGGCTGTCAACTTGGCTATGATGGAGTCCAAGGATACCTTAGTCTTGTCTATTGATCTTAGCTCCTGAATAACAGCAACCCTTATTGCATAGACCGACAATAGGGATCTCAGGACTTTGCTTACCATAGTGGAATCTTCTATTTTACCACCTGCACTCTTGATATCTCTAACATCTATTTTGATTCTTATTCCATACTATTGAATGGTCTCACCTTCAACCATTCGCATATCTTCAAAATTCCCTTTCAGGATTTCTTCCTTAGCTTGTTTTACATGTTCATCACCACCATAGATATTTTCAAGAGCATCCCATACCTCTTTGGGATTTACCTTGTCCTAAACATCAATAAACTCAATGTCAGATAGACTGCTAATAAAGGCTTCCATGACTTGCCCATTTTCTTGTATCTCTCTCTTTTGGTCATCAGTGAGAGTACCGGTAGCGGCAACATAGACATTCTCAATATAGCTCCAGTGTTGAGCACCCATGCTTCTGATGAATATCTTCATCCTATCTTTCCATTTACCAAAATTTTCCCTGTTAAACTTTAGACCTTCTCTCTTCATCATTTGATTGGGATCTTTACCTCAATTGGTTAAACTTATAACACAGAGGACCTGGAGGACGCTCTGATGCCAATTGATAACTCAATGATGCGCAAATAGTACCAAACCGGTATTGAGAGGGGAGGTGAATCAGTACATACAAAACAATTTCTCTTAAACCAATTTGACAACAAACACTTCAGAAGACTAGCAGACAGTGACACCGGTTTGAAACAGAGTGCAACCGGTAAAGCTAAGAATGTCTGAGGCAAGCATTAACTAGTTACTCACTTAGTCTTTCACTCAACTTGAGACTACACTACTAGTTCACTCTTATGCATAAATAGGTAATCTATCATCAGATCATAACAACAGCTAGTTCAACATGTTTTATTGACGAGCATAAAACACAAAACTATCATATGCTTGACAAACAATAGCAAAGCATCACAAGATAAAAACATCACACATGACACACATATTTTTCATGTGGAAACCCAATTGGGAAAAACCATGGTGGGGATGAATACCCACAAGCTATTTTTGAACTCTTTGGAAGTCCACTCTGTTAGGAGCCTTGTCCGGTTAAAGACATTACAAAAGGTTCTGCTAGGAACTAATCCTGTTAGAGATCACTTAGTTAAGGGATGGCTACAATACCTGATTAAGGGTTAAACCCTGTTAAACATTACCTTGTTAGAGGATTTCAAGAACTCAATAGCTAAAGGACTTCAAACTCAGTAGCTTAGAGTTACCCTATTAAAGGATTTACAACAAGCCAGTTAAGGCTACCCTATTAAGGGATTTTCCAACTGTTGAGGTGGTTAGAGATCAAAAGGTATTACTATGATCTAGTAACAGCACTTAGTGCCAATGCAGATCTATTTAAGCTCCTCTTCTCCTTTTGCACTTACACTCTGCAGGTATCACTTCTCTCCTTTTGGTCTGGCAAGAAACATGTATCCTTTCTCTTGGATACTCACACACAACTTTTGCCAACAACCCTAGAAAGAGTCACAACATCGACCTTATAGACAAAAGTTAGGTCAGAGGCATAAACCCTAAACCCTAAACCTAATAGGTTAAGTAATTCAAATGATTCAATCTTGACCGTTGAGCATATTGCATTAATCTCCATCATTCGTTTTCCACTGTTTCCATGGCGACTGATAACCCATCACATGTTATCATCGTTTTACAGTCTTCTTATATTCCCGAGGTAGATAGGCAAGATATTCTTCATGCACGATCCTTCATGTGCACAAGGCTTACGTGGCAACACAATCTTGTTCTTTGTTATCATGCTAACTCATCGCACAAAGTCACTAGTTGGGCCACACAGGCTTGAAGCACTTCAACTGAAAACCCTAAAGTTCAGACTATGAACCCATGTGCCGGTTCCCATAACCATATGTCGGTTCACCTTTGAACAAGCGCACTCACTTTGGCACAAATGCTAGTTCACACCTCTACAACATATTGACATCAATGACAACATACAATGTCATTATGTCCTCATACCGGTTCACATAATGCCAACAGTAAAAGTAACTCATAAATAAAACATAAGGGTTTTTTGTGAACATAGGAAGGGTTAAAACTCAAAAAACCTTAAACCCTCTTTTGACCCAATAAAATCAGAGGCAACAAGGCCATACTAGACACATTTTTTGTATACTTCTAGCCAATTATGGAACACGAATATCCAATTTTAAATAGTGATAACAATATCAATATGAACTACTGATGTAGACTCAATTCCCTTTTCCTTATCTTCTTTAGCACCGGTGGCTTCACCACTTGGTGTAGTGTCAATTACTATTGGTGGAGTATTATCAACGATATTCACAGTGTCCTATACATTGCCTTGCTCAAAAATAGTTTGTTTTGGTATAGACTGTACACATTCCTTTATTGTCGATTGTGTTTGTATATCTATAGTTGCTGCCAATGTATTCAAAATTGGAGCTAAACTATCCAAAATACCTTTCCCTTTAAATCTGTCTGGGATGGTGGAAGTTGTTTGTTTTGCAAATTCTTCATGATATCTAAGAAAATCTAGATTCTTTTGGAAGAATTTTGTCCAATCCTTACTAATCTCATTTATCACCTCATTAACTTTGCTCATCATTAGGCTTATTTGTCCGGGTTTACTACTAAATAATATTATGTTTCCAAAATCTATGCATCTTTTCATTTCCTCATTGTTTATAGAACTACACATTTCCAAAAGTTCTACTTCCTTAATTTCTCTATCCCTTTTTATTGCATCAAGTCTTCTATTATCTAATTTATTGTATAGTGATAGAGGAATTTCCTTCAAATTTTCTACTAAGGCTTTCTTATATATATCCATGTACAACAAAATTGCCTCTTCAGTCTCATTTTGTTCATCATCCTCTAAATCTTCATAATACTTAGATACATTTTTCAACATTCCATCCTTGGTTATTTCATCAATTAATTCAGCACATGTCTTTGTGGTCATACCATATTCAGCATCATCACTCTTCTTCTTTTTGCTTAGAGTAGATGTAACTATTTTTTCTCTTTTGTATAGGCTTCCTTGCCGGAGGTGGCGGTGCAGTAGGTTTAGTTGCCTTTCTAACAAGTCTCCTCCTAGGCTCCACCTTCTTCTTCTCTATCGATGGCTTATCTACTTTCTTCCTTTGTACCCTTCTAAAAGATAGAGGTTCATTTTCCTCGGGGTCAGAATCAGAAGTGATGGTAGAAATGTAAGCTTCAGGATTCTTTGCTTTTGCAGCACTAGCTACTGCTAGTTCTGCTACCCGTTTGGATCCAGAACCCAGTTGAGTGTCTATCTTATGAATTATATCCTATACATATGCATAAATCTTTTCTATTTTCTTCTCTCTTCTCTTCCTATTGAAGCCAGTTTTGACTTCAAGGGCCTTCTCTTCTGCCATGCCAAAATGCTCTATTTTGTCATCCAATGGGGCATCTAGCAACATTTTTGCATAGAGGTCCATAATATTATCATCCTCCTCAAATCCAAGTTTTTTAACCCATATGGTCCTTGGTTCAACTGCTTCCATGAGGATTTCATCAGTCTTCACCATGAAACAGATATTAGTGGAGTACTTTTCCACAATGTTCTTTGATAACCTCTCCCTCTGCCTCATGTTTTCTTGGAATGTTTTGAAATAACCCCAAAGTTTATCATCTCTTCTAGTACCAAGACCGGTGATTGCTTCCTTGATTTGCATACCTACTGGTATGTCATGAGCCCAATGCTTCTTCCCTAGATCGGGTAGCTCATTTAGGAAGTAAAGCATTAAACAAACAATCAAATTTCCATATCTAAAAGTTCCTTTCTTAACTCCCTTGATCTTTCCAAGGTTCAACATCAATTCACTCCTCAACCATTTACATAAATCATATTTTGCATTATTCCCCAGCATCTGATATGCAACATGAATGCAAGAACTAGCAACAAAATTCAATTGATTAGATTGAGTTACCTTATAACCTATTATCATGCTTGCAAATTTAACATCAATGTTGTTGATTGTGTTGATCCTCATTGATCTGCTATCAGGAGTTGCACCGTTGAGTTTCTCAACCTCGGTGTTGGAAATTTTCTTGCCAGATTCTTGTCTGACTTTGGGTAAGTCGGTGACTGCTTAAATAGCCTACTTGGTGATCATGTAAGGCCGATCTAGCCAAATGAAATTGTTGTGAACCCTACTCAGAACATATTTGATGATCTCATCTTTGAATTAACCCTAGATCCTCATTTGCTTTGTATTTTGGCTTGATGGTTTCGGAGCTGCCCAGTATCACAGATTGATACATTCTTTTAATTTCCTTTGTGCTTAGATCCTCCAGGGTGTAGTGAATGTATACCCTCACATCTTTAACATAAATCACGTCATCAAGAACCCTAGAAAATGCTCCTACAGAGTCTTCTTTCTTAGCAATCAGAGGAACCTCCTTGAATATGGGCCTCAGCCTATCCTTAACTTCAATAATGGTTGGATTTGCAATGAATGTAGGAGTTGAAGATCCAAATGCCATTTTTGAATAATACCTAAAAGTGAATGTCGGTGGAAGATTTAGTGCTTCTCAAATAACTGCTTGAAATCCTTTCAGAATGCCTTTGCTCACTCTTAATTCACCTAAAATTTGCCTTCACTTCATTCTGAATGCTTGAATGCGAGGTGAGTGAAAATAAATTCACTTTCCCTTTTTATCACTGAAGAAAACCCTAATCTTTCTCTATCATAAATACTTCATGATGTACCCTACTGGATGTTAATTTCATAGTCTTATGCTAGGTGAACCTTAAACAATGATGAACTCAACTCTCCAAATCTCTTTCAACCTCCTCTAGGGGAATAAGCAATATTTGCAATTAATTTTCCAACCCCTAAGGCCTATGCCTCAGTTATCAGTGGAATTTCTTTCCAATATAGGTATGCTTTGTTCTACCGATGGAGTTATTGGTGTTGATCCATCTCCACTTGGTTCTTCAGACTTTCTAACCCATCTCTTGGTGTGATCTTGTTTTATTTCATCTACCTTCTGCTTTCCTTTCTCATTATCTTTATTATTGCTAATTGGTTGAGTCTTTCTTCTGCAGTACTTAGCAATACAACCTATTTTTTTGCATGCATAACATGTAACATTATTCTTTTGAATTTCTTTGACATATCCAATGTCATTCCTTGACCTACAATGATTAGAAAAATATCCAAATTTTCCACATGCATGTCATTTAACATTCATTCTACAATCTTCTGATCTATGACCATATTTCTTGCAATTGGTGCATTGATCGAGAATAAAATTGTAGTTTTGATTTGCTTTATTTCTACATTCTTTAGCCATATGCCAAAATTTATTACAAACAAAACATCTACCATTGAATTTATAAGAATTAGATTGCGTTATCAGTTTCCTCTATTTTGATGATTTCTTCATACTGGTTGTTTGATCTTCCTTTGCAGTACCAAATCTTTCACCTTGTACAAATCCAAGTCATCTAGAATCATCAATCTACCTTTGTCTTTTCAATAGGTCATCGAACTGTGCAGCCCTAATCCAAAATTTTTCTTTATACTCACTTGTAGTAGTCAGATCATCTCTCATAGTAGTTATTTATCTTTCAAGTTCTTGTTCATTATTTTAGGAGTGTGCCAAATCAGTTCTGAATAGATTATTCTCATGAGTCAATTTGCCACATTCATCAATTTTGTTCTTTAGAGATATAAAAAGATTATCTTCCTTCTTCTTTCTATCCTCAATATCTTTTGATAGCCTCATAGTCAGATTTTGCATTTCGTTCTTCATGAGCATGTTTTCTTGACTTAGTTTCTGACATTGTTCCTTAAGTGCATTCTTCTCCTCATCATCTGGGTTTTGCAAAAGTTCTTTTCTCTTGGATTGAGCAGATGATAACCTTTCTTATAGGATAAGAATGAATTCATTAGCACAATTCAATTCATCTTGCAATTTCAAGTTCTTCATCCTTTCAACACCATAATCCTCAAGAGCCATCTCAAGTTGCTTCTCCATAGCCATGTTCAAATATTATGGTTTGAGGATCTTCCTCGATCTGTTAAACTTCTTTCGAGGTACCAGGCTCTGATACCAATTATTGGGATCCAACAACACTGAGAGGGGGGATGAATTTGTGTTTTGTCAGTATGATAAGATTTTATCCTTTTATACCATACACATATAAACCAGTAAACAAATAAACATATAACATGAAGCAAATAAACCATCCACATAAATGAACACCATAACACACATAATTTATATGTGGAAAACCTCAAAGAGGAAAAACCATGATGGGATTTGTGACCCACAATATCAGTTCACTAGCCATATGAAAGGATATTACATATAATGGGGTCCTACACATGTAGGAAGGCACACTTCTTAGTACACACTACTCATCACTAAAGAGTATCACAAAATACAAGCTTATGCTGAAGTAAGACAATGAAAATGAACTCACAAAATGCATCTACTATACCAAATAGAGTTTTGGTTCTATCTCTTCTCTATACCAGTTCATAAACCCTGAACACTACTACCGGTATCTCTTCTCCTCCAAGAATGCTTTCCAAACTATCTACAGATCATTGCTTGTTATAACATTCGCATACAAATGATCTAAATACATACTTCACATTATATAGTTTTTCTATATTCTCCTATGTCATACACTCTTCAAAATGACCTAGCAGCCTGACCTATATACCCATTACAAACAATATGCCTTATGTCAGCTTATAGTACATTATGAAAGATATTCAATGTTGGCCTTGACAATAATTACAAAATGATTTTCTAAATAAATTTTCCTTGATGTCAGCTTCCATGAAGTACTGATGTCGATGCTGGTGCTGGTATAATCTTGGATACTCTAATGTTGGTGTTTGTCGGTATATGCCTCCTATTGTCGGTATATGACTTCCATCTGATCTTTTTTCCATTAATGACGACAAAATGAATCCGATGAGTGTCAATTGCCAACATTTGACTTACTATTGTATCATCTTCTATTTTGCCTCCAACACTCTTAATGTCGCCAACAACTTCTTTGATTCTTTGACCATATTGTCCAATATTCTCTCCTTCAAACATTCTCATGTCATCAAATTTTCCTCTCAAGCTCTTTTAACATGCTCATCTCCTCCATAGATTGTCTCTAACTTTTACCAAACCTCACCTGCAGTTTCCAATCCTTGAACATCAATATATTCTAAATCAGATAAAGTACTTACAATAGCTTCTAGGGCTTGCATGTTATCTTGTTGTTCTTTGAGTTCATCCAGTGTTAAAGGAGTAGTGGTAGGAGCAACATATGTCATTTCAACTTGCTTCCAATATTGTGCACCAAGACCTTTAATGTAGATATTCATCCTATCCTTCCAGATCTTGTAGTTATCCTTGTTGCACTTGGGATCCTCTTTCTTCATCATCTTGAATTTCTCTGAATATTTTCCTCAAGTGGTTAAGTTTTTTGCACATAGAGGATTAAATCTCTGATACCAATTGTTAATCCTATAAGGATCTGGTTAATACTAAGAGGGGGGGTGAATCAGTATTAAGACCAATTCAACTTGAACTCAAAATCAAACTTATTTCAGCTTATCTCAGATCTAAAAATATCTCAACTTCTGTAATCAGATCTAATAACCTCTTTACCAGATTTGCTTAACACATTAATCAAATCTTTTACAAATACTTTCACCACTAAACTAATCATATAAATTTTATCAATTACCAATTCATTAACCTTATCAATAAGATCAAAAAAATTCTCAAACAACTTCTTATCAGTACTGGTAACCTTTGATAAACTTTTCATAAAATATCATAACCGGTTTCTCAGAAATAATGCATGAAATGAAATATAAAGAACATCACATGAAAAAAATTCCACACATGAACACCATAATTTTTATGACGTGGAAACCCAAATAGGGAAAAAACCATGGTGGGAGTTGGCACCCACAAATATTTGTACTCTTTCGAAGTACACCTTGTTAGGAGCTTAGCCTTGTTAGAAGCTTACAATATGCTCAGTTAAGAGTAGACCCGTCAGGAGTCACTCGGTTAGGGGATTTGCCTTACAACTCGATTAGGAGCTTGATGATCTATTAGGATCAACCTCATAAGAGGATTTAACACTCTTTTGAGAGCTTCCCCATTAGGGGACTTAAATGATTAAGGCATGTTAGAACCTACTCGGTCAAGGGATTTAACCTATTGCAACTGTTAGGTAACAACAGTAAGAAAATGATTTGTTTTCTTGCACTTCTCTACTTGCTTGATCAGATCCAATTATACACATCACTCTCTAACTCTTAAGAAGATTACACACTTCACTTGGATGGCTTCACGCATTCTCTAAGACCCCTGACTGAATAAACATAAATTGTGTCTATATAAATAGCCATCTCAACTAGGTCGGCCACAAAACCTAATTACATAAAGAATTTACAATAAGATCATAAAAGATCATTGTAGATTTCTATCCAAGTCATAACAACATATTACAATGCAATATAAATTGTTGATTGATCATAACTCTTCACGAAAATTTGATATGTATCCTCAAAACACTATCCAAACCATTTCGTTGGTTTCCAAGAAAATCTTCATTGAATCATGCTAAACCAGCTATTAAATCTTTCACACGAGTTGTGCCATGTTACCAACTTTAAGTAGACTCACTATCAATCACTGTCATAACATAAATCATTACCAATTTGAAGATTTATTCACTGGTCCTTAAACCCTACTAAATCCTTAGCAAAATTTCATTTGAAATTGAAACACAGCTTCTAGTAATCCTCACAAGTTCCGGTTTCAGTCACATACATCTTTCTGTGATACAAGTTCACCATCTGAACCACAAATCACCAATCATTACCAATCAACCAATCCAATCAAAACAATTCTACTTTACCGGTTAAAGTCCTAATTCACAGACTTTAGATCACTACCGGTAAACCCTGTCTTCCAGTAAACCAAATCATTTAGATGATAAAACAAAACATCAAGAACATCAGTTGCCAGCAATGACAACACAAATAACTGATCATGTCATCTATTCATATAATCTCAATCTCTTCATCACAAATAGACTTCTATCCTTTGCCGGTGCAGTCATCTAACTTCAACTGCATGACTTGATCTACATTAGTTATGTCAAATGCAAATAGGGTTACCTAGTGTAGGGTTGGAATTATGGTTATGATTGATGTTTACATCATGGTTAGTGTAGAAACCTAAAATTTGCACAATGAATTAAGTGAATCTTGTTCATTTAATTAACTCTAATTCTTCTAATTAATTAATTTAAGATTTAATTAATATCCTTATTCTTCTAATTGACCTTTCAATCAAATTAAATATTTGATTAAAATTGCCTTCTTCTATCCTAACCCATTAAATAAACTAAGGCTTGATTAAGTACCCTTAGCCATTTGATTAAATAAATCTTATTTATTTGATTAAAATCCCTTTTCCCTATTTTGATTAAATTCACATTTAACTGAAAATCCCCTTTGCAAATAAATAAATCATTATTTATTTGTGAATAGTTCCCCCACTTGCAAAATCCTACAAATGCAAGTTGCATCTCTTTTGGCTAAATTAAATCATTTTAATTTAACTAAAAATCCTATTTTCCCTCACCCACTTGCATTCTCCTGCATCTCCCACTTGCCTCCATAATCATCCTCCTAGAAACCTCCTAATCCCATCCTAATCATGTCGTTTCCCTAAATTTTGGGGAGTCACTTCTCCAAATTTGGAAGAAAGTCTTCCAAATGCATTTAAGACTTTATCTATCTCAACAAGTTAACTTGTTGAGTCTTCAAAACATGTAAAACTCTTACATAAACCACTAGTGGTTTTCCTCTTTCGGCAACTTAGCCTCCAAAGTCTTCAAAAGGCATTTAATGACTCTTACAAGCCCACACCCCTTAGCCATGATGGTTTTCCCTTTAACCATTTTTCCATGTTGCACAAGAGTTTACCTCTTGGGTAATAGCATGTCTCTCTGGTTAATGACATTATCCAATGATGTCAGTTCTGGAGGTTATCCCTAATTGCTTGCTTAGCATCTAATGCTTGTTTAGCATCCTCTCAAGCCCTCTCAAGGTGACATTTGTCAACCTGGGATTGGATTGAATCTCTCCCATGGATTGATAACTTTCAATCCTATCCCTTGTTGAGATTACTCAATCTCAACCATCCATTTCTCTATTTTGCCTATAAATAAAACAAATTTCTTCAATTCAAGGATCCTAATCTTGTGAATCCAAATTATAGTCAATTTGCAAGTTAAGGAGCTCATTTTTCCATCTTCAAGCATCCAAGTCATCTTCAAGCATCCAATAAATAGCATCAAGAATCCATCTCATAGCATTTAGATTCATTTTATTTCATCTTTTAGCTTAATTTCATATCTTTTCTAGCATTGCATACTCACATAGCCTAATTAACTCATCTAGCATCATCTTAACTTTCAATTTGGAACTTATCTAGCATCTTAATTATCTAGTTTTTTTATTTCATCTTCGTCATCTCATCTTAGTATTTCACTAAGATCTTAAGTGAGTTTCATTTAGATCTTAGAATCATACACAAATCTCGCTCTTTAGGTTGTCATCTAAGAGATCAAGTGCTCTTCCAAGTGAGGGCCACCTTGAATCTTAAGGATCTTTAGAGATAGAGGAACATGGGACGTTCTTAGAGTTTAGTTTTTCAAGCTAACTTCTTGGTTTTTAATTTTGATTTTTAACCTCTAACATAATGTTTCATGTGTATGTTTGAGATGTTTTCCCCTCTTGCAAGTTGATACCACACTTCTAGCATATAGTTAGTATTTGAGGTAAGGTTTGGTTTGGGTTAGGGTTTGGATTTGGATTATGGTTAGAGTTAGTGTTTAGGATTATTTTTGAGATTATTGTTATAAGGGTTGGAATTTAGGTTTAGCATATGGTTAGGGTGAGGGTTATAATTATGGTTATGCTAGAGAGAGAGAGAGAGAGAGAGAGAGAGAGAGAGAGAGAGAGAGAGAGAGAGATGTGGTAAGGGAGGGAGGAAGAGGAAGAGAGAGCGGATGGGAAAGGAAGAGAGATAGAGGGGGGAAGGAGAGAGTAGAAAGAGTGGGCAGGGAGAGAGAGAGAGAGAGAGAGAGAGAGAGAGAGAGAGAGAGAGAGAGAGAGAGAGAGAGAGAGAGAGGGTGGGGGGGATGGGTTATGGAGGAAGGGAGAGAGGGGGAGCATACTGGTTTATTATTTTCATCCTTGAACTTGATGCTCACTCTCAGGGGATGATCTAAACTTATTTTTGTAAGCAGTACTTGCACTATTTTTTATATTGTAATAATGGTTCATCTTGGCCCTCAAGACATAATATGACCCCCTAGGACACCATACGACCCCTTAGGACACCATATGACCCCTTAGGACACCATATGATGCCTTAGGATATCATATGGTCCTACTTGGGGTTGTATAGTGTGCTAAGGGGTCTTATGGTATCGTTAGGGGTCATGTGGGGTCCTAATGGGGTCACACATTTGTTAGAAAACCATATGACACCTTAGGACACCATACTGATAAACCTATAAGGCATTGAGAGAGGAGGGGGTGAATCGATGCAAGCATAAACACAACACAATTCTGATCACCACTTTAAATAACTTAAAGCTTAATAAACATAAAAGAAATATCACCACATAAGCTAACACCCAATATATCAAGCTCCACATAACACAAAGATTTATACGTAGAAACCAAAAAGGGAAAAACCATGCTCAGAGTTCATACCCACAAGATTCACTATTCACAAAATAGAAATCTTTGACCGATTAAGGTCATACAAACATGCCTGGTTAGGAGCAACCCCTTCTAGGAGTCACCTGGTTAAGGGATTTACCTCAGCCTTGTTAAAAGAATTACCCTGTTAGGATCAACCTCACAAGAGGATTTAGACTCAAGTTAATGAGATACCCTATTAGGACCAACTTGGTTAAGGGATTTGACTACTGCAAGTGAGCAAAACAATAGTCTGCATATAGAACCTTTGTGCTTGATAAGATTCACTTAAGTTCTGCTCAATACATCAACAACACATCCATACAGAGCTTCTCAAATTACTGCACAATCAAACTCTCAATATTTGCTTTTGATCTCACACTTCATCTCACAACTCATCACACTTTTAATAGACATCAACTTAGTCGGCTAACAATCTTGGAACAATTTCCTAGGTTCAATGAATCTGGTCAATCTTACAATACATGCTTTACTTATGTCGGTCACCAACATAACATCTCAAAACAACATTATGTGTACCAGTTTACCGATCTTAGTGACTTTGTTCTACCAGTTAGTTGTTCTTTATGATTGACTTCTCTATACAACATAACTCAATCATCTTGTTGAATCTGCCACTATAGTGTAAAACATAGCTACTTGATATAATCTCCAACACTCTTGTTAAACCGCATCACCTAACTCTTCATTAATCACTCATACCGGTTGTTGGAATACAACTTTGTTCCTATTTACCAGTTGAAGTCCTATTTGTCGGTTCACTGATAAATTATCTCCTTTATCAGTTGGCCTAAAAGACTTTGATGATAATCAAAACATAGTTTCCATCAATGACAACATAAAATAAGTCATCAATCAACCTATTACATCAAAACATCATCATCAAGCCAACAATCTCCCCCTTTGGCATTGATGGCAGCACTTAGGAAAATTTTTGTCTATGTGCAATAAAAAAATTGCCTCAACTCATGCTACATACCCCCACTTAGAAATTGCATGCTGATGAATACTAAGAGTGGGGGTGAATTAGTATACCAGAAAATACTAAACTCAAACACTTAGACAGTTTAGCAATAAACTAGTATAATAGATTTACTAACAAACTGGTTAAAACAAATGCAAACCAAAAAGAAAATAAGGCATTCACCCACAGGAGCACAATCACCATAACATAAGAGATTTTGATGTGGAAACCCAAATGGGAAAAACCACAATGAGATGAAACTCACAAGTAACTATCTGCAGAATAGTAACTAGACCGGTTAGGGTCATACAATGTTCTTCACCAGAATAGATCCTGTTAGGAATCTCAATCTCTATTAGGAGATAATTCTGATTAAAGACTACCTTGTGAGAGGATTTCAGATCCATAGTTGTGAACCATGTTGTTAGAGGATTTACAAAGGCTTTGCCAGGCCTACCCGGTTAAGGGTTTTAGACTTGTCGAAGATGTGAGTAATCAACAAGTGAGTGATCTAAATACTAGCATAGTATGCTTGGTTAGATCCTTGATAGCTCATTGTTAATCCACATTTAGCATTACTTCAGACTTCAGTATCTCCACACTCTATTTCTTCACACAGACCTAATCTTCTTTTGTGATCGCACATAGAAAAACCTCATCAACCACCTAAAACCCTAGCAACACCTAAAACCCTAGACATGATGTCCTTATAAAGGAATCTGATTTCATGTCAGTCCAATAGGATTACATTACAAGTTCCTAGGTTCAGTGCATCTGGACACATTTGGTAACATGACACAGAATCACCACCAAAGTGTCGGTGAATGATAACTCATCACAAAAATACTAGTTGGTAACTCATCACAGAGTAATACCGGTTCGTACATTTACCGATTACCAGTTCACATATTTTACCAATTACTGGTTTGTCGAAATGAAAACTGGGAAAAATGATAACAACCGCTTTGTTTCTTCGTACCACTTTGGGATCCTCAAACCGCTTGAGGTCTTCATACCACTTGGGTCTTCATACCGCTTGAGTCTTCTTACCGCTTGAGATCGGTAAACACTTTTTGCAAAACACCGATAGTCTAAAGACTATAAAACATAATACCAGTTGGAACAAATACCGGTTGAGCATAAATCATACATACAAAAAGTGATATCAAAGCAAGTGTGTGTCCATCAATGACAATCACAACATCATTATAAAAAATGCCAACACATGCTATTACAAAATTTATACTACTACTCCCCATGACAATTCAAAATTTGGACTCCACTACTACTCCCCCTTTGACAGCACTGGCAAAGGTAAGAAAATACATGAAAGATAAATGGAATATACAAAAAATTTTGCATTATCATATATAGATATAAAAGTTCAAAATGTTTTACAATGCCATCTTAGAAAATGCATCTCCAAAATGTAACTTTAATTGCTTCAAATCATTGTGCGAAGTTTCCAAAAGAGTGTCAGTTATCTCAACATATGTTGTGATTTGGAAAGCCAACTCCTTCATGGCATCAATTGTACTCATCTAAGGTGTAGCTACAATAGCTTCAACTTCCTTGTCACCTCTTTGCAAATTTCAACCTTAGGGATCAAAAGTGTATATAGCTCTTGTAGTGACTTAGTCCTTTTGACCTGTTCATCCTCATAAGATTTTAGCTTATGTTGAAGTTCAAAAATTGATCTATCATGAGTTATAACATAATAATTTAGGGGGTAAATGATTCACTTATAACTTTAAGTTCCTTTTTAGCATCATGCTTCCTATTCATTAGATCATCACAAAATAATGAAAACTTTGTAATAGTAGATAGGATTTTACCTCCGGTTTCAATTGCATCTTTAATATGATCTTTGTTAACCATCAAAGAAACTTTATCTTTATCAATATCATTAATCAACTTCTCTATTCTCTTCTTCTTGTATTCCTTTTCCAAATTAAAAAATGTTTCACCTTCAAAACTTTTCATCTGTTCACCAGCATCAGCAACCAATTGACCTAAGTTATCAATCAGTGTAAATAATCTATTTGTGTATGTCTCTGGTAACAGACTAGACAAAATCTCAACTGCACATTGTATTGAGTGAGCTTCCTTTTGTTGTTCCTTCATCTACATTGAGTGAGCTTCCTTTTGTTGTTCCTTCATTCTTTTCTTCTTAGCTCTAGATTGCATAGCAGTTGCAATATCCATTATTTCTATAGAACTTAATGTATCCATATTGATGGGTCCTTGTATACTTAATGCATCATCATCCTCATCATCATAAAATGTCTTTTTAGAATAAAATGAATGGGGTGTCACTTTAGGTTCTATTTTCAATTCTTCCTCTTCTTTCCTCTCTTCTGTCTTTTCCTTGTCCATTACCGGTGGTGTCTGTGTATCAACTGTTTTAGTGATCACTGTTGGCTTTTGCTCAGTCTGTTTTTCTTCTCATCTCTTTAGTTCTTGTTCCTATTGTTTATTCATCTAAAGACCTTCATCTTGTTGATCCTTAGTTTGATCTTTCTTTTCCTCCTCAGTACTGGTTACCATAACTTCTATATCATCATCTGAAATTATAACTATCTCAATCTTTACATTTACCAGTTTTGTCTTTTCTTCTTCATCGACCAGTTGGTTTCCCATAACAATCTCACCAAGTGTAAAATTATTGATATCAACATTGTCTGAAATATATTCTGCCTTAAACTTCTCTGGTTTCTCTTCTTCCTCATCATATATCAAACCCAAAAATCTCTTCAAAATTTGCTCGGTCTCAACATGTACCGACAAAGATTCACCAACTAATAATATTGTCAACCTTTTCTTAGATCTCAAAAATGATTTAGCCTTTGCAATAATTTCATCTATCTCCTCCTTTGTGGCTTCAGGTTGCAAGTTTTTAAGAATAAATTCAATAAATTCTCTATCTTGTTTTATGGCTGCATGCCATCTAGCATCAAGCTTATCATACAAAGAATTTTGAAATTTGCCCTTAAAATTCAATTAGGGCTTTACTTTATTTATTAATCATAAAAACAAATGCATCCTCTATCTTCCTTTTTTCATCCTCACTAATTTTATCATACAGATTATCCAAACCCTTAAGAACACCATATTCCTTAATATGCATTAACATCTTTTCAAAAATTATAAGCTTAGTTACCGGTTTCTTGATGGATTTGACAGTAGATGCTCCTACAACTTTTGACTTTTTGCCACTAGCTCTTAGATATTTCTTCTCACCTTCTGATTCAGTTTCTTCTTCATCATCAGTTGTTGGTCTCCTTTGTGCTTGTTGTTTCTTTCTTTTCCTATAAACTTCTTTCACCTTGGGTGCTTTAGGTGTAAGGGGCTTAATGACTTTACCTTTTCTCTTGAATTGCATCTTAGAAGGTTTCACCTTCTTTACCTCTATAGGTTTCTGCTTCTTAACCTTAGCGCTTCTTGTTTGCATACCGGTGTTGGTACCGGTTGGGGCACTAGATGCTCCTACTTGTTTAGCTTCGTATTTTTCTCCAGCCTCTGCTATTGCCTCCTTGGTAAAACCTTGTTTCTCAGCAAACTGCTCAACTTCCTTTCTCACTTTCTTAGAAATTACCAGTCTGGCAAGCTTAGAATGCACTTGTAGAGATTTCTCTTTATAGGTTCCAAACCTCTTAGAAAAAGTATCTACTGATTGGGCAAGAAAGTGTTTGCATATGCAACCAAAAGATCTTCTTCAACTTCATAGCCCATAGGCATCACCCAAGTTGTCTTGGGATCAACTTCCTCCCTCTGACATGTGTTAGTATCAACCAAAAAATAGATGGTATCCTCATATCTCTTAACAACCTGTGTCGGTATCCTCTCTCTTGCATGCATATTTTTTTGAAAATATTTAAAATAACCCCAAGCAATCTTACCAAAATCACTACCCAACATCCTTATATTATTCTTCATTCGTAAAAATCCTGATGTGTCCTTAGATGACTGAACATCACTGATACCAGGAAAGAAATTCTAAAAATAGAAGAACAATCCAATAATCAGTTGTCCATATTTAAACTTCAGTCTTTTGTCTTTCTTGATGGATTCAAGATTGAGCACCAACTGACTTCTTGATGCCTCAGACAAATCATAATCAATATTTTCTTTAATCATCTGGTAAGTAGTATTGATGGCTGCAACAGGGATGTTGTTCATCTTTCTATAATGATATACCTAGTATCTTATGACCATTGAAGAAAATTTTACTGCGGGATCATCAATGTCATTAACAGTCATATCTCTTCCATCCCATCATGACTTGGTCATCTTTTCAACATCATTCTTACGAACTGATCTCAATACTGGAAATTCACCAGTGGAACACAATCTAGTTACTGCATGAATTACTTCCTTAGTGATCTTATGTGGGTGATCAAGCCACATAAACTGGTCATGCACATGACTCAAAACATATTTCACAAGATCATTATCAAAATCATCAATAGAATTAAATGCATGGTGAAAAAATTTATCGATAACCCTCCTATATTATTCTTTCAATACTTCATCTTTGTCACACATTACCCTATATTGATCAAATATAGAAAAAATTCCAAGATCTTCCAACGTACAGTGAATGTATGATCTAATATCCTCTACATGCAAAACTCCCTATGGGACTCCGGATAGGGCTCTGGCAGGATCGGTTTTAATGGATTTAAAAGGGTGCCTCTTAAACTCTAGATGAGGCCTGACTGTGACATCTACCAGATGTGGTGCATCCATCTTTAGAGATTCGGACTTAGAAACAAATAATAGGATTTATCGAATAAATACCTTTTCCAGCCTCTGCAACTAGGGTTTCAACACTAAGAATGCACTTTTACTGATTACTAGTCGTAGATCACTTCAAATCTTCTATTAACCTGATCAAATGTTACTCACACAAGCTCTTCTCTGCTCTTTTCACTCTATAGGTGCTCTCAAGAATGCAAAGTGATAAATGATATTCAAAAAGTCCTTTTATTTTCTTAATACCTACTGCATCAAATGTTATTCCCATTTGTATAAACAAACAAACCCTAAAACACCATTCAATGTACTATTGGTTCTCATATCACATCAAACCTACTGGTTTGATCACAAAATCACTTCACAATATCATAATGCATCAAGATATGTAGATTTATCTTACTATGATGGTATGATGAAAGAATAAGAATCCGGCCAACTACTGAGACCCGGGGGGGGTGGGGCGGGGGGTGAATTAGTAGATAGAAAAATTGATTCTAACTTCACCAATCTCAAAATAAATCTCTCAAAGTAAACTTAGAACTATCAATGCAATATCACTATCAAGATAAAAACTCTCAAGATAAACCGGTTGACTGTTACAACAAACGAATAGTAAACAACTTCAAACTCATAAACATCCAAATGCTTTTACTGACATAAGTAAAACTTCATTTCACAATGCTTCCGGTTATCATGACTTATCAAAGTGGATTAAGTAGTTAATAAAATCAACCATAAGAACATAACCACAAAAACATTCACCACTTGACACAATATATTTGATGTGGAAACCCAAATGGGAAAAAGCACGATGAGATGAGACTCACAAGATAACTATTTGAACTCTTTTGAAGTTTTCCCTATTAGGAACCTATCCTATTAAAGCTTTACAAAATTCTTGTTAAGAACATATCCTGTTAGGAACCACCTGGTTAAGGGATTGACTATAATGCCTTGTTAGAAGCAATACCCTGTAAGGAGTAACCTCGATAGAGGATTTGAAATCCAAGCTAATGGATCACCTAGTTGTTAGAATTAATGACAGTCCCAAAGACACTAAGAGGGGGGGGGGGGGGTGAATTAGTGTCTAACCAGTTAACTGAATATTTATACTTATTTAAAACTTTGCATCTCAAAATAGTGTACTAGTAAATAAGAATTAATGCAGCAAATAAGAATAATAGAGACAACATAGAGAACACACCATAACACAAGATATCATGGTGGGATTTGTGACCCACAATATTCACTCACTGGCCAATGATTAAACATTACTTACATGAGGGGCCTGCACATGCAGGAAGGCTAGTATCCTAGAGCTCACTTCTCAACTACAAAATAGAAGTCTCACTGACTTACAAGATGGATAATTAAATCCAATACAATGTACTACTCAAATCAGCATCAACTATGCCAGGTTTAGTACCTGTTTAAGCTCAGTCTATAACCAAAACCTTGTTGTCCTTATACAAAATTCTTCTTCTTTTTTCACTCACATCACTTACCAAAAAGACCTACAAGACTTCATACATATATGAGTCTTTTACAATATACCAAGTCGGCTTACAAAAAGATAATTATATTACAATAAAAGATATTTCCACGTCGGCTTGAGTGCCGGTATACTGTTGCCGATGTAATCTGAGTGTCGGTTAAGTGTCTGTCGGTGTCGGTGCTTGTTGGTGTATGTAGAAATCTTAATGTCGGTGAATGCTAGTTGGTTGCCTATCAGTTTGTCAATCAGTTTGCCATCAATGATAACACAACCATTCATAAACCATTCTCATAAGAGTGTAGAATGCCAACAATCTCCCCCTTTGGCATTGATGTCAACACTCATGAGAAAAATAAAAAACTATTATCCAAAATTTGATATCCAAAAAGTTGTGCTCCCCTTGAGAAAATGATCTCCTTTGAATAAGCATTTTTCTCCTCCACTACTCCCCCTTTGACATCAATGACAAAGGTTGTCGAGAATAGTCAAACGAGTGTAAGAATTTCACCTCAAGGTCTGTAACTGGTTGGTTACAATTTGAAAAATATCTGCCAAGACCAAATTCAGACTCTGCATAAACCTTTTGCTATCATTCAAAGTTGCCTCAGTTTGTTGGATCGAGCCAGTGAGATAGTGCATGTGTTCTTTTGGTGATCTCTCTCCTTGAAGTAATGCCTTAGAGATTTCAATTCTCAGAGAGATAAGATTGTCCAACTTTGGACCAAGTTTATCTTTAAGTTCCCAGGCATTTGACCTTATCCTTGCCTTCTCTTTCTCAAGTTTCTCTAATTTCTCCTTAAAACCTACCATTTCTTGCTCAATAACTAATATATGTCTAGATGAACCAATTATATTATCAGCTATGTCATCAATTTTTTCTGTGTTGTATCGATCTCCTTATCTATGTCTTATGTCAAAAGGTGAGGTTTGCATGTTTCCCTATATAGTTCCTTGTACTCCAAAATTGTAGAGTTAAGTACAGGTAATAATGTATTCAAGTTTGATTAAGTTATAATTGGGTTGAAATAAATAGACAACTGATTCACCCCCCCTCTCAATTGCCTCCGGGTCCTAACAATTGGTATCAAAGCTACTTCTCAGGGGGATTAGTTTGAGTAGTTGGTTATAACATTTGGTCATTGTAATTGGTTATATGAATTGGTTGTATCTGGTATTTATATTTCTTTGGCATTTGATGCCAAAGGGGGAGAGATATCTATGATAAAAAAAACATTATCCTTTGGGGAGAGATTATTCATTGGGGAAGAGATACATACTCTCTGCATTTATTTTCATATCTATTATGGAGATTGTTGGTTTTTGGTTTTTGGCATTCTTTTTTGGCACTTAGATGTTTTTCCATCTTTGTGTTGCCATCAATGCCAAAGGGGGAGATTGTTGGTATTATGGATGTGTTGCATTGGTTTTATCATTGATGTCAACACTTATCCTTCTGGAGATCTTTGGTTATGTTCACCGGCAAGTTCAGTGACATACACAGTCATTGGTATTTGATTCATCGGTAGGTTATATTGTTCACCGACACTGAGGATGACTTGTTATCATCTGGAGATCACTTGGTTATGTCAAAGACATGGTTTGGACACTTGGTTTTGGTGATTTGGTTATTGGTCTAATCCAATTGACATATTTGTTGTTACCAGCAAATTGGTCTAGGTTATGGACCAGCATGCGTTATCTATTCCAGATCAGCACAACACATTATGGAGATGATTTAATCAATTGGTATTGTTGTTGAGCCAACATGATGCATTGCATCTTGACTTACTTGTAAATGATTTTATTGTAATATTCTTAGTGAGCTGACCTACACATTTGGTTTTAGGTTTTGGTATATATCTAAGATCTCATTTGTGAGATGTAAGGACATGGCATGTAAGGTTATGGTATCGTAACATGGTATGTGCAAATATTGAAGATCATATGAGCAGACCATAGAGAAGGTTCAATGAAGGTTTGAAGGAGATAAACATAGCTTAACTAGTACTGAATCCAACATTGGAGATGCTACTTTGAGAATTAAATTATCATTGGATTTAATCATCCAATTATAGTCAGTGTGACTCTCATCTTGTGATTGAGTAGTGAGCTCTAGACAACTGGCCTTTTTGCATGTGCAGACCCCATTTGTACACACATACTATTTGTAGTAGTATCATCTGACTATGGGTAAGGTTTCCAACCGTTGTTTTTCCCCTTATAAGATTTCCACGTACAAATATTTGTGTCATGTGTTGTGGATGTTGTTTCTCTTTCTGTTTCATGCATTAAATTTCACCGATATTAATATTAACTATTAATCTATTAACCGACATTAAGTTTGGTTTACCGATATTATGTATCAAGTTTAATTAAGTTATAATTGGTTTGAAATAAATAGACAACTGATTCACTCCCCCCCCTCTCAATTGCCTCTGGGTCCTAACAATGGTTAGAGGATTTGAATAGTACCAAGCTTGTTAGAGCTTACCTGGTTAGGGGATTTCAATTTTGCTGTAATTGATAGAAAACAACAAGAGTTTGTTGATCTGTTTGAATAGTACTACATTTGCTTGTTCAGATCCTTTTCATGCTCCTATCTTCCTTTACTCAAACTGCAGATACATCATCTGGTTCGGTAACCACACACTCAACTAAAACTTTGCCAACTCTGAAACTAAACAACTCATCGACCTTATAAACAAATCAATTAGGTTTGTAACACAAAAAAAACCTAATTTTCTCATAGAGATTACAAACAAGTTGGTTCAAGTATGACCATTAGATTACATATCAATCTTTGTACATTAATCAAACTCAATAACTCATCACATGCTTTGCATTATACGCAATATACTTGCTCATTCCCTAGACAAAAATTGTTTCATCAACGCGCCAAAATTACTTTGAAACTTTCTTCATACAATAGTCACACGTGTCATAATCATTACCACTCATTATCAAATCATAAACAATATAACCAATTCACCAAATTGAATCGGTTAGGGTTTACCAAATCAACAGGTAGGGTTTATCGGTTCAACTCTCCAAGACATAGCAATATCCGTTACAAAACATGATTACAACAATATAATTACTGGTTAATTGACATCAATGACAACATAACATATCATTAATGTTCATGCAAATGCCAACATACCACACATCATATAGGGGGGTCTAGAAATGGATCTAGGCATTAGGTCTATAACCATTAACAACATTAGATCTACAAACATTAGCAGTATGTCCTGGCTTATGACAATTAAAGCATACTGGTTTCTAGGGTTTCTTACCGGTGGATTTCTAGATCTTAGGTGCAGATTTACCTTCTTCAATGTTGTCCTTTGTACTAGAAGGCTCACCTTGCTCAAAGGTAGTGTATCACAAGCCATGTGTGTCTCCATTCTGTCTTTGTGACTAGATTCTCTCATCAAGCATAGTAGAGCTCTTGTTAAACTTTGCAAGTGTTTTATTAGCATCAACAAGTTCCTTTGTAAGATCTTCATTATTTTTCATTAGAATTTCTCTTAGAGACATTTCCATTTCTATATCAGCCTTTATTTCTTCTTTTTCTTATTATTCCTCATGAAGATGATGATACAGGGTTCCAACCTCCTAGTTCAGCTTAAAGATCTCATGTTCTTTTTCTCTGATCTTGTCTTCAGCTGTCCTCCTTGCTTCAATCTCTTGACTCATCCTGATGGTTAGGGATTCTATCTCTCTCCTCAAATTTTTTCTTCTCATCATTCAATTTTTCAACTTCAATAATCAATGCATCCATGTTTTCTTCATTAGAAGAACTATTTTTCAGTAAACTCCATTAATTGTTCTGCAAGCTCTCTTCTCTTAGCAAGTGAGGCTTTATACTTTCCTTTCAATGTATCTAGGGCTTCCTTAGATTATGCAAGTTGGTTAGACAACTCTCTATAACTCATATCCCTCATGATTTCCTTAGGTGTCTTTACCAAGTGGTTAAGCCTTAAGGGAATTAGGCTCAGATACCAATTGATAAACTTATAAGGCACTGAGAGGGGGGATGAATCAGTGCAAGCAAAAACCACAACACAAGTCTGATCACCACTTTAAATAACTTAAAGCTTAATAAAGATAAAAGAAATATCACCACATAAGCTAACACCCAATATATCAAGCTCCACATAACAGAAATATTTATACATGGAAACCCAAAAGGGAAAAACCATGATGGGAGTTAATATCCAAAATATTCACTATCTATAGAACATAAATATTTGACCAGTTAAGGTCATACAAACATTCTTGGTTAGGAGAAAACCCTGTTAGGAGTCACTTGGTTAAGAAATTTACATTCAGCCCTATTAAAAGCTTTTCCCTATTAGAAGAAACCTCACAAGAGGATTTAGACTTAAGTTAATGAGCTACCTTGTTAGGGGATTTATAATTTTAGGTCTGTTAGGACCTACTCGATTAAGGGATTTGACTGTTGTAACTATTAGGAAAACAATAGTAAAATGATATTCATGTAGCACCTCTATGCTTGATAATATCCTCTTTAGTTCTACTCAATACATCAACAACACATCCATACAGGGCTTCTCAGATTACCACACAATCAAACTCTCAATATTCTCTTTTGATCTCATACTACATCTCACAACTCATCACTCTTTATAGACATCAACTTAGTCGGCTAACAACCTTGGAACAATTTCCTAGGCTCCATGAATCTGGTCAATCTTGCAATACATGCTTTACTTATATCAGCCATCGATATAACAACATAAAAATAAAACATTATGTGTATCAGTTTACCGATCTTAGTGACTTTGTTCTAGTAGTTAGTAATTCTTCATGATTGACTGCTCTATACAACATAACTCACTCATCCTGTTGAATCTACCATTGCAGTGTGAAACATATCTACTCGATATAATCTCCAACACTCCTCTAAAATTGCATCACCTAACTCTTCATTAATTGCTCATACTAGTTGTTTGAATACAACTCTATTCTTGTTTACCAGTTGAAGTCCTATTTGTTGGTTCACTAATAAACTATCTTCTCTACTAGTTATGCTTTACCAGTTGGCCTAAAAGACTTTGATGACAATCAAAACATAGTTTCCATCAATGACAACATAAAACAAGTCATCAATCAACCTATTACATCAAAACATCATCATCAAGCCAACAATCTCCCCCTTTGGCATTGATGTTAACACTTAGGAAATTTTTTGTCTAAGTGTGCAATACAAAAATTGACTCAACTCATAACATATACTCCCCCTTAGTAATTGCATGCTATTACAAAATTTATACTACTACTCCCCATGACAATTCAAAATTTTGACTCCACTACTACTCCCCCTTTGATAGCAATGGCAAAGGTAAGTAAATACATGAAAGATAAATGCAATATACAACAAAGTTTGCATTATCATATATAGATATAAAAGTTCAAAATGTTTTACAATGCCATCTTAGAAAATGCATCTCCAAAATGTAACTTTAACTACTTCAAATCATTGTGCCAAGATTCCAAAAGAGTGTCAGTTATTTCAACATGTGTTCTGATTTGGAAAGCCAGCTCCTCCATGGCATCAATTGTACTTATCTCGGGTGTAGCTAGAATAGCTTCAACTTCCTTGTAACCTCTCTGCAAAATTTCAACCTTAGGGATCAAAAGTGTCTATAGCTCCTACAATGACTGATAAAAAAGCTTTGGTATCACACATGGATAGTAGTGATGAATGGATAATAGATAGTGGTTGCTCACACTACATGACTGGTGATAGAAACAAGTTCTTATCCCTTCAATAATTTGATGGTGGTGTGGTAAGGTTTGGTAACAACTCACCCTATATGGTTAAAGGTAAAGGAACTATTTCATTGAATGGAAAAGGTAATGCAAATGATGTCTTTTGAGTTGATGGATTAAAATATAACCTATTGAGTATTGGTTAATTAAATGATATGGGATATCTTTTAGAATTTAAAAGTGGAGTGTGCAGGATTCTTGGAAGTGTTGGCATTGTGTTGTCATTGATGTCAACTAGTATAGAAGGGCTATCAGTATAGGAGATGTATGGGTAGCACTATCATGAGTGCATAAAGGATGTGATATATTTGATATCACCTTATGTTGCAGTGCACCGGTAAGGTAAGGGGGTGGATATCATTCAACAGAATAACCTTTGGAGCCACTAGTATACAAGTCAATGTTTTAATTGTGTGAAAGAGATGGGTAGGTTACTAGTACAGTCTTTCACCAGTAAGGAGAGCATGTCAATTGGCAATTGATGTATTGACATGGAGAAGACAAATCAACCAAGTGAGTGGTTGTCAACTAGCAAGATTATGATAAGTGTACAAGAAGGATGTATGGGTCATCAATATGTTGTGTGTATGAAAAACAATGGGACTCCCACCGGATAGAGATGCAGTCACCATGTGAAGAGATGAATGACAGTGAATGTACCCACACTGGATCATGAGTACATTGCAGAATGCAGATGACAAGGAATCACTCCCACTAGTAAGTGGAGCTTATCTCCTATTATGCAAAGTATGCATCTTAGTTCAGTAAGATAAGGAAGAAGAGGTAAAGGTGGGTGTTTGAAGGATCAAACCAGATCTACCAATAAATCAAAGGGATGCCTGAAGTGCATGAAATCAGGGATATGCATTGGACTGACATAGAAGGCATGCTATGCCACCAGGGCAAAAAAGGAAGAGTGAATAATTGATGAGTTTGTCAACTTGACAAACTAGCTGAGATGGTGTCCAGTCTGATGATGAAGAAGGAAAAGTGGGGTAGTTGCAGAGAGAGTATGTGACCAGTATATAGATGCCTTAGATGGAATCAATTGAAGGTTGATGACATGATGTCATTAGGATGGCTACCGGTGAGCATGAGAACCGATAAGGAAGCATAGAGGCTAAGTGATGTTCCCCTACCTGATGAGAATGTGCATGCTATGGATAGACATGTCTAGCGACCACTTAAGGGATTCCACCGATAGATCAACAAAGTGTAGGCATGAATGGTAACCGGTAAAGTATGAGATACCAACAGGATTAGTGAATTGGTAGAAAAGAAGGACCGGTTGAGTGTTTGGTCAGTGATCCCTTTTGAATTGACACAGAGGTCCAAGCTATGGTGGATGTCGATAAAGGTGCCACGTGGAGTCAAGGTGGCAGAAATGCATGTAACGGTAGATGGAGTGTACACCAGAAAAGTTGTTATAGAGTTGGTCAACATTAATTATAGACCCTAAAAAATCATGGGAGGTGTTGCAGAGGTGTGCGACTCGAGAAAGGTCAAAATGAGGTGATCGATGTAGAGTGTCTAGGTGCAGGATGAGGTTGGTGATGAAATCTACAAACCATTAATGGTGATTTGTCTTGTGTCTCGCCAAATGACTATCCGTGTTTGCTAAACATAGAAAACATGTTTTGGAAGGCACATTAATGGTGATGATGTGCAGGTAGTTGTCTTGGAGATCAGATCAAATGAAATCTGATTGGATTAGATATGCCTTGTGATCAGTGGAAGAAACCCTAAGGCACCAAGTTTGAATGTTTCTTTTGGTGGGAATGTCTAATCATAAATATAGAGGCCAAATATAGAAGTTAATGATGCCTCAGAGAGAGATGCTGCCAAGTAATGCACAAGACCGAATAGAGAAGTAGATGAAGTGTGATATCTATAGAGGAGCATAGAGGTTGAGTAGCATGAAGACAACTGGTAATAGGTTTTGGCGAAAGTTTAACCGGTGAGGTTAAAACAACTGGCAAGCTGCTAAAAGAGAGAGGGTTTTTGCATTTGAGAGAAGATCAGTCAAATACTCAATGAGTACCAGAAAAGAGACTGAGTGTGAGAAGAGTCTAGGGTTGAAGATGATGAATACTAAGAGATTAGTAATCAACAATTAAGTGATCTATAAAGTAGCACAAAATGCTTAGTCAGATCCTTGATTGCTCTCTATTAATGCATTGCAGCATTACTTCAGTCTTCTATCCTTCGCACGTTCAATCTCTATCACAAGATACTTTTGCAAAAAAACTAATCTTCTAACACAACACTCAAAACCCTAGACATCATGTCCTCATATAGGAATCTTATTTCATGTTGGTTCAATGAGATTAGACTACAATTTCCTAGGTACAATGCATCTAGATACAATTTGTAACATGACACGGAATCACCACATCGGTGTCAGTGGATGATAACTCATCACACTTTACAAGTTTGTTAGTTAAAAAAACAAGGTATATTGATTACCAGTTTACAAACAAAGACTGGTAAACTGGAACATAGTGTTTCGATCTTAAAAGATTGGCTGCCGCTTGGGGTCCTTGTACCGCTTGAGGTCCTCAGTCATGCTTTGACGGGTAAGCTCCTTCTACAAACACTGATAGTCTTCTACAAACAAAGACTATGCATACATTGGCATATAATATAGGTTTGAATAATACATCACATACTACTAGTTGAGAATAACTCATACAACAAATAAGTGTGTGTCCATCAATGACAATCACAACTAAGTACAAACATCATCAAAATGCCAACAATCTCCCCCTTTGGCATTGATGGCAACACTTAGGAAAAATTGACATCTAAGTGCTTACAAAACAAAAATGATACCATAATCCAAATTACTCCCCCTAAGCATATACACTACTCCCCTTGCCAGAATTACAAGCATGTGCTACTTCCATTTGCATAAAATTTTCAAATACCACTCCCCCTTTGCCAACAATGATAAAGTAATGCAAACATGTTGTAGAGATTTAGCAAAATCATATTGTATAACATGAAAATAAACTATATGTTTATGACAATAATGAGTAAAACTTTTCAAAAATGAATTTAAAGTTTTTTAGAAATTCCTTCATGTCTATAGATCAAGTATCTAGGAGCGAGGGAGCAATTTCACTCCGAGTCTTCATCTAGAATGCTAACTCCTCCATGGAATCTATGGTGCTCAATTCCTGAGTGACAATAATGGCGTCCATGTTTAGAAATCACTTCTGAAGAATCTACAACTTAGGTAACAAAAGCAACTGAAGCTTTTGCATATCTTGAGTCCGCTTGTAGATCTCTGAATCAATCCTAGCAATCTGTTTCCTGTGAGTCTGTACAGTCTGCCCATACACTGTGAAGGAATCATATGGCACTTTGAATTTCTCTATATACTTCTTTAATTCTAATTAAAGTTGACCTTTCTTCTTCAGAGCATCATCACAGAATAGATCAGGCTGGCAGATTTTGCTCAAAAGTTTATGTCCTTCAGCCATTGCCAGACTGATATCATCTCTCTGATGGATCAACTTGGCTCTGTCTTCATTAAATTGCTTCACCAATGCAACTTTTAGTGCCTTTGAATGCTTTTTCTCTGCAGTAGCTTGGGCAACATCTTCCAATGATTGTACTTGATCACCTACTATTGTGCATAAAAGCTTCAACTAAGCCAGTGAGGAATCGATACTCGAAAGATCAGTATCGGGGACCAAGGTTGAGAGAGTATCAACAACAAGTTGAATAACGTATTTTTCTTCCTTCCTTCTTAGTTCCTCCAATCTTTCTTGAGCAAGTTGAATACTTCTAAGTAGCTCATTTTCATCTACAAATTTGGATAGACAGGCAAGAGTCAATTCACTGTGACTGGTGGGATCAACCTATTTAGCTTGAACTTGATCTCTGGTTGCCTTGGGAGTCTCGGAAGTCTGCCCTCCTTCCTTTTCTTTGATCTCCTATTGTCTCTTCTTCTCTTTCTCTTCTTTCTCCTTTTTTTCTTTCTCCTCCTTCTCCGCTTTCTCCTTCTCTATTTTCTCCTTCTCCGCTTTCTCCTTCTCTTTTTCTTTCTCCATTTTCTCCTTCTCTGCTTTCTCCTTCTCCTCTTTCTCCTTCTCCATTTTCTCCTTCTCCACTTTCTCCTTCTCCTCTTTCTCCTTCTCCATTTTCTCCTTCTCTGCTTTCTCTTTTTCCACTTTCTCTTTCTCCACTTTTTCCTTCTCTACTTTCTCCTTTTCAACTTTCTCCTTATATGCTTTCTCCTTCTCAGCTACCTCTAGTTTAGTACCTTCATCATCTAATGCATCCACATCGATAGGGTTATTTCACTCAGTTACTCTTTCTCCCTGACTATTGAAGGTTTCATCCGGTTTTGATTGGGCAGACACTTTCTCAGCCTGTAGATTTGCTTCCGATACCTTTTGCATCTTGACAACTTTTTGAGCCTGCAGATGAGTGTCCTTTTGTACTTCACAAATTTTCTCTTCAAGTAACTGAAGTCTTCTCTTTCTCATGAAAAAGATCCCTTTGTACCGATCAAGAATCTTAAATAATTCATAATTGGAAGCATCTGGGAAATATTGAGCAAGAATTTTCTCCTTAATTGTTTGCCCCTTTTCAATGACAATGCACCATTTATTGTCCAAATAATCATACAAAGAATTAGAAACTATATGTTTAATGTCAATTGGAGACCGATCATTATCACATAAATACTTAATGAGTTCTTTCTCTACCTCTTGCTTTTCAGTATCATTAAGATCATCAAAATAATCTTTTAGATCATCAAGAATTTTCCTTCTAATATTCTTTATAATCCTTTGAAAATGTGTCATAGGCTTGTAAGAAGCAACATGTATATTTACCGGTGTAGAGGTTGTAGGTACATTACCGGTTAGCTTGGTCTTCTTACCCGATTGCCTCATCTTCTTTGTTTCAGCTTCTGGTTCAGTGTCTTCTGAATCATGTGCTTCGTTCTTGGTTTTCCTCTTCCTCTCAAATACCTTTGGTGGAATAGCCTTCGGTTTCTTCTTGGTTGTTGACCTCTTGGTCACTTTTGGACTGGAAGCCAATGTAACTAGTGCCAATGTTGATGGCACAACATTTTTCTTCCTCTACTTTGGTACTTGAGTAGGATTAAACCTCTCAGAGTAGGTATTGGTCCTCTTCTTCTTTGGATCAAGCAGTGAAGCAAGTAGGGTAGAGGCATACCCAGTGAGTATATCGTTCACCACTTCATAGGCGATAGGCTCAACTTCATTATTTTTTGGCTCAACTGCTTCCATTATGCAATGATCCACTTTGATCATGAAAAAATATCATCTTCATACTTATTAACCAGGTCACCTGATAGACTTGTTCTCTGGTACATCTTTAATCTAAACTCATCAAAATACCTGTTCAGAGTCTCCGGATAAGTAGATCCCACTGCTTGCAGATTCTCCTTGATTTTTCTTGTAACCGGTAGGTCACTTGATCATTGAACATCACCAACTCCCAGAAAATACCCTTGAAAGTAGAAAAACAACCCGACAAGTAGTTGACCAAACTTTTGTTGGCATATGGACACTCCAATGAGACATTGTATGTGATTGAAGGTTTTGTCATTGATGGAAACCTTGCAATCCTATGGCACGGACAAGTCATCATACCGGCAAAGCATTACATAGGTAAGACAATGCACCGGCATCAACAAGATCACTCTACACTGGCACCAGCACCGGCATCAACAAGATCACTCTACACTGGCACTAGCACCGGCACAAAAGAAAAGATGTATACTGGCATAGAGGCTGACAGGATTTTTGATATGTAATATTTTGTTTATTATTGTAAGCCGACTTGGCAAATTGTAAAATGACTCTTGTATATAAAGGAGATCATTGTAGACATTTAGAGAGGTAATGTAGCGAGCATAAAGAAAATTATTAGGCAGACCTAATGTGCGAATTATAGGTCAAGGGTATATGTAAAGAATAGAGTTAGAACCGGTACTAGATCTAGCATTGGAGATGCTATTGTAAAGCAGTACAAGTCATTGGATTAGTATAATCCTCATTGTAAGTCAGTGTGACTTCTCATTGAGCAGTGAGCTCTAGGCAGTTGGCCTTCCTGCATGTGCGAGCCCCTATTGTAAGTAATATTCTCTTATTGGCCAATGAGTGAATATTGTGGGTCACAATCCCATCAAGGTTTTTCCCACACTGGGTTTCCTTGTTAAACATCTTGTGTTATGGTGTTATTTTCATGTGAATGTTTCTAATTCTGTTTATTGCATTAATTCTTGCATATCGACGTACTGCTATTTTATGTTCTGCATTTTTTAACTTAAGAAATACTTATTACTGGTTAGATACTGATTCACCCCCCCCTCTCAGTATCTGTGGGAATCCTAACAACTTTAACCTTAGTGCCTTGTCCTCTTTGATGGATTCAAATTCTCCATGAGTTGTTCTTGCATGCAGGTACACAAGTCGCACTCTCCATCTTCCTTGATCATTCAATAAGTGACATGCACTGTAGTTGTAGGAACATAATTCATCCTGCTAACATAGAATACTCTATACCCAATCACCAAGTCCTCTCTTACGGTGTTGACAGTCATTGTCTGCTTGTCGGTCACAGAACCGGTGAGCTCTTCCACTTTGCTTTTGTGATCTTACAAAGAACGGGGACTTCTCCAATATTGTAGAAACCGGTCACGACATGGATTGCCTCTAGTGTAATATCATGGGTTTGCTCAAGATACATCTTGTCACCATGAACCCTTTTAGTCACAAATTATGATTCCTTCCTATCCTCTCTATTAGAAAACTTAATAACTTTGTCTATGATATATAAAGAGGACACCAAGGAAATAGGATTCAAGAATAACATATGACAAGGTTTTAGCAAAACCTTCTACACTTTGAACTTATCCAAATTTTAGGTGGGTATACCTTCAGTGAATATTTTTTAGCTTTAAAATTGAGATCCATAGTAAACCAATGCTAAAAACCCATGGATTTCATCACCTCATTAAAACTGAAACAATAAAGGAAAAATTTATGCTCATTTTTAGTATTGATCCTCAAGAAAAATAGAAAGAATTCCATAACAAGTACCAGTGCCTTATCCAGGCCACAGAGTCACCTAAATCAAGCAAGAATTTTCAAAACTGAACATTCTCATACATCTCATCATCTTGGCTTTCATGAACCCCATTAATGCCTAACATATACATAGGTCCTCCATTTAACTAAAACAATTCATCAGATTCATAGCAGCAAATAATTGATCTACTGATAGAAATATTTCATGTACATTTAATCCCTCTCCTAAAGAGAAAAGCTATAAATATGTCTATAAGATTGCCTTACAATCCATGCTCATTCGAACAACCCTAAATTATCCAAATGAAACCAACAAACTAAAGAATGCACACCAGAAGACAAAGAAATTTTAGGTCTGAAACTTTGATCTATATATTCATATTCATTCTTTAAAATGTTACATAATTCTAAGTAACCTCTTAAAACCCAAAAAAATCCCTCAATATATTTTGCCAGAGGTCCTTTAAAAAATTCTTGTGATTCTTCTAAAATGAGAAGAATAGAGACTAAGAAGAAGAGGGAAAAGATTAGGTCTGCAACCAAAATTGCCAGAAGCCTTCTTCCTTAACTGAAAAGTATTTCATTCTCCTTTCCATGGAAAGTTCTCTCAGGATGTCAAAGATCTGTTGAAACAAACTTCATGACTGGATTCCTTGTCTCGAGGGCTTTCCAATGGCATACAATACTTGCCATTTTAGGCAAAATTTAACCTCTAAGCGAATTAATCACTCATGTGCCTTTGTTATCTAAATTTTTTGAATTTTCTATATAGTCTCAACTATATACTTAATTTGATTTTAACTTTGATTTTTTCCCTCTTTTTTAGCTTAACACCCTGCCATGTCGCGGTCTCTAATTGGCTCGTAGGGTCTACTAGTCTCCACCTATGTGTCGGGTGTGCCACGCGTCTGCCACCTCGATCGTCTGCTTGCTCGGTCTTTCGGTGGAATTTCTTCTTCGACGAGCGGTCTACAGGTCTCATCGAACAGGCATTTTCATCGAAATTGTTGGGCCCACCACGGACCTCCACCTAAGAGCCATGTAACTTTCGGTTCTGCCACCTACCCGTCATGTCTCAGTCTTTCAGTGGAATTTCTTCTTCAGTGAGCAGTCTACAGGTCTCATCGAATAGGCATTTTCATCGAAACTGTCGGGCCCACCGCGGACCGCCACCTGGACCTACCACTGGACTACCCTCAGACCCACCACGTCACCTTTCGCCACTTCATAATAGGTAACTCTCGATCATCTTCCCTTCATGAAGTCACAACAACCATTGGATCTTCTACAACTTGCTCACTAGTTAATATGCTCCTTCTCTGAAAAATTCATCTACCTCGGGATCTATGCCTGCATGGGGTCAACCTTGTCGCCACCTATCAGCTTCCTCGGTCGCCTTAGGAAGCACACCCATGCACATGGGGTCCACCTTTGGTGCCCATCAGCACCATCCACCAAAAGCCTCTTGAGGCTTTGACACTATGGATGGGTGTAACTTTATTTATAAATACAAAATTTTTCTCCTGCCCAGCAAATGTGGGATAAAGCTTATGCCTAAAAATGCATTTTTTGAAGGATTTCTCTGCAACTTTAATGGCACATCTTCCTCATCCACCATGCACAGAAGGTTTAGCATTAACCCCTTCATACTCCACCTCATATGCACCTGAGTCAAGTTGCATTTGTCTGAAGCTTTCTGTTGAAGTTTTAATGATTTATTACCATCTTACACTACCATAGGAGGATTTTATTTTGAACCTGCCATGTTGCAATTGCCTAAGAGTTTTAAACGCCCACCATTACCATTGCAGAAAGTTTCAAAAATCCTTTTCATTTGCCATGGCAGGGGAAGACATTGGTAGAGGTCATGGATTTGAATTACACCTACACATTGCATTCTACTGTGTTTTAATGGCTTTCAGCACCTAGACCACGCAGGGGAAGAATGGACCTACAGATTGCATCACACCATATTCCACATACCACACAGGGCTCCCATTTATATTTGGAGAAATTGGTTTAATCATGGCCCATGCCATACATGGGAGGAGGGAGGCCATTTTAATGTTTGCATTGGTATAAATTTCAAAACTGCCCTTACCACCATGCCACACAAAGGATTTGGTATAGAACTTGTTTTAATGCCTTTACCCTTCCACCATGCACAGGTTGTTACTATTGTTTGCATTGGCTCTGAGGCTTCCAGATTCCCTCTCCTCCACCATCCATGTAGGGACTTCAACTCTGTTAATTGCAGTCAAGCTGGTATTGATATACATTACTCTGAATTAAGACCATTTCGCGATTAAAAATAATGCATGGGCATGAGCCAGGTCGGGCCTCAAAGTGGGTCCGACTGAATTTTTATTTATTTTCATTCAACTGACCTCTAAAATGCCTCATGAACCTTAAACATACCTCTGGAAATGATCAATAGCATTTTCGGATCATCAGACTGAGTTTTGCAACTTTCAGGCACTTACGCCACATTTTCGCATTTAATCGTGAAGACGTAATTTTCAAACCTATCAAAACACCTTTTTGAATCTCACCATCTCACAAGCGTGTACTTTGATATACAAGCATGAACTCTACCAAACAATTTTTCAAGATGAGTCTCGAGTGAAGAGATATTAATTTTCAAAAATGCCCAACTAGCTTTGTCGACACTGTGGACCTGGTGAAGTCAATGTTCAGGCAACACATGATGCCTTTCTTTAAAATATCAAACGACCTCCGTAGACCCTCAAATCTGAGACATAGGTACCTTGAAGTACATATCAAAACTTAGAATTCTCAGTTTGACCAAAAATATGACTGGGTGCAAATGGTGCGCTCATGAAAATGACTACTTTAACTGATATAGCAATGATTGTACGGATCACTAAAAACGATGGCTCAAGAAACATTTTTGAAAACTGATCAAACGGATTGGCAGGAGCTTGAAACTGGAAACATAGCTCATCATTTATACTAGAAATAGCTCAGAATAAACATTTTGGCATGACACTCACTGAGGCAACTTTTACACTTGTGCAAAATAGGGCTCCGACTGGTAGCTGAAATAGGGACTTGTCAAACCACACCAACTACAAATGGATTTGGCTTTGAAAACTAAGCAAATGGATTCATAAGGACTTGAAATTTTGCAAGATAACTCACATTTATGCATAGAATCAAATCCATTTTTAATTTCATCATGACAATCAACAAGGAAAAAGATATAAGCACTCAAAGTAGGCTACTCAATAAAATCTGCATTTGTGCCTAAAATGCACCTTCAGCTCACCCCTCAAAATGGGTACCTACTAAACTTATCCAAACTGAATTCTCAAAGTTGTACATCACTGCATAGGCCAAATGAAAGGTGTAGGACACAATTCCCAAGCATTACCCTTTGAAAATCAACCGGCTCCATTTTACCCTCTCTCTGACTAGGCCATTCAAATAGACTCATTTGGAAAAGCATAGCAAAATTTTGAAATGGGCCTCTAAACTTGACTCAATTTTAATGAGTCCCAATAGTGGCTCTAACTGGGGATGGTTGATTTCAAGATCAGCACAAGAATCCCGATATCTATGGTTAAGCAGACCACCCAAAAAAATAGAAACATCTCTTCTCTTTTCTTCTCAAAAGCAAAGGGCTTCTTTATTCTACTATACCCAAATAGTAGGGCACTTTATTGAAAACCACACAACTGAAAGCAAAGCGACTATACAAGATATACAAACATACTTATAAAATGGCTCCCAGCCACTAAAGTCTAAACAAACTCTTTCCCTTATCAAAAATCTGATTCTCATCACTTAATAATGTAAACAATGTGAAGCAAACATTGATCATCATAGAAATGTTTCTATTACGACACACATCTTCCAGCATGCTTTTCCAATCAGCATTATATGCATACTCATCATGAACATAATTTTGAACTTTACTTTCATGATCAACTACTGAAACATATCCATTCTTTTCATCATCTACTAAGTGAAATAAATCAGCATCTTTAACATCCCACTCTTGAAAAAATGAACATACCTCTGGCTCAAGCATATAATCTGAAGTAAGATTTGCACATTCACTCATCTTCACATGAAAAACTTCAAGATGGGGTTCAAACACACTAGCAAGTAACCCATTACAAAAATCTCCATCCTAACACGTCACTGTTGCATGGAATGGTATTAGCATCATGGACTGGTTCATCATTTACAACATCTGGCTGATCAATTATTTCTTCATACAAAGGGTTAGAAACCAAATGAAGAATTCCCTTATGAACATTATGACAATGAAGTGGTTGGTCCATATCTATATCAATATAAAATAGAACATTAGAAAATTTGCTAAAGATACCATCCACCCTATCATCATAATCATCTTCATCAAACAAAGAAGAAAATGAAACTTCGCTGGAACTATCCCCAGTGTTCCATGTTTCACAACCACAAAATTTCATCCTATGAACATCATTCTGAGAATCAAGATAGTCATACTTATCTTGCCATAATTGATCTTTTTTACCAACAGAACACTGATCATCAAAAAAAGAATAAAGATGAATATCGCTACCATTTACTTCATCTGATGAATATCTAGCATGTTCACTTAGATTTTTTGTCATAGAACCATTTGTTAGATCAGCATGTTGTTCATCAACTATATAAGCATTCAGTTCACAGTCCTTTTCTAAAAAATCCTCTTCACCATATTGTAGAAGGTCTTCATTAACAACTCTAAGGCTCTCCAACATTTGAACCTTCTTGTCCACAACTTCAAGAGCTTTCCTAAGTTCTTCAATCTTCTGGACTTGCATTGCACTGTGTTGTTCCATGTGACATTCTTTAAAAATTTGTTCATCAATGTGTGTTATATTTTCATTGCAATCATGTGTACCATTGAGATTTTCTAAATTGACTTTGTGCATAATTTTCAAATTAGAAAGATCATCAACATGATTATAAGAAGTGAAATCTGAAAATACTTTTACTTCATCCTCAACACAAGTGACATTATTAATATCTAAGTGAGATCAACCATTGTTTGCACCAAACAACTCTGATTTTCAAAGGGAATTAAATTATCATGGTTACCAACACAAGTATGAACACCAAAACTCGGAACATTATTCCTCACTTCACACTTAGTTGCAGCATAACAAACACTATGGAAACAGACATTGGTGGATACAAGTCTTTTAGGAATACCATATCTTAAGTTTTTCTCTATGTCCATGGCTGTCTCAAATGCCTGATGCAATGTCTTCAGTTCTTTGTCCCTCAACTTGTAACTCATCTTACTTCCAAAGGAATCCAAATAAATTACTAAAGACATTTCATCATTTAGTTTATACCCTTGTGGGATCTCAGCTAATGCTTTGGAGAATCTAACATTGAAGGCCGACACTAACTCACCTTCCTCAATTCTGATCTCCATCAATTTCCTTAGTGCATCATTAAAGTTTATTCTCTCAGCAAACTGCTCAAGAAAAGATGCAACTAATTCTTCCCATGAGGGGATAGAAGCTTCCTGCAAAAATAAGAACCAAATCCTCGCATCCCCTTTCAAGCTCAACACAAACAACTTCATGCAAACATCCTCATGACAAACCTCATAATCATTTGATAAATCAACAAAGTTTTGCACATGCACTCTTGCTGATTGTAACCGGTCCCCATTAAATAATGGTAAATGCTTCCTAATGTCACTTGGAATCTGATTCAAGTAACCAGGTATGCCATAAAAACAAAATGGCACATAACCTTTAACAAAGAAATTTCTATAGCAATCCATTACTAGCTGCAATCTCTATTACTCAAAATACTTCACCCATGCTTTAACTGAAATTTTTCAAAATATGAAATATGTGAAGTATGAATTTATTTTCCTTTTTATGGTGACTTTTTCACCTAATAAGGAACAAATAACTACCTCAACAATGAGGAATACCTGGAGTAAATTTGTTGTTGCTATTCACTTCACTTTTGATTGGAAATTTCAGGAACTCCTCCAAATCTCAGGTTCGTTCTTACAGAGTCGCCACCTCCCTGAAGAGGAAAAAATCTAACCACTGATCTACACTCTAAAACACTTTCAGATTTTTGGGTCTCACCACACACAATAGAGTCACATAATAATTTTCTTATTTTCAAAGCAACAAAATATCCATGACACACTTTCAAATCTGAAAATGACTTTCAGATTTGTACACTTCTAAGACTCTTCCCCAAATGAATTTTGGTCAGACTCATGGGTTTCACTTAACAAAAATTTTACATCATTCTCCCTAGCAGAGTTGCCATTTTTGTTAGTCACAAATTTTGATTCCTTCCTATCCTCTTTGTTAGAAAACTTAATAACTCTATCTATGATATATAAAGAGGACACCAAGGAAATAGGATTCGAGAATAACATATGACAAGGTTTTAGCAAAACCTTCTACACTTTGAACTTATCCAAAGTTCAAGTGGGTATACCTTCTATGAATATTTTCACACTTTAAGATTGAGATCCACAGTAAACCAATGCTAAAAACCCATGGATTTCATCACCTCATTAAAACTGAAACAATAAAGGAAACACTTATGCTCATTTTCAGTATTGATCCTCAAGAAAAATAGAAAGAATTCCATAACAAGTACCAGTGCCTTATCCGGGCCACAAAGTCACCTAAATCAAGTAAGGATTTTCAAAATTGAATACTCTCATACATCTCATCATCTCATCTTTCATGAACCCCATACATGCCTAACATATCATAGGTCCTCTCCCATTTAACTAAAACAATTCATCAGATTCATAGCAGCAAATAATTGATCTACTGACAAAAATATTTCATGCACATTTAATCCCTCTCTTGAAGAGAAAAGCCTAAAATATGTCTATAAGATTTCCTTACAATCCATGCTCATTCGAACAACCCTAAATTATCCAAATGAAACCAGCAAACCAAAGAATGCACACCAGAAGAAAAAGAAATTTTAGGCCTGAAACTTTGATCTATATATTCATATTCATTCTTGAAAATGTTACATAATTCTAAGTAACCTCTTAAAACTAGAAAAAAACCTCAATATATTTTGCCAGAGGTCCTTTACAAAATTCTTGTGATGCTTCTAAAATGAGAAGAATAGAGACTAAGAAGAAGAGGGAAAAGATTAGGTCTGCAACCGAAATTGGCATATGCCTTCTTCCCTAACTAAAAAGTATTTTGTTCTCCTTTTCGTGGAAACTGCTCTCAGAAAGTCAGATATTTGTTGAAACAAACTTCATGAATGGATTCCTTGTCTAGAGGGATTTCCAATGATATACAATACTTTCCATTTCAGGCAAAATTTAACCTCTGAGCAAATTAATCACTCATGTGCCTCTGTTATCTAAATTTTTTGAATTCTCTATATAGTCTCAACCATATACTTAATTTGATTTTAACTTTGATTTTTTCCCTCTTTTTTGGCCTGACGCCCTACCACATGGTAGTCTCTGATTGGCTCATAGGGTCTACTAGTCTCCACCTGTCTGTCAGGTCTGCCATGCATCCGCCACCTCAGCCGTCTAGTTGCACAGTCTTTCGATGAAATTTCTTCTTCGACAAGCAGTCTACAGGTGTCATCAAATAGGCATTTTCATCGAAACTGTAAGGCCCGCTACGAACCGCCACCTGAGCACCATGTCACTACTGGGTCTTCCACGTGTCTGCCACCCGTCTATCGGGTCTCAGTCTTTCAGTGGAATTTCTTCTTCGGCGAGCGGTCTATAGGTCTCATTGAATAGGCATTTTCATCAAAACTATCGGGCCCACCGCAGACCGCCACTTGGACCTACCACTGGACTTCCATCGAACCCGCCATGTCACCTTTCGCCACTTCGTGATAGGTAACTCTTGATCATCTTCCCTTTGTAAAGTCACGATAGCCGTTGGATCTCCTGCAACTTGCTCGTTGGTTAATCTGCTCCTTCTCTACAAAATTTTCTTGCCTCAAGATCCGTGCCTACATGGGATCCACCTTATCGCCACCTGTCAGCCTCCTTGATCACCTTAGGAAGCACGCCCAAGCACGTGGGGTCCACCTTTGGCACCCATCAACACCATTCATCAAAAGCCTCTTGAGGCTTTGACACTATGGATGGGTGTAACTTTATTTATAAGTACCAAAATTTTCTCCCACCCAGCCAATGTCGGATAAAGCTTATGCCTGAAAATGCATATTTTGAAGGTTTTCTTTGCAACTTTAATGGCACATCTTCCTCATCCACCTCACACATAAGTTTTAGCATTGACCCCTTCATACTCCACCTCACATGTAGCTGAGTCAAGTTGCATTTGTCTGAAGCTTTTTGTTTAAGTTTTAATGATTTATTACCATCTTACACTACCACAAGAGGATTTTATTTTGAACCTACCATGTTGCAATTGTCTGGGAGTTTTAAACGCCCACCATTACCTTTGTAGAAAGTTTCAAAAATCCTTTTCATTTGCCACAACAGGGGAAGACATTGGTAGAGGTCGTGGATTTGAATTACACCTACACATTGCATTCTGTTGTGTTTTAATGGCTTTCAGCACCTGGACCACGCAGGGGAAGAATGGACCTACATATTGCATCACACCATACTCCACATACCACACAAGGGTCCCATTTATATTTGGATAAATTGGTTTAATCATGGCCCATGCCATACATGGGAGGAGGGAGGCCATTTTAATGTTTGCATTGGTATAAATTTCAAAACTGCCCTTACCACCATGCCACGCAAAGAATTTGGTATTGAACTTGTTTTAATGCCTTTACCCTTCCACCATGCATAGGTTGTTACTATTGTTTGCATTGGCTCTGAGGCTTTCAAATTCCCTCTCCTCCACCATCCATGCAGGGACTTCAACTCTGTTAATTGCATTTGATTGGAGTGCCATTCTTTCATTTGCCACTGCCACACACATTCAAAAACCACGCTGAAGGAAGAAGGTTGTACACATACTAATGCTTTTAGCTTGGAGGCTTCAACAGCCACGTGAGGGAAGAGATTGCTGCAAATAGCATTTGCTGAGGGGTTTCTATGCTGCCCTCTTCATCATCCACGCAAGGCTCCCATTTCTTGCATTTGCACAAAAGGATTCTACTAAACAAAAGATGCTTCCCCAGTTGTTAAATTTTTTTAACTTTGAACAACAAAAGATGTTTTCCGAGCTGCCACGTTATATTCAAAAAATGCTATCAGAGGGTGTGGAACTTGGCTTTTATGCCTGACACTTGCATTGTTTGAAAACTTTTGTTCTTTATCCAATCACAAGAATAAAATGAAATCTTCTCTCCAAATCAAAATGTCAATTAAAGTTGAGCTGGTATTGATATACATTACTCTGAATTAAGACCATTTCGCCATTAAAAATAATGCACGAGCATGAGCCAGGTCAAGCCCCAAAGTGGGTCCGACTAAATTTTTTTTTGTTTTCATACAACTGACCTCTGAAATGCCTCACAAACTTTAAACATACCTCTAGAAATGATTAGCACCCTTTTTAGATCATCAAACTGAGTTTTGCAAATTTCAGACACTTACGCCACATTTTTGCATTTAATCGCGAAGATGTAATTTTCAAACCTGTCAAAACACCTTTCTGGATCTCGTCATCTAACAAGCGTGTACTCTGATATATAGGAATGAACTCTACCAAACGGTTTTACAAGATGAGTCCCGAGTGAAGAGCTATTAAATTTTGAAAATGCCCAACTAGCTTTGTCGACACTGTGGACATGATGAAGTCAATGTTCAGGCAACACATGATGCCTTTCTTAAAAATATCAAATGACCTTCGTAGACCCTCAAATCTGAGACATGGTTACCTTGAAGTACATATCAAAACTTAGAACTCTCAGTTTGACCAAAAGTATGACTATGTGCAAATGGTGCACTCATGAAAATGGCTACTTTAACTGATATAGCAATGAAAGTACAGATCATTGAAAATGATGGCTTAAGAAACCTTTTTGAAAACCGATCAAATGGATTGGCAGGAGCTTGAAATTAGAAACATAGCTCATCATTTATACCAAAAATAGCTCGAAATAAACATTCTGGCATGACACTCATTGAGACAACTTTTACACTTGTGCAAAACAGAGCTCCGACTAGCAGCTGAAACAGGGACTTGTTAAACCACACCAACTACAAACAGATTTGGCTTTGAAAACTGAGCAAATGGATTCATAAGGACTTGAAATTTTGCAAGATAACTCACATTTATGCATAGAATCCAATCCATTTTTAATTTCATCATGACAATCAACAAGGCAAAATATATAAGACTCAAAGTAGGCTACTCGATAAAATCTACATAAAAGCTAACAAAGGATCCTTAGAGTTTCAGGATTTCAAATGGCAAATGCTTCACACTTAGCAAATAATAGCAACTTGATAAGATTGGTAAACTAGCTTAACAATGCATTGAGATTGATGTAAATACCTTGAATTTGCTTTGTAGGAGGTTTGATCACCTTAGATTCACTTTGCTCTGCTCTCCCGAAAACTTGGTGAGTTGAAAATGACCGCGAAAATGCTTTTAAGTACACAATATGCCTTATCGGGCTCCGTGCAGGTTAGGTCAAAAATATTAAATGCACTTGGTTCCACTTAACTTTCTTTCCTTTTTTCTCTTTAACCGAGTAACCAAACTTCCTTCATTCACCGACTTGATAGGCTTCCTGTTTTCACCAACTTGATAGGTTTCCTGTAAAGTACTTCAAAAGACTTTGATAGAATTTCAAACTTACTATTACATCTTTGTATGTTAGGAAATAGGAAATCATCACAAGACAAGAATAAACATAATAACTCAATCACAAGTGCATTCATTGCAATGAATCTATCCTAAGACACATTCAATAGAGACATGAAAACAAAGCATACAAAACTAATGATTGTGCAAGCCAGATGACGATTTGAATGCTCCTTCCACGCAGCTCCATTGTTCTTCTTTCCTCTCCAAATAGTTGTGGATCTCACCTACAAGTGCACACACAATTGAAAGCAAGTAGACAGGGTTTTTGATCAAGAGTACTAGAAGCATAAATTCGATAGTCTGATTAAGGATTATTCTCATTATTAGCCAAGATTGAAGAAATTCATCCAATTTATAGAAGAATTGGAGAGATGACAAGATTAGCATGATAGTGATTCGAATGGAAATTCAAATCAAGAATAGCAAAATTATGACATGTCTATGACAAATTGCTATGCAAGGGTTTATGACAATTTATGACAAATTCTATGTCAAGAATTTATGACAATTTATGACAAATTTCTATGTCATTTCCATGAATTTAGGAGAGAAATAGGAGGAAATTGAAATTAGGAATTAGAAAATTAGGAAATTAGGAAATGAGGAAATTAGGAATTAGGTAAATTAATTAATAATTTTTCATTTATTAATTAATTCACAAAGAGGAATAATTAGCCAATTAAATGAAGATTTAATTGCAATGAGAAGACTTAGGATAAATAAACAATTTATTAATCCTAAAGGAAGAAATGACACACACAAGGTTAAATGATGAAATCACGAAACCTTAAAAGACGAGTTAGCAATGCGAGAATGACAATTAGGTCTTGATTGAAGATAATTGACTCGATTCGATCATGATTTTGGATTGATAAATGATTTGATTGATAAATGATTTGATTGAGATTGGTTGACAAAAATCAATGACAAATTGACCAAATTGACATGATTGGAAAGGACAAGGATCGATGACGAATCGATCGCAATATGACAAGATTGACAAGGATAAAGATCGACCAAAATCATGACTGAAGATTGTTGTCGACAAGACCAAATTCGAAAGCGAGACAAATGAAGAGTGTAGAAGAATGACTCGATGCTCGTAAATGATAAAATCCAAGTGCGTAACATAGGAGAAATGTTAATGCGACGCAAAAACCTAAGATGAGGCAATGCGCCAATGTTAAAGTATGACTCCGCAAGCGTTGACCATTTTTAGGTGTCTACATTTTGCCCCTCTTTGAGACAATGTGATTTTAAGCGTTGTTTCAAAGAACAATAATGAAAATGCCACAGACAATAAAAATGACATATGAAAATGCCCCAGACAATAATAATGACATGCATGCCCCCTCGAGGAATTGGTTGGAAATGTCTAGAAAAGAGGCCAATTGATCGATAAGAATGATAGGATCGATAAGAATGATAGGATCGAACGGACTGACAATCGGAGATCGGATACATGAAGGACAAGCAATTTAAGGTGCACAAGACCATGATCAACATAAGATGGAGAGGACACACATCCATCTATGCACTGACAAAGATCTATAAATGAGACCAAGAGAGTGAAAATTGTTCATTTGCACTAGCCCAAGAAGAGGATTTGTTGCTCTGGAAAAGGACACTTGCAGAGAGATGGTGAACATTCAAATGGTAGATCACCTCGGAGAACATGTACGCACATACAAATGACCGGACAATGTGGGAGCAGCGATATTTATCTCAAAAACCCATGTTTTCAATTTCATGAATTTGACTTGCTTGCGGGACATTGTGGGGCCCACAGGGGATACAAAAATTGACTTCTGTGCTTGTGTAGGGTCTTCTGCGCTTGTGTAAGGTCTTCTGCACTTGTGTAAGGGTACACAAGCATAGGTTACATGACACAAGCGCAGGTTCCTTGACACAAGCGTAGGTTCCTTGACACAAGCATAGTTGTGCATTGGGAACTCAATTTTGGTCCAAAACAACACGCAAATGATCCGAAAAGGGGGGATAAGGGTAGGATAGGTCAGAATAGATGAAAAAAACCCTGAGGTGGACATGAAAATGAGGAAATGCAACCCGTAGGAGCAAACCCTAAAACTGACAAAATGTGCCCCAATTGTGATGCAGAGTCGACAGTATCCATTGATCATGCGGGAGAACCGACCTAACTGCTTCATGTTACGACATAGACTCAAAAGCACGGACATAGATACATTAGTAGGACTTGGGATAGGAGGGAAATCATCCTTGAGACATGGCAGGGATGAGGAGGATAGAGGGAGCACCTAGTGACAGAGGCACATGCTCCTTAGACAGACAGTGGACATTATGTATTTTGACATTTTGTAGTCAACCTGCGGGCCATACTTAGGACAGACAGTCCAATTTTGTACTCCGATATTATGATGATATATGATATGCATTGATATGATGGGATGCAATATGTTATGACATATGTTATTTTCCATGTATGGATGACTTATGCACTGTTGATGTACCATTGTGGAACATATATGGATATATTTTTTTTATGTGTTTTTGATGCATTGATAATATGAAATGGATAAAATGCTTGATATGATGCTTAATGTAATGCAAATGTACTAACGAAATGGATGCAGGATGTAGTATATGTGTGCGGGGAAATCAGAGCACTAGACCGAACTGACTATCCGAACTGACGGAAGAAATGTTAGTAAGAAGAAAATGAGACAGAAGACAGTTAAAGATGAAGAAAACTTGCTTTCAGTAATGCACTTTTGTAGGTGAGAACATTTATTTTTATGTAGCAAAATGGATGCGTAGCATCATGGCATTGAAGGCTAGAGCTAAAATGCAACCCTTTTTGCAAAAGACAAACACATCATAGACAAACAATAATCACAATCAAGAAAAGGGACCATGATCCATCCCTGTCACTCTAAATCACTCAGTGACATCATCGAGCAACATAGGAACATGACCGAAGCCAAAGATAAATCAATAAATAGATAAGATGCACAAATTCAAATCAAACAAACATCTTGATCTTCATTGTCAAAAGTTGAAAGCGTTGATAGGACAATCATGCCATCTGGTTTCAGGACATGTGGTACCCCATCTAAGACAGGACACAGTCTGGTTTCGAGTATACCACACCCTGTATAAGACCCATGATAGTAAGGACAAATGATTTGGAGGTTGATTGATATGACAACTCGGATCAGTTTGAATGTTTGGTTTGAATAAAAAGTTCATCTGTTAACGCATGATTTCATTAAAAGCGTAGTGTGAGATTGATTGTGAGGCATTGGATGCTCAGTGATCTGTCTATGCACCAAGGGATCCTTTATTGACAAAATGCTTGTTTTTGGATTTTAATGTTTTGAAATGTTTTTGTGTTCATTTTTTCAGGACTTTTTATGATTTTTAGGGATTTTCATTTTTTTAAATTTTTAGATTTTTTTCAGGACTTTATTCGATTTTTTTGAGATTTTTTCAAGACATTTTAAAATGTTTTTGAGATTTTTTTCAGGACATTTTCAATTTTTAAGAGATTTTTTCAGGACATTTTTAAATTTTTATGAGATTTTTTCAAGACATTTTTCAATTTTTTTATGAGATTTTTTTTTTCAGGACATTTTTAAATTTTTATGAGATTTTTTCAGGACATTTTTCATTTTTTTATGAGATTTTTTTCAGGACATTTTGAATTTTTTATGATTTTGCCCCCAGTGTCTAGCAAGGCAAGGAATATGATAGGTGAATAAATAGGCTTGCTGAAATGATGGTGGATAGAGGGAAGACAAAGGCCTTTTATTATGGAGACAATGTGGATGCAATTTTCAAGGGCTATTGCGTGATGGGACAAGAGACTAGATATGACAATGTAAAGCAGGAACATGGCATGAGGGACATGTCAAGAGGTGTTTGAAACCATGTTTAAATTTTGTGTCCTTATGTCAGATCAAGATCAAGGAATGAAAAAGAGTGTATGGATAGTGATAAGATATGGATAGGATAAGCAAGACCAAGAATGGATAAGGGACATGGACTAAAGGTCGGGATAGGATACGGGATAGGCTAAGGGATAGTGGCGGAAAGTTGCAATAAGCTAGGGAATATGGATGAAAGGTTATAATAAGCAAATGGATAAATGACCAAAAGTTATGATAGACTGAAAGCTGCAAACAAGATACATGATGCTCATGAAGATCCTCAACCTTGTTAAGATCAAAGGTGGAAAAAGGAAATGGATATGAGGGACAATAGGATATGAAGGGGTATGACATGATATGATAGGATAATGAAGGGCAATAGGATATGAAGGAGGAAATCTGCCCCCAAGTGTGATGTGCAAGAAGTTCATAGATTATGCATGACGCCTGTTTGCCAGGTTTTCATCATGGTACTTGCCCAAGGCGCCTGTTTGCCAGGTTTTCACCAGTGGACGAATTATTTTTCTTTACTTTTTTTCTTTTGTCTTTCTTTTTTTCACTTTTTTTTTTTTTTTTTTGTATTTTGACTTTTTCAATAGAAGATGGACACATGATAGGGGATGGAAGAAGGACTCAAGCCTCTTTTTGTTTGGATAGTAGCCTTGAAATAAATGGACCATGACCTTAAAAAGCATGCTCAAAGACGTTGGTAGGATAAGGACATGGAAAATAAGATGAAACTAAGGCAAGGATTTATGCAAAGGATTGGACCAAAGGGATCGAAGGATGGAAAATATGCATTGGATAATGGGTAGGGTATTGGAAGAATTGGGCTTGAGTGGATGGAAATGAAGGCAAGATCGACATTGGCACACACCTTGAGGGGTGATGGATTGATGGAGGAAAGATGTATTTTGGATATTGAGATTTTGAGGGAGGAATAGCTATGAATTTTGGGACATAAGGGCCCAAAATGGATGAAGAAGGTGATGGAGGAACAAATTTGAGAGGGTTGGATGGATGAATAGCCACTTTGGATGCCAAGTTGGATGTTTCTTTAGGCTTTTGTGCTTCAAGGAGTCGCTTAGGGATCCACATGGTTTTTGATTTTTCATGCTTTTGTGGTTCCTTGGAGTGCATTGCTTGCACTAGGGATTTAGGAACCCATATAGATTTTAAATTTTGTTTTTGAGCAATGGGCCTTTGTGGCCTTTTGGATATTTCTTTTTCTTTAGAGATCATATTTTTCTTTCTTTTGACATGTCAATTATATTGGACATGTTGATCCTTGAATACATGTGGATTTCTAGACTTATGATCCTTATACTTGGCATCCAAATTGCTCGGAAGAGGGAATGAATGTCGGTGTGGATGGGAATGATATGGAGGCATATGGGATGGATGGAAGATTCTCCAAGATGTGTGCCTTTGCTGATGTTGCATAGGAGATGGAGGGATATAAGGACCTAAGATGGATGGAAGGGATGATGGAGAAGGGATATGTTTGGATTGTGATGGAGGGATACCAACATCTTGAGAATGAGTTGTGTAGACATGACCCTTAAGATCTTCTTTGATATGAAGGGATTCTTGCTTATGGAGATCTACTCCTTTGCCTTTATGAATATCTTGACTTGTAGGATACTCTTTGCTTTGAGAAGAAGACGCGAGTCCATTATGAGGTGGATATGATATGAGAGAAATAATGAGATCTTGAAGTGGATCGGATTGCACCAAAGTGGAAGAGCCCATTATGCATGTCGAGGGTTCATGAACATCTTGCAATGACACATTAGAATCATGAAGGGGATTAGGATCATGAGGGGGACTAGGATTATGTAGTGGACATGGTTCAATGACAGGCTCTTCAAGAGATGGAATGGGAGAAATAATGGGATCATCAAAAGGAATGAGATCTTGGAGTGTATATGGAGCATTAAGACAAGGAGATGGAGGAACAAAAGGATCTTGTGGAGGATTTAAAGGAATAATTTGATCTTGACAAGGAGGAAGATCATTGGAATCCTCTTTAAATGTGCTTTCCTCTTGACTTTTAATGGGATCATCGGAAAGGATGGAAGGGATATCTTGATCTTGTTTAGGAAGTGGATTGCCAATGGGATTTGAAAGGACATTGTGTTCATGAAATGGAAGGGGATCGTTTGGGATTTGATGGACTGAGATATCTTGATCTTGCTCGGGGAATGGAGTGTCAATAGGACTTTGGATAGGATGGACAAGAATAGGGGAATCATCGTGAGTGTCTGGGAAGATGAGATCCTGGTCAACAATTGGATGGGATGATAAGGTTTCGGGATCTTGATCTTGATCTGTTTTAAGACACGTTTCTTCATGCTCTAAATTATCCTCTTGACATGAGGTTGGACTTTTGATATGCACGGCGGATTCTGACAAGGGCTCAATGTTTTGGGATGAAGGAAATGCACTTTGAACATTTGTGATGGATTCTGACAAGGAATCAATGCTTGAACATGAGGAAGAGGGACTTCGAATAGGGCCCTCTAAAATAGGTAATGGCAATAAAGTGCATGGTGGCATTGGGTCTTGTATTTCTGAAACATGACAAGGATGTGCATCATGAATTGGATTATCTTGGTAATTAATTATGGATAGCCCTTGGGTAATTGCATCCTTGGGTGTATTGTTTGATGAGGACAATATAGAAGGTTCTTGTGAAACTTCTAATGGTGTAGGGATAGATGCCACTGGAGAGTCAATTTGTTTATGGGGGGATGAGGCATTGCTAGACATAAGTGTATTATCTTGATCTTCCTCAAAAAACTCACTTGGTAATTTCCTTAAGAGCATTGCAATAAATCCACCTTTCTTTCGAGGTTTTGACATGATTGGATCTGGAATTTGAACTTGTTTGGAAAGAATTTGGTTCTGATCTGATGTCATGTTTTGATATTGGACTTGGTTCAATTGTTTTGACATGTTTAAAACTTGGCTTGGTGTGTGCTGCAACCTTTGTTTTTGAATGTTTGGTTGTTGTTGTTGACATTGATATGTTGATTGAACTTGAACTTGTTGATATTCCACCATTGGTTGGACTATTTGTTGACATTGTATGGCTGGTTGGATATATTGTTGAAATTGGACCATTGGTTGTGTCTGTTGGAAATGTTCGAGTTGTTGAACAATTGGGTGTGATGGTTGAAAATCTGATTGATAGTAAACACCTTCTTGTTCTTGATGTGAAGGCACATAATATTGAAATTGATGTTGTCTCTTTTCTTGAAATTGTTTCATCATCTCTATTTGGGAGAGGAGAGCTGGTATGTCTGATTGTTCAAGAAGAGATCTTACATGAATTGGCTTGATATTTGGATTTCGACCTGGAAATTTTTGAAACATTTTGGACACTTGTGATCTATTCTTCGCAATGTTTTTCATTTTTTGTTCCAATATCTCATTTTCTTGAGCTAGCTTCTCCTCTAGTTTTTGTATTTGGAGACTTGTTTCATCATAAAGAGTTTGATCAATATTGCCTTGTTGTTGGGTTGGATAGAATTGTGATTGCATTGTCGGTTGATATGTCAAACTTTGTTGCATCATTGGTGCTTGGAACCTTGTTTCAATAGACATGTCATTATGCAAATGCAATTTTTTTGGAAGTTTTCAAGGATAATGTATGATATGCAACTAAATGCGAACTAAATGAATGAGAATGCAATCTATGGCAAGAATGCAACCTATGTTTTTGGTTGTTTTTCAAGATTTTGACAAACTTTTTGGAATGCAAATCTAAAAGAGACCCTTAGGAAATTGAAATGATGTCTAGACCTCAAAGGACAAAAGGACCAAGTGACAAAAGGACAAAATGACAAAGTCTCCCCTATATGCTTGGATACTAAGCTAGGTTTGACCAAATGATATTGATGACAAAAGGACAAAAGATTTGATAAGGTCTAGACTTCTTAACAATGACTTAGGGTTTATCAAAGATTTGGATTACTCAAGTATGACAAAACCTAGTTTTGACACTATATGCAAAGGGACAATTAATATGCAAATGACCCTAATATGATATGACAATGACTTAAGCTTAATGAAGAGACTTAAGGTATGCAAATACAAATGTATGATAATGGTATGACTTTAATGCAAGAGGACACATGCAAATGGATGACTCTTATTGATATGCAAAGGAGTATGACTTAGGTGAAACCTAACCTTGGTACTTGACAATGAACTTTGCAAAATGCAACTTAGGATGAACCTAAATGTAAGTGACATGAATGTTGAGACAAGATTTTGAAAAATGTTTGACAACCATATTTGAAGGTGTTTTGAACTTTGTTGGATGAAATGTTCTTGTGTTTAACCTTGTTTTGAATCAATTTTGTCTTATTTTTGAAATGAGATGCAATTCAACTTTTGATAAGTAAAGAAGACAAGATATTGCAACTTAGACTCAAGACAATCATGCTCATTTCCACATTTCTTATGGTAGGCAAGAACATTAGGTACTTGAGAGGTAGACTCATTATGGGATTCAAGGAGAATACATAGATGCTTGACCCCACGGGCTCCCCTCCACGGCACTCACTTCTCAGGGCAGCCAAGCATCAGTCCCCATGGAAATCTCCCCATGGCAAACTTAGTATCTCTTCCAAGTATCCGAACTTGTCCTTCTCAAGCAACTAGAAGGGTTTTTGGCCTCTAAAACAAGGTGTGTATTAAGGATTTCTATTAAGCGTTACTCCTTGATGTCACGCAAGCGTGATTGAGACATTAAGCCCATCAAGATACCAAACAAATGTAGTCGCGTAAGCACGATTTAGACCAAGAGGACCTACTTAGATGTTGATATGAGAAAGAGTTCAAGGGTCATCACTTCCCAAGTAACTACAATTCCCACGTAACACTTCCTTCAAAGCTTTCGCTCATCGAGTATTTTTTTATAGTGAGTTAGAATGCCAAGGAATTCTAGCCGTACTCACTTTGGGTCGTTCCCTTCTCACGATTATCACTTGCTTGCAAAAGCAAAGTGGTCGGGAAGGCAGGCCCTCTAAAGGAGACACACAATCAAAGAAACGAGCATGGTATCGAAGATCTGGATTTCTGATCACTCTAAGAAGGATGAGAGCATACTCTCCTACTCCAATGTCAAACTCGACAAGCAAAGTGAACACATGTTCATTCCATCCTACTTAGCAAACATACTAGGTGCCTAATTAAAAATCACAAACACAAAGTTTGGTTGGAATATAAGGCAACCTGCAAAATCACTAAGTTAGGAGTTTGATTTGTTTGGTCTTTGACTAGCGAACCTGCAAACAATTCATTAGTAGTTTGTGAAATAATTCTTTGTCAAGCGTTTTTCCACAAAGCTACCAACAATGTTAGAGAATCAAGAGAAATGAATCACCATCAAAATTAATCCATAAAAGTTGTGATTCTTTGTCCTCTTAGATTAATCTATATGAAATTTATCAAATTTACCACCCTAGATTAATCTAGATAAAATTTGCATGAATGCATGATTAATTTGCCAAGCTAAATTAATTTAGATGAAGGTTGCATGATTTTGTTTTTTGAAAATTTTGACCATTTACAGCAGCATAATTAAAACTGTCATAACTTCCTCAATATTTATCCAAATCACAAACCCTAAAATGATCTGGAAAGGTAGAAACGTGATCTAATATACCCAGAAATTGTTTATTTCAATTCTACATGAAATTTTTTACGTGATCAATTGATTATGACTATTTTTTTTTTAGTTCTGCAATTTCCCCACAAAAAAAATCTGCAACTTCACAAAACATTCAAAAAAAAATTAGATCCAAGTCTTTCATGTCTGGTTCACCAATTAATGTACATTAGGAAATAGGAAATCATCACCAGACAAAGATAAATATAATAGCTCAATCACAAATGCATTCATTGCAATGAATCTATCCTAAGACACATTCAATAGAGACATGAAAACAAAGCATACAAAACTAATGATTGTGCAAACCAGATGACGATTTGAATGCTCCTTCCACGCGGCTCCATTGTTCTTCTTTCCTCTCCAAATAGTTGTGGATCTCACCTACAAGTGCACACACAATTGAAAGCAAGTAGACGGGGTTTTTGATCAAGAGTACTAGAAGCATAAATTCGATAGTCTGATTAAGGATTATTCTCATTATTAGCCAAGATTGAAGAAATTCATCCAATTTATAGAAGAATTGGAGAGATGACAAGATTAGCATGATAGTGATTCGAATGGAAATTCAAATCAAGAATAGCAAAATTATGACATGTCTATGACAAATTGCTATGCAAGGTTTTATGACAATTTATGACAAATTCTATGTCAAGAATTTATGACAATTTATGACAAATTTCTATGTCATTTCCATGAATTTAGGAGAGAAATAGGAGGAAATTGAAATTAGGAATTAGAAAATTAGGAAATTAGGAAATGAGGAAATTAGGAATTAGGTAAATTAATTAATAATTTTTCATTTATTAATTAATTCACAAAGAGGAATAATTAGCCAATTAAATGAAGATTTAATTGCAATGAGAAGACTTAGGATAAATAAACAATTTATTAATCCTAAAGGAAGAAATGACACACACAAGGTTAAATGATGAAATCATGAAACCTTAAAAGACGAGTTAGCAATGCGAGAATGACAATTAGGTCTTGATTGAAGATAATTGACTCGATTCGATCATGATTTTGGATTGATAAATGATTTGATTGATAAATGATTTGATTGAGATTGGTTGACAAAAATCAATGACAAATTGACCAAATTGACATGATTGGAAAGGACAAGGATCGATGACGAATCGATCGCAATATGACAAGATTGACAAGGATAAAGATCGACCAAAATCATGACTAAAGATTGTTGTCAACAAGACCAAATTTGAAAGCGAGACAAATGAAGAGTGTAGAAGAATGACTCGATGCTCGCAAATGATAAAATCCAAGTGTGTAACATAGGAGAAATGTTAATGCGACGCAAAAACCTAAGATGAGGCAATGCGCCAATGTTAAAGTATGACTCCGCAAGCGTTGACCATTTTTAGATTTCAGATAAAAGCTAACAAAGGATCCTTAGAGTTTTAGGATTTCAAATGGCAGATGCTTCACACTTAGCAAATAATAGCAACTTGATAAGATTGGTAAACCAGCTTAACAATGCATTGAGATTGATGTAAATACCTTGAATTTGCTTTGTAGGAGGTTTGATCACCTTAGATTCACTTTGCTCTGCTCTCCCGAAAACTTGGTGAGTTGAAAATGACCGCGAAAATGCTTTTGAGTACACAATATGCCTTATCGGGCTCCGTGCAGGTTAGGTCAAAAATATTAAATGCACTCGGTTCCACTTAACTTTCTTTCCTTTTTTCCCTTTAACCAAGTAACCAAACTTCCTTCATTCATCGACTTGATAGGCTTCCTGTTTTCACCAACTTGATAGGTTTCCTGTAAAGTACTTCAAAAGACTTTGATAGAATTTCAAACTTACTATTACATCTTAATTATGCAAATTTGAATTAATACATGATAAAGTAGGAACTGTTAAGATTTAAACTTGATAGAATCTAGTCCCTTCATACCTTTACCGATTAATTTGGAATTGGAGCACCTAACTCAGTAGGTAAGGTGCTTTCTTCATTTGACACAATTTCCTTCTTTTTCCAAATCATCTTTAATTTGTCTTTTATTTCTTTAGTGTCTTTTCTAGGTTGATCTCTGCAATCTCTAGCTAAGTGTCCAACTTTGTGACAATAAAAACATGCCATACCAGGATTTCTCCATGATCTTTGGTTGTACATCCCAAACCTTATAAAATATTTGGCACTTATATTTCCATATCTTCCACAACATTCACACCATATCCTTGTATTGTAATCCCATGGTATTGCAGAATATTGTCGGTAAGGATTTGTGTGAGTTCGGTAACCTCTAGCATTTGCTCGATGTGTAGACCACATATAGTTCTTTTGCTTAAACCAACACTTCTCAGTACTATGTCCATATCTATTGCATTTTTTACAAAACCCTTTGAATTTTGCCTTCTGATAATTGTTTACAGACTTTGTCCTACATTGTTTAGATGTGTGACCATATTTATTTCAATTGTAACAATAACCATTAGACTTAGTGACATTCGGTTGCTTACCTTTTTTGATTTGGTACATGTTGGCAGTATGACCTTGATATCCACAGTAGTTGCAAATAAGCTTCTTTCTTTTGATTTTGTTCTTGTTTCCAGCTTGCTTTGATGATTCTCCTCTCTCGGTAGTATGAATTCCCTTTTCGGTAGAGTCTTTTCCTTTTAACCGAGTCTTGCATCTTTGTTGGGTCTTCTTGTATTCAGTTGCTCATCCAACATCTTTGATGCTTCAACTCTTCTTCAGTGTTTCTTTGGATTTCTTCTCTATTTCAAGTTCATCGGTCAACCTTGATACTTCAAGTTTCAATGCTTGATTCTCATTATCCTTCAGAATTGCTTCATGATGTGCATAACCTAGTTGATCTGACAGATTTTGTTGAATTCCAATCAACCTTGTGATTTCATCATTCTTATCAGATATTAAGACTTCAAGTTGTTGTTTCTCTCTTTGTAGATCTCTTACTTTATCCTTGGCTGTCCTTAATGCATCAAGATTTTCAATCATCTGTGTGCTAAAATGTTCATGTTCTCTTTTCATTGCTTTTAGTTGATTAGCCAGTGCTTTGTTCTTTTCTCTCAATACTCCAATCATTTCTTCAGTTTCTTCAGATATGCTATTCTCAGATGATGTCTCAATTTGTTCCACTAACTCTTGAGAGTCCTGCAAATCATCAGATAATCTTCTTCTTACTTTCAGAGATTTTTGCACTTGCCTTTGCATGTCTGCAATCACTTGATTTGCATGATCCAGCTCTTCTTGCAGATACACAATCCTCTGAGATTGTTTATAGCCTTCCATTGATAAGACATTTCTCTTTAAGCAGTTAAACCCTTTTCCAAGATTGAAGCTCTGATACCAATTGTTAGGCCCAATATGGAAAGCTAATGTACTGAGAGGGGAGGGGTGAATCAGTACTTCAAAACTTTTCTTCAATAATAACTTTACTGTTATGCATAAACCAAATAGTGCAGTAACATAATATAAAGCTAAAACAAATAGATAACAATCATACATGATTCACTCCATAACACATATATTTTGGTTACGCAGAAACTCTTGGTTAGAGAGAAAAATTGCGGTGGGGATGGCACCCACAACTTCACTACTGCAATAATAAAGAGTGCTCAGTTAGAGCTACATGTTTAGCTATTTCTGATAGCTTACCTTGTTAGGAGTAACAAGATCTGTTAGATCTACCTTGCTAAAGGATTTTACAACACTTAAACTAAATGCTACACCTGGTTAGAGGCTTTACAATTTATAGACTTGATTAGAGTCTTTTACCCTGTTAAAGGTTTCTCTTACAACTTCAAAATATTACAATAAATCATTACAAATATCCACAACTTTACTTCTGGAATGTTATAGCAGATTCTATGTGCTCAGAATAGATTACCTTGCTTATAACATACCTTGGTAAACCCTTCTGTTTACTCTGTTCTTTGACTGTTCTCTGAAATCCTTCTCGGTGACCTCTGTGTCTCTGTAACAGTCTTCTTACACTCATGCACACACCTTTTTAATTCTTAACTCATGCTGTATAAATAGATCTCTTATGTCGGTGATCCATTCATTGCTTCGATCTTACAAACATGTTTTATCGAATGAATAACCATGCAAAATATTTCATTGGCTAGATGACCTCAAAATCATACACAATCTTTAAGTGCATTTTCCAAAGTGATAAGGGTTAGATGTTCCTCGATCTTATAGCACATTTTCATATGTATGTCTAGGTTCAATGAATCTGGTAACATGTTTCACTCGGTGTATATCAACTTGGTGTGTCATCTTTGCTGCTCGGTAGACATGAAATGATACTTGGTAGACAGCTCGATGTATACTATGTTCTGAGACTACTTTCTTCAATAACCAACTAGACTATGCATACCGACTGAATATCTCAGTAGAGATAACTGACTAGAGTATAGAGAATAACTTTGAACATAAAACTAATGGCAACTTGATAAGTAGTAACAGGTTGTAGTGCTCCTACCCTAGTTAGCTTTGTAAAACCGGTTTGACCTTGGTTGACTTTTTATGTGGCATTCTTGAATGGTTGATTTACCATGATGTAATTTTGTAGTCAGATATTATGATTACTGTGCGTACCTATTAATGTTCTTTTGCATCAATTCTTATGTAAGTTTAATTGTTCTCCTAATTCTTGTTATTAATCTAGAGATAACACTTTTATTATATATATATGTATGCTTGTGTGACTCTTGGTTGGAGGAGATTGTAGGTACAGTACCGCCGTGGTGCGAGGTTCGTCTTCACCTAGATTTGCTGGGTTGAGTATACCTCTTTTGCCCTTAGAATTTGGGTTAGGTCATGTAAAACCCTCATTTCTACCCTAGTCATGCTCAAGTGAGTGTCACTTGTGGTCCATCAGTTTCCCTTTTCGTTTGGGTTTGCGAGTCGTGTATTTGGTTGGCTTTCTTGGTTTGCATGCCTTGCATGTGGTAAAAATTGAGTATTTTGTCCTAAGTATTTAATTCGATTTAAGGTGTTCATTTACGCATTAGTAATTGAGGAATTAAAATAAATAGGTTTCTTTTATGTGATTAATCATTAATTAAAAAGATCTCTCTATTTATGTTTATAACAAGTTTAAGTATTTAATTCGATTTAATGTGTTCATTTACGCATTAGTAATTGAGGAATTTAAAATAAATAGGTTTCTTTTATGTGATTAATCATTAATTAAAAAGATTTCTCTATTTATGTTGTAGTAAGTTTAATTTAATGGTTAATTTAAAATCATGAATTTATTTAGTTTATGCATTTTAAAAAGGGAAGATTTAAAGTTATTCAAAATAAAAATAATTTAATCCCCTTTTGCTTTAAGGAATAGAAAGGTTAATTTTAATTATTTAAGAAAAGCAATTTTTATTAGAAAAGCAAGTTTAATTTACATTTATATTTGATATAGTGTGAAAGATTGATTTTGAGAATTTAATTTAATTAAAATATTTTACCCTCATCAATATTGCGAAATATAAATGTTAGCTTTGTTAATATTGAGAAAATTAAAATTAAATGAGAGAGAAGCATTTTTATTTTAATTAGAAAAGCAAGTTAGATTATTTGAATAGTTGAAAAGAATGATTTTTCATTTATTTTATTTAAAAAGTGTTTAAATTCCAAATTAGAAGATTAGGTGAAATTTTATTCTATTTAACCTAGGTTGGAAAATATTTTTAGGGTTGTTGATTTTTTTGGGGGAAAAATAGGATTTTGGGAGAGGAAGGATTTTTTACAGCTACAGGTTGGGCTCTTCTTCAAAATCTTTCTAGGAATGCTTAATGAGGTAGGAATTTCTGCGTCGATTTGGTTATTTGTTTTCAAAAAAAAGGGTTTGGATGTTCATAATGCAGTTTTATTTGAATACCCTCAAGATTAAGATTCTTAGTAGAAATTTGTTGATGATTGACTGATTTGTTGAATCATTGTATGTGTAAGGAGCTTCTTTATGCTCAAGATTTGTTGTTGTTTCTTGAACATTTTGGAAAAACTATTTGAAGTCCTTGTTTTGGATTGTAAATATAATGTCAAACTAATTTCCCATTTATTATTTTGGTCTACCATTATTCAATGTATTTAAAAATATTAATATAAAAAAAGGGATTGGGCGTTAGCGTTTGGGGGGTGGAGGAGCCAAGGCTCAACTCGTGCCACCTTCCCCCCCCTCTTCCCTGCTAGTTCGCAGTCTTTCCCACGACCACATTGTCGTCCACAGGGACCTATGACCACATTGTGGGCCGCAGGAAACCTGCATCCACATTGTGGCTCATAGGAGACCTGCGTCCATATTGTAAACCGAAGGAAACCTGCGTCCATGTTGTGGCTCGCAGGGGACCTGCTTCCACATCGTGGGCCGTAAGGGACCTGTGACCATAGTGTGGTTCGTAGAGCCTGCGTCCACCTGTGGTCATAGGAACCTGTGGGTTGGCCCTTCCCACTCCCATGGATGGGAGGTGGGACCCGTAGGCTTAGGGTTTGCTAACATATTTTTTTAATATTTATTTAAAAAAAAAAAAAAATTTATAAAATGAAATATACCATCGGGAATTAGGGTGTGGATTAAAAGAAGCTTTTAATATATTTTCATTAAATTCTATTTTATATAGTTTAATTCAGTTAATAGATATTATTAATATATATTATATTAATGAAAAATTAATATATATTAAATAATACTAAATTGGAAATTTGCGCATTATTAATTATTAAATTAATTATATTTTATTAATCTTGGATTAGTAAATATATATTAATTAATACTTAATTTTGGAATCTATTTTAATAGGGGAGTATCTTTTGGAAAAATGAAAAATATTGTTTAAATTAGAAGATCTTTGAAATAATTTTTTTTTTTCTTATTATTTGGTAATTTTTAAATAAAATATTATTTAGGAATATGTATTGTTTTTTATTTGAATGATATAGGACATCTGGGAGTTTTAGAAATGAAATACTAAAGTATAGGAGTATTTGGAAAATGAATTATTAATCTTCAAATATTTTGAGAACTTAAATGATATGCTAGTAGAGTTATTGGAAATTTAACAATGTATCGATTGGGAAATTTGTAGGTTAATGATATCTTCATATAGTAAAATAAAGAGTGTAGTTATATTCGTCCTCTCCATTGTGTAATAGACAAATAGCATTATTGCAATTGTGGTATTGTAATTCACCTTGTAATGGTGATTTTTTTGTTAATGTATTTTGGAAACTTAGATCATTTAGAAAACTTGATCGATCTTTATTGTTTAAACCAATAGGAAAGAAGATTGTCCTTTCTTGGTTATTGCCTATGCAAGTTTAATTTCCGTATTCGCTTTGTTAAAGTAATGGCAAGGCTTTGATATGTTTGTTTGGACCCTGTCATATGGTTGATATGGGGATACCTGTTTGTGTCTTCAGTCTCTAGTTTGGTTGTTGCCTTGTGATGGTGTTATAATTGGTCTTGTCCTTTATGCGGGTGTTGTATGTTGATTTGTGGTTGACCATAGCGGGTCAGGTCTCTAGTTAGAGTACAGTCAGGAAATGGACCTTGTATTAGCTTTTAATATGTTCGGTTGGATCCGTTTCTAAGTAGGGAGCATTTATGTATTTATTGACTGAAGTGGTCATTTGTATATTGGTTACGTTTGCCTAAATGGAAGGATTGTAAATGATGTGAACCTTATGTATCCTTAACTTATTTAAATGATCAGAGGGGTCTTGCAGTTGAGTAGACCCGGAGATGTAGCCCACTAGGGGTGAACTCTGATACCATCTCAGTGTTATGTGATGCTTTTGTTCTTATGTTTCATGTTTAGTGTTAGCATGTATGGATGGCATTTTGATAGAATGTATCAGTGGATTAGATGAGATTTATCGTAAATGCATGTATGCAATCGTTTCTTAAATGCAATAAATTGGATCATGAAGGAATGTATTCTGTTAATGTTAAAGAAAATAAGTATGCATGAAAAGACCTCATTAGTTATGATGAAATTATAGTGTGTTTTGGAATGAGATGTATGGCATGTGATTAATGTAAAATTGAACATAATGAATGGTTAAAAAAATTATTGGATGATCTCATCATGTTACCTAAATTGTAATTCTAATGGATGAACTTCATTTGGTTATTTACAATTTAACCTTAATAAATGAACTTCATCATATTTGCTATATTTTAACTAAAATGGATGAACTCATTTGGTTTTTTACATTTTAATCTTAATAAACGAACTTCACCATATTAGCTTTATTTTAACTATAATGGATGAACTCATTTGGTTATCTACACTTTCAACCTTAATAAATGAACTTCATCTTCTTAGCAATATTTCAACTATAATGGATGAACTCATTTGGTTATTTACATTTCAACCTAAATAAATGAACTTCATCATATTAGCTATATTGTAACTAAAATGGATGGATTGACTAAGTTAACTATATTTTAACCTTAATGGATGAATTTACATGTTATCTATGTTTTAACTTTAATGGGTAAATTTCCTCATGTTAGCTTCATCTTCAACCTTAATGGATGAACACGTCCTATTATCTATTATTTTAATTTACTGAACAAAATATATCCATGTTTTAAGTAATAACTTGTAATTAAGATGACCTGCTTAATTGAATCAAATGTCGTGAGTTGAGTTAGATGTTAAGCTACGTAATCACGTTGGGAAACTCCTTAGGTTTGTTTAGTCTTCCATTGTGTTATTGAAGCTTTAGATAACTCAATGTATCTTAATGTTGTGTCTTATTTAAAAAATAAATAAATAAAAATTTGTACTCCTTGAGTGTGTTTTAGCTTAATCCCTTCAGGGTTTCCTGGCGGGGCATTACAGGGTACAAACCCTAATTTTACCTTTTACCACTTTATTTCTTTTATTGGTCGATAGGTAACCAATACCGATATACTCTGGGGGTCCAAAAAATTGTTACCGATATGTTCCCCCTTAAGCTTTTCGAAGCTCAATTTGTCGATTCAGGGGTCTCCACACTGGGTGCGAAAACTGGTACATCTTGTGGCTTCTCTTTAAATTTCTTTTTCCAAGTTTTATTCATATATGTCTAAACAATTTCAACATCGACCTTTTCCTTTACCTTCTGGGTCGGCTGGTTTGTCTTTTGATGGATTTTGTCTCAGTCTGCATGCTTTGGCAAGATGTCCTAGTTTGTGACAATGATAGCATACCATACTAGGTGCTCTTCATGGTCCGGTGTTCACCTTTCCATTCTTTCTCCTACAAGTTGCAGCAGTGTAACCGCTACCATGATAGATCACACAGGTTACATGTCAACCATTTGTTGCTCCATAACCATTTGACCATTGGTCATAGTTTCTATACCGGTTTGGGTTCCGGTTCATAAGAGGTTATTGGACAACTCCTTTTGATCTTGGTGCATAACCTCTAGGGTTGTTCATAACCGATCTGCACTCAAAAGATGTATGCCTAAACTTGTTGCATGCATAACAATGACCATTAAATCTACTAACTCTAGCCTTGTGGTTATACACATTGTTTTACATGTAAGGGAAATTAGTATAACTCTTTCTCCTACATACATTGGTAGTATGTCCTTCCTTATGAGAGTTAAAGCATATAGGTTTGAACTTTGACTTACGTTTTCTTTTGTTGTTGTTTTCAGGTACCGGTTACTCTTTTGGTGCATCAATCTTGGTTCCATAGGATTCACCTTCCTCATGTGCAGAGAAACCAAGTTCAGTGGTATCCCTTGATGGCTTCATTGATTCTAGGTGTTGGTCCAGTTTTGTAGAGCTCAGGTTGAACTTTGCAAGTATCTCCTTCATCTTAGCAAGTTCTTTGAAAAGAGCTTCATTGGTCTTCATTAGGGTTTCATTCAGAGATGGCTACATTGAGTTCTTCTTGCATTTCTTCTTTCTCTTCCTTACCTTCTTGCAGATAAGTGGTAATGGTACCAATTTCTTGATTCAACTTAAAGATCTCATGCTCTTTGCCATTCACTAGATCCTCAGCTTTTCTTCGATTTTCCAGTTCCTGACTCATCCTAATGGTATGTCCTTCTAGCTCCCTCCTTAGGTTAGTTCTGGACTCATTTAGTTTCTCCACTTCTTCAACTAGGGCATCCATGTTTGCTTCATCAGAGGATCTATTTTCAGTAATTTATAGCATTTTCTTAGCAAGTTCTCTTCTTTTGGCTAAAGAGGCTTTATACTTGACCTTAAGTTCATCATAGGCTCTCTCAGATTCAGCCAAACAGTGAGTGAGTTCCCTCATGCTATATTCCCCCATATCTTCTTTCAAGTGGTTATACTTAAAGAAAGGTTGATACCAATTGATGAATACTAAGAGGGGGGGGGTGAATTAGTATACCCAAAATCCTTACCAAACACTTAAGCAGTTTTACTGTAGACTGGTATAGCCCTTTCAACAGTAAACTGGTTAATACACAAACAAGCCAAATAGAAAATAAAGCATTCACCCACAATAACACAATCACCATAACACAAGATATTTTGATGTGGAAACCCAAATGGAAAAAACCATGGTGAGTAAAACTCACAAGTCTACTATCTGTAGAATAGAAACTAGACCGGTTAAGGCCTTACAATGTTCTTCACAAGAACAAATCCTATTAGGAATCTTGATCTCTATTAGGAGATAAGTCTTGTTAAAGACTACCCTATTAAACGATTTTAGATCCACAATTGTGAACCACCTTGTTAGAGGATTTAGAACATTCTTAACTAAGCCTACCCGATTAAGGGTTTTTGACCCGTCGAAGAGATTAGTAATCAATAAGTAAGTGATCTATAAAGTAGCACAAAATGCTTAGTTAGATCCTTGATTTCTCTCTATTAATGCATTGCAGCATTACTTCAATCTTCTATCCTTTGCACGTTCAATCTCTATCACAAGATACTTTTGCAAAAAAAACTAATCTTCTAACACAACACTCAAAACCCTAGACATCATGTCCTCATATAGGAATCTAATTTCATGTTAGTCCAATGAGATTAGACTACAATTTCCTAGGTAAAATGCATCTAGACACAATTTGTAACATGGCACAAAATCACCGCATCGAGGTCGGTGGATGATAACTCATCACACTTTACAAGTTTGTCGGTTAACAAAACAAGGTATACTGATTACCAGTTTACAAACAAAGACCAATACACTGGAACATAGTGTTCTGATCTTAAAAGATTGGTTGCTGCTTGGGGTCCTCGTACCACTTGAGGCCCTCATACCACTTGAGGTCCTTGGTCATGCTTTGACTGGTAAGCTCCTTCTGCAAACACCGATAGTCTTCTACAAACAAAGACTATGAATACATTAGAATATAATACCAATTTGAACAATACATCTCATACTACCGGTTGAAAATAACTCATACAACAAATAAGTGTGTATCCATCAATGACAATCACAACTAAGTACAAACATCATCAAAATGCCAACAAAAAAGTTCAACCAGCAACATTGAAGTAACTAGTGGTGACAAAACAAATAGTGAGGAGTTGCAGAAGAGTGCAAAGTAGGAGGGCAAAGAATCGACAAAAGATAGTACCGGTGGAGAGCAGTAGAGAAGTTGAGAGAAGAGGCAACCAGAAGAGAGAACCGATAGTGATATGGATAGAAGATCCAATAGAGATATTTAAGGAAGTGTTACAAAATCCAGTTGTAACAAGGGTATTAACTTGAAAATGATTATGTTGTGTATTCACTGAGTTGGAGCTCAGCATAGGGTTTGTAGCTCCTTGGGTTGGTACCCTAAATCAAGGGTTGTAGCTCCTTGGGTTGGTGCCCTAAAATTAGGGATTGGTTCTCCTTGGGTTTGATGCCCTAAACATTGTAATCAAAGATTCATTATGAGCCTGGATTGGAGCAGTAGATTCCAATAACATTTCTCATCGAGGTTTTTCCCATATGGGGTTTTCCTCATATATGATGGTGTTATGTGATGTCCCTTTTTGTGTGAATGTAGTTCTAATTAGTCTCCCTACTAATCGGTAAGTGTGCATTGAGTCAGCTCCTAGAACTCCACAACAGAATGAGATAGTAGAGATAATGAATAGAACAATTGTTGAAGCTGCTAGAACCATGTTGATTCAAGGTGAAGTATCGAAAATATTTTGGAGAGAAGTAGTTAGCACTACTATTTACACTTTTGAACCAGGTACTTGTCAAGAGAGGTAACAACAAAACACCTTATGATTTATGGCATGAAAAGACTCCTAATGTAAGTTACTTTAAAAAATTTGGGAGTAAATGTTTCATTAAATGTGATGATTTCACTAGAAAGTCTAATGCAAAGTGTGATGAAGGTATTTTTCTTGGTTACTCTACAAAGAGTAAGGCTTTCAAATGTTATAACAAGAGAACAAAAAGGATTATTGAGAGTGAAAATGTGAAGGTAGATGAACTCTCTGAGAAATATGATGAGACCAGTAGATCTGAACTTGAGAAAGATGAAGAAAAATTTGTGTTTATTGAATCGAAAGTACAAAAGAATTATGAGTAGGAAGATGCAGAGATAGGTGCTCAACTGGTAAATGAAGAAATCGATGAAGAAGATGAATAATATGAAGTAGAAGGCATAGCACTAGAACTAATAATACCAAGATATGTTAGATTAGAACATTTAGAAGAATAAATTGTAGGAGATAAAAATGTTGGTGTACAAAGAAGAAGGAAAGTCAAAGAAAGCTCTTGTCTAATTTCTACTATTGAGACCAAAATAGTAAGAGAAGCATTGAAGGATGATGATTGTATTAATGCTATGAATGAGGAATTGGATCAAATAGAGAAGAACAAGACATGGACACTTGTTCCCAGACCGAAATACTGCTAATACTACAAGGATTCGATCAATACTGAGAGGGGGGGTTAACCGGTATTAAGACCAACTAAAACTAAAATCCCAAAAACAAACTTATATCAGATCTAAAACCATTTAAAAAATATTCCAACTTCTTTAATCAAATCTAACAACCTCTTGATCAGATTTGCTTAACACATTAATCAAATCATTTATCACAACTATCAATAGTTTCACCACTTAAGAAATCATATCAATTTGATCATATATCAACTTATCAGCCTTATCAATCAGATCGAATACTTTCCTTAACAACTTTTTATTAGTAAAGGTAACCTCTGATAAAATTATGATAAAACAACATAACCAGTGTCTCAAAAATAATGCATGAAATGAAATATAAACAAGAACGTCACATGAAAAAGATTCCACACATGAACACCATAAATTTTTGACGTGGAAACCTAAATGGGAAAAACCACGGTGGGAGTTGGTACCCACAAGTATTTGTACTCTTTTGAAGTATGCACTGTTAGGAGCTTACAATACACCTTGTTAGGAGTAGACCCTATTAGGAGTCACCCGGTTAAGGGATTTACCTAGCAGCCCATTTAGGATCTTAATGACCTGTTAGGATCAACCTCTTGAGATGATTTACCACTCTTTATGAGAGCTACCCTGTTATGGCACTTAAATTTTTAAGGCCTGTTAGGACCTACCCGGTTAAGGGATTTAACCTGCTACAACTGTTAGGGAACAACAGTAAGAAAATGATATGTTACTTGCACTTCTCTACTTGCTTAATTAGATCCAGTTATGCACAACACTCTGCAACTCTAAGGTAGATCTCACACTTCACTTGGAGGACTCAACACATTCTCTAAGACCACCAACACAATGAACATGAACTGTGTCAACCTAAATAGCCATCTCAACTAGGTCGGTCACTAAACCCTAAATTACAATATAGATCATAAAAGATCATCTTAGATCAATCATACAAATCATAACATAAAATTACAATTTAATATCAACCATTGGTTGATTGTAACTCATCACAAAAATCTGATCTGTACCAAAGTCAAACCCTTAGCTCATTTCACTAAGTGCTTTGCACATTCCCAAGAAATTCCTTCATCATTTGCATCAAAACAACATTTAAATCATTCATGCGGGTTGTGTCGTGGCACCAACTTCATGTAGACTCAACGTCGATCACCGCCATAACAAAATCATTACCAGTTTGATGGTTTCTTCACCAGTCCTTAAACCCTACTAAAACCTTAGCAAAACTTCATCAAAAATTTGAAACATGACTTCCAGTAATCATCACAAGTTCTGATTCTGGTTAGATACATCTTTCCATGATACAAGTTCACCATCCAAACCTCAAATCACCAAACATTACTGATCACCCGATTCAAGGAAAACATCTCAGTTTTACCGGTTAAAGTCCTATTTCATAGACTTTAGTTCTTTGTCAGTAAACCAAATCACTTAGATGACAAACCAAACATCATTAAACATCAGTTCACATCAGTTTCCATCAATGACAACATAAATAACTGATTGTAATGCTCGCCAAAATACCTTAAAGAAACCAAACAATAATATACAAATGGAGATAATTTTTTTTCTTAATTAACATCCAATAACAACTAATGCAACATATAACATCTCCTTCTATTTACATTCATTAATCAATTAACCAATATGAACATACATCATTGCTCATTTCATCAAATAACGCAAGCGGAAATAACACAACGTCAATAATCTTTCTCTAGGGTACTTTAACATCATTACTTAATTCATTTCCACAATAACATACTACACACATGATAGGTATATTTCATCTTTATTAATGCATCATATTCTAATTCTTTAACCATAAGATATGTAACCTACAACCTTACTTATTCCTCATGATATGCATAATTTCCTTTCTGCCAATGCATCTATGTGAATCATTCCCATTTACTAGATCCTATTAACATCTTCTAATATATTCACTTATTAATCTACGAATATTCCTCCAAGATTATTTAACATTCTAACAAGCCTCTAAACATTTCATGAAATAATACAACTAATCCGTAATCAAATTTCATCCTATTCCAACTATATTCCACTTTATTTCCATGATTCATAAAACCACATCTCTACAATAGTACAAATACAATATGCCTAAATTCCAATTTCCAACTACAATTCATCTTACAAATATGAGTACATTAAATACATCATGAGCATAGCCCTTTCTACTAAAAGATTCCATCTACTATATACAAAGATACTACATTACATACACTCCATCTTATCCATTACATAAATCTACTACAAGGTACATCCATAGTACATCATGAAGAAGAATCCAAGAGAACATCCCACTGGCTAAAAGCACCAACTTCTTGACCATGTGGAACCAAAATAACCACCCCCCATGCTAGGAGATGACACAAGGTCCCAACACATACTCTAAACCTAAGCTGGCACCTATAACCAAGGAGACTAGCCACACAAAGACTCTCAAGCAAGAACTCACACATACAACAAGAATGAACTTTCAGAGGTGTAAAACTCATAAAGACATAAATGCATCCAATAAGCATAATCATAAATCATAAAGGGGAAACACATGCCATCCTCATAACATAATAACATAATAACACAAGGCACTAGCCTAATGGACATGTGGAGCCATCTCAACCTATGAGAGACTAAGCGGGATTAGCTTACCGTTTTCACGCCCTTCTTATGCTTATCCTAAAATATCCTCCCTAGGACTAAGTCATGAGGCACAAATCAATTTATCATCTTATTAATTAATCTAACTACCCAACCCATTAATTTTTAGGTTATCACTTATTTACAAATCACGGAAAAATCCAATGTGCCCTGGTGGTCTAGACTTCATTCATCCTTACAAGGAACCTCATGCAAGCCTATCTCTCATGACCCTGGCCATCACAAGGAAGCCCACTCCTCCTAACATGGCCCAACAATAAATCACAAGAGGCTCTACCAATATAATTACATGAAAATAATAGTCAAAGCAGCCAACCACTTCCACACATACTCTTACAACATAAACAAGGCTACAACAACATATACAACATCAATATAGCAAAATGAGCCTCTTGGCTAGCAATAACAAAGGCATATCAAGCCATCAAATAAAGAATAACATCACATCAAGGCCTACTCACTTGCTGGTCCAAAATAACCTAGAAAATATCTCAATCATCCATGGCCTATCCACATGGAAGAGAGTCTAAAATACTCACAATGCATAGAAGAATGAATATACTCAAAACTATCAAAATGCAATCAAAACTGGTCAAATGCAAAATGGGGAAATACTAATAGACCTCAAATAAAGCCTCTGGTACAAAACTCAATTTGGGAAATTACTTCAAAAATGACCAAAACTGGGAAAATACAAAACACAGTCAGGTTAGCACTTTTGCCCCACAGGACAATGCTTATGCCACAAAGAACAACGCAAATGCAACACATGACAATGTGTTTGCATTCTAGAATCGCACATATGCATTCTGAAACAACATCATCATCATCATGAACATATAGAAATAACATCATCCATAGCATAAATCTAAGCATCAATCATAATCATCATCCTACATAAAACCATAAATATCATCATATATATGTATATCATCAAAACATGGAATCTCCTCATATATCACATCAAAAAAGCATACATGTATTAGAGTACAATGATGTCAAAAATATACCAACTACCAAGAGCCATCTAGAGTACAGTCTGAAATAACAAAGTAGCCAGTGCATAAACAACTCTCAAATGGCATTCTAGCTAGATGTTGAACCACCACCACCCCCTACTCCACCTCTACCCCCTGCTCCACCTGCACTATCTCACTGCGGAGGACCCATAACACCCCCACTAATTTGTGCCCTCTGTGACCGCTTTGACCTTGCCCTCCACATCTAAGAGTTGCTCATAGCTCGCTAGCTAACCGACAAAACCTTCTCATATAACCTGTTGGGATGCAAAATTCAACTTCTATTAACAAAGTAATCAATTAGGAAAAAGGGAAATCACGAATCCCTTCTAATCAAAGAATTTAACAAACAATACAATGAAATAACACAACCAAGAAATAGGAATTATAAATCATCAAATCAAATCAAAAACTCCCTATTCTGTGACTACGCAGAACTTCCATTGCTCTTCTCCTCTTCGTGGTATGATGGCTCTCAAATATTGTGCTGGTAACCTACAAGTGACACAAAGATTCAAAGTTCGTGATTGATGAAAATGGAGATTGGATGCTCAATTTATAGAAAATTGGAGAAGATTGATTGAAAGGTGGAACAGAATGATCAAGAGGTGTGAACTCGGGTGAGCTCAAATGAAAATTGATAGTTGAATTGTTGATTATAGGAGTGAAACTCAATAGATTGAATAGATTAATTGAGTCAACTGATTGAGAAAAAGTTGATTGAGGGAAGAAAAAGAATGATTGGTGGAAATAAAGAGGATGACAAAGAAAGCTTAATTTAGAAAAAGCTAACTAAAAGATGGAAATAGAAGTTGAAGAGATAAATGATTTAATTAATTAATTGATTTAATTAATTAATTTAGCATGTGCTTGCATTTAGATTTAGATTTTCAATTTAATCTTTGCATGAAATTTTAATTCAAATAATTGAATTTATTAATTCAATTTAGTATTTGTATATATTTAGAACTTGACTTTGATTTTCAATTTGGTTTTTGAAATCATGCACATGTATTTGAATTTGGAAGAAATTAGAAGAATGTGAAATTAAATGAAATTAGAATTTGGGGATTTGGAAATGGAATAATTAATTAGTTAATTAAATAATTTAAAGAAACCATTTAATTATTTAGAAATGGAAGAATTAATGAAATTAAAAGAAATAATTAGTTAATTAAATAATTTAAAGAAACTATTTAATTATTTAGAAATGGAATTTAATTAAATAATAAAGATTATTTAATTTAAAGGATTAAATCATAATTAATTAAATAATTAATATTCAATTAATATTTAGAAAAGGGTTGAATGATTAGATGATTAGAGATAGAAATTGGATAATTAGTAATTTATTTAAATAATAAAGACTATTTAAATTGGGGAATTAATCAGAATTAATTAAATAATAAATATTTAATTAATATTTAGAAAATGATTAAATGATGATAGAATAAGTAAGATTATGTGGAAATATGAAATTAGAAGAAATAGATTAATTAAATTAATTAAATAATAAAGATTATTTAATCAATTAGAGGAATAATTAGTACATGATCAATGAGACATTTTTAGGTGTCTACATTTGCCCCTCTTTGAGACAATGTCAGAATGATGTTGTTTCAAAGAAAATGAAAAATTCTATCCTAGTATGCCCCGGTGATAAACCCCCTCGAGAGATTGTTTGTGCATTAAAGACATGAATGATCTCTCAAAAAAAGAAGAATGTGAGATGAAAGATAGAAGAATGGTTAGTTGATTAGAGATAGAGATAGGTGATGTGAAGATGATATTGAGATAGAATATGAGAAAATGAACCTTAGAATGAAATAGATTGATGTTAGATGACAGAATATGATTAAGAAAGAGACGATGAGAGAAGAATAAACAAACTAGCAAGAAGCAAATGAGATGAAAATAAAAATGAATGAATCACAAACATGTGTCATTATTTATTGCACAATATATATTCATCACTGAGCCTTATTATTGAACAATGAAGGTTAGCACATCAGGGTATAAGGAACCAAGATGCAAAGATATCTCATTGAAGAAACAAACACGTAGTAGACAAGAAGCAAACAAAGAAAAAGATAATGCCCATCATAGCTCCTCTAGTCACTGTAGACATCCTTGAGTAGCATAGGAACAATATCTATTGCCAAATGATAAAAGATAAAGACTGACCCAGACAAAATTCAGCAGCTATATTGACCTTGTGCCTTCGTTCTCAGTTGCTTGATGTGATGGTTGATAATGTCTGATCTCAGAAAGTTGTATCCTCTTCTATTTAAGACAAGATAATGATCACTTTGATATGGATATGATACGATTGATAAGATAGTTTGATCAGTTGATTGTAGATGTTTGACTAGATAGTTGTATCCTTTGTTAACTTCATGTGAAGTGTTTGTTGGATATTTGCTAGGGTATTTGTTTCTCACAAGACATTTTATTGCAAGTTTTTGATTGATTGATTTTCGATTTTTAGTTCTTTTCCAAGGGCTTTTTTGATATTTTTGGATTATGTAGATCGATATTTGAATGTTTTTTGGTTAATTTTTTCAAGATCGTATTTGGAATGTTTTTGGTTGTTATGTTTTGTAGGATTGTTTTGCATATTTGAATGTTTTTGATATTTTTTAGATTTTTCAATGTTTCTAGATTTTGTGGTTTTCGAGTTTTTTAGATATTTTTGAAGGATGTTATATGATTTTTAGGATTTTTTCAGGACTTTATCTATTTTTTTAGGATTTTTTCAGGACTTTATCTGCTTTTTAGGATTTTTTCAGGACTTTATATGATTTTTAAGGATTTTTTGAAGACTTTATCTGATTTTTAGGATTTTTTCAGTTATGCCCCCAGTGTGCAGACCTATATGACATAATGATCTGCAGAATGTATGTGGAGACAAATGAATTTTTGACATTACCTATGTGAATTCAATATGCAAGATGAAGATGCATTTCCTATTCGAACAAGGTTGACTGTGTTTGTTTTTACATTTGTGATACACCAATTGAAATGGAGGTGCAAAACATTTCCTAGATAAGCGGTCAATTGATCTCTAAGGCCCTTCAAAACATTCATCTCAACACACTTACTGACTAGGATTTACAAATGGAGACGTGGAAAACTTCCCCATTGGTTCTTGAAACTTTGATCTTCTTTTGCCCATGTGTGTGCAAATGTGTTAATTCCTGCTCTTATGTTCACTAAAGATCCTTAGCATCCTATATGACTAGCTACATGATTTTTCTAACTTCAAAAGCATCCCGAATAGAGCCTCCCTGCCAGCAAGCCTTGGGAGCTTCGACGAGGTTATAGACTGTAATTTTCCAAATATTGCTCCATTGCCAGTAGGCGTCCATAGCCCTGATGGAGTTACTTGCATGTTCCCATAGTCAAGCTTTTTATCATAGTTGTATGCATGATATTTTAGTTATATATCATTTCTCTATTTGCCTTTAGATGGATATTTGGCATAACTCTTTTTCTTTTTATTTTCTTGCCTTGACTTGTAAGTAATGAAACCTACTTGGGTGTGATAATTACAGCGGTGCTGAAGTAGAATTTTAGATTTTTCACTAGTCATATGATCAAGTAGGTGTTTAGAATGAATTAGAGATCTTCTTAATGTGTGAGATATAGCAATTGATAGATTGTGGGTTAACAAGTCTCAAATAGTGAAATTACTACCCAACCATAAGTAAAGCATCGTTATAGGGTAATGTTGAAAATGAATGACCTTAGGACCTCAAAGACTTCATGTCTAAATATCTAAGAAAGGAAATGACCATTGTTTTCCTTAGATGCAAATAGATGATAAACTTGAACAGTTGTCTTGTTTTATTGATGCTTCTATATGAAAATGCCAAAATTTTGTGAATGCGACTTCTTAATATGATGTGCTTAGAAAGAAACTTTATGTAGCACTTTGCTTTGAATAAAATGATATGCAATGTGGAAAGTAAAACCTAAACTAACCCAGGCTTTAGGTATAATATTTGTGTAGGTAGTTCATTGGTCTTTGTTTGAAGAGTCGGATAAAGATGTCTTTTCCAATAGGATATAAGGACTCAGCTAAGTGTATATGTTCAACATCTCCAATGTTGATTTTCTTTTTTTTTGGATTATGTTGATAATCAGATGGAAATCTAGCTCTAGAACTCATGAATTCAGGTATAGCCTTATCATTTTCAAACAAATCCAATCGTGATAGGTTCTCTTGCCCCCAGTCTATCAAGTGTGGATGTATGAGGCAAATTGATTCTACTTCTGAAGTTGAGACATGAGCGGGTGTTATGCCTATTTTTATTGATGCACTTGAAGAGGATGATGAAACCAACCTGGTGTTGATATTATTAGTCAGTGTTATGCTTGTGCATAAAGAAGATGATGAAACAATTTGAGTGTTGATTTCATTAGCTAGTGGCATGCTTGTTTCTATCACCACTTTGGCATTTGATGATGGCACACATAAAATTGTTGACAAGTTGCTTTGTGTAGTATGATATGGATTGGTGATTTCATTGATAAGGGGTTCATGAACAACTTGTGTAGAGGGATTGGAATCATGAGGAGAAATGGTAAGTTCATTTGAGAGGGAATATTGTGAAGAACATGGGGGATTATGACATGGAGATGAAGGGATGAAAGGATCTTGATCAAGATTTGGATAAATAATGGGCTCTTGTTTACGGCATGAAGGTAAAGGTATGCTTTGATCTTGTCTTGGAAAAGGATTATTATGAAGGATGGAAGAGATGTCCTGATCTTGTTTAGGAGGTGGATGCTGGATGGGACTTGAAATGACACTTTGTTCTTGAGATGGAAGGGTTTGATTATGAATGGAATAGAAAAGAGTGAGGGGATCATCATAAGATTCTTGGTCGGTGGGATATTGATCAAAAATTGGGTAGGATGGAAGTGGTTGTTCTTGATCTTATTTTGTTTGAGGACTCATTTCTTCTGATTTTGGATCATCATCTTGACACAGGGAAGGAGTTTGGCTATTCATGGGAGATTCTTGGAATGTTTCAACCTTTTGACTTGATGAGAAAGGATTTTGAATGAGACTCTCTAAATCATGACTTGGATTGGATTGGTTTTGTGTTATGGATATCTCTTAGGAGGTTGTGTTATTAGATAAAGATGGTGTGGATTAGTCTTGCATAACTTCAGGGGATGATGAAATGGTGGATAGATATGGTTGATTTAGACTTTGGTTGAAAGGGATTTGATTTTGGTTGAAAGGAGTATGATTGTGGGTGAAAGATGTTTGATTTTGGTTGAATGAATTTTGATTTGGACTTTGGCTGAAGGGGGTTTGATTTTGGTTGGAAGAGGTTTGAATGTTGGGTTGGTGTGAGTTTGTTTTGGACTTTGGTTGAATGGGATTTGATTTTGATTGAAAGGGGTTTGATTGTTGGGTTGGTGTGAATTTTGATTTGGACTTTGGTTGAATATGGTTTGATTTTGGTTGAAAGGGGTGTGATTGTTGGGTTGGTGTGAATGGTATGATTGATATAGTGGGTTGAAAGAAAAAGAAGGTTTACATGACTCTAATGTTGGTTGAACTAAGGTAGGAACGATTTTATTGAAGAATGAAGGTTGGCATGAATGAATCGTCTCACAAGAAGAAGAAGGTTGGTCTGATATTGATCCCCTCATGGTCATCACTTCTCTCATCATGTTTTCTAACCAGCCCCTATGGTTGTCAGGACTAGCCATGTTTGTCACTTGTTGTTGCAAAGTTTTGATTTGTTGAGATAATATTTCTATTGATGGCGATGGAATAGGAATGGAAGGGATGAATCATCCACCTTCCCTACGAAATGTATAATGCCAATCCATGATGTTTTCTTGTTTGGTTTGGACCTAGGATCACAACATGTAAGATGTTTTCTCCATTTCTCTAGATGCGATAATGTTTGATTTGTTGAACTTGACAAACTTGTTTGAGTTGAGGTTGAGTTTGATTGATCCTCTGATTGTGATTTGGATGTTTGGGGTATGACTTTCTAGGATGATTATGCAAATGATGACGGACTAAGACAGACGTATATGAAGTCTAGATGAAGACGTATATGATAATTGGTGGACTATGCAACTAATATGGATGATAATGCAAAAGACTTAGGACGATAATGAGGACATGATTGGGACTATGTGAAAGACGTAGGACAATAATGAGGACATAAGTGGGACTATGCAAAAGATGTAGGATGATAATGAGGAAGTGAGTGGGACTATGCAAAAGACGTAGGACAATAATGAGGATGTAAGTAGGACTATTCAAAAGACATAGGATGATAATGAGGATGTGAGTGGGACTATGCAAAAGATGTAGGACAATAATGAGGACGTAAGTGGGACTATGCAAAAGACTATGTAAGAGACTGCCTATGGTCACAAGTATGTAAGGACTTTTGAGAATCAGTTTCAAAATGGACTTTGTTTTCTATAACTTCGTGTGTAGGACAATGTTTTGTAGTTTTCCAAATTTGAGAATAATTGCTGGTAGGTATGTATAGCTTACTGACTCAATTTTCATACAATCTCAGAAAATTCAGAGATATGTGGGATAGGGTCTGAAATAGCCCAAGGGACTGACTCAATACTAGTCTAGCACATCGATACATAAAAAAGCATGGAATACAATCTTAGGCTGGATAGTGGACACCATTTAGTGAGGCCCCCGCAATAAAATACCAAAACAAGATGGACAGATAGAGAGTCTGGCAGCACTGGCTCCACTCCATGACACACACTTCTCGGGCATGCCAGTATCTCTTACCCTGAATATCCAAAGATCTTATCACCAAGGGATTTCTATCTCATAATGTAAGGTACATGAGGGGTATCTATGGGGTACGATCCGCACTCTCGGAACCACTGAATGTAGGATTTTTGGCAACTAAATTGGTTCTTAGTATTAGGTTTCGAGGGGTCCCGATCCAACGATGGATTCTCAGAGCAAGCCACTTAAGGCTTTAGTTGAGCTTATCGGTGTAGGGAAGGCCCCCACATACATCGAATTCACTCAACACTCTAGCCACCTGACCAGTATATTTATATAGTGGCTAGAAAAACCTACTCGAGAGTACGCTGGGAGAGATGATATCCCCAACGCATCCCAATTTGAAGTACCTTTATGGGGTGATGAAATCCCCAGTCAAATATACCCCTCACTATGTAGAACAAAAGAAAATTTGGATGTTGTTGTCACCTTGCTTCTTTCTCCCAAGAGCCCGATGGCGGGTAGAAAGTCAGCTAGTGCAACTGTATGTCCACCCCAGACACAATGAAAAGTTCTTTACCTTAAAAAAAAGAAAATGATTTAATCTAATGTAGCCTGATTCACATTCATTTTATAGCCCCAAATTTAGGTGTTAGATCCACATGTGCATGTCAATTTTAAGCACCAAATCCAAGAATGTAGGCATACATGTCAATTTTAACCATTTATTTGATTTTTAAGCACTAAACATGTCAATTTTAGCCCATGTTCATTTTAAACACCAACAACGAAGTGTGAGATTATCCATGCATGTCCTTTTTAACTATTGTTGATTTTAAGCACTAAAAAATTGAAGTGTGAGATTATCCATGCATTCCTTTTTAACTGTTGTTGATTTTAAGCACTAAAAATTGAAGTGTGAAGTGTTCATGCAAAATTACTAATCTAATCCTCTCTGTGAATCTACCATAGGCTACAAACAGAAGATTAGTAGTAAAATTAAACCAACAAAAAATAGAAACTCAAAACTTGACAAAGGCGATTGCATGATACTTACAAAACGAATGCGTAAATCTGATCGACCGAATGCGTAAATCTGACAGATTGAATGCGTGATGGTATCTAGTTGATTGTGTAGCACTAACGGCTCGATTGTGTGACAAAATGCAGACAACAAATTTTTTTTAGAAAAATATAAGAAAACTAAACCCAATCAAGAACCTACGAAACCAATTGTGAAGCCCTAGCCAAATCCCTCATCATCCATTCAATAATGATTAGATCATATTTAACTGTATAAGAAAGAGCTAGGCTATTACATCTGTCTAAGGCCAGTTGTTCTTCTGAATCTTGTATCAATTTTTCTGCTTGGAGAACTTTTTGATATCGTTTGGCTTCTCTCCTTTGTTGTTTCATCCTTCTTTCACCTAAAATCTTGAACTAAAATTTTCTTCCCATAAACAGTGTTAATTAAACCATGAAATAAAAAGAAATTTGATCCTGGATTAACCAATTTTAAGACAAAATTAAACATAACAGATAACAGACGGGAGAAAAATTTAAATAACAAAGCTTCCTATGAATGCGTGATCCCAAAAGGGCGATTGCGTGATCTGGATAGGGCGATTGTGTGACCTTGTCTAAACGAATGCGTGACCCTAAAGGGTCAAATGTGTGATATTGTCTATGCGATTTCGTGACAATGTAAGATCGAATGCATGATAGAAAATCTTTTCTCGAAATTCGTGCAACCTGAAAAAAAAATGAATAATCTGCACAATCTGCAAAAATCACACAGAACACAAAAAAGGTTAAATTGTTGTTAGTTCACGTCAGGTTCACCAAAATGTGTGATGCAAAATTCATCTTCTATTAATAGAGTAATCAATTAGGAACAAGGGAAATCACAAATCCCTTCTAATTAAAGAATTTAATAAACAATACAATGAAATAACACAACCAAGAAACAAGAATTATAAATCATCAAATCAAATAAAAAACTCCCTATTCCATGACTGTGTAGAACTTCCATTTCTCTTCTCTTCATGGTATGATGGCTCTCAGATATTGCATTGGTAACCTGCAAGTGACACAAAGATTCAAAGTTCGTGATTGATGAAAATGGAGATTGGATGCTCAATTTATAGAAAATTGGAGAAGATTGATTGAAAGGTGGAATAGAATGATCAAGAGGTGTGAACTCAGGTGAGCTCAAATGAAAATTGATAGTTGAACTACTGATTGTAGGAGTGAAACTCAATAGATTGAATAGATTAATTGAGTCAACTGATTGAGAAAAAGTTGATTGAGGGAAGAAAAAGAATGATTGGTGGAAATAACGAGGATGACAAAGAAAGCTTAATTTAGAAAAAGCTAACTGAAAAATGGAAATAGAAGTTGAAGAGATAAATGATTTAATTAATTAATTAATTTAGCATGTGCTTGCATTTAGATTTAGATTTTCAATTTAATCTTTGCATGAGATTTTAATTCAAATAATTGAATTTATTAATTCAATTTAGTATTTGAATATATTTAGAACTTAACTTTGATTTTCAATTTGGTTTTTGAAATCATGCACATGTATTTGAATATGGAAGAAATTAGAAGAATGTGAAATTAAATGAAAATAGAATTTGGGGATTTGGAAATGGAAGAATTAACTAGTTAATTAAATAATTTAAAGAAACTATTTAATTATTTAGAAATGAAAGAATTAATGAAATTAAAAGAAATAATTAGTTAATTAAATAATTTAAAGAAACTATTTAATTATTTAGAAATGGAATTTAATTAAATAATAAAGATTATTTAATTTAAAGGATTATATCATAATTAATTAAATAATTAATATTTAGAAAAGGGTTGAATGATTAGATGATTAGAGATAGAAATTGGATAATTAGTAATTTATTTAAATAATAAAGATTATTTAAATTGGGGGATTAATCAAAATTAATTAAATAATAAATATTTAATTAATATTTAGAAACTGATTAAAATGATTAATTGATGATAGAAAATAGTAAGATTACGAGGAAATATGAAATTAGAAGAAATAGATTAATTAAATTAATTACATAATAAAGATTATTTAATCAATTAGAGGAATAATTAGTACATGATCAATGAGACATTTTTAGGTGTCTACATAACCCTCGCCAGTAGTCAATCTCTCCCCTTGCCTGTTGCATCGCACTCAATACCACCTCCATCGGACCTTGTGCATGTGCTCCCTCTAAAACCCGAACTCTATTCTATAGCTGGATCACCCTATCAACCGCATCATCCGGCTCTCACCTCACTACTATCAACTCTGACTCCCATGCATACTCACCTGACCCGCTTGGCAATCTCTACCTCCATCCAAACTATCTCATCACCCTCCCTGGCACCTGTCTCTCTACAAGGTAGGATGTGCGACCAATCAAAAATAGTGTCATAAATACATATGGAAGGGCCTCTACATCATCATCCCAGGGCTCACACTCGATATATGTCATCCATATCACTGTATCTAAATCATCTAAAGCCCGTCGCCAAAACTCTAACTTCCCCAGGTGGGGCTAGCTCATCATCCCTCCATACATGCATACGTAGGGCTGGTCTATCACCCTGAATCTCAAGCAAACTGGCCGAGTGACTGGCAGGTGCTTCCATGCCCAGACATGTAGCAATGTAATCCCTACTCCTGGTGATCTCACCTCTAGATACACCACCTCATGTAGCTCCTTGTAAAGATGTGCTAGCACACATGGTCCCTAGGCATAACGAGTCCCCTCAGTCATCATCTACTCAATCACCTAGCCCCAACCAATGACCAATCCATGTGAACGTTGATCAGGGCATAGTAACCCTCTGACAATCCCTGATAACACTACTGGTAAAGGCTCATATAGTGTTGCTATGTCCTCCCAAGCTATTGAACCATCCTCAATATATACATCATCCGCAAAAATCCTCTACACTACTAGCGTCCCTAGTCCTTGATCATAAGTCACCAGCTCCCCTCGGATCGGGATATGAAGTATCCACCACACATCCTCTAAGGTAACTATCATCTCTCCCATCGCTAGTTGGAAGGTAGATGTCTCATCGTCCCACCGCTTGGCTAGTGCTGTCAGTAGTCTACAATTCATCTGAATCACGGGCAGATGCATCATATCGAACAACCCAGTTGCTGCAACACAATCTATCTTGGCCTCCGTCAACTACTCTCGTAGTTGTTGTGTGGTAGGATGTCTCTCCCGCATATGTAAAATGGGCAGGTCCTCCTACACACATCAACATCACCATCAGTTGTTTTATTTCAAACTTTCTTAAGTTTCAACCTAGACTATCAAAAAATACTTTGATCAAGTATCTTCGGATCTCAATAGGTAATCGATCATGGCAAACCTAGACAACAATGGGTATTTATCATAGTGACCCAATAAAGACATTAGGAGATATTTTTTCCTAACACTGGGGCATCTTTTTCTGACAACCATGATATTCTGCTAACAAAAGCGCTTAAACAACTACACAATCGCGCTGAAACCCAAATGTGCTAAAACCACTACACAATAGCACTAATCCAAAACAAACATGCTAGAACACACACACAATTGCACTAAAAGTGTAATAGCACTATTACTACTACACAAATGCACTAAACCTGGCCATAGCACTAAAACTACAAGACAATAGCGCCATTGCGGCATTATAACGTTATTTTAGGTGACAAAAGCACTAAAACATAGTTTTAGTGCTATTGTCTTGATTGGACTTTGACGCTTGAAAAAACATGCTAAAAATACACAAAACACAAAATTCAAAATTTGCGTACCACTAGTCTGTAGTCAACTAGCCGCTGGAATTGACGAATCCTCTCTAGCCGGTGATCTGCTATAGGCACAGGCATGATGATTGTTGCTCACTCCTTCACCAAAAGTCACTATCAGAGCTCCAAACTACTAGGAAGATAGATGCAAATGAGTCTATTTTTATCCCTTCCCCCTCATATATACCTTCCAGCCCTAACCCTAATTCACCCTGCTCATCGCTGTGGTCCCCATGAACTTCCAACACCTCTCATTTTTTTGTTTTATCCCCGTTTTCTCCCATTCTTTCACCATTATTGCTCATTTCTTCTATTTTACCTCCCCTCCACTTCTTGTTCTTTTTGAGAGATCGCCCAATTTTTTGAAAAAATTTCAGCCCATCTCTCGAGGGCGCATAATTAACATTTATGGCATATTTTTTCACGCCTATTTTTCTTTCTTTGAAACTACGCGATAAACTAAATCATCTCAAAGAGGGGAAAATGTAGTCACATAAATATATCCACTTAATTAAATGAATATTTATTATTTCTTTGATTATTTAACCATCAATAATCAATTAATTAAATTAATATTTAATTAATTCATCCTCAACCCCTTCTCCTATTAATTAAATAAATTATTCAATTTATTTAAAATTAATTCATTAAGTCAAACTCAAAATCAATTAAATAAATAAAGCACATAGTTATTTAATTTTAACCCCTTTTCCTCTTTTAAATAAATAATAAAATATTTATTTAAATCCCTAAGCTAAGCCCCCCCCACTTGCATTCTCCTACAAATGCAAGTTGCAACCACAATTGAAATAAATTAATTTTATTTTAATTAAAATCCTATTTTCCCTCACCCACCAAACCCACTTGCAATCTTAAATCCCCTTCTAGACTCTTCTAACCACTTTCTAAGATCTTCTAACCATTCCTAATAATCCTAACCAACCTCCCTAATTATTATCACATCACTAGGCAACTTGAAGTCACTTCTCAAAGCCTCCAAAGTCTTTGAAAAACATTTAATGCTTTATGTCTCCAACAAGTTAACCCCTAAAGTCTTCCAAACCATAAAAGGTTCTTACATAACCATTAATGGCTATTACATAACCATTTATAGTTAATTCCACTTGCCCACATAACTCATGTGTCTCCTCAAGCATTCATTTCTTTGACCATGGTTATCCCCACTAACTCTTGCATAAGAGTTTATCCCTTGGATAAACCCTTGGATAAAGGCATTATTCATTGGATAATGGCTTTATTCATTCAACTCAAGCCTAATTTTACCTCTCAAGCTAACCTTCATGTCTTCTCAAGTATTTAATGCTTCTTCCCTCTCCTTTCAAGCCATCTCATGTTGACATTTGTCATCTTGGGATTGGGTTGAAAGCCTTCACATGGATCATAAATCTTTCAATCTTGACCCTTGTTGAGATTACTCAATCTCAACCATCCATTTCTCTATTTTTCCTATAAATAGAGCCCATTCCTTCATAAACCAGATCCATAAATCTTGTATGCATCTAAGTTATAGTGAATTTAAGAGATAACATTTAGGAACATAGTTATTGTGTTCCTCTTTTGGTTAAAATCAACATAGTTCAAATTAACTCATTTCTCTCGTATTAAGCTTGTATTTGCATAATCTCATAATAATTTTCAATCTTGAATCTCCATAAGACTTCCATAGTAGTGCAAAGCTAAGAGCTACACTCATGTGGAACTTGGAGAGGAGAGGAACAAGGGAGGAGCAACTATAAACATATTGGCTAGCATTTGGAAGAGTGTAGTGTATCTCTTTGTTCTTTGTATGCTTTTGATTACATGTTTAATATCTCTATTGATATGCTTTCTTAGGATAGTCTTTTGTTTCTGACACTAGCACTAACATTTGAATTGCTTCTTGTGTTGTGTTTCCTAACATCTATCCTATTTTGCAATGCATCAATTAGTGTTGTCATAGGGATTTGTACCCGATGCGAGTGTGGAATACCTACAATCCCATTTAAAATGGGACTACTCTTAGGCTGTGGGTATCCTATTATAAGAGTAGACATCTAGATTATAGGCCGACTTCCTATTTGATCACCTAAAATTAACTGAGAAATGACTGGAAAAGAGATAGAAAGATATGCATAAAACTAAATATTAACTACTGCTAGGTAATCCACCAATGATTTAAAATGACCTACAAATGCTTACAAACCTCACAAAATACTTAGATAATGAATCTATTTCTAACACACAACTTGAATACACATGCTTGCAAAAATAATTTTCATGAAAGGTTGATTTCCTAATGTTCACAAAAGGATAACAATGATGTTCTCATAGTTCTGATGCAAAAGAAACACTTACACAATTAGAAACCTACATTATAACATGTTCCTTTTACACTGAGCATCTGAAGAAGATAAGATAAAATGAAGGATTATATGGAAGAATCACAATATTTTAATCAAAATGTTTACAAACATAACACTTAGACAAAAGGTATTAAGAAGGAACTCGACTTCAATATTGAAAACAAGGAGTTTTTTGCATTACAAATCTATAAAACTGCTTACAAAAACTTAAATATTAGTCATGAGAAATGAGTTACAAAAGTCTGAAAAACTGTTGTTGCACAGGTACAAACTCCAGAACTCGAGAATATAGAGTGAAAAACATCGCTTATACAAATAGCCTCTCAAAATTTAAATTTGAATTTTGGCTCCAAAATGGATGAACTCCAAGCCCTTCCTCAAATCAAGGACCTAACTGAAAGATAACTCCCCTCAAACTATACAAGGAGTTGACAAAATGAAAATAACTTATTTGGGCAGATGCAACAAAAATCCCTCAAAATTAGGGATGCAACTAAAAGAATCCAGTAGTTAACCCCCTCAAAATGCTCCTTGACTCACCCTTCAACCACTTGAACTCTTTGACTGAAGGTGAACTAACAATTAGGTGGTGCAAATCACCTACTTTTGCTCCACATGTTTGCAAAATCACCTAATTGTATCCTACATGCAAGCTAAAACTCCAAAGATAACTCATTACTTGCCTCTTATTTAACTCCATTCTTGCATTTCAAACATTATTTATTTGCAGTGATCTATAATATCACCTAATAAATATTTACAAGAGTAAATGTAAAAAATAAGCACATCCCCTAACAAACCTTAAGGAGCCTTTTTGACCCATTTTCTTCATAAGTGTTTATAAACACTTAAAAAGAATCACAAAAACAAGAACACAAGCCACGAGCTTTTAGGTAGATAAAGCTTTATGTAAAAATAAAGGTAAAAACCTTATATTATTCTCGAGCTCTATTAGGGCTTTGAAAACCCTAATACAAAGAATGAAAAGATGAAGGTATTTCATTCTTTTCCACTTTGCCCTTTTTGTTCTTCATCTTTGTCGCCATGGAAACCCTAGACTGAGCTTGAATGCATCCATATTTGATTCCTCTTCTAGTGATTTTGTTGAAGGGTTTCTATAGAGAAATATAGGGAAAAGTGAAGGTAAGCACAATATTACTGCATTTCTCCTCCTTCTGCGAAGGATTTTTGTGATTACTTTTCTTTTATCTTCCATGCAATGCTTTCATAGAAGAGACACTGCATTCTTTTACTTTTGTTACAGGTTTGAGATAAGGCTTAAGAAGGGTTTACTTTGTGTTCTTAGACTGCAAATGAGGGTTACAAATTTTTTGATCTTTACTGAGATCTGCTCATATGGACTGTAGCATTGGAGCTCCATTTTTTAATAAAAAATTCTTGTAACTGAGAATGAATCTTCCATTCAAGATAGACTTGTAGTCTTCGAATGCTTTCTTTTTTCTAGGATTTCATGATTTACTAAAGCTCTGACAAACCTTTTATTCCTATATTATGTGGACAACAAATATATTATTACACTAAGGCTATGAATCTTCTGTGATCTACACTTTACGGTGATTTTCTTTAGTGCATTGCATCTTCTATGTTATGACTGCTGCTATTCACAGGCTGATAGTGCTATCCTCAACACATATACTCTATTTTAAACCTTAATCTCCTTATTGACTAAAATTTCTTCCCAAATTGATTGGGTTTCTTTCATGTGCCTCCTGAAACCAATAGACTCTCTATACTCACTAATATGACAATGATTTGGCTTTTCTCTTCTTTGAATATCTTCAAATTTTTTGATCATGACTGTCAAAAGGAATTATAGATCACAACTTTATCATAGTGCTTAGGTATGCCCTTGCTATGGCTGTCACAAGTTGTGTATCCTAGTTGTAAACTAAGATCTTGAAAAATGATTGTCCAAACAACAATAAGACTTTAACTGATTATTTTCACATGTCCATAGGCTTCTTATGGTTTAGAGCTATTTGGCATTGGCTAAGATTGCTATTATAGTTGTATATCTTTGTATGATTTGGACAATACTTTTAGATGCTTTTGGAGTTCTTTTGACTACTACCCATACTCCTACTATCTACTGAAAGTATGATCAAGGCCTACAAACTATTCTTTGTCACTATTTACTGTGCAATGACTATATTTCTAAGATTGATCTATCTTTGTTGATTGTTACATACCCATTGGATGCCCTTTAGGATTGACCTGCACCTACTATGAAGCAATGATTGTCCTCTTTGTTCTTGTTACTAAAAACTCCTTTTAACTGAGTAGATTATGATCTTAGCTCAAATACTTATTATATATTGCTCATAAGGTGCTTATATTCTCATAAAGTCATTTAGCTGATGTTGAATGTGATGTTTCTATTTTAGGATTGTATATTGCTCTCATATAAGTTGTTGTGTGATCTCCTTCCATAGCTTCGACAAATACTCTTCATTTGAAGGCTCCTGGTATTACCGACTTACTTTTCATGGATGGAGGCATTGTCAAAATGTCTCTTATGATCACCTGGCTATCAATAACATTGTATTTAGTGTCTCAGTACTAGTTGGGTTGCCTCTCTACTCATTTTCTATGAAATCTGATCTAATTTATTGTGTATTAGTGGGCAGCAAACATAATTTTTTCATCCTCGTGCTCTTTGGAAAGGCCTAGGGTTTGACCATTTCCCTTCCATGACAATGAAGACATTACCTTCAAACAATCCTTTGCACATACTCATATCATAACCTCATAACTTCAGTTGTATTAGCTTTTTCTTTTATCTTACTGTCTATCTACAAAGACTATCTTTACTGTGCTTGATGTCTTACCTATAGTGCACTATCTCCTTGTAAGTATAGCCACTATGACATATAAAGACTTGGAATGCCTTTGGGCTGGTACAAAGTTTCTAGAAAAATGCATGAGCGCTGTCATTCTTAATAGTGAATGAATTCATTATGTTATGATGTGATTGCAACATTGCTCTATGTTGTTACATCTAGACTTGTATACTAGCCTCTACGGATTTGAACATGTTGTCTCACTTACACTTCCCTATAAGACTGATTTGACTATGGGTATGACCGAGACTCATCAATTCTGCTCATTAGCTTTATGACAGAGGCTATCTTAAACATTTGGCAACTATGATTGACTGTTGTATGATATAGTAGCTATTTGGACATTGATCCTTTGTACTACTACAACAAGAAAAATATCTATTCCTCCTAGTCATTATGGTTGGTGATCTTTATGATTATGGTTGTACTTTGAAATTCTAATACACTAATCATAGCTTTGGAATTATCCTTGTGCTTCTAGCATATAATCATTTATTTGAACTCACTGTCATAGATATTCAAGAACCTTTTGACCTTTATACACTGAGCCTTATTCATTTTGGGACTGATCTTACTGTCTTTTGTGATGGCTTAAAAAATACATCATTAACTATCAAAATAGTCCCTTCTACTAGTTGTCTTTGAAGAGACTCGAGGTAAAAATCATCAATGTTTAGATGCAACTGGTTCTTCAGATGAACCATTATGACTTTCATGATATTATCTTTGCTCTGTGAATAAAGGATGCTACTTTTGTGTCATCACAATACTCATTCACAGTGGCCATTTTCATTGTACTTGTCATGATTTTCTAAGGTACCTTGATTGGTACTTTTCTCTAACAATGAACCTAAGACTATACTTTTTGCATTCCATATCCATTCACTGAGTTTAACTGCACTAAAGACCTTCAAATTAGCAATCATACTTTTGGTATCTTTTTCATTGTTGCTAGATGCTACACTCTTTAAAAGGATTGTCACCTTCCTGGTTGTATCATTTACTATCATAGATAGTTCTTGGTGTGCTCTGTGATATGCATTTGGTTTTGGAACTTGTTGATAGTGCTATACTATGAATACTCCCATCATGATGTATTGTGACTATAATTGCGACTGAAGTGTGCTTTGTCATTTGCCTGATGATGAACTTTTAAACATTTGATGACTGCTATTGCACCTTGAATGAATTTACTGCTTTTGAATGTTGTCAATGTATTCATTCCTTGTATTTGATCACACTATATCATTATACTTTGAAGCTCACAACATGATTAGTCTTATGATTATAGGACTATTCTGAGACTTCTTGGTTTGTGACAAGGGCTTTGATGAACTTTGGTTAATACTCCTTTACTCATGTAAAAATGTTGCTCAAGCCTTCTTTATTGCATGTATTCTTGTGGTAATAACTACAAATGTATGTCTCTCATTACCAAGTATGACTGCATTTACCCACTGTGAGAGTTGTACTTGATCATCTTAAGGATATGGTCTTCTTTGTTGTATTATCATTTGACCATTGCTGCCACTGATGAAGTCATGATATTGCTTTTGACATGCATCCTTGATGAGCTTCTTCTTTGAGTTGTATATGACTATTAAGGCATTATCACTATCTTTATTTCAACTAAGAATACTCTCTACTCCCATTGTCTTTCTCTTTTGTCTCAGACTTACTATATGTGCTTTCACTATGGCTTTTCATATGTCAGCGTGTTGGGCTCAACCCTTGTGGGAGCCACATTTTACCCCACGTGTTGTAATTCAATGAACAAAAAGTTACTTTCCCTATATCTACACATGAAGCAAACAAGTTAGACAAAACATGCATTTGATGATGATTTGATATGGCACTTGTTTTCCATGATTTATATGGCATTTTGACTACTAGTATGCATATGAGAGATGTATTATGTATTTGTATATGCATTTTATATAATAGATGATGGATCTCATTGCTCTAACACAATTTTCCCTCAAATGCAGGTACTCAGGAGCAGGGAAGCTGCAAATGGATGCAAGCTGGGTGGTGAATGAAGGGTAACACAAGGGAACTCAACCAAGACTCATCATTCTGGAAATGACGAGTCACCCTTTCTTATGTACATTTACATTTTATGCATTTATAAATACATATTATTTTCTTTATATGTATACATATCAGTTAGTCTCCCAACTTGTGCCAGAAATTACACATTCATATCAATAAAGACTACTCTTTTTCAGAAAAAATGTGTACTCTCATACTGTCATGCCCAAACTTTTGGGCAAAAACACAACGACAAATTTTTTTTTTAAACACTTAATTACTTGCGACCTACGTTTAATTAGATGTGATAACTTATTAAGCTTCACTAAAATAAATCTTTATTGACATTAAGAATGGGCTTCTAAAGTGAGGGATAATTTAATTACTTAGTTTAGGAGACTTAAGTCTTATCTCAATCTCCTAAGCAGATTAATAAACAAATTAGATTTTAATTTACTTAACAATTACATTAAGTACCATTATCTAAACCAAATAATTTTAACCCTATTAAATCATCACAACCATCACAACTAATTAACTCGCCTAGGTCAATCTTTGATTTTAATTATACCATGAGTTAATTATTATTCCCTTAAATATTTAAATAACTCCAAGATTCATTAAATTAACAATAATACCATTCCTTGTATTAATAATAATTTAAATAGGCAAATATTGAAATGTTCCCAACATCTTCAATTTAACATTTATAAGTTGGCTTAGAAAATAAATCTTCCTTGAGTGACAATTAAAGCCCCTTAAAATATTTTAATGATCAAATACAATTAAATTACCCCTTTAGGTTAAAATAATCATTTCCACTAAAATTAACCCCTTGGGGACTTAAACATTCATTTACCAATTACACCCCCATATAGAATATAAAACACCCCTCTTAGAATTAAATAAAATATCCAACTAAATATTACCTTTTTAATTTTTTTTCCCTCTTATATTAAAATAACTCTAATTAAATTATTATGAAAATTCCTTCATTTAAAAAGGTTATAACAAAATACCTCTTTTAAAAATAAAGACCCCCTTTAAATAAAAGAGAACACATAAACTCAATGTAAAACTACTTGTCTAAAATGGGGGAAATTTTCCCAATAGCTTTATTTTAAAATTCAAAAGGAACCACCCTTTAATATAATAATCTTTTTAAACCCTATTTAGGGTTTACCCATTTTTTTTTAAAATCATGAAAATTTATCTCATCTTTTATCTACTTCTATCCCTAACCGAAGTTAGGGTTTATTGGTTTATTGTTACTAGTTTTTTTGCAAGGCGGATTGAAGTCATAGGGTCGAGCTTCGACCACCACCCATGGCAATGATGGATAAAGTATGTGGGGGTTATCGATGAGGAAGGCACTGGAGTGGTGCCCGCGAGCTGCTCCACTGTGTGTGTCGTGGCCCACACAATGTGTGTCATGGCCCACACAATGTGTGTCGCAGCCCATACAATGTGTGCTTCAGCCCGCATTGCATGTGCCACGGCCCACACCGTGGGGTCATGGTCCACACATTGTATGTCGCGACCCTGCTGTGTGTGCCTCGACCCACAAATCTCCCTTCCCCAAAACCCGATGCACAACAACTTATTTTTTATTATAGGAAAAATAGGTTTTGAAGGGATCTTGAAACCCTTTACAAAAGATCCTTAAAAGATAATAGCATTAAGAAACAAGAAAAGACATTCTGCAAAAAAACAACACAGGTTTTGGGCAAAAATCAACATAAAAGCCTAGAAAAACCATCAACATCCAACCATAAAAGAAAAAAAACAAAAGACAAATTACTTAATGTTTTTAAGGGCATTAGCCAAATTTCTGCTAATCCCTTGCAAATATTTAATATTATCCTTGAGCATAGGGATATCCTTGGAAGAGGCCAAAGCATCTTTTTTCATACTCACCCTTGTTCTTTTTGTTGCACCACCAGGAGCACTTTCCACTTTCCCTAGCTTAATAGCATCCTCATCAATATCTAGGTCCACAATAGGTTTGGAAGGGCTGGAGCCATCAAGGAACTTGGTAATTTCCTCTAAATTCTTAGTCACAGAGGTAAGGATATCTGGAATCATTACCAAAAAAAATTTCATGGTAGTTTTTCCTTCCTCCAGTTTACTAATCTAAGCTTCCAGCTTCTCCACTTTTTCCTCCATACCCTTTTTCCACTACTCTTGGTTACTTAGCTTTCTTTCCCTTCTCTTCCTACTCCTTATCCATTTTTTCTAGATTCTTAATTCATTCATAAACCCACCTGTCAAAACCCATTCGAGCCTTGGACTAGTTTTTGAGTTTATCCAGAATAATCCCATCTCCAGCTTTATCTTGATCCCTACTTGATTTCTCCTTGTCCTTCTCCTGCTCAGTTTCCATTTCCCTTTCCTCATTAATTTGATTGTCCTACTCCTCCATTGGCTAATTGTTAACATTACCTATACTCACACTATGGGTAGGGCTATTCTGATCATAAACATCCGCAGCTCCTCCTTCCTATTCCCCCACTTCCTCTTCTTTCCAACTCTCCTCTCCTTCAGACTCATTGGTCTCCATCTTTTTCCATGTCCTCTGAATCAATCTTTGTATCCTTTTGATTACCCTTGTCCTCTTGAATTTTCTCCACAGTGGCTTTTTTACCCTTTTTGCTCTATGTCAACTCATCCTTTCTAGGCCCACCTTCCTCCATTTTCCTCTTTCCTTTCCCCGGTGACACCGATAATCTCTTGTTTTCCTAGATAGCCAGAATCTTGCAATGCTCATAAATGAGCAAAATAAGGCCGTAATGAAGTACAGACGAAGAAGGGTTCTTCCTATGCTTATTCAAAAACCGTGACAGAGACCTAAAGAGGTAATAGGGTAGAGAAATCCTCTACTCATGTCTAAAATGATTTAAAAGTACAAAATGGTATGTGTGGACCCTGGCAAAATGACCCTCCACAGTAATATATTCCATAATTGTATTAAGCATACAACCCTAGATTTTCTTAATATTGGAAGCATCATAATACGCCCCGTGGCTTTTCCTAGTTTTTCTCTCTCCTTCTCTTTACGCGGAAAAAGCTTAATTGCATTATTAGACACTTTCAGGTCTCTAAAGAAGTTAAGACCAGAATGAGGCATACCTGTGACTGTTGCAATGAGGTCTGCATCCAGCTTAAACCTAACTCCATGAATTTTGAAGGAGCCATTTATCCAGGTTTCAGTAACTTTGGTGACTACTAAGTTAACTCTGCCTTTATCATAGTTGACCAACTTTTCCATGAAATTCATCATGAATCCTTTCTCCATCTTTGTCCAAACCTTAGGCATCTCCTGCCATCTGGAAATATTATCAAGTTCCTCTCTTCTTAGATCCCCCCATTTTAGATTTTGTTTTACAATTTCTCTTCTTCTACAACTTCAACGCTTCCTATCAAATGAAACTAGACTTTTTGAAAATGCATATGCACAAAGTGTGCGAAAAATTATTATTGTTGATTAGGACTCTACCCTTCTAATGTGTCATCATCACCTTTCTAAAAATTTGAAGATTACTCATTAAAAATTTCATGATTAATCGTGTGGTCTATCTTTCCCCATAAATCTGACCTTTCTGATGAGTTCTTTAATATTAAAATCAATATTAACTTCCCCATTCGATATACTTTGAGCTTCGGAAATTACGCCAAGGTTCACTAGACCATCCGCTACAACATTTTTTTCTCTGAAGACATGTTCAATGATAATAGATTTAAAGCTAGAAATAAATTCTCTAGCTTTAAAAATAATATTTTCTATAGTCCACGAAGGCTCAATTTCTCCCTTGATTCATTTAATAATGTTAAGTGAGTCTCTCTCCAACCATAGATTATCATGATTGAGATTTTTAGCTATAATCAAAGTATTCAAAGCTACTGAGGATTCAACATAATGACTAGTTTGGTTACCCAAAGGGCCAACAATAGCCACAAGGCAACTTCTAGCAAAATTCCTAACAATGCCCCCATAACCATCTTTCCCCAAAATCCCCTTAGAAGCCCCATCAAAGTTGGCCTTAATCTATCCCTGAGAAGGAAAGCACCAGACAAGACCATCCCTACCCTTATCCTTATTGATTTTGTTATTGGAGAGGTTCCATCTTTCATTAAAGTCTTCTTTAGCAGCTAAACCATTATCAGTTCCATTTAATCATTCAAATATCCCTCTATAGATTTTATCCACCACCACTTCAGGGTTAGTTGCTAGGTTAATAGTATTTTTTTTTGTTTAAAACAAAATAGACGATTTGTTAAATTGATAAACGTGATATGCAATGTATATTTTTATATATATATTTATGTATATATATGTATATATATATATATATATATAAATATATATATATATATATATATATTTATGTATATATATATATATATATATATGTTTATATATGTATATGTATATGTATATGTATATGTATATGTATATGTATATGTATATGTAATGTATATGTATATGTATATGTATGTATATGTATATGTATATGTATATGTATATGTATATGTATATGTAGATTTGCATCAAAACACATTCACTGATATCTAGTGTATTTTACAGATTTGCATGCTAGTAGTATTATTATTTTATAAACATGTATTTTGTAGATATATTTATATCAACATACATTTACTGTGTAAATGTATTTTCCAGAATAGATTATAATACAACAGCATTTGATTTACAAGTACAATATTTTTATTTTCTTAAAGGAGGTCTCACAGAAAAATTACCAGAATAGTATATATATATATATATATATATATATATATATAACAGTAATGATTTTATTTTCTTTAAGAGTAACCAGATATAACACTTAGTGTACATAATGATTCAACACAAGACTTAAATATGAACTTTAACTTTCTGGTTTTACAATCTGTTAAATATTTACTTCCTACTGCAAATTGTTAGGTCCCCGAAAGGATAACTGAGAGGGGGGGTGAATCAGTTGTCAATAAATTATAAGCCAAATGCAAATTATTCCAACTTAAACTTAAGTGTCGGTATAATAGATTAACAATTATAGTAGTACCGATGTAACTTAATGCATGAAACATAAAGAGAAACAACATCCACAACACATGACACAAAGATTTTAACGTGGAAACCCGGTAAGGGAAAAACCACGGTGGGAAACCTTACCCACAATTAGATGATACTAATGCAGATAGTATGTGTATACAAATGGGGTTTTCACATGCAGAAAGGCCAACCACGTAGAGCTCACTACTCAATCACAAAATAGGAGTCACATTGACTACACAATTGGATGGTTAAATCCAATGATAATGTACTGCTCAAAATAGCATCTCCAATGCTAGATTCAGTACTAGTTTAAGCTCTGAACATGAGTGTCAAACACCTTCATAACTTTCCTTCAACCTTCAAATTATGTCTGTGTGAATCGCACAAGGATCTACTTATTTTCTCTCTTCAATAAGCATTCATACGATCCTATATCACGAGCTTCAATAAGATCTTACAATCATATATACAAAACCTAAGACCAAATGTATAGGTCGGCTCACTAAAGATATTACAATTAAATCAATTACAAATAAGTCTTGATGCGATACAACATGTCAGCTCAATACATTTACCACATTAGTCAATCAATAAAACAATCTCCATGATGTGTCAGGATGATCTGGAATATCGGTCCATAACCTAGACCTATTTGTTAGTTAAGACAAATCTATCAACCCTATTAGATTAATAAGAAAAACAAAAAAACCAAACTTCCAATCTATGTCTTTGACATAACCAAATGGTCTCTAAGTGATAACAAGTCATCATCGCTGTCAGTGAACCATATATCCTATTGGTGAACATATACCTGTGACTATGTATAAGCCACTAACCATACCGGTGAACCATATTGTCGGTTCAACAATAAACCAATATAACCATAGTACCAAAACAACAATGTAGACCTGCAAGAAGATAAGTGTTGACATCAATGACAAAATCAATGGAAGACATGATGAAGTCATTCATAATACCAACAATATCCCCCTTCGGCATTGATGGCAACACTAGATGGAAAGACATCTAAGTGCCAAAAACAGAATGCCAAAAACCAACAATCTCCCAAAGGTAGATCATACAAAGTTTGTTACAGAACTAAAACCAAAAGTATATCTCTTCCCCAAAGTATAATGTTTTTCCATAGATATCTCCCCCCCTTTGACATCAAATGCCAAAGCAGTTAAGAAACAAAACTTAACATTCATCCAACTACTCCCCCTGAGAAGTAGTTCTCCTCCATCAAAGCCAGAAAAAGATTTTTCTATTAGTCCCTATCAGTTTGATGTCAATCTTCATCATTCAAGTCTTTGTTGGTGGGGAAATTACCCCAAGCTGCTCTATGAGATATTTAAATATTTTCCTTAGGAAAAGCCTTTGTAAAGATATCTGCAATTTGCTCTTTAGTATTCACATAAACCAATTTCACTTCATTTGCTTCAACATTCTCTTTCAGAAAATTATACTTAATAGAAACATGCTTTGTCTTAGAGTGAAATACCGGATTCTTTGATATATCAATTGCTACTGAATTATCACAATAAATGATTATTGATTCTTTGCATTTTACCTTTATATCCTTCAACATTTGTTTGATCCATAATACCTGAGTACAATTAGTTGTTGCTGCAACATATTCAGATTCTGTTGTTGATAAAGATGTGCAAGTCCACTTCTCGCTTATCCATGAAATCAATCTTCTACCATGAAAGAATGCACCACTAGTGGTACTCTTTCTGTCATCTACATCTCCTGCCCAATTTGCATTGGTGTATGCACATAAATCAAAATTTTCATCCTTAGGATAGCATAAACCAATATTTGTTGTGCCTTGTAGGTACTGGAAAATCCTTTTTACTACTGATTCATGATTTTCTTTAGGATTGCTTTGAAATCTTGAAACAATACACACTGCATTCATTATATCAGGTCTTGTTTGTGTCAAATATAGTAAACCTCCAATCATAGATTTGTACCTTGTCAGATTAATAGGAGTTGAATCATCCTTCAATGTCATTTTATCAATTGTAGTCATAGGAGTACTTACCGGTTTGGAATTTTCCATACCAAATTTATTCAAGATTTCCTTCAAGTACTTTGTTTGACATATGAATATACCTTTATCTATTTGTGAAATCTGCAAACCTAGAAATTTTTTTATCTCTCCAATCATAGACATTTCAAATTCTTTTTACATCTAGTTAGTAAAGTCCTTACATAATTCATCTTCACCTCCAAAAATGATATCATCTACAATTACTTCAATAACTAAAATATCATCATTGGTAACTTTGTAATATAAATTGCTATCAGCATTACCTTTTGTGTAACCAAGCTTCAAAATATATTTATCCAATCTAGCATACCAAACTCTGGGAGCTTGCTTCAATCCATATAAAGCTTTCCTTAACTTGCAAACCATATCCTTATTGTCTGTCAAAGAAAATCCATCAGGCTATTCAATGTAAACTTCCTCCTCTAGATCTCTATTTAGAAATGCACATTTTACATCCATTTGATAAACTTTATAGTTCTTATAAGTTGTGAATGCAAGAAATAGTCTAACTGCCTCAATTCTGGCTACCGGTGCAAAGGTTTCATTATAATCTATTCCTTCTTTCTATGAATAACCTTTACAAACTAATCTTTCTTTGTTTTTGATTTCTTCTCCATCTTCATTAAGTTTATTTCTATATACCCATTTAGTTCCAATTACATTTTTGTCTTTAGGTCGGGGAACTAATGTCCAAGTATTGTTCTTTTCAATTTGTTCTAATTCATCTTCCATTTCTTTTATCCAATGTTCATCTTGACATGCTTCAATAACAAATGCTAGTTCAACTTGAGAAATTAAACATACCTCTTCATTTGCCAATCTTCCTCTAGTCTTAACACCTTGATTCTTGTTTCCAATTATCTGATTCTCTGAATGATTCAATCTTACATACCTGGGTTTGTTTTGATTAACATTCACAGACTATTGTTCTTTAGTCACAGTTGATTTCTCCAATGATGTTGGTGTGACTGGGTCTTCACTCTGTATCGGTGCAATATGTATCGGTTGATCTATGATCATTTCAACTGTTGATTCTATAGATCTTGAATCTCCTCTAATATGTTCATCTATCTTCACATTAGTACTCTCAATGATTTTCTGTAGCCTTTTATTATAACATCTATATGCCTTACTTCTAGATGAATAACCAAGAAATATTCCTTCATCACTTCTAGGATCAAACTTGCCAATATACTCATCTCTTCTAATATAGCATTTGCTTCCAAATATTCTAAAATACTTAATAGTAGGAATATGACCAAAGCATAGTTCATAAGGGGTCTTACTGGTTTCACTTTTGATGTGAACTCTGTTAAAAGTATAAACCATTGTATTCACTACTTGTCTCAAGTACACGTGGTATATTTGCTTCCTTTAACATGGTTCTTGCTGCATGCAGAATAGTTATGTTCTTTCTTTCCACAACTCCATTCTGTTGGGGTGTTTGGGGTGCTGATAGTTGTCTTTTGATTCCATTCACTTCACAGAATGCATTAAACTTTCCTCCTTGATCCAATCTCAAACATTTGATTTTCTTGTCAGTTTCATTCTCTAACATTTTCTTGAATATCTTGAATCTTCCAAAAGCTTTAATTTATCCCTCATAAAAGTAACCTAGCACATTCTAGAATAATCATCAATTATTAGCATAAAGTATCTATCTCCTTGTAGACTTCTTGTTCTTGCTGGACCACACAAATCATTATGAATTAAATCAAGAATATTATTGGATTTCTCAGTAATGCTCTTAAATGTAGTTCTAACTTGCTTTCCCATTTGACATTCCTTACATACCAGACTTTGAGGTTTCACAATCTTAGGTAAATCCCTTACTGCCTTAGTTGAACTAATCTTTACAATGCAATCAAAATTCACATGATAGAGTCTTTTATGCCATAACCAACTTTCATCAATGTGTGCAATCAAGCATGTCTTATCACTAGTATTCAAGTGAAAGATATTACCTTTAGTCTTATTACCGGTTGCAATCTCTAATCCAGTTCTGTTTATGATTTTGCATTTTTCATTCTTGAATTGTAACTGAAATCCTTTCTCAACTAACTAACCAACACTCAAAATATTATACTTTAAGCCTTATACATAATAAACATTGTTAGTATTGTGATTACCATCCAATGATATAGTGCCTAAGTTACCTTTGATTAAACAAGCTTTATCATCTCCAAACCTTACTAGACCTCCATGAATTTCTTTTATCACTAGTCATATGATGCAAGCATCCACTATCTATAATCCATTCATCCTTTTCTTCAATTTTTTCTGCCAGTGCCTTCTCTACTAGTTTGACAATGGGTGTCGGTTGATCTTCTTTTATTACAACAAAATCCCATCTGTCATTTGTTGGATCTTCATCTAAATCATCTGTAACACCTTCATTTGCATAGTAGCATGACTTATCTTTGTTTTTCTTAAATCTATATCTCTGATATTCAGGGTTAGGCTTATATGATCTTTTTTCTTCCTCCCTTAGTCTTGCATGTTTATTAGGACATCTAGAAGCCATATGACCAATTTTATTGCAATTAAAACATTTGAAAGGTGCTTTACCTTCATACTTACTTTCTGCTAGACCTTTAGGCATCTTCCTTGCAAATAGTGCTTCAAGTTCTTCATTTTCTCTCCTCATATCTTCAAGTTCTTTTGCATAAAGTGATTTCCAATTAGTTTTGTCTGATGATGATGATGTTGATGATGATGCTTTGAAAGCTAAATCAGTCTTAATAGTAGCAACAGGACCAAACTCTTCAAGTTCAAATGCTGAAAGTTTTCCAACCAAAGTATCTCTAGAAACTGAAGTATTAGGCATTGTTCTTATTTCATTAATAACACTCACTTTCATTTTGTAAGTTGGTGGCAATGATCTTAAAAATTTAGACACAATTTCATCTTCACTTAAGGATCCTCCACAACACTGTATTCCTAAAACAATTTCATTAACTATTTCCATAAATGCAGAAATTCTTTCATCTTCTTCTATTTTTAAGTTTTCATACCTGACCCAGTAACATTCCAATTTTGGAATCTTGACAGTGGTATCTCCTTCATTTAATGTTTATAGTTTATCCCAAATAGCTTTAGCAGTAGATCGGTCTGATAATCCCATGATTTGTTGATTTGATAATGTGCTCAAAAGTGCTTCTCTTGCTTTGCAATCATTTTCCATGTCTTTAGCCAATGTTGGAGGATGAGGTTGATTTGGAATAGGAGTAACATAGCCATTCTTAGTAACATCCCATATATCTCTTCCAATGCAGTTCAGATGTGTTTCCATTCTGATCTTCCATATGTCATAGTTAGTTCCATCAAGTTTCAGACTGTCCTTCCTAAAATATTTGTTGCCATAGGATCTCCTCAAGCTGTTAGGCTTCTACAAAAGAGGACTTGGCTCTGATACCAATTGTTAGGTCCCGGGAAGGACAACTTAGAGAGGGGGTGAATCAGTTGTCAATAAATTATAAGCCAAATACAAATTATTCCAACTTAAACTTAATGTCGGTAAACCAAACTTAAGTGCTGGTAAAACAGATTAATAGTTATAGAAGTACCGATATAACTTAATGCATGAAACATAAAGAGAAACAACATCCACAACACATGACACAAATATTTTGACGTGGAAACCCAATAAGGGAAAAACCATGATGGGAAACTTTACCCACAATCAAATGATACTACTGCAGATAGTATGTGTATACAAATGGGGTCTTCACATGTAGAAAGGCCAACTGCCTAGAGCTCACTGTTCAATCAAAAAATAGGAGTCACGCTAACTACAAAATTGGATGGTTAAATCCAATGATAATGTACCGCTCAAAATATCATCTCGAATGTTGGCTTCAGTACCGGTTTAAGCTTTGAACATGAGTGTCAAACACCTTCAAATAATGTATGCATGATTTGCACAAGGATCTTCTTATTTTCGCTCTTCAATAACCACTCATACGATCCTATATCCCTATCTTCAATAAGATCTTATAATCATATATACAAAACCTAAGACCAAATGTATAGGTCGGCTCACTAAAGATATTACAATTAAATCAATTAGAAATAAGTCTTGATGTGATACAATCTCCATGACGTGTCATGCTGATCTGGAATACCCGTCCATAACCTAGACCTATTTGCCAGTTAAGATAAATCTGTCAACCCAATTAGATCAATAAGAAAAACACCAAAACCAAACTTCCAATCTATGTCTTCGACATAACCAAATGATCTCCAGATGATAACAAGTCATCATCGCTGTCGATGAACCATATATCCTATTGGTGAACATATTCTGGTGATTGTGCATAAGACACTAACCATACCAGTGAACCATCTTGCCGGTTCAACAGTAAACCAATATAACCATAATACCAAAACAACAATGTAGACCTCCAATAAGATAAGTGTTGACATCAATGACAAAATCAATGAAACACATGACAAAGTCATCCATAGAACCAACACAGATTTACTACTAGCATTTTTTTTTTTTTAAATATGAATATACTCAAATAAATAAACGAATTGAAAATGTATATTTATTCAACAGTCCATGTTTAGATTTCATACTAAGCAAGTTCACACCATAAAACTGAGTAAAGAGATAAAGCTGCATTTTATTTAAATGTTTATCTAACCTTTTATTTTTATATTTATTTCTTTTTCAATAGACATTAAAGCTGAAAAATAAGTTTACATTTCCTACTCCATTTCATGCTATCAAATAAACAATATAGGAATACTATTCAAATGCTTCTTTGATTTCTTTGAAATGAATATACAATGAAGTAAATGTATGTTCCTTTCTTTCAAATCTACTTTACAATAATAACAAGATTGCAACTTCAAGCCTCTCTTTCATTTCTACAAGAATGAGGGCTTGTTACAATACATATTTTCAAAATTCCAAATGAATCTAATAGGAGGCTTTGCACATGAACTAGGCTTTTCTCCATCCCTTTTCCCAATGAAAAACTTGCAAATAAAACTTATAGGTTGTGACCATGGAGGCTCACCTCCCAACCTAGGATTATAAGAAGCCACCCCCGAGCTAGGAGAACCAAGGCTAAACGGGTTACAAACAAACTCAACCACATAAGCCAGAAGAATTTAAACATCACATTGACTCCCAACCAAAGGATTTTAATTGTTACTATGTGACTAACTTTGTGGGGTGAAGGTGGATCAAGTACCTAGAGGAGATCTACAAGAAAGAGGAGCAAATACCTTCACAAGGCTACCAGAATGTAACCAAATCAAGTCAAATACTTGACCCAAAACAAACCTTATGTCCCCCATGGCTTACAAACCCATATCACCCCTTATGACCCCCTTTACATAACCATAAAAGTAATGTAGCAAGGGTCCCATAACCCTTGTGTATCTCTCTCTTCCAAGAAGAGAGTCTCTACACTCAAAGGTTGTCAAGCAACCCTTCACCCTCAAGGCTACTCTACCCTCCCAAGTATGAGTATGGCCTTTGAACACCCATAACACAAATAATCATACAACTCACAAAAACAAATACAAAGAAGGAGCTTCCACATTCAACTCCACAAATCACATAAAAAACAAAGTTAAATACAAACAATTTTTCCTTCACATTAACAATGGTATTCAATATGCATGGAAGAACACTACCAACCTTTAATCCTACAAATGGTATGAGGAATGGTTGATGGAAAGCTGCCCAATCCACTAGTCTTTTTTTACCAAAACTTAAAATGCAACTTCTAAATCCAAATTTTCAACCACAACTCTAAGTCTCCAGGATGGAGAGTGGGTGATCAAAATTCTAAGTTTGAATCCCTTCCCTAAGTAGGCTCCTCTCACACTTTCCAACTTTCCTGGAAAGGATGTGAGATCTCATAGGTTGGTCTTCCCAACCTCTTACATGGTTTCTAAGAATAAAAACTAAAAAAGGTAAGAGAAAGTGGGAAAGAGCAACCATCACTCAAATGTAAGGTTGTCTAACCAAGGAGAAATCCTCAAAAGTTAAAATTTCATCCATCTTGGAAAAATCGCTTTTGAGGTGGCTTGACAGTCACATGGCTAAAATTGAACTTTATCCATAGGTATAACATATGGGCCCTCAAAAATGCCCTAAACCTAACCTTAGGATTTAGTTTCATCCTCCAGAAACTCACCCAAAGTTTACTATGGGTCAAACTTAAGTTGACCATTCTATTGGCTCTCTAACCAAGACTCTATTGGGACCACAATAAGTATTTTGAATAATGCATTAGTTATACAAATTCCCTCCAACAAACATGTCATTGCCAACTCACTTCACAACACAAGTGTCAAGTGACACCATAAAAATACACAATACTTTAATACACATGGCATGTCCCTTTTCGGAATTAACAAATTTAACAAATACAAATTAAACACACATTCAAGAATTCACGTTTACAAATATAACACATAACACATGAGGTGTTGTCTTTCCAAATAGGCAACCCTTGGCTTCATAGATGCACATTGGTTTAGCTTGATTCTCCAAATAGTTTTCATGGTCACATGGATTAGTTTTCTAGTACATCTCACTTTGCACATTAGTAATTTCAAACAATCATATTCAATATCAATATATGAAAATAATACAAACTAGACACTTTGCATACACTTTACATCATAACAATCAAATTATCAATTATCCAACATAATCCACATGAACTAATTTACTCAATGGCATCATCATAATCATCATCATAATCATCATGAAGTTCAATCATTTGTAAGGCATGCATCCATGTTTTCTAACATCATAATGAAGTACTACAAATTCAAAAATAAATGACATACATCATATCAATGTTATCCAAAAACTGGATCATATAGAATCTAAATCCATAATGCATCAAAATGTGCACTGCAAGGTAAAATGATTCCATAACATGGTTCAATTACTTTTCCTAATAATTCTCGTGTGGCCATATACTTATTTGCAACACCAATGAAATCATATAAAATAATCGCTAGTTAGGCATGCACAATTAATCACCACATCATCAATCTAAGTACTGAAATCAATCATAATACGAAATTACATCTTATCCACTAGTATCATGAGGATCCTATGTCAAAAGGGTATCGTGAGTATTATGTATCAAGGTTCTATGTTGAAAGATAAGTCCAAGACATAGATAAAAGATATTCTTATGATGGGTTTAGGATAGGACCCCAAACCCGTAAAATATATATGATACACAAGCAAATTACATCTAATTATCCCCCAAGGGGTCAAAATTTACTAATTTATCCATCTAATATAGCCCATCCTATTTAATCATAGCACCTTTACATAGTGTACCAATCATCCATGCAAACTATTAATAAGGTCAACCATGGTCAAACTAGGTTAACCAGAGCTTGATCGGGGAGGGGCTCTACATCCTCCCCCCCCAAGGGTTCGACTTACTCTGGAAGTCACATGACTAGGATATGAAGATAGGGACATGACATTCCCAACAATTCTTCTGAATTACTCTAGATGTTTTCTTGCCTAGTTGGAAGATGCAATACTAAAATCAACCTACTATCGTAACAACTATTACCTCCATAAGGTACTTATCTTAGCATTTTTATTATATTTTCCTTCAATATCAAGCAGGTATTTACAAGTTCTACTTTATAGATTCCTTAATTATTTTAAGTTAATTCTCTATCCAAAGCATATCGGTACAACACATCATCTTCCATTATCTAGGTTACACATACTAGTTCACTTATTCAATTTCTAGGAGTCATATTTCGCTAAGGATTTGTTTAAAACATATTTTTCTTACTTAAATTCTCACCCATTGCATGTTAACAAAGAAAATAGACATCATGAATTACTTTATCCAAAGACAATTTGCTTATTTTACATCAAGGTGCCTCATAGGGGTGTTAATTACATATTTGTTAAACCACTCTATGTGCCTAATTTCCTCCCACATCATAAGGAAACAAGGTATAATCAAGTTCAAGTTCTTCAAATCTGCCCATAAATAGGGTAGTTTCCTACCTCTAGGGCTTACAATATTTAGACACCTAGGCACAAAGGTTTAAGTTATATAGGTCACATCATTCACAACCCCAAATAATAAGGTATATAACAATCCCATTCTAAGGGAGTGATGAAAATAATTACACTTAATTTAGATAGAATCCATGTAATCATCTCCATGCATGTGCCAATACAATAAGTCTGCAATTTATTAGCTTACACAATTCACTAGGTCTAGATCACACTTTTGTTATTAATTTTCCTTCTTATATTAGTCACAAGAGAGTTCCATCATAGAGGGTACACTCTCCATTATCGTAATTTTATATAATACTTATTATTTATCCCTTCGCCTAACTTCACTCCTTGTGGTATTCCCCTTGATACTCTATCAGAGGTTCAATTAACATGATAGACATACACTGATAACATTACTAGGGCTAGCTAAATCAAACATTTAAAATGACCACTTCACACCTTAAAATATAGAAGTAAAAGTTAAATTTGTAAAGTCCAATAAGAAAGATGAAAAATGTCAGCAATCAAAAAATATTAAAATTAGCAACATGGCAAGTGTCAAAGCTCAAATGAAAAGAAACAAAAATTTAGTGGTCCTTCCATCATAAGAAATATAAAAGAAAGTGCTAGCCCCTAAGTCACATAACACTAACTGAAAAGATAGTCCAAACAATGTCCAAATCAAAAATTCGAAACAAGGTGTCCATTTTAGCCACACTATAGGGAGTAACCGCAACACATCACCCAAGACCACACATCCTAAGTGCGTTAGGGAGTGATTATTAGACACTTAAGGCTATTAGATTATTTACATTTCTTTATTATCATAAAATATTCTATACGCAAGCGATTACGAATCATTATATAGATCATGTCCCATTTACATCCATGTGATTACTATTACAAGAAACACTTTCCAATGAAAACCGCTATCCAGTTGGGATTATCAACAACCATAGTTATATTCTAACAAATAGATGCACTAATTCTACCATCTTTTGTGCATTCTTCTTGGATTTCCATTAAATCTCTTAATATGTTGAATCATTGGTTCAATGATACTTGGTAACTCATGCACCAATACTTTTATGTCTCTCTTACTAATGGGGTAGATAGTTGAGTACAAAATCGATACTTGTATACTTAGAACCACTTAGGATTTGAGTAATGCAATCATATAATTTCATTATGGACATCATTTTTTCTCTTAGCACCTTTTGCTAGCTCCTTGCATCTTCATAGTTAATCATCAATTTGTTCCTATCAAGTAGGAGCCTGATGCCAAACTACTGACAATTATGGTTAAAAAATAAACCAAGGGTGGAATAATCTCCAAGTACAATCATTAATGCTTGACAACTAATTTCCTGCTATCACACATACTATGATTATTCTTTAATGACATGGAGATCTGACTAATTCTCTCCTACTCCACTTATACAACCAAGAGAACAACGGGGTGTGCACTCAAGAAGTGACAATCATAGAAATCAACCCCCTCCTTTTAAATTAAATATTGAGTAAAAAGAAATTATCATTTTCCATCTTTCTTCTTATATATCTACTTGCTAGCTTAACATGACATAAGCATTTTTTTTATTATCTTCAAGCCAATAAAATCACCTTATCATCATAATATCAAGATATCCTATTATTGCATAACATAAAGGTGTACCATAATTAACAATACCTTAAGACTCCCATAATTTCAAGTTCTTCCTTAGCTACCCACATAAATAGGCTCCTTAGCATTGTACTCATAAATCCTTGCATTTGAATCAACATATTACATTGCCAACTAATCCTCATTAAAACATTGGTACTATTATACTGCTATACTGTCCTTCCATATTACTTATCCAATTTGTATGTTGATTCATCCATACCTAATGTTCCTCAAACTTTTACACTCAAGTTCCATAATTAATTTTTTTTTTTTGTTTCTGTTTTTTAAACCTCCTTCGGTTATGCCAAAGTAGTAAGAATGTTCCAAACTGACCTGTATCTAGTTACTAGTCATGATTGGGTTGCACTTTTCTCCTTAGGTTCTCAACGGATATAAGTTAATCATTCCTTGATTATCTAATCATGATTCATCTACAACTCCTTGTACTTTAGTAGGGATTCTGCATGATTCCCAAACCATCTCTACTCTCCTCATCATTTACTTAGTCCTTTCAAGATTATTTTCCCATAAGGAACTAGTTGTGACTTTTCTTTGCTCGATCTCCAATTATTGGACATAACTATGAAAGGACTTAGGATTCATTTGCAATTACATGATTTAATCCAGAGTGGTTCACGTCTCCTTATTTTCCCATCTCAATTTATCTATAGAATAACTAGGGTCATTTATCAAGGAGATTTTCATTCACCATTTCAGCCTTCATCCTCAAAGATATCCATCACTAGCTTCTTTGCATTGATACGAGAATTCCCTAATGGATGATCTTAATAGAGTAACCTAGTACGGCCACAAGCTTAAGGCACCTATCCATTAGGATAGGTTAATTCTTAAGCCCAAGATTTATAAGGGTACCTCTCAGATCTCTCTTCACTAGTGCCTCATATGGCGATCATGGTTTTCAAACCACCATAATTTCACATAGTTTTAAATGCTAACTAGAACTGTCTCTATCTCAATTGACTTGCTTACTGCGCCTTCATCTCATGTCTATCTAGCTTGCTTGACTTGCCACGTCAAGAACATATCCCGACTGATGGTATTGTCAGTTACTATTAGGAGTATTCTATCGTAGAATTAACTCCTCATACTCAATTTGACTAGGTACAATTGTTGTATTTAGGTTCCAATTGAATGGTAACCTCATATGTACTAGTGATCTAAATCCCATTATAAAACATCAAAAGTATTTTCATATATATATTTTTGAAATTTTCATAGCCTTTGGGGTCTCATTATGCCGTAACCATTATGACTAATGAGTTTTGAATCTCAGGGCTTTTGGCGACCCTTGGAACCCCCTAAATTGATACATGTTGATCCTTTGGTTAAAATGGATCTCACTCTTATCTCACTTCATTATTTCGCAAGTTTTCACCTAGGTGTTATATTCCGAAGTCATAGTTTGGATCGACTAAGTTATGAATGTAGCCCATGTTCTCCAGTGTATGAACCTAGGGCTCTGATACCAAAATGTCATGCCCAAACTTTTGGGCAAAAGCACAATGACAATTTTTTATTTTTTTAAACACTTAATTACTTGTGACCTAATTAGATGTGAGAACTTTAAGCTTCACTAAAAGAAATCTTGATTGACACTAAGAATGGGCTTCTAAAGTAAGGGATAATTTAACTACTTAATTTAGGAGACTTAATTCTTATCTCAATCTCCTAAGTGGATTAATAAATAAATTAGATTTTAATTTACTTAACAATTAGATTAAGTACCATTATCTAAACTAAATAATTTTAACCCTATTAAATCATTACAACCCTGACAACTAATTAACTCGCCCAGGTCAATCTTTGATTTTAATTATATCATGAGTTAATTATTATTCCCTTAAATATTTAAATAACTCCAAGATTCATTAAATTAATATTAATACCATTCCTCATATATATAATAATTTAAATAGGCAAATATTGAAATGTTCCCAACGTCTTCAATTTAACATTTATAAGTTGGCTTAGAAAATAAATCTTCCTCGAGTGACAATTAAACTCCTTAAAAAAATTTAATAATCAAATACAATTAAATTACATGTTTAGATTAAAATAATCATTTTCACTAAAATTATCCCCTTGGGGACCTAAACATTCATTTCCCAATTACACCCCCATATAGAATATAAAACACCCTTCTTAGAATTAAATAAAATATCCAACTAAATATTACCTTTTTAAAAAAATTTCCCTCTTATATTAAAATAACTCTAATTAAATTATTATTAAAATTCCTTTGTTAAAATAGTTATAACAAAATACCTCTTTTAAAAATAAAGACCCCCTTTAAATAAAAGAGAACACATAAACTCAATATAAAACTACTTGTCTAAAATGGGGGAAATTTTCCCAATAGCTTTATTTTAAAATTCAAAAGGAACCACCCTTTAAAATAATGATCTTTTTAAACCCTATTTAGGGTTTACCCATTTTTTTTCTTAAAAGCATGAAAATTTATCTAATCTTTTAACTACTTCTATCCCTAACTGAAGTTAGGGTTTATTGGTTTATTGTTACTTGTTTTTTTGCACAACGGATTGAAGTCATAGGGTCAAGCTTCAACATCCACCCATGGCGAAGATGGATGAAGTATGTAGGGGTTATCGATGAGGAAGGTAGTGGAGTGCTGGCCACGGACAGCGCCACTGTGTGTGTTGCGGCCCACATCATGGAGTCACGGTCCACACACTGTGTGTCGCGACACTGCTGTGTGCACCTTGAACCACAAATCGCTCTTCCCCAAAACTCGACGCACACCAACTTTTTAGTTGCTAGGTTAATAGTATTTATTTTTTGTTTAAAACAAAATAGACAACTTGTTAAATTGATAAACGTGATATGCAATGTATATATATATACATATATATATATATACATATATGTACATATATATACATATATATATACATATATATACATACATATATATACATATATGTATATATATGTATGTATATATATGTAGATGCATATATATGTACATATATGTGTATATATATATATATGTATATATATGTATGTATATATATGTATATGCATATATATGTACATATATGTGTATATATATATATATGTATATATATGTATGTATGTATATATATATTTAAATACACACACACACACACACACACATATATGGATGAACACCAAAACACATTCATTGATATCCAATGTATTTTACAGATTTGCATGCTAGTAGTATTATTATTTTATAAACATGTATTGTGTAGATATAGATATATTTATATCAACATACATTTACTGTGCAAATGTATTTTCCAGAATAGATATTATAATACAACAACATTTGATTTACAAGTAAAATATTTATATTTTCTTAAATAAAGTCTCACAGAAAAATTACCAGAATAGTGTGTATATATATATATATATATATATATATATATATATATATATATATATATATATATATATATATATATATATATATATATATATATATATATATATATATATATATATATATATATATATATATATATATATATATATATATATATATATATATATATATATATATATATATATATCAGTAATGATTCTATTTTCTTTAAGACTAACCAGCAATAACACTTAGTGTACATAATGAATGAACACAGGATTTAAATATAACTTTAACTTTTTGGTTTTACAATCTATTAAATATTTACTTCCTACTCCATATTTACTACTAGCATTTAAAAAAAAAATAAGAATATGCTCAAATAAATAAATGAATAGCAAATATATATTTATATAACACTGCATGTTTAGATTTCATAATAGTAAGAAAGTTTACACCATAAAACTGAGTAAAGAGATAAAGCTGCATTTTATTTAAATGTTTATCTAACCTTTTATTTTTATATTTATTTATTTTTCAATAGACATTAAAGCTGAAAATAAGTTTACATTTCCTACTCCATTTCATGATATTAAATAAACAATATAGGAATACTATTCAAGTGCTTCTTTGATTTCTTTGAAATGAATATACAACAAAGTAAATGTACGTTCCTTTCTTTTAAATCTACTTTACAATAATAACAAGATTGCACATGAACTAGACTTTTCTCCATCATTTTTTCCAATGAAAAAACTGCAAATAAAACTTATAGGTTGTGACCATGGAGGCTCACCTCCCAACCTAGGCTTACAAGAAGCCACCCCCGAGCTAAGAGAACCAAGGCTAAATGGGTTACAAACAAACTCAACCACATAAGAAAGAATAACTTAAAAATCACATGGACTACCAACCCAAGGATTTATATTGTCACTATGTGACTAACTTTGTGGGGTAAAGGTGGACCAAGTATCTAGAGGAGATTTGCAAGAAAGAGGAACAAATATCTTCACAAGACTACCAAAATATAACCAACTCAAGTCACATACTTGATCCAAAACAAACTTTATGTCCCTCATGGCTTACAAGCCCAAATCTCCCCTTATGACCCCCTTTTCATAAGCTTAAAAATAATGTAGCAAGGGTCCCATAACCCTTGTGTATCTCTCTCTTCCAAGAAGAGAGTCTCTACACTCATAAGCTGTCAAGCAACCCTTCACCCCCAAGGATACTCTACCCTTTCAAGGGTGAGTATGGCCTTGAAACACCCATAACACAAATAATCATACAACTCACAAAAACAAATACACAGAAGGAGCTTCCACATTCAACTCCACAAATCACATAAACAACAAAGCTAAATACACAAGCAATTTTTTCTTCACATTGACAAAGGTATTCAATATGCATGGAAGAACAACACCAACCTTTGATCCTACAAATGGTTTGAGGAATGGTTGAAGGAGAGCTGCTCAATCCACTAGTCTTTTTTTCCCAAAACTTAAAATGCAACTTCTAAATCCAAATTTCCAACCACAACTCTAAGTCTCCAAGATGGGGAGTGGGTGATCAAAATTCTAAGTTTGAATTCGTTCCCTAAGTAGGCTCCTCTCATACTCTCTGACTTCCTTGGAAAGGATGTGAGATCTCATAGGTTGGTCTTCCCAACCTCTTATATGGTTTCTAAGAATGGAAACTAAAAAAGGTAAGAGAAAGTTGGGAAGAGCAGCTATCACTCAAATGGAAGGTTGTCTAACCAAGGAGAAATCCTCAAAAGTTGAATTTTCGTCCATCTTGGAAAACTCACTTTGGAGGTGACTTGACAGTCACATGTGAGTGGTCACATGGCTAAAATTTACCTTTACCCATAGGTATAACATATGGCCTTCAAAAATTCCCTAAATCTAACCTTAGGAGTTAGTTTCACCCTCTAGAAACTCACCCAAAGTTTACCTACGGGTCAAACTTGAGTGGACCATTTTATTGGCTCTCTAACCAAGACTCTATTGGGACCACACTAAGATATTTTGAATAATGCATTGGCTCTACAAATTCCCTCCAAGGGACATGTCATTACCAACTCACTTCACAACACAAGTGTCAAGTGACACCATAAAAATACACAATACTTTAATACCCATGATATGTCTCTTTTCAAAACTAACAAATTTAACAAATACAAATTAAAAACACATTGAAGCATTCACGTTTACAAATATAACACATAACACACGAGGTGTTGTCTTTCCAAATAGACAACCCTTGGCTTCACAAACACACATAGGTTTCGCTTGATTCTCCAAATAGTTTCCATGGTCACATGGATTAGTTTTCCTGCACATCTCACTTTGTACATTAGTAATCTCAAACAATCATATGCAATATCAATATATGAAAAGAATACAAACCATACACTTTGCATACACTTTACATCATAACAATCAAATTATCAATTATCCAATAGAATCCACATGAAGTAATTTACTCAATGGCATCATCATAATCATGATGAAATTCAATCATTCATAAGGCATGCATCCATGTTTTCTAACATCATAATGAAGTACTGCAAATTCAGAAATAAATGACATATATCATATCAATATTATCCAATCACTGGATCATATAGAATCTAAATGCATAATGCATCAAAATATGCACTGCAAGGTAAAATGATTCCATAATGTGGTTCAATTACTTTTCCTAATAATTCTCATGCGGCCATATACTCATTTGTAACACCAATGCAATCATATAAAACAATGGCCAGTTAGGCATGCACAATTAATCACCACATCATCAATCTAAGTACTAAAATCAATCATAATGCGAAATTACATCTTATCCACTAGTCTCATGAGGATCCTATATCAAAAGGGTCTCATGACCATGATGTATCAAGGTTCTATGTTGAAAGATAATTCCAAGATAGAAATGAAAGATATTCTTATGATGGGTTCGGGATAGGACCCCAAACCCCTAGCATATATATGATACACAAGCAAATTACATCTAATTATCCCCCAAGGGGTCAAAATTTACTAATTTATCCATCTAACATAGCCCATCCTATTGAATCAAAACACCTTTACATAGTGTACCAATCATCCATGCAAACTATTAATAAGGTCAACCATGATCAAACTAGGTTAACTAGAGCTTGATAGGGGGAGGGGCTCTACACATACTATTCTGAATTTGAAATAATGGAAATGTAATCTTCTTTTATCTTTCAGTGCACATGAATTTAATAACAGCAGAATAAATATGTACCTTTTGTATGTTAAAAAAACTAAAGCTCTACCTGATTGAGCTTGCTAGCGAATATAGGTAACAGTTAGTAGAGAGATATGTTAGTAATATGGAAAGAACTGGATGAAAAGGATTGATAGAAAGGAAATGATATACTAAGTCGAATTATTGTGCCTTTATTTGAGTGCAACATTTTCATCACTGAGCCTTATTATGTATCAATGGAGCTTTATACACTAGGGTATAAGGAACCAATGTGTAAATGATATCCCATTTCAAAAAAAACACTTTGCAGACAAGGAGTGAACCCCTCCATTTTGGGTGTAGCATTAAGGGTTGAGGTATGTGTGATAGTCACTAGCATAGCCAACCTTAACTTTCATTTTTTCATAGGATACTTGCCGAATGAACATACCAACATAGACACCCAGAGTACCATTTCCCTAGAACTTCATCGATTCACACCACAAACAAAAAACAAAGGAAAAGGATCATGAACCACCTTGGCTCCTCTAGTCAATTATGGACATCCTTGAGTAGTATAGGAACATGACATGTTACCAATTGATAAAAGATAAGATTAAGTAGAAAAAAATCCAACAACCATACTAATCTGTGTCATTGTTTTGATTTCTTAATGTGATGGTTGATGTCTGATTTTAGAGATCGAATACCCCATATAAGATCGATCTATCTAGTTTTGAGTGTACCCTTCCTTGGTTAAGACAATATTTTGATTGATTGACAGAGTTGGATGATTCGATTGATAAGATAGTTGATAGGTTTGATTGCAAATTTTGATAGGATAGTTTGTCCATTGTTGAACTTCGTGTGAAGTGTTTACTAGATATTTGCTCAAGTATCTGATTTGTGCGGGAAATTTTATTGCAAAGTTTTGTTTGAGATTTTTCAATTTTTAGGGTTTTTTTAAGGACTTCTTATGATTTTTATAAATTTTTACAAGACTTTATATGATTTTTTAAGGATTTTTTAGGACATTTTATGATTTTTTTGGATATTTCAAAAAAAAATTATGATCTTTTTGGATTTTTTTAGTATATTTTATGATTTATTTTGGATTTTTTAGTACATTTTATGTTTTTTTTAGATTTTTCAAAATATTTTATGATTTTTTGGGGATTTTTTCAGTACATTTTATGATTTTTTTGGATTCTTTTAGGACATTTTATGATTTTTTTTTATTTTTCAAGACATTTTTTGATTTTTTGGAATTTTTTCAATACATTTTATGATTATATTTGGATTTTTTAAGTACATTTTATGATTTTTTTTGGATTTTTTTAGTACATTTTATGATTTTTTTGGATTTTTTCAAGACATTTTATGATTTTTTTGGATTTTTTCAGTATGCCCCTAGTTTGTCAACTCTTGTATGATGGATAGGAATGTGTGCTTTATTTATAGAGTAGGTATTCTAACTAGATAACTATTGACTATGCAACATGGCATGAATTCTCTTATTATGCAAAGCTAATGAAAATCCAAGACAATTTTCCTTCTAAACAATGGGGATTGTGTGAGTTTATCACTTTATTATACACCAACGAGAGCAGGGTTTCAAAACATTTTACAGATAAGGAGTCAATCCATTCTTAGAACCTTTGAACTACTCAACTTAACGGACTAGATGATAAGAATTTGCACCTAGAAGAGAAGAAGGATCTTCTATCGAATCCTAAAATTTTCATCTTTGATTACCTATGTGTGTTCAAGTGGGTTTATTTTGGCTCATATGATCAATGTTGACCCTTATAATCCTATGTGACTAGCTATGTGAGCTATCTTGACTTCAAAAGTATCCTGAATAGAGCCTCGCTGCCAGCAAATTTCCATAGCCTCAACGAGGTTATCACTGTAATCTCAAAAATATTGCTCTATTTCCAATCAGGTGTCCATAGCTCCGATTGAGTTACTCACATGTTCCCAAAGGCAAAAATTTGATATTATTTTTCATGCAATTTTGGTTTCCTTTTCAATATTTCTTTTCCTGCTCATTCCTTTGTCTTGATCTTCTAATATGACTTTAGCATCACTTATTTTTCTTGCATTAGTTTGTAAGCAACAAAGCTCATGTAGGTTTGAGAATTATGATGACGTTGAAGCTAGATTTTAGATTTTCACTAGCCATGTCATCATCAAGGTATCTACAATGACTTAGAGAAAAAGATTAACATGTAAAAGATATAGAAATTGAGAGATTTAGGTAACATGATGCAATAGGAAATCATCTACCCTATTAGAGACAAATCTTAATCACAAGATGACACTAAAGATGAGTAACCTTGGATTCCAATAATTTCATGAATTAATATCTAGGAAATGGATTGAACCAAAATCATGCAGGTGTAGACATGTGACCATACAACACAAGTGTTTTTTTCAAATGAAAACATCCTATTTAAGACACTTGACAACAATGCTATGCAACTATTTATGAAAAACATGGAAAAGCAAATGAAAATAAAAGAAATTAAATAGTTGTACTAAACATAATATTTATTTACGTGCATGTTGTTGATTAGTTTGGGCAAGGGATTACTTTCCATGTTTTCTAAGTTGTATGCTCCATTACCAAGGACTCTTGTGACTACATAAGGACCCAACTAGTCTAATTCAAACTAACTTAGGCTTTCTCTTTTTGCTAAATTTCTTTGATTTTCTTTTAGGACCAAGTCTCCTATCTCAAATAATCATACTCTAACCTTATTGTTGTAGATTATTCTTAGTCTATGCTGGTACCCTTGTAGATGATTCAATGCACTTTCCCTATTCTCTTCAAGCATTTCTAATTCCTATAATCTTGCCACTCTATAGTCTTCTTCTGAGATGATATGCAGGAGGGAGACACAAAGAGATGGTAGCTCTACTTCAATAGGCAAGATAGATTTTGATCCGAAGACAAATGAGTATGGATTAGTACCTATAAATGTATTAACATATGTTATATAGGCCCAAAGAGAGGGATTAAACTGTAGGTGCCAATCTCGCCCAACCTCGTTAACAACATTCTTGAGAATTTTCAAGATTGTCTTATTTGTTGCTTCTACTTGACTATTGCTTTAAGGATAATAAGGAGTGGCAAAGTGATGTTAAATGTGGATTTGATGGCAAATCTCACACACTTCCTAATTCTTAAATGGGCATCCATTGTCTGTGATTATGCACATTTGGATTCTGTATCAATAAATAATGTAATTAAGGAAAAAAATTGCTATTTGTTTACTGGTGGTGTATGTAAGAGGAATCACTTTGACCCACTTAGTGAGTATTTAGTGGCTTCCAAAATAAGTTTATGTCCACTAGAAGAGGTAGGGTTTATCTTCCCCACAAGATCAAGTCCCCAATATGAAAATGGCCATGGTGATGTGATGGGCTAGAGATCCTATCCAGGTGTATGGCTGAGATCCCCATGCACTTAACATTGTCTACACTTCTACATTTATCTATATGCAAATTTCTCCATTCTCAACCAATAGTATCATGTGTGCAAGAGATTCTTAGCTAGGTCCAGGCTTCTAGAATGAGTGCCATAGATTCAATCATGTACTTCTTATAAGGCCAATTTTTCTTATTTAGAATATAAACATTGAAGGTGTGTCCCATCTAGGATTTTTTGATACAAAGTATTTGTAATGATGGCATATCTAGATTCTTGTCTCATTAAAGTTTTGTGTTGATTATGGGAGAGATTAGGAGGGATGTACTGATCATGGAGATATGCATATATGTCCTTTTACCATGGGGATTCAAGATGAAGTATCATGCACACACATTTGGATTGAGGGATCTCATATGCTAGTACCATCAATTATTTGATCAGGAATTCAAAATGTGTCACATTACTTGACATGTCTAGAAGAGACCCAACATTTGCCATTGCATCGACTACTTTTCTCTGTACTCAAGGAACTTTCTCAAAGATAATATTATTGAAATACTATTTGAAATCATCCACCATCAATTTATATGGCATCAACTTATAATCTTTGGTGTTGTAGTCATCATTAATTTGGTTTATTATGAGCAGTGAGTCACCATATACATGTAAGTGTGATTTTCCATTGCACTTCAGTGCAATGTCCTATGATGAGGGCCTCATATTATGCCATTTTATTTGTACAAGGTAAGTTGATCTAGTATGAATTTGGAATGGAATCACTTTGAGGTGTCACAAATAGGATGTGTACTCTTGCTCTGTGACTGGTATAGGATCCATCAAAGTACATTTTCCACTTTGTTGAAGTTGCTAGGGTAAATATTGACTCATCAGGAAAGTTTGTTAGTAGGGGTGACTATCTTGAAGGGGGGATTCTACCAAGTGGTCTACTATAATCTTCCCCTTGATGGTTTTTCAGTCCACATATTCAATTACAAACTCACTAAGGATCATGACCCATTTTGGCAATATTTCTAGTAGTGCAACATTGTTTAGGAGATATTTGAGGGGGTCGATGCTAGCAATTACTTTCACTTTGTGATTGAGTAGATAATGTCAAATTTTTTGAGATGCAAATATTACTACCAAACATGCTCTTTCTATAGGGGCATAGTTTAACTCATATCCTACCAATGTTTTGTTGATATAGTAAATATCCCATTCTTTCCCTTGATCATCATGTTGTGACAAAAGTGCTCCAAGGATGAGTTGGTTGCAGAAATCTAAAGTAACAAAGGCTTTCTTGGTGTTGGTGGTACTAGAACTAGTCGTGATAGAAGATAATCTTTTAAATCTTAAAAATATTCTTAACATTATTATGTCTATTTAAAGGCAACTCCCTTCTTTAATAAGTGTTGGAAAGGATAACATTTTCTAGTAAGTTATACTATGAACCTTCTGATAGATTGTAGCTTTGCTTGTAAACTTCTTAGTTTCTTTAGATTGGAGGGGAGAGGCATTTGTAGAATAGATTTTACTTTGGCTAGATCTACTTCAATACCCCTGTTAGAAACTATGAACCCTAAGAGTTTTCCTATTGTGATCCCAAATACACACTTTTTTAGATTTAATTGGACCTTGTACTGTTCAACTCTATCAAATATTTTGGTAAGGACCTCAAGGTGACTATCTTGGGCTTTGGACTTGGCCAACAAATCATCTACATAATCTTCCATGATGTCATGTATCATGTCATGGAATAAAGCTGGCATATCTCTTTGATATGTTGATCCTACATTTTTAATCCCAAATGACATCATGTTCCAAGAATATGTCCCCCATGGGCAAGTAAATGTGGTCTTATATTAATCCATAGGGGCAATCCAAATCTGGTTATATCCCAAAAAACCATCCATTAAAGATAGCATTTTGTGGCCAGTTGTAAGATCCATTATTATGTCTATATTTGGTAGGGGGAAGTCATCCTTGGTATTATGTCTATATTTGGTAGGGGGAAGTCATCATTGGTATTATGTCTATATTTGGTAGGGGGAAGTCATCCTTAGGATATGCCTTTTATAAATCTCTAAAATCAGTATAGATGTGGATACCTTCGATGGGCTTTGTCACTAGCACAAGATTAGAAATCTATTCTATGTAGTCTATAGTTCTTATGACTCCTACATCCAACTATTTTTGTAGTTCCACTTTGACCAAGAGGGCTATCTGAGGGTACATCTTTCTGAGTTTTTGTTTATAAGGATTTTCTATAGGAAGTAGTGGAAAGTGATGTAAGACAAGTTTTGGGTCCAAGCTAGGAATGTCAGCATATGACCAAGCGAAATTTATTTGTCTCTCCTTGAAAAATTGAATGAACTTTTGTCTTTCTTTAGGTTTTAATGATTTTGCCAAGTGAATCTTTCTCACATTTTCACCATCATCAATATTGACTTCTTCTAACTTTTCCACTAGTAGTGATGATCTCTCTTAATCAATTGGTAGGTTATCCAATCTTGTAGCACTATTTGACTGTTCATCGGTCCTTTTATGTGCTAACCTTTTGTCATTTTCCTTAGGGCCTCCTTGATTGGAGGGTGAGCTTTCTTCCCCACAGTATGTTTCTCTATCAAAATCAGTTGCAAATCCCACTTTGTGATTCCCATATGGTATTCCTTCTTGAGAACCCAAGAATTCAACTATTGCCTCATCATTTTGAAAGTGGTCTAAATGTGGCCTATCTTGTTGTCTCCAATCTATGAGGTGTGAGAACATGAGATTAAGTTCTTTACTTCCATTTGAGTATGATGCTACTGTTATAGTGCTCACATGAGTATCCACATTGTTTGTCCATGAATTTGGATCAATTTATTTGTCCTCATAAGGGATGGCGTCTTCTTGTGAAGATGGATGATCAAACATCTTGTCCACACCATTTATACTATCATGATCATGAGATTTTGTTTCCTCTTCTATATAGGTTTCCACGTTAGATGCTTCTTCCTCATTAGTTTCTTCGATAGGTGAAGGAAAATAATTTTCTATTATTTTTTTCAAGGAGATGTGGCTCAGACTGGTGGATCCTAGTTCCATTTAGGTGATAACAAAATTTTGATTTCTAGCATGGAATTCTATTTCTAGGTCAAGATTTATACCATCTATTTCAATTAACTCGGTAACGATCACATAGACTACTAACACTACATCCATCTAGTGTGGTGTGTTAGGGATCCCACAGATACTGAGAGGGGGGGGTGAATCAGTATCTAACTGGTTTATGGAATTTCTTAACTTAAAACATGCAGAACATAATATAACTATGTACCGGTATGCAAGAAATAATGCAATAAACAGAATCAAGAACATAGACATGAAAAGCACACCATAACACAAGATTTTAACGAGGAAAACCGATGTAAGAAAAACCTTAGTGGGATTTGTGACCCACAATATTCACTCACTAGCCAATAAGAGAATATTACTTACAATAGGGGCCTGCACATGCAGGAAGGCCAACTGCCTAGAGCTCATTGCTCAATGGGAAGTCTCATTGACTTACAATAATGATTATACAAATCCAATATCTTGTACTACTTTATAATAGCATCTTTAATGCCAGATTCAATATTGGTTTCTACTTTGTTCTTTACATATACCCCTTGACCTATATTTCGCACAATAGGTCTGCCTAATATTTTCTTTTTTTTGCTTCTACATTTTCTTCCAAATGTCTACAATGATCTCTTTTATATATAAGAGTCATTTTACAATTTTCCAAGTTGGCTTACACATTTTTACAATAATAAACAAAATATAGTATAACAAAATCCTGTCGGCCTCTGTGCCAGTATACTTCCTTTCTTCTGTGCCAGTGCCGATGTAGAGTGTGATTTGCTAAAGCTAGTATAATGCTTTTGCCAGTGCCATATGATTGCAAGGTTTCCATCAATGAGAAAACCTTCAATCACATACAATGTCTCATTGGAGTGTGCATATGCCAACAATCTCCCCCTTTGGCATTGATGGCAACACTCATGAGAAATTTCAAAAATGATCCAAAAATGTGAAGTCCAAAAATGTTACCAAAAATGTGTGTGCTCACCCTGAGCATATGATTCCTATGATATTGAATTTTCTCATCCTACTACTCCCCCTTTGGCATCAATGACAAAGGTTGTCAAGATGTCAGTAGAGTTTGTAGTTTCAACCTTGTAACTGGGTGGTTACAATTTGAAAAAGATCTCCCAAAATCAAGTTTATACTATCCATAAACTTTTTGCTATCATTTGTTGTTGTCTTTGTTCTCATCACTATACCAGTGAGATGTTGCAAATGCTATGCTGGTGTTTTGCTTCCCTGTATTAGTGCCTCAGATACTTCCTTCCGTAGAGATGCTAGATAGTCCAATCTTGGACTTAGTTTTGATCTCAAATGTTTTGCCTTATTTATTACCCTTTCTTTCTCTCTTTCCAATTTAAGTAGTTCTTCCTCAAAATTTGTTATCTTCTCCTCAAAAATTGATAGTGTATCAGGTGAGTTGACAAAACTATCTGCAAGTTTATTGATCTCATCCTATACCTTGCTCATTTTCTTGTCTATATCTATAGTCAAAAAGTTTGTTTTACAGGTATCTTTGTACAAATTTTTGTACTCTTTCAACAAATTACATAATTCTAGTAGAAGTGTGTCAAAATCTCTATTACACTTCTTTATTTGTTCATCAAAGAATTTTTGTTTTTCAACTTCTACTTTATCCTTCACTAACTCTTCTTTTATTTTCTCAATGTTTTCTGAGATATATTTACATAGTGTATCTAGTTGTCCTAAAGAATCTTTATTGTCTATATTACAATTGGAAGCAATTACCTTCAAAATTTGTATGGAATCATCAATTTCTTTGTAAGCTTGTAAGCTGCAGTCAGTTATTTTCTTGATTGAATCTAATAGTACCTTAGTCACATTGGTTGATTTGAAGCTTGATGATGAATCAACAATTTGAGTACCGGTGGAAGTAACCAAGCTTGTATTGACCTCTGGTAGGTTTGTTTGTGTCTGCATTTCTTTAAGCAATGGTTTTTCACTAGTTGCTGGTGGTACTGTTTTCTTATGTACCTGTTCCTGTTCCGGAGCCTTTTGCTCTATTTATTCCTCTGTTTGTTGTGTTGTCTCAGTCTGTGTCTAAGTCTCTACCTTTTTCTCTTTATTTTTTGTCGGTTTCTCTTGTGAGTTATCAATTTCCTCAGTCACTGAAGGCTCACTAGCCATATCAGTCTTATCTGTTGTATCTTTGTCTACCACTATGTTGATCTTCTGAGTATCAATATCCACAATATATAGGACTTCAGGATTAGGATTATTATCCTCTACATCCATACTCTCAACTATTGGTTGATCATCTGTAGTTGTTGTTTTTACTGGTTGAGTATTTAAAGGAGGTGGGGATAAGTTGTCTCTAACCTTGATACTAGGTGGTCCACCAACTTTTCCTTTCCCCTTGTCTCTATCTTTCTGATAAACTTTTATGGGTTTGGGGTTCCTGTATTCTTCTTGATTTTCTTTCTCAACCAGGAATATATCCCATCCATCTTCAGTTTCTTGAGTCACCTCATTTACTCATCCAACCATTAAAGCAATGTGCCTGTGTGCAGTAGAAAATACTGTCCTGTTGGCTTGAGCAATTAGGTCATCAATTTCTTGGGGAGAGTTTACCGGATATACAGCAAGTAGCTTTTCAATCTTTATTTTCTTATCTAGTTCTATCACTACTTGTCTTCTTGCTTCTAGTCTTTTGAATAGTTCATCTAGAACTTCATTGACTACTTCCATTAAAAACTTCTTATACATATCCATGTGTAATATAACACTATTTTCAACTTGCTCTTTTTCATCAGCTGTTAGAGTGTCATATATTTTCTCTATGTTCTTCAATTTACCTTCCTCTATGATTTCATTCAGTAGTATATCAAGAGGGGCCAAGTCTTTGTTTGTCCTCTTCTTCTTCTTGGGTGTTAGTTTCTTCTTTGGTGTGGCCTTTCTTATCGGAGATCTCACTGCTTGTTGCTTTTGCATTGTCCTCTTGGGTGAGGGTGTGGTTGCCGGTGAGGGATCTCTTTTTCTTACAACTCTTTTGAAAGTTACAGGCATGTCACTTCCTGAAGAAGTACCTACCGGTGATAGGTGAGTTTCAGGTTGTGGAGCTGCTAACTCATCCTCTATTATACCGGTTTTCTTCAATACATCTTCTTTGATGGTTTTTGCTTGTCTGGAACCTTTCCTTACAACTGCCTCAACCTTTTTCACTCTCTTCTTAGATTGTATTTGACTTTATATGGTTTCAGCACTACCAAATACTTCTTCTTTAGGTTCTCTGGGGTCTTCCAGAAGTGCTTTAACATATGTTTCAACTATGTGATCATCTATTTCATAGCCCATCTCGGTTACCCAAACTGTCCTTGGGATGACTGCTTCCATCCAGATTTCATCTTTCTTGATTACAAAGCATATTTTATCTTTGTATTTGTCTACAATCTTTTGTGATAACCTTATTCTTTTCTTCATTTTGGTCTTTAATGCTTGAAAAAAGTCATGAATACTATTTTCCTTGTTCTCACCCATATTATTGAATAGCTTTGTTAATTGTTTGCCTACCGGTATATCATATCCAAGTTCTTTGTAACCTATACCAGGAGCCTATTTTGTTATGTGTAGCATCAAACATACTAATAGATTTCCAAACCTGAAAGTTCCTTTCTTGTCCTTCTTGATCTTTCCAAGGTTGTCAATTAATTCATCTTTTAACCATTCACATATATCAATTTTTGCATTGTCTGTGACCATGTCATAAGCACTCTTAATGCATAAGCTTGAAACTAAATTAAGTCTATTTGCATGAGTAGCTTTATATCTTAATATCATGTTGATGAATCTCACATTGATATCTGTTACATCATTAACTCTTAGGGACCTCTTATCGAATGTTGCACCAATTAGGTTTATAACTAGGTCATTGGAAACCTTCTTGGTTTTATCTGGTCTTTTACCGGTGGCCGGTAACCCTGTGATAACTTTCACAGCTTCCTTGGTGATCTTGTGGACTGCATCTAACCAGAAAAATTCACCATGTACCCTGCTTAAGACTATCCCAATCACATCCTTGGGGAATTCAGGAATGCTAAGGATCTCTATAAATCCTAGGGTCTCAATGATCTTGTGTTCATTTTTTACATTGCCGATATTATCACATATCATAGTTTTAAACATGGTTTTAATTTCTTCATCTCCTAACTCTTCAATGTTGCAGTGGATGTATATTCTGGGGTCTTTAGCATAAACAACTCCCTTAGGAATTTGAGAAAAAGAACCTAAGGTATCATCTTTCTTTGCTATCTCGGGAACTAACTGAAATATGGGCCTAGGTCTTTTTATCACTTCAACAACAGTAGGGTTTGCTATATATTCAATTGTAGAGGTGGATGCCATGATTAAATACCTTTTACTGCCATTAGGATGGATGATTGCTTGGAGTGTTCTTGCTTCTTGCTCGAAATGCCTTAGCTCGGAATCTTCGCGCTCTTCATAAATTTGAAATCTCGGTGAAATGAAATAGAGCCAAAATCTTAATTTTATAGTGTCTATTCACCATCTACCACATTAATTGCATGCCAGTTAAGTATTCACCTAACATTGTTTGCCAATAATAAGTAATTTTCAACTTCTTATCTCTAATCAAGGGAATAATAATACATGTGTCATTAGATTTCCAAACCCTCAAAGAAACTTTCTTCAAATGGATGAAGAACTTCCTGTCAGTGGAGCACTTCTCTGTCCTATTAGTGAAGCATCACTCTGTCCTGCCAATGAAGCATTGGTTGGTTCTACCAATGGAGGAGTATTCCCAATATTTAGATCAGCTTTTCTAATCCATTGTTTTGAGAATTCTTGCTCAACATCTAAAACTTTTTCTTTACCTTTCAAGCTAGAACTTTTGTTGTCTACCAGTGTTCCTTTACTTCTACAGAATTTAGCAATATGCCCAATCTTGTTACATGCATAACAAGTTACATTATTTTTCTGAATATCTTTTCCATAACCTATGCTGGTGTGTTCTGCACTAATTAGATAAATTTCCAAATCTTCCACAAACATAACATCTCACATTCATTCTGCAGTTTTCAGAATTGTGACCTACTTTGTTGTATTTAGAACATTGACTGGTGGGTGTGTTGATATTCTGATAATTTCTAGATCTACATTCATTTTCTCTATGACCATACTTATTATAGTTAAATCATTTTCCATTGAATTTATAGGCATTAGGTTGTCTTACCAGTTTGCTGTGATCCAGAGTATTTGCAGTACCGGAGCTTTCACCAATTTCAAAGCCAATTCCAAAAGTGTCACCTTTAGGTTTTTTATTCTTCAGTAAGGTGCCAAGTTCTTCTAAGTTTTTCTTGAGTTTTTCTTTATGTTGATTTGCAATTTATAGTTCTCTTTCTAAGACTTCCTTTTGTCTCATCAGTACATTTGAGTCATTCTAAGTATGCATCAGATCTGTCTTCAACATGTCATTTTCATAGCTAAGTCTTGTGTTCTCATTTGCTACATCACTTAGTCTTCTGGTCAATTCTTCTTCATTTTTCTTCCTATCCTCAATCTTTTTACAAAATCTCATAGTCATATCCTACATTTCATTTTTTTTTGTCATGATCTCTTGTTTCAACTTGCTTATCATATCTGTATTCAGGAAAAGTGGGTTGATAAAACTCAATATGTGAAAATTTAGTTAAATACTAGTCCACACACACACACAGGACTTCTTGATGCAAGCTATGGAGTAATAACGTAATACTCAGCTTCCCAAGGAGGGTCCCATGGTTCTCTATCTCACAATGTCCCTCAAACCAATGTTTTGCTCTCAGATCACTGAGCAAAATGGTTCAGGGATGGCAAATGCAAGAATGAGGGATGCTCTGATAGATTTTTAGAATGAAATGTGTTATAAGCTATGTATGATAATAAACTAAATGATAAGATGACAAGATTAGTATGAATACTGTCCTAGCATGATATATTTAGTCTATGATTGAACTAAAATGATAAAGAAAGTAATTTAAACATGCATATTTAATCTACTTCCTGATTTAAAGAGAGGCTAAATGATGAGCATATATGAAATGAAAGCTTGAATATATTTGAGCGTAAGTGTGATGCTACAAATTTGAAGGATGATTGTTAAGAATGGAGGAATGAGAGCTCTATTTATAGCACAAACAGGGCAATGGATGGTCAAGATTGAATGGTTTAATCAAGGGTTGAGTTTGAAAGTTGGGGATCCATGTTTGTAATTGGCACCAATGAAATGGTGACAGGTGTCAACATAGGGTTGGGTTGAGAGAAGGGGTTGGAGGCATTAAATGCCTGAGAAGACCTCATGGTTATCTAGAAGGTAAGGGTCAAGCTTAAGTTAGGATTACCCATTGGATTAAGAATTAATCCAAGGATAAACCTTTGTGCAAATGTTTAAGAGATAATCATGGTCAAAGCATTAATGGCTTGATGAGACCTTTGGGTTGGGTAGAGGTTGAGTCAAAACAAATGTTTTAACCATGTGGGAGGGTTTGAGTAAACCATTAATGGTTATTGGAGACTTTGGGGATTAAGTGGTTGAAGGTTGAAAGCCTTCAATGGTTATCAAAGACTTTGAGCCATTTAGTGGTTGAAGGTTGAAAGCCTTTAATGGTTATCAAAGACTTTGAGCCATTTGAGAAGTGACTTCCCTTTGCTTAGGGATGTGACAAAATTTAGAGGAGGGTTGGGTTAATTAGAAGTGATTAGAAGATTCTAGAAGGGATTAGAAAGGGGTTTGAGATTTTGCAAGTGGATGGAGGGATAATAGGATTTAATTGAAATAATTTAATTCATTCAATTTGGTTGTAATTAAATAAATTTGATTTATTCAATTTGGGATAACTATTTAGTTAAATTTGAATTTAATTAAAAGTGGATAGGGAGGATTTAATTGAATAAAATGATTTATTCATTAAATGGATATAGTGAACTTAATTTAAATAAATTGAGTAATTTACTTAATTAAATAGAAGAATGTGGATAATTTAATTAAATTGGATTTAATCAAATAGAGAAATGAACATAAAATATTCATTTAGGAATATGGTCATTTTTGTATGTCTACATTTTGCCCCTCTTTGAAGTGACGTGTGTGCACATGTTATTTCAAAGAAAATGATGTGTTATCATGATTTATGATCAAATGCAATTTTTGTGTCGTTCTTTTGATTTGCCAGTCATGCCCCAAATTTGATGTGATGCCCCAGATTCGATATTTGATGATGATGCCCCCTCGGGAGATGAATGAATATTTTGAAAAAAATAATTTTTTTTGATTTAATCGGATGAGTTGCGTATGATGTGTATGATTTCGTGCATGTAAAATGTGTGTGAATTGATTCATCTCCCGATAAGTTACAAATTTTTTGGTATAGGGGAGACTGTGACCATATTACAGGTCCAGTCGGCTAACCCTAATTTCATTTTCTTCCTATAAAAGGGGAAAAGGGTTTGATTTAGGTTCATTTGTGCTTTATTGACTTTGGAGAAAGAGAATTTTCTCTAGAGAGAAAATGCCTATTCCCTATCACAGACACCGTTTTGAGCGCGTTCAGATGTACCGGAGACCTATAGCACGTGGACCACCAGTAAGTCAACGTTTTTGACCCCTTTTTGATTTTTTGTTTTGTTGTTTTTAGTCACTTTTTGAATTTCAAAGTGCGGGTTTACCGGTTTAGCGCGTCTAAGGTCTAGAGTAGCGCATACGAAGTTTAGAGTAGTGCATCGAGGTCAATTTTAGGGGTCGCATCCGAAAAAGATAGGTTAGCGCATAAAATTATTAGGTTAGCGCGTGCATGTAGAATAGCGCATGGAAAGTGTTGGGTAGCGCATCGCGTCAACAGGTTAGCGCGTAGAGGTGACCTAGCGCATAGGGGCCGCAGGGGTTCGCATAGGGAAGGGGGTTTAGCGCGTAGGACTAACCTAGCGCATAGGGCGAAAAGGGTAGCGCTTAGGAGGGGTAGATTAGCGCGTAGGTAGAGTCTAGCGCATGGGGTGGGTTAGGTAGCGCATGGGGTGAAAATTTTAGCGCGTAGACTGAATCTAGCGCATAGGTTAGAGATAATAGCGCATAGGATAGACAGCCTAGCACGTGGGGATGTTTTAGCGGATTGAATATCTGTTTTAGCGCATCTAAAAAAATTTGCAATTTTGGCTGATTTGAAAATTTGTTTTGTCTGCTTGTCGTGTTTTGATCAATTTATCCAATATGAGTGTTTGTATAACTTGTTTTGATTTGCGAGTTTCCAAGTTATGTATAGATATCAACGTGTTTTGTTAATCAGAATATGATGTATTTGCGTGTTCTATTTCAAATTCAATGTGTGTGAAGCCTGAGTTGTATTACAAGCCGATATGGGTTGGAAACTTGAGTTGTTTTACAAGCTGATATGGGTGGGAAACTTGAGTTGTTTTACAAGTTTATGTGATTGTGGAGACTTGAGTTGTATTACAAGTTTTGATATGGTTTTTGAGAACTTGAGTTGTTTTACAAGTTGATATGAAATGATAGGATTTTGAACTTTGATAGAGATGAGCAAATTATTTCATGTTGTTGATATAAGTTTGATTTTGATATCTTTGTGTTGATGTGGAAACTAATATTGGATATGTTTTGTTTGTTAACAGGAGCGATTGGGTGTTGTATAGTCAAGGGAGAGATTCCCGAGACCGTGGACATTGATACCGCAATTGTCACAGGTAGATTTGGATATTATTGAGAGATGTGGATTGACCTCTCTTCTGGATATGCCTCGGTTCACTGTGAACCGGGGGCTTTTGATAGCGTTGGCAGAGAGGTGGCATAGCGACACGAACACCTTTCATTTTGCCACTGGAGAGATGACAGTGACACCGGAGGATTGCTACCGGATTTTGTGGATTCCTGTAGTAGGGGCACTACTTCCCTATGAGCAGTCAGAGGAGGGTGGCATAGAGGCACTGCGCCGCATATTTTAGGATAATACAGTTTGTGGCTATGAGATCCCCTGGCAAGAGTTTTTGGATTTGGGTTATGCACCGCTGCCATCTGTACTGGCAGGATTCATTGGGGGATTCCTTTGTCCTGATCGTAGGTCAAAGGGATTCTCGATGGGATGGGGGTTAGTGTTGGAGGAGATGGTCACACAGGGCCGAAGATTTGCATGGGGGTCAGCGATGCTGGCTCATTTATACCAGAGTTTGCATGAGGTAGTATACCTCGGGTATGGCGGTTTGTCAGCTAGCGTGACCCTATTATAGGTATGGTGCTGGGAGCACATTCCAGCAGCGAGGCCACTGGCAGATAGAGACAGGCCCGTAGGTGCAGCATATGCCTACGGATATAGAAGTCTAGTTGTCCAACGTAAGCTAGGCAAACTAGAGCATTAGAGGAGGGTTTTTGACGACATAGATACGATCACTTGGAGACCGTATATAGGTTGTGAGGTATGGGCGGAGGATGGGCTGGAGATGCCCTTTGTATTTATGACAAGGTATCTGATTGGGAGGACCCCGTTCGTCATTGAGCGGTTTGTGGTGACCCGAGTTTTGAGGAAGTTCGGGCGCCAGCAGGGGATTCCTCAGGGAGCATGTTTGTATGCACAGCGGCAGCAGGATGTGGCCGATTGGGGGCTGACTATTGATAGTGTCGTGGCAGTGGAGGAGTTTGTGGGGTTGGCCGGGCAGATCTGGGACTATGCCCTAGAGATTTAGGACGCAGGGATGATAGATGAGTTCGCCCATTTGTTTGCTGCGCGGGCGGTGGCTAGGATCTCAGATCCGGAGGAGATGAGGCCAGCTTTTGACTCAAATGAGGAGGAGGGAGATGGGGGAGATGATGGAGATGATGGGGAGGATGGAGGAAGAGGAGGTAGAGGAGCTAGAGGGAGGCAGGGAGGTAGAGGTGTGGAGAGAGCGGTGCGGTAGGGGAGGATAGATAGGGGGAGAGGTGGATTGGCTATCAGAGCCGGGAGAGAGGGGAGAGTGGGGGAGGTGCTAGCTGCAGTGGGGAGTGAGGAGGAGCTGAGGAGACCAGCACAAAGGAGGAGGGTAGATGTACTCCCACCTCCAGCACCGAGGACAGGGCGAGTGGGAGGGGTTCCTCCAGCACAGGTACCGCTGTGGGTTCGAGTGTCAGGTCATGTGGAGGATGTGCAGATCCGGACCTTGCAGATTACCGTTTAGTAGCTGCAGGCACAGATTTTGACCTATCTATGGTAGATTTCTTAGTTGACCACTGAGAGAGATACTGAGATAGAGCGGCGAGGATAAGCAGAGGAGATGGTGGCGAGTGTGCAGAGAGCAGTGGTGGGTGGTCCGATGAGAGACACCCTTAGAGAGCTGACGTGGAGAGTGCAGGAGGTAGAGTATTATAGGCGGCATTATGAGGCTGCAGTACCCAGGGATCAGCGAGTGGAGAGTTTTGCACAGTCGAGATCTAGTCGATCTCGAGCCACTGGGTCACAGTCGGAGAGCCGAGGTGTGACGGGGCCACTGAGACAGGACCCTCCTGGAGATCCAGGGGTGGGTGTATCTGGAGCGAGACCATCTCCGTCAGGAGATAGTCATACTTGAGAGACAGGGTCTCTGTTGTATTTTTGGATCATTGTTATACTTTGTACTGGACATAGTGTTTGGACACATTTTGTAGATTTTGATCATTTTTGAGATATATATACGGCACCATTTTTGATCTATGTGATGTGTTTATATGGATGTATGTTATATGAGGTATTTTATGTGATGATGCAATATATGATGTAATGTATGATGTAGGATGTATGCTTTTATATGCTGTGAAATGTATGATTTAATATGCTACTAAATGTATCTTGATATGCAAACATGTTAAATGATATGCAACTATTTGTAAAATAATATGCAGCTATGTTTTTGGTAGCATCCTCATTCTTGCATTTGCCATCTGATATAGCCATTTGTTTGCTTTCTTTGTAGATATCATCATTGAGCATTGATTTGTTTAGGATATGTTGAAAATTTATACAAGCATAATGGTATAATTTAACCATAATGACCTAAAAAATTTACATGATATTTAATTTTGCAAGATAGCACAAGTGTCAAGGTATAATTGAACCAGGATGACCTGAGTGCGTATTGCATAAATAGACAAGATTTGATTATTTGTATGCGTGAAGTGGAATCAGGCCTTCAGTGATATTCGATGTATCATGTCTCGAGGCAAGTATTCACACAGTACAAGTGATCACCTCCCAGACAGAAGACTAAGAAAATATTGGAAGTTCCCCTTGACCTCTAGCTGTGAAGCATTTAGTGAGATAAGGAAGAGAATCCAATAATGCAAAAAGTTCAAAATGCAAAACTAGTTAAGATTTTATGCTATAGTGCAACATTCAGTACTTCAAAAAATCATCCATCCTTGGTATTTTTGTGTTTTGTTTAGTTTTGTTTGGCAATGAAGCGTAGTGGTTTGTTGGATGTCATGCTGTTGAGTTTTGCATCTAGTCTTGATGTCTTGAGTGTGTGTAATATTGATATGATTTATATGCCCCTAGCTGAGTGTGCCTCTTGATGTGAATATATACAGTGATTCCAAGCCATGGTGTATTAGTGGTAGGAGGATATATATAGACAAATCAGGATAGTGACTACGCTAAGTATGTCCTGAATGGATATTTGCTAAGTGTCGGGCGATGGCCGATAGTGTTTGTATGGATAACATGGTATGGAAATAGATAGAGGAGCCATTCTTTCACAAGAGCGCCTGTTTACCAGGTTTTCACCCTTTGTTTTTATTGTACTTTGTTTTTTCTTTTTCTAGATTTTTTGATTTTTTTTTGTTTGTTTTGGGCTTTTTCCGTGCACTAAGCTACTTTAAGTATAGTACCTTTTCAAATGGATGCTGTTAGTTGGTTCGTCGAGCACATCTCCTTCAGAATTTGTTAGCTGATAAGCACCTAATCCATAAACTGATATGATAACATAGGGACCCAACCAGTTAGGCTCAAATTTCCCTTTCTTTTCTCGATCTTGCTGATTTCTTGGATTTTCTTTGAGTACTAGGTCACCAACCTTGAAGTAGTGGGGAATGACCTTGTGATTGTAGCTCCTGCACATGCGTTGCTGATATGCTTTGAGATGAGTATAAGCATGTTTGCATCTTTCATCTAATAGCTCAAGTTCTTGTAGGCGGTTAACTCGATACTCTTCATCTGGGATTAAGCCTTTCAAAGAGACTCTGAGAGATGGGATCTCTACCTCCAGGGGTAAAATAGCCTCTGATCCATAAACCAATGAGTATGGTGTTGCTCCGGTAGGTGTGCGGATGCTGGTCCTGTATGCCCAAAGTGCTGGATTGAGTTGTACATGCCAATCTTTGCCTGCATCATTCACTGTTTTCTTGAGGATTTTCAGTATTGTCTTGTTAGATGCTTCCGCTTGACCATTTCCCTGTGGGTAATATGGTGTAGAGAACCTATATTGGATTTTGAATTTTTCACATAGTTTTTGTACATCTTGATTCTTGAAGGGTCGTCCATTATCTGTAATGATTGAACTTGGAATCCCATATCTGCAGATCAGATAATTGAGGATAAAAGAGGCAATTTGTTTCCCGGTTACTATGGTCATGGGAACTGCTTCTATCCATTTGGTAAAGTACTTTGTTGATGTTATAATGAACTTGTGTCCATTTGAAGATGAAGGATGAATTTTGCCAACGAGGTCCAGTCCCCACTGACAAAAGGGCCAGGATGTTGTAAATGGTTGTAGTTCTTGTGCTGGTGCATGTATGAGATTACCATGGATTTGGCATTCAGGACATTTCTTGGCAAAGTGATATGAGTCTTTCTCCATTGTAGGCCAGTAGTATCCCATCCTTAGAAGCTTTTTAGCAAGAGTAGTGCTGCTTGAATGTGTGCCACAAATACCTTCGTGAAGCTCGTGTAAAGCAGAATCGGAATCATTACGATCAAGACAATGAAGAAGAGTACCATCGAGACCTCGACGATACAAAGTATCAGCAGTAAGGGTGTAACGAGCAGCTTGACGGATAAAGTTATGTTTTTGGTTACGGGATTGGTCAATGGGTAAGATATTATGCTTGAGATAGTTATATATTGGTCCATATAACAGAGAATCTGAACCAGTCAAGGCATAGATAACATGGGATTCAGAGTGGTCATAGGCAGGGCAGAACAGTTGCTCTACCAGGAACTCATAATGACTTTGTTTCTCTAGAATTTGTAGTAATGAAGCGATTGTAGCCATTGCATCGGCTACTTTGTTGTTCAACCTTGGTATTTGCTCGAAGGTGATGTGCACAAAATACTATTTGAAGTCATCCACCATTCGCTTGTAGGGTAGTAGCTTGTCATCCTTTGTTTGATAGTCATTGTTGATTTGATGGACGACCAGTTGCGAGTCCCCATAGACTTTTAACTCTGTGATTTTCCATTCTACGGCCATTTTGATGCCTATGACCAATGCCTCATATTCAGCGACATTATTGGTCAATGGAAACATAAGTCTGTATGATCTTCGTATAGTGTGTCCTTCAGGAGTGATGAATAGAATGCCAGCACCGGAACCATGTTGTGTATAGAATCCGTCAAAGTATAAAGTCCATTTTTTGGTAGAAAGAGCAAGAACATCTCTGTCTGGAAATTCAATCTCCATGGTGTGTTTTCCTGGTAGTGGTGCTTTAGCTAACTAATCTACAATTGCTTGTCCTTTGATGGCTCATCTTTTTGTGTATTGGATGTCAAATTCACTGAGAATCATGACCCATTTAGCCAATCAGCCTGTAAAAGCTGGCTTGCTGAGTAGATATTTGAGAGGATCAATTTTTTCCACTAGCTTGATGGTGTGTGCTAGCATATAATGTTAGAACTTCTGAGATGCGAATACCACTGTTAGGCAAGCCTTTTCAATGAATGTATAGTTGAGTTCATAGCCATTCAATGTTCTACTGATGTAATATATGGCACGTTCCTTTCCTTGTTGATCTTCTTGTGCTAATAATGCCCCCAGTGATATGTCTGTGGTTGAGATATATAAAATAAGAGGCTTTCCTATGACTGGAGGTACTAGAATTGGTGGATTCATCAGGTACTGTTTGATTTGGTAAAAAGATTCTGCACACTTGGCCTCCCATTTGAATGGTACATTTTTGTGTAGTAAATGGTTAAATGGTAGACTTTTATCTACTAGCTGAGCGATGAATCGCCTGATGGATTGAAGTCATCCCTATAGAGATCTGAGTTGACTGATATTCTTTGGTGGTGGCATGTCCATGATGGCTTGTACCTTTGCTGGATCTACTTCAATACCTTTAGCTGAGACTATGTAGCCTAGTAACTTGCCTAATGTAACCCCGAAGACACACTTCTTAGGGTTAAGCTTGACTTGGAATTTCTTCAATCGATCAAAAATCTTTGTTAGGATGCCAAGATGTTCTGCTCTGGTGAAGGATTTAGCTAGTAAGTCATCCACATAGTCTTCCATAAATGTGTGCATCATGTCATGGAATATTGTGGTCATTGCTCTTTGATAAGTGGCCCCTGCATTCTTTAAGCCAAAAGGCATAACATTCCAATAGTACGTTCCCCAAGGACAGGTGAACATGGTTTTATCTTGATCTTCTGAGGCTATTTTGATTTGATTATAGCCTGAGAAACCATCCATTAGTGAGAGCATTGCATGGCCTGCTGTGAGATCTACAATGATGTCGATACTGGGCAAAGGAAAGTCGTCCTTTGGACAAGCTTTGTTGACGTCTCTGAAGTCAGTGTAGATTCTGATACTACCATCTGGTTTTGATACTCGAACGATGTTGGAAATCCATTCCACATAGTCAATGGGTCGAATGAATCCGACGTCTAATAATTTTTTTAGTTCAGTTTTGACCATGAGTGCCACCTGTGATTCATCTTTCGTAGCTTTTGCTTGACTGGCTTCACTCGTGTAGAAATGGACAAGTGATGCATGATTAAGTGTGGATCCACTCCAGGCATATCAGCATATGACCAAGCAAAGTTAATTTGTTGTTCTTTAAAGAAAATGATGAATGCTGATCTTTCTGCCTCTGTTAGAGATTCTGCAAGGTGTATGTTCCTAACTACTTCTATGGTGCCAATGTTGATTGATTGAGTGGGCTCAATCAATATGGGAGATAGATCATGAAAGTGCTCAGGAAGAGTGTCAAGTCTCCCATCGTTAGGTGCCTTAAAAAGGTTTACACCCTCCGATACGTCCTTTATTTTTACTTTTTTATGATCTAGAGTTGCCATTGACTAGTTTTCAGCATCAGATCCTTTATCTAGTTCATTTTTGTGACTGAGAGACTTGGCACTCCCTGGTTTGTAGACATCGTTATTTTGTTCACTGGTAGAGCCTGTTTTTGGATTTACGGCACATAGGTAATGGATAATAGATTCGTCATTTGGGAAAATTGGTATATTATGGATTTCAGGTTCATCCCAATCGATGAGGTCAGGAAAGACAAGTGGTAAGGAATCGTTAGGTGGATCAAGTTCGGCTACTGTGAGTGTTAGGACAGAGTTTTCATCGTGATGGTTCTTGGTTTTAAAGAAGTTTAGGATTTTGTCGAAGTCTTCGATGGTATTATCCTCTACATATACTTGCTCATAATGTTCCTGTTTGCTTTCTTGGGCGTCATAGATATTTTGCAGTCCAAATTCAAGAGGTCTATCTTCTGCATTATGTTCTTCCTGAGAAAGGGATATAGAATCAGTATCATCCAAGATATCAGTAGTAGCATTGGAGCAGGTACCCCATTCATATTCATTAGAATCTATCTCATAGGCATCATCCTAGATGATATCTGTGCTATAAACAGGTGTGTTGTATGGTGAAAACAAATCTTTGATGATGGATACCATTTTGATGGTTTTTGCAGATTCTGTATCAGATTTGTCTTCTACTTGCCGAATTTGTTCATAGACTGTGCTTCCTTGGGGAGGAATAACAGTATCTGGAGATGACCTGATTTGTTCTTGAGATATTGGTGTTTGAATATGAGCTACTACTGTAGATAGGGCCTTTTTGTGACTTAGAAGTTTTTCCAGATGTAACTTCCGATCTTGATGTTCCCATGCCTTGCGGATTGTTTCTGCTGATTCAAAAAGTGCTTCCTACCAGGATTCTTCTTTGTACTTCTTATTTTCCTTCCATTGAGGTTTTGTAGTTGCGTGTGGTGGCCGTTTTAATAGGAATGTGAGTTTAGAACCCAATCCTACTTTGTTTCTACTAGGTTGTGAAGGAAGATCGATAGGTTCAGGGACTCCTTCTTTGCATTTTCCAATAGGTCCTTTACCGCCATATCCCATTTGTTTCATGATTAAATAGCCTTTTCCATACAGGTGTGTTGGTAGAACAATGTCCAGAGTGACTGCTCTATGATTTTCTTCCTCATCTTTGTATAGCCAGCTAAGAATGTCCTTGTCCTTTGATTCATGTGCTAGAGTACATAATTGGATGAAGGTACCATCAAATTTAGTGATGGGTTGAGTAGCCAGTTGTGTTGATGTAGTAGGCAAACCATGTGATCTAGGTGATGTTGGCAATTCGGCCAAGCATAAAGACTCCAGAGAGTATTCTCCCATGCCTTGGTCTTTGATTTGCATTTTCTGCTTGAAGTCTCCCCATAAGGAGTTGGATTTTGCTGTGTGTGGATCTGATGTTGAAGATTGCTGCTTTTCTCTATTATGAGGAACCAAACTATCCTGGGCTGCCCCCATTGCATTGCAATGTTGAAATGGATTGTGATCAGTAGATATGGAGATTTCTTGTCCATCATAAGGAAACTTGACACACTGGTGATATGTAGAAGGTACTGCTTGCATTTCATGTATCCAGGGTCATCCTAATAAGATATTGTAGGTGAGATCAATATCTAAGACCTGACATATAGTATCATTTTGTACTAGTCCTACTTGAATAGGTAATATCACTGTGCCTTTAGAGGACCTTTCCTCATCATCATATGCCTTTATGGTAATTTTCTTGCAAGGGTCAATAGATTCTTCTGAGAAGCCTAATGCACGGATAAGCTTTAAAGTACATATATTAAGTCTGGCTCCTCCATCTATTAAGACTCTTTTCACTCGGTGTTTGCAAACAATGACTTCAATATGGAGAGGAATATTATGTGGATGACTCAATGAAGTATTGTCATGCTCTGAGAAGGTGAGGTTATGAGGTCCTATCATATGGGCGACCATGGCTTGAAATCTGTCTGTATCCAGGTTTTGAGGTACATTGGTTTCCAATAGTGCGTGTTCTAATATGTCTTTGTGCTTCGGTGATAGTTTTAATAATTCCAGGATAGATATCTGAGCTGGAGTCTTGCATAGTTGGCTAACCAAGTCATATTGGATTTTTGGTGGAGTAGTTGCAGGTGCAGTATGTCCCCTCAAGACATATTTCTGAGTGTGGGTTGTTACATTAACAGATTCATGATCATGTCGATCTCAAATGGTGATGACATTGACTTGATGATCTTCAGCTGATATGTGGTTGATGGTGTTATTGTAGATGTGATTAATACAAGCTCCGTGTGTATCATCTGAAGTTGATGCTCCATCCTTGTTGTAATTTGGGAGAGGATTTTTAAAGGCTCCGTGATCACCATTTGTTTTGAGACCATCGACCGTTAAGTCACCTCGATCAATCATGTTCTGTATTATATGTTTCAATCTCATACATTCGTTTGTTCTATGACCCTTGTTGCGATGGAAATCACAATAGTGTGAATCATTCCACCAAGGTGGTTTGATTAGGGGTTCATAGTTGTTGATTGGAGGCAAAGAAAGAATCTTGTTTGCCAAAAGTTCTCTGAATGCTGATTCTAAAGATTGTCCTAGTGGTGTGAAGATGTGCTTTTGGAAATTGTTCGTGTTGTTGCATGAATTGTTGTTAGGTCCCAGATTCATGTTTTTGCTTTGAGTATCGTTGGTGTTGTTCGTGTTGAGTTGTCCTTGATCATTGTTTGGTGATTATGTGTTAGCACTGGGGGTAGCATTTTTAGGATTTTTCGGATTTCCGAATAATGCAAGCACTGGTTGTTTAGATTTTGGATCATATGATTCATTGTTGCCTTCGTTTTTGTTTCGAGTCCAAAATCGAGATTTGTCAAGGTTGGTGTTGTTCTGATTATTGTAATTTGATGAGTTTGTTCCTTCCTTGTAGAATTTGAGTGTTCCCTTTTTGACACAGGCTTCCTCTACTTGAATGCCATTTTCAATCAATTTAGCGAAAGATGGTATGCATTGAAGTTTTAGTCTGTAACTCATTTCGCCATTCAAGTTATCAATGAAGATTTCTATTTTCTCCTTTTCAGGAATATCTCGAGGATATCTAGATACCATGCGTCGCCAGCGTTGAAGGAACGCCATGAATGTTTCATTGTTCTTTTGTTTGGTGTTGCAAACATCTAGCATGGTTATGACATGTTGGATGTTGTAGGAATAGTGGGTTATGAATTTGTTAACTAATTCATCAAATGATCTAACAGGTGGCAAAATTTTGGATAACCATTCCATGGTTTGCCCTCCCAAGCTTCTGAGGAATAACCTCATCAAATAGGTGTCATCATGAGCGAATTCAAGGCTTAGTGTGCAAAATTCTCGAACATGATCCCAGGGATCACTTTTCCCATCGTATTTATCGAATTTGGGAACGTTCAAGTTTGGAGGAAAAGGCACCATGTTCAAGCTTCTGTCAAATGGATAAGGACAGATTTCATTTAAAGAGTATCGTACTATTGTCCCTTGTTGCATATCCTGTATTTGCCTTTGCAACATTTGCATTTGTTGAGTAAGGGCTGCCAAAGGTATATTGTCTTGTCGAGGAAAAAGTTCTTGCCTTGTAGTGGTTCTCAGCTGAAAAGGTGTGGTAAATAGTATATGTTGCTCTAGTGTTTCTAGCTTAGGTATATGCATTTCTGGTATGCGTTGTTCTGGAATGTGTTGTTCAAAGTTATGTTGTTCAGGTATGTGAGTTTCTTCTTCTCTATGTTGTTCTTGATATGCATATTGCCGAGATTCAGTTTGAAAAATGTTTGGGTCAAAATCTTCACGAAGTTTAACGCCCTTGCTTGTGAGCATCAACAGATATTTTTCTTTGTCATTTTCCATGAGTTTTTCGACAAGTTTTTGGAAGGAAGGATTTTCTTGACATTCCCGAAGAAGTGCTTCAGTAATTTCAGGTTCTTCTACTGGTGGAACTTCAAAAGGATTTGATAATCTATGATTCATACTGGACTCAGCGGGTGTCTCGCTTTGTTTGTTACTTTGAGAGCGAGTAACAGACATTTTAGTAGAAGCTTTCAGTGATGAAAGGGACAAAAGCCTCTTCGATGTGTTGCTTGGGTGTTGGTGGTTCTGGTCGAGATGTGTTATATGTGATGCACTCATCGGGCAAGAATGCTGGATTGATTTTTCCGCCGTGGTTTATGATTTGATTAAAAGCAGACTTTTGACAGTATGCTCTTGTCTTCAAGGGTTCTTTGTCAAATTCGCTAGATTTGTTTTGAATATACCTTTGGACGTGATGAAGGAATACCTGATGGGATTTGAAGAGTTGACGATTGATGTATAAAAACTTATTTCTTTTGATGAATTTGGAAAAACTAGGTTGTTGTTTCTTCAACGTAATGTTATGATAGAGGTTCTTTTTTCTCAGAATAAGGGGATTAGTCATGCATGAGTGATCAATGATTTCCTTTGATTGGTTTGGATTCAGTTGATTCTTGTTTTGAAAAAGTTTTTAAATTTTACTTTATCAGAGTGAAGGTTTAGATGCCCCTTTACGACAAAGTGCATCAAATGATATGGATAAGAGCTTCCCAATCTAGAAACTAGTTTTGACAATTTGAGAATTTTAAACAAGTGTTTTGAGATAGAATTCCGTAAGATGGTAAAGGATTTTGTTGATACTGATGATGAAATCTTTGGATTATGATAGGAGAGACGTCCTCTATTGTGCGATTTGTTTAGGATTCTGACAACTTTTGTTTTGACACAAATTGAGCTCAAGAAATAGTTTTAGTGGTTTGCTTGTCACTCTGGTTTGATGAAAAATGGTTTTTTGATGAAAAATGCTTCTAAAAATATTTTTGAAATTTTGAAATTTTTCACGGTTTTTGCTCTCTGTTTTTCTGTTTTGGATCACGCGCTAAAATAGAGTCTATATGCGCTACTGAATTTACTTGATGCACTAAAAGAATGAGCACACGCGCTAATCTGCCCCTAGACACGCGCTAAAGTTTGGATTTTGGAAAATGGCGGTCTAACAGTTTCAAAAGTTTATGCGCTATCTTGGGTCTTATAAGTGCTAACTTCTAGACTGCATGTGCTAATGTTTCTATGTCACGCGCTAAGCTGTTTCTTCTACGCGCTAAAGTTAGGACTGTTGAAAATTGTTGTGGAAATTGTTCGAAAAGGCTACGCGCTATACTGGGCCCGTTACGCACTAAATTTTAGACTTAATGCACTAATTAGTGGTTCCCACGCACTAAGATGTTGCTGTCACGCGCTAGACTGTGTTTCGAATGCGCTAAAGGATTGTATACTGTTTTGCCTAATGATAAAATGCTACTGTTTTAACTTCACGCGTTAATTTGAGATTTGGATGCGCTAACAAAAGTATTCCATGCGGTAAGATGTTGTTCTTATGCGCTAGACTGCCCTGATTTTTCCGTTTGGGTGATTTCTTGAGGTTTTTGAATTTTGTTGAGAAATTTTCAAGTGCGATGGATGATTTTCTGAAGTAATAAATGCAAGCATGGCACAAAAAGTACAACCATTTTGCCTAATCTAACAAAAAGTGTATGTTTTGCGAGGATGTGTTCAAATCCCTAATGTTTTAATAGGTTTGGATATAAGTAATACACTTCAGAAAGACTCTTTATTCAAGGGTCATAAATAACATCATAGCCCACTAGTCTCGATACTCCGTCAGCTCAAACAGTCGTGTCACCCCCTAGAGGGTGCCCCTTTTTTTGCTTTTTGCCAGAAATTAACCCAAAGTGAATTACTTCATAGTTGAGTAGTTATCTTGGGAGATATATGGTGAGTAATCTTGGGGGCGGATTCTTTCCCACCCTTGCACTATGATGTTATAAATGTTTGGTTACTGACTCAGTTCAAAGCTTCTAATTCTATGGTTCATAATCAGGTTTCCCGTTCGGTCGTCAGTGATAAACTTCCTCAGAAGGCTTCCCAACCTTTAGAACAAAGGCTTTACGTATCTCAAGGATACTGGGGGAAGGCTAATCACTGCGCGCAACCGTTGAAAAGGACTTTCGTCACTTTCCACATCTGATTATAGTGGGTTGAAATTCTTGGCGTCAAAGTCATTCCCCACTTAGATCGTTCCCTTCACACCGGCCATAAATGGCTTTAAGAGTTGATTGCAACTCCTCGGGAAGGCAGGCCTGCTAAAGGTTTTAATGTTTGAATTACTGAAAGCTGTAAGAGTGGTCTGGATTTTTGATCACCCAGTTAAGGGGAGAGCATATTCCTTCCACTTTCAAGACAAAGCAATCAAGGTTCTTTTTAGCCTTTAAGATAATGATTTTCTAACTTCTATTTGGAGATGTTACTCCAACAAGCATGATGTTCTTTTTAACATTTAAAAGAATAGATTTTCTGATCTATAAAAAGGAAATGGTCAACAAAGCAAAATTTCTGATTTGGAGGTCAACAAAAGAAATTGTTTTTAAAATAAAATTCCCCGCTCTACCTGCAAGAAACCGTTAGAATCCTGCAAGCAAACAAAAGAGATAAAATGTCAGGTGATTTGGGGGACTTCTACAAGTCTAAAATTTCAATTCGGTTACAATAAATTTTTATTTTTATTTTGTCTGTGATGCGCTATAGAACAGATTGTACGTGCTACAATATATGTTAGATGTGCTAAAATTAATGATCAACGCACTACTCTGTCTTCTAAATGCGCTACTCTGTGTGTTGGAAGCCCTGTTCTGTCCTTTTTTCTTTCCCGTGCTGAGTCCTGTAGGAAATTTGAAATATGATGCGCTAACGTTTGAAATAGACACGCTGTATGATGGTATATAAGCGCTAAACTGTGGATCGTATACGCTATTTTGGTTATTGAATGCGCTACTCTGTGTTTCGCCTGCGTCGAGACCTACAAGAAATATATCAGTGGGGGTTATGCACTAAATGATTGCTTTTAAGTGCTAAAGTATAGCCCTCACGTGCTAAATAGTGAGCGGGATGCGCTAGACTATTATTTGGATGCGCTAGGGAATGTTTCCCACGCGCTGATTCCTGTTTCCCACGGACCTGCAAAAATGATTAATTTCAAAAACCGATTTGTTATTTGGGGTCAGGCCCCACGGTGGGCGCTAGAAATGTATGTGAGAAAAGTGGGTTGATAAAACTCAATATGTGAAAATTTAGTTAAATACTAGTCCACACACACATAGAGGACTTCTTGATGCAAGCTATGGAGTAATAACATATTACTCAGCTTCCCAAGGAGGGTCCCATGGTTCTCTATCTCATAATGTCCTTCAAACCAATGTTTTGCTCTCAGATCACTGAGCAAAATGGTTCAGGGATGGCAAATGCAAGAACGAGGGATGCTCTGATAGATTTTTAGAATGAAATGTGTTATAAGCTATGTATGATAATAAACTAAATGATAAGATGACAAGATTAGTATGAATACTGTCCTAGCATGATATATTTAGTCTATGATTGAACTAAAATGATAAAGAAAGTAATTTAAACATGCATATTTAATCTACTTCCTGATTTAAAGAGAGGCTAAATGATGAGCATATATGAAATGAAAGCTTGAATATATTTGAGCATAAGTGTGATGCTACAAATTTGAAGGATGATTGTTAAGAATGGAGGAATGAGAGCTCTATTTATAGCACAAACAGGGCAATGGATGGTCAAGATTGAATGGTTTAATCAAGGGTTGAGTTTGAAAGTTGGGGATCCATGTTTGTAATTGGCACCAATGAAATGGTGACAAGTGTCAACATAGGGTTGGGTTGAGAGAAGGGGTTGGAGGCATTAAATGCCTGAGAAGACCTCATGGTTATCTAGAAGGTAAGGGTCAAGCTTAAGTTAGGATTACCCATTGGATTAAGAATTAATCCAAGGATAAACCTTTGTGCAAATGTTTAAGAGATAATCATGGTCAAAGCATTAATGGCCTGATGAGACCTTTGGGTTGGGTAGAGGTTGAGTCAAAACAAATGTTTTAACCATGTGGGAGGGTTTGAGTAAACCATTAATGGTTATTGAAGACTTTGGGGATTAAGTGGTTGAAGGTTGAAATCCTTCAATGGTTATCAAAGACTTTGAGCCATTTAGTGGTTGAAGGTTGAAAGCCTTTAATGGTTATCAAAGACTTTGAGCCATTTGAGAAGTGACTTCCCTTTGCTTAGGGATGTGACAAAATTTAGAGGAGGGTTGGGTTAATTAGAAGTGATTAGAAGATTCTAGAAGGGATTAGAAAGGGGTTTGAGATTTTGCAAGTGGATGGAGGGATAATAGGATTTAATTGAAATAATTTAATTCATTCAATTTGGTTGTAATTAAATAAATTTGATTTATTCAATTTGGGATAACTATTTAATTAAAAGTGGATAGGGGGGATTTAATTGAATAAAATGATTTATTCATTAAATGGATATAGTGAATTTAATTTAAATAAATTGAGTAATTTACTTAATTAAATAGAAGAATGTGGATAATTTAATTAAATTGGATTTAATCAAATAGAGAAATGAACATAAAATATTCATTTAGGAATATGGTCATTTTTGTGTGTCTACAATATCATTCAGTGATTCCTTTTCATCATTCTCACTTTAGAATTTTTCACAAAGTTCTCTTCTCTTATTTCTTGCAATAGTAAAATTTTCTTGAAGTGCCTGAATGATGTCTTGAGCTACCCTTAAATCATCTTCTAGTTTGATATTTTTCAATTTTTCTGCATTATAGTCTGTAAGAGCTCCTTCAAGTTGCTTCATTAGATTTTCTATCTTTACCGGTGTCAAGATCTTCCTCAAGCTATTAGGCTTCTAAAAATAGAGGACCAAGGTCTGATACCAATTGTTAGGGATCCCACATATACTAAGAGGGGGGGGTGAATCAGTATCTAACTGGTTTATGGAATTTCTTAACTTAAAACATGCAGAACATAATATAAAAGTGTACCGGTATGCAAGAAATAATGCGATAAACAGAATCAAGAACATCCACATGAAAAGGACACCATAACACAAGATTTTAACGAGGAAACCTGGTTTGGGAAAAACCTTGGTGGGATTTGTGACCCACAATATTTACTCACTGGCCAATAAGAGAATATTACTTACAATAGGGGCTTGCACGTGTAGGAAGGCCAACTACCTAGAGCTCACTACTCAATGGGAAGTCTCACTGACTTACAATAAGGATTATACAAATCCAATATCTTGTATTGCTTTATAATAGCATCTTCAATGCCAGATTCAGTACCGGTTCCTGCTCTGTTCTTTACATATACCCCTTGACCTATATTTCGCACAATATGTCTACCTAATATTTTCTTTTTTTTTGCTTCTACATTTTCTTCCAAATGTCTACAATGATCTCTTTTATATATAAGAGTCAATTTACAATTTGTCAAGTTGGCTTACACATTTTTACATTAATAAACAAAATATAGTATAACAAAATCCTATCGGCCTCTGTGCCGGTATACTTCCTTTCTTCTGTGTTGATGCCAGTGTAGAGTGTGATCTGCTGATGCCTGTATAATGCTTTTGTCAGTGCCATAGGATTGCAAGGTTGCCATCAATAAAAAAACCTTCAATCACATACAATGTCTCATTGGAGTGTGCATATGCCAACATGGTGGTTCTGATCCTCTTGAAGCAGTCTCATGGATTCAATCATTATGAGGTGTTTGAGTGTCTATGACATCATGGAGGTTAGGCCCTTATTCTAGAGTCAAGATAAATAGTTAAGGAGGAGATGGTGCGATAAAGGGGACATTTGATGTCACCATTTCATTACTTCTACTTGTGAATCTATGACCTGTCTCTCCATATCCCAGGCCCAGATTCTTTATGTTCTTTGTAGGTAATATTGGCTCTATTAATCCTTGATGTTGTATCCCCAAGCCTGTTGTACCATTATAACCATGTCTTTGTAATATTATGAAACCCTTCCCATATTGATCCAAAGGAGGCTAAACTAAGTGTTAAATATTTGGGCAACTAAGAGGGGCAACATGAATCAGTTGATAACAAATGATTTCTTATTTTACACATCCAAAGTAACCAACAAAATCAATAAATGCAGATATAACATGAAAGCACAAATACAACACAGATCACACAATGAACACCAGATATGATATGGAAAACCCAAGAAGGGAAAAACCACAGAGAATATTAGCTCTCAATATATAACACCAATTAAGGTGATTTTTACAAAGGGTGGCTCACTACCATGATGCTCACTGCAGGTGGGCTCACTACCTAGAAAAGGCTCACTACTAAAGAAAGAAATAAAGAAAGAAAAGAGAATCCACCACTAATATACAATCTACAATACTAGACTACTTCTGGTACCTCAATACCAATCACACACTTCACACATCAATATCAATCAGATTTTTCTTTTTTAGTCTTGCATATCTTCCATAGAATGACATAGTACCTTATTCAGTTCATCCTCATATTTGTACTTTCTCTAGGAAACATAATCTTCTAAGTCGGCCAAGATAGAGATCTAAAAATAGGTCAACACTAAAGATTATTGTGGTGGGAAGGAATGAGAAGTAGACCATACCACAACACACATCATTAGTTAGATCAACACATTAAATCCTTCACAAATTCTAAACCCAAGTCATGACTCACACACTACACCAATGCCATTACTCGTCCATGAATTCTGAAATTAATCCAGACCCAAAATAGAACTACCCAAAGAAACAAAAATAATAATGGAACCAATATACACATGAATTCAATTGATCAACATAGAAATCCAAATCACCATAAAGTCAACCAGTCCACATTGAATATCAACTCGAGCACATCTTCCTAAGCACCAAAGCTTATGAGAACACATCTTCTGGATCACCAAAACCAAAACAAGGTGTTGACATCAATGAAAACCATTTATGTTTACTTCAATGACAACCAACACAATCATCAACATCACATTTGCAACAATCTCCCCTTTTGTCATTTATGGCAACCCATCAACAACAAACACATAACTCTCTCTACATCTCTCTCTCTCTCTCTCTCTCCCCATTTGACAACAATGACAAAGGCAGGAAAAACTTCCCCTATGAAACTCACTCCTTCTCCTCCTAAGAGGAAGCATGCAAGCAATATGAACCAGATAGGAATATGCAAGCAGTTCACTAGACCAATACACATCCAAATGTACATCAGTTCAAACTAGGAAGGGGTAATACCCCTAACTTCTATTGGAGATACTCAAAAGTATCTTTACTCAATGCCTTTGTGAAGATATTTGCAATCTTCTCTTTTATAAGTACATACTCAAGCTTTACTTCATTATCCAACACCTTTTCCCTCAATAAGTGATACCAAATAGATATATGTTTTATTATGGAATGATGTACCAGATTCTTATAGATGTTTATTGTACTAGTATTATCACACATAATTGAGATGGGTTCATTGAATGTTACACCAATATCCTTCGAAGTTTGTTTCATCCATAGAATCTCTGTGCAACATGAAGATGCTACAATATATTCTGCTTTAGCTATAGATAAAGAGACCAAATCTCACTTCTTACTTAGCCAAGCAATCAACCAGGAGCCAAGAAAAAATGCTCCACCACTTGTACTTTTCCTATCATCAACATTTCCAACTCAATCTCCATTAGTATAAGCTTTCAAAGTGAAATCTGAATTTTTGGGATACCATAAGCTGAACTCTTTTGTTCCTTTTAGATATCTAAAAATTCTTTTTATTTCTAGAACATTTGATTCTTTTGGTTCTTGTTGAAATCTAGTCTCTAAAAAAAATGCATACATGATATCCAGTCTGGTAGCAGTCAAATATAATGGTCCTCCAATCACTAATCTATACTGACTTGCATCTTCTTTAAGGGACTTATCATCTTTTGTCAACTTGCATCTGATGGTCATAGGTGTACATAATGGTGTGGAATTCTCCAACCCAACCTTCTCCAACAATTGCTTAATGTATTTAGACTAAGAAATGAAAATTCCTTTGTGATACTAATTTACTTGCAATCCAAGAAAGAAATTTAACTCACTGATCATGGACATCTCAAATTCCTTCGGCATCCCATTAGAAAAGTTTCTACACATTTCTTCATTTCCTCCAAATATTATGTCATCAACATAAACTACAATAATTAAGGTTTTACCTGAATCAGTTTTGAAATATAAATTGATGTTAGTCAATCCCTTCTGAAAACCTTGATTAATAAAATACTTATCTAGCCTTCCATACCAAGCTCTAGGAGCTTGTTTACATCCATACATGGCCTTCTTCAATCTACAAACAATGTTTAGATAATCTTTCAACTTAAATCCTTTTGATTGTTCAATGTAAACTTCTTCTTTCAATTCTCCATTCAAAAATGTTGATTTCACATCCATTTGATAAACCTTGAACTCCTTAAAAGCTACAAAAGAAAGAATCACCTTGATTGCCTCCATCCAAGCAATCGGGGCATATGTCTCCTCACAGTCAATTCCTTCAACCTATGTATAACCTTTACAAACCAATTTGTCAGACTCTTTAGAAATGTCTTCATCAACCTTCACATTTGCACTTTCAGCAGTCTTGTTTAGTCTCTTGTTGTAACACTGGTATGCTTTGCTCCTTGTAGAATATCTTAAGAATATTCCTTCATCTGCTTTGCTGTCAAAATTTCCAAGATTATCTTCATCTCTCTGGATATAGAACTTGCTTCCAAATACCTTGAAATATTTCATTGTCAAATTTCTACTATGTCATAGATGATATGATGTCTTTCCATGTGTTTTTCAGTATAGAATTTTGTTAAGAGTTTATATTGCTGTGTGAATTTCTTCTCTCCAATATACTTCTAGGAGTTTTTCTCCTTCGATCATTGTTCTTGCTTCCTCTTGAATAGTTTGATTCATCCCTTCCACTACACCATTCTACTAAGGTGTCCTAGGGGCAGATAACTATTTTCTAATACCATGTTTCTCATAGAAGTTATTAAGATCATCAGAAATTCTCCTCCTTTGTCAGACCTCAAACACTTAATCTTTCTCTCAACTTCATTTTCAACTCTAGACTTGAATATCTTGAATTTTTCTAATGCTTCTAACTTCTTTCTTAAAAATGAAACCCATGACATTCTAGAATAATCATCAATCAATAACATGAAATAATTCTCACCTTATATACTCCTTGTTCTGGTAGGACCGAGTAGGTCTATGTGCACTAACTCCAAAAATTCGGTGGACTAATGATCCTTTCCTCTGTATGTTCCTTTTGTCTGCTTTCCAACTTGACATTCTTTGCAAATATTGTTATCTGATTTGGTTAGCCTTGGTAAATCTCTTATTGCACTTGATGAACTAATCTTCACCAAATTGTCAAAGTTGATATGACACATCCTCTGGTATCAGAGCCATCTATCATTGATCTGAGATAACAAACAATTGTTTGTAACTCCTTCTAGCAGATACATGCTTCCATCAGTCCTTTTTCCAGTTGCAATAACAATTTTGGATCACTTCCGAATCTCACAACCATCATCCTGAAAAACAACATTGTAACCATTTTTGCACATCTATCCAACACTCAAAAGATTATGATGAAAACTCTTCACACAGTAAACATTGTCAGTATTATGTTTTCCATCAAAGAAAATAGAACCAATTCCCACAATTTGTGTTGTTTGATCATCTCGGAACCTAACAGAAACACCATCATACTTTTCAATTTTTACAAACTTAGTTTTATCACCAGTCATATTATTTGAGCATCCACTATCAATTAGCTATTCATTTCTATCTCTTCTACCATGTAAAGTAGTAGCAATAGTCTTAGGAATATCAATATTAGGTACATCCTTTTCTACCAAAAACAAACAATCACCATCCTCATAATCTAATTCATCATCTGAAATACCAACATTATCTTTGACATAATAGGCTCTCTTACTAAAATTTCTTTTACCTTCTCTAAAAATTTTCCTTGATCCTTTTTCCATACATCTAGTAGCAATATGACCAATTTTTCCACATCTAAATCATTTAAGATGTAACATACCTTTGTATTTACTGGTGCCTTTCTTCAGTTTCCTTACAAATTTTGCTTCCATCTCATCTGAACTTTCATCTTCTAGATCTTTCTCAGAGGCCTTAAAGGCAAACTCAGATTTAGCTTTATCTTTTCTAAACTTCCTTATCTCAAATGCTGATAAAGTAACATAAAGTTGCTCCTTGGTAAACTTCATCATATCATAGGTTTCTTCAATAGTAGAGATCTTGTCACTATAGCTTTTTGGTAGAGATATTAGAATCTTCTCAATTATGTCTTCATTTGTCAAGGTGTTGTTGTAGTGTCCACCCTTGATTTGACTTATTTGACTAGAGTTGACTTTTATGTTATGCGTGATAGACTTATCTAGACTATATTTGATGATTTGGATGATGATTACTCATGTGCTTCAGTGACTTATGATTGATGTTAGACACTATTGGACATATGCTATTTTGATTATCTATATGGATGTTGGTACTATCATGATTGATCATGTGATTTGATGATATATGTACTCGATGAATTTTATATACTCACTATGTGATGGATCATTGATAGATTAGATTTATCATGGTTTTGATGATGATTATGATTACGCTAACCCTACTTCATGATTACATATGATGAAATGTTTATGAGATGTGTTTGACTATTGTTTGTCTGTCTTCGTGATAGAGACGATTCCACATCACTCATTGCGAGCGGGATGTGTCATCGCGATTCTCTATCACTTGCTTGTTCTATATATGTATATGTATATGTGGTATTGTCATTTTGTGGTTGCAGGATTTTATAAGTACCAGACACCGACTCCACTTGGCTTCACAAGTCTGAACATGTCTTTAGTTCCAATGCCTTATGTGGTTTGGAGATGGCATGAGTTCCCCTCACATACTCTAGGTCTAAGTTGTTCACCGTGAGTAGTCAGTGTCTTGGCATAGCCATGTCAGTTAGTAAGCTTGGTTTTTGGTATTGTGAGTTCAGTTTATGCCAGTTGATTACTTGATTATGTTAGAGTAATATTGTGGCTCTTGATGTGTAGTTTTATATTCGGTAATGTTTATTTTAATGTATTTAATTTATAAGTTTTGAATATTTAATTATTTGGTATTTATATTTATTTGATAATTAACGTTTATTGATTTTATGATTATTTAATAATTGATAAGCCTTATTGTTGTTTAATATTTATTTAATATTTGAGATTTAATCTTTAATGGTATTTGATTATTTAATTATTTATTTGACCTTCTATGGTTTGATATTTATTTGATATCTTACATTTATTTGGTTCTTTAATTTATTTTATTAGCTTTTGGTTTATTTGATTTTATTCCCCATTTGGATTATTTATTTACATCTTATGTTTATTTAATAGTTTGACTTATATTCCTAAGTGGGGTGTATGAACAAATTAAATTAAATAAAGAAATAAAACAATCCCACTTAGCTGGATAAGAATATTTTATTTACTTTACCTACCCTTCACTCTCATTGGTTAAATTCAAAATGGGTGAATAAATTATATTATATGGTGGGTTGGTAAAGTAAACTCCAAAATGGAATATTTTGATTGGCCAAGATTGAGGCTAGGGTTTTGGATTATTGTTGCTTTTTATTTTCTTTCCCATGAGGTTTTTTTTGAGTTGGTTGGCTCTTCTCTGGAAATTTCTCCAGCAAGTTTTCTTCTGGGTTTTTGATTTCTTCTCTCTTGGTTTTGGCTGGAGCTTGGATTGGATTTGGTTTGGCTTGTGGGAGCTCTTCTTCAGCTTCAATCCATTGCTTCAAGTTGCAGGTTGGAGTTCTTCACTTTTCATTTTGGCTTTCAATGGCTCCTCTGTGTATACAATGTGTTTGCAATGTTTTGGGTCTAGGTTGAAGTATTATTTATTCTATAGTTTTTAAAATTGTTGAAGGTTAATATTTGGGGAGGAACTTTATATTATTTGGGTTTTGTATAGTTGCTAGAAAATATGTTTTGGTTTTCCTATGTATGGCATTTCACGGCTCTGTGAAAATTGTAGTGAAGATATTTGGTTAATCCTTTTTGTATGAGAGTAGATTGGTTTTCCCTTTGTGGGTCCTCAGTTGTGATTGTTTGGGACTATCTTCATTTGATTTTCTGTGAGTTTTGCAGAAGTTCTATCTGTTTTATGCCATGAAAATATTTGATTAAGTCTTGGTTTATAGCCTGAGATATTTTATTGTGTTTATACCTACGTATTCCTTGTTTCTAGGAGTCTCTTTTCATATGTTTTTTGAGCCCTTTTGTTAAGTCTGGATTTTATTATTTTACGCGAAAGTTTTCTAAGTTTTCTGTAAGTCTTGTACAAAAGCATTGTCTTAATGTGCAAAAGTGTTGTTTTGTATTGCATTTGCGCTGCTCTACGCAGCATGTTGTCTCAAGATACATATGCATGATTTTGGAAACATAAGCATTGTTCTTCTTGATAGAAGCATTGATCTTCTTGACAGAAGCGCTATTCTTCTTGGCAGAAGCACTATTGTGTGGGCAAAAGTGCTAACCTGTCTGTGTTTTGTATTTTCTCAGTTTTGGTCATTTTTGAGGTATTTTCTCGAATTTATTTTTGTACCAGGGGATTTATTTGAGGTTTGTTAATATTTCCCAGTTTTGGGTTTGACCAGTTTTGATGCATTTTGATGGTTTCAAGTATATTTGCTTCTCTACACCATTGTGTATATTCTAAACTCTCTTCCATGGGGATAGACCATGGATGATTGAGATGATTAGTATGTTGTTTTGGACCAACAAGTGACTAGGCCTTGTTGTGATGTTATCTTTTATTTGAGGTAGCATTTGATGGCTTGATATGCCTTTGTTTATTGCTAGCCAAGAGGCTCGTTTTGCTATATTGATGTTTTTGTATCCTTGCTTATGTTGTAAGAGTATGTGTGGAAGTTGATGGCTACATTGAGTATTATTTTCATGTAATTATGTTGGTAGAGCTTCTTGTGTTTTATTGTTGGGCCATGTTAGGAGGAGTGGGCTTCCTTGTGATGACTGGGGTCATGAGAGATAGGCCTACATGAGGTTCCTTGTAAGGATGCATGAAGTCTAGACCATCAGGGCACATTGGAGTTTTCCATGATTTGTAAATAAGTGATAACCTAATAATTGATGGGTTGGGTAGTTAGATTAATTAATAAGATGATAAATTGATTTGTGCCTCATGACTTAGTCCTAGGGAGGATGTTTTAGGATAAGCATGAGAAGGCCTTGAAGATGATAAACTAATCTCCTTTAGTCTCTCATAGGTTGAGATGGCTCCACATGTCCATCAGGCTAGTGCCTCGTGCCTTATGTTATTATGTTATGAGGATGGTATGTGATGACACTCCACTCCTACATGTGTTTTCCCCTTTATGATTATGATTATGCTTATTGGATGCATTTACGTCTTGATGAGTTTTATGCCTTTGGGAGTTCATTCTTGTTGTATGTGTGAGTTCTTTCTTGGGAGTCCTTGTGTGGTTAGTCTCCTTGGTTATAGGTACCAGCTTAGGTTTAGAGTATGTGTTGGGACCTTGTGTCATCTCCTAGCACAGGAGGTGGTTCCATTGGTTCCACATGGTCAGGAGGTTGGTGTTTTTTAGACATTGGGATGTTATCTTGGATTCTTCTTGTGTGGATGTGGATTCCTCTTCATGATGTACATATGGATGTACCTTGTAGCAGATTTATGTAATGGATAAGATAGAATGCATGTAATGTAACATTCTTGTATATAGTATATGGATTCTTGTAGTAGAAAGAGCTATGCTCATGATGTATTTAATGTACTCGTATTTGTAAGATAAATTGTAGTTGGAAATTGGAATTTAGGCATATTGTATTTGTACTATTGTAGAGATGTGATCTTATGAATCATGGAAATAAGTGGATTATAGTTGGAATAGAATGGAATTTCATTATGGATTAGTTGGATTATTTCATGGAATGTTTAGAGGCTAGTTAGAATGTTAAATAATCTTGAAAGATGAATATTGGTAGATTAATAAGTGAATATGTTAGAAGATGTTATTTGGATCTAGTAAATAGGAATGATTCACCTAGATGCATTGGCAGAAAGGAAATTATGCATATCATGAGGAATAAGAAATGTTGTAGGTTGCATATCTCATGGTTAAAGAATTAGAATAGGATGCATTAATGAAGGTGAAATATACCTATCGTGTGTGTAGTATGTTATTGTGGAAATGAATTAAGTAATGATGTTAAAGCACCCTAGAGAAAGATTATTGATGTTGTGTTATTTCTGCTTGCGTTATTTGATGAAATGAGCAATGATGTATGTTCATATTGGTTAATTGGTTAATGAATGTAAATAGATGGAGATGTTATATGTTGCATTAGTTGTTATTAGATGCTAATTAAGAAAAAATTTATCTCCATTTGTATATTACTATTTAGTTTCTTTAGGGTATTTTGGTGGGCATTACAACTGCCAAGTTCTCTGATTTCATTCACTGCACTATCAACCTTCTAAAAATAGCTTGTTATATCTTATCCTTCTTCCATTTTCAAGTTCTCATATTTGTGCTTAGATGTTAGCTTCTTTGATAATTTAACTCTATCACCTTCATAGATATCTCTCAACTTTTCCCAAACCTCATAAGCAGTATTCAATGAAATAACCTTTGTCAATTCAATCTTTGATAAAGCACTAAAGATTGCATACCGTGCCTTTTCATTCTCTTCATAAGCTTGAATCTCATCAAGAATGGTAAGGCTAGTTGTTGGTTGAACATACTTAGTTTCCACAACTTTCCAAGTATTGTAACCCAAGGAGATCAGGTAACCTCTCATCTTCACTTTCTAGAAGCTATAGGAAGATCCTTTAAAGATAGGAATAGTAATTTTATGTGCCATCAGATCAGGATCTACCTCAAGTGGTTATGCTCTTCTCCAAGGAACCAAACCTCTAATATAAATTATTAAATATCTGGGAAACTGAGAGGGGGGGTGAATCAGTTGATAACTTAAATGATTTATTCTTTTACACATTCTAAAAAACCAGTAGAATTAATAAATGCAGATATAACATGAAAAATCAAACACAAAATAGATTACACAATGAACACTAAATATGTTGTGGAAAACCCAAGAAGGGAAAAACCATAGAGAATGTTAGTTCTTAATATATAACACCAGTCAAGGTGATTTTTACAAAGGGTGGCTAACTGCCAAAATGCTCACTACCCAGAAAAGGCTCACTGCCGAAGAAAGAAAGAAAGAAAAGAGAATCCACCACTGATATACAATATACAATATCAGATTGCTTCTCATGCCTCAATACCAATCACGCAGTTCACACATCAACATCAATCAGATTTTTCTTTTTCACTCTCGCATATCTTCCACAAAATGCCATACTACCTTATTCATTTCATCCTCATATTTATACTGTCTCCAAGAAACATAATATTCTAAGTTATCCAAGACAAAGATATGGAAATAGGTCAATGATAAACATTCTGGTGGTGGGAAGGAATGATAAGTAGACCATAACACAACACACATCATATATCAGCTCAACACGTTACATCCTTCACAAATTTTGGACCCAAATTATAACTCACATTCTACACCAATGTCATTACTCATCCTCAAATTCTAAACTTAACCTGAACCCAAAATAGCACTACCCAAAGCAACAAAAATAATAATGAAACTAAGATACACATGCATACAATCAATCAATGTAGAAATATGGACCACCATCAACATAGTCGATACGTGCTGAATATCAACTAGAGCACATTTTCTAGAGCACCAAAGATTTTGGGAACATATCTTCCAAATCACCAAAAGTAAAATAGTGTGTTGACATCAATGACAACCATTATTATTGACATTAATGGCAACAAAAACAATCATCAACATCACATTTGCAACACTAAGGGGTTTTCTTCTTCATATTTATACAGCCATTTGCATACATCCTCCTCTCAGGATTCCTCATTTAATTCTCCCCATTTGAAGAAGGATGACGATGATGAATATTGGATGACCTCTTTGCCTTTGCACTAATTAACATGGCTTGTTGGTGGTCTCCCAAAAGAATTTGGGGACAAAGGTAAGTAGCTAATACAAAATGCTCCTAAGAAAAAATATTCCCCAATTTACCAATTTATTAAACTGATTCTTTAACCACCAGATGCAAAGGACAAAAACTATAATGCAGAATCACAAAGAAAATAACCACATAACTATAACACCAAAATTTTTACGTGGAAACCCAGAAAGGGAAAAACCATGGTGGGATTGAATACCCATAAAATTATAATACTATGGCTAGTAGTTAAACAATATTACAAAAGTGGAATGCACTTGCATTCAGGCTCACTGCCTAGAGCTCACTGCTCAATTACACAATAGGGTTGCAACCCCTGAGGACTCAATGGCCTATAATTGAGATATAAAAGCAAATACAATGTTTGAACTAGAGTATAGCATCTAAAAATTCCAAGAATCAGTTCCGGTTAAGCTCAGAATGATCTTCTACCAGTGATCTAGAAAATTGCTCTGCTCTACTCTACTGCCAAATATCAGATCATCAAAACTCAAGATGTGCAGGTGAAACTGCACTCATTCGCACCTACAATGATTTTTGTCACTTCTTATCTTTCCAAATTAATTGTCCAAGTCAATCTTATATCCACACCACCAAAATAGATCTCCATCAAGTCAACTTCACAAAATTATAAAATATGAAATGTATAGTCTCATGTCGGCTCAAACCATCACAAATCCATATATTGGACCTAAAACCTGTGATCACAAGCTTCCCATAAGTCAGCCCAATCACCTCGAACTCATCAACATCCACCGAAATCACCCTAAATAATTTGGACCACATGTTATGCCATCAATCATAATGATAAATTTGTTCTTCCTTCATTACTAGATATCGGACCAAGAAACTTGCACTAGAATCAACACCGAAGGCTAGAATTGCATGATAAGCTACCTCACACATCAAATCAACTATTCCAATCAATAAACTAGTCACCAAAAATGAGTAATGCTTACCAGATCTATACAATGTGTTCCACCAACCAAACTTATGCTTCATGAATAACCAAACTTACTTAAGACTTTCGATAATTCCAATCATATATCGGATAGGATTACTAGGTTGATTTTCCATCAAGGACAACCACCAAGTAATCTCATGCATAAAAAAACATCAATCTTCACCAGAGCATTAGTGGAATAGTGTCTCATGCCAATAATCTCCCCCTTTGGCATTGATGGCAACACTGTGAAAAAATGACAAGTGCTCCAAGAATCCAAAACTGCAATCAATCGAAAAATATGTACACTCAACTGAAAATCTCAACTGACTCTCCCTAAGAATGTGCACCATTTTTTCACTGCTCTCTCTCCTCCTTTGACATCAATGGCAAAGGTAGGAATCCACCAAAACTTATATACAAAAGAATGTATATGGTGATCTACAGAAACTTGAAGATATTTGCATAAGTTACCTTCAAGGACTTCAGATACTCATTCCATCCTCTTAGGAAACAATCCAAAACATTAATGAAGGTGCTAAGCATCTATGCATGAACTTCTACACCCTTAAGATCTCCCAGTACATCTTTACCCAAAGCAGTCATTGCATCCTATTGAGCCCAAAGAAAAGTGTCTAACTAGGGAGTAACTAGACTCCTCAATTCTCCTACTCTTCCTATTAACTACTCCTTTTCTACACTCAAGCCCTTGATTTTGTCTATTAGATTCATAATTTGGGCTTCAAAACTACTGGCAAAAACTGAAAGAGGAGAAAAAGATTGTGAAATTGCAGCTAACTACCCCTCATATTCCCTAATCTTCATGTCAATGTCTACTATAAATTTGGGTAAAATGAGAAATGACTTAAAGATTTTACCACCTTCATCTAGAGCATCCTCAACACTCTTTACCATAGATTTCAAGACTGCTCTATCAACCTCAAGTGTTTTCAAAAAGGTTTGAAGTCTTATCTCATTAAATTTGTTCAAAACTTTTATGTCTGTTTCTTTCTCTAGTGATACAAAAACTTATTCAACTTTATTTAACATACCCTTAAACTTACCGAAGGGTGTGTCATTGGAATCCTACTTAAGGTTAGGCAAAATTTTCTCCAAAACTGTGGTAGCCAGAGATATAACCTCTTTTTCTTTAGATTGAGACTTTAATAAGTGCTCACTTGCCTTGATTTGCATGAGGGTGGCTAATTTCAGTGCTTGAAGAGGGGACATGGTACTCAAATCTATTGGACCATGATAAAAGTCATTCTCATCATCTGCAATCTTCTTTCCTTTATCAGGAACAATGGCTTTTTCTATGGTCATCGAAGCCTTATCAATCTTCTCTTCGCCCTTCTCCTTCATAACTTCTTATGTATTACATCCTTTTCCCCTTTCTCACCATTGTCTTCACCCCTTCCTACATCACCCATCTCCTCAGATATCATCTCTGCAATGATTTCTATCTCTGGAGGATCCTGTATAGCTTCATTGAAGTAGGCAACTGCTTGATTTGCAATGGAGTCATTTGCAGCTTCTTGTCCAACTGGATCAATCTATACAAATGGTTTCTCATAAGAAACTTTCATCTAAATATGAACTACCAGAGGAGAAGTATCTTTGCTTGATTGTCCTTTCGATTGGGAGTCATCCTTCTTCAGATTGATTTGATAGCTATTTTATTTCAAATATTTTTTTAGAATACCCTCTATATCTTTAACTACATCATCGACCCTTCCAAACATTATTTTTATTTACTCCATGTTTGCTTCGAAATTTTTCCTTAACAAGTCCCAAAATTCTTTGTATTTCATCTTTTGTTACATCGGGACATATATTTACTAAAGTATATTCTTTTAACCTTTCATCTTCTAAACTAGCTGTGTGTCTTCGAGCATCCAAAATATCATATAACTCTTTTAGGATCATGGATGATAGCTCAATCATTGTTTTACTAAAGGAATTCATATAATGTACAACTGCTTCCTCAATAGCTCTTTGAACTTTTTCACTAGAATGCTCATAATATACAGAAAGGTTTGTCAAATTACCTTCATTTACTATTGTGTCTCTAATCTTTTGTAACAGAGGCACAATGGTGTAACAAAATTCAAGCTTACCAGATTTAAGAGCTTCATCTATCCCAGATTTCTTCTTCTTCCTCGCTCTTGTTCTACCAGATTGCTCTCCTTGTGTTTTTGTCTTCTTAGCAGATGGAGCATCACTGAATATAGGTTTTCTGACTACTCTAGCAAATGTCATAGTTTTCTTCACCTCTTTGACCTCTTCATTTGATTCAGTTTCCTCCTCTATTTCTACATACTTCCTTTCATATTTCTCTTTCTTCCTATTTTCTACTCCATCGATTGATGTTGATTGTGTCTTAGGTCGAGGGACTAGATTTTGCACACCATAGGTAGGTGCAAACTTGCTTTGCTTGGCCTTAGACTACCTAGGAGGAGAAGATACCAGTTTAGAATTTGACTTCACCATATCTCCCTCCAATATATTTTTCTCTCTGGCCCTCTGCATTGCTTCTCAGCCTCGGTTTATGCCCATTTGTTCAACAAATTATTCAACTTTATTTTTTTCTTTTCTTTTTCTTTTGGGCCAAGTGAATTTCTTGTGTAGGTCCAGATCCTTCTCCTTGAAAGTGTCAAATGTCTCCTCTTTCTTGTCCATGGGTTGACTCAACAAGTGTTGATCATATGCATCAAGTGTGACTACATCCACCTCATACCCCATGGGCATGATCCAGATAGTTCTTGGCTCAACTGCCTCCATATGACATTGATCCAATGAAATATATAGTTTTCTCATATTTTTCTACTATGTCTTTAGGAATTCTCTCTCTGCTTTTCATAGTGGCTTGAAAAGTTTAAAAATAGCCCCATAAAGCTGATTTTTGCATTACATTTTCACCAAAACCCAACAATCCTTCCTTGATTTACATAGCCACTAGTTTATCATAAGCCCATTGGACTTTTCCAATTTCAGGGATCTCAATCTTGAAGTAAAGTGCTAAACAAACAATTAGGTATCCAAATTTAAAGACATGTTTCTTATCTTTCTTTATCTTCTTCAAGTTGTTGATTCACTCATTAAGGAGTATTGCACAAAGATCATACCTTTTGTCTTCCTTTAGCATTTGGTATGCAGTGAATATGGCAGTTTCAAAGACTGAGTTTTGTCTACTAGACTAGTACACCTTGTATCCCATCACCATTGAAGTGAATATGACATCATGCTCTCCAATGTTTTTGATTGTCATTGACTGGTTATCATATTGGGAACCAATAACGACCGTCACAATAGTATTCTGATCTTTCCTTAGATTGGGGATCTCACTATTTGCATTCAAACATGTAACTTCTTGAATGGCTTTCTTGGTTATCTTGTGATGTCAATCCAACCATATGAATTTATCGTGAACTCTTCTCAGAATATATCGGACCCATTCTACTTCATCGAGCACCAAAAAATGAATTAATTGCACAAAAACCCTTATCCTGAAGTGTCTTGAATTTGGCCTTCAAAACTCCCAAACTATCTGACATATGCTTGTTGTAGAGTGATAGCATATCCACATTACCCAATTCTTTGATGTTGTAGTGGGTATAAGCCCTATTATCCTCATTGTGAAGCACACCATATGTGACTGAAGAAAATGCACCTTCTTGGATCATCTTCAATGAATTTAAATGGATGCCTCTTGAATACAGGTCTTTCTCTCAGAAATTTCCACCACCAAAGGAGTCGCAATACCAGATGCAGATGGCATGTCAAATTTAAGGTATGAAAATATTGCTCACAAATAGATAAATACCTCTTTTGATCTCAACTAGATGCTAGAAATCTCTGAATGATCACCTTTAGCTTGATTATCACAACTCAAAATCATTTGCCTTACTCTTTTTCTCTTACTCTTCATTCGCAACATGAAAAATGAATGACTGAAATGCCCTTTTTAACCTAATTTTGAGTTATAATAAATGTGCAACCCTAAAGTCTTTCGGTTATCAAACTACATAATTGATCAAACTGCCATAAAATCTTCTGGTTATCAACTACATAATTGATCTCCATCATCTGCAACCATCCTTGACTGGCTACAGATCTCTATGTTATCAGCGTTTTGGATGATGTTGGAAGTTCTTCTTGATATCCTTAAAAAATTTCAATTTTTGGATTGATCCCTGTCTATGAGTCCATGATTCCTAAGGGTTTAAGGTTTTATAATTTCAAAATCATTTAAAAGAATAAACCTTTTGTCGTATTATTTCCAAATTGCTTATGCTTTCCTATTGCTTTTTTCACTTAAGCGGAAGGGTCGATGTGTCATTGAAAGGGGCCATTTTGAGTTCTAGGCTTCGATAGTTTTTTAATTAAATTTGAAATATTTCGCAGTTTCCTAAAGTCGTATGTATTTTCCTTTATGTATGTGTCGAGTTCCTAAAGGCCAGATGAGTTTCTTTTCATCTTACAGTTGTCATGATACCACAATGAGAAGTTGCACGTTGAATATTCAATGCGATCTAGCGACAAGCCTCTAGCGGCGAGGTGGGTCAGACAGTTAATGCAGACGATCTTGTGGTGACGGTTAAGTAACGAAGGACCTTAAGGATCGAACTATTAGCTCATGATCCAACGGTTGTCACTAGACTGCGATTGAGAGATTCTCATCTTTTATTCATCATGAACTAGCAACTAACTAGTGGGCCCAGCCAATGTGGATGACCCAGGTGTGTTAAAGAGTTGACAAGTCCAAGGTAAATCGATGGTTGTCAGTAGACCGTGATGAGAAGATGCTCGACCTTTACTCATCACAGATCAGCGACAAAGAGTAGATGAGTGACTGAGTCATGGGCCCACTTTGAAGGCTAAAGTGTGTTGGTATTATGGATGTGTTGTATTGGTTTTGTCATTTATGTCAACACTTGTCAACACTTGAGAAACACTTGGAGATCTTTGGTTATGGTCACCGACATGATTAGTGATTTATACACAGTCATTGGTATCTGGTTCACTGGAAAGTTATATTGTTTACAAGCACTAAGGATGATCTGTTATCATTTGGAGATTACTTGGTTATGTCGAAGACATTGTTTGGACACTTGGTTTTGGAGATTTGTTCATTGATCTAATCGAGTTTGCATATTTGTTGTTATCGGCAAATAGGTCTAGGATATGCACCGGCAAGCATATCTATTCCAGATCAGCATGACACATCATGAAGATGATTTGTTATTGTTGTAAATACATTGAGCTGACATCATGCATCACATATTGATTCATTTGTAATTAATTTTATTATAATTTATTTTAGTGAGCCGACCTACACATTTGGTCTTAGGTTTTGGTATATATGTAAGATCTCATTTATGAGATTGTGTGGTAGAAGTAGAAAAGGATTGTAATAAGGTATATGTAAATATAAGTAGAGCTATACACATAGATATCATTTGAAGATTCAAGGAAGGTTTGAAGAAGGAAATCATAGCTTAAATGGTATTGAATCCAACATATGAAGATGCTATTTTGAGCAGTACATTATCATTAGATTGAACCATCCAATTGTAGTCAGTGTGACTCCCATTTTGTGATTGAGCAGTGAGCTCTAGGCAGTTGGCCTTTCTGCATGTACAGACTCCATATTGTACACACATACTATCTGCAATAGTATCATCTGATTGTGGGTAAGATTTCCCACCGTGGTTTTCCCCTTACAGGGTTTCCACGTACAAATAACTATGTTATGTGTTGTGTATGTTATTTGTCTTTCTGTTCCATACATTAAACTTTACTGGTATTGTAATTAATTGATAAAGCTGTCTATCAGCATTAAAGTTTGGTTTACTAGTATTAAGCATTAAGTTTGATTAAGTTAGTTTTGGTTTGTATTTATTGGACAACTGATTCACCCCCCCCTCTTAGTTGCCTCTAGGACCTAACAAATTGATTAAAGGGTGTGTTGAACCCACATGATCTAATGGTTGTCGCTAGAAAACGATTGAAAGTTGCTCGAGCTTTAATCTTTGTAGATCAGTGACTAAAGGGAAAATACTCAAAAGAATCCCTTCTGGCCCATTGGAGCCGAAATTTGAAATTCAAAAGAATTAATTGCAAAAGTATGTGGCTTTATTGATGATAATAAATGCTTAGTTGTCGTTAAAGTCCCGCCATAAGACATTATTTTGAAATCCAAATTGCAAAGAAGCATTCAAGAAGATTTGCAGAGAATAGGTGTGCGGCTTTGTGATTTCTTAGGTGACAAGTAAGTTTTTTATGTGACTGAGCTTTGCAATTCCTGTTTGTGTGACATTGTTTGATGCTGGAAAATCTAGAAGGGGTTATTTGAATAACAATTGAAGTGAGGATAGCTTTAGATTGATAAGATGGTACCATGAAGATAATTCAAGGGAAAGATAGATTACTAAGAGAGGGCTATATGTGATGACCTTCTGGAACAACTGGCTCAATCTACAAATAGTGCAGCCAAGATCAAGGAACTTGTGCCCAAGTCTCCCCACCTACAAATTGATGATGGTCTATATGATAAGGGGTACTAGCTAAGAGATTCTTAGATAGGCATGGTAGGTCTATGTTTGTTTAGGGTAGGGTTTAGTCAATGGAATGCACCCGCTCCAAAAAATAACATATGGGAATTAGATGTTGGGAAACTGGCAGTCCCTGGAGTTTTCATGGATGTTGATTTTTTGACCTAGATTGCAAAAAGTTATGACCCTATCACTAGGACTATGAGGAATGTAAATGGGGGGCTCTTAATTGAAATTACTGATGATGAATTCAGAAGGGTATTCTGGCTGAGTGAAGCCTCAAGCTATTTAGAACCCATTGATTTTGAGATGCTTAAGAAGGTTTATGATGCCCAAAAGGATCATCTTAGGAGTGGACCGTTGAAGGAATTTTTTGCAGAGATAGGAGGATTAATATTAGGAGGCCCTAGCACAATGGAGCCTTTCCTTATGAATTTCTTCACTTTAAGAGCTAAGGGTATATGTTGGTCTCTATGTCAAATTTTGGAGAAGATGCAGAAAATGCCATGCCCACCTATTATATGCTTATGATGGCACAAATTTTGAACCCATCCTTAGTAGTGACATATGATTTTGTACCTTATCTTACAGATGCCATTCATGAGGGTTTAATTGGGATAAATAATGCTAAGGTGGATAGACCTTTTGGTTGGTATTCCCTGTTGATGCATATGTTATTGTTTAAGGGTGCAAAATACTTTGCAAAAGACACGAACCTACTAAGGGAAAAGGATGGTGAAGACATGCATGTTCTGTTATGGAGTGCAGATCTATCCTGGGATAGAGAAGATGCTAGTTACCTGAAGTTTGATAGATGCTTTGCATCTAATCTTTTCTATGTCAAGAGAACCCTAGGATCCCAAAGGTTCTCCTTGAATTCATTAGACCTAAGGAGTTTGTAGAGAGCATCAAGATTATGCATAATTAGGGTGACATAATCTTATATCCTATTTCCACAGTTTTTAGGGTATATGGTTCTAGGGGAACCCCATATTTACTCCCCTATCAGATCCTTTTGAAGATTGGCATTGCTGAGATTTTGAGGTAGATTGGAGGCCTACAAGAAGCAGAGCTAACAAATAATGGAAGAGGGACAATCTTCCCAACACTCACCATGGCACATCAGTTTGTAGTCACTATTAGGACCCGAAGGCAACTGAGAGGGGGGGTGAATCAGTTGTCTATTAATTTCAACCCAAATAAAACTTCACCAAACTTAATGCATAATACTGATAAACTAAACTTAATGTCTGTAGATAGTTTAATAGTTAATAACAATACCGGTAAAGTTTAATGCATGAAACAGAAAGAAAAATAACATCCACAACACATAACACATATATTTGTACGTGGAAACCCTGTAAGGGGAAAAACCATGATGGGAAACCTTATCCATAATCAAATGATACTACTGCAGATAGTATGTGTGTAAAAATGGGGTCTGCACATGCAGAAAGGCCAACTGCCTAGAGCTCACTGCTCAATCACAAAATGGGAGTCACACTGACTACAATTGGATGGTTAAATCCAATGATAATGTACTACTCAAAATAGCATCTTCATATGTTGGATTTAGTATCAGTTAAGCTCTGATTGTCTTCTTCATACCTTCCTTGAATCTTCAAATGATGTCTGTGTGTATAGCTCTGCTTATATTTGCATATACCTTATTACATTCCCTTTTCACACCTTCTCTATAATCTCACAAATGAGATCTTACATATATACCAAAACCTAAGACCAATTGTGTAGGTCAACTCACTAAGAATATTACAATTAAATCAATTACAAATGAATCAATATGCAATGCATCATTTTGTCTTAATGCATTTACAATAATAACCAATAAATAAAACATTTACATAACATGTCGTGCTGATCTGGAATAGATAACGCTTGCCAGTCCATAACCTAGACCTATTTGTCAGTAACAACAAATATACAAACTCAATTAGACCAATAACCAAATCGCCAAAACCAAGTGTCCAGGCAATGTCTTTGACATAACCAAGTAATCTCCAGATGATAACGGATCATCCTCAGTGTCGGTGAACAATATAACCTGCTGGTAAACCAGATACCGGTGACTGTGCATAAGTCACTAAACATGCTGGTGAATATAACCAAAGATCTTCAGTGCTGAAGTGTTGACAAGTGTTGACATCAATGAAAAAACCAATGCATCACATCCATAATACCAACAATCACCAAAGCTGTTTGGCTACATTTTGAGAAGTTGCTTCAGCCATAAAGGTTGTCAATGGCAGTTGCTAGATTTGCAAATTCAGAAGACTTTTTCAATGGCATGTTTAGGAAGAAAGTCAGGTGTGGAGGCAAAGTTCATCAATTTCATTTCCCTCAAGATTTAATAAGAAGTGAATTTAGTTTGGCTGAGCAGGAAGTAAGAAAGAAAAAATGGTTGGTATACAAGAAGACCCTTGATTTTGTCTAGTATTTTGACACGAATTATGATCCTTTGAGAAGCTTTCACCCCTTTGAGGAGAAGATTAATTTTTTGATACATTACTTTGAAGATGCAATGCAAAATATGAATGAGAAAAAGGGTGTTGTAATAAAAGAAGATCCTGAGAAAGCTAAGCTTGTTTTAACTAAGCTTTTTTTTGCTAAGGTTGTTCCCCTTGGTGAATATGTGATGTATAAGAAGTCAAGATATAATGTAGTGATGCAAAGGAAAGATGAGCATTCTACTTCAAAAGGAAAAAGGGAAATGGAGGATGCTCCTAAGTCACAAGCTTCCCCAAAGAGGCAGAGGCTAGGAAATGAGGCATAGTCAAGTGAATATTTATATTCTACTTCTCAATCCCCATTACATATAGGTGATGAACAGGTAGTTGTTGAGCAACTAATGCAACTAGGAAGTCTAGGGGAGATTTCATTCACATATGGAGAAATGCAAGAAGGGATGTCAGAAGAGCCAACAGGTACCAAGATAGACCTGACTATTGAAGAATTTGTAGGTAGAGAACTCGATCCTATCATTAAGCAGGCCAGTGATGAATTTTTGGGCGAAAACAGTTTTGTAAAGACAAGAGCATTTTTGCAATTTGTTTGGCAAAGGTAAATAGGGTAGTTTAAAGAAAGATGTGAAAAGGGGAAAGTTGAACAACCTCATAAGGATACATCTATTGTTGAGGCAGAAATAAAGCAAGAAATGTTGAAAGAGTTTGAAGCACTTACCCCTGAGCAAGGGAGAAAATTGATTGCAGATGTTGGAGTGTTGATTCTCCCATAATGGGACATAGCTGATGCAATAGTTTTTAATGTAGTAAGGAAGGAGACCAAGCCTTTAGAGGGAATAAATTATAGTAATGACCATGCAACCCTTGTTATGTGGTCACTCAAGAGGGAAGAAAATAAAAGAAGGAAAGATTCCTCAAAATTTGACTATTCTAGAGGCATGATTGTGAAAAGAGTCAAAGACACTAGGGTAGTAGAAGCTGCTAGAACAACCTTAGAGTCTGCTAAATTTGACATGGCAGTGGATGAAAAAGAGGCCAAGGAGAAAGCTAATCTCTAGGTAAAATTAGAGGTGGTCCTTAAAGCTTATAATGAAGCAAGGCTTGAGATAGCTTGTAAGGATAATACTATTGCAGAGCTGAAGAGTAAATTAGAAGGACAACATTAAAGGGGTGAGTCTTCCCAATTGATGATTGCTTCTTCTCCAGTTAAGACCCCTCCTTCCAGCCCAATTATTGAATTCCCTCCTTCTCCCATGACTCCTGGTTTCCAATTAGTTGAGAGCATCCAAGATGAGATGGAAAAATTGAAACAGGCTCAGGCAATTTTTGCAAGCAAATATGAGGAGAAGATTAGGGATACTATTTTGAAATTTGCTGATACTATTGGATCAACAATTATTTATATTAATATGAAAAAAAATTTACTCTTTTGGGTTCTTTGAAGGAAGATAAGGCTATGTGGAGTCAATTCTGGATAAATGGACTGTGAGAGAGCTTGATTCAGAGTCTATATATTCTTTATCCCAGGAAGAAGTAGGTGTTGATGTCACTATCAAACCTACTTATGAATTAGTAAAAGGTTTGTCCTGGTTTGTAGCAGAGAGAGTCAATATAGAAAGGAGGGCAAACTTGTATCAAAAAGAATATGCAGATCAAAAATTTGAATTGTTCCCTGGTGTTGTTCACCAAAAGTGATAACCCAAGTATACCTACAAATCTATCTATGAGATAGCCAATCTTAATCAATGAAACACCTTAGGGCTTGGACAACATGACAAGGATATGAATCCTTCTACTCTTCAGGCTCTACAAAACCTAGGCGGGTATACCTTTGATGCATTTAATCAGATCTATTACACACAATACTGCATCAATCAAAAGTAGGTGGATCTCAAGGGGTTCAAAAACTAAGAGGTAACTTCAGATGGGCTAGATCCACAATTGCAACTCAACATTTTTGAATCATGAGATGGAGGGACACTTCCACATAACATAAAATATAAAAAGATATTCTGATTTTGGATTTTTAAATGGTGTTCTGACAAATTTTCAATATTACAAGAGACTAGTGCCTTATCAAGGCCACAGAGTCATGCATAAAACTGGAAGAGAAGTCTCAGATGCCAGTTCTTTTCAACATTAAATTTTCACGTATCAATGCCTTACATTAATACAATCCTTTGCTCTGTCACAAAACCATACTTATATATATATATATATATATATCCAATATGCATACAAAATCATTAATGCTAGGTTTTAGGATTTAAATCCTTCCTTGAAGAATACCCAAAAGACAACATTACACTCTTAGAGGAATCTAAAAGAGACAACTCAAATTATCCTTGATAATATGAAATTATATGAATCTGAGTACATTTTGGAGACAATTTCATGGAAACTCACACATGCCTTGCATATGTGTGAACTTGCAAACTGAAACTAAACCTATAGTAAAGACAACACTGAAAACATAGAAGAACACACTGTCATTTGCATTGATCAAAAGATGTCATCACTGGAACCTGCAATTTCGGATTTCTCCCTTGGAGAAAATCTCTCAAAAACTAGAACCCTTACAAATGAGAAAAATTGGGAATAAGAAGGAGAGGGAACCAAATCAAATCTGCAACTGAATTTACCAAGTATCTCCTCTCTAACTGAATTTCACTCCCATAGAAATTGCTCCCAAAACATCCCACGTCTATCAAAATTAACTACTTGATTAGATTCTTCATTCCAAGAGCTTTACAACAATATATAACACTTCATATTTTGGCCAAAATTGAGACCCTGGGCGAATTATTTCCCCATTTGTGCACATCATTTAAATTTTTTATTTATTTGATATAGTTTGCACTATGTCATAAACTGATTTTAATTTTGATTTTTGCTCTGATTGTGCCCTGACGCTTTGCCATGTCGCAAGACCTGATTGGTCAATGGGGTCCACTGGGCACCACCTGGGATGACACTTCGTCACTCTGCCATGTCATCGCTTGCTTGTTATCCACCTGGGCACCACCTCTGTGCCACATCATCGCCACCTCACTGGGCCTGCCTACTAGACCACTGACTGGACCTACCAATTATGCGCCACCTGGATTTCACCATTTCACAAGGCTTTATTCAGTGTGCATCTTCACTCCATCAAGCAGCGCGAGCCGTTGATCTCCATCTAACATGCACGTTCTTTACCATGCTACATTTTTGCCATTTTCGCCATTTCGTGTTTCGTTGTTTCGCAGGGCTTAACTGGAAAGCAACTTCAGCCTATGAATCTACATGCTTCAACGGATCATCTCAGACTTGCTCACTAGTTAAGCTAACCTTTCTCTACAAAATTCACCTGTTTGCCTCAAGAAGCGTGCCTATGTGGGGTCCACCTGGTCGCTGCTCAGTCACCTCCTCCGTTGCCTTAGGATCTGCGTCTGCACATGGGCCAACCTTGGGTGCCCATAGGAACCATCCATCAAAAGCCTTGATGGCTTTGACATATTACATTAGTGGAGATTTGCATTTAAATATCAAAAAGTTCCTTTGCCCAGTGAATGTGGGATAATGGCTTTACTTGGAACTGCGATTTTTTTGAAACTTTTATGAGACTTTCATGGTGCCTACCACATTTCGCCTACTAAACTCATTTGCTTGACTATTTTGAAAGACCTTTTCACCACCACGTGCTGGGAGAGGTTTGAAATCTATTGATGCCTTACACCATTCCAAAATGGATTTGCAGGATCTTCATTACCCTTTTTACCAGTCATGTACAACCTGAAGGGAGATGGGAGGCACGTGAGGGAGGAAAGAACTAACATTTTGTTTGCATTGACTTGAAACTACCAATGCCCTCTGATCCACCATGTATAGGGAAGACTACATTAATCAGGGAAAATCTGCCAATGCAAATTGCATTGGAAACTCCTTTGAAGGCTCCCAATTCCATTCCATGCAGGGGTAGCATTATTATTTAATTTGCCAAGTAACCTTGATCCTTGTTGCTGCTCAGACACCAATGTCTCTGCTCATGTGGGGGAGAAGAATGACATATAAGATTGCCAATATTGCATTGGTCTAAGAAATTCTATGGCTGCTCCTTGCCAGTGCATGAGAAGAGGGATATGTGACAATCTGGTTGCATTTCCTTAAGACTCCAATGTTGCTCCCTCACCATCTTCCATATGGTTGAAGGTTTTAATCTGCCATGTTTTCAGCCCACGTGAAGGAAGGAATGCCAAAATTGCATTGGCTAGAAACATCAATGCCTTTCTAAACTCCATAGTCAGCAGAGAAAGGGGAGGCACGTGATGTTGGAGGAATTTGGGCATACACCTGTTACATAGCACTTTGCTGAAGGTTCATTTATGCAGAAACATTTCAATTGGCCTCTTATCTTAATCATACCACACAGAGGAATTGCCATTAGCATTTCATTTTGTTTATGCCCTTTTGCATTTGCAATTAAAACTTCTGCAACCAATATCATGCGTGGGAAGAGGGGGACTCATTCACTGCCACTGTTACATTAGCTTGGAAGTTTTAAAGACTGCTGTCTATTTCACCTTTGTTCTGGAGCTACTGTGTTTGCTTAATGGTTTTCACATTATTTGTTATAAAGTTGAATGCCTCCAAGCCACGAAATGTGCATTACTCCAAGTTTCAATAAGCTTTTTAACATCCTACTAGCAAATTGCAACTGAGCCAAGTCAGGCCCCAAAGTGGGTCCGACTAAAAAAAAATTCGTTTTCAAGCGAATGGCCTTTGAAATGCTTCAGACACCTTAAAAACACCTCTGTAAATGATTGGCATCATCTTCGGATCATCAGACTAAAATTTGCAACCTTCAAGCGATTACGCCCCATTTTCGCATTTAATTGCGAAGACGTAATTTTCAATGTGGTCAAAACACCTTTCTGGAGCTCGCCATCTAACAGGCATGTACTATGATATGCAAGCATGAAATCTATGAAATGGTTTCTCAAGATGAGTCCAGAGCAAAGAGATATTAATAGGCAAAAATCTCAAACTGGCTTTGTCAACACTGCGGACCTGACGAAGTCAATGTCCTGGCAACACATGACGCCTTTCTCAAAAATATCAAATGACATCCATAGGCCCTCAAATTTGAAACACGGGTACCTTGAAGTACATATTAAAAATTTGAATTCTTAGTTTTATCGCAAGACTGACAAGATGCAAATGGTGCACTCACAAAAATGGCTACATTAATTGATACAGTACTAAAAGTGCAGATAACTGAAAATGATAGCTAAATGAATCCTTTTGAAAACCGATCAAATGGATTGACAAAGGCTTGAAATTTGAAATGTAGCTCATCATTTATACTAACATTATCTTGGAACAAACATTATGGCATGACACTTACTAAGGCAACTTTTACACTTGTGCGAAATAGGGCTTTGACTAGCTATCGAAACAGGGACTAGTCAAACCACACAAACTACAAACAGATTTGGCTTTGAAAACTGAGCAAATGGATTCGTCAAGACTTGAAATTTTGTAGACTGACTCACATTTATGCATATAATTGAGTCCAATTTGAATTTATCCATGAAAATCAATAGGGAAAAAGATGTAATCGCTCAAAATAGGCTACTCAATAAAAGCTGCATTTGTGCCTAAAATGCACTTTCAGCTCACCCCTCAAAATGGGTACCTCATAAACTTATCCAGATTGAATTCTGAAAGTTGCACATCACTAAATAGGCCAAATGAAATGTGTGGGACATGAATCCCAAGCCTTACCCTCTGAAAATCAACCGGCTCCATTTTGCCCTCTCGCAAACTAGACCCTTCAAACTGACTCATTTAGGTACTTTTCTGACAAACATTTACAAACACTGCTCCACTCATAAACATTTACCTCTATCAAAAATCTGATTCTCATCACCTAAAGTTATGATCCAAACAAAGGCACCTTTCAATAACAACTGAGCATAGCTTTTATAATCCACCTCTTTTGTCTTATTACTGAAATAGCTAGTGTGCATACCTTTGGTCTAATTTTGAACTTTGTGATCACACACTACTTCAACAAAAATAAAACCATGAGGCAACTCACCATAAAGGCTTTCCCACAAGCTGCCATACACTTCACTATCCCACTCAACTCTATCATTTGCAAGGACATCATCATGCTGAACTTCAAAAATAAAACATTCATTTTCAACATTGCAATTCCTATCAGCACATGCCTTATTACCATTTAAATTCATAGAATGAGGGGCATTACTAATCAACTGATGCAAACAAGGAACGTGAACATTACCATCTGGATGTGATACTTCACTACACTGATCACACCTCATACTATCCTTGCTTATCAAACTGAAAACCTCTACATTCTCAACATCCCATTCATGGAAAAGAATGCATACCTCTGACTGAAGCAAATCCTCAGCTAACTCTTTCTCTTTCAGGCTTACATCCACCTGAAACACTTTCATTTATGGTTTTGAATGATCATCACATAACCCTTGCCTCTTGTCTTCATCATGGAATAAATTTTTACAACCCATGCTATTGTTGTTCGGAATTTCATCAGTATTATGGACTGGTTCATCATTTACAACATTTGGCTAATCAGTTATTTCTTCATACAAAGGGTTAGAAACAAAATGAAGAATCCCCTTATGAACATTATGACACTAAAGTGGTTGGTCCGTATCTATATCAACATTGAATAAAGCATTAGTAAAATTGCTAAAGACACCATCCATCCGATCATCATAATCATCTTCATCAAGCGAAGAAGAAATTGACACTTGGCTGGAACAATCCTCAGTATTCCATGTTTCACATTCATGAGATTTTATCCTATGACCATCATTCTAAAAATCAAGATAATCATACTTATCTTGCCACAACTGATGTTCTTCACCAATAGAACACTCATCATCAGCCAAAGAATGAAAATGAACATCGCTGCCATTTACTTCATCAGATGAGTTTTCAGCATGTTCACTAAAATTTTCTGTCATAAAACCATCTATTAGATCAGCATGTTTTTCATCAAGTATACAAACATTCAGTTCACAGTCCTTTTCCAAAGAATCCTCTTCACCATATTGCAGAAGGTCTTCATTAATAGCTCGAAGGTTCTCCAACATTTGAACCTTCTTGTCCACAACTTCAAGAGCTTTCTTAAGTTCTAAAATCTTCTAGACTTGCATTGCACTTTGCTATTCTATTTGAGGTTCCATAAAAATTTGTCCATCCATGTGTGCTATATTTTCATTGCAATCATGTGCACCCTTGAAATTTTCTGAATTAACATTGTGCATAACTTTCAAAATAGAAAAATCATCATCATGATTACAAGAAGTGAAATCTGAAGTGAAATCTAAAAATAGATTTACTTCATCCACAACACAATTAAGATTATCAATATCTATATGAGGATCAACTATTGTTTGCACTAAACAATTTTGATTTTCATCATATTGCACATTTTCGCTTGCACAAATAGTAACACTTAGTAATCCCTCTGTATTTGGTATTTCAACATCAAATACATCAGCAACATGTAAAGATTGATGGTCATCACCATCATTTTTTTCATTAATATTATCATGGAGAGATGCATGATTCACTTGGTAACTGGCAGTCACATAATCAGCATAACCGACATACAAATCAAATGATATATATCCCTTGTATATATCTACCTCTGTATCAACATTTTCACAACACTTCCCACTAATCATTCCATCATTACTGTGAGAGACAACCAACATTAATAGCAAAGGTTCTTGACTCTCATTTAGATCTGAAACACATGCATCAACAAAACCATTTGGAACTGCAAAGCATGATGCACCTAAACAAGGAATGATTGGTTTGGCTTCACATGGTATTTCACCATTGAAGGTGCTTTGATAAGAAACTACAGCAGACACAAACCTCTTGGCTATCTCAAATTTCAAATTATTTTCCATGTCCCTAGCTATGTTAAAAGCTTCGTGCAAAGTCTTAGGTTCTTTGTTTCTCAGTAGGAAACCCATCTTCTTACCAAAAGCACTCATATAGACATCCAAACATACTTTATCATCAAGTTTATACTTTCTGGAAATTTTGGACAAAGCTTGTGAAAATCTAACATTAAATGTTGGTACCAATTCCTCTTCCCTGATTTGTATATAAGTGAATTCTTTCAGCAAGTCGGAATCACTCACCTTCTCATTGAATTGATCATGAAATTTGAAACCAATTCTTCCCATGAGGTAATAGAATTCACTGGCAAAAAAGAGAACCAATCTTTTGCATCCTCTTTCAATGACTGAATAAACAATTTCATGCATACATCTTCCTGACAAATTTTGATTTCTCCTACCAAATCTGAAAATCTTTTAACATGTTGACATGCTGATTCTAATTTCTTCCCACTGAAAATTGGCAAATACTTCCTAATTTATGTGGGTATGGGATTTGGGTAACCCGGAATATCTCTGAAACTTAGAGCAGCATAATGGTTCATGATGAAAATTCTCCTATTATATGATTGTTACACTTCACCAGGCATGGCTCTATGTGGAAATACACAAGGTTGAAAAACTTCACTATTCATTTTTCTTACTCCCACAAATGATTATACAACCTCGAATAAAAGAATGAAACACTTCAAGCACAAATCCTTACACTGAAACTGTTCATAACATTGCTTGACACAGAGCTTTTCCAAATTTTCATACTATAACAGAAGAACAAATACTCTGGACATTTCAACAGAATAAATATGCAAATGGACTTTGAAATCCCCTCTTTCCCTCTTTACTAGTGTTGTTCACTAAATGGGAAAACTATTTTAGTAATTCAAATTTTCAGAAGAAATTGTTTTGCATTTGAAACCTCTGAAAATACCTGGAAATTTTGCAGTTGTATAAAACTTGTAGATCTAGAGATTAACTTCCACTTTCAGCATTGTCTTTTACATCAAAGTCGCCACCTCTTACACAGAGGATATTTTGAACAGCAGAACACCATCCAACACTTATTTAATTCTCTGTTTCTCTTTCAATCTTGCTGCAATCAACACTCTTCTAGGCCGTTTAATACTGGTATGAACCAAAGAGTCACCACCCAATAAGGAATTGGGGAAAAAATCACACACAATTGAAAGAACTTCTTACAACTTTCAACTATGCATTCACTGTTACTCCTTCATAAAATATGACATGAAACACATATCATTCTGCAGATCCAGAACAAGGAGCATTTTCTTCACCATAAAATCAATTTACACTCTGTGCATACGCAATGGACAGACTGGCTGGATATGAAATTGACAGGACTAGGAACACATTCAACCTCTAACCATATCAATCAAACATTTATATCCATTTATTCCCCAACAAAGTCACCATTTTTGTTGTTCACCAAAACTGATAACCCAAGTATACCTACAAATCTATCTATGAGATAGCCAATCTCAATCAATGAAACACCTCAGGGCTTGGACAACATGACAAGGATATGAATCCTTCTACTCTTCAGGCTCTGCAAAACCTAGGTGGGTATACCTTTGATGCATTTAATCAGATCTATTACACACAATACTGCATCAATCAAAAGTAGGTGGATCTCAAGGGGTTCAAAAACTAAGAGGTAACTGCAGATGGGCTAGATCCACACTTGCAACTCAACATATTTGAATCATGAGATGGAGGGACACTTCCACATAACATAAAATATAAAAAGGTATTTTGATTTTGGATTTTTAAATGGTGTTCTGACAAATTTTCAATATTACAAGAGACCAATGCCCTATCCAGGCCACAGAGTCATGCATAAACTGGAAGAGAAATCTTAGATGCAAGTTCTTTTCAACATTAAATTTTCATGTATCAATGCCTTACATTAATACAGTCCTTTGCTCTGTCACAAAACCATACTTATATATATATATATATATATATCCAATATGTACTCAAAATCATTAATGCTAGGTTTTAGGATTTAAATCCTTCCTTGAAGAATACCCAAAAGACAACATTACGCTCTTAGAGGAATCTAAAAGAGACAACTCAAATTATCCTTGATAATATGAAATTATATGAATCTGAGTACATTTTGGAGACAATTTCATGGAAACTCGCACATGCCTTGCATATGTGTGAACTTGCAAACTGAAACTAAACCTACAGTAAAGACAACACTGAAAACATAGAAGAACACACTGTCATTTGCATTGATAAAAAGATGCCATCACTAGAACCTACAATTTCAGATTTCTCCCTTGGAGAAAATCTCTCAAAAACTGGAACCCTTACAAATGAGAAGAATTAGGAATAAGAAGGAGAGGGAACCAAATCAAATCTGCAATTGAATTTGCCAAGTATCTCCTCTCTAACTGAATTTCACTCCCGTAGAAACTACTCCCAAAATATCCCACATTTGACAAAATTAGCTGCCTGAATGGATTCCTCATTCCGAGAGATTCTTGACAATATATAACACTTCATATTTTGGCCAAAATTGAGACCCTGGGCGAATTAATTCCCCATTTGTGCACATCATTTAAATTTTTTATTTATTTGATATAGTTTGCACTATGTCATAAACTAATTTTAATTTTGATTTTTGCTCTGATTGTGCCCTGACACTTTTCCACGTGGTGGGATCTGATTGGTCGATGGGGTCCACTGGGTGCCACTTGGGATGACACCTTGTCACTCAGCCATGTCATCGCTTGCTTGCCATCCACCTAGGCGCCACCTTTGTGCCACATCATTGCCACCTCACTGGGCCCGCCTGCTGGACCGCTGACTAGACCTGCCAATTGTGTGCCACCTGGCTTTCACCATTTCGAAGGGCTTTATCCGGGATGCATCTTCCCTCCGCGAAGCAGCGCGAGCTGTTGATCTCCATCTAACATGCACGTTCTTTACCATGCTGCATTTTTGCCATTTTTGCCATTTCGCATTTCGTTGTTTCGCAAGGCTTAACTGGCAAGCAACTTTGGCCTATGAATCTACGTGCTTCGTCAGATCATCTCGGACTTGCTCACTACTTAAGCTGACCTTTCTCTGTAAAATTTGCCTATTTGCCTAGGGAAGCATGCCTGTGTGGGGTACACCTGGTCGCTGGTCAGTCACCTCCTCCATCGCTTAAAGATCTGTGCCCGCATGTGGGCCCACCTTGGATGCCCATAGGCACCATCTGTCAAAAGCCTTGATGGCTTTGACATATTATAGTAGTGGAGATTTGCATTTAAATATCAAAAAGTTCCTTTTCTTAGCGAATGTGGGATAATGGCTTTACTTGGAACTGCGATTTTTTTGAAACTTTTACGAGACTTTCATGGTGCCTACCACATTTCGCCTATTAAACTCATTTGCTTGAATGTTTTGAATGACCTTTTCACCATCACATGCTGGGAGAGGTTTGAAATCTATTGATGCCTTACACCATTCCAAAATGGATTTGCAGGAACTTCATTACCCTTTTTACCAGTCACGTGCAGCCTGAAGGGAGATGGGAGGCACGTGAAGGAGGAGGGAACTAACATTTTGTTTGCATTGACTTGAAACTACCAATGCCCTCTGATCCACCATGCATAGGGAAGACTACATTAATCAGGGCAAATCTGCCAATGGAAATTGCATTGGAAACTCCTTTTAAGGCTCCCAATTCCATTCCACGAAGGGGCTGCATTCTTATTTAATTTGCCAAGTAACCTTGATCCTTGTTGCTGCTCAGACACCAATGTCTCTGCTCACATGGGGGAGAAGAATGGAATATAAGATTACCAATATTACATTGGTCTTAGAAATTCTATGGCTACTCCTTGCTAGCACGTGAGAAGAGGGATATGTGACAATCTGGTTTCATTTCCTTAAGACTCCAACGCTGCTCCCTCATCATCTTCCATATGCTTGAAGGTTTTAATCTGCCACATTTTCAGCCCACATGAAGGAAGGAATGCCAAAATTGCATTGGCTGGAAACATCAATGCCTTTCTAAACTCCATAGTCAGCAAAGAAAGGGGAGGCACGTGATGTTGGAGGAATTTGGGCATACACCTGTTACATAGCACTTTGTTGAAGGTTCATTTATGCAAAAACATTTCAACTGGCCTCTTATCTTAATCATTCCACACAGAGGAGTTACCATTAGCATTTCATTTTTTTTATGCCCTTTTGCATTTGCATTTAAAACTTCTGCAACCAATATCATGTGTGGGAAGAGGGGGACTCATTCACTGCCAATGTTACATTAGCTTGGAAGTTTTAAAGACTGTTGCCTATTTCACCTTTGCTTTGGAGCTACTATGTTTGCTTAATGGTTTTCACATTATTTGCTATAAAGTTAAATGCACATAATTGGCTGAATGCCTCCATGCCATGAAATGTGCATTACTCCAAGTTTCAATAAGCCTTTTACCATCCTACTAGTGAATTGCAACCGAGCCAAGTCGGGCCCCAAAGTGGGTCCGACTAAAAAAATTTTTGTTTTCAAGCGATTGGCCTTCAAAATGCTTCAGACACCTTAAACACACCTCTGGAAATGATCAACATTGTTTTCGGATCATCAGACTGAAATTTGCAACCTTCAAGCGATTACGCCCCATTTTCGCATTTAATCGCGAAGATGTAATTTTCAATGGGGTCAAAACACCTTTCTGGAGCTCACCATCTAATAGGCGTGTACTTTGATATGTAAGAATGAAATCTACCAAATAGTTTCTCAAGATGAGTCTCGAGTGAAGAGATATTAATCAGCGAAAAATGACAAACTAGCTTTGTCGACACTGCGGACCTGACGAAGTCAATGTCCTGGCAACACATGACGCCTTTCTCAAAAATATCAAACGACATCCGTAGGCCCTCAAATTTGAAACATAGGTACCTTGAAGTACATATTAAAACTTTTAATTCTTAGTTCGATTGCAAGACTGACAGGATGCAAATGGTGCACTCACAAAAATGGCTACATTAACTGATACAGAACTGAAAGTGCGGATAACTAAAAATGATTGCTAAATGAATCCTTTTGAAAACCGATCAAACGGATTGACAGAGGATTGAAATTTGAAACATAGCTCATCATTTATACTGAAATTATCTTGGAAAAAACATTATGGCATGATGCTTACTGAGGCAACTTTTACACTTGTGCGAAACAGGGCTCCGACTAGCTGTCGAAACAGGGACTAGTCAAACCACACAAACTGCAAATGGATTTGGCTTTGAAAACTGAGAAAATGGATTCGTCAAGACTTGAAATTTTGTAGACTGCCTCAAATTTATGCATAGAATTAAGTCCACTTTGAATTTATCCATGATGATCAATAGGGAAAAATATGTAATTGCTCAAAGTAGGCTACTCAATAAAATCTGCATTTGTGCCTAAAATGCACTTTCAGCTCACCCCTCAAAATGGGTACCTCATAAACTTATCCAAATTGAATTCTAAAAGTTGCACATCATTGAATAGGCCAAATGAAAGGTGTGGGACATGAATCCTGAGCCTTACCCTCTGAAAATCAATCAGCTCCATTTTGCCCTCTCGCAAACTAGGCCCTTCAAACTGACTCATTTAGGTACTTTTCTGACATGCAGGGCAAAATTTTGAAATGGGCCTCTAAAATTGACTCAAATTTAATCAGTCCCAACAGCTGGAGGTTTTGTTAGTATCACTAAATTGAAAGATAAAGAAGTATGGCTTGGCGAGTTAGGTCATAAGTTGTCTCAAAGAATAAATAACATCATAAATATAGATGATACTTCTTTGTTTAATCAAACCATTGAATAGATTGAAAAAATAAAATCAAATTTTGGTTTTTTGGAGAAGGAAGTTAAACAGTTAAGGGAAACGTGGAAAATTTTGAACAAGTTGAAGAAGAAAATTATTAGTTTCTCTTGGCCTATTGATGATACATTCAAAGTATGGGAAAGCAAGTATGTTGTGAAAGAAACAAAATCATAGGAAGATCCCACCGACACCCCAACATGTGGTAGCTCATCAACAACCTTATCTGTAGATTTTGAAAAGTTAGTTGGCCATTTACCAGCTGGATAACTAACCTATTGCAGAGGAACACTTTTCAAAATCAGTTGCACTCCTCCTTCTATGATATTTTGTAATTGATATAACTTTTTTGGGGGAATTATGGTTAGGATGGGAATATTTTCTAGGGAATTCTGAAGCTTGTCGCATCCTATTTTTCTATAAATGGATACCAGGAATACCTAGAAGGGGATCACAAGAATTTTGTACTGAAGCGCTGGAAAAATATGAACAGGGTTTTGTTTTGGATTTTTAGTGTATCATTTTGTATCTTTCTAAAACTTTGGTGAGACAATATTAATATACAATCACAACATTTTTTAGCCCAGATCTATGTTGTCTTTGTGTCTGTATGCTAGTTATCATTTTGATTAAATGATCTAGGATTGTTTAGTTAAACTATTTGCAAGGAAAATTATGAGAATGTCTTAGGCTTTTTCCTCAAGGAGGGAAATTAAATATACTTAATTCTTTTTCATTGGTAATCAGTAACTCTGCATGAATTTGATGACTGGGTCTAGCACAGGTCGAGAGTTTATATATGTCATGCATATATAGATTCAGTAAATCGATGTGATGATATGTATGTGAATTTCCACTATCAAATTGTTATTTAATTTTAGATGACTCTAAGGCCTGAATAAGGCACTGGTATGGCTTGTTAAAGTTTCTAACATTATTGGTGATCCATTACGATGAAAATAAATATTTCATTTATGTTCGGTTGCATTTAAAGTGATAAGGTTTGCAGAAATTTGCATTGGTTTTCTGTAAATCACCTATTGAAATTGTGAGAAAATAATCACAAAAGGGTATACTTGCCAAATCTTTGTTAAGATTGAAGTGTAGAAGGTTTCTCTGTAAGCCTTGTTAATTGTTGTCTTGTGTTTCTATTCTTGTTGTTCTCTCCTTTTGTGAATAGAGGCTTGAGATCATAGAGAAGAAACAAAGTAATCAGAAATTGAGACCAACAAGAATTGGTGACTCTATTGGGGAGAGTCATAGTATAAGTATATGTTGCAGATCAGTGCTTGTATTGCTTAAAAATTTTCTAAATCCGCGTCTGCCCATGTCTTTGTAATAAGTTGTTCTATCCCCACATTCTTTAAGTTTTTCTCTAAAAATAGCATTCTCATTTTGCTGTCTCTTATGAGTGATTTGTCGAGTTCAAAATATTTTAAATTCCCAATTGGGTGGCAACTCTGAAAAATATAAACAACCAGTGCTCTTGAATAAATCACAAGTCATTTCAAGGAGGTGTATACAATGCAAAGAGGAAGAAACATGAGGTCTTATGTGAAGAAGAATCCTCAAGAGAATTTGTAAGAAGGATTACCCAAACCAGTCCAGAAAAGCCATAAGGGAATAGCTATGCATGAACCAGTTAACATTGCACAGAGATGGAAAAGTAGCCATACATGTAAGTCTTCCAGGCAATTGGTGTATGCAAATTCTACTACATCATCTCATGAATCTGAGCAATACATTATGGGTTTTCATACTGGTTTGTTTGGTAATAATGAGGATATTCAGACTTTTCATCAAAGATTGTCTCACATTGGCATTTTTGGGAGGTTTAGGAATAGCTCCAATGTTAGGGTAGATTCTTTGCCCCAAACTATAGACATGAATGTGAGTTTGATTCATATTGACCATGTCAACATATCAGATTCAGAGGTAACCTTCCCAAACCTTGATGAGGTTTCCTAGGAAATCGAGGCTCTTAACAAAAGGGCCCATCAATTAAATTCTTTAAGAAAACAAAAGGAAATGGATAAGGAAAATGAAACTAAGGCAAGACTTATTAAGAGAGATAATTTATTGAGACAGATTGAAAATCTTGAGTTATTCACCCAAGAAGAGCCTAAAAGTAAAGAAGAAGGCCCTGTTATCAGAGAAAATTTGACTGCTAAAATTAGTCTTGCACCCAAAATTTTTGTGCAAGATAGTAGGGAGGTTCAAAGTGATCCACAACATACTAAAATCATCACTGATAAAGGGAAACAAAAGGTTATAGACACTAGGTCCGGTTCCAAAACTGCAAACATAGTATCAAGAAGTGAAACATTACATCATGGATTGTCTTTACATGAGGTAGAAATAGAGAGAATGAGAAAAGAGAAGGAGAATATGCAGAGGGAGTTAGAAAAAGATGAATTAGAAGCAATTAATGCCAAAGTTAGAAGAAAAATTGACTATTTGAAAGCTCCTCCTATAACTTTTCCTTTGACAGATCAGAGTAAACCTATACCTCAACATACTTCAAACTCTGCAATGAAAATTCAACCAACCATGCCTGTGAATACTGTTCCACCTCTAAAACAATATGCTCCTATTAACCAACATAGCCCTGCCTTTTCCTTTAATACCACTCTAGTAAGTCAAATATCCCTTGTGCAACCTCTTAACCAAAATAACCAAGTCCCTCAAGCTGGTGGTCCTAGTTTGAGAATGAACATTAGTAATAATTCTGGTGGTAACCAATTTCAAAGAAGACCCATCAATGTGGAATTGTATAGACAAATTTTCTTTGATGGAATCCTAGGTTACCCAAACCATGTCCCTATTGAAATGAGGGATAAACTTCAGAATTTTTTTTGAAACAATGCTATAAGTGCAGAGGAACACCTGAAGTCTTTTGGTGACATGATTAATGACTATGAGATTGCCAATAAGGATGTGATCATTAAAAATTGTTTGTGTAGTCTTTAGTGGATGATGCCAAGGATTGGTACAAAGGGTTACCTATGAATAGCATCAGTTCTTGGGAAGAGTTCAAGAATTTCTTTCAAGAGCAAAATGGAGACAAGACAAATGTGAGCTTCATGCTCAATGAATTTAGCAACATCAGGAATTTTGATAATGAGGTTGTCACATATTTTAATGCAAGGTTTCAAAAGGCAATGCATAGACTTTTTCAAGAAATGAGGTTAGATAAGAATGTATGTCTAACTACTTATTATAATGCCTTTGACCCAAAGATGGCTTATATCCTCAGAGTTAAAAACCCACATAGTTTAAGAGATGTCTTTAGAATTGCAATAAATGTGGAAAGTAACTAGAAAGCATCACACAAAGTGGGAAGGAGAACTGATGGCAAATTGACGCAAGAGCAAAATTCACAATTAAATAAAGCCTCTAAAGAACAGGATAAGATTGAGAATTTGATGACTGTTGTGAAAGACCTTACCGCCAAGGTGAGTAAGAATGATAAACCTCATTATAATTGGAAAGATGGGCCTGCTAGATTACAAGGAATGCCATATAACACTACTCGAAAGGATGACAAACCTTTGCAAGACAAGCGAAGTGTTAGGATTCCCAAAGATATTGAGAGGGGGGGTGAATCAATATCTAACCGGTAAATAGATTTTCTAACCTTATTAAATAAATTGCATTCCAAAATAGTGTGTCGGTAAACAAAAGTTAATGCAGTAAATATGAACAATAAACACAACATAGAAAGCACACCATAACACAAGATTTTTAATGAGGAAACCCGATGTGTGAAAAACCTTGATGGGTTTTGTGACCCACAATATTCACTCACTGGCAAATGAATGGATATTACTTACAATAGGGGCCTGCACATGCAGGAAGTCCAACTGCCTAAAGCTCACTGCTTAATTACAAAAGAAGTCTCATTGACTTACAAAATGGATTATACAAATCCAATATAATGTACTACTTTAGTTCAGCATCTGCTATGCCAGGTTCAATACTGGTTTAATCTCATACAATAACCATAAACCTTACTCCAAAATCCACCTTAATATTCACACATTACTTCTACAATATTCTAACCATGCCCGCATCTTAAATGATCTACAAGATCTCATACTTATATATGAGTCTTATTACAATATGCCTTGTCAGCTTACAAAAAGATATTACAATTAAATACAATATACAATAATCAAAATCCTGTCAGCAAGGGTGCTAGTAATCATCTTTGTCGCTATCGGTGAACTATCTGCCAATCTCGAGTCTGCTGGTGCTAGTGCCTGTTGGTGCCATAGGATTGCAAGGTTGCCATCAATGAAAATACCTTCAATCATCTACAATTCTAATTGGAGTGTGCAATTCCAACAATCTCCCCCTTTGGCATTGATGGCAACACCCATGAGAAAAATTCAAAATTGTATCCAAAAATTGAAGTCCAAAAAATCTTACCAAAACTGTGTGCTCCCCCTGAGCAGATGATCTCTAAGTGATTGGATTTTTCTCTTCTATACTAATCCCCCTTTGGAATCAATGACAAAAGTTGTCAAAATGTCAATTGAGTGTAGTTATCAGCTACAACCCTGTACCTGGTTGGTTACAATATGAAAAAGGTTTGCTAATACAAAATTTAGGCTCTTAGTGAATCTATCACTATCCTTCAATGCTGCCTCTATTCTTTGAATGGTACCAGTGAGGTGATGCATTTTCTCTTCTGGTGTCTTCAGTCCTTGAACAAGTGTCTCCACTAATACATTTGGTCTAGAATTCCGATGGAGGTTTCCAATAGAGAAGGTATATTGTGACCAAATTTGATTTTTTTTTTTTAAAAGTGCTCGTGTTCATCGAAAATTCGACAGCAATAGGCATTACTTTAAAAAGAAAAAAGAAAAAGACGGCAAGTCATTTGTGTTGCATTCAATCCTGCATAGGCTTCTACATCAATCTCAACCCCTGGAAAGATAAAATGACACACTCACCATTCAAGGTAGGATCTTCACCTTCATTTTGGATTTGGATAATATGAGGAATTGGTGAACTTCACTTTCATTTCAAGTTTGCATAATATGTGGAATTGTTTAATCTTCACCTTCATTCATTGAATCTTCACATTTGGGGAATTTTGGATTTCCATAATATTTGCATGAGGAATTTTGGATTTGCATAATGTTTGGATGAGGAATTTTGGAATTTCGGTTTTGAATCTTTACCATGACAGGGGAAAGAGGTTACAATAGGTTTCCGTAGAAGCCATCTCCTCTACGCCCAAGGGAAGTACACTTTGTAACCCTTTTCCCACACAGAACCATCACTGTACCACTCTTGCAAGCCTACTTCCCTTCTACCATGGTTGGAAGTACTCAATCATATGAAAGAGGAAAACTATCAGACATATACTTAGAATAAAATAAATAAGTTGCAAAATTTCATAAATTAGAGGGTGAACCCTGGTAATAGTAGAGTAATCGCTAGTGAGACCTTGTGGTTTGATCGCAAGATGCTTCCCCAACAAGATTAGGTCGATACTAGGTTGGGTAATAACAGAACCACCAACAATGTATTTCTCAATGATTATTGTGTAGAAGTATATTCATTAATCCAACATCCATTCTATTATATATAAAGGAATTCATACCAAATAGTATTAATTAATCAATCTGTTTTATATTTAGTGCCTTATGAAGTATTAAGTACTTGGTTTGATGATCTTCTAACTGTTGGGAGTTTCCATGAGCCATAAAATATAAAATATTGTCAAGGCATAAATAATTTTCAAGTCCAAAACTAGATAAAACATCAAACTAGGTTACACATCTTAATCTTCTTCATTTTCTTTTTGTTGATCTTTTTGGTTCTTTTCTTCCTCTTCAACATCTTCCTCTTCATTAACCTTCTTTGGCTTTGTTTAGCTATCCTGATAGGAGTCAAATGGCTATCCCAATGAGGGGGAAATTCTATCCCAGCTAGTTGTATCATACTTCTGATGTATAATTTCAAGGTCCCTAACTTCTTCATCCCTTCTCTTTTCATATTGATGTTCCTTACACTACTGCAACCTTAAATGATATTAAATAATATCTCTTGCTATAAGAATTTTTTTAGTTACAACACTTGGCATATAATTTAAAGAACTGAGATGAACTAAGCCCTACGAGTCCTATATCTCATCTCAAATAATAAAGAGAATATAGGGCTGCATCTATGAAGAAAAAAAATGTTGGAAAAGACTATTTCCACATACTTGGCCACCTAGGAGTGGTTTTTGAGGTGTATTCAAAGCTTTTACTCCTTTTGCATTTTCACTTGAAATATGGTTGAATTGGCTTTGTAAGCTCCTAGATACTTGGTACATGTTCTAATTGAGTTAAAAGAGTCTGAAGATTACCCTATAGTCATGTTCTACCTTATCCAGCTACTCAATTAGCTTCCCAAACTTAGAGGACATATGGTTTTATTCCTTACTTTGAGTTGAAATTGTCTTGGGTTAGATATAACTAAAATAAGCCATTCCTTCAACTACTTCAAAAATCATCAAAAAGACTTCATACTACTATCTACATGTGTTTCTATCCTTAAGAATTCTAATTTATGCAAGTGAAAAAACACCTAAGAGGTTATATCTGCTCCTTTTGACTTGGTAATATTCATGGTTTTTCTTTGTCTATTTAACTTCATTCCTTGCATATTACCCACTATCTTGTAGCATACTTTGCTTTCTTTTTTAGTGAATTGCATTTAGCAGACTGTTGTGCATCTTTAAAATCATTTGACAACTTCAGGAAATGGTTTTCCTTCTTTATTACTTGACTATATCATTTAATATGCATGGATGGTATTATCATTTAATTTTCAAGATGGACCTTATATGGATGGTCCTTGCACCTTTTCAAATTTAACTTTTGCAAAAGTCCAAATTAGTCCTACTATTGGTGAATCTAACATTCATCTTTCAAAAGTTAGGTCCAATTTCCATGAATAAGGGTTCCCAAGACCCTAGTCCTATAAAAATGAGCCATGAGGAACATCATGAATAAGGGAATGAACCAAATTTATGGAAACATTGTCAAACCTAAGTACAATTAGGCATAAATAAGGCACAACCACTTTAATTGAGTCCAAACCTAGTGTATATTTTTAAAGAGATACAAATTATGATGCAATATTTAGCCCCCTCTTAGCAAGATTATGAAATTATGCTCATGTACTCTTGGGAAAATATGGAGAAACCAAATATTCTTTCACCAAGATATTGAAGAGTCAAGATGACTACAAGTTTGGAAAGGTGGTAGCTCCCAAGACTTATGATATTGTTAATCTACAATATTGAGATAAAAGGGAAGTACAAAGTGAGTAATATGAGTAACATTGGTAACACACATGGAGCATGCAAAACACAAAGTTATGACATTTAGAACTAGTAAGATTCATATATTCTCACTAGGAACCATATCAAAAAGACAAGGCATAGATCTAGGACTAGTAAGATCCTTATATAGTTACTAGGAGTCATGTCAGAGACACATAAAATCATGATACCCAAGTTAGTAAGATCATCTAATACTTAGTCATAGATCGCATTCTAACAACAAATAGAGACTTAATTGTGAAAGTTTGAGGTCCATTGGGAAAAAAGTTGTCATATTACCATGACAATTTTTGCATTTCTTGTAGAAACTTCTTTAAAATATGGTTGGAAAGTTAGTTTATGGTGGTTTGAAGTTGTAACCCACTTGGATGGCAATAAATAGGCCTTTGGCATACCATCCAAGAGTTTTGCTTAATGAAATTGGGGTTTTATGTGCATTTTTGGACATTTCGGTCTGATTGTCTTCCTTTTTCATTGTGAAAATCATCATAATTTGATGGGAAATCGATTGGATGTGGTAGAGCAGTGAGTTAACTTCATTTTTTTATTTTTGTGGCATTGAATTTCATTGTGTTTTAAATTAGATATCATAGTTTTTCCAAAAAATGTCAAAACCCTACCTAGTGTTTACTGAGAGCAGTAAATAATGTATAGTTTGGTCTCCCATGCATATAAACTCACCCAAATGTGTGGGAAGACCTTTTTTCATGCTATGTATCATATCAGGGAATAATTTGGTCGGAAGACCAAGCGATTGGTATTTTGAAGTGGTTGATTTTACAGAGAGGGGTGAGGGGACCCTATGCAACCTTCAGAAGGGTTTGTTGATCAAAACCAAATGAAATAGATTAAATTTCTATGACTGTCCTAAGGGTATTGATTGTCATAGTCATAGTTCTACTAGTGATATTGTTTTTGTTTTGATAGAGTTGTGTTTGTAAACCCAAGTGTGGACATGTAATGGAGTTGTAGCGTCGTAAATTGTACGCACTTGCTAGGGTGGTACAATTTCACACCTAGTTTAGCACTCGCCTTGGCGCATTTTGCATTTTGCATTACATTTCCCCTTTAGCACTTAATTAATTAAATTAATTAGGTCTAAGGTTCTATTTTATCATCTCCCATATCATAAAGTTGGGCCCTTTCATTAAAGTGTGCCCTTTTCATTTTATTCCTCCTATACATCATTTAATCAAAAACCCTAATTAAGTCCTATTTCGAACTTGGGGGCTTGGTTTCGGGGTCAAAACATCTCAAAATCACCTGTAACTTTGGGATTCTCTCTAAAATCATCATATCTGACGGCCCTGAAAATTTGGTGAAAAGTTGCCGGGACCGTGGCGCCCGGTGCACATGGTCCCGGACATTTTTCCCGAAATTTTGGGAGCACGATCCAATCATAAAATAAAGCTTAACCCCAAGAAATTGGCAGGATATTCAATCTCTAGGTCGGCCAAAAGTTGAAATTAAGACCTAGGGTTTCATATATAAGAGCTCTCTTTCTTCATTTGAAAGGATCCGATTTTGGGTTTTGGAGAGGACCTTCTATGCAGTGAAAGAGCAGATCTTTGAAGACTTCAACAACATTCAACATCCATCCATCAAGCATTCATCAATTTCATCCACTTAGGGCTTTGAAGACATTGAAGAACAATAGGAGATTACCGACTAAAGATTGGCTTGTACTCCTCCCTTGAGGGTTGGGTATGATTTCATGTTGTTTTCATGTCTTTGCATAAGCTTCAATATATCCTTTATTCATGCTTTAGATCACTTTTCATCTTGATTTAGAGAATTTACATTATCATTTACAAGCAATTAGGGTTTACTTTCTAGGTTGCTCTAGTTTGCTTTCTTGCATTTAAGGACCTTGCACACACACTAGGTCTGCACACACAATACATTTTACAATACAACTTGGCTATTCGTGGAGGTGGAAATCACCGAAGCGGGGGTTTGACTAAGGCAAAACCCTATATAGCCGCCCAAACACCTTTTCAGATATAAGTGCAGGTTTCGGGACTCGGACGACGCCGCAGGTTGCAGATCCGGGAGAAGCAGACAGAGACCGAACTTCACACCAAATCTCAAAGCAAAAGACCAGGACAGGGGCATGGGGTGCCCTGGTCCTGCCAGGACAGGGGCGCTGGGCGCCCTGGTCCTCCTGATAGACAGCATTTTCAGCATTTTTGACAGCTTTTCCAGAGTGCAAAAACAGCAGTTTTCGGAGCAGTTTCAGGGGCAGAATCAGGACAGTGGCGCCCGCGCCCCCGTCCCAAACATTTTCAGTCAGATTTTAACTCCAAGTACGCATTTGCATTCTTGTCTTGTCCTTGTGTTTACAGCTTTCCATCATTTAAGTTCAATTCTGTAATCTTGTTATTAGTTCATACTTGCACTTTGGGGTTAGGGATTGAACTTGCATCATTTCATCTTTCAATTACAACAAAGGAATAGAAATCCTAATAGGTAGCCCATGGCTCTCTCTTCCACAAGAAGAAGTAGCCAATTGTGTGATACCTCTAGGCTCTTTCGTATTCCACAAGTGTGTGGTTGAAAGTGAGATTAGGGCATGTTTGCTTAGTGTCACTTTTTTCTCCCACACATTTTGGTGAACCTGACGTGAACTCCAATCTTCTCTAATTATGATTTATGTTTTCAAATTTGAGTGTTTATGCTATTTCAAATTCAAAATTGTATTTACAAATCTCAATTTCTTGCAAGATTCAAAAATTTAGAGGAATTTTTTTGCTAAAACCCTAATTTTCCAATTCAAAGTTGAACTTGTGGATAGCTTAATTGGATCAATAATTTCAAATCTGATTTAGGAACTCATTTGAATCATAAATTTCATTTTCTAAATCTACATTCTAAGTGCTTGCATTGGTTAAAATTAAACATTTCCTTCTATTTTGCATGTGTTATCATTTGAAAGAGGAAAATTGTTGTCATGATGCATTCATCTCATAGATGTGATAATGGGTTAGCTTCCCTTGTTTCAATTTTTCCTTCTCCTAAAGAACCTCCCCCCATCTATAACAACATTTTAGTGCCTAAAAGATTTTCTACTAATCCCTTTGAGACTCTCCCATGCTCTAAGGATGAAGTCTTTAAGAGTGATCTTGATAATTCTCCTAAAATGTGCCCTTCCTATTTAGCTATCCTATAGGAAGAGAATGATATCATAAACACCTTTCTTAATGTTACTTCACCTTCCCTCCATGATGCCTCTCTAAGTGAAAAGGTATTGATGGACATTGAATTATTTTCTCCTAAAGTTGGTCCTTCCAATGGGGGCATGTTAGTGCAACAAGAGGTTATGAACACTTCTTTCAAAGATCTCCTTCCTAAGCATGAATCTTTGGAGAAATATGTTCATGTTCCTCCTAAAAAACACTCCCTTCATGAGGATCCTTTTGTGCAAGAAGATGACATGATCCCTACATTTCCTAGTGAGGGCATTTCCTTTTCCAAAAAAACTCCCACTAGAGATGATGAATTAATGATAAATGCTTACCCTTCTCCTAAAGTTTGTCTTACCCATAAGCATCCCTTAGAGAAAGAAGATGAAATAATAAGCACTTTCCTTAATTCTCTTTCCCCTAAAGATCATATTGAACATATTTTGAGGAAAGAGGATGAGTTTAACACATCTATTGATGCTCTCCCTCCTAAGGATGAGGAATTAATAAACAATGTTATCTCCTCTCCCGAAATTGACAACACTTCAAACATTCCTTTCAACAACCTCACTATTTGGGATGAACCATTAGAAGAAGGTATAGATTATTCTCTACCCCTAGCCAAAGGGGATGAAATCAAGATTGGAAACTCCCTTGATAGTTTCTCCCCTTCCTTGAATCTCAATTATTCTCCCTCTAAAAATAAAGCATCTCCCTCTCCTCAACTTGGTTCTACTCATAAGGAAACCCTAGTTCAAAGCAAGATGGTTAACATCTCTTTCAAAGATCTCCCTCTCAAAAGTGAGCCTTTAGAGAGTAATGTTGATCCTTCTCCTAGAGAGTTTATTCCCCATGTAGATCCTTTGATAGAGGATGATATGACCTTTCCTAGTATTACCCTTCCTACTAGAACATCAATGCCTACCCCTTGTCTCTCTCCTAAAATTGATTTAATCCATGATGAGATTTTGGTGCAAGAGAAGACCATCAACAATTCTTCCAACATTTTTTTTCATTCCTTTAAACCATCCTCAATCAATTTGATACATGTGAATGAAACACCTAACAAACCTCTCTTCACTGTCCAAGGTGCTTGTCCTTCTCAAAATTCTCAACCTTTAGATAAGCCTATCTTAGTGGTTCAAGGTGGTTATGCTAATGATTCTTTTTGCACTCCTAAGAAACCGGTTATTACTGTGCAAGGAGGTTATTCCTCTAAGAGCCCTTATGAGCATGCTAAGCAACTGACTAGAGAGAGTTATCATGCGGTTGCTCATACCTATAACACAAGAAACAATAGGCAACCTAATCCTCCTCTAGTTAGCCCAACTTCACTTCCTCCTTCTCAACCAATTCTTCCGCAAGCTCCTCATATTTCACAAGTTCTTGGTAAGGAATATGATCTCATAGAACAACTTAAAGCTACCCCTGCTAAGATATCCCTTTGGGATTTGATCCAAACTTCTTCCGCTCATCATGGAATGTTACAAGATGCCTTGAAAGATTTGAATGTTCCTCCACTAAATACATCTAGTAATATAGCATCTTTAGTTAACTCTGTGATGAATCCTAAAGCTCAAATTGTGTTTACCCAAGATGAGTTGCCTACTAGTGAAATTCAACAACAATATGATCCCTTGATGATTGTGGTTATCATAAATGACACGGCTATAAGACGAACACTAGTAGATAATGGCTCTGGCCTTAATGTATGTAGCATTAATCTATTGCATAAGATGAATGTGGATACATCCCTTATTGAGCCTGACTCTCGTCCCATTCGAGGCTTTGATAATGTGGCTAAGTCTTCATTAGGTATTATCACCTTACCCATCACAGTGGGACCTGTTACTTTGCCTACTCCTATCCATGTTATGTCGGGAAATCTAACATACAACTTGTTATTAGGGAGACCTTGGATTCACAATATGCAAGCTGTCCCCTCTACATTGCATAGACAAGTTAAATTCATTTATAACAATAAGACATATACCTTGATAGGTGACACTAATCTTCAAGCTTGTTTGCAAACATCTAAGCCTTCCTCTTCTAGTAATGACTCTTTGAACAAGATACCTATGGATGAATCATCACCCTCTAATAATCAAAATTCTTTGGATGAGTCTGAAGCTCCTGAAGAAGATCCTTCTCGACTTGAGTCTACACATGAAAAGGCTTTTGATCCTGAGAAGGTTCTCGCAGAAGACGATTGGGGATCCCTTGATTTTAATCCCACCTTTGTAGGTGAATATAGGGTTCCTCCTAGAGATCTTAAAGGTAAAAAGAAGGAAGAAACTAGAGATCAATCAGTCTTACTTGAACCTATGAGCAATAATTTTGTGGCCGCTTCTCAAACTTCTTCTCCTCACACCTCTAATTATGAAGAGTTTGATTCTTTGTCTTATGAAAAACCACCTTCTCTTCCTGAAATGGCTGATCGTTATGGTCGTGGTTTTCGCATTTTTGCTAAGCATGGGTATCATGGAAATGGTTGTGGTGCTCATGAACAAGGGATAAAAGTTCCTCTAGAGACTAATTTTCACAATTATGCCTTTGGACTTGGCTATAATCCCTGCAAACGTACCAAAGCATCTAAAAGACCATCTCTCAGTGTGAATGCTATAATTAGTAGTGATGATGATCTCACTTCAGCTAAAACATCTTCTACTTCTATCAACTCTCATTCCCCTCATAAGGAAATCTTGGCAATGAACAAATCTCTTTATGAATCCCCTCAAATTTCTAAATCCACTTATGAATCTTTATCTCCTATTCATCATAAAGTCCTTTCCTCTAGGGATAAGGCTCTAATAAATTACACTCATCCCTCTTCTAAGATTTCTTGTGACTTTTCTTCTTCAATTTTTATCACTTTATACATGCTTTTGATCTCACTTATAGTTGAGCATTTAACATGTCATATTCAAATACCCCATTTAATCTATCATGTCTTTAAATAACATTAATGGCTGTTATGTTGCTCATCATTATGTGACATTGGTAGCTCATTTACTGGGGGCTCATTGTCATTCATGATGGTACAATTTCAAGTGCAATCATATTTTTGAAGCAACATAATAGCCTAATTTTCTTGTTCCTATAGGGACAAGAGTGATTTCATACATCTCTTCTTTTGCTTATGTCCAAATCTCTCCCTAGAAGATTGTGTAAGTCCTTCTCATTGTCCTTATCCTTGGGAGGCAATGATCTTTCCTTATTTTTATCTAAGGATCCACTTTTTCCTATTTTGTGGATGGTGTGGACTTTATTACTTGATGTTATGCCTTGTATGCATTTGTTTTTGTTTGTCCAAGGATTCTCTCTTACAAGAGGTGTAAGTCCTTGACTACAACCTCTTTTGCACTTGGTAAAATACATCCATAATGAATTCACTCTCCCAATTAGGTTAAAAGGAGCGTCATCCTTCATTAAGAATCACTTTCACCTCACAAAAGAAGGAAGTATTGCATTCTCATTCTCTTCTTTGTCTTATTCCTCTCGGGGATAGGTATCTTTTGTACAAAGATCTCTTCTCCTCTAAGGATCTCCTTTACACATACTACAGGATATCCCTTCTCAACTATCTTATCCTTGCTTAAAGAGTGCAAAACTCTCTTGCTTGGATCTATGACATTGTTGCATTTTTTGGGTATCTTCTTTTGTAATAAAGGTAGGTATCCTTGTTCTACTTTACTTATGACATAAACATTACACTTTTTGAGCAATAGGTCATTCTCGGAACCAGAGCACAGACTCTTAGAGTGACATGCCACGCTTTTGTACTATACATATACAGGTTGTAGCATACTCGGGCATAGACTCCTATGAGGTGCTTCTAACCTCCCTTACACACACATGCACGAGGTTGAGTGGAACTAGCGGCATAAGGCTAGACTTTCTCACTCTCCTCCCTTACATGGATCACCTAGACAGACTCTAGGGGCTAGTTTTCCATGTCCTTTTTTCCATGGATCACCTAGACAAGGTCTAGGGGTGAGAAGTCCATGTTTTCTCTCTCACTATTCTCCTCATGGATCACCAATGGGTGTATTCATGCTTTTTTTCCTTTCTTTTCTTCTCTTTGCATTTTGTTTCCATTTACATCCTTCATCTTGTGTTAGAGAACTCTCAAAACCTCACACTCTTTGTTGCGTTGGAATTGAGATTTAGTCCTCTTTCTTACCAAATAATTCTCCATTAGTTTTTGATCTCATATCAAATCTTTTTGTGAGCATTTGTCATTAATATTCTTTAACGATTCGAAGTGGTAAACATGATACCCTGTTTCAACTCACTAAAATTAGCAAGCCGAAACAGGGGGGGGCATATAGCTACCCTCAAATTTTCATCACCTTCCTTAGTAAGCATTAGGTGATTTTGTGATCTAACGTGTGTTTTGTAGGGTGCGGTTCCTAACTGTGTACTACAGATACCGCTGGGGGCTTCGTTCGACAGACTTATGGATATATCCTTTTTCAAATAATGTTTACTTTTTTGTACTTTAGCTTGCATATGCACGTAGTGTTCATATGACCGCTAAAGTGGGGGCTAAATGTAGCGTCGTAAATTGTACGCACTTGCTAGGGTGGTACAATTTCACACCTAGTTTAGCACCCACCTAGGCGCATTTTGCATTTTGCATTACATTTCCCCTTTAGCACTTAATTAATTAAATTAATTAGGTCTAAGGTTCTATTTTATCATCTCCCATATCATAAAGTTGGGCCCTTTCATTAAAGTGTGCCCTTTTCATTTTATTCCTCCTATACATCATTTAATCAAAAACCCTAATTAAGTCCTATTTCAAACTTGGGGGCTTGGTTTCGGGGTCAAAACATCTCGAAATCACCTGTAACTTTGGGATTCTCTCTAAAATCATCATATCCGACGGCCCTGAAAATTTGGTGAAAAGTTGCCAGGACCGTGGCGCCCGGTGCACATGGTCCCGGACATTTTTCCCGAAATTTTGGGAGCACGATCCAATCATAAAATAAAGCTTAACCCCAAGAAATTGGTGGGATATTCAATCTCTAGGTCGGCCAAAAGTTGAAATTAAGACCTAGGGTTTCATATATAAGAGCTCTCTTTCTTCATTTGAAAGGATCCAATTTTGGGTTTTGGAGAGGACCTTCTATGCAGCGAAAGAGTAGATCTTTGAAGACTTCAACAACATTCAACATCCATCCATCAAGAATTCATCAATTTCATCCACTTAGGGCTTTGAAGACATTGAAGAACAATAGGAGATTACCGACTAAAGATTGGCTTGTACTCCTCCCTTGAGGGTTGGGTATGATTTCATGTTGTTTTCATGTCTTTGCATAAGCTTCAATATATCCTTTATTCATGCTTTAGATCACTTTGCATCTTGATTTAGAGCATTTACATTATCATTTACAAGCAATTAGGGTTTACTTTCTAGGTTGCTCTAGTTTGCTTTCTTGCATTTAAGGACCTTGCACACACACTAGGTCTACACACACAATACATTTTACAATACAAATTGGCTATTCGTGGAGGTGGAAATCACCGAAGCGGGGGTTTGACTAAGGCAAAACCCTATATAGCTGCCCAAACACCTTTTCAGATATAAGTGCAGGTTTCGGGACTCGGACGACGCCGCAGGTTGCAGATCCGGGAGAAGCAGACAGAGACTGAACTTCACACCAAATCTCAGAGCAAAAGACCAGGACAGGGGCATGGGGCGCCCTGGTCCTGCCAGGACAGGGGCCCTGGGCGCCCTGGTCCCTGGGACAGAGGCGCTGGGTGCCCTGGTCCTCCTGACAGACAGCATTTTCAGCATTTTTGACAGCTTTTCCAGAGTGCAAAAACAACAGTTTCCGGAGCAGTTTCAGGGGCAGAATCAAGACAGTGGCACCCGCGCCCCCGTCCCAAACATTTTCAGTCAGATTCTAACTCCAGGTATGCATTTGCATTCTTGTCTTGTCCTTGTGTTTACAGCTTTCCATCATTTAAGTTCAATTCTATAATCTTGTTATTAGTTCATACTTGCACTTTGGGGTTAGGGATTGAACTTGCATCATTTCATCTTTCAATTACAACAAAGGAATAGAAATCCTAATAGGTAGCCCGTGGCTCTCTCTTCCACAAGAAGAATTAGCCAATTGTGTGATACCTCTAGGCTCTTTCGTATTCCACAAGTGTGTGGTTGAAAGTGAGATTAGGGCATGTTTGCTTAGTGTCACTTTTTTCTCCCACACAGGAGTCATGAGATGTCTTAAGACTACATCAATACTTAACAACAACATAGTGTGTAGGCACCTAAAATATGAAAGGACTACATATTGGAAGAAACATGTGATGATGCCATGAAAGGTTTGATATCCCTATGTATCAGACTAAGAAAAATAATGAAAGACAAAATAAAATGAATTGAAATGATGTATGGGGACCCTGCCAAGTCAAATACCTTGTTGTAGTTTCAAAGGGTGGAAAAAGAATAAGCATTTTATTTACCATCCTAATAGACCATCTATCATAACAATTATTACCAATATTGATGTGTGCATTGCAAAAAAAGTTCTAGAGGAAGGCTCTTTCTATTGTAATAGCAAGTGAGTGTTCATAGACCTTGTGTAGGGTCCTCCTAGCCTAGAGTAAGGAGTTCAAAGCCTACATACATTGATTTGGCCTTGTGGCCATCATTGAGTGCTCACCCAATAGGAGAAGTCTTGAGACTGACAATTTTGGAAGTGTGGCATTGTTGAGAGCCAACACTTATGTGTGAACCCCATCTTCATGTATTATGATTAGTTGCCATGATACTTGACCCTATCCTCATGGTGTTGGCTCAATTCATATTAGTGTGTTTTGTTTAAGAAACATGATGTGAGAAGTTTGATACAGAGGCAAGGGTAGAACTCAGTATTTCATATTAGGACAACAACCACATTGATTAGGCAATTCATATAAGGTCTCTCCAATGTTTAGGATATTGAATTTACATTAGACACTCATGGATTACCCCAATTAGATATTAGTCAACTTAATATATTATACAAGGATTGCATACCACAAAGCCATTAGATATGTTTTGAGATGAAAAAGAAGAGTTAAATGGTTTTAGTTCAATGATAATTTCTATTTTCAAGTAATTTAATCTGGTATATTATACTGAAACATGATCTCATAACTAACATTTCAACTTCTATATAACTAGTTCGATAGCTCGATTTTCTTTCCTGTGAAGAAAGACCATGTCAGACAATATCAACGAACAACAAAATAAGGAGACAATTGCTAGATTGTGGTCTAACTTGAAAAGAAAAGGTGATGGAAAATGTTATTGTCCCTGCAAAATTTGTAAGGGGTTAAAGACTAGAAGACTTCTAATCAAAATAACTAAGAAAAATTGTAGGCTACATGGTCACATTGAAGGTGGACATGATTATCATCCATTGGTAAGTTTTTCATTATATCATTTTAACAATTTATATACATAATAAATCACTTGATGATGAGATCATGATCATGGTTTATTTATGTTTATCAATTTTATATAGGTCGAGCACCCTGGAGCACATGGTATGGATCAACACAACCCAAAGAATATGGTTTTCTAAGTGGATGAACATGGAGGTGTGAATATTGAAGCTAAAGATAATGATCCCATTGAAGATGACGATCATGAGCCAGAAAACACAATTGAGGATGATGGTATAAATACATTGATCCATGAAACATTTAGTACTTGTGCAACTGATCATGATGATGAAGATGACCTTGATGTTGTTCATGATGTCCCTCTACTTGAGAAGGCATCTAAGGCCCTTTATGAAGGCTCCCAAACAACTCTTCTCTCTGTTGTATTGTTGTTGGTGAACTTGAAGGTTATGAATGGTTTATCCAACATAACAATCTCACATATGTTAAGGTATGCCATATATGTCATAATAAACTGTGAATCATGATGTACCATTAATATTCTTTATTTTAACAAATTATATTTTTTTGTTGTAGATTGATAGGTGAGTTTTTGTTACCACCATCAAATATTCTACCTCGCTCATACCATGAATTATCTGCCATTATGAAAGATATTGGAATGGATTATCAAGAAATAGATGCTTGTCCCAATGATCATATTATATATCACAAGCAACATGAATTTCAAACTGAATGTCTTGAATGTCATATCAGTAGATATCAAATAGATCAAATAACAAAAAGGGTTCCTCGCAAGGTTCTTCGCTATATTCCCATTATTCCATGTATGCAACGATTATTCAAGTGCACTAGCTTGGCATAATTTATGGATTACCATGCATGCAATAGAAGTCGAGATGACATTATTTGAATGCCTGCGGATGGTTCAACATTTATGGACATGGAGGAAAAGTGGCCACACTTTAAAGAAGAACCTCATAATCTCAAGCTTTCATTGGTAGTGGATGATGTCAATCCATTTGGAGAGATGAGATCTGTTTACTTAGTGTGGCTTGTTTTTGTTATCAATAATAACATTCCTCCATGGATGTCAATAAAGAGGGAGCACATAATGTTGGCAATTATTGTTCTAGGTATTTTATCATTTAAATATAGTCATCTAAATTTAATTATAAATATTGCAGTAAAATGGTCATAATAATTATGTAATATTTTTGTTCATTCGATTAGGTAAGTACCAAGTTAAAGATATGAATGTATATATTGAGCCTCTTATCGACGAGTTGTTGGAGTTATGGAATGGTGTCACTATGTATGATGTCTCTAGACCAATAGGACAAAGACAATTTCAATTCCATGTGATGCTTCTATGGACAATACACGATGCCCCAGGGCTAACACATTTTTGTGGCATGTTATAGTGTTTAAGTTGTGCATGAACATTATAATTCAAAAAATTATCATATTTAATCTAGTTATACATTACCTTGTAGGTCTTCAAATAAAGGGAAAATTTGCATGTCCTGTTTGTGGTCCAAAGATGAAATCTCATCATTGAAAAAGTTTAGGAAAGTAGGTGTTTGATGAGTATAGGCACTTTCTCCACAGAAATCATAAGTATCAAAATATTGAAAAACATCTTTTCAATGGGAAAGAAGAGAATACATCAAAGCCATGAAGAATGACACCTCACCTATGGAAGTTGGAATATAATAGAATTAATAGTCAAGGTAATGCCATTCCATCTATTGGTTTGTCATAAAACATCTTTTCTATTTTGTTTTGTTTACTAATGATGTGATTGATGATCATGAAGGTCGTGAAGGCATAAATGACCACCTTCCTAAGGGACTAAAAAATTATCCCTGATAATTTAGTAGGTTGCCCTACTACGAGCGGTTACAAATTGTTCATTTGTTTGATACTATGCATATTGGAAAGAATATAACAGAGATATTATGGAGAATATTGGATGGAAGGTGTGACAAAGAAAAAATTGTCAAAATATGTAGTGACATTCAGGATTCCAATCATGCAATGATAAATGTCACTCAATCAAATAGCCATGGAGACCAGATTAATATAAGTGAGCTTCCTTGGTTATTAACAGACCAGCAAAGCAATGCTATAAAAGAAGTCATACAAAAAATTCGATTTCCCACAGGATTCGCTGCGAACATAAACAATCTCATATCAAAGAAAAGTGAATTTGGGCCAGGGATGAAAACACATGATTGTCATACCTTCATTAAGGTAATTCATGTTCTTGTGTTTTTACTATGTATTTAAGTACTACGCGTACATGTACTTTTCATTGTATTATGTTAGAAAAAATGAAAAGATAATTTTATAATTGTTGCAGTATGTTCTACCTCTATCTCTCCCAGACGACTTCGACAATAATGTCAAGCAAGTCATATATGATCTTGGAAAATACATGAGGTAAGTAGTGATATTTGTTTAGTTCATTGTATAGATATTATATTTGCTATTTATTTTACTTGTTATGTAATATATTTTTTTGCGTCTTGAATATCTTGTAGGTGGTTGTCATGTAAAGAAGTCCATAAAGATGATATAAAATATTGAAAGAGAAAAATTCCTCATTTAATGTGTGAAATGCAAAAGTGTCTACCTCCATCTTTTTTCAACGCACAAGAACACTACCTCATACACCAAGTTGAGGAGATTGAATTGTGTGGACCTGTACACAGTAGGTCAATTTGGATGGTTGAGAGGCACTTGAAATTTTTGAAGGTTTTGGTTCGACAAAGAGCACATCTTGAGGGTTCTATGGTGGAGGGATATATGGTATACCAGACTATGGTGTACATTTCTTAATATCTTCCTAATTTTGTAGCAAAGATCCACGTGGATTGCATTTGGGATCCCAACCCCATTAACAAATTCGAAGGGGAGTACTTGACGAGGATAGGTAGATTGAGGAAGTGAGAGGTAATTATAAGATGTTATTGTAGTTAATTAATTCTTAATCTTCAAAATAAATCGGTTATAAGACGTCTATTTATTTTTTGTACAGTTGGTCGAGAGTGGGATGCACTACATTTGCATATTGCAAACAATCTTGATTGGATGACAGTATGGATTGAACGTTGTCAACATTTTGGACGCACGTTAACATGGGAAGGTGTAGCTTCATTGGTTAAAGAAGCTCATCGTAATGGAGATTCCAATGTTACACAAAGGGAAATTGATTTAGCATATGGTTTAAGAGATAAATAGGTACGTATAAATTTATTAATCACCCATATGTTTATCAACTCAATGCAATAAATTTTACATGTTTGACATATCGCAGGTCAAACAACACAACGCTATGTGCTGCAATGGTCATAAATTTCGCATAAAAAAGTTGGATGACATAAAGAAAACTTGTGATTTTGGCATCACTATAGTCTTTGAGGTGACAAATATTTCATCGAGAAATGACATACATCCTCAATAGTCTCAAAATCGATACTATGGCATTTTGGATGATATTCTTGAGTGTGACTTTAATTCCTTCAAATTAGTTTTGTTCGTCATCAAATGGTACAGGCTACGATTGAATGAAAATGATCCTGATAGAACTATTATTGAACATTATAATAGTTTTATAATGCTAAATACAAGGTCATTTGAACCAGTTGGGGATGAGCCCTATGTTCTTCCAAGCCAATGTGAGCAAGTATTTTACTCAAAGGTTCCACATAAACTGGGTTGGTCATTTTTTGTTAGACATGATCCAAGAGGAAGGCTGATAAAGTATAATGTGATGTAAGAAGAAGATACCAAAGAAGAAGATACCGAAGAAGTAGAAGATGAAGTGGATGATGATCATGATTGACAGTTTCTCAATGAAGAAGAAGAAGAAGAAGAAGAAGAAGAAGAAGAAGAAGAAGAAGAAGAAGAAGAAGATGATGATGATGATGATGATGATGATGATGATGATGATAATGATGATGAGGATGATGATGATGATGATGATGATGATGGTGATGGTGATGGTGATGGTGATGGTGATGATGGTTATGGTGATGGTGATGATGATGGTGAAGACGTTGATGGTGATGATGATGATGATGATGATGATGATGATGATGATGATGATGATGATGATGATGATGATGATGATGATGATGATGACCTTGATGTTCATGATGATGAATGAAATGTATGAGGTATGTGATTAGTATATTATCTATTTAATATTGACTTCTTGATGGAATTTTTTTTTACATAATTAATTCATGATGCACCTTTTAATATGGAGATGGAGATAGGGAGAGTGACTATTTATGTGACATTTTTTAAACTATGTTTATTTATGGAAATTGGATTGTTTATTAGCTATGTGATGGATGTTGATTTAAAATACATATGTGATGGATCACATGTTTATGATGATGCATGTGACATTTCTTGAACTTTGTGTTTATTTATAGAATGTGGATTGTTTATTACCTATGTGATGGATGGTGATTTATGATACATATGGGATGGATTACATGTTTATGTTGATACATATATGATGCTAATTGTGATGCTCAATTACATATATGATGATACATCATGTAATGTTTATGATGCTTATGATACATATGTATTTATTGTTTATCAACTTACAAATGTAGTAATGCTTATGATGTTCAATTGATGGTGTTGATTTCAGGTACAGTCCCTATGTGATGTTGTCACCCTTGGTGGGAACATATCATTGACTATAGAAATCGTCAACCATTTATTTAAGGATCCTGCATAGTCTACATAAAGTAAAGGTAAGGAATTAAAAAATTTATAATGATTTTGATGACAACATCTTTTTATTATTTAAATACTTTTTGTCTACAAAGTTCATGTTGTGTACTATGTAATTTTTAGCTAACATAAGATAATTGAATTACATACAAGACCTTGAACCCCTTTGACAAGGATCCTGCACAGTCTCATGGATGGACAGGTATAACTAGTCAATACACCCTATAGAACGAGTTTATTTTTTTTAAATTACTTGGAAAACAAACTTCCTCATTTTTTCAAACCTCGACATTAGCAGCAAATCTAATACAATTATCATTACTTGAGGCCCCGGTTGGACTTATTCCAATTTTAATCCCAAAATCAACTTTAGGGTCGACTTCTTCATCAACATTACCCTCATTGGCAAAATTTCTCACTCATTACCAATTAACTCTCTCATTTCATGGAGTGCAGGTACCCCCAAATAGGTATTTGTCAGATCTGTCTTCGTCAAGTGAGGAAAATGCAGGAATAGAAAATGAAAGTGACACATGTAGTAGGTCTACAATAGGGAGATCAACAAGATGTCAAAAGATTAGAAGAAAATTCAATAAACGCATGAAATTTTTCCTTTCTCAAGGGGGGTCATGTTCTTATGATGATGAGACCAAAAATGACATTGAGGTGCCACTAAGGTACAAACATCTACAAACACAATGGGTGCCCAAGGAAATTCCTCCAATAAACACCAATTTTTGTGTTAACGATAGGATATATCGTATAGCACCTTCATCGTTACATGGTTTAGGCTTATTTTCTATGGATGGCATAAAGGTCTATTACAATAAAGTTGTTGAATTGATGGAGTTTGCTGGACCTTGTTACATTTACAATAATTGGATGCAGATTGTTAAATATAAAAAAAGTATGCGTAAGTATGCATTGTTAGCAAATTATATACAATAGAAAGATAATGATCAAAGTAAACGAGTGGTTGTATACATTGATGGTCAGCCAAAAATAAATAGGGAATATTGCAGGTTTAATAAATAGTATGTGACCTGGGTCAACTAATAAACAACCCAATTGCATATTTGAGGTGCATGAGGGAAATCATATATTTGTATCTGCGATAAAATCAATAAGTGCAGGTGAAGAGCTTCTAATCAATTACAGTTTGAATCATATAGATATAAACAAAGTTAATATCATGGGGGTGGTACATACTATATACCATTTAAATTAACTAACCTCCAATTAATGAATCCAATATACCATTTTATTATGAAATTTTTTTGGTAAGTCTATTGGTTTAATTTCGCTAACGTTTTTTATATTTTTTCTTTGTCACAGGGCAACATGGATCCATCACATATCACAAATAGGGATGTAGGTTGCAACACTTCTACCGACCAGGTAAACCTCATTGTAATTGTACAAATTAGATAGAAGCAAATTGTTACATCATTATGTTCTTTTTTTTAGTGATTTAGACTAATTTTGTAATTGTTAATGATATTCTTGACACAGACGAATGTTCGGAGAAAGGGAAAGGGAGTTGCAGTACCTGAACACCTCACTAGGGATGTGGAACCAATAGGGTTAAGCGATGATGACCCTAAAGATTCCACACACCCCATGGCATTCATAAAAAGGTCTCTTAGAAAAATTACTAAAGAGATTGTTGCTTTGACAACCGTGCATCCTATGACTAATGAGATACAAGAGAGGGTGGAATTATTGATTCAGATAGTAGAAAACTTGCAAGTAAGCAATAATGAAAGCTTTAATTATAACAAAAGTTTAATAATAGTTTATATTTTATTCTCTTTTATGTCATTAACTAAAATATGTATGTATTGTTTTTACAACAATTTATCCCCCCTCATGAAAGTCATTGTCATGATCAGGGTGTTGCAGGTTCTTCAGGTGATGACAATTTTCTTGTATTATTGCTTGCTTGGCTTATCACTCTGAGTACCCAAAATACATCATACTTGATACTATCAATATTCAAAATAAAGGTTCATCCTTGTTTACAATTCTTGTACTTTTCATATATTTAATGTTTGATATATTTAATGTATTATTCTTTAGGTGTTGTCAATGTTCCTATGCAAATGTCATCGCCACCTCATCAGAGGCTAGCCTCACCTATATTGCCGATTGCAATGTCAACAACATGTAGCATGCAGACATCCTCTACTGCATGTCATATTGGCCCACCCACTATTGGTAGATCCCTCTTTTCTCTATCTTTTGTTATGTGTTTATTTCCCTTCAAGCGTTCTTTCTTGGGGGCATTTCATAGTGGATTCATTTTTTGCAGGACGAGATGCACATGAGGATGTGCCAAAGGTGACTACTGCTGATAACATACCATCATTTCTTGGATCTTCTCGTATTGCTAGTATGGGAACGTTGCAGGCCATATTGGTGGTGAGCGATGAAGAAATGATTCCCTTAAAGATACAAAAGGTTCCAGGTACTTTAAAATTATTATTATATATACTCTAATTGTAATTTACTTTATCAACACTCATTTTGAACTAATGATCCCATGAATTTTTTGCAGGCAATGGTAGTTTCTATAAACATCTTAGTGACATTGAATTGCAGATATTTGGGCCCACCATACGTAAAAGGTGGTACATCATATGTGAACTAACCCTAATCCACTATTTTGATTTCATATCATTACTAGAAAAGTTTTCCTTTGATCCATTTCTTGAATTGTAATAAATGTAGCTTCAGTCCATTTCTGAATCTAATAGGTTTGTTTTTTCTTTACAAGGTGGAATGACCAAGAAAAAAGGTTGAAAGATGAATTGACAAACCAAATGGTTGAGTGGTTTGGAAATGACACCTTTGACAAAACCAAGCTCCTTGAAAAAGCTGACACATATCTAAAGTATGTGAGGGACCAATACAGGACCCATTTAGAGAGGAACCTAAAGTACAAGCGTCCCCCCATGATTCCAAAGAGGGAGTGGAAGGACCTGATTTTGGATGCCAAGGAGAGAATTGAAAGGAAAAAAGGAAATACACCACCATATGCTAGAAGAAGGTACGGAATATTATTAATAATGTAATTATGTACTAATTAATTACTCTTTATATTTATATATATAATCTAACATATTTCAAACTTTTTATAGAGTGTGTCATGTCAAAGGCAACCAAGGCAAGACAAGAAAAGCACAGGCAACACAAACTCGGCTCTTGTGGCTATATGAAACTTGTCGCATGAATTGTAAGTATCTCATGTAAGCAAAATATTGCATCAAAATATTAATAAATTGCAAACGATTTTTTTTATTATCAAACAATGCAAGCAAAATTTAGGGCTCTGAATTCAATAGAGTACCCATAGAAAATGAAAAGAGAATTGCCTACCAGCAAGGCTATTCAACTGTGGCTGATCAGCTATGAGAATTGAGTGGGCATTCGAGTGCATCTGTCATATAGGTAAATATACTAAATGGAAATTGTTTCAAATTGAATACTTTACCAATAATCTAATTGATGTTCAGTTCCAACATAAAGTGACTATATTTGTTTTAAATAAGCAAGCAATGATAACAATGTGCATGACATTGGAATGCAACCTACTAATCATAAAACACCACCTGCACATGAAGGTCCGGATGTGCATCCTAGTAGTGGAGGTATTCATTTGCTATTCAAATTTTTTTATTTAGCTATTAATACAATTAAACATCTTAATTTGTAATTAGAGTAGTAATTAATGTAACCATTTTTGTTAATATTTTAGAGCATGTAGTCGGTGGTGACCAAGTGGAGCATGATCTAGGTACACAATATCAGGAACGTGATGTTCCCCACTCAGGTAAAGAGGACCACTGTTATTCCTTTAAACAAATATAATTGAAATTGGTGATCAACATTAATGTAACCTTTAGTATTTCAACTCCAAATGATCTAGAGGGTGTTCAACATGCTGAGGTTGAGGCTAGACATAATGATGTGGCCCCATCAGGTAAAGAGCGCAACAGTTATGTTCTCTAAATTAATGAAATACTTGTAACAATAATAATTTTTTTTTGAATTTAACCCATTTCTTTGTTATTGCAGAGGACCCCCCTTCACTTAAATGTCCTTGTCCTCAGTATAGGACTAGGCATACATCGAGATCATGAGCAGTTGGTGAAACATCTGTAGAGAGGGGAAATGATGAAGAAACCGATGTTCCACTTAGTCTTTTCATAGCTTCAAAGAAAAAACAAAAAAAGAAATGATTGTAATCTAACTTATTTGATAATGACTGATTTTAATGTGTTAGTGAATGTAATTATGTGCTAATTAATGTTTATGGATGATATGTGTTAAGTAATATTGATGAATGTTACATGTTAAGTAATGTTAATCAATGTTATGTGTGAATGAAAGTTATGTGATATTAATGAATGAATGCTATATTTTATTAATGGCAGAAAGAATGAATGAATGAATGTTATAAGATGTTACCGGGGAATTTAGAGTGATGTTGGGGGGTGGGGGGAGGGGCCAAATGAGCTTCCACCTTCATGTGGTTGGCCTTGTTAATTATAGAATATTAAACTATTCTCGAAACCAAGCGAAGCTCAACAAGATAACACACTTTTCAATGTTTCATTATGTTGCACAGTTAATCTTATTGAATAATGTATATTGAATCTTAATTGTAGGGTCCAACAGAGCCAACACAAATAACAACACCACAAGTTACTGGGTATAATGAACTCCCATATTTCCTTGTATGTACACGAACAATATGAGTTGCTTCTAGTGTTGATATCCAAGGCGGGACTGCAAAAGTTATGAATATGCCTCATCCTTGTAAGTTTTTTTATTACTTGTCATTTTCTTTAGCATTTTGTTACTTCATGAATGAGATGTTTTTCAGATGTCTATTCCATGAATACCTCTCTATTGTATGTTTCATGATCTCACTTTTGATTCAACTCTTTATATGTCCTAAAATTGTATGAGCCTAATAGCTTCTAGTCTTGTTGATAGTTTGTTGGCTTTGAACAATGGCTCCTTTGAAGAAGTGTGATCCTTGTAATTTTGGCCTTCCATGATGTGAAAAAGAGGTTATGTTATGAATAATGGTCTAGATGATTTAGATATTTCTTATTATGTTGAGTATGAGTAAATTTGGGCTTCCTTGGCTATGGTCACTATTTTGTACTAACTATTGTCATTTAGTGTGATTTGAGAATGGACTTCAAGTAATCATGAGGGTGGAAAAAATATTCAAGTGTAAGGGGGTATGCAGCCTTGACCAAGGGATGAAAGCATTGGGAAAGTACAAGTGATTCATGTGTAGATCAATGTATCATTCACCTATTAATTCCTAGCAACATTCTCAAATAAACCAGAAAAGAGGCATGTTGAGTGCATATATACATTTTATGTTACCATGATATAAGTAAGATATCAAACATGTAACTCAGATTGATTTGCAATTTCATTCATATATATTAGATCTTCCTTACAATTTCATTCTTTGTATCTCTATCAATCATGTAGCAAAATGAAAATCCTAAACCTTTCTCATTGATGCATTGACATATAGAATGTTGTTGTTTCTACACAAAGGATTGTAGGAATTTCTTTCAAAAACTATCAAAAAATTGTTAAACCTTAATAGTCCAAGAATCCCTAAATTCATTGGTGAGAGACCTTCTCAAGTGAAAAATTCTAGTGAAGGTTGTGTAACATTATTTTGAGAATGTATGGCAGTGCATGGAGGTTGTATAATAGTGTTGGGAGAATTGACAGATGATTGACAACAATGATTGTGACAGCCAAGTCACTTAGGACAATTGGCAAGATATGATTTGTTTCCACTTATGAGGGCCTCCAAACCCCTTTAAAAGTTTCCAAGGATCACTACAACCCTATCTTAGATGTCCACCACATAATAAGATTATTCATTTCAACATACTCCCAAAAACTCAGTCTTCATTTGTTCACTAGGACAACCACACACTATCTAGGGACAGTCATAAAGTTCTTGATGATTTACCCTACCCAAGGGCCACAATAGCTTGTAAAGGGTCTGCACTAACCCTCTGCACCCCTCACTACCTTCCTCCAAACACCAAGGGGGTCTATCTTGCACTTACAACTTCAAATTTGCCCTTGATGTTGCACTAGGTCTGATACATGACCAATATCATACCAACAGTCACCATTTGCACATGTCAATGAATCTTGGAGACCTACAAAGAATGAAAACATGAAAGATAATACCAATATACATGTTCTTTTGCTTTGGAGAATATGAAGTGTTGGTAATCACAATGTACACGGATTGGTTTTAGTAGTAAATCCATAGAAGTAACCTTTCACAATAGTGCAGTTTCATTGTAGTCTAGTATGGCAATGTGAAAATCACAACCTGTATGTTTCCTGCAAAACCTCAAAAGCATAAGTTATTACGTTTAGATATTTGAAAGTTGAAAAGCTAGAAAGTGAAAACTTATGTAATAGTTGTGCAGTTCTATGAATTTATATTTGAAGCTTGGGGAAGCATGTTGAAGTTACTTTCAGATACTACACATGTATTCTTTATTGTATACCTTTACTATGATACCACAATTGCTTCCTTATTTGAACAAAAGTTTGTTTAATCTTAAGGAAATGAATATGAACTATATGAGAGGGCATCTATTGTTTTCTTTACTATATTTCTAAGAAATATTTTTAGCAGTGTTTGTATGCTACTATTGCTTTGGAGGGGTCCTCATTGTATAGGTTCATTTGGAGCTAGATTAGATTTGATTTGGTCTTTTGGTAATATTCATATTTTGGGTGAGTATATACTATATAGACAGTGTATTAAGAGTTAGAGACCATTTCATTCTTAGATGCTTTTAAACAAGTTTTATGGGGGTTGAAAAGGAATTTCCACTTGATTGTAGCTTTCAAGTATAAAACTCGTGTATCAAATTAGGCCTTGTGCCAAGGGGTTTGTAATTTGGGAGCACACCTATTCTCCTTCTTAGGATTTCAAAGTGGAAACAGTGGGAAGTGGGAACCTATAAGAAATGACTTTGGCACCAACATTTTATTTTGAATTAACTAGTCTAAAAGTGGACAATAAAGTATTCAACAATATATAATTGTATAAAATAGTTAAGCTATGGCTTAGGTAAACCTCAGTTTGGCACTCATAAATTAGAAGTCTTGTTTTACTTTTACAAGCCACTGTAAATATGACTCTAATTGTAAGGGGAGTGATTAAACTAAGGCCTTAAAATCTAGATTATCTAGATATGTAGTGTGCAACAGATGGGGAGAAAGTCTAATAAAAACACACATCAATATAGCCAAATAGTTGTTTTATCATAAAATCAACAAATAATCATGTTTCAACTTTTAGAGATAGCACAGGTGAGACATTTATAAAGCACACATTGTATCAGAAAACACTGAATGTGAATTTAAAGTTGAGGTGAAGGATGCAATTAAGTTCAAGACCTTAAGGACTAGCTCCTCCAGATATGTAGTGTAAAAACTAGATGGGGATTAAGACTCATAAGAACATATGTATGAATTTAGCCAAATATGCAATTAAGTTCAAGACTTTAAAGATACTTTAATAGATATGCAGTTCAAGACCTTAAAGACTAGATGGGGAGCAAGATAAGGTTACGAAGATATTGAACATGCTTGGGGTAGAATTTTTGGGTATTAGTGTATTACAAAGTTTAGAAAGGGTTTTCTTTCATTTCTTGAAACCCTAGACTCGTGACAGTCATAAAATATAACATACCCATAAAGGAACAATGAGGGTCCCTAGGTGCATGTAAAAGGGGGACAAATTTTTTGTTAAGGACAGATAAGCTCATGGTTGTTAGTGTTAGAATTCTACCATTGAAAACTGATTTCAAAGCTAGGTACAATTAATCATACTTGTCTTCATACTTGTGAAGGATGAAGATGTGAATCTAAATAAAGTGGAAAAAAGTGCAATGCAAGATCCAAATTCACATTCACACTCGTCCAATAAAGCCTAAGACCTATGCATAAAATCAAATGATAAAAATTAATACCATAACAAAGACTGTAGATTTCTCAATTGTTTCTTGATGTTTTCTTGAATGCTTGAAATGTGGTTTAGTCTTGAAACTAGCATAACCATGATAGCAGGATGCAGAGGTAGGGGGTAAGTCACAATGGCCAACTCAACATACACAACAACTCACTAGGGCATACTTACTAGTCTCCATCCTAAATCCCTACAAGTTTGAGCCCTCACACATAGGTTTGGAAATCCCTTGGACCTTGGATATCACCTTGGACATGTTGATTACATTGTTTTGAGAACATGAGAGAATGCCACAAAATCAACTTTGTAATCCCAAAGTTCTCACTTGCTCTTACTTGACACAAATCAATCTCTAGCAAACTATACTGCCCATTTGATGGACAAAAGTCACCAAAAAATATTTCCTAAAGCCCTAAAATCCTTAGGATTTGTTAGAAAAAAATTTAACAAGGTTGACACACCCTTTCTATTGGTCTTTGAATAATAAAAAACTTTTATGTGAACCCCATTTGCAACATACAGATGATTGACAACAATGACTGTGACAGCCAAGTCACTTAGGACAATCAGCAAGATATGTTTTTTTTCCACTTATTAGGGCCTCAAAACCCCTTTAAAATTTTCCAAGGATCACTACAACCCTATCTTAGATGTCCACCACATAATAAGATTATTCATTTCATCATACTCCCCAAATCTCAGTCTTCATTTGTTCACTAGGACAACCACACACTATTTAGGGACAGTCATAAAGTTCTTAATGATTTTCCCTACCCAAGGGCCACAATAGCCTGTAAAGGGTCTGCACTAATCCTTTGCACCCCTCACTACCTTTCTCCAAACACCAAGGGGGTCTATCTTGCACTTACAACTTCAAATCTGCCCTCGATGTTGCACTAGGTCTGATACATGACCAATATCATACCAATAATCACCATTTGCACGTGCCAATGAATCTTGGAGACCTTAAGAGAATGAAAAAATGAAAGATAATACCAATATACATGTTCCCACCCATTGGAGTGACTTTTCACTAGTGGGGATATGATTTATACATTTATTTTTATGGTTGGATACCCTAATAAGGGTTTATGACATTATTTAGAAAAACTATGATAACTTGCTCAAATCAAAATGAAATTCAATCAAACCAAAGACAAAAGTTCATGGATTCATTGTTCTCTCATTCCTAATAGGTTTATAATACCAATAAAAATAATTTAACAGCAAAAAAATGATGGAAAATAGACTATAATGTTTTAAAAAAATAGTGAAAATTGCAGAAAATCTCCAAATTTTATTGACTTTTCCTTCAATACCTCCAACAACCAATCCTATGGTCAATGAAACAAGGCTATTTATGTTTCTCATCAACCCTCCAATGTCCATAACCGATATTTGAGTATTAAGTAACATTGAAACAAAAATAACACACTTTTTACAACTTTGCAACAAAAGTTGCATTGACAAATTTACGGTGATCTCTTGGTGACCACACCACAATTAGGACAATGATCTCAAACACAATTTTTACCATTCTCTTGGTGATTGTGCCTAGTTGAGTATGTCTTTCTTATGTATGAATCTTGTTTGAATAAACAAATCTTAAAACAAAAAGAAATTTTATTATAAATGTATGAAACGTATTGCCATGTATATTGATTCATTTAGTTCAACAATTCAATTTTGACAAGTACTTCTTTATTTTGAAAAATACTTACAACCAAAGGGTTGTACCTCAATTGGTTGAGCACAATTGGTGAGGGTGATGGTATGTTTCTTGATTATACCATCCACAAAAGACTCAAAATTAAATGAAAATCTTTTATGAATATAGAAAGCGTACTATTATATATACTAATTCAATAATGCAACAATTTTATTATGAGAAGTAATTCATTCCTTTAAATATTATTAACAACCAAAGGGTTGTAGTTTAATCAATCGAGCATAATTGGTGTAGGTGATGGCATGTTTCTTAATTATACCATCCATAAAAGGCTTATACTATTATATATATAAAAACTCAATAATTCAACAATTCTATTTTGAAAAGTACTCCCTTAATTTAAAAATTATTAACAATCAAATGGTTGTATGTAAATCAGTTGAGCATAATTGGTGAGGGTGATGATATGTTTTTTAATTATACCATCCACAAAATGCTCAAAATTAAATGAAAATCTTTAATGAATACATAAAACTATATACATATGCATATACATATACATATACATATACATATACATATACATATACATATACATATGCATATGCATATGCATATACATAAAGGTTAGCTTGGTTTAAATGAAGGAAATGTTGAAAAATTTACGGTGATGTCTTGGTGACCATACCACAATTAGGAAAATGATCTCAAACACACTTTGTACCATTCTCTTGGTGATTGTGCCCAATTGAGTATGTCTTGCTTATGTATGAAAATGGCATTATGCAGCTTTCCACCGATGATGTATTTGAGATGTCTTTCATTTAGATATGGCATGAGCTTAGTCCTATAGTGAGACTAGGGAGTGGCTCCCACTCCTGTCCCTCATCCATCAGCATACCTAGTATGCTTGGCATTCATGTTTGAGGAGTTTGTAATCAAGTGATAACATAACAATAGACTTGGGTTAAAACAAATAACAAGAAAATTGGTTCCTTGAGCATGCCTTGAGGGCTATCACAACACCAAGGGTGTTTTGGGAAGGCATGCTTGTGCATGGAGTGTTGGGACTTGTGCGAAGACGCATGCCCACTCACACAAGGATTATGTGATCATTGTTCTCGTTCACATGAGAGAATGCTTGGTTCCATATGGTTTGTCCACATGTAGCACATACGATGAAAGACATACCTACACATGGAGCGTTGGGACTTATGCAAAGAGACATACCCGCTCATGTAGTATAGGGATTGTGTGATTTTCATTCTTTTTCATATGAGAGAATGCTTGGTTCCATATGGTGTGTCCCCATGATCACATACAATGAAAGGCAAGCCCACACATGGAGCGTTGGGACTTGTGCAAAGAGACATACGATGACACTTCCTCCACTGCACTCTAGAATCTAATGCATTGTGTAGTTTTAAAGTAGTGACCCTAAGTGGATTCATGACTTTGTATCATCCTTCTTTATTGATGTTGCATTGTATTGTTCTATTACTTGTGTCACGTATGCATCGTGTATGGAATGTGTGAGCCTATAATCCCCCTTGTATACTTTGATTGACTATTTGGAACTATCTCCACAAGCGCGATGGGGTGGACCTAAGGGTTCCATGTGGTTGGGTGGACTTAAACAAAAGAAAGATTGGAAATATTTTATATCAAGTGTTTTGTGGGTGGTCATAATGCATTTATGTTTTCTTTTAAGATGCTAGTAACATTATTTTGAGTACTATCTTTACCTATTGTACTTTGCTATTGGACTCGATCAACCCAATAACTTTGTACATGTGATTTATTTTATTAAAGAGGATATTCATATAGTCTGAAATGCATGATTACCATCTTTGAATATATGTTGAATATATAATAACGAGTGACTACTTAGTATGAGATATATATACACTATCTTTACCTATTGTACTTTGTTATTGGATTGGATCAATCCAATAACCTTGTACATGTGATTTATTTTATTAAAGAGGATATTCATGTAGTCCAAAATTCCTTATTATCATCTTTGAATATATGTTGAATCTATATTAACAAGTGACTACTTAGTATGAGATATATACATGTAATTCAATAGGTATATGTCATGTATTGACATAGGATGACACTTTATATGAGATTATCAATTTGGGAAATACTTATAAGAAATATGTGCATATATAGTAGATAAATTCATTTCATGTATATATATAGTAGATAAGTTTTGGTAGCTCCCAAGAACAACTAACTTAGATAAGGTAGATAAAGTCATTTCATCTCCCTTATTGTCTTTTAAGGCTCTAATATTTGTGTTAGCTAATTCCCTATCAGCACCATTTTTAATAGGTTTACCGGTACTTAGTGGTTCATACAATCCTCTTAGGAGTTGGACCATCTCAACCATGGTGCACCTGATCATATTAGCTTGAAACCAGTGTGCCTCATATTAGCCTCAAACCTATGCCCCCTATTGGTAGGTGGTGGGGATAAAATATCATTCGCTGTACATATCAATGACTGGATAATAATATTTATTTTGATAAAAATATTATTATCTTCGGAATTACAATGGATACCAAGCTTTCCACTAATGATGAAATCATTGGACATACAACATTCTCATTAGTGCAAAGGTTCTGGAGTCGTCACACTTCCGACTCAAACTACACAAACATCCGATAAGGATGTTGTATGTGTGATGACACTTTGTAGTCGGACGGTCATCGATGCATATTAATGGACCGATGACACAAGCATCAGACAAACAACATCACCATCGGTGCAAAGTTCCAAACTTTCATCAACTTTTTGATGAATTCAACAGAAGCATCTGACGGGGATGTTGCATGTCCGACGACTTTTTCAATCGAAAGAGTGATCATGCCAACCATCGATAGATTCCATGGGATTGTTATATTTCTGATGGTTAGAGGCATCATCGACAAGTCTGACAATGAGTTTTTGACGGCTACTTTTATCGGCACTCAGACAAAAATTAGTCGCAATTCTGACAATCGGCCATCGGAAATTAGCTTCGAATGTACTAGTGCTCTAATATCTCTTTCCTCAAAGAGATGAGGTAATCCTTTTTTTGATTGAGTCTACATTTAAGTTCTTTTGCCTTGTATTGTATTTTTTCCTTTTTCTTCTCCAATTTTTTAAGTTTCTCCTCAAAATCTACTATCTCCTACTCTATAACTGATATTGGTTCAGAGGAACCAATGATGTTGTCAGCTATATCATTTATTTCTGTATGTACTTTACTAATCTCCTTATCAATATCCACTGTCAAAATATTAGTCTTACATGTGTCTCTGTACAACTCCTTAAACTCCATTATTGTTTTTCTTAGTGCCGATAAGAGGGTGTCAATGTGTCCCATGCACTTCTGTATTGTCTCACCAAAGAATTTTTCTTTTTCCTTATTCATTTTCTCTCTAAATGTCTCCCCATTTATTTGTTCCAATGTCAATATGTTAGTCATGATATACTTAGACAATGTGTCTAATTGACTTAAAGAGTCTTTATTTTCTACATTGCACTTGGGTACAATCAATTTAAGAATAGGAATGGTATCATCAATAGCCTTATATGCTAGTGCATTACACTCTATGATTTTCTTAATTCAATCCAATAATACCTATGTCACATTAAATGGTCTAAATTTTGTCATGGAAGAACCAAATGATTGTCCAACTACCTTAACAATCTACATTTCACCTGTGTGAGTAACCTCTTTGCTTGTATTGACCTCTGGTAGGTTAGTTTGTGTCTGCATTTCTATCAACAAAGGCTTAGGCTTCTCAGTTGTTGCCGGTGGCACTGTCTCTGCATGAACCTATGACTCAACCTTTTTCTCTTCCTGTTTCTCAACCTGTATCTCAGTGGGTTTCTTTGTGCTCTCTACTACTAGTTTCTTTGATGATGTCTCAGTGGTATTCACTATCGGTTTCTCAGTATGCACCTCTGTATTGTCCACTACCGGTATCTCAACTAGTTTCTCTATGTTATCAACTTGTTGCTCTAACTCTATAGGTTTTTCAATGTTTGTATTAATGGTATTGTCAGAATCCATGCCAATAACTAGGGGATCAACTGATTGTTTAGTTTGCTCAAGTTGTGTCTCAAACCCAATCTCAATGTTATCAATTGTTGTTTCAATTGCAACATTATCAACCGATGGCTCAGTAGCCACATATTTCTTCTCACCAGTGGCTTTCTTATCAACCACAATATTGACCTCTTGTGTATCAATATTCATTATGTATAAAACTTCAATATTGGGATTTGTATCCTCATGTGTAGTCTCCATATCCTTAATTGTTGGTGTGTCAACAATTTCAATTGGTGAAGTAATAGAAGGAGGTGGTGGAAAATTGTCTGTTACTTTTATGTTTGGTAGTCCACCTACCTTGCCTTTACCTTTGTCCTTATTCTTATTCTTTTGATAGACCTTGAAAGTTTTGGGTCTATTGAGTTCTTCTTCCTTCTCTTTTTCTTCAAAGAAGATATCGCATTTATCTACTATCTCTTCAATGATTTGATTAACTTTGCCTGCCATTAAAGATACATGTCAGTGACCACTAGAAAATACTATTTTGTTAGCCTCACTTATTAACTCATCAATTTCTTCTACTAATTTAACAGGGTGTATAGCAAGTAGCTTTTCAACTTTTATTTTCTTATCCAACTCCATAATAGCTAGCCTCTTGGCATCAAGTCATCTATACAAGTCACTGGGTAGATCATCTACAACCTCTATCAAAAATTTCTTATAGATATCTAGGTGTAGAATGATACTATTTTCTATGCTTTCCTTTTCCTCATTTGTAAGAGTATCATATAGTTTACTAACACTAGACAAGTTTCCATCATCCCTTATTTCATTCAAAAGATTGTCTAAAGGAGGGATAACCTATTTTTCCTTCCTCTTCCTTGGTGTCATTTTCTTTGCTGGAGGCCTTACAGCCTATTGTTTCGATCTTGTTTTCTTTGGTGCAAGAGAGGGTGTCGGCAAAGGTTTTCTTTTCCTTACTACTCTCTTAAACTCGGCTGGTATTTCACTATCAGATGAAGTTTGAACCGGTGAGAGGTGAGCTTCTGGTTGTAACCCTTCCAAGTCACTTTCCTTAATACTGGTGATATTCAATATATTTTCCTTGATCTCTTTCACCTGTTTTGATGCTTTTCTGATAGATTGCTCTCTTTTCTTCCTTTGTTTAAGTGTTTGTACTTTTCTCTCAATGGTTTCAGCACTACCAAATATTTTCTCTTTAGGTTCTCTAGGGGCTTCAAGTAGGGCTTTGGCATTTGTCTCAATTATGTTTACATCAGCCTCATAACCCATTTTTGTCATCCAAACAGTTATAGGAACCATTGCCTCCATCCAAATTTCATCTTTCTTAATAACAAAATAAATTTCATTTTGATATTTGTCAACAATGTTCTGAGGTAGCCTTTCCCTTGTTTTCTTTCTAGCCTTAAATGCTTGGAAATATTCAATTATATTGTTTTTCCTGTCTATTCCCATGCTGGTAAAGATATCCAATAGTTGTTTACCTACTAGTATGTCAAAACCAAATTCTTTCCTACCTATACTGGGACCTTCCTTTGTAATATATAACATTAGGCACACAAGTAGATTACCAAATATGAAAGTACCTTTCTTATCACCTTTAATTTTTTTCAAGTTGTCAATCAATTCATCCTTCAACCATTCACATATATCTATCTTAACATTATTGTTCACCATATCATAAGCACTCTTGATACATAAACTAGAAACAGAGTTCAATCTGTTAGCATGTGTAGTTTTATATCCTAGTATCATGCTAATGAATCTGACATTTATGTCTTTCACATCATTAACTCTCAAGGATTTGTTGTCATGGGTTGCACCATTTAATGTCATCACAATGTTATTTGAAACTTTCTTAGTTTTGTCAGGCCTGCTACCAATGGAAGGTAAGCCAATCACTGCCTTTACTTCTTCTCTAGTGATCTTATGGATAGAATCAAGCCAAAATAATTCTCCATGAGCTCTACCGAGTACAATCCTCACAACTTCCTTAGGGAAATCTGGAATATCAAATATTTCCACAAAACCTAGGATTTCTATGATCTTATGTTCCAGTTTCACAACACCATTCTCATCACAAATGACAGTCTTATACATATTCATGATTTCATCAACACCTAGTTCCTCAATATGAAAATGTATGTATATCCTAGGGTCTTCTACATATGCAACTCCTTTAGGGATTGTAGAGAATGCACCTAGGGTATCATCTTGCTTCGCTACTTTGGGTATGATCTTGAATACGGGTCTAGGGCATTTAACCACTTCAATAATAGTAGGGTTTGCAATGAATTCAGGAGCAGAGGAGGAAGCCATTGATAAATACCTTAATCTGCCTTTAGGTTTGGATGCTTGAAATATTTTGCTTCACTTCTTATTGTGGATGCCTTCGCTTGAGTTTTTCACACTCTTAGGAAATTTGAATGCCCAATGAGTGAAAAAGAGTGAAAAACACTTGCTTTATAATGTCTTTTCCTTCAATTACCACAATAAATGCCTGTCGGTTAAGTGAAACTTAACACATCTGCCGGTAAAGAAGCAATTCATCTTCTTACCATCAACCGAGGGTAAACTAGCATGATTTTCAATTAGTTGCCATACCCCCAAAAGGTTTCTTTTCAGTTAGATGAAGAATCTCCCACCGGTGGAGTGATACTCTATTCTACCGGTGAAGGAATAGTCTCATTAACATTCTGATCTCTCTTTCCAATCCATTGTCTTGAAAATTCTTGCTTTGCCTCATCAACCTTCTCTTTACCTTTTAAATTGGGTCCTTTATTATTTGTCGATGATGCCTTACTTCTACAAAATTTTGCAATATGTCCAATTTTGTTACAAGTATAACAAGTCGCGTTGTTTTTTTTCTAAATAGCCTTTCCATATCCTATGCTCGTATGTGTTATGCATTGATTAGATAAGTGTCCAAATCTTCCACAAACATAACATCTTACATTCATTCTGCATTTTTTTGAATTATGACCAATTTTGTTGCATTTGGAACATTGACCAGTGGGTGCATTAGTGTTCTGATAGTTTCTAGATCTACACTGATTTTCTCTATGACCATACTTGTTACAGTTAAAGCATTTCCCATTAAATTTGTAGATGTTAGGTTGTCTTACCGATTTACTGTGATAATGATTGTTTGCAGTACTGGAGCTTTCACCAACTTCAAAGCCAAGTCCATTAGTGTCTCCATTAGGTTTCTAATTTTTTAGCATATCATCAAGTTCTTTTGAACTTTTCTTGAATTTCTCTTTGTGTTGATTTGCAGTAGCCAACTCATTTTCCAAGAAATCCTTCTGTCTCACGAGTTTAGTTTTATCATGTTCCAAGTGAATCAGATCTTTCTTCAACATATCATTTTCATGACTAAGTCTTAGATTTTCAGTTTCACCATCATTGATTATTCTAGTCAAGTCATCTTCATTCTTCTTTCCATCTTCAATGTCTTTACAAAACCTCATAGTCATATCTTGCATCTCATTTGTCAAGGTCATGTTTTCTTGCCTCATCTTGCTTACAAGATCATTAAGAGTTTCCTTTTCATCGTCATCATTTTGTATCTTCTCATGAAGTTCTCTTCTTTTATTTCCAACAATAGTAAGATTCTCCTGAAGTCCTTGAATGAATTCTTGTGCAGTCTTCAGATCATCTCCAAGTTTGATATTCTTCAACTTTTCTGCATCATAATCTGAAAGAGCTATTTCCAGTTGCTTTCTCAAAATTTCCATCTATGCCGGTGTCGGAATCTCCCTCAAGCTGTTAGGATTCCCAAAGATACTGAGAGGGGGGGGTGAATTAGTATCTAACTAGTAAATAGATTTTCTAACCTTATTAAATAAATTGCATTTCAAAATAGTGTGTCGGTAAACAAGAATTAATGCAGTAAATATGAACAATAAACACAACATAGAAAGCACACCATAACACAAGAATTTTAACGAGGAAACCCGATGTGGGAAAAACCTCGGTGGGATTTGTGACCCACAATATTCACTCACTGGCCAATGAATGGATATTACTTACAATAGGGGCCTACACATGCAGGAAGACCAACTGCCTAAAGCTCACTACTTAATTACAAAATAAGTCTCACTGACTTACAAAATAGATTATACAAATCCAATATAATGTACTGCTTTAGTTCAGCATCTGCTATGCAAGGTTCAGTACTATTTTAAGCTCATACAATAACCATAAACCTTACTCCAAAATCTGCCTTAATATTCGCACATTACTTCTACAATATTCTAACCATGTTTGTATCTTAAATGATCTACAAGATCTCATACTTATATATGAGTCTTATTACAATATGCCTTGTAGGCTTACAAAAATATATTACAATTAAATACAATATACAATAATCAAAATCCTGTCAGTTGGGGTGCCGGTAATCAACTTTATTGCTGCCAATGAACTATCTGCCAGAGTAGAGTCTGCCAGTGCTGGTGCCTATCAGAGCCATAGGATTGCAAGGTTGCCATCAATGACAATACCTTCAATCACTTACAATTCTCATTGGAGTGTGCAATGCCAACACCAAGAAGTACACAGAATCATGATACTCCTGATCCTTTAAAGGGTGAAAATGTGCATAATGTGGAGAACACTCCCTGGTGTATAGCACGTGATGGACCACATTCCCCTTACTAGTATGTTGTGGAACAAGATTTAAATGAATCTATGTAGATTGAGGGTGAATTGAGGTATCAAAATGAGGATAAACCTGTAGTTAATATATTTGAAACCATTATTGAAAGTGATTACAAGTCTTCACAGGATGAAGTGAGTGAGTATGATGCGTTGAACAATAGTGTAAATTGCCATGGGCAGTTGACAATTGATTGGCATCCTACCCTGAATGTGGTGACAATTGAATATGAAGAAGTTCATCTTAGAAGGCCTAGTGAGGAAGAAGTCAAAAACCTCACCAAAGCTGCCATAATAAAGACCAAACATAATTATAATCTGAGAAGTAACAAAAGGGATGAGAATCAAGGTGAGCTAGGTTCCATGTTTATGAAAGAATTTTCTCAGAAAAGGGCAGCTAGTAGTAATAATTCTTCCCAAGATGGCCATGCTAAAGAGGATCTATCCAACACTTTGGAGAAATATGAAGAAAATAGTGCTACTGGCAATTCATTTGAGACCGCTGCTGATAAGAAAATAGGTCAGAAAAGGGTAGAAAAGGTTAAACGTCCATATTGAGTCAAGCATTAATTCTGCATTTGATATGACTCGGGCTTTAACTCAGATGAAAGTTACAGTACCATTGATGGAATTATTAAAAATAAAAGTGCATAGAGAAACTACATTCTCTCTACTTTCTAGTATATCAAACACAAGTGCATTTTTACCTAAAGGTACTGAAAAGGATAAAAGAGATCAAGACCAAAAAATCCTAGAAATTTATGTGGGAACAACAATTACTCAAGAACCTTCCCAAGTTGATCCTTTTTATGTAACCTTATTAGTCAATAATAGGCTAATAAAAAATTGTATGATAGATTCTGGGGCTGCTGCAAATGTGATACCATATGGGGTCATGAAGGAATTAGGACTGTCAGTAAGTACCATGTATGGGAAATGCTATGCTATGGATAACAGGGTAGTACCTATTGTGGGTATAATGAAAGATGTAGACGGAAAAATATAAGCATTCCCTAAAGCCACTTACAAGAGGCATGTCATAGTGACTGATACCAAACCTCATTATGGAATGCTTTTGTCTAGACAATGGGCTACAATAGTTGGAGGAAATGTCCAATTTGACCTTTCATATGCAACTATCCTAGTGAATAGAAATCGGGTTAATCTGTATAGAGAACTATGTGCCCCAAGAGTCATTGAGAAAATAGATCCTGACATGCTTAATTGCATGATTGATGTGGACCTTAACAATTTTAGAGTGGAACTAGTTCAACCTTAGTTAAAGAATACAGACCCTATTGTTAATGAATTGGAATCTCAACAAGAGGGCTTGTGGCATATGTATTTTGATGGAGCTTGTTCTAAAGAAGGATCTAGGGTAGGAGTACTTTTTATTTCCCCATTAGGTACTACCTTCAAATACTCTTTTCTATTGGCTTTTCAGTGCACAATTAATATAGGTGAGTATGAAGCCCTATTATTGGGGCTAGAAATTGCTAAGAAACATGGAATTCAGTTATTGAGAGTTTTTGGAGATTCAGAACTAGTAGTATCTCAGGTAAGATCAAAGTATGCATCTAAGAATGACCAGTAAAAAAGTTACAAACATGTTGTTTGGGATGTGATTGAATACTTTGATTCATTTTTAATTGATTGGATTGAAAGATCAAAAAACATTATGGGAGACTTGTTAGCTAATGTTGCACTAAAAAATGATGATGTAACACTGACTGAAGTGTCAATAGTTGAGGTTAAAGCTAGACCCGCTATTCTAGATAATGTGTATAATTGGTAGGTGTTTGAAAATGATGATGACATACTTCGGTTTGTACAATGCATTGATGACTATGAAGGTCAGAAGATTGACTGTAATGCATTGGTAGAAGTAGTAGATGACAAAGAAATAGTTTTTGGAAATGACATGGTCCAGTTAGAAACTAATGAAATACCCAGAGGACTAGTAGAACTAGAGGGTATGTTCATCTATAGTGATGGTCATTTGGAATAGAAGTCATCCACTAAATTGGAAGAATTAGAAGAGGTAAACTTAGGGATGGAGTCATCCCCTAAGTTGGTTTATATCAGAAAAAACTTGTCTCCTCATATAAAGACTGACCTCATTAATTTGATAAGAAAGTAAAAACATGTTTTTGCTTGGTCCTATGAGGATTTGAAGGCATATAGACAAGATTTATTTCAGCATGAAATACCTCTGCATCTTGATGCTAAGCATTTTAGACAAAAGAAAAGACCCATTAACCCCCTCCTAGAACCCAAAATGCAACAAGAATTATCTAAGCTGAGAGAAGGAGGGATTATAAAGCCTATAAGGCATTCTTCATGGGTATCCAATTTAGTTCCTATCAGAAAGAAGAATGGGGACATAAGGCTCTGTGTAGATTTCAGGAATTTGAATGTTGCTTCTCTTAAGGACAATTACTCATCTCCAAACATGGAAGCTATGTTGTAGAGGGTAACTAGTTGTGACTTATTATCAATGATGGATGGATTCTCCAATTATAATTGTTGGTATTTTGGTATGGTTTTGTCATTGATGTCAACACCTACTAAACTCTTATCAACTCAGGAACTTTGGAGAATCAACAACATTCACCAGCAAGCAAGTGACTCATGCACAATCACCGATATCTGGTACACCGACAAGATATATGATCACCGACACTTGGAATGATATGGAAAACACTTGGTAATGTCGAAGACATTGTTTGGACATCTTGTCTTGGAGTTTTTTTCATTGGTATATTCATATTTGCATATTTGTTGTTACCGGCAAATAGGTCTAGGTTACACCAGTAGGTTTATCTTTTCCAAATAAGCATGGAACGCTATGGAGATGATTAATTATTGTTGTAAATGCATTAAGCCGACAGGTTCAATTGGTTATTGCATCAGACATTGTATGGTTTGTAAAATGTTTTTATTGTAATATCTTGTAGAGCCGACCTACTAAAATTGGTCTTAGGTTATGGTATAAATGTAAGATCCTATTTGTAAGATCAGGTGTGGAATGCAAAAAAGGATTGTGTGAAGGTATATGCAAGAATAAGTAGAGCTATACACGCAGACATCATTTGAAGATTGAAGAAGGGTTTTTGTGAAGACAATCAGAACTACATTGGTATTGAATCTAGCATATGAAGATGCTATTTTGTGCAGTACATTCTTATTGGATTTAACCATCCAGCTGTAGTCAATGTGACTCCCATTTTGTGATTAAGTAGTGAGCTCTAGGCAGTTGGCCTTTCTGCATGTGCAGACCCCATTTATGTACACTTACTATCTGCAGTAGTATCATCTGATTGTGGGTAAGGTTTCCCACCATGGTTTTTCCCCTTATAGGGCTTCCATGTACAAATATTGGTGTAATGTGTTGTGGATGACTTTGTGTTTATGTTTCATGCACTAATCCTTAGCGGTATAGAAATTAACTATTGAAACTGTCTATTGGCATATTGAACTGGTTTATCGGTATTAAGCATTAAGTTGGTTAAGTTGTTTTTGGTTTGAATTTATTTGACAATTGATTCACTCCCCCCTTTCAGTTGTCTCCAGGACCTAACAATTGGTATCAGAGCTTAGTCCTCATTTGCAGAAGTTTAACAACTTGAGGAGATCCAATGTCTACTAATTATTTCAGGAAGGACAGTCCTAAACTTGATGGAACCAACTATGGCATATGGAAGATTAGAATGGAGACACATCTAAATTGCATTGGAAAAGACATCTAGGATGTTACAAAGAATGGTTATACTGTTGATGTACAAGGTCAGCCTAGTCTAGCTAGCTTGACTAAAGATAAGGAAAATGATTGCAAAGCAAGAGAAGCACTTTTGAGTGCATTATCAGATCAACAAATTATGGGACTATTAGATAGGTCTACTGCTAAAGCTATTTGGGATCATTTGGAAACACTGAATGAAGGAGATTCCAGAGTCAAAATTGCAAAACTTGAAAGCTTCTGGGTCAGGTATGAACATCTGAAAATGGAAGAAGATGAAAGGATTTAGGCTTTTATGGAAAGAGTAAATGAAATTGTTTTGGGTATTAAATGTTGTGGAGGAACCTTAAGTGAGGATGAAATTGTTTCAAAAGTTTTGAGAGGATTGCCACCGGCATATAAAATGAAAGTCACTGCTATAAATGAGTTAAGAGCAATGCCTAATACATCAATTACTAGGGATACATTAATTAGGAAACTTTCAGCTCTTGAAATTGAAGAATTTGGTCCTGTTGCTACTATAAAGATAGATTTGGCCTTCAAAGCATCAACATCATCTGCTCCATCATTTGACAAATCTGATTGGAAAGCCTTTTATGCAAGAGAACTTGAAGAACTTGAAGCACTATTTGCAAGGAAAATGCCTAAAGGTCCAGTTGGAAGTAAGTATGAAGGTAAAGCACCCTTTAAATGTTTTAACTGCAATAAGATTGGTCATATGGCTTCAAGATGCCCTGATAGACATGCTAGACTAAGAGAAGAAGATAGAAGAACATACAAGCCTAACCCTGAATATCAGAGATACAAATTTAAGAAGAATAAAGACAAATCTTGTTACATTGTTGATGAAGGTGTAACTGATGATTCTGATGAGGATCCAGCAGACAATGGATGGTTTTTTGTTGCTATAATAGAAGATTAATTGACATCTTCTACTCAACCGGTAGTACAATCCCTAGCAGCTAAAGTTGAAGTAAAGGATGAATGGATCATTGATTCAGGATGCTCACATCATATGATAGGAGACAAATGTAAATTCTTGAACTTTCAAGAATACAATGATGGCTTAGTGAGATTTGGAGATGACAAAGCTTGTTCAATCAAAGGTAAGGGTACAATATCTCTTGATGGTAAGCATAACACTGACAATGTTTACTATGTTGAAGGATTAAAGCATAACCTTTTGAGTGTTGGTCAATTAGTTGATAAAGGGTTTCAGTTACAATTCAAAAATGGAAAATGCAAAATCATGAATAGAACTGGTTTGGAAATTGTAACCAGTAATCAGACTAGAGGTAATATCTTTCATTTGAATAACAATGAAAAGACATACTTAATTGCACATATAGATGAAAGTTGGTTATGGCATAAGAGACTCTGTCATGTAAACCTTGATTGCATGGTAAAGATTAGTACTACTAAGGCAGTTAGAGATTTACCTAAAATTATCAAACCTCAGAATATAGTATGTAAGGAATGTCAATTTGGAAAACAAGTTAGAGCTAGTTTCAAAAGTATTCTAGAAAAATCAAATAATGCTCTTGATTTGATTCACATTGATTTATGTGGTCGAACTAGAACTAAAAGCTTATAAGGTGATATATATTTCATGCTAATCATTGATTACTATTCTAGAATGTGTTGGGTTACTTTTCTCAGAGAAAAATCAGAAGCAATTGGAAAGTTCAAACTGTTCAAAGCAATGGTAGAAAATGAAACCGGTAAGAAAATCAAATGCTTAAGATTAGATCAAGGAGGTGAATTTACATCTAAGGAATTTAATACATTCTATGAAGTGAATGGAATCAGAAGACATCTATCAGCACCTCAGACACCATAGCAGAATGGAGTTGTTGAAAGGAAAAATAGAACTATCTTGGATGCAGCAAGAAGTATGTTATCAAAAGCAAACCTACCACATGTATATTGGAGAGAAACAGTCAATATAATGGTCTATACATTCAACAAAGTTCACATCAAAGGTGAAACTGATAAGATGTAATGCCCAAACCCTAGTCAGACTTTTAAAACCCGTTTAACCTTGATTGACTTCCTATGTGGCATTCTTGAATGGTAGATTAACCGATATGCAATGTGTAGTTTAGATAATATAAATAAATTGTGCATACTTATTATTGTGCTTTTGCATCGATTTTCATGTAAATGTAATTGTTTCCTAACCCTAGAGATAAATCTTGAGCTAACGCCTTCATTGAATATGTATATGTATATGCATGCTTGTATGAATTCATGGGTGCAGGAGATTGCAGGTACAACACCCCTTAGAGCAAGGTTTACCTCCTTTGTAATTTGCAAGGCTGAGTATGCTCCTTCATCTTTTGAATTCGGATTTAGTGGTCATATAACTCTCGTCTTGCCTTAGCCATGGTTAGGTGAGCATCGTGTGTGGATTCGTGGGGCTTGCCTTTCATTGGGATGCATGTCGAGAGATTTGGGGGACTTCCTCGATTTGTGTGCCTTGCGCAAGGTAAGTGAGGTTTGTTATCCTAAGTATTAAATTCAAAATTAATGAGTAGGCGTACACAATAGTGATATAGGAATTTAAATAGGTAGCTTCTTTTATATGATTAATCATTAATTTAAGAAATTGCCTTAAATTATTAATGTAGCAGGCTTAAGGTATTTAACTGGGGTTAGTGTGCTCATTTACGCATTTGTAACTTTTACGTTTTTGTAGTTGAGAAATTAGAATAAATAAGACTCTTGTACTAGATTAGTCATGTATTTTAAAATGTCGCTTTATTTTGTTGCAGCGAGTTAATTTAATAGTTAATTTTAATAATGACGATTTTAATAAATTATGCGTTTTAGAAAGGAAAAAATTTTAAAGTCATTGAGAGATAGAATTAAATTACTAATTTTCGCACTTTGGAAGAAAAAGGGGTAAATTATTATTATTTAAATGAAATTATTTTCTTTTACTTGTAAAGTCGATAAAGTATAAAAGTTTGACTTTTAGAAAATTAAATTAATCAAATGCCTTACCCGGTCAATAGTTCCAAAATATAAATGTAGAACTAAATCGATTTTGAGAAATTAAAAATTTAAAAAGAAATAGAAGCATTATAATTTTAATAAGGAAAACAAATGAGATGTATTAAATAAGGTAAATGAATGACTTCCATTTCTTTTTTCATTCATTTTATTTCAAAAATAAATGCCTAATTTCAAAATTAAAAATTAGGGCAAAATTAGGGCTTTTTCTTTTTAACCTAGTTTTGGAGACATTTTGGGGGTTCTTGGCTTGGGAGTTTTTTTTGAAGAAAAATGGGGGATTTGCAATGGAGCAGCAGATTGGGGAAACTCTTCATCAAGATTCATGCCCAGAATTGCACTATGAGGTAGGATTTGAATCTACCTTTCTACTTCTTGTTAAAAAAAAAGAGAGAGAATTTTACTCATGAATGTCTTTTCTTTGAAGAATAGTTGCAGTTGTTTCTTTAAGCTTGGTTGATTTAGAATGAAGTTTGATTTTGTGTTTCAGCTTGATGAGGAAATATAGTTTTCTCATAATGGAGTTTATTTTTTTAGGAAAAATCTGATAAAAGAATGGGGCTGTGAATAAGAAATGAAGGAAAGAAAAATAATAATAGTAAATGCAAAATGGGAGAATGAGGGTTTTTACATTTGTTTTGGTTGTTTGGTTCATGATCATTTCAAAAAAAACAGTTTCCCCAGTTGGTTGTTGCTATGAAAATTCTGGAAAATGCATTGATTATGAGTTTCTTTCAAAATAGGAGGTTTGTTTTTGGAATGTGAGTTTCTTCAAAAAAAATATAATCAAATAGAGAGGTTGCTGGAAAACGTTTTTTTTAAAACCCCTGTCTGTGAGACTGTGAGTTAAGCTTCTGGGAATTGTTATATTTTTATGACTGTTTTATGTTATACCATAACAAAATATATTTTTAAAAAAAAAAAAAAAAAATTAAAAAAAAAAAACAGGTTTTATGCCCCCACGGCAGTTGCTACCAGTTGGTAGCGGACTGCTACCAAATGGTAGCAGCGCTGCCTTTGGTAGCGCCCTGCTACCATTTGGTAGCAGCGCTACCAAAGGTAGCTAGGCTGCCAAAGGGGGGGAGGGCCCACGTGGATGTCCACGTGGGTACCCTCTCCCTCTCTTTTTTGAAATTTAAAATAAGTTTATTTTAATTGTTTTATTTAACTATTATTCTTTTTATTATTATTTTATATAATTTGTTTAAAAAGAAAAAAAGGATAAAGATATATCTAGGTCACATATAAAAAAAAAAGAAGAATTTCAGATTTATTTAGTGAATTAAAAATTAGTATAAGGGAATTGAATTCTAGTTTGCGTTGATATTAAGTAATTTTAAATTCAGTATCTTATCTTAGTTAATTTCAAACTTAGTAAATATTACACTTGGAATTCGAGAAGCAACATTTAGTAAATCCTTAGTCTAATACCAGTTTTAATTTTCATGTTGATTACTTCATACCCGAGTTAGTACTGCTATTAACATAGAATAAATAGTGATGGCGGTTTATTAAGAGTTTTAAGTAAAGGTTAATTTAGCTAGTATATCGAAGTATCGACATTATTAGTTAGAGCAATATGATAAAACGAATACCTCTACCGGATAATGCCTATGCTGAATTTAATCTTCTATTATTGAATTTGGTTATGTAATGGTAAGTCTTGACATGGTAGTGTTGGTTGCAAGTTGGTCAAGCCCCTAATTAGGAAACCGTCAAACAAGAGTATCCAGGATTGTTTGTTTCTTTTTATTTGTTATGATTCAATTTGACCCGCTTCTAAAAGGGATCATTACGTAATTGATGTCCGAAGTGTCTGTTGTATATTGATTGTATTCGCCTAAGTGGCAAGATGTAAAAGACTTATAAATTTTGTATTCCTAACGATATAATACCAAAGGGGTCTTGCAGTTGAGCAGACCCAGAGATGTAGCCCATCCGGGGTGAACTCCGAGATCATATCTGTGTTATGCGATGTTTATAGCGTGCTTTGTTTTATGTTTTAAATTATCATGAATGGTTGTAATCTTGCATGAGTGTATGGTGGAAGTTTAATGAATTCGAATTTAAATGCATAACATTATTCATATGGATAAACGTAGTTATTTAAGTTCATAAAACGTTGTGAATTATGGATATGGCATGGTATTTAAATATTGAAAATTAAAGTGTGGAAAAAGTAAATTGGTAATGTTAATTTGAATTGTAATAGTGGAAGAAATCTAGATAGAATTACTTCATTGGATTAATTGTTAAAAAGTATGTTAATGGAATGAATGTAAAAGGGAAAGCAAAGTTAAAAATTATGTCACAATTCTTAGATTGAAATCTAAAAGAAGAACATCATAGAAATATCGATCCTTTTACCTTAGTAAATGAATCACGCCATGTCAGTTATGTTTCATTACATTGGATAAAATTTGTTAAGTTATTTCACGTTTTAATCATAACCAATAACCCTCATCAGATTAATTTGATAATTCGTGTGGACTCAACTAGGCATCCATGTTGTATATTGGATGGATATACTTAATAATCCATGTTGTAATTATAATCAATAATCCTCACCAGATTTTATTTTATAATTGGGTGAACTCAATTAGATATCCATATTTTTAAACCCTTATAAAAGCAATCCCTCATGATTGCTAAAATTAATCTAAAATGGAAAAGTAATTGATTTGTTGTTTATACATTAAATCCTAGTAAAAGTATCTCTCGCATATTACTTTCATCTAACAAAAAAAAAGAGATATGCAATAAGATAATTGTATTTTAATCCTAATAGGAAAACGTCATTATGATCTTATTACTTTAACCTTGAAATGATGAATGTCATCTAGTTAACGATACTCTAAATTTAAGGATGCTTCCGTTTGTCCTAATGCATATCCATCTTAATGAAGTTAGTCCATCTCTTTGCAATTATTAAAACTTCAAATGAATTCCATGGCTACTCACATTATACCTTTCAAAAAAAAAGAAATTCAACTCATTAGTTGGTTATGTATGAAAACAAAGGAAGAGACCTCACTCTACTCATGGAAGTTTAGTCCTTAAGAAACAAATTTATCTTATTAATCATACTGTTTAATATTTTAAAAGAGATATCACATGTGGGTGAATATTTTAAGATCAAATGAAGGAATCCTCACGGTATTTATCGTAGTTAAACCTTAAATGAATGAATCTCATTAGGCATATTTTTAAACATTAAAGGATGAAATCAATTGTGAAAGGGTACCACAAACCCAAGGAATGAACTTCATTATATTAATCACATGAACCCTTTTTGGGGGGCCTCTTAAAGTAATTATGAATTAAAGTGTGATGAATAAATAACTCCTCAATGGCCTCCTAACCACCGAAGTAATTGAACGCTTCCTAAAGATATAAGGTGTTAAACCATTGAACACATATTTAATCAAGGACTATGCATTACCTCGTAATTAAGTTATCCAGTTTAATGGATCTAATGACGCAAGTTGAGTTAGGTGTAAGGTTATGTAACCGCGTTAGGAAACTCCTTAGGATTGTTTGAGCCTTCCGCTGTGATATCTAAGTTGACAGATAACTCCAATGTATTTTAATGTCGTGCCTAATTATGAATTGAGTTAACTTCAACTATCTTAATGTTGTAAATTTGTATTAACGCTCTTAATTATTATAAAAAAAAAAATTTGCACTCTAATTGACTGTTTTTAACTTAAACCCTTAGGGGTTTCCTGGCGGGGCATTACATAAGACCCCTCATGAACTATGGTTTGGTAATACTCCTACTCTTAAGTATTTCAAAATTTTTGGAAGTAAATGTTATATCAGAAGAGATGAGTATATTGGCAAATTTGATCCTAGAAGTGATGAAGGAATATTTCTTGGTTATTCATCTAAGAGTAAGGCATATAGATGTTTTAACAAAAGATTGCATAAAATTGTTGAAAGTACAAATGTAAAGATTGATGAACAATTCAGAGGAACTTCAAGGTATATAGACTCTGAATCGGCAACAAAAATTTTGACAAATGAACCTACACCTAATCTGCTACAGAATGAAGATCCAGTTACCCCAGTATCATCTAAGGATTCCACAGTAATTAAGGAACAACAACAAATAAAGACACCCCGGTATGTAAGACTGAATCATTCTAAAGATTAGATAATTGGAAATAAGTTTAAAGGAGTTATGACAAGAGGAAGATTGGAAAATGAAGAGGTATGTCTTATTTCTCAAATTGAACCATCATATGTTAATGAGGCATGTGAAGATAAATTTTGGATTAAAGCTATGGAAGAAGAATTAGAACAAATTAAGAAAAACAACACTTGGACATTAGTTCCCCGACCTAAAGATAAAAATGTAATTGGAACCAAATGGGTATTTAGAAACAAACTTAATGAAGATGGAAAGGTTGTCAGAAATAAAGCAAGACTAGTGTGTAAAGGATATTCTCAGAAGGAAGGAGTTGATTACAATGAAACCTTTGCACCGGTAGCTAGAATTGAGGCAGTCAGATTATTTTTGGATTTTGCACACAAGAACTACAAAGTTTATCAAATGGATATTAAATGTGCATTTTTGAATGGAGATCTTGAAGAGGAAGTATACATTGAACAACCTAAAGGATTTTCTTTGATAGATGACAATGATATGGTTTGTAGGTTAATAAAAGCTTTGTATGGATTAAAACAAGCTCCAAGAGCTTGGTATGCAAGATTAGATAAGTATCTTTTAAAGATTCATTTTACTAAAGGAAATGCAGACAATAATTTATATTATAAAGTAACTAATGATGTTATCTTGATTATAAAAGTATTTGTTGATGATATAATCTTTGGAAGAGAAGATGGATTATGTAAAGACTTTTCTATTAAAATGCAGCAAGAATTTGAAATGTTATGATTGGAGAAATAAAATTCTTTTTAGGATTGCAGATCTCACAGACTGATAAAGGTATATTCTTGAGTCAATCCAAATACTTAAAAGAGTTACTAAAGAAATTTGGGATGGAGAACTCTAAACCGATAAGCACACCTATGACAACAAATGACAAATTATCACAAAGGGATGAATCTACACCTGTTAATCAAACTAGATACAAATCTATGATAGGAGGTTTACTATATTTTGACACAAACCAGACCTGATATTATGAATGCAGTATGTATTGTTTCAAGATTTCAAAGTAATCCTAGAGAAAATCATGAATCAGCAGTAACAAGGATTTTCCAGTACTTACAAGGCACTATAAATCTTGGATTGTATTACCCCAGAGATGAAAACTTTGAATTATACATGCATACACAGATGAAAATTGGGCAGGAGATGTGGATGATAGAGAAAGCACCACCGGTGGAGCATTCTTTATTGGAAACAGACTAGTTTCTTGGTTGAGTAAGAAACAAAGTTGTACATCTTTATCAACAACAGAATCAAAATATGTTGCAGTAGCAACTAACTATACACAGGTACTATGGCTTAAGCAAATGTTGAAAGACATAAAGGTAAAATGCAAGGAACCTATTACTATCTATTATGATAACACTATAGAAATTGATATATCTAAGAATCCGGTATTACATTCTAAAACCAAACATGTTTCTATCAAACTAAATTTTCTAAGGGAAAATGTTGAAGCAAAGGAGATAAAATTGGTTTATGTGAATACTAAAGAACAGATTGCAGATATTTTCACTAAACCTTTGCCTAAGGAGACTTTTGAATATCTCAGAGATCAAATTGGAGTCATACCACCACCGATAGAGACTTAGACAGTTGATGATTGTCATCAACTGACATAATTAACAAAGAAATCTTTATTCCAATCTTTGATGGGAAGCTACTTCTCAGGGGGAGTAGTTGGTATATTGAATTGATTGGTATTTTGTATATGAGCTTGGTTTTTATTGTAACTTTGGCATTTGATGTTAAACGGGGAGAGATTGGTATGGAAAAACTTTGAAAAACACAAGGAAAACTCATGTTGCTCCCAGGGGGAGAGATTGTTGTTTAGGAGAGATTATTACTCTCTATATCTATATTTTGATTTTTGGTTATGATCTTTTTTGGAGATTGTTGGTTTTTGGTATTTGACATTTCTATTTTGGCACTTTGATAGTTTTTCCATCTTGTGTTGCCATCAATGCCAAAGGGGGAGATTGTTGGTATTTTGGTATGGTTTTTTCATTGATGTCAACACCTACTAAACTCTTATCAACTCTGGCACTTTGGAGAATCAGCAACATTCACCGGCAAGCAAGTGACTCATGCACAGTCACCAGTATCTAGTACACTGACAAGATATAATGATCATTGACACTTGGAATGATATGGAAAACACTTGGTAATGTCGAAGACATTGTTTGGACATCTTGTCTTGGAGTTTTGTTCATTGGTATATTCATATTTGCATATTTGTTGTTACCAGCCAAAAGGTCCAGATTACACCGGCAGGTTTATCTTTTCCAGATCAACATGGCATGCTATAGAGATGATTAATTATTATTGTAAATGCATTAAGCCAACATGTTCAATCGGTTATTGCATCATATATTATACTATTTGTAAAAAATTTTTATTGTAATATCTTGTAGAACCGACCTACTAAATTTGGTCTTAGGTTATGGTATAAATGTAAGATCTTATTTGTAAGATCGGGTGTGGGATGCGAAAAAGGATTGTGTGAAGGTATATGCAAGAATAAGCAGAGCTATACATGCAGACATCATTTGAAGATTGAAGAAGGGTTTTTGTAAAGACAATCAGAACTACACTGGTACTGAATCCAACATATGAAGATGCTATTTTGTGCAGTACATTCTTATTGGATTTAACCATCAAACTATAGTCTGTGTGACTCCCATTTTGTGATTGAGCAGTGAGCTCTAGGTGGTTGGCCTTTTTGCATGTATAGACCCCATTTATGTACACTTACCACCTGCAGTAGTATCATCTGATTGTGGATAAGCTTTCCCATCGTGGCCTTTCCCCTTACAGGGTTTCCACGTACAAATATTGGTGTTATGTGTTGTGGATGACTTTGTGTTTATGTTTCATGCACTAATCCTTACCGGTATAACAATTAACTATTAAAACTGTCTACTGTCATATTGAGTTGGTTTACCGGTATTAATCATTAAGTTGGTTAAGTTGTTTTTGGTTTGAATTTATTTGACAACTGATTCCCTCCCCCCTCTCAGTTGTCTCTAGGACCTAACAATAATCAGGTATTAGTAAAAAAGTCTGAGTAGTTCAAGACTGCTTTTACTACCCCTTGGGGAGCTTATGTTTATGTAAGGATGCCATTTGGTTTAAAAAATGTTGGGGAAACTTTTCAGAGGGCTATGGATTTAGACTTCAAAGAATTTATTAACATCATAATGGTTGTTTACTAGGATGATCTTACATGTTTCTCAAAGAAGGTAGATGATCACTGTGGTCATTTTGGAAAAAATATTTTGTAAGGCCTTTGAATTTGGTGTATCTTTAAATTCAAGATCTTAATCTCAAGATCAAACTCTTGTATCCTATTTATCAACTTGCACCTTTTGCCAGTAACTTCAGACTGAGATAGAATGTCCTTGATGACTGCATGTGGGACATAAGCAATTATTCTTGCATTTACATGATAAGGCCTAAATTCTTTAATAGCCTTGACTAAAGCATATGCCTATTTTTCCATAGTTTCATACTTTAATTCAGCAGCCTACAAGGACTTACTATAGAAAGAAATTGGATGTTCATACCCTTCATCATCCTTTTGAAGCAAAATTGTTGCTACTATATGGTAAGAAGTGAAAGAGAATAGTGAGAAGGGCTTATTGTAATTGGGAGATTTCAACATAGGGGTTTCCTGAATAGCCCTTTTTATCTTGTTAAAAGCCTATGTTGCTTCCTCATCCCATGAAAACTTAGCATCTTTTTTAAGTATCTTAACAATAGGCTTAATAATTTCAGCAAAGTTAGCTATAAACCTCCTAACCAAATTCACCTTACCTAAAAATGATTGAATTCCTTTCACACTCTTTGGTTGAGGCACATTATTAATAGCCTCAATTCTTTTAGGGTCAATGCTAACTCCTTCCTTGGAAACAATATGTCCCAACAATTTCCCTTCAGTTATAGCAAAGTGGCATTTTTCTGAATTTAATAATGTTGAAACTAAGAAGGTTATGACTACTAGTATTGAAATGCAGCCATGATATTTAGAGATTGTGCATTTCTTAAAGAATGCAACCTGTCCAAAAGGAATGACCCACAATCAGAAAAGGACACTAAAGTTGAATTCCTAGAAATATGTTCTTGTTCAGGGAGACTTATATTGGCAAAATAGAGATGGCACCTTATTGATGTGTTTAGATGATTCCCAAGCTCAAAAAATGCTGATAGAGATGCATAATGGAGTATGTGGAGGTCACTATTCAGTGAAGACAACAACTAGTAAAATAATTAGGGCGGTATATTATTGGCCCATTTTGTTTAAGGATACCCATAAATATGTTCTAAAATGTGATCCTTGTCAGAAATTTTCTTCTAAATTGAAGTATGAAGGAGCTTTGCCACTTAACTAACTGGTGGGCCCGACCAATGTGGGCGGCCCAGGTGTGTTAAAGAGTTGACAAGTCCAAGGTAAATCAATGTCTATTGCTAGACCATGATGAGAAGATGCTCGACCTTTACTCATCGTGGATCAATGACAAAGAGTAGACGAGTGATTGAGTGATGGGCCCACTTTGAAGGATAAAGTGATTAAAGGGTATGTTGAACCCGCATGATCTAATGGTTGTCGCTAGAATGCGATTGAAAGTTGCTCAAACTTTAATCTTTGTGGATCAGTGACTAAAGGGAGAATACTCAGAAGAAGCCCTTCAGGCCTATTGGAGCCAAAATTTCAAATTCAAAAGAATTAATTGCAGAAGTGTGCGGCTTTATTGATGATAATATTTTCTCAATTGTTGTTAAAGTCCCTCCATAGGACATTGTTTTGAAATCCAAATTTCAAAGAAGAACTCAAGAAGATTTGTAGAGAATAGGTGTACGGCTTTGTGATTTCTCAAGTGACAAGTAAGTTTTTTTTGCGACTGTGCTTTGCAAATCCTGTTTGTGTGATATTGTTTGGTGCTAGAAAATTTAGAAGACGTTATTTGAATAACAATTGAAGTGAGGATAGCTTTATATTGATAAGATGGCACTATGAAGAGAATTCAAGGGAAAGATAGATTACCAAGAGAAGGCTATCTATCATGACCTTCTAGAACAACTGGTTCAATCTAAAAATAGTGTAGCCAAGATCACAGAACTTGTGTCCAAGTCTCCCTGCCTATGGATTGATGATGGTCTATATGATAAGGGGTACTAGCTAAGAGAAGCCTATATAGGCATGGCAGGTCTAGGTTTGTTTAGGGTAGGGTTTGGTCAGCGGAATGCACCTACTCCTACAAATATCATATGGGAATTAGATGTTGGGAAACTAGTGGTCCCTAGAGTTTTCATGGATGTTGATTTGTTGACCTAGATTGCAAAAAGTTATGACCCTATCACTAGGACTTTGAAGAATGTAAATGGGGGGCCCTTAATTGAAATTATTGATGATGCATTGAGAAGGGTATTCCGGTTGAGTGAATTTTCAAGCTATTTAGAACCCATTGATTTTGATATGCTCAAGAAGGTTTATGATGCCTAAAAGGATCATCTTAGGAATGGGCCATTGAAGGAATTTTTTGCAAAGATAGGAGGATTAACATTAGTAGGCCCTAGTAGAATGGAGCCTTTCCCTATGAATTGCTTCTCTTTAAGAGCTAATGGTATATATTGGTCTCTATGTCAAATTTTTGGAGAAGGTTCACAAAACACCATGCCCACCCATTATATGCTTATGATGGCACAAATTTTGAACCCGTCCTTAGTAGTGACATATGATTTTGCATATTATCTTACAAATGCCATTCATGAGGGTTTAATCAGGATAAATAATGCTAAGGTGGATAGACCTTTTGGTTGGTATTCCCTGTTGATGCATATGTTATTGTTTAAGGGTGCAGAATACTTTGCACGAGACATGGACCTACTAAGGGAAAATGATGGTGAAGACATGCATGTTTAGTTAAGGAGTACAAATTTGTCTTGAGACAAAGAAGATGCTAGTTACCTAAACTTTGATAGATGCTTTGCATCTAAGCTTAGAATCCTTCTATGTCATGAGAACCCTAGGATCCCAAAGGTTCTCCTTGAATTCATCAGACCTAAGGAGTTTGCAGAGAGCATCAATATTATGCACAATTGGGGTGACATAATCTTATATCCTGTTTCCATGGTTTTCAAGGTATATGGTTTCAGGGGAACCCCATATTTATTCCCCTATTAGGTCCCTTTGAAGATTGGCATTGTTGTGATTTTGAGGGAGATTGAAGGCCTACAAGAAGTAGAGCTAACAAATAAAGGAAGAGGGACAATCTTCCCAATAGTCACCATGGCACATCAGTTTGTAGTCACCAAAGGTGGTTGGCTACATTTTGAGAAGTTCCTTCAGTCATATAGGTTGTCAATGGTAGTTGCTAGATTTGAAGATCCTGAAGACTTTTTCAATGACATGTTTAGGAAGAAAGTCAAGTGTGGAGGCAAAGTTCATCAATTTCATTTCCCTGAAGATTTAATAAGAAATGAATTTAATTTGGCTGAGCAGGAAGTAAGAAAGGAAAAATGGTTGGTATACAAGAAGACCCTTGATTTTGTCTAGTATTTTAACAAGAATTATGATCCTTTGAGAAGCTTTCACCCCTTTGAGGAGAAGATTAAATTTTTAATAGATTATATTGAAGATGCAATACAAACTCTAAATGAGAAAAAGGATGTTGTAATAAAGGCAGATCCCAAGAAAGCCAAGCTTGTTTTAACTAAGCTTGTTTTTGCTAAGGTTGTTCCCCCTGGTGAATATGTGAAGTATAAGAAGTCAGGATATAATGTAGTGATGCCAAGAAAAGATGAGTCTTATACTTCAAAAGGAAAAAGGCCTATGGAGGATGCTCTTGAGTTACAAGCCTCCCCAAAGAGTCAGAGGCTAGGAAAGGAGGCTTAGTCAAGTGAATCTTTATATTCTCCTTCTCAATCCCCATTACATATAGGTGATGAACAGGCAGTTGCTGAGCAACTAATACAACTAGGAAGCCTAGGGGAGATTTCATTCACATATGGAGAATTGCAAGAAGGATGTCAGAAGAGCTAGTAGGTGCCAAGATGGACTTGACTATTGAAGAATTTGTAGGTAGAGAACTGGATCTTGTAATTAAGCAGGCGAGTGATAAATTTTTGGTTGATAATAGTTTTGTAAAGATAGGAGGATTTTTCCAATTTGTTTGGCGAAGGTATATAGGGCAGTTTAAAGAAAGATGTGAAAAGGGGAAAGTTGATCAACCCCATAAGATTACATCTACTGTTGAAGCAGAAATAAACTAGGAAATGTTGAAAGAGTTTGAATCACTTACCCCTGAGAAAGGGAGAAAATTGATTGCAGATACTGGAGTGATGATTCTCCTAGAATGGGACATAGCTGATGCAATAGTTTTTGATGTAGTAAGGAAGGATACCAAGCCTTTAGAGGGAATAAATTATAGTAATGACCATGCAGCCCTTGTTATGTGGTCACTAAAGAGGGAAGAAAATAAAAGAAGGAAAGATTCCTCAAAATCTGACTATTCAGGAGGCATTATTGTGATAAGAGTCAGAGACACGGGGGTAGTTGAAGCTGCTAGCACGATCTTACAGTCTGATAAATTTGGCATGGAAGTGGCTAAAAAAGAGGCCAAGGAGAACCTTAATCTCCAGATAAAATCAGAGGTGGTCCTTAAAGTTTATAATGAAGCAAAGCTTGAGATAGCTCATAAGGATAATACTATTGCAGAGTTGAAGAGTAAATTAGAAGGACAACATCAAAGGGGCGAGTCTTCCCAATTGATGATTGCTTCTGCTCCAGCTAAGCCCCCTCCTTCTAGCCCAATTATTGAATTTCCTCCTTCTCCCATGACTCTTGGTTTCCAATCAGCTGAGAGAATCCAAGATGAGATGGAAAAATTGAAATAGGCTCAGGAAATTTTTGCAAGAAAATATGAGGAGAAGATCAGGGGTACTATTTTAAAATTTGCTGATACTATTGGATTAGAAATTGTTTATATTAATATGATAAGAATTTTGACTCTTTTGGGTTCTTTGAAGGAAGATAAGGCTATTTTGGAACCAATTTGGGATAAATTGACTCCCAGAGAGGTTGATTTAGAGTCTATATATTCTTTATCCCAAGAATAAGTAGGTGTTGATGTCACTATCAAACCTACTTATGAATTAGTAAAAGGTTTGTCCAGGTTTGTAGTAGAGAGAGTCAACATAGAAAGGAGGGCAAACTTGTATCAAAAATAATATGCAAATCAAAAATTATAATTGTTCCCTAGAGGTTTTGTGAGTATCACTAAATTGAAAGATAGAGAAGTATGGCTTGGCGAGTTAGGTCATAAGTTGTCTCAGAGAATAAATAAAATCATAAATATAGATGATACTTCTTTGTTCATTCAAATCATTGAAGAGATTGAAAAAATAAAATCACATTTTGGTTTTTTGGAAAAGGAAGTTAAACAGTTAAGGGAAACGTGGAAAAGTTTGAACAAGCTAAAGAAGAAAATTATTAGTTTTTCTTGGCCTAATGATGATACATTCAAAGTACGGGAAAACAAGTATGCTATGTAAGAAACAGAATCACAGGAATTTCCCACTGACATCCCAGCATGTGGCAGCTCATTGGCAACTTGTTCTGCAGATTTTATAAAGTTAGTTGGCCGTTTACCAACTGGATAACTAACCTATTGTAGAGGAACACTTTTTCAGAATCAATTGCACTCCTCCTTCTATGATATTTTGTAATTGATATAAATTTTTTGGGGGAATTATGGTTAGGATGGGAATATTTTCTAGGGAAGTCCGAAGCTTGTTGCATTCTATTTTTGTATAAATGGATACTAGGAATACCTAGAAGGGGATCGCAAGAATTTTGTACTGAAGCTCTGGAAAAATATGAACAAGCTTTTGTTTTGGCCTTTTAGAGGATCATTTTGTATCTTTGTAAAAATTTGGTGAGAGAATATTAATTTACAATCAAAACATTTTTGAGCCCAGATCTATGTTGTCTTTGTGTTTGTATGTTGGTTATCATTTTGATTAAATGATCTAGGATTGTTTAGTTAAACGATTTGCAAGGAAAATTATGAGAATGTCTTAGGTTTTTTCCTCAAGGATGGAAATTAAATATACTTAACTCCTTTTCATTGGTAATCAGTAACTCTGCATGAATTTAATGACTGGGTCTAGCATAGGTCGAGAGTTTATATATGTTAGGCATATATAGATTTAGTAAATCGATGTGATGATATGTATGTGAATTTTCATTGTCAAATTGTTATTTGATTTTAGATGACTCTGAGGCTCGAATAAGGCACTGGTATGGCTTGTTAAAGTTTTTGACATTCTTGGTGATCCATTACAATGAAAATGAATCTTTTATTTATGTTCGGTTGCATTTAAAGTGATAAGGTTTTTAGAAATTTGCATTACTTTTCTATAAATCACCTATTGGAATTATGAGCAAATAATCACAAAAGGGTATACCTGCCTAAGCTTTGTTAAGATTGAAGTTTAGAAGGTTTCTTTGTAAGCCTTGTTAATTGTTGTCTTGTGTTTCTATTCTTGTTGTTATCTCCATGTGTGAACAAAGGCTTGAGAACTTAGAGAAGAAACAAAGTATTCAGAAATTGAGACCAACACTCTACAAAGGGGTTCTGAAGATCTGCATGATAATTTTCTTCCTAAAGCAAAAATGCCCTTGTTACTGGATGAGGTTCCTACACCAGATTTAGGTGTGGAGCCTTTTTGCACATTTGAATATTCCTTTTTCAACATCTTCTTATGTTGATCTCTGATTTCATCTACCTTTGCTTTTCCTTTCTCATCTTGATTGTTCTTGTTCACTGGACCATTGTTCCTGCTTCTACAACATTTATTTTGTGGCATGCATGGAAAACAAAATTTCTTTACATGCCCAAAGTTCATTTGATTTTGTCTCATCCTACATTTGTTAGAGATATGTCCAAACACTCCACATGTAAAACATCTCTTATTTTGGAAATTGTTCATCATTCTGCACATATTTGACTTATGTCCAAAATTATTGCATTTGAAGCATTGATCGGTAAAAGTAGGACCATTGTTCATCACCCTATTTCTGCATTGACTTTCTATATGACCAAATCTATTAGAAATAAAATATCTACCATTGAATTTATAGGCATTAGGTTGTCTTACCAGAGGTTTCTTGTTATTTTTTTTATGATTTCTTTGACCAGAACCGGAGGATTCTCCTTTCTCAAATCCAAGTCCTCACATATCTTTCCCATGTATCTGACTTTCTAGCATCTCATCCAACCAAGCTCAAATATCTTTAAACTTTTCTTTGTACTCATTAATAGTAGTTAGCTCATCTCTCATGATTATGATTTTTCTTTCAATATCTTGCCCATCATTCTTTGTTTGCACAAATTCAAGCTTCAATTGATCATTCTCATATATAAATATGCAACATTCATCAGATATGTCCTTTAGTGACTAAGTTAGGGTTTCTTCATTCTTCTTCCAGTCTTCAATATCCTTTGTGAGCTTCATTACAATATATTGTATCTCATTCTTCAAAACTGCATTCTCCCTAGCCAACTCCTCACATTCATATGTCTTGTCTTGTAGAACTTGATTATCAATGCTTTGTTCTTCTTTCTCCTTCAACTTGTCCATTAGCTCCTTTCTCTTTTCTCTAGAATCTTTCACCTGGTCTTTTAGTGTCTAAATGAAATCTTTAGTTTTATTCAGGTTTCTTTTCTATTTGCTTGATGATGATTGTAATATATTCATCATATGTTGTCATTGATGAAACACATACACACACATATGTTTATATTGTCTACCAATATGACTTCAAGTTGTTTATTCTACAACCAGTATGCTAGAGGTTATACTTAGAGGTTTATCTCTAACCGATACTTTGTGACAACTGGTATATACATAGAAGACAACCAGTTGATACATATTAGTCAACATCACATGAAGATCAAGTGAAGATTATATCAGAAGATTCAAGGATACAGTTCATATATTTAACTCTAACTGGTATTGATTGTTCCAACTAGTTTGTTGATTTTGTGATGAGTTACCACAAATCATGATGAGTTATCCCACCGACAAATTTTGGTGGTATTTTTGTGATGAGTTATGATCACTTGACCAGATACACTGCACCTAAGAAATTGTGTTATGATTTCTTTGGGCCGATATAAAATCTTAATGTCTATATATTAACATTACAATCAATTATTTACATGATTAAAAGTGATTTGTTGTGTGCGAAAGTCAAAAGAGTTAAGTTACAGAGTATGCAGAAGAGCAATGTTGAATATGTTTAGAAGGACCTAATCAAACAATTATTGTGCTACTTAGACAGATCAAACCAATCCTGTTGTTTTCTAACAATCACAGTAGAATTCAAATCCCCTAACCGGGTAAGCTCTAACAAGCTTCTTTGTACAAATCCTCTAATAGGGTGATCCATTAGTTTTAATTCAGAAATCCTCCACTGAGGTTACTCCTACAGGGTACTACCTTTAATAGGGTACAAGCTTCTAATCAAGGTTTGGGATCTCTAACAAGATTCGCTCCTAGCAGAGCACTTTGTAGACCCTAACTAGTCAGTTATCTATTACTGCAGATAGTTAACTTGTGAGTTCCATCTCATTGTGGTTTTTACCTATTTGGGTTTTCCACATGCAAACACTTGTGTTATGGTGGATGTTTTACTTATTGTGGATGTTGTTATATCATTTTGGATTACATGCATTGTGTTTAAAAGTTTTGTTAAGTTCATCTACCGGTTAGTGTTTGAAGTAGTTTTATTTGTGGTGTCACTGATTCAGCCCCCCCCTCTTGGTGCTTTTCAAGTTCATCAATTGGTATCAAAGCCAAACTTCTTTGAAGCCTAATCGCTTAGAAGGGAGCCTTGAAACCACCATGGGGGACATGAGCTACTTTGAGATGGCTAGATAGCTAGAAGCTATTAGAAATGAGCTTGAAACACTTAGGGTCAAACTGAAAGCTTCACAAGTCCAAAGGAGAGAGCTGACTGAAGAACTGTTAGAGATATTTGACAATAGTTCTTCATATGAGGCCAGTATTGATGCTTTAGCCAAGGAAGTTGAAAAGTTAAATGGTGAGAAATTAAATCTAAGGAGAGAGATAGAAGGTCTTACTATCTGCATGAGCCACGAATTGGAAGCCAGAAGAGTTGTTGAAGATCTTATCAAGGAAAGAGATCAAGAGATTTCCAAGATCAAGTGAGACAATGCTACCTTGCATGAGCATTTGAATGTTGAAAGAGAAGAAAAGGAGAACTTACATCTAGATCTTGAATTAGCATCATCTCTAAGAGAGAACTTGACAAAGTATAATGAAGATCTCACCAAATAGCTTACCGAAGCTAATGGGAAACTAGAAAAGTTCAACAAGAGTTCTACCTTGCTTGAAGAACAAATTAAATCACAAAGGATGAAAGGTGATACCTCTGGATTTGGTTTTCATACAACTGAAAAAGGTGAATCCTTTGGTACTAAGAGCAACACTCTTAAGAACAAATCTGCTCCTAAGATCAAGAAGCCTACTAGTAAGAAGGTCTTTAAACCTGTTTGTTTTATTTGCCATAAACCTGGTCACACTGCAAATGTTTGTAAAGACAAACCTAATAGAAATGCAAGCTACAGTACTAATGCTAGGTATGAGTCCAAGAAATTTGAAGGTCATTGCTTCACATGCAGAATGTATGGACATAGATCTATTGAGTGGAGATAGGGAGAAAATAATCATGTACCACATATGCATCCAAGACCAAATGGCAACTGGATGAGGAATTTTGACAACCGGGTCAACCTAAACTGGCAAAGACCCTATGATGACCGGTTTAGTCCATTTGAGATGGAAAAGGTAACAAATGTCATTTGCACCATCTATAATAACTTTGGTCATGTGGCTATGAACTATAGAAGAAGAACTAGGAGAGGAAATGAAGGACCTTGGAAATCATCTGGTATGGCCTGCTATTACTGTAACAAACCATGGCACTTAGCAAAATTTTGTAGAGCTAGAAATAGAAAACTGGTCAATTCTTCTAAGGCTCAAAAAGGAAAGCAAAAAGTTAATGTTGAAGAAACCAGAGAGGAAATGAATCGGATATAGAAGAAGAAAAGTGATGACTCACCTGGAGAAGAAATTGTTCCTTCACCCAGTGAAGAGAACACTACACTGGTGAATTAAGTCTTTTGAATATGGCTAAGGGGAGCTCAACGATAAATCCACTTCTGAACCCCTTGAGATAAATGAGCGGTAAGAGCATTTTGAAGCATGAAATTTTGATAACCTTTTTGTCAATATGTTATCAACCGGTTTTCTCCTTGAGCGGTGAAATTAGGGTTTGTAACCCCAACAGGCGAGTTTTTACTTTGTCATTTTTACCCTAACGCATTCAAAAAAGAAATTTGGAGCGCTTGCTGAGATAAAAGAGTTTGTTGGCTGATAATTGTTGAGGTTGCATTGTGATTTGCAATCAAGCTGATTTGAAGGTTGCAAAAGATCGAACTAGTGTGCACTTGGGTATTCAACTGGTAAACGAGGCAACATACATAAGAAAAGGTATTTCTTTGAAAATCCTATTTCGAATCTTGTTCATCTGCAATGGCATCATCTTCAAAGATTGTAGAAAGGTTAATGATTACATCCGAGCAAATGGAATTCATAGAGGCAGAACAAATTGTGTTGTATAATGCATTATCGCAAGTTCTGAGTAGAGTTTTAGTAAAAGGAGATTTTTCAAGTTATATTGATTGTAAGATAAAGGATCTAGGATCACTATACATTTACACTTAGCTAAAATAACTTTGTGATGAGAATGGAAAGATTCAAACACAGTATGCTAGGGTTTTCAAGAAAGGTTTTCACAATGCCGCTTATTTTCTAGAAGATTTTGAGGAAGAGCATATCAGAATTATTTTGAGTCGAGTTCATGGTGAGAAAATGTACTTAGAGAGAACTCACACATTTACCAAGGAATCCATTCAAGCTATAATTGGTTATTTCTCAATCGGTGAAGTACCTGAGCTAAGACGAATTTCAAAAGAGTCGTTATTCTCACTAACCAGTTCAACATTTGATAAGTGTTCTTTTTCTATTAACAATATCAAGGACCCAACGGTGAAATTGGCAGAAATGGTGATAAGCTACTAGGTATTTTATTCCAGTAGACTAAATAGTGTTCCATCTGCAATAATTCATATAGCTTACAAGATGATAGTTGAAAATGCAGATTATGATCTTTGTGAGGCTACTAGGAGACAATTGTTTCTAAATTGGCAATCTATTAAAAAGGACAACAGTGTAAAGTTCAAGTATGGACAACTATTGGTCAAGTTATTCTTTTATTTTCAAAATTTTCTACTAGGAATAAGTGATATTGAATGGTCAAAGGACATACCGGTATCTGCACAAATCAAGAACAACACCAAGGTTGTAAAGAATACTTTCCCTACTGCTATGAATAAGTATTTCAATGAGTTCTAGAAGAAGATAAGCATGAGAATGAGATTTCTTGAATTTGTGGTAAGTCATTTTGCGAAAGACATTGTTTTCATAGTTACCACTAATTTTTGTTTGATGCAAGTAATTGAACCAAGGAAAGAAGAAATGGAAGATATGAGTTATCAGGTGAACCATGACATATTGGTACTAATACTTATTCTCCAAGTAGAATTTGAGGGTACTGATACTGAAGAAGAACCTAAGAAGATGAAAGCTACCAGTAGCATAGAAAAGATAGTAAAGGAAGTGCCAAAGGAAACCATGCCTATTGATATCGCATCTTACAAGCCTGATACCCATTTTGAAAGAACAATGAAGACATTAGGGAGGAACAGGTTTGACAATTTCAAAGAACATTTTGATTCCTTCACTGGAGATGAGAAGAAGCAAGTCATTGAATAGGTAATCACTCATTTGTGTCACTATAGTAGATATCCACATGATCTAGAAAAGGATATCTCAAATTCTTTGTACATTATTCTGTTAGATAAGTGGGAGGAAGCTATAAAATTGGAAAAAGAAATCATTGATGAAGTATTTGGACAATATTTTCCTGAATTTTCTAAAGATGAAATTAGTGCTTTAGTTGATCAATACAAAATTCAATTTGTTTTCAAAGCAAGAAGATTGAATCTACTCAGTGGAAAGAGGCAAATTATTGAAACTGAGACCCATTGAATAGCCTATGAAATCAAATGGATGGAAGAACTCATTCATTCCTCTAAGAATGAGGAAGATGTTGTTAATCAACCGAAAATGTTTGAAGAAGAGATTGTACAAGATGATGAGGTATATCCTATCAAGAAGAAGGATGACACCATTACTCATGTTGATGATGATGTTCAGGACACAGTTGATCTATCTAGAGACAACACTGCACCAAATATGGAACCTCCTGAAATCACTGATACATGGATTACCTTAGTTGAGCAACTGGCAAATCAACCGAAAGTGGACAATCCACTGGAAACAAAACAACCGGAAAAACCCCAATCCCCACTGGTCTTACAAGAAATTCAAAAGGAGTCTATGGAAAATGTTGTCACACAGACTTCTGAATAGGAAGTAGAGAAAAATCTAGAGAAATAAATCATTAAGGTTACATCCTCTAAACCGGCAAAGCCATTAGTCATTCTCAAGACTAATGAGGATGATGATGATTCATTAGGCATTTCAGGACCTATCATTGTTGACAATATTAGTGCATCTAAAATGATGAATATTTCAAGTGTTATGCAATCTAGAGCGCATAAGAAGAGACCTAAAGAGCAAAGGGTTGAAGTTGAAACAATTCAAAATGCAGTAGATATTCTATCTAGTCTACTACTAGAAACTTGTACAGCACATCTTGTTGGAATTCTTTATGATTATGTTGTGATTGTCATTGATGGACACACACTTGCATTGAGATCACTTTATATGTATGAGTTATGCTCAACCGACAATTGTTCCCAACCAATATGATGCATTATAGTCCTTAGACCATTGGTGTTTTGCAGAAAGTGTTTACCGATTTGAAGCGATATGTTGACCCCAAGCAGTTTGAGGATCTCAAGTGGTATGAAGGATCAAAGCAACAGAACACATATTTCCCAATCTTCATTTTGTCAAGCTGGCAACCGGTATTTTGCTTGAACCAGTATTTTGTATGAACCGGTAATACTCTGTGATGAGTTACCAACCGACATTTTGTGATGAGTTACCATCCACCGATTGTTTGAAGGTGCCAACACTTCATTGGTGCTTTTTGTGTCATGTTACCAGATATGTCTAGATGCATTGAACCTAGGAAATTGTATTGTAATCCTATTGGACCGACATGAAATCAGATTCCTTTAAAAGGACATCATGTCTAGGGTTTTATGTTGTTGCTAGGGTTTAAGGTGGTTGATGAGTTAGAGAGAGTATGAATGTGTAGAAGACTGAAGTAATGCTTGAATGCATTAGGAACGTGCTATCAAGGATCTAACCGAGCAATCTGTGTTATTAGCTAGATCACTCACTTGTTGATTACTCACATCTTTGACAAGTCTAAATCCCTTAACCAGGTAGGCCCAAAAGCCTTGTGTAAATCCTCTAACAAGGTGGTTCACATCTATGGATCTAAAATCCTCTAGCAAGGTAGTCTTTAATTGGACTTATCTCCTAATAGAGATTGAGATTCCTAATAGGATCTGTTCTGGTAAAGAACATTGTATGACCTTAACTGTTCTGACCTTAACCGGTCTAGTTCCTATTCTATAGATAGTTACTTGTGAGTTCCATCTCACCATGGTTTTTCCCATTTGGGTTTCCACGTCAAAAGCTCTTGTGTTATGGTGTTTGTGCTTCTGTGGTTGAGTGCATTATTTTCTATTTGGTTTGCATGTGTGCAAACTGGTTTGTCTACTAAACTGTTTTACCGGTTTACTATTAGTCTAGCAAAGTGTTTAACTGCAAAGATTTTTGGCATACTAATTCACCCCCCCTCTTAGTATTCATCAATTGGTATCAGAGCCTACCTTTCTATAAGTTTAACCACTTGGAAAGAAATATGGGGGAATACACACTGAGGGAACTTACTCATCTGCTCACTCAGTCTGAGCAAGCCTATGATGATCTTATGGTAAAATATAAGGCCTCTCAAGCAAAAAGGAGAGAACATGCTGAAAAGTTGATGGAGCTTTCTGAAAATAGTTCTTCTGTGAAGCGGACATGGAAGCCCTAATCCAAGAAGTAAAAAAGTTGAATGAATCCAATTCCAATCTGAGAAAGGAGTTGGAAGGACTGACTATCCAAATGTGCCAAGAGCTTGAGAACCAAAGGAAAGCTGAGGATCTGATAAAAGACAAAGATCATGAAATCTCCAAACTGAAGTAAGAGATCAGTTCCTTAGCTGCTCAACTCCATGTGAGAAAAATGGAAAAGGAAGACATGCAAGGAGAACTGAACATTGCCATCTTTGAGAATGCAAATCTAATGCAAACAAATGCTACTATTTCAAAAGAACTCTCTGAGTCAAAGAAAATACTTGCTAAGTTCAACAAGAGTTCTGTTAAGCTAGAGAATCTACCAAACCTGTCAAGAATATTGATGGACTTGGTTATTTTGGTCATGAGGAAGGTGAGACCTCTGGTACAAATTCTAGAGCATCAAAGAAACAACCGACATCAAAGGATAAAGGTAAGAAAAAGTTTAAACTTGTTTGCTTTAACTGTCTTAAAGAAGGACATACTACCAATGTGTGTAGGAGTAAGGCTTACAATAATTTTCCTTATTTTCTAAATGATAAGCCTAGATCCTATAGATTCAATGGCAACTATTATGCATGCAACAAGTTTGGGTATAGTGCATCTGAATGCAGGTCTGTTATGAACAACACTAGAAGATATCCTTAGAGGACTCAAGGAGTTGGTCCTGAACCTTTTGTGAACTAGAATCACAACCAATTTAATACCTTCAATCATTAGTCAAGAAGTGGTGGCTATCAAGCAACAACTGGATGGAGAGAAAAATATATGGTCTATCATGGTCATGGTCACACTGCTACAACATGCAGGAGGAAGAACAACAACATGAATAATGGACCTTGGAGAGCACCTGGAATGGTCTGCTATCATTGCAACAAACTGGGTCACATTGCCAGATTCTACAGAACAAGAAAGAACATATCAGATGACATATTGGTCACTCCAGAAGGAAAGATTGATATTGACACTATTCAAGAAGATATGAACAAAACCTGGAAGAAGAAACCAGTGGTGTTGCAAGAAGAACCAGTTTCTGCACCTAGTGTAGAAATAATGAAACTGGCAAACTAAGCATTAGAAAAGCTTAGGGGGAGCAAACGGTGAAGTACTACGAACCCCTAGTTCACATCGGTAAAAGACCTTAACTAGTATGTGATACCTATCATTTGGCAGAAGACCAGAAATGGTAAAAGGCAAATTAGGGTTTACGCCCTAATGGTGGAGCATTAATTATGGTTGGTGAGAAATATGCTTAAAAGGAATTTTCAAATCATTTCTCACTATCATTTTTTGAGTGAAGAAGGTTTTCAAGTGCAGAGCGATGGAAAAGTGATTTGTGTTGCGATTCAAAGAAAATTAGAAACCTTGAAGGAGATTCAGAGGCAAATTACAAATGGTCAAGAGAAGAACACAAAGCGGTGATTCTGCAATTGACAAAGTGTGAAGTGAAGTGGAATCTAAAAGCCCTAAATTCTCAATTTCCGAAAGGTATTTCTTGAGTTTTCTATTTTTATCATGGCTTCTGCATCTCATACTAGCTCTAGTGCATCTGTCAATTCAATAAGCTTCATTCAATGCAAGTCTAAATACAATGCCCTGTCACATGTTCCTGCTGGAGTAATAGTGGAAGAAGGAATATCTAATTATATAGACTATAAAATTGAAGACCCAAGGTCTCTAGCAATCCACTTGCAGCTAGGTCTATTATGTGGGAAAGATAAAAAGATCAAATCGGAGTATAGCATTTTGGAGAAGAAGAAACTTCACAATGTAGTTTAATTCCTAGAGGATTTCACAGATGACCACATTAGAATCATTCTGAGCAGAGTTCATGGTGACAAGATGTACCTAGAGAGAACACATGATATCACACCACAAGAAGTTCATGCCATCACCGATTTCTGCAACGTCGGTAAAGTGCCAGCCCTGAGGAAGATCATCAAGACTAAAATGACCAAGCTCACTGGTTCAGTGAGTGACTCATGAGGAATGACTATTAATTCCATCAAGGATGACCTCATGAAATATGCGTGCATGGTGATTGGATACTAGACATTTCATGCCAATAGAATTAACTCTGTATCTACTGCAACAGTAAATGTCACTTACCGGATGATCAAGGAAGATGCATCATTTGACCTCTGCACTGGTATGCAAAGGCAACTCCTGTTGAATCTTAAATCAATCAAATAGGATAATGCATTAAAATTCAAGTTTGGACAACTACTAGTAGGACTATTTTTCTACTTCCAAGGTTACTTCCCTCAAGTGGGAGATATTCAGTGGTCTGTGGACCAACCGGTTACCAAGCAGATCAAAGAAAGCTTGCAAGCAATTGGAACTGGCTACCCTGAAGTTCTGAACAAGTACTTTGACGAGTTCAGAAGCAAGATGAGTATGAGGATGAGGATATCTGGTGACATTGTCAATAAGTATGAAGATGATATCTTCTTTATCATCAATGTGGATGAATGCATAATGGAGGCCATTGAGCCCAGACAGGAAGAAGTAGAGCCTATGGGCTATGAGGTGATGTATAATATGCTGGATGGGTATGCTCCTACCCTAATTGCCTCACCCCTAGATCCCAAGGCAAAGAGAACCGACACCTATCTGGAAAGGGTTGCACTAGTTGTAGAACCTCCTGAAAAGAAAGGAAAGGCAGTGCCTTCGGCATCAGCACCAGTTACTGTAGCTAGTCCAAAAGTGACCAAGCAATCACCTACCACCAAACTCAAAAGAAACTCTGTCTGAGGAAAAACCCAAGAAGAATAGACAAGCAAGGAAAAAGACAAAGAATGAACTAGCATCATCGGCACCGGTAAATATTGACATTTCTTCCTACAAACATTTGACACATTGTCAAAGAACCATAAAAAATATTAGGAGAAAAGTGTTGAATGATTTGATTGATTGTTTTGATTATTTTAAAGATGATGAAAAGGAAGAAGTTGAAAAAGAAATCATTTAGTATTTATGTGTTAATGACCGGTTGCCTTTAGAAATTAGATCTGAGACACCGGATTCTTTGTATAACTCCTTAGACAGTAAATGGCACATTGCCATAGAAAAAGAACAGGAAATGAGAGAGACAATTTTTGCTCAACATTTCCTGATGTATCAAATTCAGAACTATTTGAAGTTATGAATAAATACAAAGGCCTCTTCTTCATGAGAAGAAGAAGACTCTTGTTGCTAGAAGGAAAGAGTCAAGAAGTGATCAAGAATACACACACTCTTTCTCTAGAAGCTCTTAAGATGCATCAAGTGGCTAAAGCCAATAGGAAGGCTGAGCAAGAATCGACAATAACTAAACCAGATGAAGTGTTTGATACTGAAGGAAACCTAGTTGTTGAACCAACAGACACTATTGATGTCGATGCTCTAGATGTAGAAGATGTTGCTCAGGGTACATCATTGGAAGCAACAAGATAGGAGAAGCAGGCAGAATAGGTAGAAAAGAAAAAGGAAATTGAGGACAAAAAGGAGGAAGCAAAGAAGCAAGCGGATAAGAAGAAAGTAGAAGAGGAAAAGAAGAAGGTGAAGAGTAGAAAAGGAAGAAGGAAGAGGACAAGAAGAAAAAGGAAGAGGACAAGAAGAAGAAGGAAGAAGATGAGGAGAAACGAAAACATGAAGAAAAGAGAAAAGAGGATGAGAAGAAAATAAAGGAAGAGGAGAAGAGAAAGGAAGAGGAGAAGAGAAAGGAAGCAGAAAAGAAGAAGGAAGAGGAAGAAAAGGAAGAGGAGAAAATGAAGGAAGCTAAGAAGAAGAAGGTAGAGGAGGTTAAGGAAGAGGAAAAGAGAAAATAATTAGAGAAGAAGAAGGAAAAGGAGGATAAGGAAGAGGAAAAGAGAAAAGAAAAAGAGAAGAAGAAGGCAGAGGAGGACAAGGAAGGGGAAGCGGCAAAGAGCACATAGATGAAGACTCTAAAGGCAACCGGTAGTCAAGCCAAACTGACTGACCTCACTAGTCCTATTGACTCTAGTCTACAAATGAAATGGAGCTGCTATAGAGAATTAAGGTTGCTCAAGAATGCCTTGAAGTGCTAAGGAGGAAGAAGGAGAAAGATGTGATCCAAGCTGCGGTGGACACTCTTACCAGTTTGTTACTCGACACAAACCTCCCCAGTACTGACTCATCATTGGCATAATTGAAGCTTCTATGCACAGTAGTGGATGATCAGGTGCAGAGCCTAGAAGAGGTAGCAGAGGCAAATGCCAAGAAAGAGCATCAAAAGGCTCTCAATATTGCCCTGGTGAAGAAGCTTAAAGAGCTCCAGTCTGACCTGCAAAAAGCACAAAAAGACATAAGGAATTCTCTGGATGAGGGGAATTTACTACTAAGTAAGATTTGCCAACCCCATCTCTTTTATGATGATGTACTTATACAGAAGCAAAAGCTACAAACTGACTTGTAGTTATATATGAGCACCTTCAAGCTGTTGTATGACTCTTTTACAACTTATGGGCAAACTGTTCACTGGTTTCACATCCAGTCTGCAAAAATAGAGTTGGAAATCAGCAACCGGACTTGAGACTTGCAGGAACTCTAATTGGTTCTACTCCCTCGCCTACAGATACTTCATAAATGTTATCTAAATCTGGATGCCTTAACGGTGACTCAAGAGATGAGCACATTAGATGCCATGGAAGAACAGGTCTCCCAGATGCAGACAGAGAAAGAAGTGGCAACCTCCCTACTTGAGTCCTAGTCCTTATCTATGAAACAATTTTTGTAGGACTTCAAATCAGTTTTTGACAAGTTTTATTCTTTACTATCATAAACACTTATTATTTTAATGAAACAGGGGTTAGTCTACAATATTATTTTTGTCATTGTTGGCAAAGTGGGAGAAGTATAAACTTTGAATGTTTTGATGTAAATTTTCATGTTATTTCTATTAAGAAGTAGTATTCATTGTATTTTCTACAAAAGGGGTAGTGTATATGCTTAGGGGGAGTAATTTTGATTATGGCATATTTTTGTTGTAAAACACTTAGATGTCAAAATTTCCTAAGTGTTGCCATTAATGCCAAAGGGGGAGATTGTTGGCATTTTTGATGATTATGTTGGGATTGTCATTGATGGACACTCACTTGCATTGAGATCACTTTTATATGTATGAGTTATGCTCAACCGACACTTGTTCCCAACCGGTATGATGCAGTATAGTCCTTAGACCATTAGTGTTTTGCAGAAAGTGTTTGTCGATCTGAAGTGATATGTTGACCCCAAGCGGTTCGAGGATCTCAAGCGGTATGAAGGATCAAAGTAGTAGAACACATATTTCCCAGTCTTCATTTTGTCAAACTGGCAACCGGTATTTTGCTTGAACCAGTATTTTGTATGAACCGGTAATACTCTGTGATGAGTTACCAACTGACATTTTGTGATGAGTTACCATCCATCGATTGCTTGACGGTGCTTTTTGTGTCATGTTACTGGATATGTCTAGATGCATTGAACCTAGGAAATTGTATTGTAATCCTATTGGACCGACATGAAATTAGATTCCTTTAAAAGGACATCATGTCTAGGGTTTTATGTTGTTGCTAGGGTTTAAGGTGGTTGATGAGTTAGAGAGAGTATGGATGTGTAGAAGACTGAAGTAATGCTTGAATGCATTAGGAACGTGCTATCAAGGATCTAACCAAGGAATTTGTGCTATTAGCTAGATCACTCACTTGTTGATTAATCACATCTTTGACAAGTCTGAAGCCCTTAACCAGGTAGGCCCAAAATCCTTGTGTAAATCCTCTAACAAGGTGGTTCACATCTATGGATCTAAAATCCTCTAGCAAGGTTGTCTTTAATCGGACTTATCTCCTAACAGAGATTGAGATTCCTAATAGGATCTGTTCTAGTAAAGAACATTGTATGACCTTAACCGGTCTAACCTTAACCAATCTGGTTCCTATTCTGCAGATAGTTACTTGTGAGTTCCATCTCACCATGGTTTTTCCCATTTGGGTTTCCACATCAAATCTCTTGTATTATGGTGTTTGTACTTCTGTGGGTGAATGCATTATTTGCTATTTAGTTTGCATGTGTGCTAACTAGTTTGTCTACTAAATTGTTTTACCAGTTTACTGTTAGTCTAGCAAAGTGTTTAAGTACAAAGATTTTTGGCATACTAATTCACCCCCCCCCTCTTAGTATTCATAACATTTGACATCCCCTATTAGCAAACTTGGTCAGTTGGTAACTCAAACATCTAATCAAATCAAGTCACTTGAAGAAGTAGCACTAACCTATGCTGAGAAAATTCACAAGAAGAAGTATGGAGAGAAACTTGCAAAGGACATTGATACTGCAAAAGAGGCTCTATCACATAATAACGATTTGTTGAGCAAAGCTATTGAAACAGGAGGAAAGTATCTTGCTTCTACTTCTAATGTTTCATTTTGTTATTCTAAAATCACAAAAAGACAAACAAAAACATAGCAAGAGCTAGAAAGGATATGCAATGCATATATCCCACTTCAGGAATCTATATTTTCTTTTAGAAAATCTATAGATAATTTGCACAATAGGCTGGAGACTTATGATCATGAGAAGGCAAAGAGAATTCGGTCTCCAAAGGAACTCAAGAGTCTACTCACATCACAAGTGGACATACTTCAGAGAGCCTACTATAATGCAGAAGCTATCTTAGCAACTCCAGAAACTTGTACACTAGATTCGATGGAAGAATTCTATACACAACTTATGTCTACAAAAGAGTACACTGAGAATGTGCTAGCGACATGGACAAATGCCATATCATAGTTGAAGCATAACTTTAATGACATTTTTATGAGACTAGCTAATGCATGAACTTTTTAAGTTATTGTTGTATATGCTGAACACTTTGATACAAATTATATATATATATATATATATATATATACATATTGCTTTTTCAATTTGGCATTGTTGTCAAAGGGGGAGTAGAAATATGTATTAGTGTTTTTGAAAATTTTGTATAATGTATGCATTAAGGGAGAGCATGTGTATATGTGTAAATTTTGTTTTGTATGCACACTTAGCAGTATTACTATAAAAATTTTAAGTGTTGCCATCAATGCCAAAGGTGGAGATTGTTAGCTTGATGATGATTGTAATATATTTATCATATGTTGTCATTGACGAAACACATACACACACATATGTGTATATTGTCTACTGGTATAACTTCAAGTTGTTTATTCTACAACCGATATGCTAGAGGTTATACTTAGAGGTTTATCTCTAACTGGTAATTTGTGACAACCGGTATATACATAGAAGACAACTAGTGGATACATATTAGTCGGCATCACATGAAGATCAAGCGGAGATTATATCAAAAGATTCAAGGATTATGATTCATATATTTAACTCTAATTGGTATTGATTGTTCCAACCAGTATTTGTTGATTTTGTGATGAGTGACCACAAATCATGATGAGTTATACCACAGACAAATTTTGGTGGTATTTTTGTGATGAGTTATGTTCACTTGACCAGATACACTGCGCCTAGGAAATTGTGTTATGATTTCTTTGGGCCGACATAAAATCTTAATGTCTATATATTGACATTACAATGAATTATTTAATATGAGTGAAAGTGATATGTTGTGTGCAAAAGTCAAAAGTGTTAAGTTGCAGAGTATGCAAAAGAGCAGCATTGAATATGTTTAGAAGGACTTGATCAAGCAATTATTGTTCTACTTAGATGGATCAAACCAATCCTATTGTTTTCTAACAATCATAGTAGAATTCAAATCCCCTAACCGGGTAGGCTCTAACAAGATTCTTTATATAAATCCTCTAACAGGGTGATCCATTAGTTTGGATTCAGAAATCCTCCATCGAGGTTACTCCTAACATGGTACTACCTTTAACAGGGTACAAGCTTCTAATCAAGCTTTGGGATCTCTAACAAGATTCACTCTTAGAAGAGATCCTAACCGGTCAGTTATCTATTACTGCAGATAGTTAACTTGTGAGTTCCATCTCATCGTGGTTTTTACCTATTTGGGTTTTCCATGTACAAACACTTGTGTTATGGTGGATGTTTTACTTATTGTGGATGTTGTTATATCATTTTGGATTACATGCATTGTGTTTAAAAGTTTTTTTAAGTTCATCTACAGGTTAGTGTTTGAAGCAGTTTTATTTGTGGTGTCACTGATTCAGCCCCCCTCTCAGTTCTTTTCAAGTCCATCATTTTCAAGGAACTCACTTCTTTTCTTGCTGCATCAAAATATTCAAGTGCCACACTAAGTTGTCTCTGCAAACCAGAGTCCATTGATTCAATCTTCCAGATCTTCCTTAAGTTGTTAGGCTTCTCCAAAGGTAAAAGTATCTGATACCAATTGTTGGAATCAATGAACACTAAGAGGGGAGAGGTGGGGGTGAATTAGTGTTCTACAATTTACAAATTTTTAGACTGATTCTTTGACCACTAGATGCAAAGAACATAAACTATAATGCAGAAACACAAAGCAAATAACCACACAACCATAACACCAGAATTTTTACGTGGAAACACAGAAAGGGAAAAACCATGGTGGGATTGTGTACCCACAATATTATTATACTATGGCCAATATTAAAATAATATTAAAAAAGTTGAATACACTTGCATTTAGGCTCATTGCCTATAGCTCACTGCTCAATTATAAAATAGGATTGCAACCTCAGAGGACTCATTGTCTTACAATTGAGGTATAGAAGTAAATACAATGTCTGAACTAGATCATAGCATCTACAAATGCCAAGAATCAATTATGTTTAAGCTCTGAATGATCCACTACCACTAATCTAGAAAAGTGCTCTATTCTATTCTACTACCAAATACCAGATCATCAAAACTCAAGATGCGCATGTGAAACTATGCTCATTCACACCCAAAATTATTTATGTCACTTCTTATCTTTCCAAAATCATTGTCCAAGTTGATCTTATATATTCACACCACCAAAATAGATCTACATCAAGTTGGATTCAGAAAACTACAAAATATGAAATATATAGTCTCATGTCGGCTCAAACCATCATAAATCCATATACCAAACCTCAAACATGTGATTGCAAGCTTCCCATAAGTCAGCCCAATCACATCAATCTCATCAACATCCACCAGAATCACCTTAAATAATCTGGACCACACGTTACACCATCAAGAATAGTGATAACTCTGTTCTTCCTTCATTATCGGATACTGAACCAAGAAACTTGCACTAGAATCAACATTGGAGGCTAGAATTGAATGATAAGTTTCCTCACACATCCAATCAACTATTCCAATCAAAAAATTGGTCATTGGAAATGAATAATCCTTACCTGATATATACACTATGTTCCACCAGCTAGACTTATGCTTCATGAATAACCAAACTTACTTAAGACTTCCGATGATTCCAATATCCATATACTAGATAGGATTACTAGGTTGAGTTGCCATCAATGAAAATCCCAAAGTAATCTCATGCATCAAACATCATCAATCTTCACCAGAGCATCACCAAAATAGTATCTCATGCCAACACTTTGTCCTTTATTTGAAGTTGTGCATTAGATGTGGATGTAGAGGGTTCTTAAAAGTTTGAAATTGACAAGGATTCAACTGTGAAGTAAGGGGAGTTGCTTGATATATTGAGACCTAATTGTCTGTGCTTGCTTTCAAACTATTACAATGTTGAAATAAATTTGGGTCACTTTGTATTGTAATCTCAATGCTATTGTATGGAAACTTCACACACTAATGGAAGTTATAGGTTACTACTTGCATATCATGTATTAATGGGTGTCCCAATAGCATATTATAGTCAAAATCTTGATCTACGACCTGAAATGTAGTTTCTGTTGTTACCGAGCCAACCTATACTGACAAAGTGATCACACCTTTCGATGGGACTTTCTCATTATCATAGGCCTTAATTTGTATCCTCTTAGAAGGATCAATGCTATGCTCTAAATATCCTTAACTAAGTTTCAGGTGCATATACATTAAGGCCAACCCTGCCATCTATTAATACTCTCTTGATATTATTCTTATGAACAAAGAATTCTAGATGTAAAGGGTCATTATGTGATGGTTTGTGTGTTGGAATTCTACACTCTTATGAGAATAATGGTATTGTCATTAATGGCAACCATCTAGCAACATTCTAGCACTCATTTGGTAAAGCCACTGGCAGGCACCAGCATAGACATCTACATACACCAGTAGACACTTCACTGGCAGCAGCAACAATGCATACCAACACCCCAGCCGACAAGGAATAAACTTTTGTTTATTGTATTTAATTGTAATTATCTTTTGTAAAGCCAACAAGGCATATTGTAAAAGACTCATATATATGTATGAGATCTTATAGGTCATTTTGTGTAAGGAGTTGAGTAGTAAATTATGTATAAGGTGATATAAGTGACATCAAAGGTTTTGGTTATAGAATGAGCTTAAACCGGTACTAAACCTGACATAGTTGATGCTACTTTGAAGTAGTACATTGTATTGGATTTCATAATCCACTTTTGTAGTCAATGTGAATCTTATTGAGCAGTGAGCTCTAGTCAGTTGACCTTCCTGCATGTGCAAGCCCCTCATTGTAAGTAATATTTATTCATTGGCCAGTGAGTGAATATTGTGGGTCACAAATCCCACCGAGGTTTTTCCCACACTGGGTTTCCTCATTAAACATCTTGTGTTATGGTGTATTTTCTATGTTGTCTTTATTGTTCCTATTTATTGCATTAATTCTTATTTACCGATACACTGTTTTGGAATGCAAAGTTCTTAACAAGATTAAATATTCTACTAACTGGTTAGATACTGATTCACCCCCCCCCCTCTCAGTATCTTTGGGACTATTATTAATCCTAACAATTGGTATTAGAGCTTGGTCCTCTATTTTCAAAAGCCTAACAACTTGAGGAAGATTTTGACACTGGTACTGATGGAGAACCTAAGCAAATAGTTGGAAGGAGCTCTTGTAGACTATGATGCAGAAAAGTTGAAGAATGTCAAACTTAAAGATGATCTAAGGACTGCATAGGAATTCATTCAAGGACTTCAAGAGAATCTTAATATAGCTAGAAATAAAAGAAGAGAACTTCATGAGAAGATGCATAATGATAACGATGAAAAGGAAACTCTTAATGAACTTGTGAACAAGTTGAGACAAGAAAACAGTACTATGAGAAATGAAATGCAAGATATGACTATGAGATTTTGTAAAGACATTGAAGATAGAAAGAACAATGAAGATGACCTAACTAGGAGACTCAATGATGCTAGAAATGTGAATCTAAGACTTAGTAATGAAAATGATATGTTGAAAATAGATCTAATTCACATGCAACATGATAAAATTGAACTTATGAGACAAAAGGGAATTCTGGAAAATGAGTTGGCTACTGAAAATCAATACAAAGAGAGATTCAAGAAAACCTTAGAGGAATTTGATAACATGCTGAAAAGCTAGAAATCTAATGGAGATACTAATTGACTTGGATTTGAAATTCGAGAAATTTACAGTACTGCAAACAATCATGATCACAGTAAACCGGTAAGACAACATAATGCTTATAAATTTAATGGGAAATGATTTAACTATAACAAGTATGGTCATAGAACAAATTAGTGTAGATTCAAAAACAATCAAAACATCAATGCACCCACCGGTCAATGTTCCAAATGCAACAAAATTCATCATAATTCAGAAAATTGTTGAATGAATGTGAAATGTTATGTTTGTGGAAGATTTGGGCACTTATCTAATCAATGCATAACACAAACCAGCATAGGATATGGAAAGGCTATTCAGAAGAATAATGTGACTTGTTATGCTTGTAACAAAATTGGACATATTGCAAAATTTTGTAGAAGTAAGACTTCACCAGTGAATAATAAAGGACTCAGTTTGAAAGGAAAAGAAAAGGTAGATGAGGTAAAGAAAGAATTTTCAAAACAATGGATTAGGAAGATAGGTCAGAATGTTAATGAGACTATTTGTTCACCGGTAGAATAGAGTATTACTCCACTGATAGGAGATTCCTCATCTAACTAAAGTAACCCTTTGGGGGTATTGCACCAAGTTGAATATCATGCAGATTACCCTCAGTTGATGGTGAGAAGATAGATTTCTTCTCTACCAACAGATGTGTTAAGTTTTCACTTAACCGATGAGCATTTAATGCGGTTGTTGAAGGAAAAGTCATTATAAATCATCAGTTTTCCCTCATTTTTGATTCACCCATTCAAATTAGCAGAGAGCGCAAAATACGAGCAAAGGAATTCAAGGCGAAGGTGTGAAAGTGATTTCTTTCAAGCATTCAGACATAATCAAGAAGCTAAAGGTATTTTTCAAATGGCTTCTTCTTTTGCTCCCAAATTTATTGCAAACCCTACTATCGTGGAAAATGTAAAATTCCCTAGGCCCGTATTCAAAATTATTCCCAAAGTAGCTAAGCAAGATGATTCCATAGGCGCATTTTCAAAGATTCCTAAAGGTTTAGCTTATGCTGAAGACCCTAGGATATATATTCACTGCAACATTGAGGAATTAGGTTTTGAGGAGTTGCTAAAAATGTTTAGAACCTTAATTTGTGATGAAAATGGCACTATCAAACCCAAGCACAAGGTTGTGGAGACTTTAGGTTTTGTGGAAATTTTGAACATCCCTAAATTTTCGGAGGAAGTAGTGAGAATTGTCCTAAGTAGGGCACATGGAGAATTTCTCTGGTTAGATTATGTCTGCAAATTCACTCGGCGAGCAATTAAGGTAGTAACAAGTTTACCCTCAACTGGTAGTAGACCAGACAAAACTAAGAAGGTTCCTAATAGCAAAGTCATGACCCTAATTGAAGCAACATCTGATAGTAGATCTCTAAGAGTGAATGACATCAAGGACATCAATGTGAGATTCATAAGTATGATTTTAGGTTACAAGACTACACATGCAAACAGACTTAATTCAGTTTCTAGTCTTTGCATCAATAGTGCTTATGAAATAGTGAACAACAATGCAAAAATAGATGTGTGTGAATGGCTAAAGGGTGAACTCATAGATAACTTGAAGAAGATTAAAGGAGACAAGAAAGGAACATTTTGCTTTGGTAATCTCTTAGTATGCTTAATAATGTATTTCACAAAGGAAATCTCTAGTATTGGACAAAAAGACTTTGGATATGACATACCAGTAGGTAAAAAATTGCAAGAAGCTTTCACCAGCATGGGTACTGCTAAGGAAAACAATATAACTGAATATTTCAAAGCTTTTCAAGCTAAAATGAAAACAAGAGAAAGACTACCATAGAGTGTAGTGGATAAATATGATAAAGAAATCTATTTTGTAATCAAGAAGGATGAAACATGGATGAAAGTTGTATTACCTAGGACTATATGGGTAACATAAATGGGTTATGAGGTAGATCTCAACATAATTGAGACTTATGCAAAAGCCTTATTAGATGCACCTAGAGAACCAACATAAGAAGTTTTTGGTAGTGCTAAAATAATTGAAAGCAATGTGAAAACAATGAAGCAAAGGAAGAAAAGAGAGAAATACATAAGAGATGCTTCTAGGTAGGTAAAGAAAATCAAAGAAAATGTTATTAACATTACTGGTATATTGGCTAGTGAGTTGGAAGGATTGCAACTAGAGGCACACATTTCACCGGTTGGCACATCCTCTGATAGTGAGATACCAACTAAATTCAAAAGAGTTGTAAGGAAGAGAAAACCTTCACCGGTACCCTCTCCTCCACCCAAGAGAACAATGAGCTTAAGGAAGAAACAACAGGTAGTAAGGAAACCGGCAAAGAAACCAACTCCCAAGAAGAAACAGAAACAGGTTATACCACCATTGGATAATTTGCTAAATGAAATAATTGATGACGGTAATTTGGCTAATGTGAGAAAACTGTATAACACATTCAAGGACTCAGAAAAGGAAAGCATTGAAAACAGTATTATCTTACATATGGACATATATAAGAAAGTTTTAATCAAAGTTGTGGATGACTTGCCTAACGAACTATATAGGAGATTAGATGTAAAGAGGATTGTAGTAATGGAATTAGACAAGAAACTTAAGGTTGAAAAACTTCTAGTTGTACATCCGGTAAATTGAAAAGAAGAGATTGATGACCTAATTTGTGAAGCTAACATATCCGTTTTTGCTAGTGGTCACCGACAAGTGAGTTTGATAGCAGGTAGAGTAAATGAGATTGCAGAGGAAACTGCTGATAAATGGGATATCTTTTTTGTGGAAAAAGAAAAACAAGAAGAATTGAACAGGCCAAAGAAAACATTTAAATTTTATCAGAAGGATAAAGACAAAGGGAAAAGTAAAGTTGGTGGAATACCAAACATCAAGATAACTGACAACTTACCACCACCTTTCGATACTACACTGGTACATACTGATGATCCACTGGTTACTGAAAGTGTAGGTATCACACATGATGACACTAATCCTGATTTTGAAATTATATTCACCATGAATGTAGATACTTAGGAAGTGAACATTGTTGTGGATAAGGATAATAAAGAGGTTAAGGATAACATTACTAATAGTGGAAACATTGTTGAGCAACCGACAAAGACTATTGAGGTCGAAATCCAAATAGAGAAAATAGACCAAACATTACAAACTGAAAAACCATTGGATACTAGAAGTATAGATGCTGGCACTGAGAAACCTATTGAAACTGAGATACCGGTAGTTGAGCACACAGAGAAACCCACAGAGGCACAGGTACATATTGAGGTAGTGAAACTGGTAATCACTGAGAAACCCAAACCATTGCTAGTTGAAATACAAACTCAGACTGATCCATCGGAGGATAATACAAGAAAAATGGTTACAAATTTTGGAAGCATAGATGTAATCAAGGTAGTTGGTCAAACATCCGGTACTTCATTAAGTGAATTCAGGCCTACTAAAGTGACAGAAGTACTCTTAGACTCTATCAAGAAGATAACTGACTGTAATGCATTGGCTTACAAAGCAATTGATGATACAATACCAATACTTAAGTTGATTGCACCGAAATGTAATATAGATCATGTAAAGGATTCTTTAGGCCAATTGGACACATTGTCCAAATTCATTTCTGATAATGTAATAATAGTTGATAAGGTAAATGAGGACACATTCAAAGAGAAAATTGAGAAGGAAAAGGATAAATTCTTTGAGGACAGAATAAAGAAGTGCACATAACATATAAACACACTTTTGCTGGCATTGAATACTACAATTTTGGAATATAAGGAACTGTACAAAGAAACATACAAGCCACATCTATTGACATGGGACATAGAAAAGGAAATAAGCAGAGTATAGAAGGAGATAGATGACATAGCTGATAACATAATTGGCTCATCCAAACCTATATCAGTTAGTGAGCAAGAAATAGCAGGTTTTGAGGAGAAGTTGGAGAAATTTGAGAAAGAGAAGGCAAGGATTAAGGCTAATGCCAGAGAGCTTAAGTATAAACTTGGTCCCAAGCTGGACAACCTTATCTCTCTGATGAATGAGATCTCTAAGGCATTACTTCAAGGAGAAAGATCACCGAAAGAGCATATGCATCATCTCACTAGCACGATCCAACAGAATGAGGAAACCTTAAACAACAGCAACAAATTCATGCAGAGTTTAAATTTGGTTTTGGCAGACATATTTCAGATTGTAACCAACCGGTTACAAACTTTGAGGTGAAATTTTTTGCACTCATTTGACAATTTTGAGAACCTTTGTCATTGATGTCAAAGGGGGAGTAGTGGACAAAGAAAAATGTTTAATCAGAGGAGATCATCTACTAAGGGGGAGCACATATTTTTTATAACATTTTGGACTTCACTTTTTGGAAACAGTTTTTGGATTTTTCTCATGAGTATTGCCATCAATGCAAAAGGGGAAGATTGTTGGAATTCTACACTCTTATGAGAATAATGGTATTGTCATTGATGGAAACCATATGGCACTCATCTGGTAAAGCCACTGGTGGGCACCGACACCGGCATAGACATCTACATACACCAGTAGACACTTCACTGACAATGGCAACAATGGATACCGACACCCCAGCTGACAAGGAATAAACTTTTATTTGTTGTATTTAATTGTAATTATCTTTTGTAAAGTCGACAAGGCATATTGTAAAAGACTCATATATATGTATGAGATCTTATAGGTCATTTTGTGTAAGGAGTTGAGTAGTAAATTATGTATAAGGTGATATAAGTGACAATGAAGGTTTTGGTTATAGAATGAGCTTAAACCAGTATTGTACCTGGCACAGTTGATGCTACTTTGAAGCAGTACATTGTATTGGATTTCATAATCCACTTTTGTAGTCAATGTGACTCTTATTGAGCAGTGAGCTCTAGGCAGTTGGCCTTCCTGCATGTGCAGGCCCCTCATTGTAAGTAATATTTATTCATTGGCCAGTGAGTGAATATTGTGGGTCACAAATCCCATTGAGGTTTTTCCCACATCAGGTTTCCTTGTTAAACATATTGTGTTATGGTGTGTTTTTTATGTTGTCTTTATTGTTCCTATTTACTACATTAATTCTTATTTACTAGTACACTATTTTTGAATGCAAAGTTCTTAATAAGGTTAAATATTCTACTAACCGATTAGATACTGATTCACCCCCCCTCTTAGTATCTTTGGGACTATCATTAATCCTAACATTGTGTGCTAGGATGTCCTAATATGTAAAGGAAACTCAAGAAGAAGAAGATAAGTTACCCATCATGGTTTGGAAAGCATCATCATCAATATCCCTAGGTACAATAGACTCGTGGAGAGCTTTGTCCAAGATCGCTTTGTGAGTCAAAGATATGTGTAGCAACTCAAAAATTGATATTTGCACTGGTGTCTTTTTTAATTGATCAATGAAATTGTAATTAATTATTGGTGGAGGGTTTGAAGGAGCTCCTTGAAGTGTAACCTTCAAACAGTGAGTGATTACTATGTAGTCCATATTCTTTGGTTTAACTATAATCGTTGTCATCATTTCATCAACCTAGCTAATGTGATTGATTGTATAATCATATGAGACCCTAGTGTAATTTTATTTGTTGTCTTGTGAGTTGGAACTTAAGGCTTTTCCCTTATCATGATTGACAAAGGGTTATTAAAAATGGTATGATCTATATTAGAGGTTTCCATAGTGTTTTCCACAGTTATGTCACCTTGGTCAATAAGATCTTGGATCAAATTCTTAAGTTTGTAGCAGTTGGACATCTTATGACACTTGGTTCAATGATAATCATAGAAATCATTGTAATTCCACCAAGTGGGTTTAAATGGGCCCGACTCATTAGGTTTTACCTCTGGTAATGTTATCATGTTTGTTTGGATCAATTTCTTAAGTATAGATTTAATATGTTCTTCGAGGGGTGTATAATTTCATTTTGGGTTATTTTTCCTTGGTGGTCATGAATTATTAGATTGGACAATATTTATGTTATTGTCATTGGATTGAGTCTTATTAATCATTAAAGTGTTGGTAGGTCATTGCAATCAGACAACAGGTTGGGCTTTGTTCACCACATGGGCGTCAACTACTCCATTGTTCATTATATTCTTGTTTTTTGACCAAAATTTAGATTTCTCATTACTCATAACCGAATTCCTCTCTTTTTTATTTTTTTAGGATCCCTTGTTTAATGAGGCCCTTCTCACACTTAAGGCCTTTCTCTTTGACCCGATTGAATGAATTGAGGCACTACATCTATAAAGGGTATTTGATTTGAGGAAATAAATTTTTAATGAACATATCTACTTGTTCCTTTTCTAGAATGTGACAAGGACTCCTTTGGGTGAGTGAACGCTAGTGTTGTCGGAAGGATGCAAAAGATTCACCCCCTTTTTGTTTAGTAGTGTATGTTGGAATCCAATAACACTGAAAGGGGGGGTGAATCAGTGTTATACTGGATTGATCAATTTTAGCCTTATTAAACATGCATATACCAACCAGTATATCGGTGCATACATAATTGAAAGAAGTAAAGAAACCAATAATCCAATCACATAAATGACAATCATAATACACAAAATTATATGTGGAAAATCTCAAAGAGAAAAAATCACGGTGGGATTTGTGACCCACAATATCAATCCACTGGCCATATGAAGAGATATTACAAAATATAAGGGGCTTGCACTTGCAAGAAGGCTTACAACCTACAACATAGCTCAATCACAAAAGGATCCTCACTGACTACATATAAATCCAAACTACAATTTGGAGAAGTGTTGAACTGCCAAGATAGCATCTTCTATGCCATAATATAGTTTTGGTTTAAGCTCTATCTGTTCCGATCTGAAACCCTAAACCCTTTACCGAAATAACCCTTACATAAATATCCTCACGTACATAATCTCTTTGATGTATTTCACATTGTATCACATTCACATATCCATAATCTCCTATATCCAAAATGATCTAATCCAACTAACATATATACCGTATACAACTTAACATACCTTATGTCGGCTTATAAAGATAATTACAATATCAAATTACATGTCAGCTAGATAACATGAATGCATAAATATTAAAAACAATTGCAGATGCCGGATCCAAGAGATGCTAGCCTCCAATACCGATAACCATATTCTAAACCATGTCGGCATGCATTGCCGGTAACCAAGGTAAACCTTTTGTCCTGTCGGTGCCGGTATCAGTGTTGGTGTAGTGTCTATGAAGTGCTTTCTGTAATACCCTAAAATTGGTCACCTAAACCATGGACCCCTAATCTCGACAGCATCACCAAGGTCCTAACCAAAGGCAATTAAATCAATCTTGAGCACATTAATTAATTCTTTAATCATCAAATGTCACATGGAAAATCAATAACTCAATATTAATTAAATATTTATTTAATTAATTAAATCATTCCAAGAAATCATTTTGATCAATTATCCTATTTAATTAATTAATAAATTTTCCAATTAATCATGCAAAAAGGAATTAATTTATTACAAAAGAGGAATTAATCACAAAGCAAGAGTTAAATTGAAAATAAAAGAATTGAATTGAAAGAAAAATCAAACTTGAGATATTATTTCTTCTAAATTGAGAACTTGAAATTAGAAAAGCAATTAAAAGGAATTTAATCATTCTCTAAAATTGGAACTCAAAGCTTTTGAGAAAAAGAAGTTCAGTTGCATCAAAAAAGACTCTTTTCTTGAATAAATCAAAGAATTACCTATTTTTATCTGAAGTGCATGGAATTCATTAATTCTTATCTCTAATGCAAACTCAAACTTATAATCTGAATGCATTTCAATTAAACTATAATTGGAATCTATCTCAAGGTTAACTGAATTTGATTTCTCAATTATTTCAATTATCCTAAATTGTGCTTTTTCTTGATCTGTCTTGTGATTCTCTATAAATTCAGCCTTCATCTCTCATCCAAAACACCCTGGGGATTTTTTATTATACACTTTTTGCTCTGGAGTCATTGAATATATTGTGCTTGCTTTTTGAGATTATTGAATCTTAGTTTAATTTCTTTTTGCATATTTCATGATTGCTTGAATCCATGATTGCTTGAATCTTTCATCCATCTAGCATAATCTTGCATCCATTTAGCTTAATCTCATGCTCATATAGATTAAATCCTTTGTCTTGGTGTATTCTAGTCACTGGTATTGCTTATACAAATATGAGAGCAATCTTATACTCACATCTTTTAGAAGGCAATGGGTCAATTTGTAATAGTTTTATTATTCATGATTATATCTCTCTAACCATACATGTAATGACTTAATTGACGTGTTATGTCTTGCATCTTACAGACTTATTTTACTTTTTCACACACATTTCTGGCACCCACCGTGGGGCAGAAGACTACATTTTTTCGGCCTCAGAGACAAACTTTTTTTTTTATTATTATTTTTTAGATTTTTTTTTTTTTAGAATTTTCATTCGTGCAATTTTTGTGAATTGTCGTATGAGTTTTCCCATAGTGCCAGACGAAAAACTGCAATTATCGTACAATCCTGTATGAATTATCGTATGAGTCAGTGAGAATTGTTGTATGGATCTATATTTTTTGGTAAAAAAAACCAGATTTCATTCTTCAGGCTCTCTATTCAATTTTGATTAAACTAATGCTGACCCTAGCTTGTTATATGTCTATATGAGAAATTTTTATAGCCTAATCAGTTTTTGCATAACACCCATCGAAGAATATGCTTGTCGCACAAAGAAAATATGACTACTGATTCATTGTCTTTATAGGTTGCCTGAGGAGAATCAACCAAACATTGTGTATTCTTTAAATTCATTTTTAGGCACCTAAATTGCTATCTGGTTAAAGAAAAAATCTATTTTTTGTGTTTTAAGAAAATTCTGAGAGCTAGGAGAGTATGCTCTTGTCTTTATTGACAATAAAAAATCTAGACCCTTGAGGCATTTTCTTTAAGTTTGAGATTTGTATATCTTTAGCGGGCCTGCCCTCCCAAGGAGCTAATAACTCTATACCCATTACGACCGGTGAGAGGGGAACAACCCAAGTGGGAATGGCTAAATGCCAAGTACTCCAACCCACTATAAAACAAACATGATTTGATGAAAATCAAATCAACGAGAGTGCTCGGGAATAGCTCTCCTCTGTACCTTCGGGTATATTAAACCTTGGTTTTCAAGGCTTGGAGACCTCTTAATTGAGTTTATACCTTGACGTGCTGAATGGATCCCTTACTAGTTCCAATTAAAATTAGAAGCTACCTGGTTCACCTCCGAAAGGGGGGATAATCTTTGTGCAAGAGAGATAGTAACTCTCTCAAGACACTTGCCATATTGTGCCCCCATTAGCGTTTGGAGTCGGCTAATACGGTGTTGAGAATCCATCGTGTGAGACTCAACAACCATATTCTGATTAGCTATTGGGTGTGTACCTAAGTCATCAAGAAAAGGTTTTCTTCTCTCACCAATTTATGTAGGGTTTGCATGCTATGATTGGATTTATTATTCATATTATGTGTTTTCTGTGTTTTCATCCCTAAAACTAAAACTGGAGAAAACAAGAAACAACTAAGTGATCAAAACATTGTCCGTGTCACACACTAGTATACCTTAGCTATCAAAAACTTAGTCCACCTCTAAACCGGTTATCGCCAGTTAGTGAAAACTCAGTCAACCTCAAAATTGGTCATACTCAGTCATTGAAAACTCAGAATTTAGCCTCTGTCCAGTAAACTTTCATGTTTTTCTTCTGATTTATCATTGTGCTACATACATATTTTCATATGAGATTCCATCAATCCTAACAGTCTGTCATTTGAGACTACATTCTGTGTTGTATGATACCTGATTATCTATCATCTTGTTTAGGGAACTGTCATTTGAGCCTGCATCCTGTGTCATACAATAAATTATTACATTGATCAGTTTGTCATTTCAGACTTACCCATTTGTCGTACGGTACTAGGTAGCAACTTGTACAAGATACTATTATCGTCGTCCTGAAGCTATTACACTATCGTCTAGTCTTGTAAAACCTGTTGCATGAATATCTGATTTTGTCAGTCCAAAATAGCCAAACTTGCCTAAAACAATCTACAGTGAGCATAAAATTGGCTATCATCATCCTGAGCATAAACAGATCAAAACAACGCACCTCTACCATTTGTGTTGCATGATTTTGTCGATCATCTTTTAGCTAGTTCAATCAACTACTTATCAAATTTAAGTCACTTAGATAACCGTCTTACACAAGATAGATTGTTCCTGAAATCAGACTGAGTCTTAGTCACTTATCTTAAATCAAACTAGGTAACTTAGATAAATGTCTTACATAGGATAGATATTTCCTAAAACTAGACTAAATCTTAGTTGCTTCTCTCAATCAGTATGTTAAATGAACAACTAGCTCCAAATTTTATCTTCACTTCTGCATCACAAACAACTTTAGGTCACATAAATCAATAAAAATGCCTATTCAAACTAGAAGTTCTCGTAAGAAGGTTGTTGAGGGAAAGGACAATACTTTTCATATCAAAATAATCCATTTTATGTAAAGTATCCTCTCACTGATAAACCTTCAACATTAGATATACCAGTTTATGATCAATTCTTGTCTTCCACTATATCTAGAACAAAACAAGAAAAACAAGTTGCTAAACATAAAACTTATGACGATATCAGTATCCATGATACCGATAGTGATTCCTCCTCAAGTGAATATGAATCCTCTGAACCTCCATAAATTGATATACATAAATGTCAAAAAGTTATATATTTCCAAAAAATGATGAAGGTTATCATGGCTAGAGAAAAAGAAGACTGTTTTCTAGAACTAGCAAAACAAGGCGCTAAACTTCCTACTGGTTTTGACGTGGAGACCCTCATCACTAAAGAGGAAGAGACACCCTTAGAAATGGTAAACAAATAGTTAAAGCCTTATGGACTGAGATCACAGAATTGAAAAACAAGGATAAATCACCAAAACAATATTGTCTGGACACAATATGCCCATTTCCATTTGACAAAAATATTTACATGTCTCCATTTCCTTCATGAGTGGAGATCCCAAAATTTGACAAATATGATGGTAACTCAGATCCCCAAGACTATATTAGAGAATTTTGTGCTTTATGTATGGAGTTCATGCACGACCAAACCTATCTCATGCACCTTTTCCCAAGAAGTTTAGGGGGGCAAGCTATGGAATGGTTCTCCAAACTACCTATGGGAATCAATTTTTTTCAAGAATTAATCCAATCATTCCTACAACAATACTCCTATAACATTTGACACCCCATTATTATGATCAAGATTTGTAATACTAAATAGAAAACAGGGGAGCCTTTTCTCACTTTTCTCCAACAATGGAGAAAGATCTTCTCTAGATATTCACGGCCAATTCCAAGTTCTGAGAAGATGGTTATCTTCGTCAACAACTTAATCCCTAAATTGAAATATAGTATCCAAATGCAGGTGCACCCATCATTCAATAAAATGGTAGATAATGCCCATAGGATGGAAGACGTGCTTATAAAGAAGGGAGATATCTCACTTTGGAAAGAAACACAACCAAGATCTAGTTCCAAAGAAAAGAACTGTTGGGAGTATTTAAGACTGAGTCAAATTTATAGGCCCAATCCAAAAATTTTCTCTGCATACCTAAATAAGTCAGTTTGAATGCCTAGTTAGCAAGGGGGTAAAATGGAGCCGGTTGATCTTCGAAGGGTAAGGCTCGGGATTCATGTCCCACACCTTTCATTTGGCCTATTCAGTGATGTGCAACTTTCAGAATTCAGTTTGGAGAAGTTTATCAAGTACCCGTTTTGAGGGGTGAGCTGAAAGTGCATTCTAGGCACAAGTGCAAATTTTATTAAGTAGCCTACTTTGAGCGATTATATCTTTTGCCCTGTTGATCGTCATGAAAAAATTCAAAATGGATTCAATTGTATGCATTAATGTGAGTCACCCTAAAAAATTTCAGGTCTTGACGAATCCATTTGCCCAGTTTTCAAAACCAAATCCATTTGCAGTTTGTGTGTTTTGGTAAGTCCCTGTTTCGACAGCTAGTCGAAGCCCTATTTTGCACAATTGTAAAACTTGCCTCAGTAAGCATCATGACAAAGTGTTTCTTCTAGGTTTATTTCAGTATAAATGGTGAGCTACATTTCAAATTTCAAGTCCTTATGAATCCGTTTGCTCAGTTTTCAAAGCTCAATCCGTTTGTAGTTTGTGATGTTTGTACAAGTGTAAAAATGTCCCGGTGAGCGTCATGTCAGAATGTTTTTTCCGGGCTAATGTTGGTATAAATGGTGAGCTACATTTCAAATTTCAAGCTTTTATCAATCCGTTTGATCGGTTTTCAAATGGACTCATTTTGCCATCAAATTCAGTTATCCGCACTTCCAGTATTAGATCAGTTAATGTAGCCGTTTTGGTGAGCGTGCCATTTGCATCCTGTCAGTCGGGTGATCAAATTGAGAATTCAAAGATTTAATATGTACTTAAAGGTACCTATGTTCCGAATTTGAGAGCCTACGGAGGTCGTTTGATATTTTTGAGAAAGGCATCATGTGTTGCTAGAATATTGACTTCATCAGGTCCGCAATGTCGACAAAGCCAGTTGGCCATTTTTGGAAATTAATATCTCTTCACTCGGGACTCGTCTTGAGAAACCGTTTGGTAGAAGTCATCCTTGTATATCAGAGTACACGCCTGTCAGACGACGAGCTCCAGAAAGGTGTTTTGACAGGTTTGAAAATTACGTCTTCGCGATTAAATGCGAAAAATGTGGCGTAATCGCCTGGAGGTTGCAAAATTCAGTCGGCTGATCCGAAAACGATGTCGATCATTTCCAGAGGCGTGTTTCAAGTTCCTGAATCATTCCAGAGGTTAGTTTCGTGAAATCGAAAAAAAAAACTTAGTCGGACCCACTTTGGGGCCCGACCTAGATCATGCCTGTGCCTTATTATTTTATTGGCGACTTGGCCCTTTAAGCAATTCCAGAATGATATTGACATCCATAGTTGGAGTAGATTACTTGCAAGTTTTCCAGGAGAGAGTAATGAAAGAATGAGAATACACTTGAGGCTAGAGCTATTAAATAAATTTGATGAGGAACACCAGGTTGGAGCATAGCACTAACAATGCATTTGGAATTTTCTTTTTACCATTCACGGATAAAATCAGAGCAGCAAATGTAGTGAAGGCAATTAAAAGTCGATGCAAATGTGTTAACAACTGCAAACCATCATTCCTTGTGCGGCAAACAAACTGGAAAGAAGAACATTGCATTGAAGAAGTTATGTTAAAATGCCAATGCAAAGCAAAAGCAAACAGAAGCTGGACATGGTATGCAAAAGGGGGCAGCATGTTAAATGACAGAAAAACACCAGCACTCTCCCTCCCATGTGTGAGCAGCACCAAGGGAACTCAAGCAAATGCAACAATGGCAGGTTGTGGAGTGGAGTTAACCTTCTCTGCAGCTTCCAAAATGGCTTTGGCAAAGGCCACCGAGGCTTTCAAAGAAAATGAAAACACTCCAAAGCCCCACGTGAAAGCCTCTGTGTGGCAGCAACAACAAATCAAAAATTCCCCAAACAAATGGCAATTTCAACATCAGTCATCCCTTATCCCTTGCATAGTATGTAAAATGGGTGTATTTAAAGGGGGCCATTTAAATTTTTAAAACATATTGCTCTGAGAGGTAAGCTGGGTGAAAGATTCAGAAATTTTAAAATCATTTTCAATTGGTAAGCACAAAGGCAATACCCTCCTCTCCTATGTGGCATTAGAAGCCATTTAAATTCTAAAAGAAATGCAAATGGCAAGATGGAGAGTCATGTGAGGTGCAGCAATGGAACTTTTTTTTTTTAAAAATTGTAATTACCAGACATGAAGCCCAGCCAATTCCCTCTTGTGCGGCATTGAATGGGCATTAAGAAACCCTCCAGCAATGCCATTAGCAAGCATAATGCCAAGAACTCCTCCTGAGTGGCATGAGTGGTTTTGGGGAAGCTTAGATAATTTCAAACAATGCAAATTCTTCAAACAAATACCGTTGGCAGCCATGAAAGTCTCAGGCAAAGTTCAAAATGTGTTCCCAGGCAAATAGCTTTATCCCACATTGGCTGGGAAGTGGTATTTTTAAATGTTTATATGCAAGAACACACAGTAGTAATATGTCTAAGCCATAAAGGCTTTTGACACAAGGTGCCCATGGGCGCCCAAGGCGGGCCCACGTGCGAGCACGCTTCCCGAGGCGATGGAAGAGTTGACTGGACGAAGACCAAGTGGACCCCACGCAGGCATGCTTCCTGAGGCAAATGTGTGAAATTTTGCAGACGAAGGCCGGGTTAACGAGCGAGCAAGTTCGAGAGAGATCAACGGCACGCGCTATTTCGCAAAGGAAGATGCACGTAGTTTAAACCCCGCAAAATAGCGAGAGTGAACGACAGCCATCCATGTGGCACACAGGTGGCGGGTACAGTCAGCAGTCCAGCAGGCGGGTCCCGATGAGGTGGCACCCAGTGGCAATGATGTGGCATACAAGCAAGCACCCAGTGGCGATGACGTGGCCAACAAGTGGCAAAAGATGAGGTGTCATCCCAGGTGGCGCCCAGTAGACCCCATCAGCCAATCAGACCCTGCCACGTGGCAAGGCGTCAGAGCACAAATGGAGGCAAAAATTTAAATTTAAAATTGTTTATTATATAGTTTAGACTATATTAATAAATGAAAAATTTAAATGTTTGAGCACATTGAGGAATTAATTCGCTCAGGACTCAATTTTTGGCCAAGGTATAAAGTGTTATATATTTTCGGAAAGCCCTCGGAGCGAGGAATCTGATTATGAAGTTAATTTGGACAAATGTGGGATATTTTAGAAGCAATTTCCACGGGAACAAAATTCAGTTAGAGAGGAGAGACACTTGGCAATTTTTAGTTGTGGATTTGTTTTTCTTCCCTCCTCTTTTTATTCCCCATTCTTCTCAGTTGTAAGGGTTCCAGAACTCTGTGAGGAAGTGCTCCAGTTTTCATGGCTTCCATTTTCTGAAATTCTTGACCCAAACTTGTAAAGTTCTATGGATCTACTCAGGGTATAAAGGCTACATTGCAGGATGACAGATTGTTTTCTAGTTCCAGGTCTTACTTGTGTCAGGCATGAGTAAATTTCCCATGATATTGTCTCTGTGATATGTTTTTTCATTATTATGAATTCAATCCTCAAGGAGGATGGAATTTGTCATCTCAAGGAGGTTGTGTGACTGTTTGTAGGTATCCTTCAAGGAAGGTTTTAAATTCTATAGTCAGTCATGAATGATGAAATGTGTATCCAGATCTGATAAATTTGTGAATGAATCAAATAGTGCATTAATATAAGGTATTTGTGAATGAATCAAATAGTGCATTAATATAAGGTATTTGTGCATGAATATTTTGTTTAAGGAAAATAAGCTTGCATCTATGATTCATATTTGTAGTTCTGTCTGTGACTCTGTTGCCCAATGAACAAGGCACTAGTCTTTGACAGATTTGGGGATGGTTTCAGATCAACATTTTAAAAGACAAATCTATTTCCCTTTATGTTTAGGGGTGTGTGTTCCATTCTTTCCAAGCTCTGTTTCATCCTATTGTTTGTACAGATCTAGCCAATCTGTAATGTTTCCTAACCTATTGAGCTTGTGAAATGATCTATCTGCTTAATGTTGATGCAGTTATGTTTCTGTAATTGTTGTATTTAGTGCATCAAAAGGGTGTCCCCCCCTAGGTCTAGCAGAACCTGAAGTGCAGGAGGATCAATTAGGGTCCTATGTTATGTTGTCCAAGCCCTGATGTGTTTTGTAGACTGAAATTGGCCATTTCATAGAAATATTTGCAGTTGTTCTTGGGTTATCACTTTTGGTGAACAACAAGAACAAATATTGGAAATATGGCAAAGACAACAACAAAAACGTTGTTATTAATGGAGTGGTAGACACTGTTAAAGCTTTCATGCTCTATGAAGTGTACCTGTACCTGCCAAACACAATGCACTCAATAAATCATTACAAGCAATGGTTAGTGAATTAAATCAAAGAAAGACAAAACCATAGCTAAGTGATCTATCGCCTCCTAGTAAATGCGACTATGAATTTTGCTCTCAGATCTTGGTATGCAAACTCTAGTGACTTGACTACACTTAAATGGAGGATTTAAATGATGAAGATGCATGATCTAGTAATGATAGCATGATTAAGCTACATGATTTCATGATTATTCTAGAAAATAAGCTAGAATGAAGATGCAATTAAGCTAAGATTTGAACATGATAACAATGCTAAGAAATGATAAACTAGAAGCTAGATGCCTATAGTAACAATACTTGAAAGCAAATGAGATGAATCAATTAAGATACAAAAATGATATGAAATTGGGATCCTTTGTGCTCCAAAATGAGGTCTATTTATAGGATTTCCCAAGGCTAAGGGTGAGGTGGCAGGAATCAATGGTCCAGATTGATTTGAATTTATCAATGGTTAAATTGGAGGAGGTTGGCAAAGGGGTTAATTGAAAGGGAACATCTGTCATCTCTATGGTGACAAGTGTCAAGAGGCTTCTAGAAGAGGTTAGATGAAAGGGAACACTTAGTGACAAGTGTCACAAAGCTTGGCTCATGAGAGGGTAAAGTGTCCATGGAAAGGGGACATGGTGGTTAGGATGAAATGGGTGAAGTTTAGGAGTGGTAGAAGTTAGGAGAATTTGAATTTAAAAATTCAAATAATGGGAAAAGGTTAATTAATCTCAACAACTCATGAATTTGATTTGTTTTAATTAATTAGGGATTTAGAAGAAATGGATATGAATGGAGGGAATTAATTAATTAAAGGGGATTATTGAAATGAACCTATTAAATAAATCCTTAGATTTATTTATAAGTAGAATAAAGGGGGAATTTAATCAAATTGCTTAGTGAATTCAATTAAATTGGGAAGGAGGATTAATTAAATAATTGTTTATTTAATTAATTATCTTCAGACCATTTTTAGCTATATATGTTTTGCCCCTCTTTGAAGCAAGGTGTGATGATGCATTGATTCAAAGAATAATCTCATTTTGATGATGATATTGGTTTGATAGGATGTCCCAGCTCTTGATTGCTAAATTCCGATACGATGATGCCCCCTTAGGAGATCAACTGAGATAATCGATCTTTGGAGTTTTTGCAAAATTGATATCCTAATAGATTTGATTTGATCTCTGCAACTATGTTTTGATGAAAATGCTAGTTCTTTTATGAGCCTGATTGATTAGATTGATAAGATTGATAAATCTTGATTGATTAGATTTGATAAGATAGAGATTCACTCTGGTTTCAAGAAGGATTCATCCTATATAAGACAACGATGATCAAAGCATCTGGTTTCAGGAAGGATTCATCCTTTATAAGACATGATCAGAATGTCTGGTTTCAGGAAGGATACATCCTGTATAAGACATGATAGAATCGATTAGGTTTTATTGATTGATTTGATTTGATTTGATAAGGTTGATTAGATAAAGAATTGACCGTTTGTTGATATCAAGTTATAGAAATATTTGGATATGTTGATTGTTGATTCTGTTGAGGGAGATAGCATAAGATTTGGGCTAGGTCAATAATATCATGAGAGAGATGAGTTCATCATTCTGATTGCATATACACTTGTGATGATACTTTGATGATTCCTATGATAGATTTAACCTTGGATAAAAGGAGTGTGCAAGATCCCATGCAAGAATGAAATGCAAGCTAAAATGCAAATGAAAAATGCAATGAGATACAAATTATGACTAGACTAGTCACTAGATTATTTTGCATTTTTGTCATCATTGAGCTTTTTGAAATGTGGGAAGTGAGTGAAAACATAGATGGTATAATTAAACCATGATGACCTGAGAACTTCTTTCCTAGATTTTGATATAGCAAGTTAACACAAGCATCGAGGTATAATTGAATTGAGATGACCTGAGTGTTGCTTGCGTAAAACATGCAATATTAATCATTTCTATTCGCAAATCGGAAATGTCTTCAATGATACTCTAATGATCATGTCCTGAGACAAATTTGCACATATTAATGATTAATTTTCAGACAATAGACAAGAAAAATATCATGTTCCTTCCTTGTTCCTCTAGTCAAAGACATCCTGGAGTCACTCAAAAATCATGATAGTGAAAATCAATATAGAAAAGTTAAACAATCATGTTATAATCTTTATCCAAAAATATATTATCCATTGAAAAGTGTGTGATGTGCTTAGATTGACTTTGTGATAGTTTGATGGTTGATAATTTGATCTCGTGTTCAATGTTGGATATGTCTCAGTATTCGCTTGATAAGAGTTGTCTAACTATTTGTTCTACCTATTTGATTAAGCTCAAAATGATCAAGAGTTTTGCCCCCAGCTAAGTGCATGATTTTTCCCCAAGCCTAGAAACAAATTCATTATGATATACCCAATGATCCAAACCATGGTGAGAGAGAAGTTACGATGCCTGAGTATGTACAAATGCTTATAAAGGATATGGACAGTGCTGATGGAAAATGAATGGATGCAAGCGGAAAGAATGCATGAACTAATAGATGGAAGAGCTAGCGGACAGATAGTGCCTGTTTGCCAGGTTTTCACCATATGTTTTTATTGCAGTTTTTCTCATATTTGTTTTTTTTGTTTTTTTTTCAATTTTGAATTATTACTGTTTTTAATTTTTTCTAATTTTTCACTGTTTTTGATTTTTCTGATTTTTCACTATTTTTTATTTTTTATTTATTTTTTAGACATAGAATTTCTTTAAGTGCATGTTATTGATGGGTTCTTCAAGTTGATCTTCGTCCTGTGTTGATAGCTAATATGCTCCTAACCCAAATACTATTGTGACCACAAATGGACCTAACTAGTTTGGTTCAAACTTTCCTTTATTTTCTCGATCTGCCTGGTTGCATGGATTTTCCTTTAGTACTAGTTCCCCCACTTGAAAGACTCGTGGTTTGACCCTGTGATTATAACTTCAGCATATGCTTTGTTGATATACCTTTAGATGATCAAAGGCATTTTGCCTTTGTTCATGGATCAATTCTAACTCTTGTAGTCTAGATGCTCTTTGTTCTTCATCTGGGATGAGACCTTTTAGTGACACACATAGAGAGGGTATCTCTACTTCAATTGGCAATATGGCTTTTGATCCATATACAAGAGAGAAAGGTGTGGCACTTGTCGGTGTGTAGATACTGGTATGGTAAGCCCATAGAGAAGGTTTTAGTTGAATATGCCAATCTTTCCCTGCATCGTTCACTGTCTTGCTGAGGATTTTCAGAATAGTTTTGTTAGATGCTTATGCCTGCCCGTTTCCCTATGGATAATATGGTGTGGAGAATCTATGTTGGACTTTGAACTTCTCACATAGCTCTTGTACATCTTGGTTTTTGAATGGTCACCCATTATCCGTGATGATGGTCATTGGTATTTCATAGCGACAGATGATGTAATTCAAGATAAATGTAGCAATTTGTTTTCTTGTGATGTTGATGAGAGGTACCACCTCAATCCATTTTGTAAAATATTATATAGCTACCAGGATGAATTTGTGACCATTAGATGAAGAAGGATTTATCTTTCCTACCAGATCAAGACCCCATTGGCAAAAAGGCCAATATGTTGCTAAAGCATGAAGTTCTTGTGCTGGTACATGGATCAAATTCCCATGGATCTGATATTGTTTGCATGTTCTAGCTATCTGAAAAGAATCTCGTTCCATGGTTGGCCAATAATAGCCTAATCGTATGAGTTTTTTCAAAAGGGTAAGACCATTTGAACGAGTGCCACAAATGCCCTTATGGACTTCATGTAAGGCCTTCTCTGATTCTTCTTGTTCGAGACATCTTAAGAGAGTACCATCTAGACCTTGTTTAAATAGGGTATCTATGACAAGAGTAAAATGAGAGGATTGGCGAATAAAGTTTCACTTTTGATTTTTTGATAAGTCAGGAGGTAAGGTATTGTCTTTCAGGTATGTGTAAATTTGGCCATAGCAGGAGGAATCATGTCCAATAAGTTGACAAATGATTTGGGAATCAGGACAATTAAAGGCGGGATGAAACAACTCTTCTACTAGGAATTCATAACGTTGTTGATATTTCCTGTGTTTGCAATAGAGAAGCCAGTGTTGCCATGGCGTCTGCTGCTTTATTGTCATTTCTTGGAATCTATTCAAAATTTATTTCTACAAAGTATTTCTTGAAATCATCCACCATCTTTTTGTAAGGCATGAGTTTATCATCTTTTGTTTGATAGTCATCATTAATCTGATTAATGACGAGCTAAGAGTCTCCATAGACTTGAAGTTGTGTTATGTTCCATTCTATATCCATTTTGATACCTGTTACTAATGCTTCATACTTTGCTATATTGTTTGTGCACAGAAAGCTTAATTTGTATGCTTTCGAGATTGTATGACCTTGTGGTGTGATGAATAGAATTCCTACTCCCGATCCATGTTGTGTATATGAACCATCAAAGTATAGTTGCCATGTTTTTGTTGTGACTGTTAGGATATCAGCATCAAAAAACTCAATCTGTAGAGGATGATCATCTTAAAGTGGTGCCTCTACTAATTGGTCAGCAATAACTTGTCCTTTGATAGATTTTTTGTCAACATACTCAATATCAAACTCACTTAGAATCATGATCCATTTTGCTAGTCATCTTGTCAATGTGGCTTTGCTCAACAAATACTTCAGAGGATCAATTTTAGCTATTAACTCGATGGAGTGAGATAGTAGATAGTGTCATAGTTTTTGAGAAGCAAAAACTACTACCAAGCATACTCTTTCTGTTGATGAATATTTAACCTCGTATCCCACTAGTGTTTTGCTGATGTAGTAGATGGCTCGTTCTTTTCCTTCCTTATCCTATTGTGCAAGCAAAACTCCCAATGATGCTTCAGTGGCTGATATATAGAGTAACAATGGCTTTCTTGGAATTGGTGACATTAGAACAGGTGTTTACATGAGATATGCCTTGATCTTGTTGAATGCTTCTTCACATTGATGGTCCCATTTAAAATTAACAAGTTTGTGCAATAGATGTTTAAATGGTTGACATTTATCTGCAAGTTGAGCAACAAATCTTCTAATTGACTGGATTCTTCCTTGTAGTGATCTTAGTTGACTGATATTCTTGGGAGATGCCATTTGCATGATTTCTTTAACCTTAGCTGGATCTACTTCGATACCTCTAGCTGAAACAATGTATCCCAATAGCTTTCCTAAAGTGACACCAAAGGCACATTTCTTAGGGTTTAGCCTTAGCTTGTATTGTTCTAACCTGTCAAAGATCTTTTCCAGTATCTCTATATGTTCTTCTCTATTATATGATTTAACCAAGATCTCATATACATAGTCTTCCATGAATGTATGCATCATGTCATGAAATATAGTTGTCATAGCTCATTGATATGTAGCAGCTACATTCTTTAATCCAAAAGGCATGACATTTCAGCAGAATGTACCCTATGGGCATGTGAAAGCTGTATTTTCTTGATCTTCGGGTGCTATTTTGATCTGATTGTATCCAGAGAAACCATCCATTAAAGAAAACATGGAGTTTCCGGTAGTTAAATCTACAATGATGTCAATGTTAGGCAAAGGAAAGTCATCCTTGGACATGTGTTATTAAGATCTCTGAAGTTTGTGCATATTCTGATGCTTTTATCTGGTTTTGAAATAGGAACGATGTTGGATACCCATTGAGGATATGCTACAGGTCTGATGAATCCTAAATCCAGTAATTTCTTTAGCTCTGCTTTGACTAGGAGAGAGATATGCAGATGCATTTTCCTTAACTTTGGTTTGACTGGTTTGGCTCCTAGACTAACTATTGTTCACCAAAAGTGATAACCCAGGAACACCTGCAATCCTTCTATGAAATGGCCAATTTCAGTCTACAAAACACATTAGGGCTTGGACAACATAACATAGGACCCTAATTGATCCTCCTACACTTCAGGTTCTGAGAGACCTAGGGGGGACACCCTTTGATGCTTTGAATACAACAATTACAGACACATAACTGCATCAACACTAAGCAGATAGATCATTTCACAAGCTCAACAGGTTAGGAAACACTACAGATTGGCTAGATCTGTACAAACAATAAGATGGAATAGAGCTTGGAAAGAATGGAACACACACCCCTAAACATGAAGGGAAATTAGATTTTCTTTTAAAATGTATATCTGAAAACATCCTCAAACTTGCAAGACCAGTGCCTTGTTCATTGGGCAATAGAGTCTCACATAGAATTGCAAATATGTCAATCATAGTTGCAAATTTGTTTTCCTTATACAATATCCCTACATTAACACCTTATATTAATGCATTACTCAGATCCATTCACAACATTATCAAATCTGGGACACATTCCATTATTCATGAGTGATTACAGAATTTAAAACCTTCATTGAAGGATACCCACAAACAATCACACAACTTCCTTGAAATTGACAAATTTCATTCTCCTTGAGGATTGAATTCATAATACTAAAATGCATACACAGAGACAATATGGTGGGAAATTACTCATGCCTGACACAAGTAAAGCCTGCAACTAGAAAACACATCTTGAATGTTGCACTCTAATCCTCTGTACCCTGAAAACCAAACAAAAGCATTCACAAACTTGGGTCAAGATATTCAGAAAATGGAAGCCATCAAATCTGGAGCATTTCTCCAAATTTTTGGAACTCTTACAAATGAGAAGAATTGAGAATAAGAAGAGGAGGGAAAGATCAGATCTGCAATCAAAATTGCCAAGTGTCTATTTTCTCTAACTGAAATTCTTTTCCTTCTTCTTTCCCATGGAAATTGCTCTCTAAATATCTGATATTTGTTAAAATTAACTAAATGATCAGATTCCTCACTCCGAGAGCTTTCCAGAAACATATAATAGTTCATATTTTGGCAAAAAATACAACCCTGGGCGAATTAATCATTCACATGTGGACAATCATTTAAAATTTTGAATTTTTAATATAGTTTGCACTATGTAATAAACTGAATTTAACTTTGATTCTTGGCTCTTTTTGTGCTCTGACACCTTGCCACATGGTGGGACCTGATTGGTTGATAGGGTTGACTAGATGCCACCTGGGATGACACCTCATCACCACCACATGGATGCCACATCACCACCACTTGTTTGTCCACCTATCGCCATCTGTGCACCACATCATCGCCACCTAGATGGGACCTACCTACTAGACATCTGACTATACCTGCCACGTCATCGCCACCTGGCTTTCACCATTTTGCATTTTGCCTTTTGCCATTTCGCGGCCTCTAACGGGTGAGTATCTTGCCTTCGCGAAGCCACGCGAATGATCGGATGAACCTGGACTTTCTCGATCTTTACCACTGCTGCATTTTTGCCAACTCGCTTTCGCCATTTTGCAGCCTCTAATGGGTAAGCACCTTCGATTTGTGAATCAACACACTTCGTCGGATCATCTCAAACTTTTTCACTAGTTAAGCCGGCCCTCCTCTACAAAATTCACCTCTCTGCCTTAGGAAGTGTGCGTGTGTGGGGTCCACCTGGTTGTTGCTCAGTTGCCACCTCTGGTTGCATTGGGATTTGTGCCCATGTGCATGGGGTCTACCTTGGGCACCCAACAGGCACCATCCGTCAAAAGCCTTGATGGCTTTGACATATTCCATTAGTGGAGATTTAGATATAAATAAAAAAATACATTCTCGCCCAGCCAATGTGGGATTAATAGTTTTAGCTTGGAACTTCATTTTTGAAGCTTTCTCTACAACTTTAATGGATGGCAATGTATTTTGTTGGAGTTTGAATGCCTTTCATCATTTCAGCGCAGGGGAGGATGCCGACAAAGGGCGTGCAATTTAGATTTTACAGCATGGCCAATGGCATTGTTTAGAAATCCTTTGATTTTACGTTGAACCTGGCAATGCATTTGCCTGGATTTCACTGTTTCCTCAGGTCAACCATGCAAAAGGACTTGCCAAGGGCTGGGGAAAATGGTTTATACCTTCTAAATGCATTTGCTACATTTTTAATATGGCCTCCAAACAGCCACAGAGATTTGCCATAGCATTAGTTTGTTTTCAGCTTTGCAAATAACAAAATATTTTGCATTATTTCATTTGTTAATGGCATCTTTCACCAGTCATGTGGGAGGGGAGGTTTCTATTGCTATGTTTCCTAAAAAAAACTTTCTACCTTCTATAGACCTCAATGCCCAACCAGCACCATGGAGGGAGGAGGGGATAACAGTGGTTTCCATTAAAAATGAAGTATTTTCTGCTGCCCTCCAAACTCCATGCAAGGAAATTTAGCAAAGGCTATAGTTTTTGCTGTTGAACATTTCAATCTCTGCACAAGAAGAATGAGTTAGCTACAAATTGCATTTGTTTAAAAATTTCTTTGGCTTTTCAGCTATGCCACACACCATCTGTGCTTTCATTGTCACCACTTGTCAGAGGGTGTGGATGTCCAGGAAGATGTAGTCTCAAAGTCATTATCTATGAACTCTTTCTCATGCAATGTAAAACATCTGGCCTAGCATATTCAAACATAAGGTATTTTGCCTTCTCTTGAATTTAGTAATGAACACAGAAAAAGAAAGAAGTGGGATCCAAGATCTCTACGAATGCCTCAGAAGCAACTCTAATGTGATCTTGAAAACCTAGTGCAAAGATTGGAGCTGAAATTTTAAAAACACACGATATGGTATCATAGTTAAAATGATGTTTTATATTCACTTTGCTAACCATAATCTCCTTGCCAATCTCTAACTGTATTCTCTTCACAATTATTAGGATAACAAACATCTAGACTCCAACTCTCTCTAGCATCATCATTTGTCAAATGGGAGATTGCATGCAATGAAATGAGAACAGTTCGCCACAAAAATTAGTGCACAAGCATGAGCCAGGTCGGGCCCCAAATAGGTCCGGATAAAATTTTTTTTGTTTTCATGCAACTGACCTCTGAAATGCTTTAGGAACCTTAAACACACCTCTGGAAATCAACGGCATCATTTTTGGATCATCAGACTGAAATTTGTAACCTTTAGGCAATTACGCCACATTTTCGCATTTAATCCCGAAGACTTATTTTTCAAAGTGGTCAAAACACCTTTCTGGACCTCGCCATCTGACAGGCACGTACTTTGACATACAAGGATGAACTTTACCAAACGGTTTTTTAAGATGAGTCCCGAGTAAAGAGATATTAATTTTCAAAAATGCCCAACTGGCTTTGTCGACACTGGGGACTTGATGAAGTCAATGTTTTGGCAACACATGATGTCTTTCTCAAAAATATCAAACGACCTCCATAGACCCTTAAATTTGAAACATAGGTACCTTGAAGTACATACTAAATCTTTGAATTCTCAGTTTGACCAAAAGCCTGACTGGATGAAAATGGTGTGCTCATAAAAATAGCTACTTTAACTGATATAGCACTGAAAGTACAGATAACTGAAAACGATGGCTAAATGAACCCTTTTGAAAACCGATCAAACGGATTAGTAGGAGCCTGAAATTTGAAACATAGCTCATCATTTATACCAGCATTAACTTGGAAGAAACATTCTGACATGACACTTACTGAGGCAACTTTTACACTTATGCGAAATAGGGCTCCGACTAGGCGCTGAAACAGGGACTTGTCAAACCATACAAATTGCAAACATATTGATCTTCAAAAACTGAGCAAATGGAGTCGTTAAGACTTGAAACTTTGCAGGATGACTCACATTTATGCATAAATTTGAATCCATTTTGAATTTCTTCATGACAATCAATAGGACAAAAGATATAAACACCCAAAGTAGGCTACTCAATAAAATTTGCATTTGTGCCTAAAATGCACTTTCAGCTCGCCCCTAGAAATGGGTACCTGGTAAACTTATCCAAACTGAAATATGAAAGTTTCAAATCAATGGATAGGCCAAATGAAAGGTGTAGGACATGTCTTTCGAGCCTTACCCTCTGAAAATCAACCGGCTCCATTTTGACCTCTCACAAACTAGGCCATTCAAACTGACTTATTTGGAAATGCAAAGCAAAATTTGAATTGGGCCTCTAAACTTGACTCAATTTTAATGAGTCCCAATAGTGGCTCTGACTAGGGATGGTTGATTGCAAGATAAACACAAGAATCTAGAATCTATGGTTAAGCAGACCACCCAAAAACGGATCAAATCTTCTTCTCAAAAAATAGGGCTTCCTTATTCTACCCAAACAACAGGGCACTTTATTGAAAACCACACAACTAAAGAAAAGCAACTATACAATAGATACAAATATACTCACAATTGATTATAAGCTTCCCCATCAATCTTAGCATTTACCTCTGTCAAAAATCGGATTTTGATCTCTTGATATCATGATCCAAACAAAGGCACCTTTCAATAACAACTGAGCATAACTTTTATAATCCACCTCTTTTGTCTCATCACTGTAACAACTGGTGTGCTTACCTTTGGTTTGATTTTAAACTTTATAATCACACACTACTTCAACACAAGTAAAAACATGAGACAATTCACTATAGAGACCTTCCCACAAGATACCACACATTTAATCAATTCTACCATTTGCAAAGGCATCATCATGCTGAACTTGAAAAATAAAACACTCATTTTCAACATTGCAATTCCTATCAGCACTCACCTTGTTATCATTTAAATTCATAGAATGAGGGGCATTACTACTCAACTGATGCAAACAAGGAACATGAACATTACAATCTGGATGTGACATTTCACTATGTTGATTACACCCCATACTATCCTTGTTTATCAAACTCAAAACCTCTGCATTCTCAACATCCCATTCATGGAAAAGAATGCATACCTCTAGCTGAAGCAAATCCTCAGCTAACTCTTTCTCTTTCAGGTTTACATCCACCTGAAACACTTTCATTTGTGGTTTTAAATGATCATCACATAACCCATGCTTCTTACCTTCATCATGAAATAATTTTTTACAACCCATGCTATTGTTGTTCAGAATTTCATCAGTATTATGGACTAGTTCATCATTTACAACATCTGGCTGATGAGTTATTTCTTCATACAAAGGGTTAGAAACAAAATGAAGAATCCCCTTATGAACATTATGACACTGAAGTGGCTAGTCAGTATCTATATCAACATTGAATAAAGCATTAGTAAAATTGCTAAAGACACCATCCATTCGATCATCATAATCATCTTCATCAGGCAAAGAAGAAATTGAAACTTGGTTGGAACAATCCTCAGTGTTCCATGTTTCACATCCATAAGATTTTATCCTATGACCATCATTCTGAAAATCAAGATAATCATACTTATCTTGCAACAATTGATCTTCTTCACCAATAGAACACTCATCATTAGCCAAAGAATGAAAATGAACATCGCTACCATTTACTTCATCTGATGAGTTTTTAGCATGTTCACTAAAATTTTCTATCATAAAACCATCTGTTAGATCAACATGTTGTTCATCAAGTGTACAAGCATTCAATTCACAGTCCTTTTCCGAAGAATCCTCTTCACCATATTGCAGAAGGTCTTCATTAATAGCTCGAAGGCTCTCCAACATTTGAACCTTCTTATCCACAACCTCAAGAGCTTTCTTAAGTTCTAAAATCTTCTGGACTTGCATTGCACTTTGTTGTTCCATGTGAGATTCCGTAGAAATTTGTCCATCCGTGTGTGCTATATTTTCATTGCAATCATGTGCACCCTTGAAATTTTCTGAATCAACATTGTGCATAACTTTCAAAATAGAAAGATCATCAACATGATTACAAGAAGTGAAATCTGAAGTGAAATCTGAAAATACATTTACTTCATCCTCAACACAAGTGACATTATCAATGTTTAAGTGAGGGTCAACTATTGTTTGCACCAAACAATTCTGATTTTCATCATATGGCACATTTTCACTTGCACAAATAGCAACACTTAGTAATCCCTCTATATTTGGTATTTCAACATCAAATACATCAGCAACATGTAAAGATTGATGGTCATCACCATCATTATTTTCATTAATATTATCCTGGAGAGATGCATGATTCACTTGGTAGTTGGCAGCCACATAATCAACATAACTGGCATACAAATCAAATGGTATGTATCCCTTGTATATATCTACCTTTGTATCAACATTTTCACAACACTTCCCATTGATCATTCCATCATTACTATGAGAGACAACTGACATTAACAACAAAGGTTCTTGACTCTCATTTAAATCTGAAACACATGCATCAATAAAACCATTCAGAACTGCAGAGCTTGATGCACCTAGACAAGGAATGATTTTCTTAGCTTCACATGGTATTTCACCATTGAAGGTACTTTGACAAGAAACCACAGCAGACACAAATCTCTTAGCTATCCCAAATTTCAAATTATTTTCAATGTCCCTAGTTGTGTTAAAAGCTTCATACAAAGTCTTACGTTCTTTGTTTCTTAATAGGAAACCCATCTTCTCATCAAATGCACTCATATAAATATCCAGACATACTTTATCATCAAACTTATACTTTCTAGAAATTTTAGACAAAACTTGTGAAAATCTGATATTAAATGTTGGTACCAATTCATCTTCCCTGATTTGTATATAAGTGAATTCTTTCAACAAGTCATAATCACTCATCTTTTCATCAAACTGGTCTATGAAATCTGAAACTAGTTCTTCCCATGAGGAAATATAATCTACCGGCAAAAAAGAGAACCAATCCCTTGCATCCTCTTTCAATGACTGAAAAAACAATTTCATGCATACATCTTCTTGACAAATTTTGAATTCTCCTATCAAATCTGAAAATCTTTTCAAATGTTGACATGCTAATTCTGATTTCTTCCCACTGAATATTGGCAAATACATTCTAATTTCTTTGGGTATAGGATTTGGGTAACCCGGAATACCTTCAAAGTTTAGAGCAGCATAATGCTTCATACTGAAACTCTTTCTATTACATGGTTGTGACACTTCACAAGGCATGGTCATATGTGGATAAGATTGGGGCTGAAAAAGTTCACTACACATTTCTTCTTTACTTCCACAAATGATTATGCAACCTTGTGTTGAATGATAAAACACTTCAAGCACATATCATCATACTGAAACTATTCATAACATTGCTTGACACAAATCTCTTCCAAATTTGCATACTACGGAAGATAACATACACTGGATATTTTAGCAGCATAGATATGCAAATTAATTTTTTGTGATTCCTCTTTCCCTCTAGACTAGTGTTGTTCACTAAATGGGAAAACGACATTACACATTCTAATTTTCAAAACAAATATCTTTGCATTTGAAACCTCTGAAAAATACCTAGAGATTTGCAGCTGTAAGACTTGTAGATCTGGAGATTTACTTCACATTTTAGCACTATCTTTTACCTCAAAGTCGCCACCTCTTGAATAGAGGACATTTCGAATAGCAGGATACCATTCAACACAAATTTAAATATTTGTTTCTCCTTCAATTTCACTGCTACACACACTCTTCCAGGCTATTTAACACAAATCTGGAAAATACATCAGACTTATGTATGAACTGAAATCTCTTGCTGCACTTCTCTATAAAACCTTTTATGATGAAGAACCTATGTCTGAGCATCTTCTAATTAAATCATGTACATATTAATATGATTCATAAGATTGTCTACTAATCTTGTGAATGTCTTGGAATACAAACTTCCTATAAGCACTGGTACAGAGACTAGAGTCGCCACCCAATAAGGAATTGGGGAAAAATTTACATATAGCTGCAAGAACTTCTTACAACTTTCAACAATGAATTTATTGTTACTTCTTCATAATATATGACATGAGAAAATATATCATTTTGGAGATCCAGAACACTAAACACTCTCTTCACCATAAAATCAATCTCAAAACTCTATGCATACACAATGGACAGACTAGATGGATATAAATTTAGGCAATTTTTATTCAGCAATTCCCCAGCAGAGTCACCATTTTTGTTGTTCACCAAAAGTGATAACCCAAGAACACCTGCAATCCTTCTATGAAATGGCCAATTTCAGTCTACAAAACACATCAGGGCTTGGACAACATAACATAGGACCCTAATTGATCCTCCTACACTTCAGGTTCTGGTAGACCTAGGGGGGGACACCCTTTGATGCTTTGAATACAATGATTACAGACACATAACTACATCAACACTAAGTAGATAGAACATTTCACAAGCTCAATAGGTTAGGAAACACTACAAATTGGCTAGATCTATACAAACAATTAGATGGAATAGAGCTTGGAAAGAATGGAACACACACCCCTAAACATGAAGGGAAATTAGATTTTCTTTTAAAATGTATATCTGGAAACATCCCCAAACTTGCAAGACCAGTGCCTTGTTCATTGGGCAATAGAGTCTCACATAGAATTGCAAATATGTCAATCACAGTTGCAAATTTGTTTTCGTTATAGAATATCCCTGCATTAACACCTTATATTAATGCATTACTCAGATCCATTCACAACATTATCAAATCTGGGACACATTCCATTATTCATGATTGATTACAGAATTTAAAACCTTCATTGAAGGATACCCACAAACAATCACACAACTTCCTTGAAATTGACAAATTTCATCCTCCTTCAAGATTGAATTCATAATATTGAAATGCATACACAGAGACAATATGGTGGGAAATTACTCATGCCTGACACAAGTAAAGCCTGCAACTAGAAAACACATCTTGAATGCTGCACTCTAATCCTCTGTACCCTAAAAACCAAACAAAAGCATTTACAAACTTGGGTCAAGATATTCAGAAAATGGAAGCCATCAAATCTGGAGCATTTCTCCAAATTTCTGGAACCCTTACAAATGAGAAGAATTGAGAATAAGAAGAGGAGGGAAAGATCAGATTTGCAATCGAAATTGCCAAGTGTCTATTTTCTCTAACTGAAATTTTGTTCTTTCTTCTTTCCCATGGAAACTTCTCTCAAAACATCCCATATTTGTTAAAATTAACTACCTAGTTGGATTTCTCACTCTTAGAGCTTTCTGGAAACATATAATACTTCATATTTTGGCAAAAAAATACAGCCCTGGGCGAATTAATCATTCACATGTGCACAATCATTTAAATTTTTGAATTTTTAATATAGTTTGCACTATGTAATAAACTGAATTTAACTTTGATTTTTGGCTCTTTTTGTGCTCTAACGCCTTGCCACATGGTGGGACCTGATTGGTCGATAGGGTTGATTGGATGCCACCTGGGATGACACCTCATCACCGCCACTTGTCTATCCACCTGTCGCCATCTGTGCACCACATCATTGCCACCTAGATGGGACCTACCTTCTAGACATCTGACTGTACTTGCCACGTAAATCGCCACCTAGCTTTTGCCATTTTGCGGCCTCTAATGGGTGAGCATCTTGCCTTCGCGAAGCCACATGGACCGTCGGATCAACCTAGACTTGCTCAATCTTTATCACTACTGCATTTTTGCCAACTTGCTTTCGCCATTTCGCAGCCTCTAACAGGTGAGCACCTTCTGCCTGCGAATCAACGCGCTTCGTCGGATCATCTCGGACTTGCTCACTAGTTAAGCTCGCCCTCCTCTGCAAAATTCTCCTGTCTACCTTGGGAAGCATGCCTGTGTGGGGTCCACCTAGTTGTCGCTCAGTCGCCACCTCTGGTCACCTTGGGATTCATGCCTACGCGCGTGGGGTCTACCTTGGGCAACCAAAGGGCACCATCCGTCAAAAGCCTTGATGGCTTTGACATCTTACATTAGTGGAGATTTAAATGTAAATAATAAAATACATGCCCACCCAGCCAATGTGGGATTAATAGTTTTAGCCTGGAACTTCATTTTTGAAGCTTTCTCTACAAATTTAATGGCTGGCAATGCATTTTGTTGGAGTTTGAACACCTTTCGTCATTTCCACACAGGGGAGGATGTCGGTAAAGGGCATGGAATTTAGATTTTGCAACATGGCCAATGGCATTGTTTAGAAATCCTTTGATTTTGCGTTGAACTTGGCAATGCATTTGCCTGGATTTCATTGTTTCCTCAGGTCACCCACGCAAAAGGACTTGGCAGGGGCTTGGGAAAATGGCTTATACCTTCTAAATGCATTTGCTACATTTTTAATGTGGCCTCCAAACAGCCACGCAAATTTGCCATATCATTAGATTGTTTTCAACTTTGCAAATAACAAAACATTTTCCATTATTCCATTTGTTAATGGCCTCTTTCACTAGTCACGTGGGAGTGGGGGTTTATATTGCTATGTTTCCTAAAAAAATTGTGTTGCCTTCTATAGACCCCAATGCCCAACCATCACCATGGAGGGAGGAGGGGATAATAGTGATTTGCATTAAAAATGAAGTATTTTTTGCTGCCCTCCAAACTCCATGCAGGGAAATTTAGTAAAGGCTATAGTTTTTGCTGTTGAACCTTTAAATCAGTGCACAAGAAGAATGCGTTAGTTGCTGTTGAACCTTTAAATTAGTGCACAGGAAGAATGCGTTAGCTGCAAATTGCATTTGTTTAAAAATTTCTTTGGCTTTTCAACTATGCCACGCACCATCTGTGCTTTCATTGTCACCACTTGTCAGAGGGTGTGGATGTCCAGGAAGATGCAGTCTCAAAGTCATTATCTATGAACTCTTTCTCACGCAATGTAAAACATTTGGCCCAACATATTCAAACATAAGGTATTTTGCCTTCTCTTGAATTTGGTAATGAACATAGAAAAGGAAAGAAGTGGGATCCAAGATCTCTGCGAATGCCTCAGAAGCAGCTCCAATGTGATCTTGAAAACCTAGTGCAAAGCTTGGAGCTGAAATTTTCAAAACACACAATATGGTATCATAGTTAAAATGATGTTTTATATTCAATTTGCTAGCCATAATCTCCTTGCCAATCTCTAACTGTATTCTCTTCACAATTATTAGGATAACAAACATCTAGTCTCCAACTCTCTCTAGCATCATCATTTGTCAAATGGGAGATTGCATGCCATGAAATGAGAATAGTTTGCCACAAAAATTAGTGCACAAGCATGAGCCAGGTCGGGCCCCAACGTGGGTCCGGCTAAAAAAAATTTCATTTTCATGCAACTGACCTCTTAAATGCTTCAGGAACCTTAAACACACCTCTAGAAATGATCGGCATTGTTTTCGGATCATCAGGCTGAAATTTGCAACCTTCAGGCAATGACGCCACATTTTCGCATTTAATCGTGAAGACTTATTTTTCAAAGTGGTCAAAACACCTTTCTGGACCTCGCCATCTGCCAGGCATGTACTCTGACATACAAGGATGAACTTTACCAAACGGTTTTTTGAGATGAGTCCCGAGTAAAGAGATATTAATTTTCAAAAATGCCCAACTGGCTTTGTCGACATTGTGGACCTGATGAAGTCAATGTTCTGGCAACACATGATGCCTTTCTCAAAAATATCAAACGACCTCCGTAGACCCTTAAATTTGAAACATAGGTACCTTGAAGTACATACTAAATCTTTGAATTCTCAGTTTGACCAAAAGCCTGACTGGATGCAAACGGCGCGCTCATAAAAATAACTACTTTAACTGATATAGCACTGAAAGTATGGATAACTGAAAACGATGGCTAAATGAACCCTTTTGAAAACCGATCAAACGGATTAGTAGGAGCCTAAAATTTGAAACATAGCTCATCATTTATACTAGCATTAACCTGGAAGAAACATTCTGACATGACACTTATTGAGGCAACTTTTACACTTATGCGAAACAGGGCTCCGACTAGGCGTTGAAATAGGGACTTGTCAAACCATACAAATTACAAACATATTGATCTTCAAAAACTGAGCAAATGGATTCGTTAAGACTTGAAACTTTGCAAGATGACTCACATTTATGCATACATTTGAATCCATTTTGAATTTATTCATGAAAATCAATAGGGCAAAAGATATAAATACCCAAACTAGGCTACTCAATAAAATTTGCATTTGTGCCTAAAATGCATTTTCAGCTCACCCCTCGAAATGGGTACCTGGTAAACTTATCCAAACTGAAATCTAAAAGTTTCACATCACTGCATAGACCAAATGAAATGTGTAGGACATGTCTTTCAAGCCTTACCCTCTGAAAATCAACCGGCTCCATTTTGACCTCTCACAAACTAGGCCATTCAAACTGACTTATTTGGAAATGCAAAGAAAAATTTGAATTGGGCCTCTAAACTTGACTCAATTTTAATGAGTCCCAACACTAACATTCAAGTGATGCATAATAAGCTCTGGATTTAACCCTGGCATGTCTGCATATGACCAGGCAAAATTGATTTGCCATTGTTTGAAGAATTCCACATATTGTTTCATTTCTTCTTTGCACAGAGAAGTCGTTGGATGAAGAATCTTTGGTTGCTCTGTTGTGCCAATAAATTAAAGATGCATCCTTTCTTTTTACTTTGTCCTGATCTAATGTTGCCAATAAATGGTTTTCAGCATTAGACTTGATATTCTTTTCTTTATTTTCACTTTTGCAACTAGGAGATTTGGCACCCACTTGATTGGAAGATGCGTTGCTGACATTCCTGGTGAGAGTTGTTATAGGCTCGATTGCATTAAGATATATAGATATGGCATGGTCATTTGGAAAGGTATCAATATCCGTATGTCCTTCATTTTCCCAATCAATAAGCTCCGGGTGCATTAGAGGTAGAGGGTCTTCAAGTTGGTATGTTTCGAGGGTTTCAAGGGTCATGATGGATGTATCAAAGTTTTCAATATGTGCGTTGATGTCTAGAACGGTACTCTCGTTACAATGAACTTGTGTAAGAAATTCTTGATCGTCCTCGGTTAAGTCCAAGTTAGTAAAATGTGATTCTAATTCAAGTGAGCTAGTTCCTAACGTTTGTCCTGCATACGTGTGAACTACATCGACTCCTACATCTTCTTCAAAGCAATTTTCTTCAGCTAATTCTTTAGAGTGATAGGAATCCCATTCCCATTCATTATAATCTGTATCACTTGTAGCTTGCAGTCTACAGATTTGGTCATATAACATTTCTTCCGCTTTTTTGGCTATACTTTTCCTTCTTTCACATTCAACCTCTTCAGGACTGAGATTGAGTTTTGTCAACTTTTCTATGAGTTATCCTGGACTTATATTAGCTTCTTTCTTGTTTTGATTGATATTTAATGCTACTTGAGAGATGTTTTTAGTTTGTTTCTCTTGTTGATTTGAAGCTTGCTTCTTTTGCCATTTCGTGTTTGCTTGTGCTTGTTGCTTAGCTGATTTTTCTTCCCTTTCAATTGCCAGTTGTTCTTGTCTATTTTCATATTCCTCTTGTTGTTGACTAAGAGATGTGTCTTCCGGTAGAGTGAATTTTCCATACCCTAAACCTATTTTTTTTGTAGTCTGCTGAGTGTAAGGTTGAATAGGTTTTGAGATACCTTCTTTTCTTTTTCCTATAGGACCTATTCCAGTATATCCCATCCTTTGAAGAGTGTTGAATCCTTTTCCATATTTTTCTATAGGTATTCTAACATTGTTGACCTTTTATTGAATTTCTTCATCTTTGTATAGCCACTGTGGCACATCTTTGTCTTTTGTTTCCTGTGATAAGGTTCCAGCACTAATGAATGCTCCATCAAATATTGGAAGATGTTTCATAGTTGGTTGTTGTTTAGAGTTTGATGGTTTTCCCAAGGATTTAGGAGAAAGCGATAATTGTGATATTAAGTATTCTCCATTTCCTCGGTCTCTTAGCTACATTTGTTTCTCCATGCTTGATAAAATAGATGCAAATGATTGTTTCTTGGATTGTGTTTTTAATATTGTTGCCTCCCTGTTATGTGGAATAATTACTTCTTGAGCCATTTTTAGATTGTTGTAGTATTGGAATGGATTTGCATCTACAAAGATTGTGATTTCTTGTCCCTCATAGGGAATTTGACACATTGATGATATGTTGATGGGACAACTTGAAGGTCATGTATCCATGGTCTCTCTAGGAGTACATTATATGATAAGTCCAAGTCTAGAACTTGGCATACTGTGTCCTACAAAGGTCCCACTCTGATGGGTAGTATCACAATTCCCTTGAAGGAACGTTCTTCTTCATCATAGGCTTTTATAGTGCTTCTTTTCCGGACATCAACTACATCTTTTGAATATCCTAAGGCACGAACAAGACTCAATGAGCAAATATTTAGGCCAGCTCCGCCATCTATTAGAACACGCTTAACTCACGTTTTGTGAATGAGGACTTCAATATGCAAAGGAGCATTGTAAGGGTGTTGCAAGGACATGTCATCTTCTTCATTGAATGATAAGAAATGAGGGGTTGTGAGGTGTCCCACCATGGTTTGGAATTGATCGATATCAAGATCTTTAGAAACTATTGTATCTACTAATGCTCATTCTAGAATTTCTTTGTGTGCAGGTGAAAGTTTTAACAATTATAAGATGGATATTTGTGCGGGTGTTTTCTGCAATTCTTCCACTAGACTATATTGTTTGGTAGTGGATGATGTGTTTGTTGTAGGACCTAGAAAAACAACTTTAGCTTTGCTTCTTGTGACAGCATGAGCATGTTCTTGATTTTTTTTTTCTTTAACTACAATCATGTTTACCATGTTGTCATATGTATGAGTGTAGTTTACCTTTGCTTTACCCTTACCATTGCTTGTTGTTGATGATTCACCTTTCTCATAGTTTGGGAGCGGAGTCTTAAAAGTTGTATGAGATTCATTTGTTGTATGTCCATCCACTATTATTACTCTATTATCAATCATATCTTGTATGACATGTTTCAACTTCTGACAACTATCTTTGTGATGTCTCTTGTTTTGATGGAAATCACAATACTGATTAGCATTCCACCAAGGTGGTTTGATTTGAGGTTCGTAGTTCCTTTCTTCTAGTAAAGTGATCAATTTATTTGTGAGAAGTGTTTTTAGTGTTAGGATTCCCACAGATATTGAGAGGGGGGGTGAATCAGTATCTAACCAATTGATAGATTTTCTTGATTTAAAACATGTAGAGCATATTAATATTGTATACCAATAAACAAAATGTAATGCAATAAACAGAGATAAAAATAACCACATGAACAACACACCATAACACAAGGATTTAACAAGGAAACCCGATGTGGGAAAAACCTCGATGGGATTTGTGACCCACAATATTCACTTACTGGCCAATAAGAGAATATTACTTATACAAGAGGGGCCTGCACTTGCAGGAAGGCCAATTGCCTAGAGCTCACTGCTCAAATACAAAATAGGAAGTCTCACTAACTTACAAAATGGATTATATAAATCTAGTGTCTTGTATTGCTTCAAAGTAGCATCTATAATGCTAGATCTAGTACTGATTTCTACTCTGCTTCTTACATAAACCCTTAACCTATAATTCGCATAATAGGTATGCCTTATTTTGCCTAATTACATTCTTCTTCCTTACTCAAAATGTTCTACAATGATCTCTCTTATATAAGAGTCATTTTACAACTTGCCAAGTCGGCTTACAATGATTTTACAAATAATAAACAAAATATATTACAACAAAAATCCTGTCGGCCTCTGTGTCGGTATGCTTCCTTTCACTGCCGGTGTCGGTGATCTGAGTGCCAGTGTAGAGTCTGATCTTGCTAGTGCCGGTGCAATGCCTTGTCAGTCTCATAGGATTGTAAGGTTGCCATCAATGACAAAACCTTCAATCACCTACAATGTCTCATTGGAGTGTGCATATGCCAACAATCTCCCCCTTTGGCACTGATGGCAACACTCATGAGAAAATTCAAAAAGTGTAGCCAAAACTTGTAATCCAAAAATGTGTACCAAAAATGTGTACCAAAAATATATGAGCTCCCCCTGAGTAGATAAGTCTTTTGCAGATTATTTTCTCATATTACTACTCAATCTTTGGCATCAATGACAAAGGTTGTCAAGGTGTCAATAGAGTTGTAGTTTTTCTGTCTCAACCATGTAACTGGGTGGTTACAATTTGAAAAAGATCTGCCAAAACCAAATTTATGCTTTCCATAAATTTCTTACTGTCTTTTATTGCTGCCTTTGTTCTTTGAACTGTACCGGTGAGGTGTTGCATATGCTCTACCAGTGTTTTCTGTCCTTGTACTAATGCCTCAGATATTTCCTTCCTTAAGGATGCTAGATAGTCCAATCTTGGACTTAGTCTTAGTCTCATATTTTTAGCCTTGTTTATTATTCTCTCCTTTTCTCTTTCTAGCTTCAGTAATTCTTCCTCAAAACTAGTTATCTTTTTCTCAAAAACTGATAATGTATCAGGTGAATTAACAAAATTGTTAGCAAGTTTATTTATTTCTTCTTGTACCTTGCTCATTTTCTTATCTATGTCAACTGTTAAAAAGTTTGTCTTGCAAGTATCTTTGTACAGAGTTTTAAATTCCTTCAATGAGTTGCATAGTTCCGATAGAAGTGTGTCAAATTCCCTAGTACACTTCTTTATTTGATCCTCAAAGAATTTTTGCTTTTCAATTTCCAACCTATCTTTGAATGCCTGTTCCTTTATTTGTTCAACTGTCACTGTGTTGTTAGTAATATACTTCGACAAAGTGTCAAGTTGACTCAAAGAATCCTTATTATCTATGTTGCATTTTGCAACTATCATATTCAAAATTGGGATTGTGTCATCTATAGCTTTATAAGCTTGTGAACTACAATCAGTTATTTTCTTCAAAGAATCTTAAAGAACTTCAGTTACATTGGTTGATTTATAACCTATTGAGGAGGAACCGACATTATGAATTCCACTGGTGGAGGAAGTAACCATGCTTGTAGTGAACTCTGGTAGGTCATTCTGTGTTTCCATTTCCTTAAGCAAGGGCTTTTGTTTCTCTCCTATTGCCGGTGGCACTATTTCCACATGAACCTGTTCCTGTTCCAGAGCTTGTTGCTCTGCTTGTCTCTCTGTATGTTGATCTGTTCCAGTCTCTGTTTGTTTCCCTGTGCTATCATCTTCAACTTTTCCTTCAGTGTTATCATTGTTGTCAGCTGCCGGTGGTTTACTAGCCATGTCAGTCTTACCATTTGTGTCCTTGTCTATCACAATGTTGACCTTTTGAGTATTAACATCCACTGTGTATATTACCTCAGGACTAGGATTAGTATCCTCTTGTGACACATCCATACTGTCATCTATTGGTTGGTCTTCTACCGATGGAGTAATCAGAGGCAATGGGGATAAGTTGTCTTTTATTTTGATACTAGGAGGTCCACCAACCTTTCCTTTACCCTTATCTTTGTCCTTTTGATAGACTTTGATAGGCTTGGGGTTCTTGTACTCTTCCTGCTTTTCCTTCTCCACAAGGAATATATCCCATCCATTTTTTGTTTCTTTTGTTACCTCATTTACTCTTCTTACCATTAGCGCAATATACCAGTGTGTAGTAGAGAATACTAATCGGTTGGCCTTTGAAATTAGATCATCTATTTCTTTTGGAGAGTTGACTGGGTAGACATCAAGTAATTTTTCAATTTTTATTTTCTTATCAAGTTCTACAATAGATTGTCTTCTTGATTCCAGTCTCTTGAATAATTCATCTGGTAGTTCATCTACAACTTGCATCAAAAACTTCTTATAGATATCTAGGTGTAAAATGACACTATTTTCAACTTGCTCTTTCTCATCTGCTGATAGTGTATCATATAATTTTTCTGTGTTCTTGAGATTTCCTTCTTCTGTGATTTCATCCAACAGTTTGTCAATCGGAGAAATATTCTTTTGAGTCCTTTTCTTCTTAGGTGTTAGCTTTTTCTTTGGGGTTGTCTTCTTTGCCGAAGACCTCACTGCCTGTTGTTTTTGTCTAGTTCTTCTAGGCGAGGGTGTGGATACCGATGAAGGTTGTCTTTTCCTTACAACTCTTTTAAATTCAGCTGGCTTGTCACTTTCTGAAGAAGTTGCTACTAGTGGTGCCTTACTTCTACAAAATTTTGCAATGTGTCCAATCTTGTTACAAGCATAACAAGTCACATTATTTTTTTGAATAGCCTTTCCATAACCTATGTCAGTTTGTGTTCTGCATTGATTAGATAGGTGCCCAAATCTTCCACAAACATAACATCTCACATTCATTTTGTAATTCTTAGAGTTATGACCAACTTTGTTGTATATTGAACATTGACCGGTGGGGGTGTTGATATTCTGATAATTTCTAGATCTACATTGATTTGCTCTATGACCATACTTGTTATAGTTAAAGCATTTGCCACTGAATTTATAAGTAGTAGGTTGTCTTACCAGTTTGCTATGATCCCATGTGTTTGTAGTACCAAAGATTTCACCAACTTCAAAGCCAATTCCACAAGTGTCACCTTTAGGTTTTTTATTCTTTAGTAAGTTACCAAGTTCTTCTGAGCTTTTCTTGAATTTTTCTTTGTGTTGATTTGCAGTATCTAGTTCTCTTTCTAAGACTTCTTTCTGCCTCATTAGTTTGTCAGAGTCATTTTGAGTGTGCATCAAATCTATTTTCAACAAGTCATTTTCATAGCTAAGTCTTGTGTTTTCATTTGGAGCATCACTTAGTCTTCTAGTCAAATCTTGCATCTCATTCTTTGTTGTCATGTTCTCTTGTTTCAGCTTGTTTATCATATCATTAAGAGTTTCTTTTTCATTAGATTTTCTATCTCTACCAATGTCAAGATCTTCCTCAAGCTGTTAGGCTTCTAAAAATAGAGGACCAAGCTCTGATACCAATTGTTAGGATTCCCACAGATACTGAGAGGGGGGGGGGGGGTGAATCAATATCTAACCAGTTGATAGATTTTCTTGATTTAAAACATGTAGAGAATATTAATACTGTGTACCGGTAAACAGAAAGTAATGCAATAAAAAAAGATAAAAACAACCACATGAACAACACACCATAACACAAGGATTTAACGAGGAAACCCGGTGTGGGAAAAACCTTAGTGGGATTTGTGACCCATAGTATTGACTTACTGGTCAATAAGAACAAGAGGGGCCTGCACATGTAGGAAGGCCAATTGCCTAGAGCTCACTGCTCAAATACAAAATAGGAAGTCTCACTGACTTACATAATGGATTAAATAAATCTAGTGTCTTGTACTGCTTCAAAGTAGCATCTATGATGCCAGATCCAATACTAATTTCTGCTCTACTTCTTACATAAACCCTTAACCTATAATTCACATAATAGGTCTGCCTTATTTCGCCTAATTACATTCTTCTTCCTTACTCAAAATGTTCTACAATGATCTCTTATATAAGAGTCATTTTACAACTTTCCAAGTCGTCTTACAATGATTTTACAAATAATAAACAAAATATACTACAACAAAAATCCTATTGGCCTCTGTGTCAGTATGCTTCCTTTCACTGTCGGTGCCAGTGTAAAGTCTGATCTTGCTAGTGCCAGTGGAATGCCTTGCCGGTGTCATAGAATTGTAAGGTTGCCATCAATGACAAAACCTTCAATCATCTACAATGTCTCATTGGAGTGTGCATATGCCAACATTTAGTGCTGATCGAAGGGGTTTACCAATGTCTGTAAATTTTCTTTGAAAGAAAGTTTTAATAGTTTCTCTTTGGTGATTGTTGTTTTGTTGTGTTGCTGCTGAGTGAGTGGATAAATTAAAAATCGGTTGTTTTGGTTTCACATTGTTGTTATCCACTATTCCATTGTTGATGACATTTCGATTTCTATTCCAAAACTTTGGCTTGTCATTGTGATTGTTGTTATTATTGTTGTTATGAGGATGGACTCCTTCTTTGTATATTTTCAACTCACCTTTCTTTATCATGGCTTCCTCCATTTTGATTCCATTATCAATCATTTTTCTAAAACTTTGATTTCCTTGCATTTTTAAGTAATAAATCATTTGATCATTTAAGTTATCTATGAATATGTCCATTTTTTCGTATTCTGGCACTATACGAGGATCCGCGAGGCTAACTGTCTCCATCTTTGTAAAAATGTCGTAAAAGGTTCTACAACCTTTTGTTTGGTGTTACATAGGTCTAGCATTGTTACTTCATGTTGTATGTTGTAAGAGTATTGTGAAACAAACTTATCCACCAATTCTGAAAATGATCTAATTCCAGATGGAAGTTTGGAGAACCATTCCATAGCTAGCCCAGTTAAGATTTTCGGAAATAATCTCATCAAGTAGGTATCCTCATGTGCAAACTCCATACTCATTATGCAAAATTCTCATATATGATCTTGAGGGTCTGTGCTTCCATCATATTTTTCGTATCTAGGAGTTTCAAAACATATAGGAAATGGTATCATGTTTAGATTTCTGTCAAATGGATAAGGGCAGATTTCTTGAAGTGAGTATCATCTAACATTTCCTCTTTGCATATCTTGTAGTTGTTGTGTGAGAGTTGTGATAGGATTATCGAAATGATTTGTTCTTGTATGACCATGATTTTGTATTCTAGGAGGATCTAGATCTCTTCTTGTTTCATCTCTACCCCTTCTTGTATCTTCATTGGATTGAATTTTATTCAGAATTTCTACTTCATCTATTTTGGGTATGCAAGTTTCTTCATTGGTTATAGTGTTATTAGAGATTGACATGTCATTCATTTTAGGCCCAAAGATATCCTCATATTGTTCATTATTAGAAGGAGGATCACTTTTCTTTTGTGTCAATTTGTTTACATCAAAATCTTGGGGAAGTGTAGCACCAGATTTGGCTAACATTAGGAAATATTTTTCTTTTTCTTCTTCCAACAATTTCTGCACAAATTTGTCAAATTGAGGATCCTTTTTGATGTCTCTAATGTTTTGTTTTGTTATTTCTCCTTCAACTTGTATTTCATTTTCATGTTCCATGGTTATATGTGCTTCCAATGTTTTGATTTCAGTCTTTGTGATTCTTTGTCTCTGAGCTCTAGTTAAAACGGGCATACACGTGTGTTATTTTGCCAGGATTCAATTGTCAAAAAGCTTTGTTTTAATAAGTGATTAATTGTCAAGGTAGATGCGCTAGAATGATATGACATGATAAAATGATTCAAGTGTTTAAAGGTTTGCAAGTTTTTCGATCTTCGATTTAGGAGTGCAATGATGATGATTTGATAAGAACCAAGTCCAGTAGGAACGATATATCCTACGATGTGGGATGAGATTATCCTGACCAAACATTTTAGTTTCATGATAAAGGATGATTGATCCTGATGAGAAACTATGTTTGAGTGATTAGTCTACCAAAGAGGGTGATAATGCACTTTGAGATGTTTAGATCTTGAACTTGTTGAGGGTGAGCACTTGAAAATCATAAGGTGTTTATCTTCTAGAGTTTGATTTTGATGGATGATAAATTGACCAAACAAACCAAGCAGACAATTTAATCATAGCTTGACAAATAACAAGTGTTTATGTTTACTGCAAATTGATTAGGCAGAAATGACAAATCTGAAATAGGCATGCAAGATAAAGCTCTGGACTAACAAATGCAGAGTTTTGTACGACAAATAATAGAGCCCAAAACAATAAGAAATAGAAGCCCATATGACAAACTAAGATTTTTATGTGAAACACTAGAGGTTTGTATGACAATATTTTCTGAACCACACGATAAAACAGATTACTTGTATGACAAACCTTACTAAGTCTTACGATAAAAGATAAATCCCGCATGATAGAGAACCTGACTTGTATGATAGAGAATAGGACAATGAAAAATATGTTTTGTTTTTGTCGAATTTGATTAGTGAATTTTGGTGTTTTGCTTATGTTTTCCAGATTTAGATGTCTGATTTTTCAATTTAGGGATAATACACAGCAAACACATGATGTGATAAGTGACTCCAAGCATGCTAAACCCTAAGGAAGTTGGCTGAGAATGAAAACCTTTACTTTCTGACTTAGGTACACACCCAATAGCTAATAAAAATATGATCACCGAGTCTTACGCAATGGATACTCAACACCATATTATCTGACTCCAAATGCTAATGGGGGCACGATATGGCAAGTGTCTTGGGAGAGTTACTATCTCTCTTGCACAAAGATTATCACCCTTTCAGAGGTGAATTGGTTAGCTTCTATTTTAAATAGCACTAGTAAGGGATCCGTTCGGTGCGTCAGGGTATAAACTCAATTAAGAGGTCTCCCAGCCTTGAAAACTAAGGTTTGATATACTTAAGGTATGGAGGAGAGCTATTCCTGAGCACTACCATTGCTTTGATTTTCATCAAAAACACATTTATTTTATAGTGGGTTGGATTACTTGGCTTTAGCCTTTCCCACTTAGGTCGTTCCCCTCTCACTGACCTTAATGGCTAAGAGTTATTACTCCTCAAGAGGGCAGGCCTGCTAAAGAAATGCACTAATGAAAGAAAAAGATGAGTCTAGCTTTCTGATCACCTAAGAAAGGTGAGAGCATACTAACCTATCATCAAAGACACAAAATACATGATTGTTCATTTCCTTTAGTAAAACTGAAGTGTGCCTAGAAAAATTTAATGAATACACAAAGTTTAGTTAGATTCATAGGCAACCTGCAAAATAGATGTATTAGTATTCATTAATTAGTTTTTGAATTATGTCTTTGACAAGCGTATCTTCATCAATTGTCTTGCAGAAAAGAGTTAGGTTGCCAAAAATCTCACAAACCAGTCAGGGCTAGTGTTAGAAAATTTCAAATTAGAATCAGAAAACCTAACTTGCAGTTTATCAAAAATCATAGATGCAGAGACTCGTACGACATGATTTACCAGATAAAATGACAAATATTTAGATCTCTGACGCAAGCCAAAACTAGCTCATACGACACAGGATTATGCTAGTATGAATAAAGAATTTGCAACATAGAAATTCGTACGACATGCATTTAGCTCTAGTACGACAAGGAAAAGGAGCTCGTATGAGTCAGGATGAAGTTTCATACTAGACTAAAAGGTAGTTCATATGAGTTGGAAAATCAACTCATATGACATTCTGATTTTGTCCCGATAGAGATGGATGTTTGTTGAAGCTTCAGAGGCCAAAAATGATGATTTCACCCCCACCATGGGTGCCAAAATGTCAAGCTCTGTGAAGTGTACCTGTACCTGCAAACACAATGCACTCAATAAATCATTACAAGCAATGGTTAGTGAATTAAATCAAAGAAATACAAAACCATAGCTAAGCGATCTATCACCTCCTAGTAAATGTGAGTATGAATTTTTCTCTCAGATCTTGGTATGCAAACTCCAGTGACTTGACTACACTTAAATGGAGGATTTAAATGATGAATATGTGAAGTGTACTTGTACCTACAAACACAATGCACTCAATAAATCATTACAAGAAATGGTTAGTGAGTTAAATTAAAGAAAGACAAAACCATAACTAAGCGATCTATCGCCTCCTAGTAAATGCGAGTATGAATTTTTCTCTCAGATCTTGGTATGCAAACTCCAGTGACTTGACTACACTTAAATGGAGGATTTAAATGATGAAGATGCATGATCTAGCAATGATAGCATGATTAAGCTACTTGATTGCATGATTATTCTAGAAAATAAGCTAGAATGAAGATGCAATTAAGCTAAGATTTGAACATGATAACAATGCTAAGAAATGATAAACTTGAAGCTAGATGCCTATAGTAACAATGTTTGAATGCAAATGAGATGAATCAATCGGGATTTAAAAATGATATGAAATTGGGACCCTTTGTGCTCCAAAATGAGTTCTATTTATAGTATTTCCCAAGGATAAGGGTGAGGTGGCAGGAATCAATGGTCTAGATTGATTTGAAGATATCAATGGTTAAATTGGAGGAGGTTGGCAAAGGGGTTGGATGAAAGGGAACATCTGTCATCTCTATGGTGACAAGTGTCAAGAGGCTTCCAGAAGAGGTTAGATGAAAGGGAACACTTAGTGACAAGTGTCACAAAGCTTGGCTCATGAGAGGGTAAAGTGTCCATGGAAAGGGGACATGGTGGTTAGGATGGAATGGGTTAGGTTTAGGAGTGGTAGAAGTTAGGAGAATTTGAATTTAAAAATTCAAATAATGGGAAAAGGCTAATTAATCTCAACAACTCATGAATTTGATTTATTTTAATTAATTAGGGATTTAGAAGAAATGAATTTGAATGGAGGGAATTAATTAATTTGAATTAATTAATTAAAGGAGATTATTGAAATGAACCTATTAAATAAATCCTTAGATTTATTAATAAGTAGAAGAAAGGGGGAATATAATCAAATTGCTTTGTGAATTCAATTAAATTGGGAAGGGGGATTAATTAAATAATAGCTTATTTAATTAATTATCTTCAGACCATTTTTAGGTGCATACAAAAGCAAAAACAAAATTCACGATATTTAACTTGGCTAGTGGCATGCAAGCACTCAAAGCAACTGAAACCGCAACAGAAACTCCTCCAAAGAAAGTAAAAGAGTGGTTCAAATAGAAACCTTGGCTTTCGAAACCTAGACATGAATTCACTCGTCTCGAGAAATCATATGACTCCTCTTTCAAGACCTTATTGGCAAATGATCTAATAACCTTACCAGACAATTCTAGGCCATATGATCCCAAAGTCAAACCAAAATGGTGGAGAGAAAATGAATATTGCGACTACCATCGAAACAAAGGTCATAACACAAACAATTGCATGAAGCTCAAGCATGAGATTCAAGATCTCATAGACACTGGTAAAATTGTTGTTGGGAATCACCCGACAAATGTTGATCACAAAGCTTTTAAGGACCCTTTACCTCTTTATGAACAAGGTGATTCCTCAAAGATTAAAGGAGGTGCCAATGTAAATTACACTTATACCAACAATGACAATGTGATCAACATGATTGAGTCTTTCCAACCTGAATATTGTAATGTGATTATAATAAAAAACAAACAACATGAATCACAACATGCAATTGCTACAACCCATTCTAAAAAGAAAGTCACTCTCCAAGGAGCTAGTTCTTCAACTCTATCTCAAACAACATCAAACCTACCAACCTCATCAAACAAACAAAAAGATACAATATTTGATAAATTTAAAAAACTAACTTCATCATCATCCTCTAGATATAGCATTGTCAAACAACTAAAAAGAACTAATGCTGAAATCTCCATCTTTGAATTGCTCAAAATCTCTTCTGCTCATAAAGAGATCTTGGACAAAGCGTTTCTCACAACCAATGTTCCAAAAGATTTAGATATTGATCTGTTTCAGTCTATGGTGGGTCATCTGACTTCACCTCACTATCTGACCTTTTCTGAAGAAGATGACAACTTGCTAAATCATCCACATAACTAGCCATTGCACATTGAAGCTATGATCCATAAACACCGAGTTAAACATGTTTTGATAGATGGAGTCGCAGGGTTGAATATTTGTACTTACAGTCTGCTTACACAACTAGGATTTTTTGAAAATGTCATTGATCCGGCCAATAAAATAACAATTAAAGCCTATGATGAAGAAGAAAGGACCTATAAAAGTTTGGTATTATTACCAATCAGGGTGGGACCTGTAGAAAGAGATATCATTTTCTAGGTACTTGATCTTCCTCTGTCATAAAATATCTTATTGGGCAGCTTGTGGATTCATGAAATGAAGGCAGTTCCATCTACATACCATCAATGCTTAAAATTTCCTTATAATGAAGTTGAAGTCAGTATTCCCGCTTATACAAATCTCCCCTATAATGCATTGACAAAAGGTTTCGATACCTTTTTGACTCATAATAGAGAAGCCTCTGCAAATGAAAGTCCAGAAGCTTTGATGAAGGACTTAGAAAAGAAATTGAAGATTACAAATACTGGCATGGATGGCTACAAGATAGAACCAGTACTTTCATTAGTCTCTCTCCATCCATCACCGAAATAGTTGGGCAAACCATCAGAGGCTATGAAAACACAGACTTTAACTCTGGATATCATATATGATGGTCTTTTTGTATAGTCTTCTACTTCCATGGCAGATGAAATAGAAGAGGATGTTGTTCTTAAGTGGCTTTTCAAGGAAGATAGTCAAAATGAGGAAGTATGGCATTGTGAGATTTCCCCAACCCAATATGGTCCTGGCTACAAAATGATCCAACGCATGGGATATTCAGGTACTAGTCCCATAGGAAAACATCAAGAGGGTATTATTGAACTAATTCAGCTACAAACAAAATCTACAAATGATAAGGTTGGATTGGAATACAATCCAAAAAAAACATCAGACCAAAAACATGCTTCTAAGTCTAAGTGGAAGAAAAGGATATCGCTTTCAACATCACAGGAAGTCAACACTCAACAAGCTCAAGTAGAGTGTGGAAAAGAAAAAGAGAAACTAGTAATCAAGAGAGAAGAAACAGTCAGTAGTCAAGTTCCAATGGTGTCAGCTACAACAATACAAGGAGTTGAAGTTCTAGAAGATATGAGAGATGAAGTAGAAAGAATCAGAGAATTATTTACACCACTGAAAGTTCCAATCACATACACTGGTAGGCAACAAGTAGACGATTTAAAAAACTGACTCAAATGAATATGAATGGGGTCTAGACCACCTCTCTGATACATCCATTACAGAAACTCTAGAAGATTCTAGTGATATCACAGATGACACTCAAGAGCTGATGCACTTAAAGCTAGAAAAGGAGATACAAGAAATCAGACTAAAAAGACAAGAAGACTATGAACAAAGGCTGAAAGAAGGAAGAATACCAGAAAATATTTCATGTATTATATACCCCTCTAATAAGACAGAACAAATCAGGTATGGGACTACACAAGAAGAATTGGAAGCTACAGAAGCAGAACAGGTCATTAGTCTAGAGGAGGTTGAATGGAGTAGATGACAGGGACTCATAGAACCATCAAGGTTATGTCAACAGGTATGTCATATACAAATGATAAATGAGCTAAATATTGAAGGAACTTGCAGCATTAAATATGTTGGTGTTGATACCATACATACATTCACTCAATCACTTGAAGAAGACTCGGAAACTTCATCCGATGACTCTGATGGCTTTGACTATTGGCATTTTGATGATGTTGTGATTGTCATTGATGGACACACACTTGTTTTATGATCACTTCCCTATGTATGAGTTATGCTCAACCAGTAATTGTTTGAACCAGTATTATGAATTATAGTCTTTAGACTATTGGTGCTTTGTAGAAGATGTTTACTAGTCACAAAGCAGTATGAAGACCTCAAGAGGTTCGAGGATCCCAAAATGCTACGAAGGAACAAAGCAGTTGTTAACGTTTTTCCATTCTTCATTTTGACAAACTAGTAACTAGTAAAATGTATGAACCGGTAATCGATAATAAACCAGTATTACTCTGTGATGAGTTATCATCCACCGACACTTTGGCGATGATTTTTATGCCATGTTACCAAATATGTCTAGATGCAATGAACCTAGGAACTTACAATGTAATCCTATTGGACCGACATGAAATCAGATTCCTTTATAAGGACATGATGTCTAGGGTTTTAAGTGTTGATAGGGTTTTAGAAGTGCATAAGGTTTTTGTATGTGCAATCACAGAAGAGAAGATTAGGTCTGTGTGAAGAAACAGAGTGTGGAGATACTGAAGATTGAAGTAATGCTAAATGTGCATTAACAATGAGCTATCAAGGATCTACCCAAGCATAATGTGCTAGTATCTAGATCACTCACTTGTTGATTACTCACATCTTCGACAAGTCTGAAACCCTTAACCGGGTAGGCCTGGCAAAGCCTTTGTAAATCCTCTAACAAGGTGGTTCACAAATTGATAGTTCTGATACAAAATGTAAGTACAAATCCAATAGCGAACAAGATGAGAGGGGGAGGTGAATCATATAAACTTAATCTTCTCTAAAAACATTAGATTCATGCAAAGAGATGATTGTTGTCCCTATTGGAACCCAAACTAACCATAAAGTTGAAGCTATGGCAGCTCTTCAAGGCATTATCCTAGCCAAAAAATGGAATTGCCCCTATCTATGGATAGAAGGGGACTCAAACAATATAATAAAGTGCCTCAATGGGACTTCAAAACCCTCATGGTTGATTCACAACATAATCACTTATGCTATTGACATTATTAGAACCTTTAAAAAATGCCATATCTCCCATATCTATCGGGAGGCCAACTATTCTATTGATTGGGCTGCCAATGTGGTAGTTAAAAATGAGACAATTACCACGTGGATGGGTGAGAGCGGACTCCCCAAAGATGTCAGACAAATCATAAGTGATGAGTCATATAGAAGTACCCCAAAGACTCTTGATTGACAGGGTAATAATGAAAAGTACTGATGTGAGTACTTCGAGTTATTTCTATAATGAGAAAATCACTCACTATAACATCAATGCCATTAACTCCCACACTTGCTGGGTAATTGTTTTAGCTCCGAAAAGACCTTTGTTTAACCAGCTCTGCAAGTTTCAAAATTTGGCTGTGAGAAGCGACATCATGGGCGGAAATAGGAGACGATATGAGCCAAGTAGCTACAAAGAATGGCAACATAAGGAAGAGGTGTGGGTTATTTTGCAGAAGGGTGGTCTCTCGAACTTCATAGAGAGACTCCACAGCCGTGATGGAATGGTAACTAGCCTTTTCTGCAAAAAATGGAAGAAGGGCATGTTAAAAATGGGTGACCAAATGGTGGAAATTGATGAAGATTTAATTGCTAAAGCTACGGGTCTCAATAGGGAAGGCTGCAACTTCTACAGAGACAAGAAGGTCAGCAGGGAAGCCATTGAAAGGTACCCAATTACTGAGAAAGAGAAAAAATGACTGGTAAAGTTGAGAAAAACCTACTACCCTCCTAGGGCTTTTGCCAAACCCTGGCGGGAAATTCTCTTTGTTTTAATGCGGTATATTACTCTAGATGGTAGGTTTACAAAAGTATATGGGTATCATTTTGTTTTGTTAAAACCACTTTAGGCATAATGATAAGGTGAATTTTCCTTATTTCATGCTTTTCTAAATGAATGCTTCCCTTAAATCCTACAAAGAGAATCCTCTGGGTGATACTGCAATGCACCAAGGCCTAATGGTCCTTATTTATGACCATTTAAAGGCCAGTCAAATTAACCAAATGCAGCCCTCTATGGACTTTGAGGAAGATATGTCTGATTCTGCTTTTTCGGAGGAGGAGGAATCCGACAATGATTCCTTGTCTGATACTAAGGATAGCTCTGATGATTCAGAGTATGAGAGTAGTAAGAAGAGGAAAACAAGATCCTCATCTTCCAAGGGCAAAAAACTTCAAACCAAACCCTTGATCAACATCTCTTTGGAAGAAGAGGATTCAGATTATTCTGAGGAGAAGAAGAACCCTAAAGGGTTGTTGAAGAAGAAAATTAAAAACCAAGCCCAGACCCGAAAAGAGCATAAGAAAAAAGAGAAGACTGGCAAGGAACCAGAAGCTGAAAAGCAAGCTAGGACCTTGGAAGCTGAGCACATCCTAGAAAAGGAGACAATGGAAGAGACTCTCAGGGCTGCCAACACTATCTCTGCCCTCCATATCCCTAAAGATGAATAGGTAACCCCCGGAAAAGTGACTCCCCCCTATGGCCCTCCTCCTGAGGGCTTGCATGGTTTTATGAAAACTATGGAATGGCTCATTGATGGTTACAAGAAAGTTGTAGATGAGTATAAAAAATTATGCAACAGAGTCCTGATTCTAGAGACCATTAATATAGGCAAGGGGAATACAATGGCTGACTATATTGAGGATTCGAAAAACACTATTGCTAAAGCAGAAGACATTAGAGATGCTTTCAACCCCAAGTTTGAGAAGATTGAAAAGGAGATGCTAGACAGAAAAAGCCTTGCGGAAACTAGTGAAAAAACACTCTCGGATACTGTCACTAAAGTGGAAAAAATTGAGGAGTGCCTTAGAAATATCAGGGAGTAGAGCCTTAGTATTCTAAAAATCTCGGCCAATAGTACTCATACCCTCATCAGTAAGTTTGATGATGACAAGGAAATCCAGGAAATTGACCTGGATGCTGAAGGTATAGGGGAAGCTCAAGGTCCCAGAACCCGCACCAGAGGAAAGAGGAAGGAAAAGAAAATGAACAAGGATTTGGAAGAGCTAAAAGCTGTCGGGGCTACCTATGATGAGTTGGTGATAAAGGCAGAGGACCTACTAAAGAAAATTGTTGAGTAGCATCTCCCCGGTTTCTTTGCTGTGTTTTGTTGTTTTGTTGCTTGGCTGTTCTTTCTGTTCACTGGTCTTCTGGCCAGTCATTATGTATGTGGACTTTTAATCCTTTTGCTGCTCTTTCTCTTTCTATGATGTAAAGGTTTTGGGTCCTTAAAACCTATTTTTTAATCAATCAGAACATATACTTCAGTAATATAACCCAAAACTATTAAACATGCAAACTCAAAAGCATATAAGCATCATAAACCTCATAAAAGTAGATTTAACATGGAAACCAAAATAGGGAAAAACCACTATGGGATTTCGGACCCACTATGAAATATACTCTTCTAGAGTATGCTCGGTTAAAAGCAAATCCTATTAAAGATTACAAACACATTGCTAGATGTGACTCGGTTAAGGGATTTCCCTCAGATCTGTTAGGATCTTCACCTTGTTAGAAGTGACCTTGTTAAAGGATTTCAAACACTCAATCAGAATGTCACCTTGCTAGAGGGTTTTACAAATAAGACTATTAAGTCCACTCGGTTAAGAAATTTTCTGTCACTTTCACAAAATATCAGTAATAAAAATCTATCTGCAACTTCACATCTAAAATGCTAAAGCAGATTCTTATTTGTTCAATACAATCTAGACATAGAACTAATCTTGTCCATCTGTTGGGCTTCTATACTCTATTATTCAAATAGGTCTTCAAGCTTCAATGATTGGTAATCACTATGTAGCATCCCTATGTATACACTTGCCTGCATGCATTGTTTATCAACAGTTCCCTATTTATAAACAATTAGCTAACCGCTTAATCTCCTTGATCACATTTCCCATGATCAATCATAGCCATTAGATCTTCAAACTTGTCCAGGTTCAATGCATCTTTTGATCTGAAAATGTTTTACCCCACCTAAGAACTTGCATATATTTCTTGGAACTTGTGCTAGGGTATTGCGGTTCAATCTGCGTTGTAGATCTTCATGCTGACTTTCCTTTGCTATAGATTCATTAACAAACTTTATTTACGGCATACCAATCATTTAATCAGTTCCAACTCATCAGCTTCCTTCATTAAATAATGCATGTAACCATTTAATGCATTCTATTATAGCTCGGTTACAACTCAGTTATAACTCGGTAAATACTAAAATTCACTCAGTAGACATTCCACCTTCATTAACCGATAGTGATAACCTTAGGGTTTACCGACTAGGCTCTTTGCTTGATAACATAGTATAGTATTAACCTTACAATTTACAACATATGTATGATGTTAAAACAATCTAAACACCATGATCTCATCATTGTCTGACTCGGTAATAGTTGCCCATTGAATACCTTATTCATCCTCTTATTCATCATAATCTTTCCTGTGTCTTTTACCGACATCTTTATATTCTTCAAATCATACTTCTCAAGATATGGCAACATCATACTGAATTAGAAAATCAATTTCTTGACATTAAAGATAAAATAATAATATCAAGACAGTAAACATCCTTAATCAGTTATATCCATAATCATCAACAACCTTCTCAATATCCTTATTGAAAAGTCAACAATCTTTCATTGTTTGTTATAATGTTATATTGCCAACACAACTATGGATCTGAAATCCTCTCACAAGGTAGTCTTTAACAAGACTTATCTCCTAAGAGAGATCTAGATTCCTAATAGGACCTATTCTGGTGAAGAACATTGTATGACTTTAACTAGTTTGGTTACTATTCTACAGGTAGTTACTTCTGAGTTTCAGCTCACCGTGGTTTTTCCCATTTGGGTTTCCACGTCAAAACCTCTTGTGTTATGGTGATTGTGCTCTTGTGGGTGAATTCTTTATTTGTTGTTTGGTTTGCATTTATCTTAACTTGTTTGTTAGTAAATCTGTTTTACTAGTTAACTACTAAATTGTCTAAGGGTTTGAGTTCAGTAATTTTTGGTATACTAATTCACCCCCCCCTCTTAGTATTCATCACTAACAACAGTCATATTTATGACAATATTTACTCATCATCAAACTCTGAATCATCTAATGTAGATTATGAGATGCTATCTACTGATCTTGTTACTATCAAACCATGATATGAAGTCCATTCTGGCATAGAGAACGATGCTACAAGTAGGTCTATTGGATTAGGTCAACTAAAGATTAACATACACTTTAATAATCATGTTCTGACTCTTCTTGGTCTCGAGACATTTATGCAAGGTAGTCTTCTAGAACTTGAATTTTTGATTCACAGTTGTGATGACAATACCGTGAACTCCCTCAAACCTGTCCACATTCTATCCTTGGTACATCTTGAATTAATTGATTGCAGTCTATAAGACCAACCCACGAATGTACCTACTTTTGCCAATGACTACACGCTAGCCTATTACCTCAATGCAATTGAACCCATGGACTCTTCAACCAGTGAACAAAGTGAGAACATGACTAAAACAGATATCAAGTATCTTAGTTGCAAAAATAAAAAAAATAAAAATAAAATATCTGATGGTGAAAACCACATTTTGGCAGTGTTGGAATCTAAAAAAGAGAAAATAAAGGATGTACCTAAGGGTGAAAACCTCTCTGAGGTGCCTGAAGGTGAGATACTTGATATATTGCCAAGTCATTTTCAGGAAAGGTCTTCTATATTGATTGAGACAACTTATCCAATGAACATTGGGAGTCAAGAGACACCGCACACCATTCACTTAGCTCATTCACTATTAGCAGAAGAATTGAAAGATTTCACTCATCTCTTTTTAGAAAAGAAGATCAATTTTGCATGGATGTACTCTGATATGCCAGGCCTAGATCCTGATCTTATCATGCAACATCTTTCTATCACACCAGGAGTTAAACTAGTCAAGCAAAAACTTCGTATGATGCACCCTCACGTGGCACTGCTAGTCAAGTTTGAGCTAGAAAAATTGCTAAAATTTGGATTTATCATAGCTATAGACTATGTAGAATGGATTTCAAACATAGTACCTATGTCAAAGGTAGAAAAATCTATTAGGGTTTGCATAGACTTCAAATATCTCAACAAAGCTTGTCCAAAGGACGACTTTCCATTGCCAAACATTGATATGATAGTCAATATGACTGTTGGGTATGAGATGTACTCACTAATAGATGGATTCTCCAGCTATAATCAGATCAAAATAGCTCCTAGGGATCAAGAAAAGACAACTTTCACCTGTGCATGTGGAACCTTTTCTTGGAATGTCATGCCATTTGGGCTAAATAATATAGGAGCAACTTCACAAAGAGTGATAACTACTATCTTTCATGATATGATGTATAAGAATATGGAAGACTATGTTGATGACACTTTAGTGAAGACTATGAAGAGATCCACGCATATTCAAGAGCTAGGCCCTATACTAGATAGAATGGAAAAATTCAAACTCTAACTAAATCCAAAAAAGTGTGCATTCGGGGTAACATCAGGGAAATTACTTGGCTACATCATTTCAAAGAAGGGAATTGAGGTTGATCCTGAGAAGGTCCAAGCAATAATGGAAATGCTGCATCCGAAGAACATCAATAAAATGAAAAGTTTATAGGGACATCTCCAATCAATGACGCTTTATTTCTCAGTTGGCAGACAAAGCTCAAACTTTCACAAAAGTATTGAGGAAAGGAGTAATATACAACTAGGATCAAGAATGTGAACAACACCTTCAGAAACTCAAAGAATACCCATCCAATCCACCAATATTTATGCCACCAATTCAGGGTAAACCATTGATCTTATACATATCAACTATTGATTCATCATTGGGAGAACTTCTAGCACAACAAGATGAAAATAAAAAAGAGAGAGATATATATTACATCAATAGAACATTGGTGTCTTATGAAATGAACTATAATATAATAGAAAAATCATGCTTGGCATTGGTCTTTGCATCACAAAAATTGAGATACTACATGTTAGCACATTCCATCAAGCTAGTAGCTATGATTGATCCGCTCAAGTATCTTCTCAACAAAGCAACACTTATAGGAAGATTGGATAAATGGGTCATGGTTCTTACAGAGTTTGATATTGAATATGTGGAATGCAAAGCCATCAAAGGATAGGTTATTGTAGATCAACTTGCTGATGCTCCACTTGAAGACAATCAACCACTACATATAGAATTTCTAGATGAATCAATAATGCACCTTACTCAACAATCATGGAAGATGTTCTTTGATGGGTCTTTCACTCAAAATGGTTCCAGTGCTGGAATACTTTTTATTACTCCTCAAAAGTATTCAATCTTGAAGGCTTACAAGATTCTTTTCCCTTGTACAAATAACATTACAGAGTATGAAGCTAGTATGAAGCTTTGGTAAATGGGATCAGGCTGGCTATCAAATGGAAGGTTCTAGAATTACACATCTATGGAGATTCTCAGCTAATCATCAATCAAATCAATGATAAATATCAGACTCGAGATAAGAAACCGATGCCTTATAAGAGAATGGTGGATGATCTCATGAAATATTTTACTTTTGTATCATTTCAGCAGATTCCTAGATCCGCAAATAGAGTAGCAAATGCTATGGCCACCTTGGCATCCATACTAGAGTTACAAGAGTCTAATTTTCTCTTTCAATTCCTAGTGGAAGAGTTACATTACCCTGCCTATGATTCTCCTAAGTCCTAGATGGTCTATTCTATTATTGGACATGACTCATCCTGCTACAGCCACATTAACTCTTATCCACATGACCAGATTATCCCTGAAAATCTTACCCGTAATGAGAAAAGTAACCTAACCCAAAATGCTTCATGGTACGTCATCATTGCTAATGATTTATTTAGGTGAGGGTTGGACAGTACTTTGTTTAGGTGTCTAGAAACTGAGGAGTCTAAATGTGCATTATTGGAAGTCCATGAAGGTATTTGTGGATCTCATTCGAATGTTCTTACTTTAGCTCGGAAACTACTAAGGGATGGCTACTACTGGACAAACATGGAGAAGGATGCTATAAAGTTTTCTAAAAATTGTGAGAAGTGGCAACTACGTGGAAATCTCATACACACTCTAGCAAGGGATCTCATACCCTTCATTACACATTGGCCTTTTTAGAAATGGGCATTTGATCTCATTGGTTAAATATATCCTGCATCATCCAACGGACACAAGTTTATCATAACTGTTGGTATTTTGGTATGGTTTTGTCATTGATGTCAACACCTACTAAACTCTTATCAACTCTGGCACTTTGGAGAATTTGCAACATTCACCGGCAAGCAAGTGACTCATGCACAGTCATCAGTATCTTGTACACCGGCAAGATATAATGATCACCGGCACTTGGAATGATATGGAAAACACTTGGTAATGTCAAAGACATCATTTGGACATCTTGTCTTGGAGTTTTGTTGATTGTTATATTCATAGTTGCATATTTGTTGTTACCGGCAAATAGGTCTAGGGTTACACTGGCAGGTTTATCTTTTCCAGATCAACATGGCATGCTATGGAGATGATTAATTATTGTTGTAAATGCATTAAGCCAACATGTTCAATTGGTTAGTGCATCGGATATTATATTGTTTGTAAAATGTTTTTATTGTAATATCTTGTAGAGCCGACCTACTAAAATTGGTCTTAGGTTATGGTATAAATGTAAGATCTTATTTGTAAGATCAAATGTGGAATGCAAAGAAGGTTTTTGTGAAGGTATATGCGAGAATGAGCAGAGCTATACATGCAGACATCATTTGAATATTGAAGGAGGGTTTTTGTGAAGACAATAAGAACTACACTAGTACTGAATCTAGCATATGAAGATGATATTTTGTACAATACATTCTTATTGGATTTAACCATCCAACTGTAGTAAGTGTGACTCCCATTTTGTGATTGAGCAGTGAGCTCTAGGAGGTTGGCCTTTCTGCATGTGCAGATCCCATTTATGTACACTTACTATCTGCAGTAGTATCATCTGATTGTGGGTAAGGTTCCCCACCATGGTTTTTCCCCTTACATGGTTTCCACATACAAATATTGGTGTTATGTGTTGTGGATGACTTTGTGTTTATGTTTCAAGCACTAATCCTTACCGGTATAGCAAGTAACTGTTAAAACTGTCTATCGACATATTGAACTGGTTTACCGGTATTAAGAATTAAGTTGGTTAAGTTGTTTTTGGTTTAAATTTATTTGACAACTGATTCACCCCCCCTCTCAGTTGTCTCTGGGACCTAACAATAACTGCCATTGAGTATTTCACTAAGTGGGTAGAAGCGGTTCCACTCAACAAAGCAACTGGTAAACAAGTAGGTTTGTTCATCCTTAATTATATCATCTGTAGGTATGAGATACCTTCATCCATTGTGACTGACAATGGAAGACAATTCAAGAATAAAGATCTAGATGAGCTCTATGAGAAATTCAAAATTAAATAGCACTGGTCATCTGTATATTACCCTAAAGGTAATGGGCAAGCTAAGGCATCTAACAAAAAACTGCTAACTATCTTACATAGAACAGTAAACAAATCTGGGAGGGATTGGCATCTACAACTCAATCCTACACTATGGGCTTATAGAATGAGTATTAGAACACCTACTAGGGCTACACCTTTTTCTTTGGTGTATGGGTCCGAAGCAGTATTACCTATTGAAGTGGAAATACCATCTCTAAGAGTTTCTTTGCAAGGTCTTGTTACTAATGAAGACTATAGAATATCTAGATTGCAAGAACTCGAACTGCTGGATGAACATCGACAAGTGGTGTTTGATCATCTCAAAGTGTATCAAAAGAGAATGCCCAGAGGATATAACAAGAAGGTTCCACAACGAGAATTTCAGGTTGGTGACCTAGTTCTGAGAGAAAAACCTAAAAAATCAATAGTTTCGAGATAACAAAGGGAAGTTTGAACCCAACTAGTTGGGTCCCTACATCATTACTGCAGTCTTTGGCTCTGGTGCCTATCAGCTCTCAACATCGGAAGGAGAACTTCTCCATGAACCGATTAACACCATCCATTTGAAGAAATTCTTTACTTAGCATTCTTTGCTCCAGCAACATGTAGAGCTGAAAAATGTCCTTAAAAAAATCATAAAAAACATAAAAAAGTTCTAAAAAAGGAAAAAAAAAAAAAGAAAAAGAAAAAAAGAAAAAAAAAGGAAAAAGAGAGAAAATACCCTGGTGAAAACCTGGTAAACAAGCACCTTGGTAAAAAAAAAAATGAATCTCTGCCAAGCAGGTGAAAACTTGGCAAATAGGTGCCTCTTGTACTCAAGCACTCCATCTATCAATGCAACATTGGCATTCCCACTTTGATGCATCTATGCTTTCACTTGTACATATATTTCAGTCCCTTTTGTGACACTTTGGTTCGTTGGAACCCTCATGGCTTGAAACTGATCAATGTCCTAGTCTTAGGGTAATCGACAGAGCAATTTATGTGTCCTAAGCAGTATCAACCAAATCATCATTTTGTTAGTGATACCTCGTCATCCAATTTGGGTCAGTCACCTATCTCCTAACTATTGAAGAGTTTTATCAATGAATACACAAGCAAACAACATTACTAAAAACAATCACTAAATAGTTTGAGCTATGCATGAAACTTTCTTTGTGTGTTGTCTTTTATATTGGTTTTCGATTATTATTCCTGTTGGTGTAAATAAATATTCATCATGGATATTACTACATTTTACTTAAGTTAACTTAAGATAATGGATCTCTTCGTAGTTTGGATTTGAGACACTTAGGGAAGTGTGCACATAGGGATATAACTTGTAGGAGAAATTCCACCTTTTGTGGTCTCATCTTGTTGTTACACTCCACATTCGGTGGATCATCCACCTCTTGTGGAATATTATATTATTTATCCTACCTACCCCTAGAATTTCTTACCTACCCTTGTTTCTCATTGAGCCACATGTCATAATTGTGTGCTCGTACATCCATATGGCCTTGTCTATATAAGCATGCCCATATTCATTATATTAGTTAATCCAGTTGATCATTTGCATATTGATGAGAATACAATTTGTTCTTTTCATTTTTTTTCTCTTTTATACTTTTCATTGTGCCCATGATCTTAGCAAAATCTCACACGGTATCAGAGCCATTAGAGTGTCATTGGTTTGCTAATTTAGAGAAATTTGATGCTATTTGGGGTTTGCATTTTGGAGCTTTCTATTGCAAGTTATTATTGAATCTTTATGGATCAAATCTGAGGTTACCATTGGATTGAGGAGGTCCAAGAAAGTCAGTTTTTCCTTTTGTTTCATCCAAATCTGGAGGCATTTGAAGTTTGAAGCTGCAACAAAATTTTTCTAGAAATTATAATTTTGCAGGCAATTTTCAAATAGTGATATCTCACTCATCCAAACTCTTTTTTTCGAGCAAGTTTTTTTGTTTTGGGGTAGAATTATGTGATTTGTACAGTGGTGTAGGAGTTTTTGGATTTTTAGATATAGGTTTTTATGAAATCATGAAATCCCAATTTTTACAACTTTGGAGGCTTCATTTGGGCTCATATGGACTCCTTTTCAGGTGTCATTTTTTTTAGAGTGCATAATTTTTTGTCTACTTTCATAATATGCCATTAGTTTGTAGTGATTGTGAATAAAAATTTTACTTTCAGTATTTGGTCATTTTTTTAATCTATTTGGTACTTGTATTTTCCTTGGATCTCAGTTTAGATCACTAGCAGTATTTGTTGAAGCCTCTTATATCTCATTTTGAGAAGTTGTAAAGTTGAAATCAGAAATCCACTTTACCATTATTTGCAAGTGCCAACATGATCTTTTAATGGGGGGTCAGTTGTTCATTTATATCTCTTGGTGAAATTCCATTCAGAGGCATTTTCATCTGCAGTATTCTACGAGGCTTCTTTGTTGGTGGCATCATTTTCTTGTTTCCACATTTGAATATTTTATCATGATGTATGCTCTTTCTTGAACAATGTTGTACTCGCACTATCATAAAGTGCCACACCTCCTTTTATCTTGTCATTATTGACTACTTGATGTAATCCTCTTGTACACGTAGATTAGGAATTTCTTGTGAGACTTGGTGCATGGCTCCAGTTAACACTTAGATTGTATACATTTGTGCATGGCTCCCATGAGACTTAGATTGTAATAGTATTTCTACCATTTACGAGTATCCAGATGATTCTCAAAGAAGGTTGTCTCCATGCTTGATCTTCATTTTGTTGTAGTGAGTGATTCATCATCATCGATTTGGTACCTAGTTTTGTCACACTTTAAAATTATTGGTGCAGCATTGGCTCTCTTTCTTCCTTATGGGGAGGTATTTTTGGTCAACATCATTGGACCATCCTTGTAGGAGATTCAACATTGAGGGAGGGCTTCATGGTCTCTTCTTCTCTCTTATGGGGGGACAAATTTTGTTCTTCTCATTCATCAATGAGAGCATTGTGTGCTCGTACATCCATATGGCCTTGCCTATATAAGAAGGTCCATATTCATTGTATTAGTTAATCTAGTTGATCATTTTCATATTGATGAGAATACAATTTATTCTTGTCATTCTTTTGTCTCTCTTTTATCCTTTTCATTGTGCCCTTGATCTTGGCAAAATCTCACAATTCCCTCTGAGTAACTCAAGGAAGTTTATCTTGACTAAGAGGAGCAAGGATTGGGGGCATAATATTTTCTTTGTTTTCTACTTGTAGGAATGATTCTGATGATTTGGAAACATCTAATTAGTTGAGTGTCTATTATAAGAGCCTTCACATCAAGGTGAAATTGCCACACATACCTTGACTCCACTTATTTGTATGCTATAGGGAGGTTCACATCATTTCTTTGTTTGTTTTGAGGGAATTTCTTTATCATGCAATCCGGGTCCCTACGAAATCTGTCCAAGGATATGAACGAAAAAAGGGTCATTGTGGACAAGATAATTAATATTGTACATGAAAAGAAAGGAACTCTAATTTGCCTACTATGTTTGTTAATGCTTAGTGATGAAACTTAAGCATTTCAAATCTATTGACTAGGTTTAGGTTGCATTTCATTTTGTATTTCATTTTGCATCTCATTTTGCATTTCATTCTACATTTTTTGAATTTAGAGTGATTTTGGTATGATAACAATGATCTCTTTATCTTCTAAATGAGAGTTGGAAGCATCATCATTTCTAAGCTAAGTGGTCTCTTTTTCATCATTTCTTCGATCGAGTGCTTGTGTATTGAGATGTTAGCTGCATACATAAGCATCTTATATAGATCCATACATTTCACTATATACTTGTTTGCATTCATATTATTGCATAAAAAAAAAAAATTTGCATTAGTTATTACTCATTATCATCATTTATTTGCATGAAAAGAAACAAAAATAAACATCATTAATCTACATTGCATACATCCATACTGAAAAAAAGAAGATATGCATACATATAGAATAAAGAATATAGAAAAACATCTCATAATCAATCAACACATGTACAATGAAATCAAATCAAGAGCTCATAAATTAGCTGTCCTAAGTCCATTTTCGGGATCGAAATCTAAATCTAATGTTAATTCTCTCATGAAATTTCGCACAACTGTGACCACTTAGCGCTTTCATCACATTCTCATTCTTTTCTTCAATTTGTCCTCAATTTCTCATCAATCATTGCTAAATCTTCAAATGATCCTCTGAATCACTTTTCATGCTCAAATCATTGTCATCATCAACAATTGCCTAAAATCATGTACCCTTGCTCTTTTTCAATTTTGCTCTCGAGGGGGCATACTCATGACCTCATGACCTCACATCTTCAAAGTCGAGAAAATTTTCAAATCTTCAACAAAATTCGAGCAAAAATCTTTTTAAACTAAAGAAAATCAAATTCTTATGGATAAGGGGCATCTCAGCTTCATCGCTTCATATCAAGTTGAGATCTCTTGATCACCTGAATCGAATCAATCGCTAGGGGCATATCAGTTTCATTGCTTCAAATCAAGCTCATATTCATCTTCATCTGAATCAATGTCTTAACGTTAATCAATTTCATCGCTTTTCATCAAGCTGGTTATTCGTTTAAAGTCAATCAAAAGTTTAAAGAGTATCTTTGATCACACGCTCAATCTAAGCAGGTGTTCAGTTTCATCGCATCAAATCAAGCTGGACAGTTTATCTTCACTCATCGCATCTTAATCCATCAAGTTCAAGATCAATTTTATCTTTGCTCATTGTGTCTAGTTTGATCAAGTTCTAGATCAGTAAGATCTGCTTCTTGATCAATCAAGTTCAAGTTCGGTATCTTTTCTCTCTATAGGTCCTAGTTCAATCAAGTTTAGGATTGGTATCACTTTAATCAACTATATTCAGCTTCATTGCTTCAAATCAAGCTAAACACCTCGCTCTTCATTTGGTTCATGATCAATCAAGTTCAAAACTGGTATCTCCTAGACATCAACTATTCTTTGAACCAACGCGCTGCTCACACATTAATTCAAAGAGGGGCAAATGTAATACCCTAAAATTGGTCACCTAAACCATGGGCCCCTAATCTTGACAACATCACCAAGGTCCTAACCAAAGGCAATTAAATCAATCTTGAGCACATTAATTAATTCGTTAATCATCAAATGTCACATGGAAAATCAATAACTCAATATTAATTAAATATTTATTTAATTAATTAAATCATTCCAAGAAGTCATTTTGATCAATTATCCTATTTAATTTATTAAATATCCTATCATATTTAATTAATTAATAAATTTGCCATTTAATCATGCAAAAAGGAATTAATTTTATTACAAAAGAGGAATTAATCAGAAAGCAAGAGTTAAATTGAAAATAAAATAAAATAATTGAATTGAAAGAAAAATCAAACTTGAGATATTATTTCTTCTAAATTGAGAACTTGAAATCAGAAAAATAATTAAAAGGAATTTAATCATTCTCTAAAATTGGAACTCAAAGCTTTTGAGAAAAAGAAGTTCAGTTGCATCAAAAAAGACTCTTTTCTTGAATAAATCAAAGAATTACCTATTTTTATCTCAAGTGCATGGAAATAATTAATTCTTATCTCTAATGCAAACTCAAACTTATAATCTGAATGCATTTCAATTAAACTATAATTGGAATCTATCTCAAGGTTAACTGAATCTGATTTCTCAATTATTTTAATTATCCTAAATTGTGCTTTTTCTTGATCTCACTTGTGATTCTCTATAAATTCAGCCTTCATCTCTCATCCAAAATACCCTAGAGATTTGTTATTATACACTTTTTGCTCTGGAGTCATTCAATATATTGTGCTTGCTTTTTGAGATTATTGCATCTTAGTTTAATTTCTTTTTGCATATTTCATGATTTCTTGAATCCATATTGCTTGAATCTTTCATCCATCTAGTATAATCTTGCATCCATTTTGCTTAATCTCATGCTCATATAGATTAAATCCTTCATCTTAGTGTAGTCTAGTCACTGGTATTGCTTATACAAATCTGAGAGCAATCTTATACTCGCATCTTTTAGAAGGCAATGGGTCGATTTGTAATGGTTTTTTTTATTCATGATTATATCTATCTAACCATACATCTAGTGACTTAATTGACGTGTTATGTCTTGCAGCTTACAAACTTATTTCACTTTTTCACACAAACAGTTTCTGGTACACAACTGAACTAGAACATGAAGCTGAAACAAAATACCATGTTGCCATCAATGAAAATATAGTGAAACTAACCAATTGAGTTTCAATTGCCAACAATCTCCCCCTTTGGACTTGATGGCAACACTCATATGAAAAATGGTCAAGGTTTCATCTATCGGTTCCATCCTGCCTACTCCCCCTGAGCTGAATATTCAGTAATGCAAAATAATCCACATATTCATATCGCCCCTTAATGTATACAAATTCTTCTATTCTTTTTGACATCTATATCACTCCCCCTTTGGCATCAATGCCATCAAAAATTCTTAAAATAATGTCAAAGATTCAATAAACTGTACAAAGAATATCCCTAAAATATCTTATCGGAGCTTAACAAATTTCAAAATTTCTGGATAAGCCTTCTCCAATAGCTCAAGATAGGTATCTCAACTAGTTTTGAATGTGTCAGAAATAGAGACAAGTCCACTTAATAAATGTGCAAATGACTCTTTCTCATTTACCTCTGTTGTTGTGGGCTTTCCCACCATATCCATACATTCTTTTTTATTTACACTAAGTGAATCTAACCGAGGACTCACCAAGCCTCTTAGGCTTCTATTCCTTCTTATAATTTTGTCGCTTTCCTTCTCAAGAATAGAAATTTGGGCTTCCAAAATCAAAATTTGACCATCAATGGATGCAGTTAATGAAATCAACCCATCAACAGGATTAGCTATATTTGCAATTTTCTCCTGAAGTTCTTTTATCTTTGTATCCATATTACCTGTAAGTATATCAGTGTTACAACATACCTTGTAAATATTTGTATATTGCTTCAAAGAAATATCTATCAGTTTTGGCTTTTCATCAATATTCTTCTTCTCAGATTCAATTACCTGATCAAATGTAGCTCTCTTAGCCTGAGTTAACCTCTCCAGTGCTTTTCAGTTTGAAATTTGTTGTAGGGATTGAAAATCCTTTTAAATATCCTTAGTAATTGTCTTAAGCTTTCTGGATGGGCTCACTTCATTGTCAATCCTACACTCTGGGACTAGTCTGTGTAAAAAAATGATTGATTGATCAATAATCCCTTTATTTGTAGATCCCTCCTTCATTATTTTTTGTGCTGCCATCATCATGAGTTCAGTAGGAATCATCTATGTTATATTTTTCTTTACAACCTGTGAGGTTCCAATTGACAACAATCATAAACCAACTACCAGTTCTCTGTTAGTTCCCCTTTCTTCTCCTTTGATGATTTATCCTTTATAGCTTCCTCACTTGCACCGGTGGTTTAGCCACTTGGTGCAGTATCTATAACTGTTGGTTCCTCTGTAGGAACTGTAACCTCAACCTATACATTTGTATCCAGAGGACTGTTATCCTCAAAATTAGTATCATGTACATCGTTAAATTTTTCACTCTCTGTATTAGCCGGTATCTCAATATTTGTCTGTACATTTGTGTCTTTGATTCTGGTGAATTAAAGAATCCTCTATTCTCTCCAAAGAACTTAACCCATGCTTTTGAGTTTCCTTTATTATTTCATTTACCCTTCCTAGCATCAGATTGGTTATTCTATGTTTTCTATTAAAAACTTTTCTATTTGCCCCCTCAAGTGTCCATTCCATTTCCTCTAGAGCAATAGTAACACAAATAAATAATAACTCTTGAATTTTGATATGCTTATCTTTTTGCATTGTAGACAGTCTCCTAGCATCTAACATGTTATATAATTCTCCTGGTATTTGATTTTCAATTTCAATTAAGGCTTTCTTATAAATATCCAAGTACAATAGGACTACTTCCTCTACCTCTCTTTGTTCATCATCCTCTAAATGATCATAGTAAAATTGTACATTCTTTAACATGCCATCCTTAGTTATTTCATCTACTAACTTTGCACAAGTTTTAGGTGGAACATTACCAGATTGAATAGCTATATCAGTGTCATTCTTCTTCTTCCTTTTTGCAGTATTGAATGCAGCTGAAGTGGTTAATTTTGGTGCTTTCTTTTGTGTTGGTATTTTGAATGTAACCTTGCTAACTGATTTCTTTTTAGCTTCTACCTTTGTTTCCTTTATTTTATTTCTTACAACCCTCTTGAATTCCAATGGTGTGTCATCCTCAGATTCAGGCTTTTTTGTAACAGGCTCAATGTGTACTTCTGGATTCTTCCTCTTCCTACCTCTCTTCAGGACAACATCAATTAATGCTTTGATGTCTTATGAGACCTTCTCAACAAATTTGCTAGCCTTTCCTTCTCGCTTCTCTCTCTTCTTCTAGTTGAACTCTATTTCAACCTCATGTGTTTTCTATTGTGTAGTACTATGGGGCTTCTCTACCTCATCAATAGGTGCATCGGTCAACATTTTTGCATAATCATCAAGGATCAGTGTATCCACTTCATAGCCCATTTCCTCAATCCAAATCTTTTAGGCCTTAACTACTTCCATAAGTGTTTCATCCTTCTTCACCATGAAGCATATGTCAGTTGAATATTTTTCTACAATATGCTTAGGCACCCTTACCCTAGACCTCATAGATTTTTGGAATGCTTTGAAATATCCCCATACCTTATAATCTCTCTGACTGCCTAAAGCAACAATTGACTATTTCAATTGTCTCCCTACCGAGATGTCAAATTACCATTACCTTTTACCAAAACCAGGTGTATCATTCATGAAAAATAACATTAAGTAGATTATTAAGTCGTCATACCAGAAGGAACCCTTCTTTTCTCCCTTAATCTTTCCTAGGTTTATTAATAATGCATCTAACATCCAACCGCATTGATCCAATTTCACATTTTCTCTCATCAATTTGTATGCAGTGAGAATGAGGGAAGTGGAAATAGAATTCAGTCAATTTGACTGAGTTACCTTATACCCGATGATCATGCTACTGAATCTGATGTCTGTGTTGGTAATAGTGCTTAGTCTCATAGATATCCTATCAGATGTTGCACCAATGATTTTGTTAACAAAATCATTCGAAACCTTCTTATCTGGATGTTGCCCAACTGATGGTAAACTAGTGATTGCCCTAATGATTTCCTTGGTGATCTTGTAAGGTCTATCTAACCAAATAAACTCCCCATGTACTCTTCTCAAAACATACCTAATTATCTCATCTTCAAATTCTGGGATGTCCAGAATGTTGGTAAACCCTAAGTCTTCAATGTGTTTGTATGTCAGTTTGATCTTTCCAGAATCTCCCATCAGATCACTCATATAAATGCCCTTTATTTCAGATTTTTCCAAGTCCTCAATGTGATAGTGTATGTATTCCCTAACATCTTCAACATAGACAACTCCCTCTAGAACATGGGAAAATGCTCCAACTAAATCTTCTAGGGTAGCCACATGCGGATACCACTTGAAAATTGGCCTAGGGCAGTCCTTGACCTCTACTATAGTCATGTTTGTAACAAAGATAGTAATAGATGATGATCCTACTTCCATGTTTAAATATAAATACCTGTTGATCACTTTCGGTGAAAACCCTTAACAAATTCTTCCAATCACCGGTAAAATTGCTCAAGAAGAAATCTGATTGCTCTGAAATTCCTTTGATTGCTCTTACTCACTCTTAATCACTCTGAAATCATTTTGAATGCAAGGTGATCAATAATGAAGCGAATTTGACCTTTTAACCTCTAAGAAAAACCCTAATCTTCCATTGACATAAATGACTGCCACTGAAAGATACTGGATCTTTGAACATAACATATCCATGCCAGATAAGAATCTCCAATGTTTGGAACATGTTCCAGAACCTCTTCTCAGGGCATATGCAACATCTTCATGAATTTTGCCTACCTCTAAGGCATTTGCCTCAGTTACCGGATGAGATACCTACCGATGTAGGAGAAACCTCCTTAGCCGGATAAGTAATTGGTGCATTTCCATATGATGATCGTTCTTTAGTCTTCCTAACCCATCTCTGAGTATGATGATGTCGGATTTCACTAACCTTCTTTTTCCCTTTCTCATTTGATCCTCCATTACCAACTGGTGGATTTCTACTTTATAGAATTTGACAATATGTCCAACCTCATTACATGCCTAACATGTAACATTGTTCCTTTGAATTTGTTTGCTAAAATTGGTGAAATTGCTTGACTTGCACTGATTAGCCATATTTCCAAACTTTCCACATGTATAGCATTTAACATTCATTCTACAATATTTTGTCTTATGACTATATTTATTACATTTAGAACATTTATCAGGAGCAGAATTAGGGTTTTGATTTTCTCTATTTCTACATTGTCTAGCCATGTGACCAAATCTATTGCAAACAAAACATCTACCATTAAATTTATAAGGATTAAATTGCCTTATCAGTTCCTTGTGGTTTTGATCTTCATTAGCAATACCATAACTTTGTCCTTGCTCAAATCCAAGTCCACTGGAATCTCCAATCTGCCTTTGTCTCTTCAACAGCTCATCTAGCTATGCTAAGCTAATGTTGAATTTTTATTTATACTCACTTGCAGTAGTTAGATATTCTCGTAGAATTATCATCTGTCTCTCAAGCTCTTGTTCATTACTCTGGGATTGTACTAAATCAGTTCTCAACATATCATTCTCATGAACCAACCTACCACATTCTTCAAATTTGTTCTTCAGGGATATAGCAAGATTTTCTTCCTTTTTCTTTCGGTCCTCAATCTCCTTAGACATTCTCATAGTTATAACTTGTATTTTATTTTTCATAGCCATGTTCTCCTAACTCAATTTTTGACATTGTTCCTTAAGTGCATCTTTCTCTTCATCATCTTGACTTTGCAAAAATTCCTTCCTCCTAGCCTGAATAGATGGTAGCCTCTCTTGTAGGACAGGAATGAATTCCTTAGTAGAATGTAATTCATCTTTTAGCTTTAAGTTCTTCAACCTTTCAACATCATAATCTTTAAGTGCCATCTCAAGTTGCTTCTCCAAACCTATATCTATGGATTTTGGATTTAGGATCTTCCTCAAGCTGTTAAACTTCCTCTACGGAACAAGGCTTTGATACCAGTTGTTGGAATCCAATAACACTGAGAAGGGGGGTGAATTAGTGTTATATTGAATTGATCAATTGTAGCCTTATTAAAACATGCATACACGAACCGGTATACCGGTACATACAAAATTGAAAGAAGTAAAGCAACCAATAAGCCAATCACATAAATGAGAATCATAACACACAAATTTATATGTGGGAAACCTCAAAGAGGAAAAACCATGGTGGGATTTGTGACCCACAATATCAATCCATTGGGCATATGAAGAGATATTACAAAATATAAGGGGCCTCCACTTGTAGGAAGGCTTATAGCCTAGAGAACACTCCTCAATCACAAAATGAGCCTCACTGACTACATATAAATCTAGACTACAATTCGGAGAAGTGTTGAATTGCTAAGATAGCATCTTCTATGCTAGAATACAGTTCCAGTTTAAGCTTTGTCTATTCCAGTCTGAAACCCTAAACCCTTTACCGGAATAACCCTTACATAAATATCCTCACATACATAATCTCTCTGATGTATTTTGCATTGTATCACATTGGCATATCCATAATCTCCTATATTAAAAATGATCTAATCCAACTGACCTATATACCCTATACAACTTAACATACCTTATGTCGACTTACAAAGATAATTATAATATCAAATTACATGTCAGCTAGATAACATGAATGTATAAATATTAAAAACAATTGTTGATGTTGAATCCAAGAGATGTCGGTCTTCAATACTGATAACCATATTCTAAGCCATGTCAACCTGCATTGCTGGTAACCGAAGCAATCCTTCTATCCTACCAGTGTCGGTGCCAATGTAGTGTCTATGAAGTGCTTGCCGATACACAACTGAACCAAAACATGAATCTGAAACAAAATACCATGTTGTCATTGGTGACAACATAGTGAAACCAACCAACTTACTGTCAATTGCCAACAACATCTATATCCATAAGTGTCATAGGGTTGTCTATGTTATGCAAGCAGTGCATGATAAATGCTTTGGAAAGTTCTCCCCATGAACTTATCCCAAGGGGCAGATGTGAAAACCTTTGTAAGGCTTGACCACTAAGATTTTGAGGAAAAAGGCACATCAAATAAGTATCATCTCCTGCAACTTCTATACAGGAAGTGAAGATTTCTCTGATATGGTCTCTCAAGTTACCTTTCCTCTTATATTTCTCAAATTTAGGAGTTTCAAAATTTGGGGTAATGTGGCATGTACATTGTTTGATCAAAGGGATACAAGAAAATATCCTCATTGTGTAGCTCTTTTTCACATTGCTTGTTCGAAGATTTGTCACCTATGTTTGTAAGTTTTGAACTTGTTGAACAAGGAGGTCCACTTGAATTAATGGTGTGTTTGACACATGAGTGTTCCCAACAAAAGGATTGGTACTTGTGTACATAGGAGGTTGTTGAAATGTTGAATGCTTATGAATCTATGTACTCCTAGTCCCACTTAGTAGATGCAATGATAGTCCCAAAGACACTGAGAGGGAGGGTGAATCAATGTCTAACCAGTTAAAGGAATATTTGAACTTATTTATAACTTTGCAACCCAAATTAATGTACCGATAAACAAGTAATAATGCAACAAAGAGAAATAATAGAGACAACATAAATGCATACCATAACACAAGATATTTTCGTGAGGAAACCCGATAAGGGGAAAACCTCGGTGGGATTTTTGACCCACAATATTTACTCACTCAAAATTATGAATATATATTACTTACAATAGGGGCCTGCACATGCAGGAAGGCCAATAGCCTAGAGCTCACTACTCAATGAAAGAGTCTCACTGACTACAAAATGGATAATTAAATCCAAGACAATGTACTGCTCAAAATAACATCTGCAATACTTGATTCAGTATTGGTTTAAGCTCTGTCAAAAACCATAACCAAAAACCTACCGGTGAATGATATTCACTCACATAACCTATCTTCCTTATTACAAAATCTTTTCACTATCTTCTACATAATACCATATCAAAAATGACCTTTAAGATCTCATACATATATGAGTATTTACAATACATCATGTCGGCTTACAAATAATTAATTACATTACAATACAATTCATATAAAAAAAACTTATCTCATGTCAGTCTGGATGTCGATATGCTTCATTGCCGGTGTAAACTAGATGTCGATGAATAAATTTGTTGTGCCTGCTGGTGTTGTTAGATGATGTCTACGTTGCGTGAACCTGTAGAATCCTATTACTAGTTGGTTGCCATCAATAACAACATCAACCATTCTCATGTGAGTGTAGAATGCCAACAATCTCCCCCTTTGGTATTGATGGCAACACTCATGAGAAAAATCCAAAAACTGTTGTCCAAAAATGAAGTCCAAAACTAATCCCCAAAAAAAATGTGCTCCCCTTGAGCAAGTGATTTCTTCTGTGCATTTTCTTCCATACATTTTTCTCCATACTACTCCCCCTTTGATATCAATGACAAAGGATGTCAAAAAGAATCATAGAATACAAAAATTCTACCTCATAGCTTGTAACCGGTTGTTTACAATTTGAAAGATATCTACCAATATTAGATTCAGGCTCTGCATGAATTTATTACTGTCAGAGATAATGGTTTTTGTCTGTTGGATCATACCGGCTAGATAATGCATTTGTTGCTCTGGTGATCATTCTCCTTGAATTAATGCTTTAGATAGCTCAACCCACTGAGTTATAAGACTGCCCAATTTTGGACCAAGTTTTTTTTCAGTTCTTGGGCCTTCAACCTTATCCTTGGTTTTTCCTGCTCCAGTTTCTCTATCTTTTCTTCAAAAATAGCCATTTTTTTATCAAGAACTGAGGTAAGTTATGAAGAACCTATCATATTACCTGCTATGTCATCTATCTCCTTTTGATTTTTCTTAATCTTCTCATCAATATCTTCAGTCAAGTGGTGAGGCTTGTAGGCTTCCTATTCTTTGTATTCCAAAATTGTTGAATTAAGTACTGATAATAAGGAATCAATATGATTAGTATAGTCCTTGATAGACTTCTCAAAGAATTCACCTTTTTCTTTATTTACCCTTTCCTTAATGGTTTCTTCATTGATCTTATCTATAGTTAGAACATTTAAAGCAATAAATTTGGACAATGCGTCCAATTTACCAAAAGAACCATCAATATGATCTAACGTACATGCCGGTGGCACAATCATTTTCAAAATAGGCAATGTATCACCAATGGCCTTGTATGCTAAGGAATTTCACTCTATGATCCTCTTAATTGAATCCAAAAGAACATTTGTTACATTTGTAGGTTTGAAATCTATAGTGGATGTGCTTGATTCTGCAATAACTTTCTTTTCCATAGATACTTGACCAATTACCTTAATAATTTCTTCCTTGTTTCCATCATTTGTTTCCTCTTTATTTACAGTTGCTGTTAGTTTCTCACTCTATGTTATTACCTCTGCTTCTACTAGTTTCTCTGTCTATGTATGAACCTTTGCATTTGCCAGTTTCTCAGTGTCAGGCTTCTTAGCTTCTATCGATATTTCAATGTTCTGAGAGTCAGCAGTGATAACCGGTGACTCTGAGATCTCAATGTTTGTAGAACCAGTTGTCTTTACCTCTGTAGTCTCTTTATCCATAACAATATTAACATCTTGTGTATCTATATTCATAATAAAGAGAATTTCAGAATCCATATTAGTATCATCATGTGTTATTTCTTCAACCTCCTTATCTGGTTGACTGTCTATATGTATCGGTATCTCTGAAGTTATTGGTGGGGTGTCCTATTCCAGTGGAGAAAATTTATCTATGACCTTTATAACAAGTACACTACCAGTTTTACTTATACCTTTATCCTTTTGATATACCTTTATACAAGACATCCATTTTTTGTCTATCCCTTTCCTCTTTCTTTTCTTTTTCAACAAAAAATATGTCACATTTGTCAGTAGTTTCATCTGCTATTTCTTTCACTCTCCCAACCATTAGACTAACTTGTCGGTGACCACTCATAAAAACTAACCGATTGGCTTCAACAATCAATTCATCAATCTCTTCCCTAGAATTAATAGGTTGAACAAACAACAATGCTTAAACCTTTAACTTTTTATCCAATTCCATCACTGACATTCTTTTAGCCTCTAATCTTATGTATAACTCATTAGGTAGATCATCTACAACCTCAATCAAAACTTTCTTGTAGATGTCAAGATGCAAAATGATGCTTTCCTCTATTGTGTCCTTATTAGAATCCTTGAATGAATGAATGCTAAAGTTTATTCACATTGCAAAGATTACCATCTTGAGTAATTTTATTTACCAGTTCCTCTAGTGTAAGGGTATTTGGTGCCTTAGGTTGTTGTTTCTTCTTTGAATTTAACTTCTTCTTAGGCTCCCTTGTAGCCTGCTACTTCTTCCTTAATGTTCTTGCCCTTTTAGGAGAAGGAGAAGGTACCGGTGAAGGTTTCCTCTTCTTCCTTTCAACTCTCTTGAACTCTGCTACCTTAACACTGTCTGTATGAGAAGAAGTGACAAATGGTGAAACATGAGCTACTGGTTTCAGTCCTTCTAGTTCACTAGCAGATGTATACACCTAAAAATGGTCTAAAGATAATTAATTAAATAAGCAATTATTTAATTAATCCCCCTTCCTAATTTAATTGAATTCACTAGGCAATTTGAATAAATTCTCCCTTTCATCTACTTATTAATAAATCTAAGGATGTATTCATTAAGTTCATTCCATAGAACCCTTTGATTAATTAATTCAAATTAATTAGTCCTCCCCCCACTTCAATCAATTCTTCTAATCCCCTAATTAATTAAAACAAATCAATTTATGAGTTGTTGAGAATTAATTAGTCTTTTCCTATTATTTGAATTTTTAAATTCAAATTACCCACATGCCTCCTAACTTCTAACCACCTAATCTAACCATCCCTCTAACCTAACCCATTCCACCTAACCTTGGGTTTAACCAACCCTATCCTATCTTGCACATTCTAACCTCCTTATCCTAACCTCCTATGGTGTGTATATTTTCTTCTTGAGACATGTGGCACTTTGGCCACATGTCTCCTCTCTTGGACACTTGCCCTTTTATGAGATAAGCTTCTTGACACTTGTCACCATAGAGATGACAAGTGTCCCTTCCTCTAACCTCTTCTCTAACCTCCTCTAATTTCACCCTTGATATCTTCAGATTCAATCTTGATCGTTGATCCCTGCCACCTCACCCCTGGCATTGGAAATCCTATAAATATCCCCCATTTTGGAGCACAAAGGATCCCCATCATATTATCAATTTAGGCATTGTTACTATAGGCATATCATTTGAGCATTGTTGTTATAGGCAATTGCATTAGCTTAATTTGATCATTTTCTAGCATAATTGTTGAATCATGTAGCTTAATCAATCTCTTTTCTAGCTTAATTACATCATTATCATAGATTAATCATGCATATCATTAGCTTAATTTGTCTCTTGGATCAATCTAGCATAATCAATCCCATATTTGCATATCATTATCATTTCAAATCCTCCATCTAGGTGTAGTCAAGTCACTCGGATTGCTTATCCAGATCTAAGAGCAAATCCATACTTACATCTCTTAGGAGGCGATAGGTCTCTTTGTCATGGTTCATCTTTGTTTGCTTATTATTTGCTAACCATGCTTGTAATGATCTATTGAGTGTTTGTGTTGCAGCTGTAGGTATCACAGTTCATAGGCATGACATTTTAGCACCCATCATGGGGTCGAAAAGCTCATTTTTGGCCTCTTAGCATCATCAAATTTCCAATTTAGCAAGTTTCTAGCTGGGTCTGATTCAGAATTTCATACAAGTTCCCTTTTTTCCTCGTATGAGTTCTTTTATGTCCTCGTACGAGTAGGGAGAATTGTCGTATGATGGGGTAAAAATTTTCATACGAAATTTTGTTTCTGTGTTTTCAAAGTAGATTGCATTTTAGGGTTTTCATGCTTCAATTTAATTATTACTAATGATAAACCTAGTCTGTTTGTGAGTTTTTTAGTAGCCTAACTAGTTTTTGAAGGATGATTATCAAAGATTACTCTTGTTGAAGCTTCATTTCATCCAAACATCATGACTACTAATGTTATTATTTTGCAACACTCTTTAAGTTACCTCAATGTGGAAGATATCTCAATTGGATCTAATATCTAGAAAAATGTATCTAAAACAAGAGATCTTATTGCCAAAGGTGTGAAATGGAAGATGGGGAAAGGGAACCTTATCAAATTTTGGGAAGACTCCTGGTTACTCGAGTCCCCTTTGAGTGAAAGTCCCGAGTGGAGTAGATTTTAGAACCAGTACAAGGAAAAATATGGATCTATAGTGGGTGACTACTGGCAAGAAGGATGGTGGAAAGATTTATCTCAAGTTGATCCTTCCTTGGGAAGTTTCAATAAAACTATGAATTTCATGGTGGTGGTGGAAGATGGAGATCAATTAATCTAGAATCTCACAGCAAATGGTAAATTCTCTATGGCCTCCCTTTATTATCAATAGTTTTCTAAAATGGAGAGCCCTTGTTGGGCTAAGGCTTGGGTGAAAGGCCTAACCCCTAAAATTAATATTTTCTTCTGGACAGCCCTTCAAGATAAAATTCTAACTATTGATAGCCTCAGAAAAAGAGGTATGTGCATGCCTAGTGTTTGTCCTCTTTGTATGCAGAATGAGGAGACCATCAACCACATGCTCTTTCATTGTTCCTTCTCTAATGTTGTCTGGGGAAGATGTCTGGATCACGTCAATATCAGTTGGAGTTTCCCAGAGTCAGTTCAAGAGGTTTTTAATTCTTGGCATCATCCATCAAGGAATAAATCCACTATTTTGTTGTGGAAATTGTCTTTACCCCATATGTGCTAGGGTATATGGAAAGAGAGAAATGAAGAAGCATTAAGAGAGAAGGTGTCTAAGGATCAAATTGTGTTTGAGAAAATAAAAATAAGTATATTGGAAAATATGAATATCATAGGTGGTATTGATAAGCCTCAAGACAAGAATGATCACATAATCTTTAAGAAGTGGAGATTAAAAGGTAGTGATCATGTTCAGACCAATCCTAGAGAGGGTCTAATATGGGAATGTCCTCCCAATGGTTGGATGAAAATCAACTTTGATGGAGCCTCAAAGGGTAATCTTGGTATTGCGGGATGTGGTGTGATCCTAAGGGATGAATGGGGAAAATGCAAAATTATTAAATGCATACCTATAGAAAATCAGACAAATCATGTTGTTGAGGCTATGGCAGCCTATTCGGGATGGTCTTAGCAAAGGAAGCTAACTGTACCAGAGTATGGTGTGAAGGAGACTCATTGAATATAATCAATTGTTCGAACAAGAAGTTCCTGCCTTCATGGATAATAAACAATGCTATAAAAGCAACTAAGAAAATAAGTGAGACATTTGAAATGTGTGTGTTTACACACGTGTACAGGGAAGCAAACTCATGTGCTGACTGGGCCGCCAACCTGGCCTATCAAACAGTGAAAATCATAATTATTAATGGTGAGAGTGAACTCGCATGTGAACCAAAATCCTTGCTCGATCTGGACCATATCCAAATGAGGAAACGTGGCACCATCAACCATAATTTCTAAATGCCTCTTCCACTCATTATGAAACAAGTTTACAATGGAGGTGATGTGCATTTATTTAAGTGTCTTTTCATAATTGCTTGGCATGGATTCAGAACTATTTTTCAAGGCAACTACAGAAACCAGAGAAGAAGACTCAGAGCTGAGAGAAGGAAATTCAGGGATCACAAAGGTAAAATAGGAGGGAATAAAAAAAGGTTCAAACCTACCTCTTGCCTAGAATGGGGGAAGAATAGGGAAGTTTGGGAAATTCTTCAGAAGGGGGGCCTGAGTGTGTTTATGGAGAGGCTTAGTGGGAAATATCCAATGGTCACCAAACACTTTATCCAGAATTGGAAGAATGGTAAAATTTTGGTGGGGACCCAGATGATAACTGTAGACGAGGAGATTATTGCTGAAGCCATGGGAATGATGATAGAGGGTATGAAATTTTATAAAGATTGTAGCATCTCTAATAAGGTAGCAAACAAAATTCCTATCATGGAAGGTGAGAAGAAGAAAATGGTGAAGGTCACCAACTCCTATCACTCCCCAAAATGTATATGCAGGCCATGGAGGTTCATCTTATTTGCTACAATTACCTATATAACTCTGGATGGTAGGTTCACGAGAGCTTATGGACACCACTTTGTCTTGCTTAATCATTTTCACCATGGGGAAAAGGTGAGTTTTCCATATTATCTTCTATGTTCCATGGACCATACTATCAAAGAGATATAGAAAGATCCCAAGGGAAACCATGCTCTTCACCAGGGTCTTATGGCTCTTGTTTATAAAGTGCTAAAAGGTAAATGCATTGAAAAACCTATTAAAGGTAAAAATTCAAGAGATGAGGACACAGAGAGTGAGGTTAGTGATTTTAACTTTGACTTAGAGACTGAAGGCGATTCAGAGGAGCCAAGTAAAAAGGGGAGGAATAAGGTGAAGAGGAAAAGGATTGTGGTGGATTCAGATATTTAAGAGTCTGAGGCTGAGTCCTTCAAAGGTAAATTCATCAAAAATAAGAAAGGGAAAGGCACTAGCAAGAAAACCCAGGGGAAGAAGAACATCAGCAAGTGAGGGAACAAATATATCAATAAAATTTTGATTAATTCTGATGAAGAGGCAGAGGAGAATAAAAATGATGATGGGAAGGATAAGGAGGGGGACAAGAGGCCAGTTGTGGGCAACAATGAGGATTTGAACACTCAAAGTCTACAGAAAGAGGATCAAGAGGACAAAAGGGGTAAATCTAGGGATTGTGTTGGAGAAAATGAGAGTATTAAGGGTTTTTGTGACACTGTCAACACAATGGTGAAAGACATTGGCAGCCTGAAGAAAGATATGAATGTTGTCAAAAGTGCAATGATAGGTGACAAAACCTTGACTGAAAATGTTAAAGTGTTGGCGGTAGCAATTAATAATACTGAAGCCATTGAAAGCATGGTGAGTAGAATTATTGCAACTGAAAATAAGGTTAAGGAGATGGCAGAGAATAAGGAGATGAAAGGGATGGAAATTACTATGAACAATCTGGGCAGTAGAATTGACAGAATGGAACTCATTGTAAAGAAGATAGCTGAACAGAACTTCTAGATTCTCAAAGCCTTGATGGACAACATGAAAATTTTGATTAATAGATTTGACAACATTAAAGAGAAAGAAGGTGACAAGGATCAGCTAGACAAAAAAGGTCACGAGAAGAGGACTAGAGCTAAAAATTGGAATAAGGGTGACATCAAAGGTCATGAGCTGGATGATTTAATGACCTTTGTAGACAACATAAAATAGATGGTGGTCCACGCTGAAGATATCATGAAAAATATCTAGCTATCTTGGTTTCAGTCTTAGTCTCAGTCTCTGTCTTTGTGCTATCTTTTTGCTTTCCTTTCACTGTCCTTCACTGTCTTTTTCTGGTTCTTCATGTTATGTGTGTTGAGATCCATTTTTGTTCGAATGGGATTAGTTTTGATTTCTAAAGTGATCAGGCATGGTCTTTTCTAGTTATTTGACTCTGCTACTATGTAAAAGGTTTGGGTTCCTTTCAAAAACCTATTTTTACTTAATCAAAACGTATTTGTTTTGTAGGTTGCCTAGGAGGACTCAACCAAACTTTATGTCTTCTTTAAACTTTCTAGGCACACTTGGTTTTGCTAAAGGGAATGAACAATCATGTATTATGTATTTTGATGATAGGGGAGTATGCTCTCACCTTTCTTAGGTGATTAGAAAGCCAAATTCATCCTTTTCTCTCATTAGTGCATATCTTTAGTGGGCCTGCCCTCTCAAGGAGCCTATAAAGCCAAAGCCATTAAGGCCGGTGAAAGGGGAATGACCCAAGTGGGAATAGATAACATCAAGTACTCCAACCCACTATAAAATAAATGTGATTTAATGAAAATCAAGTCAACGGTAGTGCTCTGGAATACCTCTCCTCCATACCTTCAGGTATATCAAACCTTGGTTTTCAAGGCTGGGAGACCTCTTAATTGAGTTTATACCCCGACGCACCAAATGGATCCCTTTCTAGTTCCAATTAAATTAGAAGCTACCTGATTCACCTCTGAAAGGGAGATAATCTTTGTGCAAGAGAGATAGTAACTCTCCCAAGGCACTTTCTATATCGTGCCCCCATTAGCATTCGAAATCGGATAATACAACATTGAAAATCCATTGCGTGAGACTCAGCGGCCGTATTCTAATTAGCTATTGGGTGTATACATAAGTTTTCAAGAAAAGGTTTTCTCTCTCAGCCAACTTCCTTAGGTAGCATATTGTGATTGAGGTCACTTAACATATCACATGTTTGTTGTGTCTTCGTCCCTAAAACAGAAAATCAAACGTCTAAGAAACTGGAAAACAAAAGCAAAACATCAAACTTCATTGATAAAAAATCTATCCAAACAAAGTTTTTATCTCTATTCTATCCTCTATCATACAAGTTTGTTAGTTTGTCATATGAGGCATCTAGTTTATCATCCGATCTAGTGAGAATGTCGTACAAGCCAGTTTAGCAGAAAAATTTGTGTTATCTTTTATCGTCCCATCTAGTGAGAATTGTCGTACGAGTCAGTTTAGAAGGGAATTTTGTGTCATCATTTGTCATCTGGTTCTGTGAGAAAGCTCATATGAGTTTATATCTTCTGTTGTGCGAAGTTTCTGGTTTATCGTATGATCTTGTCTAAATTGTCATTTGGGGCTGTATAAGGTGTCGTACAAATTTATGTCTCTATCTGTCTAGAACTGTCTTCTTGCATGTCTTTTTCAAATCTATCATATTTGCTTGGTCAATTTACAGTGAGCATAAACACCCGTTATCTGTCATTTGTGCTTAGATTGTCTCCTTTGTTCGCTTGGTCAAGTTATCATCTGTCAAATAGGACTCTAGAAATAGACACCTCAATATTTTTAATTATTCACCTTCAATAAGTTCAAGATCTAAACATCTCAAAGTGCATCATCACCCTCTTTGATAAACTGATCACTCAAAACATAGTTTCTCATCAAGATCTATCATCCTTTATCATGAAACTACAATGTTTGATCAGGATAACCCTATCCCACATCGTAGGATATATCATTCCTATTGGACTTGGTTTTTATCAAAATCATCATCATTGCCCTCCAAAACAGAAGATCGAAAAACTTGCAAACTTTTAAACACTTGAATCATCTTTTTGTGTTATATCACTTTATCACATTTACATTGATAGTTGATCACTTATCAAAACAAATTTTGGACAATCGAATCCTATCGCAATATCTAACACACGTGTATCCTTTTTTTAACTAGGGATCAGAGATGAAAGATCGCAGAGACGGAAATAGAAACATTTGAAATAACTGAAGATCATAGAACCATGGAACACAAAGATGAAATACAAGTTGAAGAGGAAATAATAGAACAACATGTCAAAGACATAAAAAAAGATCCTCAATTCGATAAATTTATGCAGAAATTATTGGAGGGAGAAAAAGAAAAATATTTCCTAATGTTAGCAAAATTTGGTGCTACACTCCCCCAAGATTTTGATGTGAAAAAATTGACACAAAAAAAAAGTGACCCTCCCCCTAATAATGAATAATATAAGGATATTTTTGGTCTCAAAATGAATGACACACCAATTCCTAGTAACACCAGAACCAATGAGGAAACTTACATTCCCAAAAGAGATGACATAGAAATTCTAATTAACGTTCAATCTAATGAAGATACAAGAAGGGGTAGAGATGATACAAGAAGAGACCAAGATCCTCTTAGAATGCAAAATCATGGTTATGCAAGAACAAATCATGTTGATAATCCTATTACAAATCTCACACAATAAATACAAACATTGCAAACACTAATTCAAGATATGCAAAGAGGAATTGTTAGAAGATACTCGCTTCAATAAATCTATCCTTATCCATTTGGCATAAATCTAAACATGATACCATTTCCTATAGGCTATGAAACTCCTAGTTATGAAAAATATGATGGAAGCACTGAGCAAGATCATATACAAGAATTTTTCACAATGAGTATGGAGTATGCACATGAGGATACCTACTTGATGAGATTATTTCCAAAAAGTTTAACTGGACTAGCTATGGAATGGTTCTCCAAACTTCCACCTAGAATCAGATCGCTCTGAGAATTGGTGGATAATTTTGTTTCATAATACTCTTACAACATACAACATGAAGTAACAATGCTAGACCTATGTAATGCCAAACAAAAGAGTGGAGAACCTTTCATGACATTTTTACAGAGATGCAGATGGTTAGCTTCATGATATCCTCGTGCAGTGCCAGAGTATGAAAAAATGGACATATTCATTGACAACCTAAATGATCAAATGAGTTATCATCTAAAAATGCAAGGTAATCAAAGTTTCGGAAAGATGATTGATAATGAAATCAGAATGGAGGAAGCCATGATAAAGAAAGGTGAGTTGAAAATATACAAAGAAGGAGTTCATCCTCCTAACAACACTAATAACAACAATCACAATGATAAGCCAAAGTTTTGGAATAGAAATCATAATATCATCAATGATGGAATAGTGGATAACAACAATTGAAACCAAAACAACTGGTTTTTAATTTATCCCATCACTCAGCAGCAACTCAGCAAAAAAACAATCACCAAAAAGAAACTATCAAAAAAAAATTTCGAAGGCAATTTACAAGCGTTGGTGAACCCCTTGGGTCAGCACTAAAGACACTTCTTCCAAACAAATTGATTACTTTACCAGAAGAAAGGAACTACGAACCTCAAGTAAAACCCCCTTGGTGGAATGATAACCATTATTGCAATTTCCATCGAAACAAGGGACATCACACATATAATTGTCAGCGGTTGAAACATGTCATCCAAGATTTGATTGATAATGGAGTAATAATTGTGGATGGATATACAACAAATGAATCTCACACATATTTGAAAACTTGGCTTCCAAACTATAAGAAGGGTGAATCATAAACAACAAATAATGGTAAGGGTAAAGTGAAGGTAAACTACGCTCATACATATGATAATGTGGTAAATGTGATTGTAGTTAAAGAAAAGAAAAATCAAGAACCTTCTCATGCTATCACAAGAAGCAAAGCTAAAGTTGTTTTGTTGGGTCCTACAACAAACACATCATCTACTGCAAAGAAATATAATCTAGTGGAGCAATTGTAGAAAATGCCCATGCAAATATCCATGTTAGAACTTTTAAAGCTTTCACCTGCACACAAAGAAATTATAGAAAGAGCATTAGTAGATACAACAGTGTCTAAAGATCTAGATATAGATCAATTCCAAACCATGGTGGGATACCTCACAACCCCTCACTGCTTATCATTTACTGAAGAAGACAACATGTCCTTGCAACATTCCCATAATGTTCCCTTGCATATAGAAGTCATCATTCATAAGACGTGAGTTAAACGTGTCCTAATAGATGGAGGAGCCAACTTAAACATTTTCTCTTTGAGTCTAGTCTGTGCTCTAGGTTATTTAGAAGATGCAGTTGATCCCTAGAAAAAGATCACCATTAAAGCCTATGATGAAGAAGAGCATTCCTCTAAAGGAATTGTGATGTTACCCATCAGAGTGGGACCTTTACAGAAAGACACAACATGTCAAGTTATAGAACTGGACTCATCATACAACATACTCTTGGGAAGACCCTGTATGCATGACATACAAGTTATTCCATCCACATATCATCAGTGCTTAAAGTTTCCCTATGATGGGTAGGAAATCACAATCTCAACAGATTCAAATTGATTTCAGTATTGTAGTAATCTCAAACTAGCTCAAGAAGTCATTATTCTCATAATAGGGAGCCATCATCTTCAAACACACAATCTAAAGAAAAATCATTTGCCTCAATTTTGTCAAGTATGGAAAAACAAATGCAGCTAAGAGATCAAGGGAATGGAGAATATTCAATATCACAATTACCACTTTCTCCTAAATCCTTTGGAAAAGCATCAAACTCTAAACAACAACCAATTATAAAACATCTTTCGATATTTGATGGAGCATTTGTTAGTGTTGGGACCTTATCAGAGGAAGCAAAAGACAAATATGTACTACAGTGGCTATACAAGGATGAAGAAGTTCAACAAAAGATCAACAATGTCTACATACCTAAAAAAAAATATGGAAAAGAATTCAACATTCTCAGAAAAATGGGAGACACTAGAACAGGTCCTATAGGGAAAAGAAAAGAAGGTATATCAAAACCTATCCAACCTTACACTCAATATGATATAGACAAAGTAGGCTTAGGATATGGACAAGTTACTCTACTAGAAGACACATCTTTTAGCCAATAACAAGAAGAATATCAAAACAAACAAGAACAACTAGCAATTGAAAGAGAAACATCAGCTAAACAACAAGCACACACAAACATGAAATGGGAAAATAAGCAAGCTTCAAATCAACAAGAAAAACAAACTAAAAGCACCACCTAAATAGCCTTAAATCTCAATCAAAACAAGTATAAACTATTGGCATATGGACACTCCAATGAGACATTGTGTGTGATTGAAGGTTTTGTCATTGATGGCAACCTTGCAATCCTATGGCATCGGCAAGACATCATACCAACAAAGAATTATTCAAGCAAGACAGTGCACCGACATCAACAAGATCACTCTACACCGGCACCGGCACCGACACAGAAGAAAAGATGTATACTGACACAGAGGCCGACAAGATTTTTTGATATGTAATATTTTGTTTATTATTGTAAGCCAACTTGGCAAATTGTAAAATGACTCTTGTATATAAAGAAAATCATTGTAGACAATTGTAAGGTAAGTAAGTGAGCATAAAGAAAATTATTAGGCAGACCTAATGTGCAAATTATAGGTCAAGGGTATATGTAAAGAACAGAGCAAGAACCGGTACTGAATCTAGCATTGGAGATGCTATTATAAAGTAGTACAAATCATTGGATTAGTTTAATCCTCATTGTAAGTCAGTGTGACTTCTCACTGAGTAGTGTGCTCTAGGCAATTGGCCTTCCTGCATGTGCAGGCCCCTATTGTAAGTAATATTCTCTTATTGGCTAGTAAGTGAATATTGTGGGTCACAAATCCCACTGATGTTTTTCCCACACTGGGTTTCCTCGTTAAACATCTTGTGTTATGGTGTTCTTTTCATGTGGATGTTTTTGATTCTGTTTATTACATTAATTCTTTCATACCGGTACACTGCTACTTTATGTTTTGTATGTTTTAACTTAAGAAAATTTGACTACCGGTTAGATACTGATTCACCCCCCCCTCTCAGTATCTGTGGGAACCCTAACACAAACTTGGTACTAATCAATGAGAGCTCATAGAAAGGTTGACAAAACTTAATCTCAGTCCAGAAGAGGTTGAATATGATAGAAGAAAAGATATTACAAGAAAATCTGAAGAAACAAATCAAATACTATATGAACAAATCTGTAGATTGCAAGTTGCAAGTGATATAGATTCTAATGAATGGGAATGGGATTCCTATCACTCTGAAGAATGAGTTGAAGAAAATTTCTTTGAAGAAGATGTAGGAGTTGATGTAGTTCACACGTATGCAGGGCAAACATTAGGAACTAGTTCATTTGAATCAGAATCACATTTGGCTAACTTGGACTTAATTGAGGATGATCAGGAGCTTCTTGTGAGAGGTCATTCTGATGAGAGTACCATTCTAGACATCGACATACATATCAATAACTTTGATACATCCATCATGACCCTTGATACCTTTGAAACATCTCAACCTGACGACCCCTACCTCTAATCCACCCCAAGCTTATTGATTGGGAAAATGAAGGACATACTACCATTAATAACTTTCTGAATGACCACGCCATATCCATATATCTTAATGCAATTGAACCTGCAACAACTCTCACTAGGAATCTCAACTACGCATCTTCCAATCAAGTGGGTGCCAAATCTCCTAGTCATAAAAAGGAAAATAAAGAAAACAATATCAGGTCTAATGCTGAAAACCATTTCTTGGCAACATTAGATCAGGAAAATGTAAAAAGAAAGGACACATCTAATGGTGAAAACCTCCTCGAGGCACTGGAAGATGGGAGATTTGACACTTTACCTGCACATTATCAATAAAGGTCATCCATTTTGATCGAACCAATAGAGGAAGTTCACATTAGGACAACAGAGCAACCAAAGATCCTACATCCAACAACTACTCTGTCAGAAGAAGAAATGCAACAATATATGGAATTCTTCAAATGACGGCAAATCAATTTTGCCTAGTCATATGCAGACATGCTAGGGTTAGATCCAAAGCTTATTATGCATCACTTAAATGTCAGTCCAGGAGCCAAACCAGTTAAACAAAAATTAAGGAAAATGCTTCCACATATTGCTCTTCTAGTCAAAGCAGAATTAAAGAAATTATTGGATGTCAGATTCATTAGACCTGTAGCTTATTCTCAATGGGTATCCAACATCATTCCTATTTCCAAACTAGATAAAAGTATTAGAATATGCACAAACTTCAGAGATCTTAATAATGCATGTCCAAAGGATGACTTTCCTTTGCCTAACATTGATGTCATTGTAGATTTAATTGCTGGACACTCCATGTTCTCTCTAATGGATGGTTTCTTCGGATACAGTCAGATTAAAATAGCACTTGAAGATCAAGAAAAGACAACTTTCACATGTCCGTGGGGTAATTTCTACTAGAACATCATGCCTTTTGGACTAAAGAACGCAGGTGCTATGTATCAGAGAGTTATGACAACAATATTCCATGACATGATGCATACATTCATGGAAGACTATGTGGATGACATCTTGGCCAAATCATACAATAGAGAAGACCATATAGGAATACTAGAAAAGATCTTTGACAAGTTAGAATAGTATAAGCTACGACTCAATCCTAAGAAATGTGTCTTTGGTGTCACTTCAGGCAAGCTATTGGGATACATTGTTTCCGCTAGAGGTATCGAAGTAGATCTAGCTAAGTTCAAAGCAATCATGGAGATGGAATCTCCCAAGAATATAAGTCAACTCAGATCACTCCAAGGAAGACTAGTCAATTAGAAGATTTGTTGCTCAACTAGCAGATAAATGTCAACCATTTACTCATCTATTACACCAAAATGTTCATTTCAAGTGGGATCATCAATGGGAGGATTCATTCAACAAGATCAAGGCATATCTCATGCAACCACTCATCCTAGTGTCACCAATTCAAGGAAAGTCATTGTTACTCTATATATCGACCACTAAAGTATCATTAGGGTTTTTCTTGCACAATAGGATAATGAAGAAAAAGAATGAGCCATCTACTACATTAGTAGAACATTAGTGGGATACGAGCTCAACTATTCTCCAACATAAAAAGCATGCTTGGCGGTAGTTTTTGCTTCTAAAAAATTCAGACACTATCTACTATCTCACTCCATGAAGTTGATAGCTAAAATCGATCCATTAAAGTATTTACTCAACAAGGCAACATTAATAGGATGACTAGCAAAATGGATCATGATTCTGAGTGAATTTCATATTAAGGATGTTGACAAAAAAGATATAAAGGGACAATTCATTACAAACCAACTAGCCAAGGCACTGCTTTAGGATAATCATCCTTTGTAGATTGAATTTCCCGATGTTGATATCCTAATAGTCACAACAAAAAACATGGCAATTATACTTTGATGGTTCATATACACAACATGGATCAGGAGTAGGTATTGTATTCATCATACCACAAGGTCATACAAATCCAAAAGCATACAAATTAAGCTTTCCATGCACCAACAATACAATAGAATATGAAGCTTTGGTTACAGGCATCAAAATGGCTATAGAATGGAACATTACACAACTTCAAGTCTTTGGAGACTCTTAGCTCATCATCAATCAAATCAATGATGATTATCAAATAAAGGATGAAAAGTTAATGCCTTATAAAAAGATGGTTGATGATATAAAGAAATACTTTGTAGAAATAACTTTTTAGCAGATTCCAAGGAATGACAACAAAGCAGTAGATGCCATAGCTACACTTTCTTCTCTCCTTCAAACACAGGAAAATCAACAATGTTATGAATTCCTAGTGGAAGAGTTGTTTTACCTTGCTCATAATTGTCTTGATTCCCAAACTATCTATCACCTTGTTGGGCATGATTCCTCCCATTATGGCCAAAATTACACTTACCTGAAAGATAATATCCTCCCTCCTAACTTATCAAAAAATCAAAAGAGAAACTTTATTCGTGAATCCTCCCATTATACTCTCGTCGCAGATACCCTTTTTAAATGAGGTCTAGATGGTACTCTTTTAAGATGTCTTAAACAAGAAGAATCTGAGAAGGCCTTACATGAAGGCCATAACGACATTTGTGGCACTCATTCAAGTGGTCTTACCCTTTCAAAAAAAACTCATATGCTTGGGCTATTATTGGCCAACTATGAAATGAGATTCTTTTCAGATAGCTAGAACATGCAAACAATGTTAGATCTATGGAAATTTGATTCATGCACTAGCACAACAACTTTGTGCTTTGGAAACATCTTGGCCTTTTTGTCAATGGGGTCTTGATCTAGTAGGAAAGATAAATCCTTCTTCATCTAATGGTCACAAATTCATCCTTGTAGCTACAGAATATTTCACAAAATGGATTGAGGCTGTACCTCTCACAAATATCACGAGAAAACAAATTGTTGCATTTATCCTACACTACATCATCTATCACTATGGAATACGCATGACCATTATCACTGATAATGGGCGACCATTCAAGAATCGGGATGTACAAGAACTATGTGAGAAATTCAACATCCAACACATATTTTCCACACCCTACTATCCACAAGGGAATGGGCAAGAAGAAGCATCAAACAAAACTATTCTGAAAATCCTCAAAAAGATAGTGAATGATGTTGGCAGAGATTGGCATATTCAATTAAACCTTTCTCTATGGGCCTATCGTACCAGTATCTACACACCAACAGGTGCCACAACTTTCTCTCTTATTTATGGATTAGAAGCAATACTACCAATAGAAGTAGAGATACCTTCTCTATGAATATCATTAAAAGGTCTTACCCAGATGAAGAACAACGAGTATCTAGATTTCAAGAGTTAGAATTGATCCATGAACAAAGACAAAATGTCTTTGATCATTTAAAGGTATATCAGCAAAGAATGTGTTGGATTTATAATCACAAGGTCAAACCACAAGTCTTTTAAGTTGGGGAACTGTACTAAAGGAAAATCCACGCAACCAGGCAAGTCGAGAAAAGAAAGGAAAGTTCAAACCAAAATGGTTAGGTCCATTTGTGGTCACAACAGTATTTGGGTCAGGAGCATATCAACTATCAACACAAGATGAGGATCAGCTCAAAGAGCCTATCAATAGCATGCATCTGAAGAATTTTTATGTCTGAAAAAGTAGGAAAATCCAAAAAATAGTGAAAAAGCAGAAAAATCCAAAAACAGTGAAAACGCAGAAAAATCCAAAAAATAGTGAAAAGTAGAAAAATAGAAAAATAGTGAAAAAGCAGGAAAATCCAAAAAACAGTGAAAAAGCAAAAAATCCAAAAAAAAAGTGAAAAAGAAGAAAATCCAAAAAAAATCAAATATGAGAAAACGTGCAATAAAAATAGATGGTGAAAAACTGGCCAAATAGGTGCTATCTGTCAGCTAGCTCTTTCATCTATTAGTTCATGCATCCTTCTGCTTCCATTCATTTAGCATTGTTCATATCCATAATGAAGCCTTTGTACATATGTAGGCATCCCAAGTGGCTTCTTGCCATGGTTTGGATCATTGGGTATATCATGATAAATCTGTTTCTAGGCTTGGGGCAAAATCCCGAACCTAGCATGGGGCAAATTTTTTTATCATTTTGAGCTTAATCAAATAGGTAGAACAAGAGTTAGGCAACCCTTATCAAGAAAAAATTAAGACACATCCAATGTTGAACACGAGATCAAATTGTCAACCATAAAACTATCACAAAGTAAGTCTAAGCACATCACACACTTTTCAATGGATGATATCTTTTGGATAATGATTTTAGCATGATTGTTCAACTTTTCTATCTTGATTTTCACTATCATGATTTCTGAGTGACTCGAGGATGTCTCTGACTAGAGGAACAAGGAAGGAACATGATATTTTTCTTGTCTGTTGTCTGTAAATTAATCATTAATATGTATAAATTTGTCTTGGGACATGATCATCAGAGTATCATCGAAGACATTTCCGATTTACATGTTGAAATGGTTAATACTACCTGTTTTACACAAGCAACACTCAAGTCATCTTGTTTCAATTATACCTCGATGCTTGTGCTAACTTGCAATGTCAAAATCCAAGAAAGTCATGCTCAGGTCATCATGGTTTAATTATTCCATCGATGTTTGCACTAACTTCCCACATTTAAAAAAGCTTAATGATGACAAAATGCAATAACCCAGTGACTGGTTCGATCGTAGCTTTGCATTTTATTTGCATTGGCATTTTCTTTTAGCTTGCATTTCATTCTTGTATGGGATCTCGCATGCTCATTTTATCCAAGGTTAAATCTATCACAAGAATCATCAAGGCATCATCGTGATTGTATACGTAATCACAATGATGACTCATCTCTCTCCAAAGATTGTCGACCCAGCAAAAATCTTATATTCCCCCCTCAACAGAACCAACATCAGCATATCAGAATCTTTCTGCAACTTGATATCAACAAACTATCAGTTCTTTATCCAATCAACCTTATCAATTCTATCAATTGATCACATCTAATCTATCATATCATGTCTTATACAAGATGTATCTTTCCTGGAACCAGACGTTCTGATCATGTCTTATATAGAATATATCATTCCTGAAACCAAACTGAATCTCGATCTTATCAAATCTAATCAATCAAGCTTTATCAATAATCAAAAACCACATCACTATGATCGTAGACTCACATTTTCATCAACCATAGTTGCAGAAATTGAATCATTTCTAATCGGGATATCAATTTCGCAAAGATCCAAAAACTCCAAAGATCAATTATCTCAAATGATCTCCTGAGGGGGCATCATCGTATCACTTATTATCAATCAATGGTTGGGGCATCCTATCGAACCAATATCATCATCAAAATGAGATTATTCTTTGAATCAATGTGTCATCATACCATGCTTCAAAGAGGGGCAAAATGTATAGACCTAAAAATGGTCTGAAGATAATTAATTAAATAAGAAATTATTTAATTAATCCCCCTTCCTAATTTAATTGAATTCATTAGGAAATTTGATTAAACTCTCTCTTTCATCTACTTATTAATAAATCTAAGGATTTATTCGTTAAGTTCATTCCATAGTCCCCTTTGATTAATTAATTCAAATTAATTAATCCTCCCCCCACTTCAATCAATTCTTCTAATCCCCTAATTAATTAAAACAAATCAATTTATGAGTTGTTGAGAATTAATTAGTCTTTTCCTATTATTTGAATTTTTAAATTCAAATTACCCACAAGCCTCCTAACTTCTAACCACCTAACCTAACCCATTCCACCTAACCTTGGGTTTAACCAACCCTATCCTATCTTTCACATTCTAACCTCCTTATCCTTGTAGAGCCCCACCCCGATCAAGCTCTAGTTAACTTAGTTGACCATGGTTGACCATATTATTAAATGTTATAATTCATTAGGATGGGCTATGATAGACAGGTAGATTACTGGGAAAACTAATTGAACCAAGTTATGGTATCATTTTACCTTGTGGGGCATATTTTGATGTATTATGGATTTAGATCCTATATGATCCACTGATTGGATAATCTTGATATAACGTATGTCAGCTATCTTTGAATTTACAGTACTTCATTATGATATTAGAAAACATGGATGCATGTCATATTAATGATTGAGTTTCATGAGGATTATGATGATGCCATTTAGTAGATTATTTTATATGGATGTTATTAGATAATTGGAAACTTGATTTTTATAAATGAAATTGTATGCGATGTCTGAATTGTATTCTTTCCATATGATAATATTATATGTGATTTTTGGAATTACTATTGTGCAAGTGAGATGTGCAGGAAAATTATTCCATGTGACCATGGAAACTATTCAGAGAATCAAGCCTAGGCCTATATGCGATTGTGAAGCCAAGGGTTGTCTATTTGGAGAGACAAAGCCTCGTTTGTAAATGTTATGCTTGGATGTGTGTTTAATTTGGAAATTATTTAATTTATAAATTCCCCCCCAAAAAAGGGACATTTGCCATGTGTAATTTAGTGATGTGTATTACTTTTTTAGTGTCACTTGACACATGTGTTGTAGGATGAGTTGGCATTGACATGTCTCTTTTGAGGAAAATTGTTTTATAAATGCATATTTTTCAACTATCCTAGAATGGTCCCAAGAAAGTCTTGGCTAAGGAGCCATTAGAAAGGTCAACTCAGGGTTGACCCATAGGTAAACTTTGGGTGGACTTCTAGGGGGTAAACTAACTCCTAGGTTCAAGTTAGGGGCATTTTTAGTGGGCCATATGACATACCTATGTATGGAGGCCAAATTTAGCCATGTGTCCACTCCCTAGGGCCTGTTTAGCCTCCTAAAAAATTGAGTTTCCCAAGTTGGCCGAATTTCATCTTTAGAAGAGTCTTCCTAGGTTAGATAACCCTCTTCATGAGTGGCATTTCTCTTCCCCATTCCTTTTACATTTTTTGAGGAGTCTTGGCTAGAGAATCTGTAAGGTATTGGGAAGACCAACCAATGAATATCCTTCGCCCTTCCCAAGTGGGTTGGAAAGAGTGAGGAGTGTCTTCATAGGGAATAGTTTGGGAGGGAGAAGTTTGATCACCCACTCTCCATTTTGGAGACTTAGATTCTTGAGAAATTTTTGTAAGTTTTTTTGGAGGAATATGGCTAAGTCTTGAGAGGAAAAGGTTGTGGATTTGGGCAGCTCTCCTACAACTTCATTTCACCCTTTTAGCAGGTTTAAGGTTGGTTGTTTTCTAGCTCATGTATGTTGTTGTTTTTGAAAGGATTGTTGTTGTATTGTCTTTCCATTGTTTTGTTTTTTTATATGTGTAGGAAGAAGTTGAGTTCTTCCTTATGTGTTTTTGGTTGAGTTTTTATGTTATTGTTTTGGGAGTTTTTCAAGACCAAACTCACCCTTGGGAGGGTAGAGTGGCCTTGGGGTGAAGGGTTGTTTGATAGCCTATGAGTGAGAGGCTCTCTTTGGAAGAGAGTGATTCTCAAGGGATTTTTGTGACCCTTGCTGCATTGTGATTTGTTTATGCAATGGGGCTCATAAGGGATGTTTTGTTGGCTTGTATTCTTTGGGGGACATAAGGGATTATAGGGACAAGTTTGGAACTTGTGGATGTGTTTATTTGTAGCCTTGTTATGGCATTATGTTCTCTACTTGCAAAATTCTCCTCAAGGTACTTAGTCCACCTTCACCCCATTTGAAAAGTCACATATGTGATGTTGTTTATCCTTGGGTTGGGAGTGTCTTTTGTTGTTATGAGTTTTTTTCTTATATGTGTTTGAATGTGTGTTTCCCATCTAGCCTTGATTCTCCTAGCTCGAGGGTGGCTTCTAGTAAGCCTAGGTTGGGAGGTGAGCCTCCATGGTCACAACCTTCAAGTTTTTTATTGCAGGTTTTGTTTGGGAAAAGATTGGAGAAAAAACTTGAGATGATCCTTTGGTTTTATTATATTTTAGTTGCAAAAAAGAAAAGGAGTTTATTATTATAATTTAGTTGTAGAAAAAAAAAAGAATTTCCTACTGTATTTTAGTTGCAGAAAAGAAAAAGAGTTTCTTGTTGTATTTAAGTTGCAGAAAAAGAAATGTAATTATTTGACTAATTGTTTAGTTGCCATGAAATATAAATAAAAGGCATTGTATTTTAACTTGAAGTATTTATCCTTTAAATGAGATGAATGCATTTTTGGATTTTTTCTGTATTGATATAGTTGCTGAAAAAAGATTGGAAAATGATATTTTATTCTATTTTAATTATTTAATGCAGAAAGGAATGAAATTATTTTCTATTTCTATGTGTTATTGAAAAAGGAATGCAAAGTTAAATGTTAATAAAGTAGTCACTTTAATATAAAAATGAAATATTTGATTAAGTCAATAGTTCAGATACAAAGGAAAAATAAATAGATATCTTAGAGTTAATACTACATTTTATCTTACTGTTTTAGTGGATTATGAAATAATTAGTTGCAGTTGTAAATAAAATTTCACTGTCATATTTTCTATTTTGTAAATGCATGTAAAGAAGAAAGAAAATAAATCTAAGTATAGAGTAATTTAAATAAAAAGGGCAACTATATGTTATTGTTATAAAATAAAAAGGGAAAACAAATTTTCTCTATTCTATTATTTAACATACCTTGCTAAGATGTATGTCTAATGTTCTAAACTACACATCTAATATGTTGGTTCTTCTTAGTTAAATGATTAATCTGTAGGTTGTTGTAATAAAGATGCACATGTGCTTTTTCTATATCTATGTTGTAAAGGTTTCGGGTCCTGAAAACTTGTTTATTAATTAATCAGAACATATATATATATATATATATATATATATATATATATATATATATATATATATATATATATATATATATATATATATATATATATATATATATATATATATATATATATATATATATATATATATATATTGGATACATTAAAAAAAACCTGGATAAATTCATATGTTGCATCTCATATCAAAAAATATACATTCTATTAATGAACTTTATGCTATAACTGTATTTTCTGTATAACTGTGTTTTCTATATAATTGTATTTTCTATTTATGGCATATATATATATATCATGACATATATAAATATATATTTACATATATCATGATATATATTTATATATATGATATATATATATATATATACCTATTTTTATAAAATAAAAAAATAAAAAAAATATTAATAAAATAAAAAAAAATAAGGAAGTTTTTTTTGGGATACCTTTTGCAAAGTAGCTGCCACTACGGATTAAGTTGCAGTGGTTGGCTCAGCCGCCACTCTGGATTAAGCCGCAATGGTTGGCTTAACCACCACTACGGATTAAGCTATAGTGGACGGCTTGCGGCCGCCACTACGGGTTAAGCCGTAGTGAACGATTGCGACCGCCACTACGGGTTAAGCCACAGTGAATGATTATAGCCATAGTGAATGGTTGTAGCTTCCACTGCGGGTTAAGCCGCTGTGAACGGCTGTGGCCACCACTACGGTTAAACCGCAGTGGGTGATTGTGGCCGCCACTATGGTTAACCACAGTGGACGGCCATGGCTGCAACTGTGGTGAGCCACAGTTAGGCCACCCGTGCCCTTCCTCCTTCGGCTTTCTTCAATCCCTCCTTCATGAACCCTTCGGCCTCCACGAGGATTTTGGCCCTAGTTCTCCCTCTTTCACCTGCACACACAAGAAAAAAAAAGAGAGGAAGAATGTGGAACAAGCAACCCTAACCCAATTTCAGGTTAGGGTTAGCTTGATAAGAATAAAAGATAATTAAGAAATAAAAAGAATGGGGTTAGGGTATAAAGAAGAATAGATCAACCCTAGTTAGAGTTTTTAATTAAATAATATTAAAATGAAATGAGGGGGAATTCATTTTAAAATTTGAAAAAGAATTCCCCCCCCCCCTAATTATCTATAGTCTATATGTAGGATCAATTAACCCCTAATATTGACTAGGGTAAAATTGATTCTTAATATAGTCTTTTATTAACAAGGTTTAATTGAAATCGGAGATTATTATTTATATAGCAATATTATTGTTATAAGTGATTTAATTTCATGAACAAGGTTTATTAATGAGAATTTTTAATTATTTTTCATATTTAAATAAATATGAATGTTTGGGTTAAAATTCCTTTGGGGAATTTTATTAAATAAAATTTACTAATTGTTGTAGATACCTAAAATTAATATTTAATTAATTGAAGCCTATCAACATAGTTAATTGACTTTAATTATCCTTATTCCTCTCAGAATCAATTAAATCTAATTTAATTAATCCTGTCACTATTGTCCAATAATTAATTTATCAAATAAATTAATTATTCCCCTATCCTTCTAAAGTCCTCTCAATAATTATTTCCTCTAAACCCACTCAGTTAATTAATTTTAATTAATTAACCTAGTCATGTGATTCCTACAAATCACTTTTCCTAATCCCACTTAGTCTAATTAATTCTTCTAGAATCTCTCATAATCATGCTTATCATTATTCTCCAATTTTTAATTCCCACTCATGTCACATCAAACTTTGAATCTCTCAAAGAAATTCAAATATCTTTGAATCCCTCAATGCATCCTTATTTTGGAATTTTTAATTCCTCAAGTTTGAAATTCAAATTTCTCCCCCCTTTTTCCAAAGGAATTTTATATTCCTGTTTATTTTCCCAAGGCACCCTTGATCCATGCCTTCTATCTCAAATCAATCTTGACCCTTCATAATCAAATCAATCTTGGCCCTCCATTGGCCTCCTCCAATCTATAAATTGGAGTATATTATCCTCACAAGAGAAGATCCACTTCTCATGCATTGTTATGATGCCCTTTTCTCCTCTTCTCTCTCTAATCTTCTAATCCAAATCCTCCTATCCATAACTCAAATCCAATCCAATAATCAACTTACCTTGTTGAGCAAAGGAGAGCATTCCACATCAAGCAATCAAAGGAACACATCAAGTGGAGCATCATCAAAGGGCGCCTTCACTTCATCAAGATCAATCCGAGGGAGAGGAAAAGATAGCAAGGTAAAAAACATTATTTTCATATTTTTATGTGGTCTTATGCATGTTTCATGTTCTTATGCTTTTAGTGTTTGATTTGTATGCTAACCACCACTAATCCACCTTGATGGCTTTTTCCATCTTCAATTGTTTAATGTAGAATTTTAGCCTATGAGGTCATTATTGGCCGATTATTTAAACAGTTGAATTTAAATGTCTAAGGGGTCTTAAAATTTGACTTTAATATAAAATGAATTTATTAATCTAATATTATATTGATTTTCTTAGCTTTATTAGTCATATTTAAAAGTGTAATTGCGTATGTCCAATTAATTATTTTAATATGAATTAACATTATTTTATTTTGCCTCGAGTATCTTAAATACTGTTGAGATAGTTAATATCTCTTGATTTATTTTGGCTGAAATTTTTAATTAGAGGAATTAAATTAACTTAGTTTAATTAATTAATTAAGTTGTGATGACCCTTGTCAGGGAATAATTAGTCTTCTCTAATTATTGTCGCCATATTGATTTAGTCAATTAAATCAACTTTAGTAAACCATTCTTTAATATTGAGTTAACCCTTAGTTAAGACAAAACTTATTTATTCCATTTTAAATGTAGATTATTTAATGTATTTATGTTGTTTAAAAAAATAAAAAAACTTGTTGCTCCATTTTTGCCCAAAAGTTTGGGCATGACATTTTGGTATTAGAGCCCTAGGTTCATACACTGGTGAACATGGGCTACATTCATAACTTAGTTGAACCGAACTACGACTTCGGAGTATAACACCTAGGTGGAAACTCTTGAAATAACAAAGTGAAACATAAGTGAAAATTATTATTTTTTTAAAAACCAAAGGGTCAACATATATCAATTCAAGGGGTTCCAAGGGTCACCAAAAGCCCTGAAATTTGAAACTTATTAGTCATAATGGTTATGGCATAATGAGACCCTAAAGGCTATGAAAATATATATATATATATATATATATATATATATATATATATATATATATATATATATATATATATATATATATATATATATATATATATTTATATATGAAAATATTTTTTATTAGATCATTAGTACATATGAGGTTTCCATTTGATTGGAACCTAAATGCAACAATTTCCCCAATCAAATCAAGTATGAGGAGTTAATTCTTCAATTGAATACCTCTAATGGTAACTAAGACAATACCATTCGTCGGGATATGATTTGTGACGTGGCAAGTCAAGCAAGATAGATAGACATGAGATGAAGGCGCAATAAACAAGATAATTGAGATAGAAACATCTCAAGTTAAATTTTTAAGCTATGCAAAATTACGGTGGTTCGAGAACAAGGACCATCATTTTAGGCACCAATGAAGAAGAGTTAAGAGGTACTCTTGCAAATCTTGGAAAGAAGCATTAACCTATCCTAATGAATAGGTACCTTAAGCATGTGGTCATGCTAGGTTTCTTATTAAGAACATTGTTAGGGAATTCTCGTACCAATGCAAGAAGCTAGTGTTGGATAACCTTGAAGATAAGGGCTGAAATGGTGAATGACAATCTCCTTGATAAGTGAACCCTAGTAATAGTATAGATGAATTAAGATAAGAAGAAAGGAGACATGAACCTATTGGGTTAAAACATGTAATTGCAATAAACCCTGAGTTCTTCCGTAAGTTAGATAATTGGGAAACAAGCAAAGTATAGTCACAACTGTTGGCATTATGTGAACCAGTATGAGGACATGATGACATTGATGTCAATATGTTGAAGAAGGGAGAACTGGTATATGTGAGAACTGGTATAACATTATGAACTGGTATATGTGCCAAAGTGAAGTGGTGTGTCTTTTCAAGGTGAACCGACATGTTGATATGGGAACCGGTACATGAAAGCTTTGTATCACTACTGGTTGGTAGTCTCAGGGTTTCTAGTTGATAAGCTTCAAGCTTGTGTGACTCAATCGATGACTTTGTGTGATGAGTTAGCATTGTAACAAAGAATAGATCCTATTGCCATGATAGCCTTGTGCACGTGAAGGATTTTGCATGAAGGAGATTGTCCCTATCTACCTTAGGAATGTGTGAAGTCTGTAAACGGTGATAATGTGTGATGGGTTACTAGCCGCCATGAAATCGGTGGAAAACAAATGATGGAGAACATCTTGAGATTGGTTCAAGACTGTTGCATTTAATGCAATGTGCTCAACGATTAGGATTGAACCATTTGAATTGCTCAACCTAATAGGTTTAGGGTTTAGGGTTTATGCTACTGACCTATCTGTTTCTTATAAGATCAATGTTGTGTTTCTTTCTGAGGTTGTTGAAAAAAGTTATGTGTGAGTATCCAAGTGAAGAGATACATGATTCTTTCTAGACCAAAAGAGAGAAGTGATACCTGCAAAGTGTGAGTGCAGAAGGTGAAGAGGAGCTAAAGCGGATCTGCATTGGAATTGAGTGTTGTTACCAGATCATTGTAATACCTGTTGATCTCTAACCACTTCAATAGTTGGGAAATCCCTTAACAGGGTAGCTTTAACCAGCTTACTATAAATCATTTAACAGGGTGACTCAAAACCATTGAGTTCTTGAAATCCTCTAACAAGGTAACCTTTAAAAGGGTTTAACCCTTAACTGGGTATTCTAGCCATCCCTTAACTGGGTGATCCCTAGCAGGATCGGTTCCTAATAGAACCTATTGTATCAGTCTTTAATCGAACAAGGATCCTAATAGAGTGGACTTCTAAAGAGCTCAAAAAAAGCTTGTGGGTATTCATCCCCACTGTGGTTTTTCTTAGTTGGGTTTCCACATGAAAAATCTGTGTGTCATGTGTGGTGTTATTCATGTGATGGTTTAAGTGATTTGTGTCTGAAGGTAAATCATGTTAATCTAGCTGTTTATATATCTTTGATGATAGCTTACTTGTTCATGCACTAGGGTGAAATGGAAATGAAGTATTAGATTGTATGAAAAGATAAGTGTCAACTAGTTTATGCTTGTCTCAATTATTCTGGGTTTTATCAGTTGTACTCTGATTAAGACTGGTGTTACTATCTGTCTGTCAAAGCACAATGTCTATTGACAAACTAGTTTAGGATAGTGTTTTTGTCTGTACTAATTCACCCCCCCCTCTCAGTACCGATTTGGTACTATCCGTTCATCATTGAGTTATCAATTGGTATCAGAGCATCCTCTAGGTCCTTTATGTTATAATCTTAAATGCTTGAGGAAAAGATCTCAGTCTAATGATGAAGAGGGAAGGTCCAAAGTTCAATAGAGATAATTTCAGTATATGGAAAGACAGAATGAAGATATACATCAGAAGCATGGGTGCTCAACACTAGAGCTATGTTGAGAATGCTTATGTTGCCCCTACCGGTACTCTCACCGATGACCAAAAGAGAGAGATGTAGGAGAATAGGCAAGTCATGTAAGCCCTAATTAGCAGTTTATCTGACATTGAGTTTATTGATGTCCAAGATAAAGTAAATCCCAAAGAAGTATGGGATACTCTTGAAAATATCTATGGCAGTGATAAGCATGTAAAACAAGCTAAGGAAGAAACCCTTAAAGGGAAGTTTGAAGACATGCAGATGGTTGAAGGTGAGACCATTCAACAGTATGGAATAAGAATCAAAACTGTTGTCAGAGATATCAAGAGTGGAGGTGGTGAAATGGAAGATTCCACCATGGTAAGCAAAGTCTTGAGATCCTTATTATTGGTCTATGCAATAAGGGTTGCTGCTATTCAGGAGTTGAGATCAATAGACAAGACTAAGGTATCCTTAGACTCCATCATTGCAAAGTTGATAGCCTATGAGCTAAATAGTTTTGATGGCAGTGTTCAAAAGACTAAATCAACTTTTAAAGCTTCTAATGTACCATCTAGAAAAGGAAAAGAAGCTAGCACTAGTGGTGAACCAAGACAGAGCAGAGAAATGGATGATGAGGAGATTCTAATAGCATTTGAAGCTCTTCTTGCTAGGAAACTTCCAAAGGAACTGGTAAATACAGAGGTAAGCTCCCTTTGAAATGCTTTTCTTGTAACCGGATAGGACATATTGCTGTAAATTGTCCTAATGGTGACAACAAGGACAAACCAGAAAGGTTCAAGAAATTTAAAGGAGGAAACCGGAGAAACTATTCTGTGGCAGTTGATGAAGGTGTCACAGATGAGGAGTCAGAAAATGAAGAAAATGAAGATATTGTGTTTGTTGCTATCAAGGAAGATGTGGCAGACAAGAAGGCTCTTGTCTCTTGCTTTGATAATTCCAATGAGTGGATTATTGACAGTGGTTGTTCTCACCATATGACTGGTGATCGGAGCAAGTTTCTATCCTTGGAAGAGTATGATGATGGTGTGGTTCGCTTTGGTATTGATGCACCATGTATGGTCAAAGGAAGAGTAGTGTTGACAATGTGTATTGGGTTGATGGTCTAAGACACAACCTTCTGAGTGTTGCCCAGCTGAATGATAGTGGTCTCACTCTAGAATTCAAGAATGGAGTGTGTAGAATCAAAGGAAAGAAGGGTGAATTGGTGGCTACCGACATGCAGACCAAAGGTAACCTATTTCAGTTGAATGCAAATATAAGTACATGTCTTATGGCTAAATTTGATGATAGCTGGATATGGCATATGAGACTCTGCCATGTAAACCTTCATAACATTATGAAGGCAAGTAAGATCAAGGCAGTTAGAGGGTTGCCGATGCTGAGAAAACTGGAAAATACCTTGTGCAGAGAGTGTCAACTAGGGAAAATGTCTTCCTCAACCTTTAAAGGTAAACCTTTCACTACTAACAATTTGCTTGATCTTGTGCATACTAATTTTTGTGGTCCTATGAAAACCAGGAGTGTGCAGGGTGATAGGTACTTTATGATTCTCACTGATGACTACTCAAGAATGATGTGGGTCACATTCTTGAAAGATAAGTCTGAAGCTTTTGTAAAGTTCAAAGCTTTCAGAGCATTAGTGGAGAAGGAAAGTAGTAAAAGGATCAAGTGCCTGAGAACTAATCAAGGAGGGGAATTCACTTCTGATGAATTCAACAAGTACTATAAAGAACATGGCATCAAGAGGCAACTGTCTACCCCTCGGACTCCACAACAGAATGTCCTAGCAGAGAGGAATAACCGGACTATGGTTGAAGCAGCTAGAACTAAGTTGATTCAAGGAAAGGTAGCTCACACCTTTTGGAGAGAAGCAGTGAGCATTGCAGTCTACACAATGAACCAAGTACTCATCAAAAAGGGTAAGGATAAAAATCCTTATGAGTATTGGACTAGTAAGACACCTGTGGTTAGCTACTTTAGAGTGTTTGGTAGCAAATGTTACATCAAAAGGAGCAAACACTAGAGCAAATTTGATGCAAAATGTGATGAGGGAATATTCCTAGGGTATTCCACCAAGAGCAAAGCTCTCAAGTGCTTCAATAATAGGACTCAGAGGATTATGGAAAGCATCAATTGAAGAGTTGATGAAACCTCTGAGAAAATAGAGGAAACTGATAGTAAGCAAGTGGTAAATGAACCGGTTGTAACCTTCTAGGAACTGGTTGCCAGTCAACCAAGTACCAGTAACAGTGTTCCTACGCTGGTATATGTAGATGCTGATACTAATGGAGATGAGGATGAAGAAGAAAAGCAAGAGGAATCTATCAAGACCATTCCTTGGTATGTCAAGCTAAATCTTGATCCTAAGTAGATCATAGGAGATAAGGATGCAGGAATCCTTACAAGAAGAAAGGTCAGAGAAAACTCATGTATGATCTCTGAATTTGAGCCTAAATCATTCAAAGAGACACATAAAGATGAAGACTGGTTCAAGGCAATGGAAGAGGAACTTGACCAGATAGAGAGAAATAGTACATGGTCTTTGGTACCCAAACTGGAGCATAAAAATGTCATTGGTACCAAATGGGTTTTTAGAAATAAGCTAAATAAGGATGGCACAGTGATTAGAAACAAAGCTAGACTAGTGTGTAAAGGATATGCCCAAGAAGAAGGAGAAGACTATGGAGAAACCTTTACTCCTATAGCCAAATTGGAAGGAGTTCATATGCTTCTTGCATATGCAGCTTTTAAAGGATTCAAAGTATATCAAATGGATGTAAAATCTGCATTCGTAAATGGTGTACTTGAAGAGGAGGTGTATATAGAGCAACCTGATGGGTTTTCCCTATCTGAAGATAGTGATATGGTGTGTAAGCTACATAAAGCTTTATATGGTCTAAATCAGGCACCTAGAGCATGGTATGAACGTCTCCACTCCCATCTTGTGAAGATTGGATTTGAGAGAATAAGCAAAGATAGCAATATCTACCTAAAGTCTAAAGGAGATCAGATCCTGATCTGTGAGGTATTTATTGATGACATTATCTTTGGTGGAGATGACAAGATGAGTCATGAGTTTGTAGATGAGATGAAGAAAGAGTTTGAGATGTCATTCATAGGGGAGATTAAGTTCTTCATTGGACTACAGATTCAATAGATGAAAGATGGAATCTTTATCACTCAGTCCAAGTATGTCAAAGAGGTGTTAAAGACCTTTGGCATGGAAGATAGCAAACTAGTTGGTACACCGATGGTGACCGGTTGTAAACTATCCAAAGAAGATGACTCAACATTGGTTGATGACAAGGAATACCGATCAATGATTGGTAAGTTGCATTATGTAGTGCATTGGAGACTAGATATTGCACATGTAGTTGACATTAGTGCAAGGTTCCATAAAAGTCCAAGAGAATCCCACTTGGTTGCAGTCAAGCAGATTCTTAGTTATCTGAAGGGAACTATTGATTATGGATTGTGGTATCCATATGGCAAGGACTTCAACTTGAAAGTATTCATAGATGTTGATTGGGCAGGTAATGTGGATGACCGGAAGAGCACAACTAGTGGTGCATTCTTTCTCGGTGGTAGACTGGTCTCATGGATGAGTAAGAAGTAGAGTTGTATCTCAGTCTACAATAGAAGCACAGTATGTTGCAGCTTTCATGAATTGCACTCAGACAATTAGGATGAAGCATGTATTAAATGGCTTTAAAGTTCCTATATCTGAACCGGTAAGTATATTTTGTGACAATACTAGGGCAATTAACATTTCCAAGAATCCAATTTTACATTCTAGAACCAAGCACTTTGAGCTTAAGTATCATTTCTTAAGGGAAAAGGTTCAGAATAAAGAGATTGCATTGGAACATGTTTCCAGTAAGCAGACATATTCACCAAGCCTCTCCCAAAGGCTACATTTATGTACTTAAGAGGTGAATTAGGGGTCCTGCCCCTTCAAGAAGTAAACTAAAGGTATATGCTCCACATCAGTTAGGATTGATGTGTTGAAGGATGCTACTCCTTAGGGGAAGCAGCATAATGCAACAAGGAAGCTTGTGCCTCCGCTTTGGCATTGTTGTCAAAGGGGGAGAAGAAGTGAAGCAGAGAAGATATCTATAGAAATTGGGGGAGAAGATGTGAAGTGGAGAGATATCTTTGTAAATTGCCATCAATGCCAAAGGGGGAGATTGTTGGCATTATGTGAACCAGTATGAGGACATGATGACATTGTATGTTGTCATTGATGTCAATATGCTGAAGAAGGGAGAACTGGTATATGTGAGAACCGGTATAACATTGTGAACTGGTATATCTTTTCAAAGTGAACCGACATGTTGATATGGGAACTAGTACATGAAAGCTTTGTATGCCTACCGGTTGGTAGTCTCAGGGTTTCCAATTGATAAAATTCAAGCTTGTGTGACTCAATCGATGACTTTGTGTGATGAGTTAGCATTTTAACAAAGAACAGACTGTGTTGCCATGACAACCTTGTGTGCATGAAGGATCTTGCATGAAGGAGATTGTCCCTATCTACCTCAGGAATGTGTGAAGTCTATAAACAATGATAGCGCGTGATGGGTTATCAGCCACCATGAAATCGATGGAAAATGAATGATGGAGAATGTCTTGAGATTGGTTCAAGACTGTTGCATTTAATGCAATGTGCTCAATGGTCAAGATTGAACCATTTGAATTGCTCAACCTAATAGGTTTAGGGTTTAGGGTTTATGCTACCGACCTATCTGTTTCCTATAAGGTTGATGTTGTGTTTCTTTCTGAGGTTGTTGGCAAAAGTTGTGTGTGAGTATCCAAGTGAAGAGATACGTGATTCTTGCCAAACCAAAAGAGATAAGTGATACCTACAGAGTGTGAGTGCAAAAAGTGAAGAGTAGCTAAAGCAAATCTGCATTGGCATTGAGTGTTGTTACTAGATCATTGTAATACCTATTGATCTCTAACCACTTCAATAGTTGGAAAATCCCTTAATAGGGTAGCTTTAACTGACTTATTGTAAATCCTTTAATAGGGTGACTCAAAACCATTGAGTTCTTGAAATCCTCTAACAAGGTAACCTTTAACAGGGTGTAACCCTTAATTGGGTATTCTATCCATCCCTTAACCAGGTGATCCCTAATAGGATTGGTTCCTAACAGAGCCTATTGTATCAGTCTTTAACCAGACAAGGCTCCTAATAGAGTGGACTTCTAAAGAGTTCAAAAAATCCTTGTGGGTATTCATCCCCATCGTGGTTTTTCCCAATTGGGTTTCCACGTGAAAAATTTGTGTGTCATGTGTGGTGTTATTCATGTGATGGTTTAAGTGATTTGTGTCTGAAGGTAAATCATGTTAATCTAGTTGTTTATATATCTTTGATGATAGATTACCTATACATGCACTAGGGTGAAATGGAAATGAAGTATTAGATTGTATGAAAAGATAAGTGTCAATCGGTTTATGCTTGTCTCAATTATTCTGGGTTTTGTCAGTTGTACTCTAATTAAGACCGATGTTACTATCTGTCTATCAAAGCACAGTGTCTGCTGAAAAACCAGTTTAGGATTGTGTTTTTGTCTATACTGATTCACCCCCCCCTCTCAGTACTGGTTTGGTACTATCCGTTCATCATTGGATTATCAAAAACTAGTTCCTTTATGGGAAGATAATTTTGAAAGGACTAAGTAAATGGTGAAAAGGGTATAGATGATTTGGGAACCATGCAAAATGCATATTAAAATTGCAAAGAGTGTAGAACAATCATGATCTAATAATCAAGGAGGGATTAACTTATATCCGTTCAGAACCTAAGGAGAAAAGTGCAACCCAATCATGAGTAGTAGCTAGATACAAGGCAGTATGGAACACAATTTAACTACTTGGCAACCAAAGTAGGTTTGTAAAAAAAAAAATTATGGCACTCAAGTGTGGAAGTATGCATAAAATTAAGTGTGGATGGGACAACATGCAATTGGATAAGGCTTATGGAAGGATAACATAAACAATATTATAATACCAAAGTTTTAATGAAAATTAGTTGGCAGTGTAAAATGTTTATTGAGAATGATGATAAGGATCCAAATTATGGGGTTAGCTAAGGGAGAACTTGGAAATTATGGGAGTCTTAAGATATTGATAATTATTGGACACCTTTATGTTATGTTGTAATTGGGTAACTTGATATTATGATGATAAGGTGGTTAATTTGGATTGAAGATAGTCAAAACTTGTGATATGCCGAAATCGGCTAGCAAGTAAATATAAAATAAGTAATATGGAAAGAGATAATTTCTTTTAAAATTTAAATTAAAAGGTGGGTGTTGGTTTCTATGTTGGTCACTTCTCGAGTGCACACCCCCTTGTTTTCATAGTTGCATAAGTGGAGTAGGAGAGAATAAGTCAACTCTTCGCATCATTTGAAATAGTCATAGTGTGTAGGGAGTAGGAATTAGTTGTCAAGTGTTTTTATTCCACCCTTAATTTTTCTTAACCATAAGTGTTAGTAATATGGCAACATGCTCCTACTTGAGGAGAAAAAATGGATGATTAGAAATGAAAATACAAAGAGCTAGCAAAAGGTGCTAAGAGAACAGATGAAGTCCCTAGTAAAATTATATGATTGCATTATATGAATCCTAAGTGGTTCTAAGTATAGAAGTATCACTTTTGTACCCAACTATCAACCCCACTAGTAAGAGAGACATAAAATTGTCGATGCATGAGTTACCACGTATCATTGAGCCAAGAATTAACATATTAAGATATTTAATGGAAAACCTAGAAGAATTGACGAAGAATGGTAGAATTAGTACAATCAGCTGTTAGAATATAATTATGGATGTTAATAACCCTAAATGGATAGCGGATTATATCAGAAAGTGTTGCTTGTATTAGTAAACATGTGAAGATTAAATGGAACATGATCTATAAAATGATTGCAATCTCTTGTGTATAAGATATTTTGTAATAATAAAGGGATATAAACAATCTAAAAACCTTAAGAGTCTAATATAAGCACTTCCTAACGCACTCAAGAAGCGTGATCTTGGGTGATGTGTTGTGGTTACTTCCTATAGTGTGGCTAAAATGGTCACCTTGTTTTGAGTTTTGATTCAACAGTGTTTTTGACTTTCTTTGAATAGTATATTGTGACCTTGGGGCTAGTACTTTCTTTTATAATTTTTTTTATGATGGAGAGACCACTAAATTTATGCTTTTTTTCATTGGAGGTATGGCGCTTGCCGTGTTGCTAATTTTAAAACTTTTTTAATTGCCGACATTTTTCTTCTTTTGATTGGACTTGGCAAAGGTAACTTTTATTTTGATCTTTTAAAGTGTCAAGTGGTCATTTTGAATGTTGATATAGCTAGCCCTAGTGATGTGATTTGTGTAATGTCTATCATGTTTGTTGAACCACTGATAGTATGTCAAGGGAGAATACCTCAAGGAGTGAAATTAGGCACAAGGAATAAATAAAAAGTATTATATATAATTAAGATAATGGGAGGAATATCCTCTTAAATGAAAAGTCCTTGTGATTAATCTAAGCAAGAAAATTAATAACAAACGTGTGAAGGAATTGTGAAAGTGTTGATAATTGTAGACCTACTAATTTGGCATGTGTGTGGAGATGACTACGTGGATGGCATCTAAGTTAAGTATAATTATTTTTCATCACTCCCTTAGAATGGGATTGTTGTATACCTTAATATTTGGGTTTGCAATTAATGTAACCTATGTAACTTAAACCAAGGTGCCTAGAAGTCTAAACATTGTAAGCCCTAAGGGTAGATAAACTACCAAATTTATGGGCAGATTGGAAGAACTTAAACTTGGATATACCTTGTTGCCTTATGATGTAGAAAGAAATCATGCACCTAGGGTGGTTTAACAAATATGTAATTAACACCCTTATGAGGCACCTTGATGTAAAATAAGTAGATTCACTTTGGTTAAAGTAAGTTATGATGTTAATTATCTTTAGTAACATGCAATGGATGAAAATTGCAGGGGGATAAACATGTTTTAAATAAATCCTTAACAAAGTATGACTCCTAGAAATTTAATAAGTAAACTAATATGTGTAACCTAGAACATGGGAGTTGATGTGTGGTATTGATATGATTTGGATGGTGCATTAATGTAAAGTAAGTAAGGAATGTGTAAGATAGAATTTGTAAACACTTACTTGAGGCTGAAGGGAAATGTAATAAAAATGCTAGATAAGTACCTTATGGAGGAAATAAGCTATTATGAAAGTAGGATGATTTTAGTATTGCATCTTTCTAGTAGGAAAGATAAGATTTAGAGTAGTTTAGTAAAATTGTGGGAAATGTTATATTTCATATCCTAGTCATGTGACTTCCAGGAGAAAGTCGAACTCTAGGGGGGGAGGATGTAGAGCCCCACCCTGATCAAGCTCTGGCTAACTTAGTTGACCATGGTTGACCTCATTATTAAATTTTATAATTCATTAGGATGGGCTATGATAGATGGGTAGATTAGCAGGAAAACTAATTGAACCAGGTTATGGTATCATTTTACCTTTCGGTGCATATTTTGATGTATTATGGATTTAGATCCTATATGATCCATTGATTGAATAATCTAGATATAACGTATGTCATCTATCTCTGAATTTGCAGTACTTCGTTGTAGCGTCCTAAAATTGTGACACTTGCAATTTTCAACCACATTTGGGTCTTCACAATGGCAGCACAATGTTGAACCTGAATGGAGACCCCGAAACCTGTTTACGACATCAAAAACTGCATCTTTCTACACCTTGGCCTGATCCTCCTTGCACCCTACTGTCCCAGGAGGTGGTACCATGGCACCCAATGCCCTAGTCCTTCAGGACCATGGCGCCCAGCGCCCTAGTCCATGGCCCTATTTTGGGCCTGGTCTCTTGTTGGGCATCGGGTCTTTAAGTTTGCAATTCGGAAAACAGTGCTTCTAGGTCGGCCTAAGGTTGGAAAAATCAGTCTCTCAACCCTAATTGACAAGTATATAAACTACTTTTCCTCTCCTAGAAAGGGAGGAAGGAAGGAAGTAAGCAAGAGCAAGAGGCGGAAGTGATATTCAAACATTCAAACATTCAAGCATTCAAACATTCCTTCAAGCAATTGAGCATTCTAAGTCTCCATTCAAGGCTAGGTGTTGCATTCAAACATAAGGATTCAGCCATTGAAGAGGAGATCACTTATAACATATAACATACAACATTCATTACACCTTTGCATGTAAGAATACAAACATTCTTACGACAAGGTATCAGTACTTGTTTACATTACAAACATTTACATTTACAACATTCTCATTTCTTGGTTAATTCCAAAACTGGGGTTTGACCTAAAGGCAAACCCCTAATCCCTAACCCCCCAATCGTCCTCTCTTTTCTATGTGTAGGTTGCAGGTACGCAGCTATAATTGAAGATCTGGAATCCTTGTGCAGAGACGAACAGATCCACCTTCGTTTCGCGGATTTTTCGGAGGACCGTGTGCACTCCGGGTGCCATCGTCCCGTCAACTTTCACTCAAATTTGTAGGACAACATCGTCTTGACATTTTACTGCTAATTTCAGGTCCGTAGCTTCATCCCGTGTCCCTATCTCCATCTACAAGCGAATCTTTCTTACTTTACATGCATTCCTAGTTCAATCATTCTATCTACATTCTTTACAAAAGAGGGTATCCTTGATGTCTTAACCCTTGAAACTCATTTAGAATCCAGTCTTACATTATGTGAGATTGGATCTTGTGAGTTTCAACCCCTCTTTTGAATGTAAAGTCTCTCGTAAGTGAAAACCGTCAATCCTAGTGACCTCCTTTCTCTCTCCTTGGAGTGGGGTGGGGGAACACCTAGGGTTCGATTTTCCACTTTACATTTTGGTGAACCTGACGTGAACATCCTAATTCTGATTATTCATGGTTAGATCTATAAAATTGGATTCCTTAATTACATTTCCATGTTTGATCTTTTGCAAATTTTAGAGGTTAATTGCATAAAAAACCCTAAATTTTCTTTTTAGTAATTGAGCTTGTGAAATGTTTAATTGTTAATGCTTGTTTCAGATCTATCCTTCTATTGCAAATTGTCAATTCATATTTGTGCTTTAATTCTGAAAATTAAGTGGTTAAGTGTCAAAACCCTAATTTTTAGAACCCTCTTGATTCAACCTTTAACCGACGATTTCACTAATCAAAACACCTCCAAGTCGGCTATAACTTTGGATTCCACAACAAAATCACAATATCTCTCATCCCTGAAAATTTCAAAAAAAGTTGTGAGGACCGTGTGCACCCCGAGCGCCATTGTCCCCGACATTTTTTCTGAAATTTCCGGAGCTAGATCTTACTGTATTTTTCTACTAGAATCCAGAATCTTGGTTGATTTGATCAATTATAACACTTTCAAAATTAAAGTCAAAGTTGGTCTAGTGATTTCTTGGATTAAGGCTTATAATCATTCAAAAATTGTGTTTCTTACTGTCCTAAATCTGAAAAGTGTGTTGGCATTCATTCGAAATTTTAGTGCTTTATTCAAATTCTTGCAGTTTGTGACTTTTGAAATTAAGTGTTTAATTACAGCAACTTTGATTTCCACTTTCAAATTTGAATTTTGCATGAAATCAAGTCAATTTTTAAATTTCAAAGCCTGGATTGCTTTCAGTATTCCCTCTAAAATCATAAAATTCAAAATTTCAGTTTCCCTCTCTTTTTCAAAATTCAAATTTTGCATTTTTCAACAATCTTGGTAGGGTTCAATTTTGAGATTGCAACTTTAATTGGGCCTATCTACAAGTCGTAAAATCACTCAATTTTTTTAGATTAGCTTTAAAATCATCATATCTTTCATCCCTGAAAATTTTGAAAAAAGTTGCGAGGACCGTGTGCACTCCGTTCACCATGGTCCCTGACATTTTTTCTGAAATTTTGGGAGATTGTCCTGATTGTATTTAACAGCTTAAATCTAGGAGATTGACTGATTTTATTGAAATTTGCTACCTCTAAAAATCAAAATCTTCTCTCTCCCTTTAGTGCATGAGTTTTACAACAATAAGCCCTACTTACACTATTCCCGTTAGACGAAGCCTTAGAATTAAGTCTTTCCAAGGTTTAATTACTGAGGAGATGGAACCTAATTTGAATGGCCTTTTTAACAAGGACATGGGTAATTCCTCTAATCCTCTTAATGATGAAGAAGCTCTCCATGAGGTTTTTGTAGAACAACTTTCGAAATTGGATAACCAATTTGATGATTTTCAGCAATGGATGTCTCAAGAATACCCTAATAGTCAAGCTCTTTCATTAATTGAGGGTCTAAAACGTATGGTTCAAAGTGATAAGAATGGAATTGATATTTTATGTAGTATTGCACACATTGTGGATTTGAATGTGATGCTTATGAAGAGTTGTGCCAAAACTTTAGGTTATACACAACCTCCTACTCAAGACAATCATTCTATTCCTTTGACAACTTCTATTGCTAGTATACCTACTTTTACATCAAACATAATGACTACTTCAATACAAAACATTCCACCTATGATCACCAGTCATGGGGGCAATCCTACTTCTTCATTCAATCCTTCAATGAGTGTTCCTATTTCATCTCCGCAAATGAACATGACGCAAGGAGGCAATTCATTTAACCCTTCCATTCCTCCTTGTAGTGTTCCTCCTTTCCAATCATCTCCTATGACTAACTATCATAGTGTCCCACCACCTTACTCTCAATCAATTCCTTCTTTCAATAACATAATACCTCCATCACAATCTAACACGTCTAATATGAACTCTTCGACTAAAGCGACCATTAACAATCTTGCACAAACTGTCTCTTCTTTACAACAGCAAATTGCCTCTATGAATCAATCTAAGTTTAGTGTGCCCACATTTGATGTTGCGAGCCCACTTTCTCTTGACATTGTTTGAGCTATTCCCCCTAAACATGTTGAAATCTCATAGTTGGAGCTTTATAATGGTAAAGGTGATCCTCTAACACATGTTAAGACCTTTCAAACAATATGTACCGATTTTGCTCATGACCAAAGGTTGCTTGTAAAACTGTTTACTAGAACATTAAGAGATAAGGCTCTATAATGGTATTGCTCATTGCCTTCCTATTCTATTACTTCTTTCCAACAACTTGCAAATGCTTTTATTCAACAATTTCAAAACAATATAAGTCTTAAAGTTACTTTGATTGATTTAATGCATTGTAAACAAGGTGTTAAAGAAAAAGTGACTGATTTCATTGGTAGATATAAGCATTTGTATGCTCAAATTTCCTTTCCAGTACCTGACAATGATATTCAAAGAATCTATATTTATAATTTACAAAAAGATATTAGAGAAAAACTTCTGTTTTCTGAGTTTACTTCTTTCCAATAGTTGTGCGCAACTCTTCACAATTATCAACTGACTATGAGTCAAATGGAACAAGCAAATCCTATGGCTCCGAGTGATAAGGGTGATAGTAGTCAACAACCATTTGGGAAGTTTAAACCAAACAGAGAGGTCATTAAGTTCAATGAAAACATCATCAACAACAATGTGAATGCAGCATCAGGTGTGCCTCCTATTTCTAAGTTTTTCAAGAAAGAAAGAAAGTTTACTCCTTTGAATGAATCATTGCATAGTATTATGAATAAGTTGTTGGAACAAAATGTGCTTACTCTTCCTCCTATAAAGCAAATAGATCCTACAAAGATTAATTCACCCTATTTTGATAACAAATCTTTTTGTCAATTTCATCTTCAACCCGGGCATGATACCAAAAAATGTTTTGCTTTAAAGGGTAAAATTCAAGATTTGATTGATAATAATACTATCTCTGTTTCTGGTGTGAATGATAAAGGCAACACATTTGTAGCTCCTCCTAACCAAAATCTTAAGATTTTTACTGATCCATTACCTTCTCATACCTCTAATGTGATTGAGACTAATGATTCCTCTTTCTCACCTGATAGTCTTGTGTCTATGACTCCGAATGTGATTAACTTTGTGGAACAGTAGAAAATCCCTAAAGAACCTTCCATCACATTTGATTCTAGTGAAACTATCAGGGCACCTGATGGTCCTTTATATATAGTTGCAAAAGTCAAGAATACACCTTGCCGTAGAGTGCTTATTGATCCCTCTTGTATGGTTAATGTCATTACTAAAGAATTTCTTTTTACTTTGCAACTGAATCAAGTGATCTATGACAAAACAAATGTGGTTGTGAAATTATTTGATGCATTTTCTTCTCCTGCAATTGGTTCTATTACATTACCTATTGAGGTCCATAACAAATCCCTTGATGTGAGCTTTGCTATTATTCCATCATCCGAACAATTTCGTGTGAAGCTAGGCTATCCTTGGTTATCTTCCATGAAAGCTATTGCTTCTCCTATTCACAAGTGTTTGAAATTTCCCCATAATGGTGAAGTTGTTACTATCAATCATAGTCTCTTTAAACCAGCTGAAAGAACTTCTAGCATTCCTATTGATTATTTTTGGCCTAAACAATTTCAATCTCTTCCACCACGAAGTGATCATCTTTTCAAATCTTATCAAAAGTGAAGAAAAGATATGATCCTATCTCTAAGTGAACCTAGAACACCCAAACTTGATATTCCTATCATTCTTGAGAAGGAAGTTCTTCCTTTGAAAGATAAAACTAATGTCTTTCCTCAAGAAGATTCCCAACCCATCCCTATGGATGTGACTATGTCTATATCTAACAAACTTCCTAAAAGTAGACCTATACCTCCTCGTCATGATGGACTTGGTCTCCTTCCTAAACCAAATATTCCTCCTTTATATGGAGTATTTCCTCCTCCTTCCTCTTATAGAGAGAAGAGACCACCCTCTTCTCCTATTATTCAACCTAAGAGACCACAACCTAAACACCCAAGTGATAAGGATGAGAACATTCCCCCTCCTCAATCTTCTCAACTTCCTACTAAGACTAGACGAAATCATTCTGCATGTGAATGCCGACGAAAGCGTCATCTTAGAGCTCAGGTAGCTGCTTCTCAAACTTTGCAATCCCCAAAGACACCTTCAGCTAGTATTATTCCATTTTCTCCTCAGCCAAAAATTGAGCCAAAATCTCCTAAACATAAGATGCATGATGGTCTTGATCCTGTGCGAGTTAAAGATCCTATTTTTATAAATCTTGATGATGATATAGATGAAAATGTTATTCATGATGAAAATGTTACTCCTCTTTCTTCTGATAGTGAATATGAATATGTTGATGTTGATAACCATTTATCTAACGAATTTTCTAAAGCACTTATCCTAGCTCCTAGACAAGAACAACATGGCTTGGAACATGAACATAGCCCTTGTTTGGATCTTGTGATAGCTCCATCTGTTGTGTTGGATGTTCCTCCTCTAGCATGTTTCCTACCTTCTCGAAATGTTGATCAGCAAGATCGGGGGGTGGATGACGTGCTAGACTAGTTTCATTAGCATAGCAGACTCTCTCCTCCTCTCTTGACCTCTTTTGTTACTTCTTCTATGTGTTATTCTCATTCTTCTATTCGTTGTCCTTAGTGTTGTCTACTTGAGGACGATGCAAAGCATTGAGATCTCTTTTGGTCTCTGTCATGTTGACTCAAAAGACACATGTGTTCTCTTCTTCTAGGTGACCTTCCTTGATTGGGGAATGAAAAACAATTATGCATACTGTAGACACCCAAAAATGGTCAACGCTTGCGAAGTCATACTTTAACATTTGCGCATTGCCTCATTTTAGGTTTTTGCATCGCATTAACATTTCTCCTATGTCACGCACTTGGTCTTTATCATTTGCGAGCATCGAGTCTTTCTGCTGCATTCTTCATTCATCTCGCTTTCGAATTTGGTCTTGTCGACAACAATCTTCAATCATGATTTTGGTCGATCTTTGTCCTTGTCAATCTTGTCATTTTGGTCGATCCTAGTCCTTTTCAATCATGTCAATTTGGTCAATTTGTCATTGATTTTTGTCAACCAATCTCGATCAAATCATTTATCAACACTGGTCATTTATCAATCCAAAATCAAATCAAATCGAGTCAATTATCTTTCAAGACCTAATTTGCCTTCTAAGGTTTCATGATTTAGTCATTTAACCTTGCTTATAATTTTCTTCCTTACAATTAAATATTCATTTAATTGGCTAATTATTCCTCTCTTTGTGAATTAATTAATAAATGAAAAAATTATTGATTAATTCACTAATTTCTAATTTCATTATTTCCTAATTCCTAATTTTCCTAATTCCTATTTTCTAATTTTCTAATTCAAAATCCACCTAATTAACTTGTCTTTAGTGCTCCCTATTTTTGTGCTTCATGCGTCATACTCTTGACATAGCAATTTGTCATAGAATTTGTCTTGACATAGCAATTTGTCATAGAATTTGTCTTGACATAGCAATTTGTCATAGAATTTGTCATAAAATTGTCATAAATCTTTGCATAGCAACATGTCATAATTTTGCTATTCTTGATTTGAATTTCTATTCAAATCTCTTTCATGCTAATTTGCTCATTTATCCAATTTCTCTATAAATTGGATAATTTTCTTCAATCAATCCCTTGATCCTGAATCCGAATCCTTGAATCTTAATAATCTTGAGTCCAAATTTCTATCAAACTACCGAACTTTCGTTTCTAGTACTCTTGAGCTTTTTGCTTTCAATTGTGTGAGCACTTGTAGGTGAGATCCACAAACCCATTGAAGAGGAAAGAACAACAATGGAGCCGCATGGAAGAAGCATATGGTTTGCATGATATTTTCTTTTAAATGCTTTGTTTTTGTGCCTCTATTGAATGTGCTTTGGAATTAGGTTCATTTCAATGAGTTTTCTTATGATTGAGCTATCATGTTTAATGTTTTGATTGATCTACTTATCTTGTGATGATTTCTAATTTCTACGCTACACATACATACATATGATATACATGAATTATCATACAGCATACTGACCCCAAGGAAAGCGAAGTCACCTTGTGCTTTGTGTTTTGTGTCTATTATCCTTGGGTTTATCTCACACTTGGGGGCCAAATCCTTGTGATAATGTGCTCCTTTCCCTTCTCATTTCTTATATGTATCACTACCTTAAAGCAATCACCCTTGATGAGGCGTGTGCAATCGCTTTAACGTAGGGGGGCATACACCCCGTTCATATCTCTTCAAGATACTTGAAAATTTCTTGGTGAACTTAGCTTTGCCTTGAAAATTTTTGGTATTTTTCTTGTATGACTCATAGTGAGGGAACCTTACTATTGACAGTCATGGTTCTCCCTCATGATCTTCCCTTTTACTTTGTCAATCGAAGTCGTAAGATCCTTAGTCCACTGGGGACTTGGTGTATCTTGCCTCCTTCATGTGGTGAAAGTCTTTCAATGTTGTTTCCTTATACTTTACCAAAAGTATGGGTGTACGCTTATACTCCCGCTAAAGTGGGGGCTAAATGTAGCATCCTAAAATTGAGACACTTGCAATTTTTGACTGCATTTGGGTCTTCACGATGGCGGCGCAACGTTGAACCTGAATGGAGACCCCGAAACCTATTTATGACATCAAAAACTACATCTTTATGCACCTTGGCCTGATCCTCCTTGCACCCTGTTGTCCCGGGAGGTGGGACCATGGTGCCCAGCGCCTTGGTCCCTGGCACTATTCTGGGCCCGGTCTCTTGTTGGGCATCGGGTCTTTAAGTTTGCAATTCGGAAAACAATGCTTCTAGGTCGGCCTAAGGTCAGAAAAATCAGTCTCTCAACCCTAATTGACAAGTATATAAACTACTTTTCCTCTCCTAGAAAGGGAGGAAGGAACGAAGTAAGCAAGAGCAAGAGGCGGAAGCGATATTCAAACATTCAAACATTCAAGCATTCAAACATTCCTTCAAGCAATCGAGCATTCTAAGTCTCCATTCAAGGCTAGGTGTTGCATTCAAAGACAAGGATTCAACCATTGAAGAGGAGATCACTTACAACATATAACATACAACATTCATTACACCTTTGCATGTAAGAATACAAACATTCTTACGACAAGGTATCAGTACTTGTTTACATTACAAACATCTACATTTACAGCATTCTCATTTCTTGGTTAATTCCAAAATTGGGGTTTGACCTAAAGGCAAACCCCTAATCCCTAACCCCCCAATCGTCCTCTCTTTTCTGTGTGTAGGTTGCAGGTACACAGCTTTAATTGAAGATCTGGAATCCTTGTGCAGAGACGAACAGATCCACCTTCATTTCGCGGATTTTTTGGAGGACCGTGTGCACTCCGGGCGCCATCGTCCCATCAACTTTCGCTCAAATTTGCAGGACATCATCGTCTTGACATTTTACTACTAATTTCAGGTCTGTAGCTTCATCCCGTGTCCCTATCTCCGTCTACAAGTGAATCTTTCTTACTTTACATGCATTCCTAGTTCAATCATTCTATCTACATTCTTTACAAAAGAGGGTATCCTTGATGTCTTAACCCTTGAAACTCATTTAGAATCCAGTCTTGCATTATGTGAGATTGGATCTTGTGAGTTTCAACCCCTCTTTTGAATGTAAAGTCTCTCCTAAGTGAAAACTGTCAATCCTAGTGACCTCCTTTCTCTCTCCTTGGAGTGGGGTGGGGGAACACCTAGGGTTCGATTTTCTGCTTTACATTCGTTATGATATTAGAAAACATGGATGCATGTCATATTAATGATTGAGTTTCATGAGGATTATGATGATTTCATTTAGTAGATTATTTTATATGGATGTTATTAGATAATTGGAAACTTGATTTTTATAAATGAAATTGTATGCGATGTCTAAATTGTATTCTTTCCATATGATAATATTAAATGTGATTTTGGGAATTACTAATGTGCAAGTGAGATGTGCAGGAAAATTATTCCATGTGATCATGAAAGCTATTAGGAGAATCAAGCCTAGGCCTATGTGCGATTGTGAAGCCAAGGGTTGCCTAATTGGAGAGACAACGCCTCGTTTGTAAATGTGTTTTAATTTGTAAATGTTATGCTTGGATGTGTGTTTAATTTTGAAATTGTTTAATTTATAAATTCCAAAAAAAAAAAAAGAGGGACATTTGCCATGTGTAATTTAGTGATGTGTAATTATATTTGTAGTGTCACTTGACACATGTGCTGTAGGATGAGTTGGCATTAATATGTCTCTTTTGAGGAAAATTGTTTTACCAATGCATAATTTTCAACTATCCTAGAATGGTCCCAAAAAAGTCTTGGATAGGGAGCCATTAGAAAGGTCAACTCAGGGTTGACCCATAGGTAAACTTTGGGTGGACTTCTAGGGGGTTAATGTTGGCATATGCACACTCCAATGAGACATTGTAGGTGATTGAAGGTTTTGCAATTGATGGCAACCTTACAATCCTATGACACCGATAAGGCATTCCACTAGCACTAGCAAGATCAGACTCTACACCAACACTCAGGTCACTAGCACCGGCAGTGAAAGGTAGCATACTAGCACAGAGGCCGATAGGATTTTTGATTGTAATATATTTTGTTTATTATTTGTTAAATCATTGTAAGCTGACTTGGCAAGTTGTAAAATGACTCTTATATAAGGGAGATCATTGTAGAAAATTTAAAAGTAAGGAAGAGGAATGTAATCAGGCAAAACAAGGCAAACCTATTATGTGACTTATAGGTTAAGGGTTAATGTAAGAAGCAGAGCAGAAACCGGTACTGGATCTGGCATTATAGATGCTATTTTGAAGTAGTACAAGACATTGGATTTATATAATCCATTTTTTAAGTCAGCGAGACTTCCTATTTTGTATTTGAGCAGTGAGCTCTAGGCAGTTGGCCTTCCTACATGTGCAGGCCCCTCTTGTAGCAGTAATATTCTCTTATTGGCCAGTAAGTGAATATTGTGGGTCACAAATCCCATCGAGGTTTTTCCCACACTAGGTTTCCTCATTAAATCCTTGTGTTATGGTGTGTTTTTTATGTGGTTGTTTTTATCTCTATTTATTGCATTACTTTCTGCTTACTGGTATACAATATTAATATGTTCTGCATGTTTTATGTTAAGAAATTTAATATACCAGTTAGATACTGATTCACCCCCCCCCCCTCTCAGTATCTGTGGGAATCCTAATAGTTAAACTAACTCCTAGGGTCAAGTTAGGGGCATTTTTAGTGGGCCATATGACGTACCTATGGATGAAGGCCAAATTTAGCCATGTGTCCACTCCCTAGGGCCTATTTAGCCTCCCAAAAAAGTGAGTTTCCCAAGTTGGCCGAATTTCATCTTTAGAAGAGTCTTCCTAGGTTAGATAACCCTCTTCATGAGTGGCATTTCTCTTCCCCATTCCTTTTACCTTTTTTGAGGAGTCTTGGCTAGAGAGTTTGTAAAGTATTGGGAAGACAAACCAATGAACATCCTTCACCCTTCCCAAGTGGGTTGGAAAGAGTGACGAGTATCTTTTTAGGGAATAGTTTGGGAGGGAGAAGTTTGATCACCCACTCTCCATTTTGGAGACTTAGATTCTTGAGCAATTTTTGTAATTTTGTTTAGAGGAATCTGGCTAAGTCTTGAGAGGAAAAGGTTGTGGATTTGGGAAGCTCTCTTACAACTTAATTTCACCCTTTTGACAGGTTTAAGGTTGGTTGTTTTCTAGCTCATGTATGTTGTTGTTTTTGAAAGGATTGTTGTTGTATTGTCTTTCCATTGTTGTTGTTTTTTTATATTTGTAGGAAGAAGTTGAGTTCTTCCTTATGTGTTTTTGGTTGAGTTTTTATGTTATTGTTTTGGGAGTTTTTCAAGGCCAAACTCACCCTTGGGAGGGTAGAGTGGCCTTGGGGTGAAGGTTTGTTTGATAGCCTATGAGTGAGAGGCTCTCTTTGGAAGAGAGTGATTCTCAAGGGATTTTTGTGACCCTTGCTACATTGTGATTTGTTTATGCAATGGGGTTCATAAGGGGAGTTTTGTTGGCCTGTATGCCTTGGGGGACATAAGGGATTATAGGGACAAGTTTGGAACTTTTGGATGTGTTTATTTGCAGTCTTGTTATGGCATTATGTTCTCTACTTGCATAATTCTCCTCAAGGTACTTAGTCCACCTTCACCCCACTTGAAAAGTCACATATGTGATGTTTTTTATCCTTGGGTTGGGAGTATCTTTTGTTTTTATGATTTTTCTTCTTATATGTGTTTGAATGTGTGTTTCCCATCTAGCCTTGATTCTCCTAGCTCGAGGGTGGCTTCTAGTAAGCCTAGGTTGGGAGGTGAGCCTCCATGGTCACAACCTTCAAGTTTTTATTGCAGGTTTTGCTTGGGAAAAGATTGGAGAAAAATCTTGAGATGATCCTATGTTTAATTGTATTTTAGTTGCAGAAAAGAATAGCAGTTTATTATTATATTTTAGTTGCAGAAAAAAAAAAAATTCCTATTGTATTTTAGTTGTAGAAAAGAAAAAGAGTTTCTCATTGTATTTAAGTTGCAGAAAAGGAAATGTAATTATTTGACTAATTGTTTAGTTGCCATGAAATATAAAGAAAAGGCATTGTATTTTAACTTGAAGTATTCATCCTTTAAATGAGAGGAATGCATTTATGGATGATTTCTGTATTGATATAGTTGCTGGAAAAAGATTGGAAAATGATATTTTATTCAGTTTTAATTATTTAATGTAGAAAGGAATGAAATTATTTTCTGTTTCTATGTGTTATTGAAAAAGGAATGTGGAGTTAAATGTTAATAAAGTAGTCACTTTAATATAGAAATGAAATATTTGCTTAAGTCAATAGTGTTATCACTGTTTTGACTTTTGGGTAATTTTGTTCCTTAATCTGCTAAACCTGCAAGGTTATGCTTAGTGTTTCATCTTGCCTCTGAGTTTTTTGGGTCAAAAGGGTTTAGGGTTTTTGTAATTTACCCTTGCTATGTTCTGGATTCCTCGCATTCTATTTCTGTGTTACTTTTTCCACTTAAGTGGAAGGGTCATTCCACTATGAAAATAGGTTCTCTCATTTACATTTATCCTAGGCAGGTCCCTAAAATGTTTTATTTCCTTTTTCGGGTTTCCTAAAGATCACATAGGTTTTATTTGATCTGATGGTGCACGTTGTTTCATGATGAAAAGATGTGTGGATCTTACCTTTCTTGAAGTAGCAAAAAGTTGGTGGGCCCTGGTAAAATTGTTACAAGGAAGGCTAACAGATGATCGTCTCTCAGAAGATCTAATGGACTGCATTGTTTCGCACCAGGGAGATGCGCGAGGCTTACCTTTCATGAAGTGGCGAAAGGAGTGGGGGACCCAAGTAAGTGTATTAAAGAATGAATCTAAAGATTGAGCATCTTGATCAAGATCTAACAGTGCACGTTAATTCATGAAGTAAAGTTGTTAATGACTTATCTTATGTGAAGTGGTGAAAGGGTAGTGTGCCCGACGGAAGGTTTTCTTGAAAGGTAAAAGAGGTGCATCTTGAGGTAGATCCAACAGTCCCCGTTATTTCGCTGGGCGAAATAGCACATGATTTATCCTTCATGAAGCAGCAAAAGGAGGATGGGTCTGACAGATAGGAAATTCATGGTTTTAAAGACCAATCAACTTGGAATTGATCGGATGGCCCACGTTGATTCACAGCCAGAAGCAACAAGAGATTTACCGTTTGCGAAATGGTGAAATGAGCTAGTGGTTACATGGTTGATGATGTGGCAATACAAGAGGATGCCTGGCTAAGGTAAAAGGTGATCTTTCAGATGGACACATGGCTCTATAGGATCAGGAAGGGCCCACTTTGATTGAGCAGCGATGGTGATAAGATTCTTGGTTAAAGTAAAGCATATGGTAGTTAAGATGTGGAGCCCGATAGATTTCTCGAGCGATTGGGTGACTGACACATAAGAGTTATCCATCCAATCAATAAGGCAAGTGGAATCCGTGTGGAGGGCCCACTCTAAAGGTTAAGGGATGATAAAAGGGGTGCATCTCAAAGATGATCTGACGATCAGCGCTATTTCGCAGCCCAAAGATGTAGGGTTGTTAGCCTTTGACAAACAACAAAAACCTCTAGCGGCAATGGTTGTTTGCGGTTAGTGAAATAAGCTGGTGGTTACCGTAAGAAGTAAAGATCGAGTGGATGGTAGAAGATCCAATAGATAATGCTATTTCGCATAAGTAAAATACGCGAGGTTTACCTTTTGCAAAGTAGTGAAAGGAAGGTAGGGCCCATTTTTAAGCAGAATGACCAGGTAAGGTAAAGGACGTGTAGGTCTTACAAGATCTGATGAACATCATTGTTTCACAATGAAAAGGTGCGAGGATTTTAACCTCTGTGAAACAGCGAAAGGTGAAACACTTAGAAAATTTTATGATCCGTTGGAACCATTTTTTGAATTCAATTGCGAATTCAATTCTGAGTTGATTGACGAAGCATATGGTTTTAATGTCTCAATTCAATGCCCAGTTCTCGTATTAAGCTTCACATCAACTGAATATTGGGACCATTTCGAAGAGTTTTGCAGAGGAGCTAGTGCATAGAGTGAATTTCTTCAGGCAAGTAGTAAGTTTCTACGTATTGCTTGTTAGTTACAGTTTGAATTGGTATCATTGCATGCTTGTTTTCTCATAAGTTTGTCCAAATTTTAATTGATATAACTACAATTCTGGGATGGCACCAAGAAACAATTTCATAGGGAAAGTGAATTATCAGGATAGAGCGATATGTGATGATTTCTTGGAACAATTAACCATGTCTACAAATGTAGTTGCTAAGATTAAAGAATTAATGCCCAAGGCCCCATGTTTGAGAATTGGAGATGGTTTGTATGACAAAGGGAACTGGTTGAGGGATTCACAGATAGGGATATTTGGGCTAGGAATTTTCAAGGTGGGTTTTGGTCAAAGACATTCCTCTGCTCCGATGAACAACATATGGGAATTAGATGTGGGAAAGCTCATAGTCCCTAGGGTTTTCAGGGATGTAGATTTATTAACCTAGATTGCAAGTAATTATCACCCTGTTGCTAAATGTGTGAGAAGAAAAAGAGCGAGAGGCCTCACAAAGATGCAACTATAGTAGAGGAGGAGGTGAAGCAAGAAATGATGGTAGAATTCAAAGCCATTACTCCTAAAAAGGGGAGAGAAATGGTGTCAAAGGCTGGTGTTTTAATCCTCCCTAAATGGGATATAAGAGATGCCTTAGTACTTGAAGTAGTCAAAAAAGAAACCAAGCCTATGGAAGGAGTGACATTTAGCAAGGATAATGTTGCTTTGGTCATGTGGTCCTTAAAGAGGGATGAAAATAGAAGAAGGAAGGACACCTCAGAGTCCAATTTCCTTGGAGGGATGATTGTTAAAAGAGTGTAGGACATAGGGGTGGTGGAAGCTGCCAACATAGTTCTAGAAATTGCAAAATTCAGTGTGGCAGTGGCTGAGAAAGAAGCTAAGGAGAGAGCTGATCTTGAAGTAAAACTAGAGACAATTCTAAAAGCTTATAATGAAGTCAAAGGGGAGCTAGCCAACAGGGATAGCATCATTGCTAAATTACAGATTCAACTGGCTAGACAGTACCAGAAAGGTGAATCCTCTACTCTAATGATTGCATATTCTCTATCAAGACCGCCACCTACCAGTCCCATCATTGAATTTCCCCCTTCTCCTATGTCTTCTGGTTTTCAGCCAACTAAGACCATTCAACATGAATTGGAAAAGTTGAAACAAGCTCAAGCCCTGTTTGCAAATAAATATGAAGAAAAGGTAAAGGCCACAATTTTGATTTTTGGTGATATAGTTGGAGCCCCCATTGTGCACACTACTATGAAAAGAATTTTGAATATTTTGAGTGAGTTGAATGAAGATAAGGCTACTCTGGAGCCAATTTTGAGTAAGAGGATTCCTAGAGAAGTTGATCTAGAACTTATGTGTACATCCTATGATGAGGTAGGTTCTGATGCCATTATTAAATCCTCATGTGAGCTAGCAAAAAACATGACCAGGCTAGTAGAGGGAAGAGTTGGTGTAGAGAGAAAAGCCAACTTGTATAAGAATGAATATACTGAGCATAAGTTTGAACTATTTCCTGGGGGTTTTGTTAGTCCAAATCAGTTGAAGGACAAACAAGTATGGTTTGATGAGCTGGGAGATAAGTTGTCTCTAAGAGTGACTGAAATCATCAATACAGATGACACATCCTTGTTTGTTAAGACAATTCAATAAATAGAGAAGATAAAGTCACATTACAGTTTTTTGGAATCAGAGGTTAAGAAAGTGAGAAACTCTTGGAAAAGGTTAGTTAAGTTGAAAGAAAAAATTGTTAGCTTCTCATGGCCTATTGATGACATGTTCCAAGAGTGGATAAGAAAGTATACAATGCAAGAAGAGGAAGTCCCATAACAGTTAGAAGATGTTGCAACGTAATAACCAACTAAAGGGCCGCTAGGAGTGAAAGCGATTTTTAACTTCTTTTGAAAAATTGCGATTGTAACAAACTATTCTTAGGAATGTCTGAAGCTTGTATGCATCCATATTATTATAAATGGATACCAGGACTTAGAATAAGGGATCACAAGAATTTGTAAAGGAACTCTGTTGAAATATATCTAGGTTTTTTCTAGTTCTCTCAGAGATTACCTTGAATTATGTAAAATTTTCAAGAATGAATATGAATATATAGATCAAAGTATCAGGCATAAATATTCTTTGTCTTCTGGCATGCATTCATTAGTTTACTAGTTTCATTTGGATAATCTAGGGTTATTCGAATAAGAATGGATTGTAAGGAAATCTTATAGATATATTTCTGGCTTTTCTCTTCAGGAGAGGGATTAAATATGCATTGAATATTTATGTCAGTAGATCAATTATTTACTGCTTTGAATCTAATGAACTATTTTAGTTGAAAGGGAAAGAACCTATTTATATGCTAGGCATATATGGGGTTCATGAAAGTGGAAGTGATGAAATGTATGAGAATCTTCAGTTTTGAAAACTCTTGCTTGATTCAGGTGACTTTGTAGCCTGGATAAGGCACTGATATCAGTTATGGAATTCTTTCTATCTTTCTTGAGGATCAATACTGAAAATGAATATAAGTTTTTCTTTGAATGTTTCAGTTTCATTGAGGTGATTAAATCCATAGGTTTTTAACATTGGCTTACTATGGATCTCAATTTAAAAGTGTGAAAGTATTCACAAAAGGTATACCCATCTGAGCTTTGGATACGTTCGAAGTGTAGAAGGTTTTGTTCAAACATTGTTATATGTTATTCTAGAATTCTATTTTCTTGGTGCCCTCTTCATATGCAAACAGAGTTATCAAATCTTCTTATAGGGAGGAAAAGAGAGAATCAAAATTTGAGAACAATAAAAGTGGCGACTCTGCTAGGGAGAGTCATAGTGTGTATCTATGTTACAAATTGGTGCTTGTATTAGCTTGAAAGTTTATTTGAATCTCTATGTGTTTGTGGCAGATTGCATTATATTTCATTTGTGCCATCTCTCTCTCTTTCTAAAAATCTTCTTGTTATCTAGATCTCTGCAAGTGATATGTCAAAACTTGTTTTCTTATTTTCCCATATTTTTTGTGGGTGGCGATTTTGACAAGTATAACTAGTGCTATTGAATAATTATAACTCTTTTGAGAGAAATAAGTATAATGTAGAGAGGAAGAAACACTAGGTCATTCATGAGGAAACATCCTCAAGAGATGTTGCAAGAAGGATTACCCAAACAGGAATGGAGAAGCCAGAAAAGATTAGTTGCACCTGAGCCATCTAGTGGTGCCTGGGTACAAAAGAGCATTCATATAGGTAAGTTATCTGATAGACCCATATATACAAATTCAAATTCTTCTTCCCGTGAATCTGAGTAGGACATTTTGGGTTTCCATTCTGGTTTGTTTGGTAATAATGAGGATGTCCCAGTTTTGAATCAAAAGATTTCTCTTACTAGTATCTCTGGGAAGGATAGGAATAGCTCTAATATGGAGATGGACTCTATACCAAGAACTATAGATGGGAATATTATTTTAATTGATATCGACCAAGTCAATGTGTCAAATTATGAGGAAATGTTCCCTGATGAAGATAAGGTGTCCCAATAAATTGAGGCTCTCAACAAAAGAGTTCATCATTTGATATCCCTAAGGACACAAAAGGAAGCAAATAAGGAAAAGGAAGTGAAAGCTAAATTGATTAAGAGGGATAGGCTTTTAAGATAGATTGCTGATCTTGAATTATTCACCCAAGAAGAAGCTAAGAGTGAGGATGAAAGACCAATCATCAGACAAAATTTAGTTGCCAAAATTAACCCTGCATACAACGACAACCTATTAGGAATGTTGTTGACAAAGAAAAATAGAAATGTATGGAAGATGGGTCTGGGTCTAAGACTACAGTAGAAGTTTCTCACATGTTGTCTACACATGAGAAAGAAATAGAAAGAATGAGAAAAGAAAAAGAAGACCTACAAAGAGGATTGGAGAAAGTTGAATTAGAAGCAGCCAATCAAAAGGTTAAACAAAAAATTAATTATCTAAAAGCTCCTCCTATAATTTTTCCTTCAATAGACTTAAGTAAACCTTTACCTCAGTTTGTTTCAATCCCTCTAGTAAAGATTTAGTCAACCTTACTTGTGAGCACTCCTCCAGCTAATCAATTTCCTATTACTAATCAAGGTAGCCAAATCCCTCTGACTTATTATTCCAATGTGAGAATGAATATGGGTAATAACTCTAATGCTAATCAATTCTAGAGAAGACCCATTAACTTGGAATTATATAAACAACTCTTTTTTGATGGAATCCCAGGGTATCCTAACCATGTTCCTACTAAATTAAGAGATAGGCTTCATAAATTTGCTGGTAATAATGCAATCAGTGCAGAAGAGCATCTAAAATCATTTGGTGACTTGATAAATGATTATGAAATTGTAGATGAAGATGTCATCATGAAACTATTTGTACAGTCCTTGGTAGATGATGCAAGGGATTGGTATAGAGGTCTTCCTGTGAATAGCGTTGGTTCTTGGGAGGAGTTTAAGAATTGCTTCCAGGAACAATATGGTGATAAAAAAATGTGGGCTTCATGCTCAATATGTTCAATAATATTAGGAAGTCTGACAATGAAATTGTCATAGATTTCAATGCTAGATTTCAGAAAGCAATGCATAGGCTTTATCAAGTGATGAGATTAGATGATAATATGTGTGTGAACACTTATTATAATGCTTTTGATTCTAAAATGGCCTATATTTTGAGGGATAAGAACCCACATAATCTAAGAGATGCTTTTAGGATTTCCATTAATGTAGAAAGTAATAGGAAAGCATTCGAAAAAGTAGGAAGGAGAACTAATGGAAGGTTATGGCAAGAATCAAAACAACAACCAAATAAAGAAGTTGATGACTGCCATGAAAGATATTACTGCTAAGGTAAGTAAAAATGGTAAGCCTCATTATAATTGGAAAGATAGGCCTCCTAGATTACATGACATGCCTTACAACACTACTTGGAAGGATGGCAAACCTCAAAATGATAAGCCAAAAAACACTCAGAGCCAAGATACCCCAGATCCCTTGGAAGGAGGAAATGTTCATAATATGGAAAATACTCCCTGGTGCATGACCTATGATGGACCACATTCTCCTCATCAATGTGTTGTAGCTCAAACCCTTGAAGAATCTATGAGAAAAGAAGGTGAGCCTGATATTAACATGTTTGAAACTATTATTGATAGTAATGATGAGTCTTCACAAAGTGAGTCTACTGAGTATGATATGTTAAATAATAATAAATGTTACCAAGGGTAGCTGGCACTTGATTGGCATCCTACTTTAAATATGGTAACCATTGAAGATGAAGAGGTTCATCTCAGAAGACCCAGTGATGAAGAGGTAAGAAATCTTACTAAAGCTGCCATAGCCAAAGCCAAGCATAACTACAACTTGAGAAGTAGTAAAAAGGATGGAGATCAGGGTGAACCTGGCTCAATGTTCCTAAAAGAAGTATCTTAGAAGAAGACAACAAGCAATGATGCCACGCCTCAAGATGGTCAGGCAAAGAATGACCAATCTAAAGATGTAGCCAAGAGTGAGGATCATAATACTATTGGTGACTTACAAGGGACTGCTCAAATTAATACTGAGTTAATTAGTAGGTCCCCTTTTGATATGATTGAGGCTCTGACCCAAATGAAGGTTACAATTCCATTGGTAGAATTATTGAAAATAAAGGAACATAGAGAAGTTGCTTTGTCTTTATTTTCTAAGATATCTAATAATAGTGCATCTTTGCCTATAACTACCATGAAAGATGAAAAGGATCATGAGTTGCAAACTCCAGAAGTATATGTGGGAACAACCATTACTCAAGAACCTTCACAGGTGGATCCTTTCTATGTAACTTTATTAGTGAATAATAGATTGTTTAAGAATTGCATAATAGACTTTGGTGCTATTGCAAATATGATGTCATATGGCGGCATGAAAGAATTGGGATTGTCAGTAAGTACTGTGTATGGAAAGTGTTATGCTATTGATAACAAAGAAGTACCTATAATAGGTACAATGAAATATGTGGAGGTAAAAATAGCAACATTTATTGAAGCAACATATAAGATGGATGTCATAGTAACTGATACAAAACCTCATTATGGCATGCTACTATCCAGATAGTGGGCTACAATAGTAGGTGGAAATGTTCAATTAGATCTGTCATATGCTACAATCCCAATCAATGGAAGCCAGGTTAAATTGTATAGAGAACCACGTGCCCCTAGGGTAATTGAGAAAATAGACACTAGTATGTTAAACTGCATGATTGATGTAGATCTTGATAATTTTAGAATGCAACCAATTTTACCTTAGTTAAAAAATACTGATTCTACTGTGACTGAATTAGAATCTAAACAACAAGGTTTGTGGCATATGTACTTTGATGGAGCTTGTTCTAAAGAAGGATCTGGAGCAGGAGTTCTTTTTGTGTCCCCATTAGGTATAACTTTCAAATACTCTTTTTTGCTAGCCTTCCAATGTACAAATAACACTGTTGAATATGAAGCCTTGTTATTGGGGCTTGAAATTGCTAAAAGGCTTTGAATTCAGTTGTTAAGAGTGTTTAGGGATTCAGAGTTGGTTGTTTCTCAAGTAAGGTCTAAGTATGCATCCAAGAATGATCATCTGAAAAGGTATAAACATGTTGTTTGGGATGTGATTGAACATTTTTGTGCTTTCTCTATTAACTAGATAGAAAGATCAAAGAACATCATGGCTTATTTCTTAGAAAATGTTGCATTAAAGAATGATGATGTAACACTAACCGGTGTATCCACAATTGAGAAAAAAGCTAGGCCTGCTATTCCTAATCATGTATATAATTGGCAAGTGTTTGCGGATGATGAAGACATTCTCAGATTCATACAATGAATTGATGACTATGATGGACAGAAAATTGATTGCAATGCATTGGTAGAAGTGGTGGAAGATAGAGAAACAGTGTTTGGAAATGACATGGTTCAGTTGGAAACTAATGAGACCCCCAAAGGATTAGTGGAATTGGAAGGTATGTTCAGTCACAGTGACAGTCATTTGCATCAACAGTCAATCACCAAGTTAGATGAATTGGAGGAAGTGAACTTGGGGACAAAATCATCCCCTACGTTGGTATATATTGGAAAAAAATTGTCTCCTCACATCAGAGTTAAACTTATTAATTTATTGAAGAAATATAAGCATGTTTTTGCTTGGTCTTATGAATACCTGAAGGCGTATAGACAAGATCTATTTTAGCATGAAGTCCTTTTGCTTCCAGATGCTAAGACTTTTTGATAGAAACATAGACCCATCAACCCCCCTTTGGAAAATAAAATGCAACAAGAGTTAACCAAGTTGAGGGAAGGGGGGATCATTAAGCCTATAAGGCATTCATCATGGGTGTCTAATTTGGTCCCAGTTAGAAAGAAGAATGGGGACATAAGGCTCTGTGTTGATTTTAGGAACTTAAATGTTGCTTCTTTAAAAGACAACTCTTCTTCTCCCAATATGGAAGCAATGTTGCAGAGAGTAACTAGCTGTGACCTGTTGTCTATGATGGATGGGTTCTTAGGATATAACTAGGTGTTAGTGAAAGAATCTAAACAATTCAAGACTGCTTTTACCACCCCTTGGGGAACATATGTATATGTAAGAATGCCTTTCAGGCTAAAAAGTGTTGGAGCTACTTTCCAAAGAGCAATGGATGTAGCTTTCAAGGAATTCATTAACATTATCATGGTTGTGTACCAGGACAATTTAACATGTTTCTCCAAATGGGCGGATGACCATTGTGGGCACTTGAAAAATGTTTTCAATAAAGCTCTAGAATTTGGTGTCTCTTTAAATCCAAAAAAGTGTCATTTTGTTGTCACTGAAGGAAAGCTAATTAGGCATATTGTCTCCAAGGAAGGGGTTAGAATAGACCTTGAAAGAATTGAAGCTATAAACAATGTACCTGAGCCAAAGAGTGTCAAAGGTATCCAGTCTTTCTTGGGCAAGGTAAATTTTGTTAGAAGGTTCATTGCCAATTTTGCAGAAATAGTTAAGCCTATTGTTAGATTGCTCAAGAAAGATACAAATTTTTACTGGGATGAAGAAGCTTCAAAAGCTTTTGGTGAAATTAAAAGGGCTATTCAGGAGGCACTAGTGTTGAAGTCCCCTGATTATAGTAAGCCCTTTTCTCTATTTTCTTTTGCTTCTTATCATACAATGGTTGTAGTTCTTCTACAAAGGGATAATGATGGATATGAACACCCTATATATTTTTATAGTAAATCTCTACAAGCAATAGAACTAAAATATGAAATCATGGAGAAGCAAGCATATGCTTTGGTTAAAGCTGTGAAAGCATTTAGGGCATATCTTGTGAATGCACAAGTAATTGCTTATGTCCCACATGTAGCTATCAAGGACATCTTATCTCAGTCTAAGGTTACTGGTAAAAGGTGCAGATGGATAACCAAAATTCAAGAGTTTGATCTAGAGATTAAAATTACTAAATTAGTAAGAGGTTTAGGTCTTGCTAAGCTAATGGTTGAATCAAACCTTCTTGACGTTGAGGTGAATAATGTTGAAATTAAGGATATCCTAGTCACCAGTATTGAGACAAAACCATGGTACTCAGAGATAGTACATTTTTTAAGGGATGCAACATATTCAGAGGGAATGACTCACAACTAGAGAAGGACATTGAGACTAAAATCTCAAAAGTATGTCCTTATTCAGGGTGATCTATATTGGCGTAATAGAGAAGGGGCATTCTTGATGTGTTTAGACAAACCCCAAGCTAAAAGGATGTTAACTGAAATGCATGATGGAGTATGTGGAGGTCATTACTCTGCCAAGACCACAACTGGTAAGATAGTCTACGATGGATACTATTGGCCTACTTTGTTCAAAGATGCCCATGAACATGTTCGGAGATGTGACCCATGCCAAAAAATTTCTTCCAAATTAAAATATGAGGGAGCTTTGCCCCTAAACCCAGTTATAGTGGAAACCCCTTTTGTTCAATGGGGCATTGATTTATTGGGGAAATAGTTGAGAAATCAGGAAGGGGTCACAGGTGGATCATAGTGGCCACTGATTATTTCACTAAGTGGATCAAAGATATACCCACTAGAAGAGCCACTAGTAAAGTTGTTATTGATTTCTTGATGGATAATGTTATAACTAGATTTGGTGTTCCTGTGAAACTGGTAAAGGATAATGCCATGAGTTTCAGATCAAAGGAGTTCATTGAATTTTGCACCAGTCATGGAATAATTATGTCTTATTCTTCACCATATCATCCTCAAGGTAATGGACAAGTAGAATCCAACAATAAGAGACTTCTGAATATTATTAAGGAAATCCTTGAAGAAAACAAAAGGTCTTGGGATCAAAAATTAAAATTGGCCTTATGGGCAGATAGGGTTACTGTCAAGAAAGCAATTGGCATGTCACCATTTGAATTGGTTTATGGCATGCAATCTAGGGTGCTAGTCAACAACCTTCTTCCTGTATACAAGTTCCTACAAGCAGAGAATATGGAGTTGTTAGAACCTATGGAAGACAGAATGATTCAAATGGTCGAAGTGGAGGAAATCAGGACTTTGGCCCCTAAAACAAATTTGAAGATCTAGTTGCAATCCAAGTATTTGTTTGACAAAAGAACTACACTAAGGAAGTTTCAAATTGGTGACATGGTTATTCAATGGAATGCATGAGGGCAAGATAAAGGAAAACATAAAAAATTTGAGTCACTATGGGTGGGCCCTTCTATTGTTTGTGATCCGAATGGAAAAGATTCATATTTTTTGCAGACAATGAATGGTGAGGTACAGGAATTTCCAGTGCATGGAGAATTTCTGAAGCATTACTTCTCTTAAGTCCATGTACAATAGGTCTTAGTCTGTATATAGTTAGGTTTTTTTTTCTGTTGGTTGTTTGTGGGTTTGTCTTGGTCTGTTCTCCAGAGTTTTCTATATTCTTGTGTTGGTCTTGCGATCAACCATCCCCAATCAGAGCTGTTGTTATCACTGTTTTGACTTTTGGGTAACTTTGTTCCTTAATCTGCTAAACCTCCAAGGTTATGCTTAGTATTTCATCTTGCCTCTGAGTTTTTTGGGTCAAAAGGGTTTAGGGTTTTTGAAATTTACCTTGCTATGTTTTGGATTCTGCGTGTTCTATTTCTATGTTACTTTTTCCACTTAAGTTGAAGGGTCATTCCACCGTGAAAAGAGGTTCTCCCTTTTACATTTATCCTAGGTGGGTCCCTAAAATGTTTTATTTTTTACGCCTTCCCCTAAGTTTTACTTCCTTGTCAGGTTTCCTAAAGATCATGCAGGTTTTATTTGATCTAATAGTGCACGTTGTTTTGTGACGAAAAGATGTTCTGAACTTACCTTTTGTGAAGTAACGAAAAGGTGGCGGGCCCTGGTAAAATGGTTACAAGGAAGGCTAATGGATGATCATCTCTCAGAATATTTAATGGACCGCGTTGTTTCACAGCCCGAAGATGCGCGAGACTTACCTTTCGTGAAGTGGCAAAAGGAGTGGTGGACCCGGGTAAGTGGTGTAGACACCTAAAAATGGTCAACGCTTGTGGAATCATACTTTAACATTTGTGCATTGCCTTATTTTAGGTTTTTGCGTCGCATTAACATTTCTCCTATGTCATGCATTTGGTATTTATCATTTGCGAGCATTGAGTCATTCTTCTGCATTCTTCATTTGTCTCACTTTCGAATTTGATCTTGTCAATAACAATATTTGTCATGATTTTGATCAATCTTATCTTGTCACATCAATTTGTGTGCTCATTTGTCATATTTTGACATCGTCAATTCGATTTTATTTTGGACATCGTCAATCCTAATTTGGGTTTTGTCCTCTTATCAATCTTGTCATCTTGCGATCGATTTGTCATCGATCATTGTCATTTTCAATCTTGTTGTTTTGCAATCTATTTTGTCATCGATCCTTGTCTTTTTGTCAATTTTGTCATTTTTGTGATCGATTTGTCATCGATTGTCATCCTTCTCAATCGTGTCAATTTGGATCAATTTGTCATTGTTCCTTGTCAATTGGTGCATTTATCAATCAAATCATTTATCACATTGGTCCTTTGTTAATCCAAATCATGATCGAGTCAATTATCTTTCATCAAGACCTAATTGTCATCCTTGCATTGCTAATTCATCTTTTAGGGTTTCATGATTTTAATCATTTAACCTTGTTTGTCATTTCTCCCTTTAGGATTAATAAATTATTTATTTATCCTAAGTCTTCTCATCGTAATTAAATGTTCATTTAATTGGCTAATTATTCCTCTTTTTGTGAATTAATTAATAAATGACAAATTATTAATTAATTCACCTAATTTATCTTAATTCCTAATTTTCCTCTTTTTCTAATTTTCTAATTTCCTAATTCCTAATTTCAATTCTCTCCTATTTTCCTCCTAATTTCATGGGAATGATATTTCAATTTGTCATAATTTGTCATAATTGACAATCAATCAATTTTGACATAGAAATTTGTCATGAATTATCAATCAATCAATTTTGCATAGAAAGTGCATAATTTGTCATAATTGACATTTTTGATTTACAATTTCCATTTGAATTGAATCATGCTAATTTGATCATTTCTCCAATTTGTCTATAAATTGGATGAATTTCTTCAATCTTGGCTAATAATAATCACTTGTTTGAATTACTTTGTCGAATCAATCACGCTTTGAGTATTCTTGTGCCAATGTCAATCTTGCTTTCACATCAGGTTTATGCACTTGAAGGTGAGATCCACAAACAAAAGCTATTTGAAGAAGAAAGAAGGGCAATGGAGCCACATGAAGGAGATATTCAGATTTGCATTTGGTTTGCTTAGCTTTTAATCTTGAATGTTTTTCTTTCATGTCTCTATTGGATGTAATTAGGATTGATCATTGCAATGAGCTTTTGTGATTGAGCTATGATTAATATTTTGAATTGCTTTGATGATTTTCAATTTCCTAGCTACATTAATTGGTGAACCCAACGTGAAACTAACCATCTAACCCCTTAACTGTGTTTTTGAGTGCTTTTGAGTTGATTTGCAGGTCAAAAACCCAAGAAATAGGGTAGTGCAGTGTTTTCTGGAAACTTCTGCACCTGTGTCAAGCATTCTATGTCTGTGTCAGACATTTTGTGCCTATGTCAAGGACATTCTGCGCTTGTGTCAGACATTCTGCGCCTGTGTAGGGCCAGAAATAGAGGTAAAAGACAATGTGTTTTTACTTGCAAATTGATTTGTTTTTCATTCTATTTCTACTTTTTTGGTTTTGTTGGTACTAATTCTCTGTGCAGAACCTTTGCATACGCATGAAAAAGACAAAAAATGAAACTACTAACACGTTTTATGCAGGTTTGATAGTCAAAGACTAAACATATCAAACTTCTGACTTGGGTTTTGCAGGTTGCCTTGGACTTCAACTAAACTTTGTGTTTGCAATTAATGTTTAGGCACCTAGTATGATTTCTAAATAGGATGGAATGAATATATGTTTTCTTTCATTGTTGAATTTGACATTGGAGTAGGAGAGTATGCTCTCATCCTTCTTAGGGTGATCAGAAATCCAGATCTTCAATACCATGCTCATGTTTTTGATTGTGTGTCACCTTTAGAGGGTCTGCTTTCCCAACCATTTACTTTTGGAAGCAAGTGATAATCGTGAGAAGGGAACGACCCAAAGTGAGTATGGCTAGAATACCTTGGCATTCTAACTCACTATAAAAAAATACCAGATCAGCGAAAGCTTTGAAGGAAGGGTTATGTGGGAATTGCAGTTACTTGGGAAGTGATGACCCTTGAACTCTTTCTCATATCAACATCTAAGTAGGACCTCACAGTCTAAATCATGCTTGCGCAACTACATTTGTTTGGTATCTTGATGGGCTTAATGTCTCAGTCATGCTTGTGTGACATCAAAGAGTAATGCTTAATAGAAATCCTTACTAAACACCTTGTTTTTAGAGGCCAAAAACCCTTCTAGTTGCTTGAGAAGGACAAGTTCGGATACTTGGAAGAGATACTAAGTTTGCCATGGGGAGATTTCCATGGGGACTGATGCTTGGCTACCCTGAGAAGTGAGCGCCATGGAGGGGAGCCCATGGGGTCAAGCATCTATGTATTCTCCTTGAATCCCATAATGAGTCTACCTCTCAAGTACCTAATGTCCTTGCCTACCATAAGAAATGTGTGAATGAGCATGATTGTATTGAGTCTAAGTTGAAATATCTTGTCTTCTTTCCTTGTTAAAGGTTGAATTGCATCTCATTTCAAAAACAAGACAAATTGATTCAAAACAAGGTTAAACCCAAGAACATTTCATTCAACAAAGTTCAAACACCTTCAAACATGGTTGTCAAACATTGTTCAAAATCTTGTCTCAACATTCATGTCACTTAGATTTAGGTTCATCCTAGGTTTGCATTTGTAAAGTTCATTGTCAAGTACCAAGGTTAGGTTTCACCTAAGTCATACTCCTTTGCATATCAATAAGGGTCATCCATTTGCATGTGTCCTCTTGCATTAAAGTCATACCATTGTCATACATTCATATTTGCATACCCTAGGTCTCTTCATTAAGTTTAGGTCATTATTATATCATATTAGGGTTATTTGCATAGTAATTGTCCCTTTGCATATAGTGTCAAAACTAGGTTTTGTCATACTTGAGTAATGCAAATCTTTGATAGACCCTAAGTTATTGTTAGGAAGTCTTGACCTTATCAAACTTTTGTCTTTTTGTCATCAATGTCATTTGGTCAAACCTAGCTTAGTATCCAAGCATATAGGTGAGACATTGTCAATTTGTCCTATTGTCACTTGGTCCTTTTGTCCTTTGAGGTCTAGACATCATTTCAATTTCCTAAGGGTCTCATTTTTTAGAATTGCATTCATAAGTTTGTCAAAATCTTGAAAAGAAACAAAAACATTAAGTTGCATTGTCATCCTTTTAGGTTGCATTTGTCAATCCCATTAGTTGCATTTCATAGTGACATGTTTGTTGAAATGAGGTCTCAACCTTCTTACGAAGCCATGTCATCACAATTGAGCAATAAATCATGTCAATCCAATCTCTACATGTCTCAGAACTTGGATCAAACTTTTTATGATGAAACAAGTCTCCAAATACAAAAACTAGAGGAGAAACTAGCTCAAGAAATAGAGATATTAGAACAAAGAGTGAAAAACATTGAGAAGAATAGATCACAAATGTCCAAAATGTTTCAAAAATTTCCAGGTCAAAATCCAAATATTGAGTCAATTGATGTAAGATCTCTTCTTGAACGATCAGACATACCAGCTCTCCTCTCCCAAATAGAGATGATGAAACAATTTCAAGAAAAGAGATAACATCAATTTCAACATTATGTGCGTCCACAACAAGAACAAGAAGGTGTTTACTATCAATCAGATTTTCAACCAATACAACCAATGGTTCAACCAATGGTCCAACATTTACAACCAACACAACCAATGGTCCAATTTCAACAATATGTCCAACCAACTATACAATGTCCACAAATAATTCAACCAATGGTGGAATATCAACAAGTTCAATCAACATATCAATGTCAACAACCACAACCAAACATTAAAAAACAAAGGTTGCAGCACACACCAACCAAAGTTTCAAACATGTCAGAACAATTGAACCAAGTCCAATATCAAAACATGACATTAGACTAGAATCAACTCCTTTCCAAACAAGTTCAAATTCCAGATACAACTATGTCAAAACCTAGAAAGAAAGGTGGCTTTATTGCAAGGATCTTAAGGAAATTACCAAGTGAGCTCTTTGAGGAAGATCAAGATAATACACTTATGTCTAGAAATGCCTCATCCCTCCACAAACAAATTGACTCTCTAGTGGCATCTATCCCTACACCTTTAGAAGTTTCACAAGAACCTTCTATGTTGTCCTCATCAAACAATACACCCAAGGATGCAATTATCCAAGAGCTATCCATAATTGATTGCCAGAATAATCCAATTCATGATGCACATCCTTGTCATGTTTCAGAAATACAAGACCCAATGCCACCATGCACTTTATTGCCATTACCTATTTTAGAGGACCCCATTCAAAGTCCCTCTTCCTCATGTTCAAGTAATGATTCCTTGCCAACATCCATCACAAATGTTCAAAGTGCATTTCCTTCATGCCAAAACATTGATTCCTTGTTAGAATCCCCCATGCATATCCAAAGTCCAACCCCATGTCAAGAGGATAATTTAGAGCATGAAGAAACATGTCTTAAAACAGATCAAGGTCAAGATCCTGAAACCTTATCATCCCATCCAATTGTTGACCAGGACCCCATGTTCCCAGATGCTCACAATGATTCCCCTATTCTTGTCCATCCTATCCAAAGTCCTATTGACACTCCATTCCTCGGGCAAGATCAAGATATCCCAGTTCATCCAATCCCAAATGATCCCCTTCCATTTCATGAACATAATGTCCTTTCAAATCCCATTGACATTCCACTTCCTAAGAAAGATCAAGATATCCCTTCCATCCTTTCCGATGATCCCATTAAAAGTCAAGAGCAAAGCACCTTTAAAGAGGATTCCAATGATCTTCCTCCTTGTCAAGATCAAATTATTCCTTCAGATCCTCTACAAGATCCTTTTGTTCCTCCATCTCCTTGTCTTAATGCTCCATATCCACTCTAAGATCACATTTCTTTTGATGATCCCATTATTTCTCCCATTCCATCTCTTGAAGAGTTTGTCATTGAACCATGTCCACAACATAACCTATTCCCCTTCACGATCCTAGTCCCCCTCATGATTCTAACGTGTCAGTGCAAGATGTTCATGAACCCTCGACATGCATAATGGGTTCTTCCACTTTGGTGCAATCTGATCCACTTCAAGATCTCATTATTTCTCTCATATCATATCCACCTCATAATGGACTTGGGTCTTCTTCCCAAAGAAAAGAGTATCCTACAAGTCAATATATTCATAAAGGCAAAGGAGTAGACCTTCATGAGAAAGAACCCCTCCATATCAAAGAAGATCTTAAGGGCCATTGCCTCAGTGAAATTCCTCAAGACGTTGGTATCCCTCCATCAAAATCAAAACATACACCTTCCCCATCATACTTTCCATCCATCTTAGGTCCTTATATCCCTTCGTCCTCTATGCAAGGTCAACAAAGGCACACATCCTTGAGTAAATTTTATCCATCCAAAAGAAGTCCATTTCATTCATATCCATCCATGCATTCCTTTCCCCCTCCAAGCAATTTGAATGCCAAGTCTAAAAGTCATAAGTCTAGCAATCCATATGTATTCAAGGATCAACATGTCCAATATAATCGACATGTCAAAACAAAGAACAATATGATCTATAAAGAAAAAGAAATATCCAAAAGGCCACAAAGGCCCACTGAGCAAAATAAAGAAAAGTCAAAATATATATGGGGTCCTAAATCCCTTGTGCAAGCAATGCACTCCAAGGAACCACAAAAGCATGAAAAATCAAAAACCATGTGGATCCCTAAGCGGCTCCTTGAAGCACAAAAGCTTAAAGAAACATCAAAATTTGCATCTAAAATTGCTATTCCTCCATCCAACCCTCTCAAATTTGTTCCTCCATCACCTTCTTCATCCATTTTGGGCCCTTATGTCCCAAAATCCCAGGTTATTCCTCCATCTAAATCTCACAAATCCATAGCCTTTCCTTCGTCAAAATCTCAATATCCAAAATACATCTTTCCTCCATCAATCCATCACCCCTCAAGGTGTGTGCCAATGTCGATCTTGCCAACATTTCCATCCGCTCAAGCCCAGTTCTTCCAATACCCTACCCATTATCCAATGCATATTTTCCATCCTTCCATCCCTCTGATCCAATCCTTTGCATAAATCCTCGCCTTAGTTTCATCTTATTTTTCCATGTCCTTATCCTACCGACGTCTTTGAGCATACTTTTAAAGGTCATGGTCCATTTTTTTGAAGGCTCCTATCCAAACAAAAAGATGCTTGAGTCCTTCTTCCATCCCCTATCATGTGTCCATCTTCTATTGAAAAAGTCAAAAAAAACAAAAAAAAGTGAAAAAATCAAAAAAGCAAAAAAAATACAAAAAAAAAAAATTGAGAAAAAAAAGAAAAAAAGAAAAAAATAAAGCAAAAATAATTCGTCCACTGGTGAAAACCTGGCAAACAGGTGCCTTGGGCAAGTACCATGATGAAAACCTGGCAAACATACGTCATGCGTAATCTATGAACTTCTTGCACACCACACTTGGGAGCAGGTTTCCTCCATATCCTATTGCCCTTCATTATCCTATCATACCATGTCATTACCCTTCATATCCTATCATCCCTCATGTCCAATTTCCTCTTTCCACCTTTGATCTTGACAAGGCTGAGGATCTTCATGAGCATCATGCATCTTGTTTGCAGCTTTTAGTCTATCATAGCTTTTGGTCATTTATCCATTTGCTTATTATACCTTTCATCCATATTCCCTGTCTTATTACAACTTTCTGCCACTATCCCTTAGCCAATCCCGACCTTCCGTCCATGTCCCTTATCCATTCTTGGTCTTGCTTATCCTATCCATATCTTATCACTATCCATACACTCTTTTTCATTCCTTGATCTTGATCTGACATAAGGACACAAAATTTAAACATGGTTTCAAACACCTCTTGACATGTCCCTCATGCCATGTCACTGCTTTACATTGTCATATCCAATCTCTTGTCCCATCATAAAATAGCCCTTGGAAATTGCATCTGCATTGTCTCTATAATAAAAAGCCTTTGTCTACCCTCTATCCACCATCATTTCAAAAAGCCTATTTATTCACCTGTCATATTCCTTGCCTTACTAGACACTAGGGGCAAAAATCATAAAAACTGAAAAATGTCCTGAAATAATCCAAAAAAATTGAAAAATGTCTTGAAAAAAAAATCATAAAAATTTAAAAATGTCCTGAAATAATTCAAAAAAATTGAAAAATGTCCTAAAATAAAAACAAAAAAATTGAAAAATGTCTTGAAATAATCCAAAAAAATCAAATAATGTCCTAAAGAAATCATAAAAAAATTGAAAAAAGTCCTGAAAAAAATCATAAAAATTAAATAATGTCCTGAAATAATCAAAAAAATTATAAAAACTTGAAAAGCAAAACAAAAAAAATATATCCTCTTGGTGCATAAGACAGATCACTGAGCATCCCTCCAACGACACCCAATCAATCAAACATTGTGCATTACTGAAATCATGCATAAACAGATGAACTTTTCAATCAAACCAGACATTCAAACTGATCGCACTTGTCATATCAATCAACCGCAAATTTATTTGTCCTTGGCACACTATCATGAGTCTTATACAGGGTGTGGTATACTCGAAACTAGACTGTGTCCTATCTTAAATGGGGTACCGCATGTCCTGAAACCAGACAGCATGATTGTCCTATCAGTACTTTCAACTTTTGATAATGAAGATCAAAATGTTTGTTTGATTTGTTGGAATTTGTGCATCTTATCTTTTTACTGATTTATCTTTGGCTTTGATCATGTTCCTATGTTGCTCGATGATGTCACTGAGTGATTTAGAGTGACTGGGATGGTTCATGGTCCCTTTCTTTTTTGTTGTGATTGTTGTTTGTCTGTGATGTGTCTATCTTTTGCAAAAAGGGTTGCGTTCCAGCTCTGGCCTTCAATGCCATGATGCTATGCATCCATTTTGCTACATTAAAATAAAGGTTCTCACCTACAAAGTGCATTACTGAAAGCAAGTTTTTCTTCGTCTCTAACTATCCTCTATCTCATTTTCTTCTTACTAACATTTCTTCCATCCATTCGGATAGTCAGTTCAGTCTAGTGCTCCGATTTCCCCAAACACACATGCTGCATCCTGCATTCATTGGTTAGTAAACTTGCATTATATCGCATATCACATCGAGCATCACATCAAGCATTTTATCCATTTCATATTATAAATGCATCAACAAATCAAAATGCATCCATACATATTCCACCATAAACAGTGCATAAGTCATTCAAAATAACATTAGTCATAACACATTGCATCCCATCATATCGATGCATATCATATCATATGTCACAATAATATTGGAGTACGAAATTGGACTGTCTATCCTAAGTATGGCCCGCAGGTTGACTACAAAATGTCAAACTACATAATGTCCACTATCTGTCATAAGGAGCACGTGCCTCTATCACTGGGTGCTCCCTCTATCCTCCTCATCCCTACCATGTCTCATGGATGATGTCCCTGCTGGTCCTGGCTATGGTGGTCTCATAGGTCCACTCACCCCCATGCTACTCAATGACCTCCGAGAGCGTGCCCTACTCTCTGTCCTCGATCATGCCCGATATGAAGCTGCTCTTTGCTCTAGTGGAACTACACTCTCATATAGTGTCCTCCAATGGCGTATCTCCTCTCTGGTCTCTACCAACATCTGTGCCATCTCCCATGCACTGGCATCTCGAATCGACCCAATATACTTAGTGACTCTCTGTTCTTCTCGCTGTGCCTGTGCTATCGCTGTATCTCGAGCCACTATGAGTCTGGCTATCAGTTCAAGAGCAGAGATAGCCAAGTGTAGAAGAGCCTACACAAGCGCATGATTCTCCCTACACAAGCACAGGAGTCCCTTTCTGCATCCCCTGTGGGCCCTGCAATGTCCCGCAAGCAAGTCAAATTCATCAAATTGAAAACATGGGTTTTTGAGATACATACCGCTGCTCCTGCATCGTCCAGTTGTCTATACGTGCGTACACATTCTCCGAGGTGATCTTCCCTTGGAATGTTCACCATCTCTCTGCAAGTGTCCTTTTCTAGAGCAACAAATCCTCCTATTTGGCTAGTGCAAATGAGAAATTTTCACTCTCTTTGGGTCATTTATAGATCTTTGTTAGTGCATAGATGGACGTGCACCCTATCCATCTTATGTTGGTCGTAGTCTTTTGCGTCTTCTTTTTTTTGTCCTTCATGCGTCCGATCTTCGATTGTCAGTCAGTTCGAACCTATCATTTTCTGTCATTCTTATCGATCAATTGGCCACTTTTCTGCATGTTTTCGGCCAATTCCTTGAGGGGGCATCCATGTGTCATTGTCATTGTCTGGGGCATTTTCATTATTGTTCTTTGAAACAATGCTTAAAATCGCATTGTCTCAAAGAGGGGCAAAATGTAGACACCTAAAAAATGGTCAGCGCTTGCGGAATCATACTTTAACATTTGCGCATTGCCTTATTTTAGGTTTTTGCATCGCATTAACATTTCTCCTATGTCACACATTTGGTCTTTATCATTTGCGAGCATCAAGTCATTCTTTTGCATTCTGCATTTGTCTCACTTTCGAATTTGGTCTTGTCAATAACAATATTTGTCATGATTTTGATCAATCTTATCTTGTCACATCAATGTGCATGCTCATTTGTCATATTTTGATATCGTCAATTCGATTTCATTTTGGACATCGTCAATCCTAAGTAGGGTTTTGTCCTCTTATCAATCTTGTCATCTTGCGATCGATTTGTCATCGATCGTTATCATTTTCAATCTTGTTGTTTTGCAATCTATTTTGTCATCGATCCTTGTCTTTTTGTCAATTTTGTCATTTTTGTGATTGATTTGTCATCGATCGTCGTCCTTCTCAATCGTGTCAATTTGGATCAATTTGTCATTGTTTCTTGTCAATTGGTGCATTTATCAATCAAATCATTTATCACATTGGTCCTTTGTTAATCCAAATCATGATCGAGTCAATTATCTTTCATCAAGACCTAATTGTCATCCTTGCATTGCTAATTCATCTTTTAGGGTTTCATGATTTTAATCATTTAACCTTGTTTGTCATTTCTCCCTTTAGGATTAATAAATTATTTATTTATCCTAAGTCTTCTCATCGTAATTAAATGTTCATTTAATTGGCTAATTATTCCTCTTTTTGTGAATTAATTAATAAATGACAAATTATTAATTAATTCACCTAATTTATCTTAATTCCTAATTTTCCTCTTTTTCTAATTTTCTAATTTTCTAATTCCTAATTTCAATTCTCTCCTATTTTCCTCCTAATTTCATGGGAATGATATTTCAATTTGTCATAATTTTTCATAATTGACAATCAATCAATTTTGACATAGAAATTTGTCATAATTTGTCATGAATTATCAATCAATCAATTTTGCATAGAAAGTGCATAATTTGTCATTTTTGACATTTTTGATTTACAATTTCCATTTGAATTGAATCATGCTAATTTGATCATTTCTCCAATTTGTCTATAAATTGGATGAATTTCTTCAATCTCGGCTAATAATAATCACTTGTTTGAATTACTTTGTCGAATCAATCACGCTTTGAGTATTCTTGTGCCAATGTCAATCTTGCTTTCACATTAGGTTTATGCACTTGAAGGTGAGATCCACAAACAAAAGCTATTTGAAGAAGAAAGAAGGGCAATGGAGCCACATGAAGGAGATATTTAGATCTGCATTTGGTTTGCTTAGCTTTTAATCTTGAATGTTTTTCTTTCATGTCTCTATTGGATGTAATTAGGATTGATCATTGCAATGAGCTTTTGTGATTGAGCTATGATTAATATTTTGAATTGCTTTGATGATTTTCGATTTCCTAGCTACAAGTGGATTAAAGAATGAATCTAAAGATTGAGCATCTTGATCAAGATCTAATGGTGTGCGTTAATTCACAAAGTAAAGTTGCTAATGATTTATCTTATGCGAAGTGTTGAAAGGGTAGTAGGCTCGATAGAAGGTTTGCTTGAAAGGTAAAAGAGGTGCATCTTGAGGTAGATCCAATGGTCCCCATTATTTCGCTGGGTGAAATAGCACACGGTTTATCCTTCATGAAGTAGTGAAAGGAGGATGGGTCTGGCAGATAGGCAGTTCATGGTTTTAAAGACCAATCAACTTGGAATTGATCGAATGGCCCACGTTGATTCACAGCCAGAAGCAACAAGAGATTTACCTTTTGTGAAATGGCGAAATGAGCTGGTGGTTATATGGTTGATGATGTGGCAATACAGGAGGATGCCTGGCTAAGGTAAAAGGTGATATTCCAGATGGACACATGGCTCTATAGGATTGAGAAGGGCCCACTTTGATTGAGCGGTGACTATGATATGATTCCTAGTTAAAGTAAAGCATGTGGTAGTTAAGATGTGGAGCTCGATAGAGCTCTCGGGCGATTGGGTGATTGACACGTAAGAGTTATCTGCCCAATCAATAAGGCAAGTGGAATCCATGTGGAGGGCCCACTATGAAGGTTAAGGGATGATAAAAGGGGTGCATCTCGAAGATGATCCAATGATCAGTGTTATTTCACAACCCAAAGATGTAGGCTTGTTAGCCTTTGTAAAACATCGAAAACCTCTAGCGGTGATGGTTGTTTGCGGTTAGTGAAATAAGCTGGTGGTTACCGTAAGAAGTAAAGATCGAACAGATGGTAGAAGATCTGATGGACAGAGTTGTTTCACATGATTAAAATGCATGAGTTTTACCTTTCGCGAAGCAGCGAAAGGAAGGTAGAACCATTTTTAAGTAGAATGACCAGGTAAGGTGCGAGGATTTTAACCTCCACGAAACAGTGAAAGGTGAAAAACTTAGAAAATTTTATGATCTGTTGGAACCATTTTTTGAATTCAATTGCGAATTCAATTCTGATTTGATTACCAAAGCATTGGGTTTTAATGTCTCAATTCAATGCCCAGTTGTCATATTAAGCTTCACATCAACTAAATATTGGCACCGTTTTGAAGAGTTTTGTAGAGGAGCCAGTGCACAGAGCGAATTTCTTCAAGCAAGTAGTAATTTTCAGTGTATTGCTTGTTAGTTACAATCTGAATTGGTATCACTGCATTCTTGTTTTCATAGAAGTTTGTCCAAATTTTAAATGATATAACTACAATTTCGGGATGGCACCAAGAAGGGATTTCACAGGGAAAGTGAATTATCAAGATAGAGAGATATGTGATGATTTCTTGGAATAATTAACCATGTCTACAAATGTAGTTTCTAAGATTAAAGAATGAGTGCCCAAGGCACCCTGTTTGCGAGTTGGAGATGGTTTATATGACAAAGGGAGCTGGTTGAGGGATTCACAAATAGGGATATCTATGCTAGGACTTTTCAAGGTGGGTTTTGGTCAAAGACATTCCTCTTCTCTGATGAATAGCATATGCGAATCAGACTTGGGAAAGCTCATAGTCCCTAGGGTTTCATGGATGTAGATTTATTAACCCAGATTGCAAGTAATTATCACCTTGTTGCTAAATGTGTGAGACGAAAAAGAGTGAGAAACCTCACAAAGATGCAACTATAGTAGAGGAGGAGGTGAAGCATGAAATGATGGTAGAATTCAAATCCATTACTCATAAAAAAGGGAGAGAAATGGTGTCAAAGGCTATATTTTAATCCTCCCAGAATGGGATATAGCAGATGCCTTAGTACTTGAAGCAATCAGAAAAGAAATCAAGCCTATGGAAGGAGTGACATTCAGCAAGGATAATGTTGCTTTGGTCATGTGTTCCTTAAAGAGGAATATAAATAGAAGAAGGAAGGATGCCTCAGAGCCCAATTTCCTTGGAGAGATGATTGTTAAAAGAGTGCAGGACACAAGGGTGGTGGAAGGTACTAGCATAGTTCTAGAAACTGCAAAATTCAGTGTGTCAATGGCTAAGAAAGAAGCTAAGGAGAGAGTTGATCTCCAAGTAAAACTAGAGACAATTCTAAAGGCTTATAATGTAGCCAAAGGGGAGGTAGCCAACAGGGATAGCATCATTGCTAAATTACAGAGTCAACTAGCTGGACAGTACCAGAAAGGTGAATCCTCTACTCTAATGATTATATCTTCTCCAACAAGACCTCCACCTACCAGTCCCATCATTGAATTCCCCCCTTCTCCTATGTCTTCTAGTTTTCAACCAGCTGAGACTATTCAACATGAATTGGAAAAGTTAAAATGGGCTCAAGCCCTATTTGCAAATAAATATGAAGAAAAGGTAAAGGCCACAATTTTGAGTTTTGTTGATACAGTTGGAGCCCCCATTGTGCACACTAACATGAAAAGAATTTTGGATATTTTGAGTGAGTTAAATGAAGAAAAGGCTACTCTGGAGCCAATTTTGAGTAAGTGGAAGCCTAGAGAAGTAGATCTAGAACTTATGTGTGCATCCTATGATGAGGCAGGATCTGATGCCATTATTAAATCCTCATGTGAGTTAGCAAAAAGCATGACCAGGCTAGTAGAAGGATGAGCTGGTGTAGAGAGAAAAGCCAACTTGTACAAGAAGGAATATACTGAGCATAAGTTTGAACTGTTTCCTGGGGGTTTTGTTAGTTCAAATCAGTTGGAGAACAAACAAAGATGGCTTGATGAGCTAGGAGCTAACTTGTCTCTAAGAGTGAATGAAATCATCAATATAGATGACACATCCTTGTTTGTTAAGACAATTGAAGAAATAGAGAAGATAAAGTCACATTACAGTTTTTTGGAATCAGAGGTTAAGAAAGTGAGAAACTCTTGGAAAAGGTTAGTTAAGTTAAAAGAAAAAATTGTTAGCTTCTCATGGCCTACTGATGATGTGTTCCAAGAGTGGACAAGAAAGTATGTAGTGCAAGAAGAGGAAGTCCCAAAATAGTTAGAAGATGTTGCTGCGTAATAACCAACTAAAGGGCCATTAGGAGTGAAAGTGATTTGTAACTTCTTTTGAAAAATTGTGGTTGTAACAAACTATTCTTAGGAATGTCTGAAGCTTGTATGCATCCATATTGTTATAAATGGATACTAGGACTTAAGAATAAGGGATCACAAGAATTTGTAAAGGAACTCTGTTGAAATATATCTAGGTTTTTTCTAGATCTCTTAGAGATTACCTTGAATTATGTAAAATTTTCAAAAACGAATATGAATATACAGATCAAAGTTTCAAGCCTAAATCTTGTTTGTCTTCTGGCATACATTCATTAGTTTTCTGGTTTCATTTGGATAATCTAGGGTTATTCGAATGAGCATGGATTGTAACGCAATCTTATAGATATATTTCTAGTTTTTCTCTTCAGGAGGGGGATTAAATATGCATGAAATATTTTTGTCAGTAGATCAATTATTTGCTGCTTTGAATCTGATGAATTATTTTAGTTGAAAGGGAAAAAACCTATGTATATGTTAGGCATGTATTGTTGGTATTTTGGTTATGTTGATATAGTTTTGTCATTGATGTCAACACCTTTAACACTTATCAACTCTGGCACTTTGGAAAATTGGCAATGTTCACTGGCAAGCAAGTGACTTTATGCACAGTCACTGATATTTGGTACACTGATAGGATATATTGTTCACCGACACCTGGACTGACATGAAAAACATCTGGTTATGTCGAAGATATCATTTGGACACTTTGTCTTGGAGATTTGTTCATTGGATTATTGGTATTTGCATATTTGTTGTTACCAGAAAATAGGTCCAGAATAAGCACCGACGAGCTTATCTATTTCGGATCTGTACGACATGCTTTGGAGATGATTTTGTTGTTATTGTAAATGCATTAAACTGACATGTTGAATTAGATATTGCATTGGTTATTGATTTACTTATAATTTTTTTATTGTAATATCTTTTAGAGCTGATGTACTAAAATTGGTCTTAGGTTATGGTATATATGTAAGATCTTATTTATAAGATCGATATGCTATTGGGATAAGGAATTGTAAAAAGGTATATGTGAGAATAAGAAGAGCTATACATGCAAACATCATTTGAAGGTGAAGCAAAGTTTTTGTGAAGGCAATTAGATCTACACTGGTACTAAATCTACCATATGAAGATGCTATTTTGAGTAGTACATCATTATTGGATTTAACCATCCAATTGTAGCTAGGGTGACTCCTATTTGTGTTTGAGTAGTGAGCTCTAGGCTCTTGGCCTTTCTGCATGTGTAGACCCCATTTGTATACAGATACTATCTGTAGTAGTATCATCTAATTGTGGGTAAGGTTTCCCGCTGTGGTTTTTCCCCTTACAGGGTTTCCACGTACAAATATTGGTGTTATGTATTGTGGATGTTATTGTCTTTCTGTTTCATGCATTAATCTTTACCGGTACTGTAATTAACTGATAAACTATCTACCGACATAAAGGTTGGTTAAGTTGTTTTTGGTTTGAATTTATTTGACAACTGATTCACCCCTCCCTCTCAGTTGTCTCCGGGACCTAACAATTGGTATTAGAGCTTAGTCCTCTTTTTCGCAGAAGTTTACAAGCTTGAGGAGATCCATTGTCTACTAACTATTTCAGGAAGGATAGTCCTAAACTTGATGGAACCAAATATGGCATATGGAAGATCTGAATGGAGACACATCTAAATTGCATTGGAAAGGACATCTAGGATGTTACAAAGAATGGCAATATTTCTCCTACTCAAAGTCAGCCTAATCCACCTACCTTAGGAAAAGATGAAGAAAATGATTGCAAAGCAAGGGAAGCACTCTTGAGCACATTATCAGATCGGCAAATCATGGGATTATCAAATAGGTCTACTGCTAAAGCTATTTGGGATCATTTGGAAACATTGAATGAAGGAGATTCCACAGTCAAAATTGCAAAACTTGAAAGCTTCCATGTAAGGTATGAAAATCTGAAAATAGAAGAAGATGAAAGGATTTCTGCTTTTATGGAAAGAGTAAATGAAATTGTTTTGGGTATTAAATGTTGTGGAGGAACCTTCAGTGAAGATGAAATTATTTCAAAAATTTTAAGAGGATTTCCACCAACATATAAAATGAAAGTTACTGCTATAAATGAGTTGAGAACAATGCCTAATACATCAGTAACTAGGGATACATTGATTGGAAAACTTTCATCTTTTGAAATTGAGGAATTTGGTCCTATTGCTACTATAAAGACAGATTTAGCTTTTAAGGCATCAACATCATCTATACCATCATTTGACAAATCTAATTAGAAATCCTTTTATGCAAGAGAACTTGAGGAAAGCAGGAGAGAAAATGAAGAACTTGAAGAACTTGAAGCACTATTTGCAAGGAAAATGCCTAAAGGTCTAGTTGGAAGTAAGTATGAAGGTAAAGCACCCTTTAAATGTTTTAACTATAATAAGATTGGTCATATGGCTTCAAGATGCCCTGATAGACATGCTAGATTAAGAGAAGAAGCTAGAAGAACATACAAACCTAACCCTAAATATCAAAGATATAAATTTAAGAAGAATAAAGATAAATCTTGTTATCTTGTCGATGAAGGAGTCACTGATGATTCTGATGAGGATCTGGCAAACAATGAATGGGTTTTTGTTGCTATAACAGAAGATCCACCGACACCTACTGTTCAACTAGTAGAGCAAGCCCTGACAGCTAAAGTTGAAGTTAAGGATGAATGGATCATTGATTCAGGATGTTCTCATCATATTACTAGTGATAAAGGTAAATTATTGAACTTTCAGGAGTATAATGGAGGTCTGGTAAGATTTAGAGATGATAAATCTTGTTTGATCAAAGGAAAAGGTACTATATCTCTTGATGGTAAGCATAATATTGACAATGTTTACTATGTAGAAGGTTTGAAGCATAATCTTTTGAGTGTTGGTCAATTAGTTGAGAAAGGATTTCAGTTATAATTCAAGAATGGAAAATGCAAAATTATGAACAGAATTGGTTTGGAAATTGCAACTGGTAATCAAACTAGAGGTGATATCTTTCTTATGAATAACAATGAAAAGACATGCTTGATTGCACATGTTGATGAAAGTTGACTATGGCATAAGAGACTTTGTCATGTAAATTTTGATTGCATGGTAAAAATCAGTACTACTAAAGCAGTTAGAGATTTACCTAAGATTGTTAAACCTCACAATCCAGTATGTAAGGAATGTCAATTTGGAAAACAAGTTAGAGAATCTTTTAAAAGTATTCCAGAAAAATCCAATAATGCTCTTGACTTAATTCACACTGATTTATGTGGTCCAGCTAGAACTAAAAGCTTACAAGCTGATAGATATTTCATGCTAATCATTGATGACTATTCTATAATGTGTTGGGTTACTTTTCTCAGAGAAAAATTAGAAGCACTTGGGAAATTCAAACTATTCAAAGCAATGGTAGAAAATGAAACCAGTAAGAAAATCAAATGTCTAAGATTAGATCAAGGAGGTGAATTCACATCTAAGGAATTTAATACATTCTATGAAGTGAATGGAATTAGAAGACAGTTATCAGCACCCCATACACCATAGCAAAATGGAGTTGTAGAAAGAAAAAATAGAACTATCTTGGATGCAACTAGAAGTATGTTATCAGAAGCAAATCTACCACATGTATATTGGAGATAGACAGTAAGCATAGCGGTCTATACATTCAACAAAGTTCACATCAAAGGTGAAATCGGTAAGGCCTCTCATGAACTATGGTTTGGTATTACTCCCACTCTTAAATATTTTAAAATATTTGGAAGTAAATGCTATATTAAAAGAGATGAGTATATTGGAAAATTTGATCCTAGAAGTGATGAAGGAATATTTCTTGGTTATTCATCTAAGAGAAAAGCATATAGATGTTTTAACAAGAGATTGCAAAAAATTGTTGAGGGTACAAATGTGAAGATTGATGAACAGTTTAGAGGAACTTCAAGATATATAGACTCTAAACCAGTAACAAAGATACTATTAGGGATCCCACAGATACTGAGAGGGGGGTGAATCAATATCTAACCAGTGATTGGAATTTCTTAACTTAAAACATGCAGAACATAATAGAACAGTGTATCGGTATGCAATAAATAATGCAATAAATAGAATCAAGTACATTCACATGAAAAGTACACCATAAAACAAGATATTAATGAGGAAACCCGGTGTGGGAAAAACCTTGGTGGGATTTGTGACCCACAATATTCAATCACTGGCCAATAAGAGAATATTACTTATAATAGGGGCCTGCACATGCAGGAAGGCCAACTGCCTAGAGCTCACTGCTCAATGGGAAGTCTCACTAACTTACAATAAGGATTATACAAATCCAATATCTTGTACTACTTTACAATAGCATCTTCAATGCCTGATTTAGTATTGGTTCCTGCTCTATTCTTTACATATACCCTTGACCTATATTTCACACATTAGGTCTGCCTAATATTTTCCTTAATGCTTCTACTTCACATTCTTTTTTTATTCTTCGCACATTCAAAATGTCTACAATGATCTCTTTTATATATAAGAGTCATTTTACAATTTGCCAAGTTAGCTTACAATAATAAACAAAATATTATATAACAAAAATCATGTCGGCCTTTGTGCTGGTATACTTCCTTTCTTCTGTGCCAGTGCTGGTGTCCTGAGTGCCGGTGTAGAGTGTGATCTGCTAATGCCGATGCCATAGGATTGCAAGGTTGCCATCAATGACAAAACCTTCAATCACATACAATGTCTCATTGGAGTGTGCATATGCCAATAGATACTGACAAATGAACCTACATTGAATCCACCGGTACAGAATGAAGATCTAGTTACCCTAGTATCATCTGAAAATTCCACTATAACTGAGGAACAATAGCAAACGAAGACACCCCAGTATGTAAGATTGAACCACTCTGAAAATCAAATAATTGGGAACAAGTATCAAGGATCTATGACAAGAGGAAGACTGGCAAATGAAGAGGTATGTCTTATTTCTCAAATTGAACCATCATCAATTAATGAGGCATGTGAAGATAAGCACTGGATTAAAGCTATGGAAGAGGAACTAGAACAAATTGAGAAGAATAACACATGGACATTAGTTCCCCAACTTAAAGACAAAAATGTGATTGGAACAAAATGGGTATTCAGAAACAAACTTAATGAAGATAGTAAGGTAATCAGAAATAAATAAAGACTAGTGTGTAAGGGATATTCTTAGAAAGAAGGAATTGATTATAATGAAACCTTTGCATCGGTAGCTAGAATTGAGGCGGTCAGATTATTCTTGGCTTTTGTAGCATACAAGAACTACAAAGTATATAAATGGATATTAAATGTGCTTTTTTGAATAGAGATCTTGAAGAAGAAGTTTACATTGAGCAACCTAATGAATTTTCTTTGATAGATAACAAAGATATGGTTTGCAGGTTAAGGAAAGCTTTGTATGGGCTGAAGCAAGCTCCAAGAGCTTGGTATGCTATATTGGATAAATATCTTTTGAAGATTGGATTTTCTAAAGGTAATGCTAACAACAACATATACTATAAAGTGACTAATTATGACATCTTGGTTATAGAAGTTTTTATTGATGACATAATCTTTGAAGGAGAAGATGGATTATGTAAAGAATTTTCTATTAAAATGCAACATGAATTTGAAATGTCTATGATTGGAGAGATAAAATTATTTTTAGGATTACAAATTTCATAGACTGATAAAGATATATTCTTGAGTCAATACAAGTACTTGAAGGAGTTACTAAAGAAATTTGGGATGGAGAACTCTAAACCGGTAAGCACACCTATGACTACAAATGACAAATTATCACTAAGGGATGAATCTACACCTCTTAAATATGACTAGGTACAAATCTATGATAGGAGGCCTACTGTATTTGACACAAACAAGACTTGATATTATGAATATAGTATGTATAGTTTCAAGATTTCAGAGTAATCCTAGAGAAAATCATGAATCAACAATAAAAAGGATTTTCCGGTACTTACAAGGCACTACAAATCTTGGCTTATGGTATCCTAGAGATGAAAACTTTGAATTATGTGCATACACAGATGCAAACTAGGTAGGAGATGTGGATGATAGAAAAAGCACCACCGATGGAGCATTTTTTCTTAGAAGCAGATTAATTTCTTGGTTAAGTAAGAAACAAAGTTGTACATCTTTATCAACAATAGAATCAAAATATGTTGCAACAACAACTAACTGTACACATGTATTATGGCTTAAGCAAATGTTGAAGGACATAAAGGTAAAATGCAAGGAACCTATAACTATCTATTGTGATAACATTGTAGCAATTGATATATCTAAGAATCCGGTATTACATTCTAAAACTAAACATGTTTCTATCAAACTAAATTTTTTGAAAGAGAATGTTGAAGCAAAAGAAGTAAAATTGGTTTATGTGAATACTAAAGAGCAGATTGTAGATATTTTCACTAAGCCTTTGCCTAAGGAGACTTTTGAATATCTCAGAGATTAGCTCAGGGTAATACCCCCACTATTAGAGACTTAGACAGTTGATGTTTGTCATCAATTGGTAGAATTAATAGAGAAATGTTTTACTCTAGCTTTGATGAGGAGAGCTACTTCTCAGGGGGAGTAGTTGGTATACTGAATTGGTTGGTATTTTGTATTTGAACTTAGATTTTTTATTGGCTTTGGAATTTGATGTCAAAGGGGGAGAGATTGATATGGAAAAACAAAAGGACAACACATGTTACTCTCAGGGGGAGAGATTGTTACTTTGGAAGAGATTGTTTACTCTCTATTTTTGAATTTTTGATTTCTGGTTATGATCTCTTTTGGGAGATTATTTTTTATTAAGGTAAAAATAGGTTTTCAAGGGGCCCCGAAACCCTTTACAATTCAAGCTTTAACAAAAGAAGAAACAATAAACAACAAGGAATAGGCCAATGAAAAGCCAATAGAAAACCAAAGAAAACCAACAAAAGCCCCACAAAGCTAGCAAAACCGGTCAGACCCAAGAAGAAAAACTAATTGATTTTTTTCAAGGCATTATCCAGGGTGTTGCTAATCCCATGTAGTTATTTGATGTTGTCCCTAAGATTTGGGAGATCCTTCACAGAAGCAGCCACAACTTTCTTGACACTCACCCTGGTCCTCTTGGCAGCACCACTAATTGAAGTAGCTTCACCACTACCAATATGGATAGTCTCATCATCCATGTCAAGTTCCACCACTGGCTTAGGAGAGCTAGTATGATCGAAGAACTTAGCAATCTCCTCCACATTTTTAGTGACAGCTGATAGGATATTCGGGACAATACCCATCAAATTTTTTATGGCCTCTCTCCCTTCTTCCAGTGATTTAACCTTCTCCTCTATATCATGCTTCCATTTTATCTGCTCCCTGTCGTCATTCTCCTTCTTCTCATCCATATTTTTCCCATTTTTTTCCAGGTTCTTCAAGAGTTCATAGGTCCATCTATCACAATCCAGTCTCACCTCGGTAAGTTTTTTGAGGTTATCCAGGAATAACCTGTTGTTTTCCTTGTCCTCGCTTAAACTTTCCTTAGTCATATTCTTCACAGGTTCCTTGTTCCTTTCTCTCTAGGAATTTGCATCTATTTCCTCGTTATCCTTGTAATCCACATCCTCCATGGGATGGTTGTTGTCCTTGCCAAGGCACTCACTATGGATAGGGCTTTCATTGTCAGACTCATTATCACTGCTTTCCTCCTCAATACCCACCTCCTCATCTTTCCAGCTGTCATCACCATCAGAATCATCTATCACCATATCACTGCCTTCTTTTTCCATTTCCTCTATTTCCATCCCAGGGGCATTCTTTCTTTTTTTTCTTGAAGACACCTTCTCCTTGCCGGAATCGCCTCCCTCCATCTTTCTCTTTCCCAGGGAGGTAGATAACCTCTTGTTTTCTAGTAGGGTGAGGGTTTTGCAGTGCTCATAGATGAGCAGCAAGAGCCCACAATAGAGAACCGGACTAGAGGGATTCTTATTGTGTTTATTGAGGGACCTGGAAAGGTAGTAGGGAAGGGATACCTTTTTGTCATGTCTAAAATGGTTTAAAAGAACAAAGTGGTAGGTGTGGGCCCTAGAGAAATGACCCTCAACTGTGATATATTCCATTATAGCATTCAAAACCCAGCCCTAGATTTTCTTGATATTAGCAACTTCATAGTAACCTCCTGTGGCTTTGCTGATTTTGTCCCTCTCTTTTTCCTTCCATGGGAATAGATTAACCACGTTGTTGGAGACTTTAAGGTCTCTAAAAAAATTAAGCCTAGAATAGGGCATGGCAGTCACAGTAGCTATGAGGCACACATCCAGCTTGAACTTAACTCCATAGATTTTAAAGGAACCATTACACCAATTTTCAGAAATTTTGGTAATGACAGGATTTACCCTACCTTTATCATAATCTGCAAGCTTCTCCATAAATCTTGTGAGGGATCCTTTCTCCAGTTTCACCCACACCTTCGGCATCGCCTTCCATATTGACAGATTATCAAGTTCCTCCCTCCTTAAATCTCCTCCCATCTTCGAATTCAGATTATCAACTTTGTTCCTTTGTAGACTCAACACTCCTTGTTAGGAAACTCACAGATACTGAGAGGGGGGGTGAATCAGTATCTAACCGGTAATTAGAATTTCTAAACTTAAAACATGTAGAACGTATTGTAACAGTGTACTAGTATGCAAGAAATAATGCAATAAACATAAATGAAAGAAACCACATGAAAATCACACCATAACACAATGATTTAACAAGGAAACCTAGTGTGGGAAAAACCTCGGTGGGATTTGTGACCCACAATATTCACTTACTAGCCAATAAGAAAATATTACTTACAATAGGGGCCTGCACATGCAGGAAGACCAACTACCTAGAGCTCACTGCTCAAAAGGGAAGTCTCACTGACTTACAATGTGGATTATACAAATCCAATAACTTGTACTGCTTTACAATAGCATCTTCAATGCCAGATTTAGTACCGATTCTTGCTATGTTCTTTACATATACCCCTTAACCTATATTTCGCACAATAGGTTTGCTTAATCTTTTCTCCTTATTTTTTCGCTTACATCACTTACCTAAAAAATGTCTACAATGATCACTTTTATATATAAGAGTCATTTTGTAATGATATCAAGTCGGCTTACAAAGTTTTTCAAATAATAAACAAAATATGCTATATCAAAAATCTTGTTAGCATTTGTGTCGGTATGCTTCCTTTCTCTGTGTCGGTGTCGGTGTTCTAAGTACCGGTGTAGAGTGTGTTCTATTGATGCTGGTGTAATGCCTTGCCGGTGCCATAGGACTGTAAGGTTGCCATCAATGACAAAACCTTCAATCACATACAATGTCTCATTGGAGTGTGCATATGCCAACACTCCTTTCCTGTAGTTACTCAAGATTTTGAACTGGGTGACCCATAAAGTGTGCAACATATTATAAGAAATGGTAGGGGATTTGCCACTTTGCCAGGTGATAATTACCTTTCCATCAAGGCAAGAATTAATCATATGCATTATCATGATTATGCGATCCTTCCCTTCACATATATCTATCCCTTCTAAGGAGCTCTTTAGTGTTTATGTTGGCATCTTCCCCATGCCAAATCATTTGGGAATCAAAGTTAATCCCTAGGTTCGCCAAACAATCCGCCAACGTATTTTTTTCTCTAAAGGCATGTTGAATTATAATATCTTTAAAACTAGCAATAATTTCCTTAGCTTGCAGGATAATATTTTCAGTTGACCATGATGGCTCCGACTCCCCCTTTAGACACTTAATAATATTAAGTGAGTCTCCTTCGAGCCATAATTTATGATGATTAAGATTCTTGGCTATAATTAAGGTGTTCAGGGCAGCAGAGGCTTCGACAAAATGACTTGTTTGACTCCCCAAAGGACCAACCACTGCCACTAAGAAACTTCCAACAGAATTCCTGACAATGCCCCCATATCCAGCTTTACCTGGGTTCCCCTTAGAGGCCCCATCAAAGTTAGCCTTAATCCACCCCTGAGGAGGAAAACACCAAAAGAGTTCTCTTCCCTTTTCCTTGCTAAAGGTGGTAGTGGAAAGGTTCCACCTATCTTTGAAGTCATCTTTAGCTACTGGTCCATGATTAGTGCCATAGATACATTCAAATTTACTCTTGTAAATTTTATCCGCCACCACTTCAGGAGTAGCACTTTTATCCCTAAAAATCCTATTGTTGCACTCTTTCCAAATATTCTAGATAACATTTGGAAGAGTAAGTCTCCATGTCTCCACAATCTTAGAATTAGAGTTGGGGCAATACCATTGTTGCCAATTTTCCCCTAGGGAATTTAGGAAAACCTAGCTCAAGTTCCACCTACTTAAGATGATTTTCCATATATCCTGACTAAAGGTACACTGATTAAGAATATGGCAGGTAGTCTCTTCTTCCCTGCAACAAAGAGAACACCTGTTAGGAAAAATAAAACCTCTCTTTTGAAGGTTGTCTAGGGTTAAAACCTTGTTTTGGATGAAAATAAAAAAAAAGATATTAACTTTAGGAACTAACTTCTTGTTCCAAACTTTATCCCAAATAGGAATTTCTTCCACATATTCATTATGGATAGCCACAATAGAGGAGATAGAGTATTTCCCATCCCAAGTTTCCCTCCATATCAGTCTATCAACTTTGTTGTCTCTAGGAACTATAGCAGAGAGAGCAATCTGAAGGGACTTAAGCCCCAAACACTGCTAGTTGAAATCAATCCAATTCCCATTTCTCCAGTAGTCTCTGACTAGCTCCCCAAACCTACTTTTGAACCAATATTTACATTCATTAATGATTGGAACATCCTACAAAGGTTTGTCCAAAATCCACCCATCTTCCCAAAATCTAATTCTCCTACCATCTCCAAGGTTCCAAGTTCGTCCAGTAGCAGCCCAACTTTTAGCTGATTGAACAACATTCCATATAGCCAAACCTTCAACAATAAAAGAATCATCTAAGAATTGTTCCTCAGAAGGTTGCATATAGAGATATTTGTTATTCCAGATGGAGTTCCATTCTCTTTCCTCCCCTTTCATTCTCCAAATTTGTTTGGCTAATAAAGCCTTATTCATGGAACTAATATTCCTTAAACCCAACCCACCTGAGGCCTTAGGAGAACAGATTTTATTCCAGGCAATTAGGGGAATTCTGTTTTTGACTTCCATCCCCAACCAAAGAAACCTTTTTTGGATTCTTTCAATAGCTTCTGCAATTTTTTGGGGGATTTTGAACAAACTGAGATAGGTAGGTTTTGGAGAGTGGCTTTAAGAAGAGTAACTTTGCCCACTTGACTAAGGATAGTCCCTTTCCAACCAGCAAGTTTTGAGTTAAATCTATCCACCAGCTTATTCCAAAAAGAATCCTTAGGATTAATACACAAAGGAAGCCCCAAATAAGAAGAGGGAAGCTCAAAAATATTGCAACCAAGAATTATTTCAATCCTCAGTTGCCTTTGAATAGGGGTGTTAATGAAGAACAAATAACTTTTATCCCAATTAATTTTTTGCCTCGAGGTAGATTCATAAGTATTCAATACCTTCTTCATGTTTTTAGCTTCTAAGATGGAAGCTTCCCCCATAGTAATAGAATCATCAACAAATTGTTCATGGGAGCAAGTGACATTGGATGAAGATGGTTTCAGACCCTTAAGATTGCCATCTTCCACATTTTTAAGAATAAATCTACCTAGACATTTAGCTAAAATGGTAAACAAGACAGGGGAAATGGGGTCCCCCTATCTAAGTCCTCTAGAATTTTTGAAGAAACTAGACGAGGAACCATTGACAATAATAGAAGAAGAGGAGGTTTCCATAAGTTGAGAGAAAAGTTGAATAACTTTTTCACCAAAACCAAATGCTTTCATGATCCTTAGGAGAAACTGCCAGTTCACTCTATCAAAAGCTTTAGCCATGTCTATTTTCAGGAAGAAACCCTATTTATTCACCACTTTTAAGGAGTGGATATTTTCATGAACAAATATGATGGAATCCAGAATCTATCTACCGGGGACAAAACCATTATGCTGGATAGAGATAATTCTTGGAAGAATTTCTAGCAACTTGGAGGTCAGAACCTTGGATAAAATCTTGTACATAGAGTTTCACAGACTAATGGGTCTAAACTTATTGAGAGAGTCAGCACCTGGGATCTTCGGAATAAGGACAATGAAGGTAGCATTAAGTTACTTTAGGAGCCTTCTAGAGCCAAAGAATTCTTTAACACCATTGCAGATGTCTATCTCCACGATGTGCCAAAATTTTTGGAAGAAAAACATAGGAAAACCATCCGGTCCAGGGGATTTATCTCCTTGAAAAGAAAACACCACCTTTTTGATATCCTGATTTGAGGGAATACAGGATGAAAAGTTATTATCATTAATAGTTAGGGTAGAAGGAATAGCTTGCAAGAGGATGTTTTGATTATTGATATCCAGGTTATCCACTTCTCCCAATAGGGTGCTGAAATACTCCATAGCTTCCTTTCTAATATCATTATCCTCCATTAAGATCCCTTTATTACAGGATAATCTAGAAATCATGTTAGCTGCCTTATGCTTAAGAGCAATTAAGTGAAAGAACCAGGTATTTTTATCACCTTCCTTCAAGAACAAGGCTCTAGATCTTTGTCTCCATAACATCTCTTCATTAGAAATAATGGTGTGGTATTTAGACAAAAAACATTTTCTGCCACCCTGAGTTCTTCAGACAACCCAATCTCTTGAATTCTATCTCAAACATCTTTAATTTCAGTTTTGATTTGAATTTTACTCTTGAAAATGTCCCCAAAAATATCTTTGTTCTAGATTTTGATTTTGGCTTTTAAAATGTTGAGCTTTTAGCTATTCTAAAGAGAGTCATACCCTCAACCTCAGATTTCCACCACTTAGTGATGCAAGCTTCTAAAGAGTGGTGGGATAGCCACACTTTTTCAAATTTGAAAGGGAAGTTTCTTTTAGCGAAAAAAGAGTTAGTAGTAAAAGAGATAGGATAATGGTTTGACCCAATTTTGATAACAGAAGCAAGGGAGCAGCTATACTTGGTTAACCACTCAGGAGAAATTAAGGTTCTATCTAACTTTACTTGGATCAGGTTAGCTCTGGTTCTTCTATTAGTCCAAGTGTAGTTAATGCCCTGAAGATCCACATCCATAAGAGCTCGATCATTAATGAACTCCATGAGGTCTTGTTTCCCTTCAAGCTGCAAGGGGACACCTCCCATCTTCTCTTCCTCTTTAAGCGAAGTGTTGAAATCTCCCATTATAATCCAACTTTGATCAGCAAACTTAAGTTTATCATCGACAAGACTTCTCAAATATTTAACTCTCCCAGTTTTGGTGTTAGGTGAGTAGACATTAGTTAACACCCACACAAAGTTATCCTTAATATGCTCAAGCTGCACTAAGTTCCTATTGAGAGTAGATATAATTTCCTTACCTTTGATGGTTTTTTGGTTCTAAAACCCTCCGAGCTAGATCCTATGACACCATTATTCTTAAAAATTCTAATCTTTTCCACTTTTTCCTTGGACATCTTGGTTTCCTGAATGAGGACCACATCAGGTTTATGATCTCTAATGATGTTTCATAACACATCCTTCTTATGAGGGGCATTCAACCCTCTGATATTCTAGGATATTATCTTCATACTTTAACCAGGGATAGGGTTGACTCAATGGAACACTATGTTCCATTAGCACGGTTCTTCCAGCTTTCCTATTCCCTTTGACATTTTAAAGATGGCCTTCCCTACTTTTTGTTTTGGCTTCCAACATCTACCTTTTTCTTATTCCTACTTCTAGTTGAAATCCCTCCATTGAGATCCTCCTTATTCATTTTTCCTTCTTTCGAGCCGAGAATCCAAAGATTCCTTTCTAGGATATCCACAACTATACTATGAGACGGGGTTTTACAAAGAGCAGGCTTTTGGTTGCCATTAGTTAAAAGCAATAAAGGCTCAATATCAGAAGAGTTACACTCTTGAGCTTCATTATAGTTTTCCTCTACTAATTTAAGAGAGAAGAAATAGGGACAGCTTCAATGGGGCTTGCCTCTTCCTTCTTCTGACTGACGGATCCAACCTCCTGGACCTCTGAGTTGTATTTGTTGTTCAACTATGTACCTTTCTCCCCTTCTTTAGAACTCTCTATTTGGTTATTAGAGCATACACAATCTTGTTTTTCATTATTACTATTCTCATCCTTCTTGACTTCATTTACTATTTTCGTTACATCCTTATCTTGATCAGACTCAGTAGATGAATCTCCTTTTTTATCAATCATTTGCCAAGTCTTTTTATACTTGACATTGTTGTCTGTCTTACTTTCCTTACTCTTCTTAAGCAGACAAGATTTTGCCCAATGCCCCGATTTCTTGCAATAGAAATAGGCAAATGGAAGTGATTCATATTCAATGGCTTGGGTCCATTTTCCTAGTTTAGAAATGATATCTATAAATTGGGGCATATCAGTCATTTGATTTACGTTTATACAAATGCGAGCAAAGACGAACCTTTATTTAGCCACCGTCATCGGATCAATCGAAAGAAGTTCTCCAAAAGATTTTTCAATACCCTTGAAGACTTCGTCATTCCAGAATTCTAGCGGGAGACCCGGGAGGTGAGTCCAGATTGGCGCAAAAATAAAGAAGGAATCATCAAGGGCAAGATTCGGGAACCATTTCTAAAGAGCCAAAGTTGACTTGTTGAACATCCATGGGCCTTCTCATAGAGCCCTATTCAGCGCTACCACATCCACTTTATCTTTTAAAGTCCATTTCCTCCTTATGAAATTTCTAACAACATCAATATTAGGCCTAAATCTAGAAAATCATCCCACTAAGGTCATTGTTAAACCTGCAATAGTCAGATCTACCAGTTTATCTAGAACAGAAATAGCAACCAGCCCTGAAACTGGATCTGAGATATTTGTAACTTTCGAGAGCCCAGATTTAGCCAGCGGCTTCACTCCAAACAGCAAAGACCATTTTTTACCTTTACCTCTGTCATGTGGGACCCCAGATTTAGCCAACGGCTTCACTCCAAAGAGCAAAGACCATTTTTTACCTTTACCTCTGTCATGTGGGACCCCAGTTTTAGAATCTTTGTCCTCCCCCAGTTCGTTTGATTCCTTGTCCTCTTTTGACCCTTGAGATGCTTGTCCTCTTGCCTAGTTGCCAGATCCGACCCCTAGAAAATTGCTTTCCCCAGGAAATCCGCCTTCCCCAGAAAGTCTGCCATTCCTAGTTTTGAAATCTAGAATTCCTGCTCCTTTTCGCTCCATGGAATTCAATGATATGTTGAAATTGATAGATCCTCTTTTGGGAGATTGTTGGTTTATTGGTATTTGACATTTCTATTTTGGCACTTTGATGGTTTTTCCATCTTGTGTTAACATCAATGCCAAAGGGAGAGATTGTTGGTATTTTGGTTATGTTGATAGGGTTTTGTCATTGATGTCAACACCTTTAACACTTATCAACTCTGGCACTCTGGAGAATTGGCAATGTTCACCAACAAGCAAGTGACTTTATGCATAGTCACCGGTATCTGGTACACCGATAGGATATATTGTTTACTATGGATCTCAATTTAAAAGTGTAAAAGTATTCACAAAAGGTATACCCACCCAAGCTTTGGATAAGTTCGAAGTGTAGAAGGTTTTGTTGAAACCTTGTTATATGTTATTCTAGAATTCTATTTTCTTGGTGCCCTCTTCATATGCAAACAAAGTTATCAAATCTTCTTATAGGGAGGAAAAGAGAGAATCAGAATTTGAGAACAACAAATAGTTCAGATACAAAGGAAAAATAAATAGATATCTTAGAGTTAATACTGCATTTTATGTTACTGTTTTAGTGGATTCTAAAATAATTAGTTGTAGTTGTAAATAAAATATCACTGTCATATTTTCTATTTTGTAAATGCATGTAAAGTAGAAAGAAAATAAATCTAAGTATAGAGTAATTTAAATAAAAAGGGAAAACAAATTTTCTCTATTCTGTTATTTAACATACCCTGCTAAAATGTATGTCTAATGTTCTAAACTACACATCTAATCTGTTGTTTATTCTTAGTTAAATGATTAATCTGTAGGCTATTGTAATAAATATGCACAGGTACTTATAAACATATATATATATATATATATATATATATATATATATATATATATATATACATATATATATATACATTAAAAAAAACCTGGATAGATTCATATGTTGCATCTCATATCAAAAAATATACATTCTATTAATGAACTTTATGCTATAACTGTATTTTATGTATAACTGTGTTTTCTGTATAATTGTATTTTTTGTTTATGGCATTTATTCATATATATATAAATATATATAGTTATATAGTTATATATATATTTACATATATCATGATATATATGATATATATATATATACCTATTTTTATAAAATAAAAAACAAAATATTTTTTTTTTGATCGATAAAAGGTCGAGGCCAAAGAATTTTATTAATTTAAAAAATAGATAGATTTACATTTACACCTCCATTTGGTGTGGGCACTGGTAGGAAAGAATGGAGGGAAGAAAACCTCCGGTCTAGCCTAGATCCCTCAAGGATAAAAAAAAATTTAAGAATGCAATACAAAATGGAGATACAAGATCACAAAGGGAACTTATCCAAAATAATGAAGATTGTATGTAGAAATCCTGTGTAAAGTTGAGTAGCAGATTGCTCATCTCTTGGGGTGATGCTGCCATTTGTGGGCGATAGTTCTTGCTATTCCTGAAACATAGGGTTAAGCATGCACTGCTCCTTATGCTACACAAAATCTTGAGAAAATCTCTCACCAGAATATTAGGAAAAGGAAAACCGAATAGGTCAACTTATACAATATATCATACCTGCCTGAATGGTCACCCTATTAGGATACACAACTCAAAATATTAGTCTCAAAAAATATCCAAAAACATAATGTGAGAGTGATTACCCATTGAAGAGCATAAACTCAATAAATATTAATGAGGCAAATTCCATAAATATTCCTGCAAAGAGATCGCGGGGAGCTACCATATTAAAGAATATGGTTCAAGAGCCTTCCAGGTCCTAATTGAGTGTCATGGGAAAGCTTTAAGTGAGATAAAAATTTATCAGGTTGACCCTTAATGTAATAATATGATGCTAGAGATTACTGGGAAGAAAGAGGAAAATTGACATATGCATTTGAGACTGATTTAACTTAAAACTGAGAGAATATGCAGGAAAATAGGAAACTATATATGAATATGATTATATAGATGTGAGTCTGAACAAAATCCTAATATATAATGTGAATGATGATAAATATATATATATATATATGTATATATATAGATATGTATATGTATATATATATGTATATATATATATATGTATATATATATATGTATATATATATATATATGTATATATATATATCTATGTATATATATATATCTATATATATATATATCTATATATATATATATATATGCACATGGAAGGCCTAGAAAGCCGGAAGGTGGCTGGGGCCAATCATCATTAAGCCAGTTGTGAAACACAGTGACAAAAGGATTCCTATCGAAAGCAGGGTTTCGATTAACCGATGGAGGATTACATTGGCACGTAAGGTAAAGCTTTCGATGAAAATGAGGAGATCGATGAAACCACAAGGCTCATTGGTGATAAGGATGGTTTCATCGAATCAAGGTAACATCAATGAAACATGACATTTCGAAGGAAGATGAAGTGATGCCACCGAAGTGTATGATTCCATCGAAACAACAATGCACTATGGAAGTTTTCTATAAAAAAAAATGAAATCAAACATGCCCTTAAGAACTTCGATAGAACCCTTGAAACTTCCACTGACATCAGAATCCTAAAAGTTATCAGCCAAACCAAAACCATCAGATATACACACTAACCTCTCACCGAAATGTCTAGTTTGACTGAAATGGTACACCTGTTGTATCGAAGAAACCTATCGATGTTTCATCGATAAGATGATTTATCGAACAGACTTGGGCCTCGATGAACTTCAAAAGGGACTTATCAAAAGCATTATTTTTCATCGATAGAAGGTATATCAAAGAAACCAAAGGAGGTTCCATCGATGAAGCAAGGCTACCGAAGAAACTATGGTATTAGTAAGACATGTAGAGAATTCATCGAAGATGATAGTTATACCAAAATGATGAGATTGAAGAAACTAGGGAAGGTTTCATCGATAGGACTTTTGAGAAAAGAAAGGTGTTGAAGAGATACTAAAGTTATTGGCCAACAGTGACAATTTCATCGAAAGACAAAAGGTCAACAAAACATAAGAGATTTTCATCAATAACATGCCATTGGTAAAAATAAAAGGTCAAAATAGGATATTCTTCTTTCACCAACATAAGGAATTTCATCAATGTCAATGCAAAAGTCAGATACCATTATCGATAAAATTAAAGATCGATAAGCCGGTTGTGAAATGTAGTGACAAAAGGATTCCTATCGAAAATAGGGTTTTGATGACCTGATGGAGGATTACATCAGCACGAACACGTAAGGTAAAGCTTTTGATGAAAATGAGGAGATCGATGAAACCATAAGGCTCGTTGATGATAAGGATGGTTTCATCGAAACAAGGTAACATCAATGAAACATGACATTTCGAGTGAAGATAAAGTGATGCCACCAAAGTGTATGACTCCATCGAAACAATAGTGCGCTACGGAATTTTTCTATAAAAAATTAAAAATAAAAATAAAAATGAAATCAAACATGCCCTTAAGAACTTTGATAGAACCCTTGAAACTTCCACTGACATCTGAATCCTAAAATTTATTGGCCAAACCAAAGCCATCAGATATACACACTAACCTCTCACCGAAATGTCTAGTTTGATTGAAATGGTACACCTGTTGTATCGAAGAAACCTATCAATGTTTCATCGATAAGATGATTTATCGAACAGACTTGGGCCTCGATGAACTTCAAAAGGGACTTATCAAAAGCATTATTTTTCATCGATAGAAGGTATATCGAAGAAACCAAAGGAGGTTCCATCGATGAAGCAAGGCTACCAAAGAAACTATGGTATCAGTAAGACATGTAGAGAATTCATCGAAGATGATAGTTCTACCGAAATGATGAGATTGAAGAAACTAGGGAAGGTTTCATCGATAGGACTTTTGAGAAAAGAAAGGTGTCGAAGAGATACTAAAGTTATTGGCCGATAGTGATAATTTCATTGAAAGACAAAAGGTTGATAAAACATAAGAGATTTTCATCGATAACATGCCATTGGTAAAAACAAAAGGTGAAAGAAGATATTCTTCTTTCAACGACATAAGGAACTTCATCGATGCCAATGCAAAAGTTGGATAATGAGGAACCATTATCAATAAACTTAAAGATTGATAAGATGGTTATGAAACACAGCGACAAAAGGATTCTTATAAAAAACATGGTTTCGATGAACCGATGGAGCATTACATCGACACGAACACATAAGGTAAAGATTTCGATGAAAATGAGGAGATCAATGAAGCCACAAGGCTCACTGACGATAACGATGGTTTCATCGAAACAAAGGTAACATCGATGAAACATGACATTTTAGAGGAAGATAAAGTGATGCCACCAAAGTGTATGACTCTAAGAAATTATGAAAATGAGAAAAGGCATATATACCTTCAGATAAATGAAGAGATGGATAAAAAAGGATTTAAGCTGATATTCAAGGATGAAAGATCAGTAAACTTCAAGAGAATAATAAGAATATATATATATATATATATATATATATATATATATATATCTGTGTGTGTGTGTGTGTGTGTGTGTATAATAAAAAATATAAATATATAAATAAATATATATATATATAAGTATGTATAAATGTATATATATAAATATGAATATATATGACTATATATATATATGAAATGCCTATATATCTGTAAAGAGAAAATGATTACATGCATTGAGAGTGCTTATCTGTCCCAGATAATTCATGAAAGGGTCCTGGGCTGCAAGAATGTGAGATAAAACTTGCATATATGTGTGTGTGTGTGTGTATGTATATATATATGTATATATATGTATACATATATATGTATATATATCTATGTATACATATATATATATATATCTATGTATATATATATATATATATATGTCGATGAGAGGCTGAACATGAGGATGGATGACTGAATCAAGGTGAGGGTCTGATAATGAAAGTTCCCAGATAAGTATATACAAAAATATTAGATGAGGGGCCTCTCCTTGGGATAAAGGATGGAAGACTAAATGGGTATGAAGGAGAGGAATAAAAATATATGACTGAGATTTGTGTTTTAATGATTATATCCAACCATGGATTGAGCCTAACTACCTGAGTTAAAGTCTGGGAGAATAGATATATGGGCATATTTAAACTAAATGTTTGTCTGAGTATCTATACGTAAATATAGGGGGCAGGAAGAGGAATAAATAAGGGGGATAAAACAGAGTTTGGGCAAGAGAAACATAAGGGGATGAAAGGAGAAACATGCTAACGACCACTTAGGACACAAAAATAAAAGAGGGGGTTGCCTTAAGGTGGCACAGACAGGAGATTGATGCCATCGGCTCCCAAGTTGGCCAACTCATTCACTCTTTTATTGCCCTCCCTATAAATATGATTGACTATGAACCTATCAAAATCTCTACATAAGTCAAGAGCTTTTGACAGTAAAGTATTTAGTCTCCAATTAGGCATACTACCTTTTCTCAGAGCATTGACAATTATAGCTGAATCTCCTTCAATTTCCAAGTTCTTAACTCTTAGTTTCCTACATAAATGTAGACCCTCCACCAGGGCCATAAGTTCCACCCAATTGTTGGTGTTGATGTCAACTAGAGAGGCAAGGGTTGCTAGTTCCTTCCCTTCCCCATTATGAACAACACATCTGTAAAGCGGAAAAATCGCGATCGAACCCTAGTTGTTCTCCCCTCTTCCGACTCCGAGGAGAGAGAAGGGAGGTTCGCTAGGATTCGATGGTTTTTCACTTAGGGGAGAGACTTTACATTCAAAAGAGGGGTTGAAACTCATAAGATCCAATCCCACGCAATGCAAGATTGGATGCTAAATGAATTTCAAGGGTTAGGAAAGCAAGGCTACCCTCTTTTGTAAAGAATGTTGTTAAGGAAATTAAGCTAAGCATGCATAGAAAGTCATAAAGATTCACTTATAAACTAAGTTCGGGTTATAGGATGAAGCTGTGGACCTGGAATTAGTAGTAAAATGTCGATACGGCGCTGTCCTGCAAATTTGAGCAAAAGTTGTCAGGACGATGGCACCCGGCACCACGGTCCTCCGAAAAATCCGTGAAACGAAGGGGGATCTGTTCGTCTCTGCACAAGGATTCCAGATCTTCAATTTCAGCCGCGTACCTGCAACCTACACATAGAAAAGCAAAGACGATTGGGGGGTTAGGGATTGGGGGTTTGCCTTTAGGTCAAACCCCGGTTTTGGAATTAACCAAGAAATGAGCAAGAGCTGTAAATGTAAATGACTGTAAAACAAGTACTAATACCTTGTTCTAAGGATGTTTGTATCCTTATGTGCGAAGGTTTAGATGTTGTATGTTGTATGTTGTATGTTGTATGTTGTAGCATGTAGTATGTGATCTCCTCTTCAATGGTTGAATCCTTGTCTTGAATGCAACACTTAGCCTTGAAGGGAGACTTGAGATGATCAATTGCTTGAAGGAATGCTTGAATGCCTGAATGCTTGAGTATAATTTCCATGCCTTGTACACATATCCTCTTCATATCTCAATTGAGAGAGAAAAATTTAATTTATATACTTGTCATTTAGGGCTGATAGACTGATTTTCCCGACCTTAGGTCGACCAGGGAAAGTTAATTTCCAAATTGCAAAGAAAAAGACCCGAGCCCCTTAGGAGATCGGGCCCAAAATAGGACCCAGGGACCAGGGCGCTGGGCGCCATGGTCCTGGGGACCAGCGCGCTGGGCGCTCTGGTCCCACCTCCCGGGACAGCAGGGTGCAAGGAGGTTCAGGCCAGGGTGCTTGAAAAATGCAGTTTTCAGTGTCGTGAGCAAGTTTCAGGGTCTCCATTCAGGTTGCGTGTTGCGTCGCCATCGTGAAGACCGAAATGCAATCGAAATTGCAAGTGTCACAATTTTAGGATGCTACAACATCCTATCCTTGCTTGCCCTGGGTTGCCACGGGATACCCCATCAAAGTTTAGCTTCACCCAACCTTTGCCTAGGGGCTTCCATCTGCATGCATCACTTGATTGAAGACTTGCAATAGGACCATCTCCTACAAAGGGAGGAAAGGATAAGCCTTCCCAATGTTTTTTCATCTTTTCATCCCAATAAGTGATAGAGGCATTCTTCAATGAGCCTAATGACAGTCGATTGTTCATGAGCTTAGTGATAGCTGACTCTATCCTGTTAATGATTCTGGGAACCTTTAGTTTTTCATTCTTGACGAGACATATATTTCTCTCCTTCCATATTTCCCACATAATGGAAGAAGGAAGAGTTGTCCATAAACCTTCAAAGAGACAGCCACACCTGAGGAGAGGCCATGCTTGAGCATTCCAAAGATGGTGTGGGGGAAGGCCATAGACCATTCAAGTTTGTTGGTGAACCAGATACAACATTTGTGAGAAAAGGAGTAGTTAAGGAGGATATGATTGGTGTCTTCCTCATCTGCCTTGCAAAGAGGACATCTACTAGGGCCCTCATACCCCATTCTTCTAAAATTGTTCATAGTTAGGAGCTTGTTCTAAACCACAAGCCAGGAGAAGATCCCTACCTTAGGTAGATAGTATTTATCCCAGCAAAGTTTCAAGGGAATGTCAGTCATAGGTCTTATAAACAATTTTGAGATGAGAGAGTACCCATCCTTAGAGTTGTATTCTCCTCTTAGGGAGCCATCCCAGACGGGCTTGTCCTCATTCTGACCTAAGGCAATGTTCCTTGATTTAAGAATTGCCATAAGTTTTTGTTTATCCCTTACTGGGATATCCTCATCTTCCTTCTCGATCCACTGCCAACCAGCCCCATCCTCTGAAGGGCAGATATAGCTATTTAATAGGGGCCCTCTATGATATTCAAGAAGGATACGAGTAGCACCAAAGTCATGGATATTATCAATAGTGTTATACCCACCCCATGAATACAACCAAAAAAGAGATTTATCCCCAGACCCCAGGTTCCAAGTAAGTCTGTCAGAGAAAATCCTCCTGCAATCTAACCTAAAATTCCATAGGCAGGACCCTTTGGGAGGGTTGGTTTCTCTGAAGATTTCGATAGGATTCCCTCCATTAAGGTATTTGTGGTGCAGCAAGCCCATTTGAGGTGGGGGGTTCTGAACATCCTCTAGACCAACTTGGCACCCAAGGCTTTGCCCTGATCATGAAGGTTTTTAATGCCAACTCCTCCTTCTTCTTTAGGTTTGCATATCCTATCCCAGGATATGAGTGATATTTTATGATTGTCATTAGCACCTTGCCAAAAGAAAGTCCTGAGATGCTTGTTGAGCTCTACAAGTTTAGATGAAGATAAATGTTGACATGAGAGATGGTAAATGGGTATAGCTGACAAGACCAATCTAACCAAGGTTTCTCTACCTGCAGATGAGAGCCATTTTCCTTTCCAAGTGTTAATCCTAGACTTGATTTTATCCACCAAGTTGTCCCATAATTTTGAGGGTCTTCTACCCTTGTCAAGGGGAATGCCTAGGTATTTGCAAGGAAGAGTTCCTTCACTAATCCCTAGGACATTGCTGATCACTTTTCCTAAGGAAGGGTCTATGTTGAATATAAAAACTGTAGACTTGGCCAAATTCACCTCTTGACCTGAGGCTAGCATATAGGAATTAAGGATGCCTTTGAAGGCACTCGCTTCCCTTACACTTCCCTGCCCAAAAAGCATCGTGTCATCGACAAATTGCTGGTGGGTAAAGGGAGGGAGGCCACTGGTAATGGGAATTCCTTGGATCCCACCTTCCTCTTTGGCCTTAGAGATGGATCTACCTAGGGCTTTAGCGATGATGATGAAGAGGAAGGGGGACATAGGATCTCCTTGCCTGAGACCTCTTGAGTTGCTGAAGAAACCTTTTGGGGAACCATTAACCAAGACCGAGAATTCGGGGGTGGATATACATTCAAAGATTAGGTTGATCTAGGATTTGGAAAATCCAAAGGCCTCTAGGCATTTACATAGGAAGTGCCAATCAACTTTGTCATAAGCTTTGCCTATGTCTAATTTGACTAGCATACTTGGGGCCTTGTTGAGACGGACCAAATGAATGTCCTCTTGGGCTATAATAACCCCATCATAGATTGATCAATTTGCTATGAAGCCGATTTGTTCTTCACTAATGATAGTGGGGAGAAGATTCTGGAGTTTGGCTGCTAGGATTTTGGTTAAGAGTTTGTACAGAGTGTTGCAAAGGGCTATTGGTCTGAAGTCATTAAAGCTTTCAGGATTCTCTTTTTTGGGGATGAGAGCTTGGAAGGTATTATTGATTTCTTTAAGAATCTTACCAGAGTTCCTAATACCTTCTCAAGCATCCATGATCTCTGTCCCCATAAAACCCCAATATTTTTGGAAAAAGCTAGTGGGGAAGCCATCCGGCCCCAGGGCCTTGTCAGGATTCATCTTCATAAGGACAGATTTAACCTCCTCCTTAGAGAATTTCTTTGACAAGATTTTGTTGTGGTCATCGTTAATGAGTTTTGGAAGATTCTTGATAATATTGAGTTGGCCTCTAAGGTTGGAGCCTTCAATATTGTTTAAGATTTTATCAAAATCCCTCATTGCCTTAGAGGCAATATCATCCGGTTCAGACAAGATGGAACCCTGGCAGTTCTTAATTTTAGAAATTTGATTGACCCATCGCCTCTACTTAGTACTATTGTGGAAAAACTTAGTATTTTGGTCCCCATCACTCAACCAAGTCTCCCTCAATTTTTGTTTCCAAAAGATCTCTTCATTTGAGAGTGTCTTTTCAAACTTAGAGAGTAGAGCCTTTTCTTTGAGGAAGAGATGTTCATCCATCCCCTTCTCAAGAACCTCAATGTTAACATTCTTAAGATCATTTTCTATTAGGAGTTTTTTATTGAAAATATTTCCAAAATTAGTCATGTTCCATTCCAAGAGATTCCTTTTGATAAACTTTAACTTGCTTGTGATAATAAACATCTTCGAACCAGAGAAAATAGAGCTTCTCCACCAGTTCTCAATTAATTTTAAAAAAGTTATCATCTTTGAACCACATGCTCTCAAATTTGAAGGGACATTTTTTAGGGGAGTGGTCAGATAATAAGATTAGTTGGAGTGGGAAATGGTCAGATCCTGCTTAAGGGAGGGGTTCTACATTCAGGGTAAAGTTAAGCTTTGAGAGCCCCCCATGGATAAAGAATCTAGCTAGTTTCTCAGCAATGTTATAGATACCAAGCCTTCTGTTGCTCCAGGTGAAGGCATTTTCTGTCATCTAGATTTCCAATAGGGAGTTCATATTGATCCAATGATTGAAATCTATAGCCACTGGAGGAAGCTTTTTGCTACCTCCTCTTTTTTCTGCTACCTTAGTGATAGCATTGAAATCTCCCCCAATGATGCATACATCATTTGGGAAACTTCTGAGGAAAGACTCCATTTCCACCCACACCCTAGCCTTATCCCTATTTTGGATAGGACCGTAAACATTAATCAATTTTAATCTTAGGTTATTTTGATAACTTACTACTTCTCCTCCCATCTAATTTTACTTAATTTGTAAAGGTGTAAACGAGATGAATCTAGAGTCCCAAATGATGGCTAAGCCCCCTGAGGCCCCTGTAGCAAGGGAGTGCTTTAGCTGTCTAACACCTAGTTTTTTCTCAAAAAGGATTATCTCAGAGGAGTTCATTTTGGTTTCTTAGATTAACATTATATCTAGTTTAGAATCAGAAATGCAGCGCTTTAAGATGTGTTGTTTGTTAGGGGAATTCAGACCCCTAACATTCCATGTTATGGTTTTCATGGCTCTCTAGGAAGGAACTTCCCCTCCCCTACATTAAAAAGAGTAGATATTTTAGCCTGACCCTTGGCATCTCCATCCTTTGATCTTAGTTAAACAAGGGATCTCCTACCTCTTCTCTTACTGTGTTTAGCACAATCAGGAGAGTCTTTGCTTCTATCAGAGCTGAGAATGCCTAGAGTATTTGGGTTATTGTTTTCTAAGTTATCTAATGCTATAAATAGATCATCAGTTTCTAAGTTGACTCTAGTAACATCCACTAGATTTTTGACTATGAAATCACTTTGTCTTTCCAACTCCTCATCATCACAAATTTCAGCAACCAATTGATCCATGAGGTTGTTTACTACTTCTTCCTCTACAAAATTGGCAATGATGTTAAATTCTCTAGCCACACGATCACTCTTAGATTCTACAATTATATCAGAAATAGCTTTCAAAGGTGGAGAGCGAGCCTTTGCCTCCTCAAAGCCCTCCAATCTTGAGGCTAGAGAGATTGGATGATCCTACAAGGATACCAATCCTGGATTTGGGGAAAGCCTATCCATCACTGCTAATTGCTCAGAGGTAACTAGTTCAATTAAAGGGGGAGACCCCAAGGGATTCAGCTTTTCTGGTGGAATGAGAGAGCTATATGATGACATATTTGTCAAACCAAGCTGCTCTTTCTAAGGGATAACCTCATTGATTTCACCATCTTCTAGATCTCAATCCCTAAGAAGAGAGTAATATATAGGTGAATTTATAGTTAGTAGTGGAGGAAGAGGGGAGCGAGAGGGCTTAATAGGGGAGATATGAGGGCATAGGTCTGAGGTGAGATTAGGGTTAATATCAATCTTATAGCCCTCTAGGGTGAAACCCCCTCCTTCCATGAAACTGAATGGTGTGCCATTAGACATGAGCAATGATTTAGGGAAAGTTTTCACAAAGGGGATCTTCCTTGGCATAGAATCTTAAAAATAACCATTATAAAAGGGTAATTCTAGGGTTGAACAAGATTTATCGCATTTCAGAGTTATAAGCTCTAAATATTTAATGTTAATATTCATTTTAACAATTAGGAGCTAGTTAAAGAAGCTTAGGCCTGATTTTTTTACGTCTACAAATTTACCTATTTTGTTGCCTATTACTCTTAAAAAGTCATTATTTCACAATTCTACAGGAAATTTATCCAGTGAAATTGCTCTATTAACCATGCAGGAATTGAATTGAGATGGGAGAAAGAGAGGTTGCCATTCCCAACAATCAAACCCTAGACCCTTAAATGTTTTTATATCCCTGTTTAACAATGAATTTCTCAGACTTTGATTACCACATTCAATAGCTAAGAAATTATCAGGAAGGATGTCAATTTTTACCTAGTTATTGAAGAAGATGACACCCCATTGGCAATTTGTTCAGACGAGATCCCCCAACCTTTCCACTGAGCAAAGATCATTATGTCACTGCAATGCATTTGATACCTGGCCTGGGTATGATTATCAATTTCAATGACCAACCCGTTAGGAGAAGCTAGGGAATTTGAAGGTAGATCTGACAATGGGTGCTCAACTTCCTTAGAATTGTGACAACCAGGGGTTTCCATATCCTCTAAAATTTTACCCAAATATTTTCATGAAGGAAAAATATGGCAAGCAAAGGAACTCTTTGACTGGTTAAGTTTTACAAAACCCTCCTCCTGACAATGACTAGAATTTCATTTGGGGCCATTTGGTTGCCCTAAAGCTCTGTTATTTCTATGGCTCACCAAATGCCAATCTCGATCCCAACCCTTGTAGAGAGGGGGGGAGCCCTAACCGCATTAACCAAAGAGTATTTTGGTTTTACAAAGAAGGCCTCTTGATCGCAGGTCCGTGATATGACTCTTCCAAGATCCTCAGTCCTGAAGTTATTAGCCAAAATAATGAAATGATTTGCACAACCTCTGTAATTTCCCTATGGTGAATAAGAACGCTCAAAAAAGGATGTCGATGCATTGCATCACTTTTTCTCACATAGAGGCATTTTCGCACGCAGAGAATATAGCTTTTTAAAATAAAAATAAAAATATTAATAAAATAAAAAAAATGAAGAAGGATGTTTTTTTTGGGATACCTTTGGTGGAGCAACCGCCACTGCAGATTAAGCCATAGTGGTTGGGTCAGCTGCCACTACAGATTAAGCCGCAGTGGTTGGCTCAGACACCATTGTAGATTAAGCCACAGTGGACGGCTTGTAGTTGCCACTGCGGATTAAGCCGCAGTGAACAGTTGTAGCCACCACTGCAGATTAAGCCGTAGTGAACGGCTTGCGGCTGCCACTCTAGGTTAAGCCATAGTGAATGACTGTAGTTGCCACTGTGGGTTAAGCCGCAGTGAATGGCTTGTGGCCACCACTATGAATTAAGCCACAATGAACGGTTGTAGCTGCCACTGCAATTAAACTACAGTGGGTGGTTGCGGCTGCCACTGTGCTTAACCACAGTGGATGGTCATGGCCGCCACTATGGTGAGCCACAGTTCGGCCACTCGATCCCTTCCTCCTTTGGCTTTCTTCAATCCCTCCATGAACCCTTCAACCTCCATGAGGATTTTGGCCCTAGTTTTCCCTCTTTCACATGCACACACAAAAAAAAAGAGAGGAAGAATGTGGAACAAGCAGCCCTAACCCAATTTTGGGTTATGGTTAGCTTGATAAGAATAAAAGATAATCAAGAAATTAAAAAAATGGGGTTAGGGTATAAAGAAGAATAGATCAACCCTAGTTAGGGTTTGTAATTAAATAATATTAAAATGAAATGAGGAGGAATTCGTGTTAAATTTTGAAAAAGAATTCCCCCCCCCATTTATCTATAGTGTATATGTAGGATTAATTAACCCCTGATATTGACTAGGGTAAAATTGATTCTTAATATAGTCTTTTATTAACAAGGTTTAATTGAAATTGGAGATTATTATTTATATAGCAATATTATTCTCATAAGTGATTTAATTTCATGAACAAGGTTTATTAATGAGAATTTTATTTAGTTTTCATATTTAAATAATTACGAATGTTTGGGTTAAAAGTCCTTTAGGGAATTTTATTGAATGAATTTTATTAATTGTTTAATGTAGAATTTTAGCCTATGAGGTCACTATTGGCTGAATATTTAAATAGTTGAATTTAAATGTCTAAGGGGTCTTAAAATTTGATTTTAATATAAAATGAATTTATTAATCTAATATTATATTGATTTGGTTAGCTTTATTAGTCATATTTAAAAGTGTAATCACGTATGTCCAATTAATTATTTTAATATGAATTAACATTATTTTATTTAGCCTTGAGTATCTTAAATACTATTGAGATAGTTAATATCTCTTGATTTATTTTGGGTCAAATTCTTAATTAGAGAAATTAAATTAATTTAGTTTAATTAATTAATTAAGTTGTGATGACCCCAGTTAGGGAGTAATTAGTCTTCTCTCATTATTGTCGCCATATTGATTTAGTCAATTAAATCAACTTTAGTAAACCATTCTTTAATCCTGAGTTAACCCTTGTTTAAGACAAAACTTATTTATTCCATTTTCAATGTAGATTATTTAATGTATTGATGTTGTTTTAAAAATAAATAAATAAATTTGTTGCTCCATTTTTGCCCAAAAGTTTGGGCATGACAATCCTAACCTCCTATGGTGTGTATAGTTTCTTCTTGAGACACATGGCACTTTGGCCACATGTCTCCTCTCTTGGACACTTGCCCTTTTATGAGATAAGCTCCTTGACACTTGTCACCATAGAGATGACAAGTGTCCCTTCCTCTAACCTCTTCTCTAACCTCCTCTAATTTCACCCTTGATATCTTCAGATTCAATCTTGACCGTTGATCCTTGCCACCTCACCCCTGGCATTGGAAATCCTATAAATATCCCCCATTTTGGAGCACAAAGGATCCCCATCATATTATCAATTTAGGCATTGTTACTATAGGCATATCATTTGAGCATTGTTGTTATAGGCAATTGCATTAGCTTAATTTGATCATTTTCTAGCATAATTGTTGAATCATGTAGCTTAATCAATCTCTTTTCTAGCTTAATTACATCATTATCATAGCTTAATCATGCATATCATTAGCTTAATTAGTCTCTTGGATCAATCTAGCATAATCAATCTCATATTTGCATATCATTATCATTTCAAATCCTCCATCTAGGTGTAGTCAAGTCACTGGGATTGCTTATCCAAGTCTGAGAGAAAATCCATACTCGCATCCCTTAGGAGGCGATAGGTCACTTTCTCATGGTTCATCTTTGTATGCTTATTATTGGCTAACCATGCTTGTAATGATCTATTGAGTGTTTGTGTTGTAGCTGCAGGTATCACACTTCACAAGCACGACAACAGAAATACCACTTAAGTTCATCACATTTTCCTTAACTTCTTTAGCCATTTTGGATGCATCTTTGATGAATTTTCTCTCTTCTTTTTCTCTTCTTCTGCATCAAAACAACACTTTCAATAGTCGCAGCATTGCCAAAAATTTCTTCAGAGGGTTTCCTAGGTGCATCAAGAAGTGTCTTAGCATAAGCCTCAAGAATACTCAGATCAACTTCATATCCCATCTCTGTTATCCAAATAGTTCTAGGAGTAACAACTTCCATCCATGTTTCATCTCTTTTGATTACAAAACAAATTTGCTTGTCATACATATCCACAATGCTCTGTTGTATCCTTTCTCTAGTCTTCATTTTGGTTTGGAAGTTTTTGAAGTAGTTTTTTACCATGTCATCACTGTTAGCACCTATGCTAGTAATAGCTTCCATGATCTGTCTACCTACTGGTATGTCATATGCAAAGTCCTTGTGACCAATATCAGGTATCTCCTCTACAAAGTAAAGCATTAAACACACAAGTAGATTCCCAAAATGGAATGTTCCCTTCTTGTCACCCTTAATCTTCTTCAAGTTATCTAGCAGTTCATCCTTAAGCCACTCACAGATGTCAATTTTAGCATTTTTCTTAACCATCTCATATGCACTATGAATGCACAAACTAGAAACAAAATTTAACGTATTTGCATGTGTAACTATGTACCCATAAACCATGCTCACATATTTCACATTTGCATTAGTGATATCATTAACCCTAAGAGATCTATTGTCAAATGTAGCTTTGGTTAGCTCCATAACACCCTTGTTTGGTATCTTCTTCTTTTTGTCAGGCCTAGTACGAGTTGAGGGTAAACCAGTAACTGCCTTGATTGCTTCCTTAGTAATTTTAAAAACAAAGTCTAGACACATAACCTCCCCATGAACTCTGCTCAGTACAAGATCAACTATCTTATCTGAAAATTTAGGAATGTTTTGAATTTCAAAAAATCCTAAATCCTCAACAATCTTATGCTCTAGCTTGACTAAATCTTGTTCATCTGTTATAACATCTTTGTACATGTTCCTCAAGTCATCTGACCCTAAATTCTCTATGTTGCAGTGAATATAAATCCTCGGGTCTTCAGCAAAAGAAACTCCCTTCAGAATCTTAGAAAAGGCTCCAATGGAATCATCTTCCTTAGCAATCTTAGGAATGATTTTAAACATGGATCTAGGGCACTTAATGTTTTCTACCACAGTAGGGTTTGCAATAAATTCAAGCACAAAAGATGAAGATTCCATTTCGAAAGATAAATACCTCTTAACTTGTGAAATCCTTAAATGCCTAAAAACACCTTGTTGCTTCGCCTTTAGAATGCCTCTGTGCAATTCGTGCTCTCTTTTAATGCTTATATTCTTGGTGGATTAAAATGAGGTTTATCTAGTGTTTTATAAAAAAAAAGTTCTCCAACAACCACATTAAATGCTTGTCGATTAAGTGAAATCTTAACATATCTGTCGGTAAAGAAGAAATATAACTTCTCACCATCAACCAAGGGTAGAATGCATGATTTTCAATTTTCTGCCATACCCTCTAAGGATTATTCCTTAGTTAGATGAAGAATCTCTTACCGATGGAGGGTTACTCTATTCTACCAGTGCAGAGATAGATTCATCAACTCTCTGATCTCTCTTCTTAATCCATTATTTTGAAAATTCTTGCTTTATTTCATTTACTTTTTCCTTTCCTTTCTCATTAGATCCTTTATTGTTCTCTGACATAGTCTTGCTTCTACAAAATTTTGTAATATGTCCAATCTTGTTACATGCATAATAAGTTACATTATTCCTCTGAATAGCCTTTCCATATCCTTGACCGGTTTGTGTTCTACATTGATTAGATAAATGTCCAAATCTACCACAAACATAGCATTTCACAATCATTCTGCAATTTTTTGAGTTATGACCAACTTTATTGCATTTGGAACATTGACCAGTGGGTAAATTTGTATTCTGATTATTTCTAAATCTGCATTGATTTTCTTTATGACCAAATTTGTTGCAATTAAAACATTTACCATTAAATTTATAAGCATTAAGTTGTCTTACCGATTTGCCATGATCTTGATTATTTGCAGTCCTAGAACTTTTTCCATGGTCAAATCGAAGTCCAATTGTATCTCTATCAAGTTTTTGTCTTTTCAGCATGTCATCAAGCTTTTTAAAAATTTTCTTGAATTTGTCTTTGTGTTCATTAGTAGTGATCAACTCATTTTCCAAAATGCCAATTTGTCTCCTAAGCTCCTCTTTATCATGTTGCATGTGAATCAGATCTATCTTTAGCATATCATTCTCATGACAAAGTCTCATATTTTTATTTTCTCCATCATTAAGTCTCCTAGTCAAGTCTTCTTCATTCTTCTTCATGTCTTCAATATCCTTACATAGCCTCATGGTTAAATCTTGCATTTCATTCCTCATGTTAGTGTTCTCTTGCCTCAACTTCTCTGCAATATCTCTAAGAGTTTCCTCTTCATCATCATGTTTCTGTATTTGCTCATGAAGTTCCTTCCTCTTGTTTTGTGCTATAACTAGGTTCTCCTAAAGTCCTTTAATGAATTCCTGGGTAGTCCTCAGATCATCTTCAATTTTGATATTCTTCAATTTTTTTGCATCAAAATCATCAAGAGCTCCTTCCAACTGTTTTCTAAAAATCTCCATCGATACTAGTTTTAGAATCTTCCTCAAGCTATTAGGCTTTTGCAAATAGAGGACCAAGCTCTGATACCAATTGTTAGATGTAATTACAGTCCCAAAGATACTAAGAGGGGGGGGTGAATCATTGTCTAACCGGTTAATGGAATATTTGAACGTATTTATAACTTTGCAACCAAAATTAATGTACGGGTAAACAAGTAATAATGCAACAAAGAGAAATAATAGAGACAACATAAATGACCACCATAACATAAGATATTTTGGTGAGGAAACCTGGTAAGGGAAAAACCTCGGTGGGATTTGTGACCCACAATATTTACTCACTAGCCAATATGAATAAATATTATACAATAGGGGCCTGCACATGCAGGAAGGCCAACAACCTATAGCTCACTGCTCAATCAAAGAGTCTCACTGACTGCAAAATGGATAATTAAATCCAAGATAATGTACGGCTCAAAATAGCATTTGCAATGCGTGATTCAGTACTGGTTTAATCTTTGTCAGAAACCATAACCAAAAACCTACCGGTGAATGATAGTCACTCACATAACCTATTTTCCTTATTACAAAATCTTTTTGCTATCTTATACATAATACCATATCAAAAATGACCTATAAGATCCCATACATATATGAGTCTTTACAATACATCATGTCCGCTTACAGATAATTAATTACATTACAATACAATTCATATAAACAAAACTTGTCTCATGTCAGCCTGGATGTCGGTATGCTTCATTGTCGGTGTAAACAAGATGCCGATGAATAAATTTTTTGTGCTTGTTGGTGCCAGTAGATGATGTTTGTGTTGCCGGCGAACCTGTAGAATCCTGTTACTAGTTGGTTGCCATCAATGACAACATCAACCATTCTCATGTGAGTGTAGAATGCCAACACCGCTTGGTGAAGAGAAATAAGAAATGTGTGTACTCACATTGGATTGAGTTGAGCCAAGAAGACTGCTAGGACTTTGATTTAAATTTTGGTGACTATAGGTCAACCCCACAAAGACTGAAACCATGGGTGGTGACGTACTATATGATGTCAAAATTTGAGAAGTGCTAGCCAAAGTCTAGGCCGAAATGTTAGAAGCACATGTTGTGGTTTGTGATGAATTACATGCATTTGTTTGTGATGCAATGTTTGCATTTATTTGGGTGTTTGTTGTTTTCATGCCAGAATTTGAACTTTGGGTCAAAGTCATGGTGGCTTGAGTTGAGGTTTCTTGTGTGTTTTGGATCGAACCTTGGGTAGATCTAGAAGTTGTAGTGTGTGTCTAAGTTTGTTGTGAAGATGATCTTAAAGTTTGGTTTATGTTTGAGTTTGATGTGGTTCCAGTTCGTAGGATTGTTGTGACATTGAAATCAGATGGTAATTTGGCTCAATTTTTAATAGTATTGAAAGGTATCTATCTCGATCATGATTGCGATGAGCATTAATGATAGTGGGAATGTGCAAATCTTTCTATGCAGGCTCAAGCTCTTTAGTTGTTAAGTTATGTTGAAGTTCATCTAGTTAAGGTAGGTTGCTCATTTTTGTTAGGAAAGTTGCACCTCTTTGGGGTTGTTAATGTGAGTTAGCTTACATATTCATGGTGCAAGTAGGATTGAATGTAGGGTCACTTAATGGGTCCATTTGACTCCTAGCCTTTTGCAATTGGGTGATGGGCATAAGGACTCCTAAGGAAATTGAAGGACTTGATGCAAAATATATGATAGGTTATGACATATTGAGGACCAAATCCAAATACCCAAGGTCAATGACATACTATGAATGTAATTGGACTAGACACTCTATTAAGAGTTTGGATGAGGAGATTGTTGTTGAAGCTAAATTCTTTCAAGCCTCTACTAAAGGATCTCTCTTAACTATGACTTGAATTTGATGGGAATTTATTTCCTCATCTTCTAAGACAAAGGTAATTCCTATATATTGCAGTGTGTTTCTTTTCAATCTCTAGGCAAGGTTGTTTAAACCTAAAATAATGTATTCTTGGTCATTATTGAATCCTAAGTTAGGTTGTAAGATTGGGAATATGTCATTATGAGGTAAGACCATATTGAATCATGCTAAAGGATTATTCTAAATGAGTTGATATGACCACTAAGATGACAAAGTTGATGCTAATGAAGACAAGATCAAAGGACTAGGTTGAGGATACTGTGCAAGAGATGTCAAAGATTTTTTTGACCCCAAGTTGAGACTATGATTGATTATGGATAAAAGGTACCCTATGTTGACAATATGTTGGATCTAGTCAAGTGTTGTCATTGATGTCAACATTGTATCCCGGTTGGACCTATCTCAATTAGACTTGGTGTTTATCTTGGTTTTGCCTATGATTCTGATCTGGTGTGATCAGATTTCTGGTTTTGGTTTTAGATGGTTCTTCACGATGGTTCTATTCTTGTCATATTTAGTTGGTTCATGACTTGGTGCTCTGGCAGCTATCGCTTATGTTCCTAGTTGGTATTTCCTGGTACCAATTAGTTCTACCGGTTAGCGATATTTGATGGTATGGTTTAGTGATTTTGGTCCAGCTTATGGAAATGATTTCTAACATGCTAAAGCTATCTCTTGATCATCTCCCAATTGATTGGTGTCTTCTCATTGGCTGGCATGTTGATATAGTGGTCCTATTTGGAGCCGGTTAGATATTCTATGTTATTGGACTGAGGATTTCATGAAATGTGTTGAAGATTAGTCTTAGTGTAATTTCCAGCAGATATAATTGTTTGGGAATTTGATTTAGGTCCATGCTATGTAATGTAAAACATAATATTTATCTGGTGATATCGTGTGATGTATTTTTTGTAATTATGGGTTTATGGGTTTAGGGTTTAGCCGACCTTATCATAAGGTTGATGATTTTTATTTATAGGTGACTTATTCATGTAATATGTGATATATGTGATCAATCGTATGGATGATATCGATGGTTAAGTCTACATTATCAGAGGAAGGATTATGTGCGAACTAATGATATATCATTCGACATAAGGTTTTTGATGTTGCAAGGCAAACATTAATGCTTAACCAGAACTATATCAAGCATTAGGAGATGCTACTTTCACAGTTAATTTTCTCTAGATTGTAGTTCGATGCTTTTGTAAGTCAATGAGACTTCTCTTTTGTGATGAGTAGTGAGCTCTAGGTGATTGGCCTGATTGCAAGTGCAATCCCCATTGTAATTAATTCACATATCATTGTAGAAGTATTATCTGACTATGGGTAGGGTTTCCCACCATGGTTTTTCCCTTTATCGGGTTTTCCACATCAAAATATTGGTGTTGTGTGTGTTGTGCTTTCATTTTTTATCTTTCATTATGTTGGTTTCCTTGTGCTCCGATATAAAGGTTTTAATTTGCAATAGTTCTGATTGCTGATAAAAAATTGATTCGCCCCCCTCTTAGTTTTCTCCCTGTATCACATATGTCTAACAATTGGTATCATAGCCTGGTCCTCTTTGTAGAAGCTTAACCCCTTGAGGAGATTTGATGCCAACTGCATCTAGTTCCACATAAAATCCCTACCGGAAGGAGAGTCCTAGATTTGAGGGTACCAATTATAAAATATGGAAGGAGTGAATGAAGATTCATCTAAGATGTCTTGGATCTAAAGTTTGGGGAATAGTGGAGAAAGGGTATATACCTCATGATCCTAATTCTAGAACATCGACACCTACTAATGAATAGAAGAGAGCTGAAATTGATGTTAGAGAAAAGGAAGCATTGCTAAGTTCCCTATCTGATGAAAAGTTATTGAATGTCATAGAGTTGGAGAATGTAAAGAGGATCTGGATAAATCTTGAAACTCTTTATGAAGGCAACCAAGAAATAAAGATTGCAAAACTTGAAGGTTTATGGGTGAGATATGAAACTTTGAAGATGGAAGAAGATCAGAATATAAGTTCTTTCATAGATAGAGTGAATGAGATTGTCATGGGAATCAAATGCTATGGAAAATTAGTTAGAGAAGGATGAGGTTGTGTTAAATATTCTGAGAGTTCTACCTCCAATTTACAAGATGAAGGCTATTGCAATTAATGAACTTCAGACAATGTCAAGTACCCATGTTACCAGAGATACATTACTTGGTAAATTGACTACTTTTGAGCTTGAGGAACTTGGAGATTAGAATGCTACTAAAACAAAGACTGCATTTAAAGCATCTACCTCCAGTAAGCAGAAGATAGATTGGAAGGAGTTATATGCTAAAGATTTGGAAGCCCTAATTGCTAGAAGAATCCCTAAAGGAACAACTGGAAGTAAGTATGAAGGAAAATTGCCTTTTAAATGGTTTTCATGCAAAAAGACTAGTCATTTTGTTTCTAGATGTCATGAGAGAGCTGCTAGGAATCAAGAAATATTTATGAGGAATTATAAGTCTAATCTGGAATATCATAAAAGATCTAGATTTAGAAGGAATAAGGTGAAATCATGTTATTATGGTGGTGATGATAATGATGATGATGATGATGATGATAATGATGATGAGCCTATAAGTGGATTCAGTAATGGAAACTCTGGTAAAGATTGGGTCATTATTGCTATCAAGGATGATTCTCTGGAACTTGTCATTAAAGCAAATCATACTGAGGAGAAGTATTTAGCTTCTAAAATTGAAGAAAAGGATGAATGGGTTATAGATAAAGATGCTCGCATCACATGACTAGTGACAAGAGGAAGTTCTTAACTTTACAAGAATTTGATGGCAGACTAGTCAGATTTGGAGACAACAAGGCATGTAGGATCAAATGCAAAGGAAAAATATCCTTGGATGGTAAGACTAATACTAACAATGTTTATTATGTTGAAGGATTGAAGAACAATCTTTTGAGTGTAGGTCGGATGGTGGATAGAGGATTTCATTTGCAATTTAAGGATATAAAATGCAAGATTATCAATAGATCTAGATTGGAGATTACATCTAGAACTCAGACCAAATGAAACACCTTTCATCTAAAATCTGGTAAGAAGGATTGCTTGATTGATCATATTGATGAAATCTGGTTATGGCATAAGAGGATGTGTCATGTAAACTTTGATTGCACAGTCAAGATCAGTTCAACACAAGCTGCCAGAGATTTGCTCAAGATTGTTAAACCTCATAATCCGGTATGTAGAGAATGTCAAATGGGTAAGCAAGTTAGAAATTCTTTCAGAATCATACATGATAGATCTAATTAAATTATTGATCTTATTCATATTGATCTGTGTGGACCGACAAGGACTAAAATTTTTCAAGGTGATAGATATTTTATGTTGCTTATTGATGAATGTTCTAGAATGATGTGGGTTGCATTTTTGAAAGAAAAATCTGAAGCTCTTGAGAAATATAAAATTTTAAAAGCTATGGTTGAGATAGGAAAAAGATTAAAGATAAAATTCTTAAGATTAGATCAAGGTGGTGAGTTAACATCTAGTGAGTTCAACAACTTTTGTGAAAATCATGGAATCAAAAGACAATTTTCTACACCTAGATCCCCATAGCAGAAACGAATAGTGGAAAGGAAGAACCAAACTATATTAGATGTTGCAAGGACAATGATGATGGAAGCCAAATTTCCTAATCTATTGGAGAGAAGTTTTCAATACCGTTGTATACACTTTCAACATAATACACATAAAAGGTGATACCGGTAAGACTCCTTATGAATTATGGTTTGGTCATACTCCTACTGTCAGATATTTCAAAATTTTTGGAAGTAAATGCTACATTAAAAGAAATGATGCATTAGGAAAATTTGATCCTAGAAGTGATGAAGGAATATTTTGTGTTATTCGGCTAAGAGAAAAGCATATAGATGTTATAACAAAATATTGAATAGGATAATGGAAAGCATAAATGTCAAGGTGGATGAGCAAGATAACAATTAGATCAGATCATATGACTATGGACTGGAAGATGAATTTGTCAGATCAGAACTAACAGTGCATGAATTAGTTCAGAGCATAGATCCAATTGCTCTGGTAACATCAGAAAAATCCATAGTGACTGATGAAGGGCATAAAGAATAATAAAGTCAATAAATTCAGAAAACACCGAGGTATGTGAAACTGAATCAATCTGAAGATCAAATCATTAGAGATAAAAGAAAAGGTGTGATGAATAGAAGAAGGTTAGTTGCTGAAGAGGTATGTTTAATTTTTGAAACTAAACTGACATCTTTTATTGAAGCAAGTAAATATGAGAATTGGATGAAAGCAATGGAAGAGGAACTGGATCAGATAGAAAAGAATAAGACTTGGGAATTGGTTCCTAGACCTAAAGATAAGTATATTATTGGAACTAAATGTATTTTTTAGGAATAAATTAAATTAGGAAGGTTAAGTTGTGAGAAATAAAGCTATATTGGTTTGCAAAGGTTATTCATAGGAAGAAGGAGTTGATTATGATGAAATTTATGTTGTGGTTGCAAGAATTGAAGCTATAAGACTATTCCTTGCCTATGCTACACACAAGAACTAAAAGGTATATTAGATGGATGTCAAATGTTCATTTCTGAATGGAGATCTTCAAGAGGAAGTCTACATTGAGTAGCCTGATGAATTTTATTTATCAGAAGATAAGGACATGGTTTGCAGATTGAAGAAAGCTTTATATGGTTTGAAACAAATACCTAGAGCATGGTATGCTATATTTGATAAATATCTTTCTAAGATCGGTTTTAGTAAAGGTAATGATGATAGTAACTTATATTATAAGATTGAGCATGACGGTATATTGATCATTGAAGTCTTTGTGGATGATATCATTTTTGGAGGAGAAGAAAGTTTATGCATGAAATTTGTTGATGATATGAAGAATGAATTTGAAATCTCTATGATTGGTGAGATGAAATTTTTCTTAGGTTTGTAGATTACTCAGATTGATAAAGATATTTTCATTTGTCAAACTAAGTATGTGAAGGAATTGCTTAAGAAGTTTGGACTTGAGAATTCCAAACGTGTCGGTACTCCTATGCTAACCAATGGCAAATTGTCAAAGGATGATGAATCTCCTAGAATAAATCCAAGCAGATACAAATCAATTATTGGTAGAATATTGTACTTAACTCAAAATAGACCTGATATAATGAATGTTGTTCGTATTGCATCTATATTTTAGTCAAATCCTAGAGAAACTCATGATATTATTGTCAAAAGGATATTCAGATATTTAGCAAGTACAACAGACTATGGGTTATGGTATCCAAAAGATGATGATTTCAGACTATGTGCATATATAGACTATGATTGGGAAGGAGATGTGGATGATCGGAAGAGAACTACAGGTGGTGCATTCTTTCTTGGAAAGAAACTAGTTTCATGGCTTAGCAAGAAACAATCATGTACTTCAGTATCTATTGTTGAAGATGAATATGTAGCTAGTACAACTAACTATACTCACATTTTATGCATGAAATAGATGTTGAAAGATATAAGGGTAAGTTATGATGAGCCTATTGTTATTCACTATGATAATACTAATTCTATTGATATGTCAAAGAATCTAGTATTTCATTCCAAATCAAAACATATTTCTATAAGGTATAATTTCTTGAAGGAAAAAAGTTGAAGCAAAGGAAGTCAGATTGGTTTATGTGCCTACTAAGGAACATATTGCAGATATTATAACAAAACCATTGACTAAAGATACTTTTGAATATCTTAGAGATCAATTGGGGGTCACCACCCCTCTAGAAGAGACTTAGAGATGTAGGAATGCATCAATTTGGTGATCTTATCAGACATAATTTCTGATACGGGTTGATGAGATGATGATGCTGCTTCTCTGAGGGAGCAGTCAGTCATTTCGCTCATTTTATTTTTGGTTTGGTATCCATCCTTTGTCATTGATGTCAAAGGGGGAGATGGTAATCATGTGAAAAACTATTAATCTAAGGGGGAGATGTATTTCAGATCAACCTTTGGGAGATTGTTGGCATTCCTTGGCACTTGGATGTTTTTACATTCAATATTGCCATCAATGCCAAACAGGGAGATTGTTGGAAATATGTTGGATTTGGTCAAGTGTTGTCATTAATGTCAATATTATATCTCGGTTGGATATGGCTCTGCTATCACAGTTGGACCTATCTCGGTTAGACTTGATGTTTATCTTGGTTTTGGCTATGATTCTGATCTTATGCGATTAGATCCCAGGTTTCGGTTTTGTATGGTTGATCAGGATGTTTATATGCTTTTCATATTTAGTTGGTTCATGATTTGGTGCTCCAAAAGCTATTACTTATGTTCCTAGTTGGTATTTCCTGGTACTGGTTAGCTCTATTGGCTAGTGATATTTGAAGATATGGTTTAGTGGTTTTGTTGGCATTGCATGAAGATTGCATTGGAGAAGTATAGTGGTGTCATTGATGTCAATTACAATCGGTAGTGAAGCTAGTATTGCTACCAGTAATGATGCAGTAAAGCAGCCAGTGTTGATGCAGTGAATATCAATCGGTAACCCTAACCAGTTGAGATGTAGAACCCTAACCAATGAAGTTTGGAGATTGGTTGTGATGATCTATGACTGAATGATGCTCAGTGATGAAGATGCCACGTAAGCATGATGCACATGATGAGTTTCAAAATGGTTTTGACGCGTTATCTTGGGAATGATCAAATGCATAGCATGGAGTGAAAAATGTGTGATGAGTTACAAGATTCAATGTGTGGTGATCTAAGAACAATTGAAGATGCCTAGAAGAATGTAATGTTGATTGCATGTAATCTAACGGTCAAGATTGAACCAATATGTTTATAATCTCTATGAGATTTGTAGGGTTTGTGTTGTGTTACTGACCTAATGTATTTGTTATAAGGTCAATGGTTTATTTCAATGAAGTGTTGGCAATTTGGTTAAGCGTGTGAGTGATTGTTTTCAAACCAGGAGGTGTGTCTATAGAATGTTGTGAATGTAGATAGGAGTGATAAAGGATCTGATTCAACAAGGAAGTGCTATTTCTAGATCAGTCAAGAACTTGTTGTTCTATAACCATTACAATAGTTAAATCCCTTAACCGGGTAAGCTTTAATAGGCTTGTTGTTAAAATCCTCTAACTAGGTGATCCATTAGCTTGGATTTGAAATCCTCCACCGAGGTTACCTTTAACAGTGTATTTCCTTTAACAGGGTATTTGTAGTCAATCCCTTAACTAGGTGGTCCTTAACCGGATCTGTTCCTAATAGGACATTATTGTTGGAATTGGGTTGTCATTGATGTCAACTGGTATGGGATGAATACCAGTATGAGAGATGTATGTGTAACACTATCAAGGAGGAGTATATGTTGAGATATTTTTGACATCATCTTGTGTTGTAGAACACCGGTAAGGTAAGGATGAATGACCATTGGAGTCACTAGTACACAAGTTAATGCTTGACTTGTGTGGATGGAATGGTAAGGTGACCAGTACCGGTACAGTATATCACCAGTAAGGAAATGATGTCAAATGGTAAGTGATGTGTTGACATGGAGAAGTCAGATCAACCAAGTGAGTGGTTGTTAACCGGTAAAGCTCATGACTAGTGTACAAGTTGGATGGCCAAGTTGCTTGAGCCATTGTTTGTGTTGAAGAGACAAAATGTTACCCAAATCACATCAACACTAGAGGAGAAGAATGAACATGTCATAGGTTTGTTGTGAGGTTGCAAAATAGTAGGACTCCCACTGGATGAAGATGCAGCCATCATGAGAAACAATGACTAACAATGAAAGTGCCATCATGGGATCACATGTGTTAGATACTTGATCAGTCCCAGAGACACTGAGAGGGGGGGGTGAATCAGTTTCTAACCGGTAAACAAAATATTTAAACTTGTTTGCAACTTTATAACCCAAATTAATATACCGGTAAGCAAATAATAATGTAGTAAAGAAAAAAAAAAATATAACCATCAATGCACACCATAACACAGATATTTTTGGCTAGGAAAACTAGTAGGGGACAAACTTCGGTGGGATTTGTGACCCACAATATTTACTCACTAGCCAATATGAATAAATAATACTTATACAATAGGGGCCTACACATGCAAGAAGGCTAACAGCTTAGAGCTCACTGCTCAATCACAAAAAGGAGTCCCATTGACTACAATTGGATGGTTAAATCCAATGACAATGTATTGCTCAAAATAGCATCTACAATGCTGGATTCAGTACTAGTTTAATCTCTGTCAGATATCTCTGCCATAAACCTTGCTTCACTCTACTCTGCTCTTATTCACTCATAAAATAATTACATCAAAATGCATATACAGTTATTCACTTACATACATACCTAATTACATTTCAAAATGACCTACAAGATCTCATATATATATGATAATTTACAATACATCATGTCGGCTATACAATATAATTACAATACAAAACAAAATTATTTCCATGTTGGCTATACAATATAATTACAATACAAAACAATATTATTTCCATGTCGACTTAGAGTGCCAATATAATCTATTATCGGTGTAGACTGGATGTCAGTGTGAGTAAAATTGTAGTGCCTATCGGTGCCGGTAAATGATGTATGTTGTCGGTGTAACATGTGAACCATGTTACCAGTTGGTTGCCATCAATGAGAACATCAACTATTCTCATTTGAGTGTATAATACCAACAATCTCCCCCTTTGGCATTGATGGCAATGGTCATGAGAAAAATCCAAAAACTAATATCCAAAAAATTGAAGTCCAAAAACTGAGTATGCTCCCCCTGAGCAAATGATCTCCTTCTTTACATTTTTCTCATACACTACTACTCCCCCTTTGACATCAATGACAAAGGATGTCAAAAGAATCAAAGAATTCAAAATTTATGTAGAAACTTGTAACCAGTTATGTATAATCTAAAAAATGTCTACCAAAACCAAGTTAAGACCTTGTAAAAACTTAGTACTGTCAGAAATAATGGTCTCTGTCTATCGGATCATCCTAGTCAGATAATGCATTTGTTGCTATGATGATCTGTTGCCTTGAATAGATGCCTTGGATAACTCATTCTGGTATGTTAATAAGTTGTCCAATCTAGGACGAAGCTTGTTCTTCAACTCTCGGGTTTTCATTCTCAACCTTGCCTTCTCTCTTTCTAATTTCTCAATCTTCTCTTCATAGGTTGCCATTTCCTGATCCAAAAATGAAGTAATTTCTAAAGAACCAATAATATTATCATCTATATCATCAATTTCCTTCTATTTTTTCCTTATTTCCTTATCAATATCCTTGGTTAGATGGTGAGGCTTACATGCTTCTCTGTACAACTCTTTGTATTCCATAATGGTGGAATTTAGTGTCGATAACAAAGAATCAATCTGTCCAATACATTCCTTATTTGTCCTATCAAAGAATTCATCTTTCTCCTTATTCACCCTTTCCTTAATGGTCTCTTCATTTATTTTGTCCACAGTTTGAATGTTAGAAGCAATGAATTGGACAATGTGTCCAATTTACTCACATACCCAACAATGTGATCAACTTTACATGTCAGTGCAATCATCTACAAAATTGGTAAATTATCATCAATGGCCTTAAATGATAAGGCATTGCATTTTTTGATCTTCTTTATTGAATCTAAAAGTACATCTGTAAAATTTGTTGGTCTATAATTTATGGTGGAAGTGCTAGGTGAAGTGCTAGCTTCTGCAGTTGGTTTCTTATCTTTTCTAGATGTCTGCACATTAACCTTAACAACTTCTGCTATCTTTCTTCCATAATTAACCTCTTCTTTATTTACTTTTTCTTCCTTATTCTCACTTTTGTTTTCAACCTTATTTTCATCCTTGTCATCATCCTTACTATCTGCCTTGCTGACTGTCGGTTCAAATATACTCTATTCATGTCCCTTTTCTGCTACTACTTATGCCGGTTTTTCAGTGTTAGGCTAAGTATCATCTGGGATGGATTTTGATTTCTTAACTTCAGCTGGTATCTCAATATTCTACTAAGGCTGAGAGTCAACAGTGTTGACCGGCGACTCAGAGATCTCAACATTTGTAGTTTCAACTTTCTTTACCTCTGTAGTTTCCTTATCTAACACAATATTAAAATCCCGAGTGTTCACATTCATGGTAAAAAGAATGTCGGACTCCAGATTAATGTCATCTTTTGTTACTTCCTCTACCTTCTTTTCAAGTTGACTATCAGTTTGTGACAGTGCCTCTATAGTTATTGGTGGGGTGTCTTGTGCCAGTGGAGGAAGGTTATCCTTGACCATGATATCAGGTACACTTCCAATTTTCCTTTTACCTTTTATCAACTTTTTGATATACCTTAGCAAAAGACTTATCTACTTTCTGTATGTCCCTCTCTTCTTTCTTCTCTCTCTCAACAAAAAATATATCCCACTTATCTATTGTTTCATTTGCTATTTCTTTAACTCTATCAGCCATAAGACTAACTTGTCAATGACCACTCACAAAAAATGTTCTATTGGCTTCAGATATTAGATCATCAATTTCCTGCTTGGAATTAACAGGATGCACAACTAATAGAGCTTCTACCTTCAATTTGTTATCAAGTTCCATAACAGACATTCTCTTTGCTTCTAATCTTAAGTACAAATCATTAGGTAGAACATCTACAACTTCAATAAGAACCTTCTTGTATATGTCTAGATACAAAATAATAGTTTCTTCTATGGTTTCCTTATTGAAAGGAATCTTATAATCTGAATCTATGCATGAGATTTATCCCGCGCGAATCAACGAAGGGATGGAGGACCCAGGCAGGTGGGCTAAAGAAGGAAGTTAAAAATCGAGCATGTTTCTCAAGATCTGGCAATCCACATTGATTCATGAAGTAAAGTTGTCTGAGGTTTATCTTTCACAAAGTGGCGAAAAGGTAGTGGGCCCAGTGAAAGGGTGACGTAGAAATTAAAGAGAGTGCATCTTGAAGTAGATCTAATAGTCCCTGCTATTTCGCTGGGTGAAATAGCATGTTTTTTATCCTTCGCGAAGCAGTGAAAGAATGGTGGGCTCAACAGATAGACAGTTCTTGTTTTTTAAAGACCGATCAACTTGGAGTTGATCAGATGGCCCACATTGATTTGCAGCCAAAAGAAACACAAAATTTACCTTTCGTGAAGTGGCAAAATGAGCTACTGGTTACATGGTGGATGATGTGGTAGAACAGTTGGATGCTTGGCTAAGGCAAAAGGTAATTTGTCAGACACACATGGCTCCAAAGGATCGTGAAGGGCCCACTTTGATTGAGCAGCGATGGTGATGAAATTCATGGTTAAAGTAAAACACGTGGCAGTTAAGATGTGGAGTCTAATGGAGTTCTTGGACAAGTGAATAGCTAACACATAAGAGCTATCTATCAGCAATCAATGGGGCAAGAGGATTCCATGTAGAGGGCCAACTCTGAAGGTTAAGGGATGTTAAAGGCCGCACATCTCGAAAGTGATCCAATGATAAGTGTTTTTTCGTAGCCTAAAGATGCAAGGTTTTTAACCTTTGCGAAACATCGAAAAGCTTTAGTGGATACAATTGTCTGTAGTTAGTGAAAAAGATTAGTGGTCACCGTGGAGATTGAAGATTGATAAGATGGTAGAAGATCTAACGATCAGCACTGTTTCACATGAAAGAGATGTGCAAGGTTTATCCTTCATGAAGTAGCGAAAGGAAGGTGGGGCCTGTTTTTAAATAGGATAACCCAAGTAAGGTAAGAGATGTGCATGTTCTTCAAGATCTGATGGATGGCATTGTTTTGCATGGTAAAGATGCAAGGTTTTTAACCTTCATGAAACAGTGAAAAGCTAGGACATTGAGAATTTCTTTGTGGTCCATTGGAGCCTTTTTCCAAATTCAATTGCAAATTGATTGCTGAAGCATGTGGATTAATGTCTGAATTTAATGCTCTGTTGCTATATTAAGCCTCACATCAACTAAATTTTAGTGTCATTTCAAAGAGTTTGCAGAGGAACCATTGCACAGAGCGAATTTCTTCAGGCAGCAAGTAAGTTCTACATTGTTTAAAAGATACAGTTCGAATTGATATCATTGGGTGCTCAAATTCCCAGAGGTCAGTTTAAGTGTAAATTGAAATAGCTATAATTCAAAGATGGCACCTTGAAGAGATTTCACAAGGAAGGTAAATTATCAGGATAGAGCTATATGTGATGATTTCCTAGAACAATTAACCATGTCTACAAATGTTGCTACTAAAATAAAAGAATTGGTGCCCAAGGCCCCCTGTCTAAGAATTGGAGATGGTTTATATGACAAAGGGAATTGGTTAAGGGATTCATAGATAGGGGTATCATATCTAGAGCTATTCAAAATGGGATTTGGCCAAAGACATTCCTCTTCTCCAATGAACAGTATATGGGAGTTAGATGTGGGAAAACTCATCGTCCCTAGGATTTTCATGGATGTATATTTGTTAACCCAGACTACAAATAACTATGACCCTATTGCTAAATGTGTTATAAATGTGAATGGGGGGTCATTGATTGAGGTAAATGATGATGAGTTTAGGAAGGTGTTTAAACTTAGTGAGGTATCAAACTATTTGGAGCCAATCAATTTTGATACACTTGCATAGGTCTACAATGTGTAGAGAGATCACCTTAGGAGTGGCCTTTTGAAAGAATTTTTTGTCAAAATAGGAAGATTAAATGTTGTAGGCCCTAGTACCATAGAACCCTTCTCTCTAAATATTTTTACTCTGAGGTCTAAAGGGATGTATTGCTCACTATGTCAGATTTTTGGGGAAGATGCTGAAACAACCATGCCCACTCACTACATGCTAATGATAGCACAGAATCTGAACCCCTCTTTGGCAGTAAATTTTGATTTTGCACATTATCTCACTGATGCAATTCATGTAGGGCTAATAGGGATAAAAAATGGTAAGGTAGAAAGTCCTTTTGGGTGGTACTCTCTTTTTATGCACATGCTTTTATTTCAAGGTGCTGATTATTTTGCAAAGGAAATGGACCTAGTTAAGGAAAAGGATGGTGAAGAGATGCCCGTGCAAGGATGGTGAAGAGTTAAGGCCATCCCTCCGGGTGATTATGTGATGCATAAGAAGTCAAGATAAAGTGTGCTAGTACTGGTAACTGGTGAGCCCTCTACTTCAAAAGAGAAGAGAGCAATAGAAGATGTCATTGACATCCAAGACTCCCCTAAAAGGAAAAGGATGGGCAAAGACGTGCAAACAGATGAACCTTTATACTCTCCATCCCAATCCCCTATCCATGTGGGAGATAAACGGGCAGTGGCTAAGCAATTGTTGTAGTTAGGGAGTCTCGGGGAGATTGCCTACATATATGAGGAAACACAAGAGGGAATGCCAGAAGAGCCACCTAGTGCTGAGATGAACTTGACTACGAATGAGTTCAAAGGAAAGGAGTTAGACCTTGCTATCAAACAAGCCAGTGAGGAGTTCCTGGCTGATAATAATTTTGTTACAATAGGGTCCTTTATGCAATTTGTTTGGAAACAAAACATTGAGCAATTTAAGGCAAGATGTGAGAAGAAAAAGAATGAGCAACCCCACAAAGATGCAACTACCATGGAGGAAGAGGTGAAGTGAGAAATGATGGTAGAGTTCAAGACCATTAGTCCTGAAAAGGGGAGAGAAATGGTATCAAAGGCTGGTGTGCTAATACTTCCTGAATGGGACATAGCAAATGCCTTAGTGCTAGAAGCAGTAAGGAAAGAAGGAGTGACATTCAACAAGGACAATCTTGCTTTGGTCATGTGGTCCCTAAAGAGGAATGAGAGCAGCCAAAGAAAGGATACTTTAGAGTCCAATTACCTTAGAGGGCTGATTGTTAAAAGAGTGTAGGATACAGGGGTGGTAGAAATTGCAAGCACAATTGTAGAAATTGCAAAATTCAATGTGGTAGTGGCTGAGAAGGAAGCTAAGGAGAGGGCTGATCTCCAGGTAAAACTAGAAACAATTTTAAAGGCTTATAATGAGGCCAAAGGAGAGATACCCAATTGAGATAGCATCATTGCTAAATTATAGTCAATTGGCAGGGTAGAACCAGAAAGGTGAGTCCTCTACTTTAATGATTGCATCTTCTCTAGAAAGACCCACACACACCAGTCCTATCATCGAATTTCCCCCTTCTCCTATGTCTTTTGGTTTTCAACTAGCTGAGACCATTCCACATGAATTGGAAAAGCTGAAGCAGGCTCAAGCCCTATTTGCAAGCAAATATGAGGAAAAGGTTAGGGCCACAATTTTGAGTTTTGCTAACACAGTAGAAGCCTTCATTATGCATATGAACATGAAAAGAATTTTGGATATTTTGATTGAGCTGAATGGAGACAACGCTACTCTGGACCAAATTTTGAATAAGTGGATGCCTAGAGAGGTGGATTTGGAACTTATGTGTGCATCATATGATGAGGAAGGGTCTAATGCTAATATTTCATCCACTTGTGAGTTAGTCAAAGGGATGACCAGGTTGGAAGAAGGAAGAGCTGGTGTAGAGAGGAAGGCTAACTTATACAGGAAGGAATACATTAAACATAAGTTTAAACTTTTTCCTTGGGGGATTTGTTAGTCCAAATCAGTTGAAGGATAAACAAATGTGGCTTGATGAGCTGGGAGATAACTTCTCTCAGAGGGTGAATGAAGTCATCAATATAGATGACACATCTTTGTTTGTCAAGACAATTGAAGAAATAGAGAAGACAAAGTCACATTATGGTTTTTTGGAATCAAAGGTTAAGAAAATTAGAAATACATGGAAAAGGTTGGATAAATTGAAGAAACAATTTTTTAACTTCTCCTGGTCTACTAATGACGTGTTCCAAGAGTGGACAAGAAAATATACGGTGCAAGAAGCAAAGGTTCAAGAAGATGCTGCAGCGGATTAACAAACTAAAAGGCCGCTAGGATTGAAAATGACTTATAAGTTCTTTTTGAAGAAAAATTGCGGTTGTAACAAATTATTCTTAGGAAAGTCCTAAGCTTTTGTTGCATCCATACTCTTATAAATGGCTACCAGGACTTAAGGATAGGATATCACAAGAATTTGTAAAGAGATTCTGCTGAAATATATCTAGGGTTTTCTAGTTCTCTCAGAAATTACCTTGAGTTATGTAAAAAAAATTTTAAAATGAATATGAATATACAGATCAAAGTTTTTCAGGCCTAAATCTTCATTGTGTTCTGGTATGCATTCATTAGTTTTCTGGTTTCATTTGAATAATTTAGGGTTATTCAATGGAGCATGGATTGTAAGACAGTGTTATAGATATATTTCTGGCTTTTCTCTTCAGGAGAGGAATTAAATATGCATGAAATATTTCTATCAATAAATCAATTGTTTGTTGCTTTGAATTTGATAAATGGTTTTAGTTTAAAGGGAAATAACTTATATATATGTCAGGCATGTATAAGGTTCATGAAAGCCGAAGTGATGAAATGTATGATAATGTTCAGCTTTGGAACTCTTGCTTGATTTAGGTGACTCTATAGCCTAGATAAGGCACTGATATTAGTTGTGGAATTCTTTCTATCTTTCTTGGGATCAAATACTAAAAATGAACATAAGTTTCCCTGAATGTTTTAGTTTTATTCAGGTGATGAAGTCCATAGATTTTTAGCATTGGTTTACTGTGGATCTCAATTTAAAAGTGTGAAAGTATTCACAAAAGGTATACCCACCTGAGCTTTGGATAAGTTCAAAGTGTAGAAGGTTTTGTTGAAACCTTGTTATATGTTATTCTGGAATTCTATTTTCTTGGTGTCCTCTTCATATGCAAACATATTTATCAAATTTTCTTACAGGGAGGATAGGAGGGAATCAGAATTTGAGAACAACAAAATTGGTGACTCTGTTGGGGAGAGTCATAGTGGAATCCATGTCATAGATCTAGTGTTTATAATTGTTTGGGAGGTTGTTCAAATTTTGTGTGTGCAATCCTTGTAGTAGGTCGTTTCATCCTTGATCTGTGTTACTTCTCGTTCTCTAAAAATCTTCTTGTTCTATAATCTTCTGTGAGTGATTTGTCAAGCTTGTTTTCTTACTTTCCCATAGCTTTGGGTGGTGACTCTGACATAAAATAACCAGTGCTCTTTAATAAGCATAATTGATTTTTAATAAAAACAAGTATAATGCAAAGAGGATGGAACACCAGGTCATTCATGAGCAAAAATCCTCAACAGATGTTGCAAGAAGGATTACCTAAGTGTCATGCCCAAAATTTAGGGCAAAAACGGAACAATTTTTCTTTTAAATTTCTCTTTATTACTTACTCCACATTATAACCAGAATTATATAAATATATATATATATATATATATATATATATTTATATATACATATATATATATTTATAATTAAATACTTACTCCAAATTATGACCAGAGTTATATATATATATATATATAGATACATATATATATTTACATATATTTTATATATTTTAATTCTTTTTCAAAAGCACAATAACTTTCTAAATATTAATCAATATTTCTCCAACCCTATTTAGGGTTCTATTTTCTTATATATATATTTACAATTCTAATTATCATATTATTTTTAAATTCCTTTGCCCTAGCCCCACCCGGGCTAGGGTTTAATCCATATTTTCCACTGAATTTTTTTTCCACAAGGCCGAACAAGTGGTGGCGGCCATGTTTTTGTGCAGGTAACGAAGATGGAGGCGGGTAGGGCCATGGCGCCACTGTGTGGGCGCACAGTGGGCGCCGCGGCACCACTGTGTGTCCACACAGTGGGCGTCGCTAGCGGCTCCCCCACTGTGTGGCCACACAGTGGCGGCCACGGCCGTCCATTGTGTGTCCACACAGTGGGAGCCGAAGCGGCTCCACTGTGTGTGCACATAGTGGGTGTCGGGCGGCCCTCACTATGCGTACACATAGTGGGGTCCGCGTGGACCCAAAAACAATTTCCTTTTTTTAAAATTTTTTTTTTTTTTTAAATATATTATATATAAATATATATATATGTATATATTTATATATATATATATATTTTTAAAAAAAGGATTTACATGCAACAATTTTAAATTAATATAACAAAGGAAAAGCATTAAGTTAATTCAGAAACATATATATATATATATATATATATATATATATATATATATATATATATATATATATATATATATATATATATATATATATATATATATATATATATATATATATATGATAAGTGTTTTTTAATCAACACTAACTAAAAATACAATTTAGAAATACATTTTAAGAAATACAATATACTTCTCTAGAATAAAAAGATTCATTGATTTTTCCTCTAATAAAATATTTACATAAAACATCTTTTTTCTTTAAAATACTTAAGATCTTTCAGCATAAATAAACTCCTATTTTGCCACAAGTAAAATATAGATAAAATTTTAAATGAAATCTATTCTTTTTTTTTCCATAATACAAAGAGGCTTTTGCATGCAACTCAAAATAACTTTTCTTTTACTAAAAACCAGAAGTAGAAATAAAACAAGCTTTTTTTTTTTTTTTTTTAACAACTCTAAGATATTCTACCAATTTACAGGATGTTTCTTTGTATAGCCACAACAATAAAACTTCAAGTCTATTTTCAAGAATTACAACTTGCTTCTCTTTTCTATGAATGAGGCATACTTCTATAACAAATTTAAACAAATATCTACAACTGAATTTAAGTATCTTCAATAATAATCTTCTGTGTCTTTTTCATGGTTCCTATTCTCTTTCTCCTGACTTTCCTGCATAATAGAAAAACACAAATATGACCACGGAGTGCTCACCTCCCAGCCTAGGCTAACTGGTAGCCACCCCCGAGCTCGGAGAACCAATTCCTAGACGGGTAACAAACAGGCAAACACATAGAAAGCAAATGCATACAGATTTTCCAGACACATTCCCAACTTGGCTTTCACAACACCACACTTTGGTGATGAACTTTTTCAAAGGGTGGTAGTGGACCAATACCCTGAGGAGAACTACAAGTATGAATAAACCAGAAGCCACCTCATGGCACAATAATAATATCAAGAATCTCAACCCCTTATTCCTTATGCCCCCCAAAGGCATTCTAGCCTTATATCCCTCCTTATGACCCCCATTGCACAAACAGGCCATGCAGCAAGGGTCACAACAAAGATCCCTTGTGATCGCTCTCAAAGAGAGTCTCTCACTCGAGGGTTGTCACTGCTACCACCCTCAAGATCCTCTTCTCTCCCAAGAGTAAGAGGTCTTGAGAAAACTCCCAAAACACATACAAATCATAATGCAAGAATACCAAAAAGATTTTCTAACAAAAACATACAAGAACACAGATTTCTTACACCAACATACATCCAGACATAAGCAAGAAGAAAACATTAAAATGAATAACTGAAACCAACCTTAATTTGCCTAAAGGTATTATGATATTTGATGAAGAGCTGCCCAATCCACAAATCTTTTTCCTTCTATCCTTAATCAATTTTTCTATTCCATAACATTATTTTCCTTTCAAATTTTCTTCTGTCTCCAAAAATGGAGAGTGGGTGATTACCCTCCAATTCTCAAAAATCTTGCTTAAGAAGCTCACTCTCAGAGTTCTCATAGGTTTCTAAAAACCAAAAAGGAAAGAAAGCAAAAATGCAAAAAGACTCTCATTCCAAAAGGAAAAATCTTGATTAGATTTAACTTCTAATTTTCAATTTTCGCTCAACTCAAAAAAAGCCAATTTTTAAAGCATTAAAAAGATCATTATAAAGTAGAAACTTGCCTAAAATTACCCCTAACCCCTAGGTATACCTTATGGGCTTTAGGAAACCCTATTAAACTACCCCTAGGTGTTCATTTAACCCATTTTAAACCCCTCTGAAGTTTATTTTCGGGTCAAACATAAGTTGACCACCCCAAATATTATATTCCCAAAGTATTTATGACAACACATTATTTTATTTAAGAAAACTAAAATTAAACACTTTCCCACCAAGAGACAAAATAAAACATTTAAATTTAAATCCACACGTGTCAAGTGACACAAATAAAACACTTTTACAAAAATGAAACATGAAATTGTCTCTTGTGGTTTTTACACAATAAATTTAAATAACACTTAACACTCATGCAACATATACTATTACGAATAAAATACAACACAAACGGGGTGTTGTCTCTCCAAATAGACAAACCCTGGCTTACGAACATACATAAGTCTAGGTTTGATTCTTCGTAATTTTCCATGGTCACATGGTAAATTTTCCTGTGCATCTCAATTTACACATTAGTACTTCCAAATATCCATATATAATATAATTCAATAATATAACAATGCACATCATAACTTGCATACAATTTTCATCTGCACAGATCAAATACAACTTTAACCAAGCAATTTCACATAAGCAATTTCATCCCAATTCACATAAACTAACCATACATCATAGTTCTATATTCAAAGTAAAGTCCTGCAAATTCAATAACGACATCTATCATTGCAATATCATTCTATCTAACAATCATGAAGTGTTCTATCTCATAAAGCATATAAGTAAATCACCAAATCATAGCAATGTTATCCAAATCCTGAAATCATATAAGTTCTAAGTCTCAAAAAGCATCAAAATAAAGTATCCATCATAGTCTAAATATAAAATCCACTGAATGTTAGACTGAGTTGAGGTGAGGCCTCACACTAAGCAAGCACAAAGAGGCCAGAAAAGATAAGTTGCACATGAGCCATCTAGTGTTGTCTAGGTACAAAAGGGCATTCATACGGGTAATTCATCTGATAGACCCATATATGCAAATTCTAATTCTTCTTCTCGTGAATCTAAGCAAGACATTTTGGGTTTCCATTATGGTTTGTTTGGTAATAATGAGGATGTCCAAGTTTTAAATTAGAGGGTCTCTCATGCTAGTTTATCTAGGAAGGATAGGAACAGTTCAAATGTTAAGATAGATTCTGTACCTAGAACAATAGATGGAAACATAAGTCTGATCGATATAGATCAAGTTAATATATCGGATTTTGAAGAGATGTTCCCTAATGAGGATAAGGTATCCCAAGAAATTGAGGTTCTCAATAGAAGAGTTCATCATTTGATCTCCCTAATGACAAAAAAGGAAGCAAATAAAGAAAAGGAAGTTAAAGCCAAATTGATTGAGAGAGATAGGCTTCTGAGATAGATTGTTGATCTTGAATTATTAACCCAAGAGAAAACTAAGAGCGAGGATGAAGGTCCAGTAATCAGAGAAAATTTAACTACCAAGATCAATCCTGCACACAAATTTTTTGTACCACCTAGTAGGGAGGTTTTTAGTGACCCACAACCTATTAGAAATAATGTTGACAACGGAAAACAAAAGTGCATGGAAGATGGGTCTGGGTCTAAGACTACAACAAAAATTTCTCATATGTTGTCTGCACATGAGAGAGATAGATAGGATGAGGAAAGGGAAGGAAGACCTACAAAGAGAATTAGAAAAGGCTAAATTAGAAGCAGCCAATCAAGAGGTCAAAAGAAAAATTAATTATCTAAAGGCTCCTCCCATATATTTTCCTTCAACAAACCTAAATAAACCTTTATCTCAGCATGCCTTACTCCCTCCAGTCAAAATTCAGTCAACCCTACTTGTGAGAACTGTTCCAGCTAATCAAGTCCCTATTACATATCAAGGTAACCAAATCCTTCTGGCTCATGGTCCTCATGTGAGAATGAAAATGGAAATAACCCTACTGGTAACCAATTCTAGAGAAGACCCATTAACATGGAGTTATATAAACTTTTCTTTGAAGGAATCCCAGGGTAACCTAACCATGTTCCTATCGAATTGAGGGATAGGCTTCACAAGTTTGCCGACAATAATGCTATAAGTGTAGAAGAGCATTTGAAATCTTTTGGTGACCTGATAAATGACTATGAGATAGTGGATGAAGATGTCATTATGAAACTATTTGTACAGTCCTTGGTGGATGATGCAAGGGATTGGTATAGAGGTTTTCTTGTGAATAGCATCAGTTCTTGGGAGGATTTTAAGAATTTCTTTCAAGAACAATATGGTGACAAAACAAATGTGAGCTTCATGCTCAATGAGTTCAATAATATTAGGAAGTTTGATAATGAAATTGTCATAGATTTCAATGCTAGATTTTAGAAAGCAATGCATAGGCTCTATCAAGTAATGAGATTAGATGATAATATGTGTCTGAACACTTATTATAACACTTTTGATTCTAAAATGGCCTACATTCTGAGGGATAAAAACCCACATAGTCTGAGAGATTCTTTTAGAATTTCCATTAATGTGGAAAGTAATAGGAAAGCATTTGGAAAGGTGGGAAGGAGGACCAATGGAAGGTTGTGGCAAGAATCAAAACAATAGCCAAATAAAGTTGCTAAGGAGGATTAAAAAATAGAAAAGTTGATGACTGCCATGAAAGATCTTACTACTAAGGTAATTAAAAATGATAAACCTCATTACAATTGGCAAGATAGGCCTCCTAGATTACATGATATGCCTTATAACACTACTCAGAAGGATGGAAAACCTTAGAATGATAAGTTAAAAAACAATCAAACCCAAGACACCCTGGATCCTTTGAAAGGAGGAAATGTACACAATATGGAAAATACTCCTTGATGCATGGCCTGTGATGGACCACATTCTCCTCATCAGTGTGTTGTAGCTCAAGCTCTTGAAGAGTCAATGAGAAAAGATGGTGAGCTTGATATTAACATGTTTGAAACTATTATTAAAAGTGATATTAAGTCTTCACGGAGTGAATCTAGTGAGTGTGATGTGCTAAATAATAATAAATATTACCAAGGGCAGCTAACACTTGACTGACATCCCACTTTGAATGTGGTAACCATTGAAGATGAAGAAGTTCATCTGCGAAGACCTAGTGATGAAGAGGTAAAAAATCTTACCAAGGCTGCCATAGACAAAGCCAAGAACAATTATAATCTGAGAAGTAGTAGAAGGGATGGAGATTAGGGTGAGCCTGGTTCCTTGTTCATGAAAGAAGTATCTTAGAAAAGGACAAGAAGTAATGGCACGTTGCATCAAGATGGTTAGGCAAAAAGTGACCAACCCAAAGATGTAGCCAAGAGTGTCGATAATAACACTACTCGTGATTCACAAGGGACTGTGATAGCTAAGAAGGCAAATTAGCCTAAAGCAGAAAAGGCCAAAATGAATATTGAATTAATTAATAGTTCTACTTTTAATATGACTCAGGCTCTGACCCAAATGAAGGTTACAGTCCCATTGGTAGAATTACTGAAAATAAAAGAACATAGAGAAGCTGCTCTATCTTTATTTTCTAAAATATCTGATAATAGTGCAGCTTTGCCTTTAGATACAATGAACGATGAAAAGGATCTTGAGCTAAAAACTCCAAGATACATGTTGGAACAACCATTACACAAGAACCTTCACAAATTGATCCTTTCTACGTAACTTTGTTAGTGAATAACTGGTTAATTAAGAACTGTATGATAGATTCTGGTGCTGCTGCAAATGTGGTGCCATATGGTGTCATGAAAGAATTGGGACTATCAGTAAGTACAGTGTATGGGAGGTGTTATGCTACAACAAAGAAGTACTAGTAATAGGTACAATGAATGATATAGAGGTAAAGATAGAAGCATTTCCTAAAGAAACATATTGTTAGGATTCCCAAAGATACTGAGAGGGGGGGTGAATCAGTATCTGACCAATAAGTTAATTTTCTTAACTTATAACATGAAAAGCATATTAAAATTGTGTACCAGTAAACTAGAAATTACGTAGCAAATAAGAATAACAACCACAACATGAAAAGAACACCATAACACAATATTTTAATGAGGAAACCCGATGTGGGAAAAACCTCGGTGGGATTTGTGACCCACAATATTCACTTACTAGCCAATAAGAGAATATTACTACTTACAATAGGGGTCTACACATGCAGGAAGGTCAAGTGCCTAGAACTCACTACTCAGTTACAAAAGAAGTTACACTGACGTACAAAATTGGATTATACTAATCCAATGTCTTGTACTGCTTCAGATTAGCATATGCTATGCCAAATTCAGTACCGGTTTAAGTTTTGCTACATACATAAACCCTTAACCTAATAATTCGCACATTAGGTTAGCTACCTTCTATTCATATTTCGCATATTATCATATCATAAATGGTCTACAATGATCTCATACATATATGAGTCATATTACAATCCACCATGTCTTCTTACAAAAGATTTTACAATTAATTACAAAATATGTTAATACAAAATTGTTGTTGGCCAAGGTGTCAGTATTCTTCCTTTTTGGTGCTGGTGTTCTATATGTCGATGTAGAGTCTGCCTGTGCTGGTGCCTGAGTCTGCCTATTGGTATCACATGATTATAAGGTCTCCATCAATAACAATACCTTCAATCACCTACAATTTCTCATTAGAGTGTGCATTTTCCAACAATCTCCCCCTTTGGCATTGATGGCAACACTCATGAGAAAAATCAAAAAGTGTCCAAAAAGATGTCCAAAAAAATTTTGCCAAAATTTGTCATACCAAAACTATGTGCCCAAAAATGTATGCTCCCTCTGAGCTAATGATGTCCCATTCTGATCATTTTTCTCATCACACACTACTCCCCCTTTGACATCAATGGCAAAGGTTGTCATTTGCTGTTAGTGGAGTCCTACCTAGATTCTTGTAGCCGGTGGGTTACAATATGAAAAATATTTGTCAAAACCAGTTTTAAGTTGTCACTGAATCTTGTGCTTTCCTATAATGCCTCTTGGGTTCTCTGAACTATACTAGTGAGTATGTGCATTTTCTCTTCCGGTGTCTTAAGTCCAGGAACCAAAGCCTCAAAAATTTATTTTCTTAAAGAAATGAGGTAGTCTAGTTTTGGACCAAGTTTACATTTTAAGCTCTTTTCCTTATGCTTAACTTTCTCTTTGTCCTTCTCTAACTTCTCAATTTTCTCTTCTAGATCTCCAATTTTCTTTTCTATTTCCAAAAATGAATCGGATGTACCTATCAGATTGTTAGCAACATTGTTTATTTCAGTTTGAGTTTTGTTGATCTTTGAATCTATATCTTGTGTCAAGATGTCTGTTTTGCAAGTATCCCTGTACATTTTCTTGAAATCCAAAATTGTTTTTCCTAGATCTGGTAATAAGGTGTCCATTTTCTCCTCATCCTTCTTCACAATTTCCTCAAAGAATTTCTCTTTTTCCTTAAACAATCTCTCATTAAATGTGTCCTCATTTATTTGATCAACAGTCAAAATGTTGCTGGTGATGAACTTAGACAATGTGTCTAGTTGACCTACAGAATCCTTATTATCCACTATGCATTTAGGTGCTATCAATTTAAGAATAGAGATTGTATCATCTATAGCCTTATAGGCTTGTGCATTGCATTTTGTGATCTTCTTTAATGAATCCAATAAGACTTCTATTACATTTGCAGGCCAGAATTATGATATTGAAGTACCAGATGTTTGCCCAACTACTTTCACAATATCCATGCTATTGGTTGTGGTAATTACCTTGCTTGATTCGAGCTCTGGTAGGTTAGTCTGTGTTTGCATTTCTATAAGTAAAGGTTTGGGCTTTTTCAGTTTTAGCCAGTGGCACTGTCTCTGTCTAAACTTTTGTCTCGACCTATTCCTATTCGTGTTTCTCCATCTGTGCCTCAGAAGGTCTTTTTGAGCTCTCAATAGCCGGTTTCTTAGGTGTAGCCTATGTATGTACTTCTAGTTTCTCTATTTGTACCTCTGTACTATCTATTGTTGGTTCTTATGACTATTTTCTAGTTTTATCTATCGGTTCTTCTAGTGTTTTACTAGTGCTGTCCTCTATCGGTTGCTCTGTTAGACTAGGTTTTTTTGTGCTTATGTTTATAGTATCATTAACCTTAACCTCAATATTTGTAGCTGGTGACTCAATAGTCACTTCTTCCTTCTTATTCTTAGTGGTTTCTCTGTCAACCACAAAATTTACTTCCTATGTGTCTATATTTACAATGTACAAAATTTCAGATTCAGGATTCGTATCCTCAAGTGGACTCTCCATACTCTCAGTGGTCGGTTGACTATCTGTAGTATCTACCGATGGAGTATCCAAAGGAGGTGGGAGCACATTATCAGTTATTTTAAGGCTTGGAGGTCCACCTACCTTACCTTTTCCCTTATCCCTATCCTTTTGGTATACTCTGATAGTCTTGGGTCTTAGTAATTCTTCCTGTTTCTCTTTTTCTACAAAGAATATATCCCATGCATCTATTGTTTTCTTAGAGACTTCATTCACTCTACCTACCATTAGTGCTACATGTTGGTGAGTAGTTGAAAATACTATTTGATTAGCTTCACTAATTAGTTTGTCTATTTCATCAGGTGAGTTAACTGGATGGACTACAAGTAATTTTCCAATTTTTATTTTCTTATCCAGCTCAACAATATCTACACTTCTAGCTTCTAGTCTTCTATACAGATCATTTGGTATTTCTTTAACAATTTCCATCAGAAATTTCTTGTAAATGTCCAAGTACAAAATTACACTATTCTCTATGCTTTCTTTGTCATCAATAGATAGTGTGTTGTATAGTTTGCTAATGTTTTTCAACTTTCCATCTTCAGTTATTTCACTTAAGAGCTTATCTAGTGGAGCAATATCTTGATTTACCTTCTTCTTCTTCTTAGGAGTTAACTTCTTTACTAGAGGCCTCACTGCCTGTTGCTTTTGTCTTGTTTTCTAGGAGTGGGTGAGGGTACCGGTGAAGGTTTTCTTTTCCTTACTATTTCTTCAACCTTCTTAACCCTTTTCCTAGATAGAATTCCACTTTCAATGGTTTTAGTATTTCCAAAGACTTTCTCTGTGGGTTCCTTTGGTGCTTCAAGGAGGGATTTTGCATAAGTTTCTATGATATTATCATCTATTTCATAGTCTATTTCAGTTACCCAGATAGTTCTAGGGACAACTGCCTCCATCTAGATTTCATCTTTCTTGATTACAAAACATATTTCCTTCTAATATTTGTCCAGAATTGCTCGTGATAGTCTAATTCTTGTTTTCATTCGAGCCTTCAATGCTTGAAAATGTTTGTTTATGTTTTTCTCTCTGTCTTCTCCCATGTTGTTCAATAGATCCAATAGTTGCTTTCCTACCGGTATATCAAAGCCAAAATCTCTTCTACCAATACCAGGAACTTGCTTAGTAATGTACAACATTAGGCAAACAAGCAAATTTCCAAATCTAAAGGTTCCTTTCTTATCTCCTTTAATATTCTTTAGATTGTCTATCAATTCATCTTTGAGCCATTCACACACATCTATTATAGAATTTTCATTTATCGTGTCATATGCACTTTTGATACATAGGCTAGAAACTGAGTTCAACCTATTGGCATGTGTGGCTTTGTAACCTAAGATCATACTGATAAATCTGACATTGATGTCCTTTACATCATTTTGTTGGCATTCTTGATGTTTATGTTGTGATTGTCATTGATGGATACACACTTGTATTGAGATCCCCTTTATATGTATGAGCTAGAACTCAATCGGTATTTGTTTCAACCGGTATGTTGTATTCTAGTCTTTAGACTATTGGTGATTTTGCATAATGTGTTTCCCAGTCTAAAGTGGCATGTCGACCCCAAGCAGCTTGTAGATCTCAAGTGGTACGAGGGAGAAAAGCGGCATAAAACATTCTTACTAGTCTTCATTTTTGTCAAACCAACAACTGGTATTTTGTATGAACCGGTAATACTCTGTGATGAGTTACCAACTGACATTTTGTGATGAGTTACCAATCCGCCAATTGATTGACGGTGCTTTTTGTGTTGTGTTACTAAGAATGTCTAGATTCATTGAACCTAGGAAATTGTAATGTAATCCTATTGGACTGACATGAAATCAGATTCCTTTAAAAGGACATCATGTCTAGGGTTTTAGGTTGTTACTAAAAGGGTTTATGTTGTGACTAGGGTTTAAGGTGGTTGTTGAGTTGTTGTAAGAGTGATCTTATCTGAGAAGATCAATTTGTAACTGAGAGAGAGATAGAGAAGACTGAAGTAATGCTAGAATGCATTAGCAATGAGCTATACTAGATCTAACCAAGTAGTTAACCAGGTAGGCCCAAAAGCCTATTGTAAAATCCTCTAACAAGGTGGTTCACTTCTGTGAATCTAAAATCCTCTAACAAGGTAGTCTTTAATCAAACTTATCTCCTAACAAAGATTGAGATTCCTAACAGGATCTGTTCTGGTGAAGAACATTGTATGACCTTAACCAGTTTGACCTTAACCGGTTTGGTTTCTATTTTGCAGATAGTGACTTTTGAGTTCCATCTCACCATGGTTTTTCCCAGTTAGGTTTCCATGTCAAATATCTTGTGTTATGGTTGTATTGCTTTTGTGGGTGAATGCTTTATTCACATTTTGGTTCGTATGTGTGATAATCGGTCTATCTGTTAAACTATTTTACCGGTTTATCTTCAAACTATTTAAGTGTTTAAGTACAGAGATTTTTGGCATACTAATTCACCCCCCCCTCTTAGTATTCATCAATTGGTATCAGAGCCAACCTTTCTATAAGTTTAACCACTTGGAAAGAGATATGGGGGAATACACCTTGAGGGAACTTACTCAATGGATCACTCAGTCTGAGCAAGCCTATGATGATCTTATGGTCAAATACAAGGCATCTCAAGCAAAAAGGAGAGAACATGCAAAGAAGTTGATGGAGCTATTTGAAAGTAGTTCTGAAGATGAAGCAAATATGGAAGCCATGATTGCAAAAGTAAATAAGCTGAATGATTCAAACTCCAATTTGAGAAAGGAGTTGGAAGGACTGACTATCCAGTTTAGTCAAGAGATTGAGAACTGGAGGAAAGCTGAAGATCTGGTAAAGGACAGAGATCATGAGATCTCCAATTTGAAACAAGAGATTAGTGCACTGACTGCTCACCTTCATGAGAGCAGAATGGAAAAAGAAGGAGTACAAGATCAACTGAACATAGCCATCTCTCAAAATGCAAGCCTAATGGAGTCAAATACTGCTATTTCCAAAGAACTCTCTGAGTCAAAGGAAATACTTGCTAAGTTTAGCAAAAGTACTACCAAGCTAGAGCAAAAGCTTGAGTCATCTAGACCGATAAAGAATACCAATGGACTTGGTTTCTCTGGACATGAGGAAAGAGAATCCTCAGGAACAAATGTTGAAGCATCAAAGAAGCAACTAACACTCAAAGGAAAAGGTAAGCAAAAATTCAAACCTGTTTGCTTTAACTGTCTTAAAGAAGGACACACTGCCAATGTATGTAGGAGCGAAGCCTACAATAATTTTCCTTATTTTATCAACAATGTACCTAGATCCAATAAGTTCAATGGTCATTGTTATGCATGCAACAAGTTTAGGCATAGAGCATCTAAATGCAGGTCTGTCATGAACAATACTAGAAGATATCCTCAGAGGACCCAAGGAGCTGGTTCGGAATCTTTTGTGAACTGGAACCTGTAGCGTCGTAAATTGTACGCACTTGCTAAGGTAGTACAATTTCACACCTAGTTTAGCACCCACCTTGGCGCGGTTTGCATTTTGCATTGCATTTCCCCTTTAGCACTTAATTAATCAAATTAATTAGGTCTAAGGTCCTATTTCATCATCCTTCACATCATAAAGTCGGGCCCTTTCATTAAAGTGTGCCCCTTTTCATGTTATTCCTCCAATACATCATCTAATCAAAAACCCTAATTAAGTCCTATTTTGAACTTGGGGGCTTGATTCCGGGGGTCAAAACATCTCGAAATCACCTGTAACTTCGGGATTCTCTCTAAAATCATCATATCTGATGGCCCTGAAAATTTGGTGAAAATTTGTTGGGACCATGGCGCCCGGAGTGCACACGGTCCTGGACATTTTTCTCAAAATTTTAGGAGCATGATCCAATCATAAAATAAAGCTTAACCCCAAGAAATTGGCGGGAGATTCAATCTCTAGGTCGGCCAAAAGATGAAATTACGACCTAGGGTTTCATACATAAGAGCTCTCTTTCTTCATTTGAAGGGATGGGATTTTGTTTTCAAGAACCTCATATGCAGCGAAAGAGCAGATCTTTGAAGACTTCAACAACTTTCAACATCCCTCTATCAAGCATTTATCAAATCCATTCATCCATTTAGGGCTTGGAAGACATTGAAGAACAATAGGAGATTACCGACTGAAGATTGGCTTGTACCTCTCCCTTGGGGGTTGGGTATGATTTCATGTTGTTTTCATGTCTTTGCATAAGCTTCAATATATCATTTATCCATGCTTTAGATCACTTTGCATCTTGATTTAGAGCATTTACATTATCATTTACAAGAAATTAGGGTTTACTTTCTAGGTTGCTCTAGTTTGCTTACTTGCATTTTAGATCTTGCACACACACAAGGTCTGCACACGCATTACTTTTACAATACAACCTGGCTATTCGTGGAGGTGGAAATCACCGAAGCAGGGGTTTGACTAAGGAAAAACCCTATATAGCCACCCAAACACCTTTTTTAGATACAAGTGTAGGTTTCGGGACTCGGACGACGCCGCAGGTTGCAGATCCGGGAAAAGCAGGTCGAGACAGCACCCCACACCAAATTGCAGAGCAAAATACTAGGACAGGGGCGTGGGGCGCCTTGGTCCTGCTAGGACAGGGGCACTGGGTGCCCTGGTCCCTGGGACAGAGGCACTGGGCACCCTGGTCCTCCTGACAGACAGCATTTCAGACAGTTTTCCAGAGTGCAAAATAGCAGGTTCAGGTGCAGTTCTGGGACAGAATCAGGATAGTGGCGCCCGCGCCCCCATCCCAAACATTTTCAGTCAAATTTTGACTCTGGGTACGTATCTACATTCTTGTTTTATCCTTGTGTTTACAGCTTTCCATTGTTTAAGTTTAATTTTGCAATCTTGTTGTTAGTTCATACTTGCATTTTAGGGTTAGGAATTGAACTTGCATAATCTTACCTTTCAAATACAACAAAGGAATAGAAATCCTAATAGGTAGCCCGTGGCTCTCTCTTTCACAAAAAGAAGTAGCCAATTGTGTGATACCTCTAGGCTCTTTCATAGTCCATAATGTGTGTCAAGAGGTAGGATTAGGGCATGATAACCTAGTCTCGCTTTTTCTCCCACACATTTTGGTGAACCCGACGTGAATCTATCATTGCTTCTTCTTGCATTGCATTTGTTAGATCTAGATCTAGATTTAGTGTGTTTTCATTTCATTTTCATTAAAAAGAGAAAAAAAAAAAGAGTGTGTTTCTTTGCATTGTGTGTTTAATTTTCATGCAACTTTCATTTCAAAATGTCAGACTTTTATTTGCAAAATGTTCATGCTTATGATGATTATTATGAGTATAGCCAAGATGAATTAGATGAAGCTTTAGATGAGTTTTTGAACCCTAAGGATGCCAAACCTTCATTTTACCAAAAACTCATAAACCTTGTTACTATGCCATTTCGTTGTGATGAGAAAGATAAGTTGAATGATTCCTCTCAAGGGTACATTCCTATCAACTCTTCTGCTAAATCTAGTAACATGGTTGTTTTCAACAATCCCCTCTATGAAGAGATATCTCCTTTCGAACCAAAAGATAAACCTTTTGATAGCTACGATCATACTTTGTTGGATGATGCTCTTGATGACTTTGTGGCTTTATCAAAATCTTTAAACAAGAACAAGACTTCTAAATTGGTTAACATGATAAACTTGAATGAGCATAAAAAGCCTCTCTTTGAAGTCCAAGGTGCTTATTCTTCTCCCACCTTTCAAGGTCCTAAATCACCTCTCCTTATTGTCCAAAGAGGGTATGATCATGATTCCTTTCGTACTCCGAATAAACCAATCATCACTGTGCAAGGAAGAAAACCTATAAGTCCTTATAGTTATGCCAAGCAAATAACTAGAGATTTATCATGCGGTTGCCCATACTTACCATACTAGAAATAATAGGCAGCCTAGTCCTCCTCCTGTTATTCCAGTTTCTCTTCCGAATCCTCAACCAATTCTTCCGCAAGCTCCCCGTATTTCACAAGTTCTTAGTAAGGAATATGATCTCATAGAACAACTTAAAGTGACCCCTGCTAAGATATCCCTTTGGGATTTGATTCAAACTTCTTCCGCTCATCATGGAATGTTACAAGATGCCTTGAAAGATTTGAATGTTCCTCCACCGAATACATCTAGTAATATAGCATCTTTGGTTAACTCTGTGATGAATCCTAAAGCTCAAATTGTGTTTACCCAAGATGAGTTGCCTACTAGTGAAATTCAACATCAATATGATCCCTTGATGATTGTGGTTATCATGAAAGACACTGCTATAAGACGAACACTAGTAGATAATGGCTCTGGTCTTAATGTGTGTAGCATTAATATTTTGCATAAGATGAATGTGGATACATCCCTAATTGAGCTGGACTCTCATCCTATTCGAGGCTTTGATAATGTGGCTAAAACTTCATTAGGTACTATCACCTTACCCATCACAGTGGGGCCTGTTACTTTGTCTACTCCTATCCATGTTATGTCAGGAAATCTAACATACAAATTGTTATTAGGGAGACCTTGGATTCATAGTATGCAAGTTGTCCCCTCTACATTGCACAGACAAGTTAAGTTTATCTATAACAATAAGACATATACCTTGATAGGTGATACTAATTTCCAAGCTTGTTTACAAACATCTACTTCCAAAGGGGGTTCTTCTAAGCCATCCTCATCTAGTGATGACTCTTTAAACAAGATACCTATCGATGAATCCTCGCTGTCTAATGATCAAAATTCTTTGGATGAGTCTGGAGCTCCTGAAGAAGACTCTTCTCAACTTGAAACTACACATAAGAAGGATTTTGATCCTGAGAAGGTTCTCACAGATGACGATTGGGGATCCCTTGATTTTAATCCCACCTTTGTAGGTGAATATAAGGTTCCTTCTAGAGAGCTTAAAGTTGAAAAGAAGGAAGAAGCTAAAAATCAATCAACATTACTTGAGCCTATGAGTAATAATTTTGTGGCCACTTCTCAAACTTCTTCTCCTCACACCTCTAATTCTGAAGAGTTTGACTCTTTGTCTTATGAAAAACCGCCTTCTCTTTCTGAAATGGCTGATCGTTATGGTTGTGGTTTTCGCATTTTTGCTAAGCATGGGTATCATGGAAATGGTTGTGGCACTCATGAACAAGGGATAAAAGTTCCTCTAGAGAATAATCTTCACAATTATGCCTTTGGACTTGGCTATAATCCCTGCAAGCGTACTAAAGCTTCTAAGAGACCATGTATTAGTGTTAATGCTATTTCTACATCTCTATCAATGCAACACCCTGAGTACATTGATGAGGATCCTTCGTGTGCTTGTTCTTTTGATGTTTTCCCTACCGATGATGCTTTAGTTGAGTTTTTAGGAGCATATGATACTCGTCCTCATTATCATCACAATAGGGGACTCCCTTATTGTTTGAACACTAAAGCCTATTTTGGAAAAGAGATTGATAATTATGAGATTGTGAAAGAATTCCCTCAGTTAAAGGATACTCCTCAACAAAGTAATCTTCTCATAAGTGACACCACTAATGTTAAGATGGATCCTTGCAATGAAGAAAAAGTTATTAAAATTGGAAAATGTTTGGATGAAGAGGAACAAAAACAATATGAAGATTTATTGCATGAATTCCCCAAGATCTTTGCTTGGACATACTCTGACATACCTGGTATAGATCCTAAGATTGTTACTCATAACATTGTCTTAGTTCCTGATGCTAAGCCCGTGAAACAAAAGATTCAAAAAATGAATCCTAAGGTGGCTCTGCTTGTTAAGGCTGAGATTGAAAAGTTATTGGAGGATGGATTTATCCGCCCTATTGATTATTCCCTGTGGATTTCAAATATTGTCGCTGTGGCTAAACCAGATAATAAAATAAGAATGTGTACCGATTTTCGAGATTTAAATAAGGCTTCTTTAAAAGATGATTTCCCTCTTCCAAACATTGACATGATAGTTGATTCTACGGCAGGACATGCCTTGTTATCCTTCATGGATGGTTTTTCAGGATACAATCAAATTTACATTAACCTCAAGATCAATTCAAAACTTCTTTCACCACTCCTTGGGGTACGTTTTGTTGGATAATGATGCCTTTTGGACTTAAAAATGCCGGTGCAACTTATCAACGAGCGATGACCCTTATCTTTCATGATTATATGCATAAGATTTTAGAAGATTATGTTCATGATATTTTGGCCAAATCCATTCTCCGCATAGATCATATTAAAGTCCTTCATCAAATCTTTGAAAGAATTCGTAAATATCACATGTGCTTGAATCCCCGAAAATGTGTTTTTGGTGTGGATAGTGGAAAACTATTAGGATTCATAGTTTCGCATCATGGGATTGAGGTGGACACTAAGAAAATAGATGCTATTGTCAACATGCCACCTCCTAGAAATGTGTCTCAACTCAAAAGCTTACAAGGAAAGATTCAAGCTATTTGTAGGTTTGTATCTCAACTTGCGGATCGCACTTTTCCTTTTACTCAGCTTCTCAAAAATAATATCACTTTTCAATGGAATGAAGATTGTCAGCAAGCATTTGAAGATTTAAAAATGTATCTGGCTAATCCTCCTATCCTTCGATCGGCCGAACCTTCTCAACCCTTCCTTCTTTATACAGCTGCTTCCTCTCATGCTCTTGCAGCATTATTAGCACAACATGATAAAGATGGTAAGGAGTGTCCGGTTTATTATATAAGTCGTACCTTACTTGATTATGAGACCCGATATTCTGTGATAGAAAGACAATGCTTGGCCTTGGTGTTTGCGACTCAGAAATTGAGACATTATCTCTTAAATTCAGAAGTCCATGTCATGGTAAAGTTTGATCCTTTGAAGCATCTTTTCTCTAAAACTGATTTATCAGGACGCCTAGCTAAGTGGGTTATGATGTTAACTGAATTTGACCTTAAATTTGTTTCACAAAGAGCAATTAAAGGGCAAGCGTTGACTGATCACCTAGCTGAGGCCCCTTCACCTTTCTCCTTCCCTAACTCTGAGTCTTTTCCTGATGACTTCATCCTTTGTACAGAGAAAGATGAAACTTGGGAGTTATACTTTGATGGCTCTAAGTGTCGTACGGGATCGGGGGTAGGTGTTGTTCTAATTTCTCCTACAAAGAAGTCTATTCCCCTATCTTATCGTCTCAATTTCCTATGTACCAATAACATTGCTGAGTATGAGGCTCTTATAGTAGGAATAAAGGCAACCTTAGCTTTGAATATAAAACACATACATATTTTTGGAGATTCTCAACTGATTATAAGACAAGTAACAGGACTATATCAAGCAAAACAAGACAAATTATCACAATATAAAGACCTTGCTATCTCTTTGTTACAAAAATTTGATTCTTACACCATGGAACCTGTTCCTCGAAAAGATAATAGACATGCGGATGCAATGGCATGTGTGGCTTCTTTGGTATCTTTAGAGGACCCTATGGTTGATCTTAAATTTGTTATTCACAACCTTATTTCTCCAGCTATTGTAGATGATTCTAGCTTGGTGACATGTTGTGACTTTATAGATTCAGATGAATGGTATTCGCATATCGTAAGATACTTGACTGATGGTACCTTTCCTGATTCCACTAATAGGAACACTAGGGCTAGAGTTCGCAAGCTATCCGCTAGATATATTATTCTTTCTAATATTCTATACCGAAGGGGTTATAACGGTCTTCTCCTTCGTTGTCTTAATAAATTGGAAATCCCTATTGCCCTTGAAGAGGCCCATTCTGGTGCCTGTGGGGGGCATTTTGGAGGCAAATCCTTGATTCAAATATTGCTTCGCATGGGATATTATTGGCAAACTATGCAGCAAGATTCTTTTTCATTTGTTAAAAAATGTCATCAATGTCAACAACACAACAATTTGATTCATGCTCCTGCCCAAGAACTTCGTTCTCATGTAGCTTCTTGGCCTTTCTCTGCATGGGGGCTGGATCTTATTGGTAAAATCTCCCCTCCTTCATCTCAAGGACATACTTTCATTATAACCACAACAGATTACTTTACAAAGTGGGTAGAAGTCGTTCCCCTTCGCTCTACTACTGCTGAAGTGATTTGTCGATTTCTTCTAGAAAACATTATTTCTCGATTTGGGATACCTTCCACTATAATCTCTGATAATGGGACATCATTTAAGAACAAGGACATGAAGAAATTCCTTGAGAAGTATCATATAAAACATCGATTTTCTACACCATACTATCCTCAATCAAATGTTCAAGCCGAATCATCCAATAAGATAATTGAACAAATTCTTCGTAAAACTATGAATAAGCATGGTAAGGATTGGAGTACTCAGCTAATCTATGCTCTTTGGGCCTACCTAACGAGCGTACGAATTGCTACCGGAACTACACCTTATAATCTTGTTTATGGTGCTGATGCTATTATGCCTTTAGAATTAGAGATTCCGTCACTTAGAATTTCTCTCAGAGGTATAGTAGATGATGATGCTTATAGAGAACAAAGACTTCAACAGCTTGACATGCTTGATGAACAACGTATAAATGCTCTTGAGCATATTCAAGCGTATCACAAAACTCTACAACGAAGCTATAATGATAAGGTTATTCAACGTTCCTTCTCAGTGGGTGACTTAGTGCTCTATGAGAATCAGCGCAATGTGAATGCCTTACCTGAAGAAAAGGGAAAATTTAGTCCTAATTGGCTTGGACCGTATATCGTTATTGAAGATTATGGATCAGGTGCTTACAAAATAGCGGGTGTAGACGGTACGTCTCTTAAAGACCCTATAAACGCTATGCACTTGCGTAGATACTATGCTTAATTCCTCATTCCTTATCATTCATCTATTTCCTTTCTCACTTCTTCAAAATTGGATAATATGTTAGCATATCTTTGTTAGAGAAAATGGAATTAAATGATTTTTTGTTTAATCTATATTGCTTCGTTCCTGACAAGCATGTTTCGTTACTTTATGGTTTGTCTTGAATTCATTTTATGTAAATTGCAAAAGATTTACATTTTTCATTATGTTGGCATATTATACAATATCTTTATGTGTTAAGTTGAATCATGTCATGTTGTGTTTAAATCCAAATTAAATCACATTAGTTATATGATTCCTAGGCTTAACGCATATTTTTCTTCCCTATCATCAATGTAGTACTTGATTAAATATTTTAATTAAGTCACACATGTATCAATTTAATCATGGAGCATTGAGAAATCAGTCACATGGAAATTAAATTTAGAACATACATGTACATCTACCAAATGTATTAACTTTAATCAAAATACCCATTGTTTTTAGACATTAAAGATAACACGTTTGAGACAAAGAAGCATCTATATATATATATATGTGTGTGGATCAATATACAAAGGTAGGTCACTACACATCCAAAATGTGACCTACCCTACATCATAAGATCACCTCCTATCCCTAGGGCTGGTGGCTAGAGAGTGACGACTAGAAGCGCCCTCCTGATCCGGCCATGAAGGTGGACCCATAGGGGTATACAGTGATATAGATCATGAATGGCTCCGAGAGGAACTCCTATGATCCCTATCCATAAGGATCACGTGATACAAGGTAGCCTTGGCCTGAGCTGCTGCTAGATCACGCTGTGCCCGCTGAAGGTCCTCTAATAGAGCTCGCTCTCTCTCCCTGCATATCTCTACCTGTACTCAGAATGGAGAAAATAAATCATCATGCCGACCCGCGTTCCCTTGAGGTCTATAAGCAACCTGTGAGGAACTAGGGATTTGCGCCATTGTGGAGATATCTATCACTGCTTGCTGGATCAGAGAACGCCACTCCTGCACATTAGCTATAGCAGTAGAATAGATCATGTATTAGTACCATTTTATATCATCAAAATATCAATCAATCAATATAAACCTACTATACCTGGATCTCCCTCATGCCAGTAGGGATCGTGATATGGTAGCATCTGTGACTGGGAACTACTAGGCTCCCCACGCTCGAATAATCTGTGCACAATGGGTGTAGGCTGGCCCGTACTAGAAACAGGTCTTCGTATCGCCTCATGTTCCCCCTTTTGGGGAATAAGAGGAGGATCCAGGGCTATAGTATCATCTCCTGAATGGTGGGGAGCGACATTTGACCCCTCCTCATCATCTCTATCCTCATCCTCATCCTCATCCTCATCCGCATCCTCACCTGCATCCTCGTTCTCCTCATCTATATCTGTGTCATTATCCTCCTCTTCCTTGGCACTAGGTTGATCCCCTGTGGGTGGATCAGGATCTCCTGCCTCCTCATGACCCTCTCCCTCCTCCAACCTAGATCCTTGATCCTCATCTCGGTCTCCATGTCTCCATGGGCCTGGATGGCCTGTCGGATGATCTGGTGGAAAGATAGGCCCTGGGTATGATCTCATAAACCATGAGAGATACCTGTGCTGTGCCCCGGGATCTATAGCATAATCAGTGACCACATCCTGGTCAGACCCCTCAATATCTGTGATCTTGATATCACCTATCATAGGTCTCACTACTGCTCTGGGTCTGGGAAGGACTCATGAGTGTCGAGTGTAGATGGGCACATCGGCTGGAACACACTGCTCTAGCCCAAACTGCCTCCATACTCGGTCAAAGTAGAATGGGACTATGATGTGTGGATATCGCCCTCTCAGTAGGTGGTTCCTCTGTAAGCATGCTAACTGTCTCTCCATCCCATCCCATCTGTGCATCTGCAGATATGGTCTCCACACAGTCACCTTAGCTGTCAATCTATCAAATGTCACTCTCCAATACAATAGATCTCCAAATCTCCACTCGCTGGTAAGTGGATAAGCAAATACCCTAGGTCGCTCTCTAGCCACACTCATCGGATAGCCAACAGGCCTGGTGCATGTAAAGTGCTCAAATATCCACACCTGCAGAAGTGTGCATGTCATCAAACTGCAACCCTATCCAAAAACATACTCCTCGAGGTCATGATAGAGATGTGCAAGCATACTCTAACCCCATGCATATACTCTCCTATGTCTCTCCATAGCCTTGATGCACCATGTGAGACCCCCATGCATGTGCGTACCTCGCCCATTAGGCCAGACGGCTAGTGCAATGATGGCTATCATAAGACGTCTCATGAGGGGCACCTCTCTTGTAGGATGTAAGAGCCAGCTGACCATGATACGACCTCTTGTCTCACTCGGCATGACTCTCCCTATGCAATATACCTTCTCCCTCTGATGATCCTCTACTGACCGATCGGTCGCATATGTCATGGTAGCTCCTCTAATCAGTAGGCGAAGAATGTGGTACACATCCTCAAGTGTCACTGTCATCTCCCCTACTGGAAGCTAGAACGTGCATGTGTCAGGATCTCATCGCTCCATGAGTGCCATCAGCATCACGGAATGAAATCAAATGGCCGACATAAGAATCATAGACCATAAACCCATAATCGAAAATGTGTCTCTCTCTGCCTGAGTTAGCCAGGGAATCTGATCTCTCAAACTGTGAAGAATCTGCCCTGTTGTATGCTCTCTCATGTATGGGAGACCCTGCAACACAAAAACATAACTGTAATTAGTACTCAATCATCAAAATCATTCATGCAAACTATCGAACATCGTATGCTAACCCTGGTATCTCTCGCCAAGTCCTGATTGGGACCATGGCACCCCACAGGGACCATGGCACCCTATGTGGGATCCACGGTCAGATTCCAAGGCCCGCAAATGATCATAGAAAGTCAAATGCAGAAAATCAAAAGTCAACATTCAGTCAACTCACCTCGTCCAGTGGCTCGTCGTCGATCATGGCCTGTCGCAGGATCTCAATCCTCGTGGGACGCTCTGGTCATTGTGAAGGCATGATGATGGCTATGTGGGCTTCGCTGCAATAGACAATACTCAGAATCAACAAAGTGACAAATGCAAATGTCACTTTCAAGGTATATACTTTCATTCCTTTACATTTACTTTCAAAACCCTAATTTTCCTCTATCACTCATTTCATCATAACTTGAGTTTGGGAGATGCGATTTTCAAACTGTTTGTTGCGTAGGAATTGTATTTTCATCCCCCTACTCTCGGGATGTTCCAAAAAGTGCTCTGATGAAGCCTTTTTAGTGAACACCCCTCATCAATACTCTCTTACATAATTTGTCGTAAGTAAACATGCTACCCTGTTTCACCTCCCTAATAAGCAAGTCGAAACAGGGGGGGCATATAGCTACTCACAAGTTTCATCACTTTCCTTACTAAGCATTAGGTGATTTTGTGATCTAACATGTGTTTTGTAGGGTACGGTTCCTAACTGTGTACTACAGATACCGCTGGGGGCTTCGTTCGACAACTTATGGATATATCCTTTTTCAAATGATGTTTACTTTCTGTACTTTAGCTTGCATATGCACGTAGTACTCATATGACCGCTAAAGTGGGGGCTAAATGTAGCATCATAAATTGTACGCACTTGCTAAGGTAGTACAATTTCACACCTAGTTTAGCACCTGCCTTGGCGCGGTTTGCATTTTGCATTGCATTTCCCCTTTAGCACTTAATTAATCAAATTAATTAGGTCTAAGGTCCTATTTCATCATCCTTCACATCATAAAGTCGGGCCCTTTCATTAAAGTGTGCCCCTTTTCATGTTATTCCTCCAATACATCATCTAATCAAAAACCCTAATTAAGTCCTATTTTGAACTTGGGGGCTTGATTTCGGGGGTCAAAACATCTTGAAATCACCTGTAACTTCGGGATTCTCTCTAAAACCATCATATCTGATGGCCTTGAAAATTTGGTGAAAATTTGTCGGGACCATGGTGCCCGGAGTGCACACGGTCCTGGACATTTTTCTTGAAATTTTAGGAGCACGATCCAATCATAAAATAAAGCTTAACCCCAAGAAATTGGTGGGAGATTCAATCTCTAGGTCGGCCAAAAGACGAAATTACGACCTAGGGTTTCATACATAAGAGCTCTCTTTCTTCATTTGAAGGGATGGAATTTTGTTTTCAGGAACCTCATATGCAGCGAAAGAGCAGATCTTTGAAGACTTCAACAACTTTCAACATCCCTCTATCAAGCATTTATCAAATCCATTCATCCATTTAGGGCTTGGAAGACATTGAAGAACAATAGGAGATTACCAACTGAAGATTGGCTTGTACCTCTCCCTTGGAGGTTGGGTATGATTTCATGTTGTTTTCATGTCTTTGCATAAGCTTCAATATATCATTTATCCATGCTTTAGATCACTTTGCATCTTGATTTAGAGCATTTACATTATCATTTACAAGCAATTAGGGTTTACTTTCTAGGTTGCTCTAGTTTGCTTACTTGCATTTTAGATCTTGCACACACATAAGGTCTACACACGCATTAATTTTACAATACAACCTGGCTATTCGTGGAGGTGGAAATCACCGAAGCGGGGGTTTGACTAAGGCAAAACCCTATATAGCTACCCAAACACCTTTTTCAGATACAAGTGCAGGTTTCGGGACTCGGACGATGCCGTAGGTTGCAGATCCGGGAAAAGCAGGTCGAGACAGCACCCCACACCAAATTGCAGAGCAAAATACTAGGACAGGGGCGTGGGGCACCCTAGTCCTACCAGGACAGGGGCGCTAGGCACCTTGGTCCCTGGGACAGAGGCGCTGGGCGCCCTGGTCCTCCTGACAGACAGCATTTCAGACAGTTTTCCAGAGTGCAAAACAACAGTTTCAGGTGCAGTTCCGGGACAGAATCAGGATAGTGGCGCCCGTGCCCCCGTCCCAAACATTTTCAATCAAATTTTGACTCTAGGTACGCATCTGCATTCTTGTTTCATCCTTGTGTTTATAGCTTTCCATTGTTTAAGTTTAATTCTGCAATCTTGTTGTTAGTTCATACTTGCATTTTAGGGTTAGGAATTGAACTTGCATAATCTTACCTTTCAAATACAACAAAGGAATAGAAATGCTAATAGGTAGCCCGTGGCTCTCTCTTTCACAAAAAGAAGTAGCCAATTGTGTGATACCTCTAGGCTCTTTCGTATTCCGTAATGTGTGTCAAGAGGTAGGATTAGGGCATGATAACCTAGTCTCACTTTTTCTCCCACACAGAACCCTAACCGGTTTAATGCTTACAAATATCAGTCAGGCAATAATGGTTATCAATCGGCAACTGGATGGAGAGAAAACCATTGGATTTGTCATGGACATGATCACACTGCTGCTACATGTAGAAGGAAGAATGGAAACATGAACAATGGACCTTGGAGAGCACCTGGATTGGTTTTCTATCATTGCAACAAACTGGGTCACATTGCAAGATTCTACAGAAGCAGAAAGAGTATATCCGATGATATAGTAATCACTCAGAAAGGAGAAATTGATGTTGAAATAGTTCAAGTGAACATGAACAAAACTTGGAGGAAGAAAACAACAATGTTGGAAGAGGAACCAGTTTCTGTACCTAGTGTAGAAATATTAGAACTGACAAACTAAGCTCCAAAGAGGCTTAGGGGGAGAAAATGGCGAAATTATTGTGAACCCCTCGGTTACACCAGTAAAAGACCTTAATCGGTATGTAATACCTATCACTTGGTAGAAGACCAAAAATAGTAAAAGAGGCAAATTAGGGTTTACGCCCTAATAGCGGAGCATTAATGGCGGTAGATGAGAGACATGTATAAAAGCATATTTCAAATCATTTCTCTCTATCTATTTTCAAGTGAAGTAAGGTTTTTCAAAGTGCAGAGTGAAGAAAAGGTGATTTGAGCTAAGATTTCAAGAAATTGACAAGTCTTGAAGGAGATTTGAATTTAGTTTGCAAATAGTCATGGAGAACACAAAGCAGTGATTTGGCAACTGATGGAGAGTGGAGTAAAGCAGAATCAGGAAGCCCTAAATTTGCATTGTAAAGGTATTTTTCGTGTTCTTGAAATACTCTACAATGGCTTCCGCATCTCATACCAGTTCTGGTACATCCATTGAATCAGAAAGTTTCATTCAAAGGAAGTCCAAATACAATGCCCTATCACAAGTTCCAGCTGGAGTAATAGTTGAATAGGGAATTTCTAATTATATTGATTGCAAAATAGAAGACCTAGGGTCTTTAGCTATTCACACCCAGTTAGGTTTATTTTGCAGCAAGGACAAGAAAATCAAACTAGAGTTTAGTATCCTAGAGAAGAATAAACTCCATAATGCAATATACTTTCTGGAAGACTTTACGGAGGATCATATCAGGATCATTTTGAGCAGAGTCCATGGTGACAAGATGTACCTGGAGAGGATGCATGATATCATGCCACAAGCAATTCATTTAGTCACTAGTTTCTATAACACAGGGGAAGTGCCAGCCCTAAGAATGGTAAGAAAAACGAAAATGGCCAAGCTCACTGGTTCAACAAGTGACTCACGAGGTATGACAGTTAATCCTATCAAGGATGATCTAGTGAAATACTCTTGCATGGTGATAGGCTATAGAACATTCTCAGCTAGCAGGATTAATTCTGTATCTGTTGCAGCGGTAAATGCTGCTTACCGAATGATTAAAGAGGACACATCATTTGACCTATGCACCGGTATGCACAGGCAACTCCTATCTAATCTAAAGTCAATTAAATAGGATAATGCACTGAGATTCAAGTTTGAACAACTACTGGTTGGGTTGTTTTACTATTTCCAAGGCTACTTTCCTGGAGTAGGAGATGTCCAGTGGTCCCCTGACCAACTGGTAACCAAACAGATCAAGGAAAGCATACAAGCCATTAGAACCGGTTACCCTGATGTACTAAACAAATATTTTGATGCATTCAGGAGGAAGATGAGTCAAAGGGTAAAGATCTTAGGTGACATCATTAAGAAATATGAAGATGACATTTGTTTCACCATCCAGGTGGACAAATGCTTAATGGAGGCTGTAGAGCCTAGAATGGAAGAAGTGGAGCCAATGGGCTATGAGGTGATGTATGACATGCTGGAAGGGTATGCCTCAACCCTTATTTCCTCATCTCTTGATCCTAAGGCTAAGAGGACCAGAACCCATTTGGAGAGGATTGCACTAGCCAAGGAACCCTCTATTAAGAAAGGAAAAGAACTAGCTCCAAAGAAAGCAAAGGCAGTGCCTGCAGCATCGACACCGACTACTACTGCAACTCCAAGAGTGACCAAGTGGTCACCTATAAAGAAGAAACTGAAAATGACACTGGTAAAAGTCTTTGAAAGAAAAAGGAAGACTAAGTCAAATGAACTGGACTTTGAAGAGACCGAGTTTGATGAAAAGCCAAAGAAGGCCAGACAGACAAAGAAAATGAAGAAGAATGAACCGGCAGCATCTGCACCGATAAATATTGATATCTCCTCATACAAACCTTTGACACATTTTCAAAGGACAATTAAGAATATTAGGAGAAAATTTCTTCATGATTTAGTAGATTATTATGATGATTTTAGTGATGAGGAGAAAGAAGAAGTATTACAGGAAATTATTCTTTATTTGTGTAAAAATGACCGGTCGCCATTAGAGATTAAATCTCAGACATCAGATTCTTTATATAAAGTATTAGATAATAAATGGCACATTTCCATTGAAAATGAATAGGAGATTAGGGAGAAAGTCTTTGCACAGTACTTTCCCGACCTCTCAAATTCAGAATTATTTGATGTTTTGGACCAAAATAAAGGACTCTTCTTCACAAGAAGAAGAAGACTCTAGCTGTTGGAGGGAAGAGTTGATGATGTTGAAAAAGACACTCATCAGTATATGAATCATGCTATTCAAGCTCACAAAGCATGAATGGTCAACCTGGAAGCAGAAAAAGAACCAGTCATATCCAAACCGGATGAAGTTTTTGATGAAGAAGGAAACCTGGTTGAAGAACCAATCGACACTATTGATGTCAATGCCCTGGATGTAGAAGATATCACTCAGGACATACCTTCTAAGGGAACAAAATAGGGGCAACAATCCGAACAGGGCAGTGAGCAAGCCAAGGACACATAGGAAGCGGCTAAGGAACAGGAAGAGAAGAAGAAGAGGGTTGAAGATGAGAAAAAGAGAAAAGAGGAAAAGGAGAAATGAAAAGATGAAGAGAAGAAGAAGCAAGAAGATGATAGGAAGAAGAAAGAAGAAGAGGATAAGGAAGAAAAGAAGAAAAAGGAAGAGGAAGAAAAGAAGAAGAAGGAAGAGGAAGAAAAGAAGAAAAAGGAAGAGGAAGAAAAGAAGAAGAAGGAAGAGGAAGAAAACAAGAAGAAGGAAGAGGAAGAGAAAGAAGAGGAGAAGAGGAAGGAAGCAGAGAGGAAAAAGAAAGAAGAGGAAGAAAAGGAACAAGAATAGAAGAAAGAAGCAGAGAAAAGGAAGAAGGAAGAAGTAGACAAGGCAGCAAAAGTAATGAAGAGCACATAGATGGAGACTCCAAAGGCAACTAGGAGTCAAGCCAAACTAGCTGATATCTCTAGTCCTATTGATCTCTAGTCTGCAAGTGAGTCAGAGCTTATGTAGAGCATCAAGGTTGCTCAAGAGTTCCTTGAAATCATTTGTAGGAAAAAGGAGCAAGACATAATTCAGGCGGTTGTAGACACCCTTACCGGTTTGATCCCCAGTACCAATCTTCCTAACACTAAATCATCACTAGCATAACTCAAACTACTATGTACTATAGTGGATGATCAGGTGTAGAGCCTGGAAGAAACAGCTGAGGCAAATGTCAAGAAAGAACATCAAAAGGCTCTTAACATTGCTCTGGTGAAAAAGTTGAATGAGCTCTGGTCTGAACTTTTGAAAGACCAAAAGGATATAAGGGACGCTTTGGATGAGGGAAACTTGCTACTAAGCAAAATCTATCAACCCCATCTATTTTGTGATGTTGTGCTAACTCAGAAGAAAAAGCTTCAAATAGACTTATAGTCCTACTTGAGCACATTTAAGCCACCCTATGATTCCTTTGCAACTTATGGGCAAACCATTCACTGGTTCCAGATCCAGTCAGCCAAAATGGAGCAAGAGATCAGTACACGATCTAGAGATTTGCAAGAGCTACAACTAGTTTTACTTCCACGTCTGCAAATTCTTCAGAAGTGTTATCTAAACCTAGATGCCTTGATAATTACGCAAGAGCTAAGCACAGTTGATGCCATGGAGGAATAGGTATCCCAGATGCAAACAAAGAAAGAAGTGGCCACCTCCCTACTTGAGTCCTAGTCTCTATCCATGAAACAATTTTTGCAGGACTATAAATTAGTTTTTGACAAGTATTATTCATTGTTGTCATAAACTTTTATTATTTTCAATATCAAATGGAAACAAGGTTGTTCAGTGGTACTTTGTCATTGTTGGCAAAGGGGGAGAAGTACTCTATCTATTTTGGACACAAAAAGGGTGAAGTATCTAGTTTTAAAATTTTGATATATATTTTGATATATGCTATATGCTCTAATATCTCAATGTTTATGCTCTGTATGCAAAATTGCTATACAATGTATTGATTAAGGGATAGTGTATATGCTTAGGGGGAGCAATTTTGTTAATGACATGTTTTTGTTGTAAAACAATTAGATGTCAAAATTTTATTTTCCTAAGTGTTGCCATCAATGCCAAAGGGGGAGATTGTTGGCATTCTTGATGTTTATGTTTTGATTTTCATTGATGGACACACACTTCTATTGAGTGTTGGCATTATAACAGACAAGAAGAAGGTTGGCATTCCAATTAAAATGAGCGATTGTTGGAATTTCAATAAGGATAATGAGAAGGTTGTTGATGACTATGGATATAACTGATTAAGGATGATTACTGTCTTAATATTATTATTTTGTCATTGCTGTCAAGAAATTGATTTTCTAATTTAGTATGATGTTGCCATATCTTAAGAAGTATGATTTGATGAGTATAAAGATGTCGATAAAAGACACAGAAAGAATATGATGAATAAGGGGATAAGTTATTCAATGGGCAACTATTACCGAGTTAGATAATGATGAGATCATGATGTTTAGATTGTTTTGATATCCTACATATGCTATTGTTTGAAAGGTTAATACTATACTATGTTACCGAGCAAAGAACCTAGTCGGTAAACCCTAAGGAACCTAGTCGGTAAACCCTAAGGTTATCGCTATCAGTTAATGAAGGCAGAATGTCTACCGAGTGAAGTTTAGTATTTACTGAGTTACAACCCAGCTATAACAGAATGCATTAAATGTTTACATGTGATATTTAATGAAGGAAGCTGATGAGCTGGCATGGATTAAATGATTGGTAAGCCATGTATGAAGATTGTTAAAGAATCTATGGTAAAGAAAGATTGGCAGGAAGATCTACAACTCAGATTGAACTGCAATACCCTAACACAAGTTCCAAGGTGAAAATGCAAGTTCCAAGGCAGGGTAAAACATTTTTAGATCGAAGGATACATTGAACCTAGACAAGATTGAAGATTTGATGGCTATGATTGATCATGGGAAATGTGATCAAGGAGATTAAGCATTTGGAAGATTGTTTATAAATAGGAAACTGTTGATAAACAATGCATGCGGGCAAGTGTATGCACATGGATGCTACATAGTGATTACTAAGCACAGAAGCTTGAAGACCTGTTTTGATAACAGAGTATAGAGCCCAGTAGAGGGACATGATAAGTCCTATGAATCGATTGTATTGAGCAAATGAGAAGTTGCAGACATATTTTTATTACTGTTATTTTGAGAAGTAGCAGGAAATCTCTTAACCGAGTGGACTTAATAGTCTTATTTGTAAAATCCTCTAGCAAGGTGACATTCTTATTGAGTGTTTGAAATCCTTTAACAAGGTCACTTCTAACAAAGTGAAGATCCTAACAGATCTAAGGGAAATCCCTTAACCGGGTAACATCTAGCAATGTGTTTGTAATCTTTAAGAAGATTTGCTTTTAACCAAGCATACTCTAGAAGAGTATATTTCTTAATGGGTCCGAAATCCCATAGTGGTTTTTCCCTATTTGGGTTTGCATGTTAAATCTGGTGTTATATGTTTGTGATCTTATCTATTTATGGGTCTGCATGCATTACTATTTTTCTGATAAGGTTACTGAGGTTGAATCTTTTATTTTTATTGAAGATTAAGTTTGAATGATTCACCCCCCCCCCTCTCATATTGTTAGCTTGGCATCTGTACTAATCATATTTAGTATCAAAACTATCAATTGGTATTAGAGATTTGGACTTCAGATGAAAAGTTTAAAGGCACTTGAGTTAAATATCCAAAGATGTACAAGAGGGATGAACCAAAGCTGAATAAGTCATGTTTCTCTACATGGCAGAAAAGGATGAAGCTGCATCTATCAGGAATTGGAGAATATGTTGTCTATTATCTGGAGAATGATTTCATCACACCGAGGACCTATCCATTGACAATGGAAGAGATAAAGACAAAACAAGAACATATTCAAGCAATGATTGAAATAACATCTACATTGACCAACTCAGAGTTTAATGATCTAGAAGGATGTACTAATGCAAAGGCAATGTGGACTAAGCTCATATCTGTGTATGGTGGAGATGAACATGTTCAAAGAGAAAAAGTGGATAGTCTAAGAGGACAACTTGATTCTATGAGGATGAATGAAGGTGAGAACATAACCCAGTATAGTACAAGACTAAAGGAGATTGTAAATCAAAGCATAGGAGTAGGAGGAACTATTGAAGAAAAGGATGTAACAAGTAAGATGTTGAGAACCCTTCTACCTACCTATGCAATCTGAGTCTTTGCAATCAATGAACTAAGGTCTGTACCCAATATGCCAGTTTCTTTAGATGCTACTATTGGTAAGCTACATGCATTTAAGTTAAGTAACTTTGATAATAGTGGGTCATCGATAAATAAAGTTGAATCTGCATTCAATTCTTTCCATATTGATGAAACTGATGATTACAATGATAGAAAGTATAAGTACTCTGAAGGGAATCATAGTGGAGCAAGTGAATGATTTCACAAAAACATGGAGGAGGTACACAAACTGTATGAGGAAATCATAAAGCAAGAAGAGTTTGAAGCACTATTAGCCAGAAGGCTACCGAGAGGAAAAGGTAAGTATAAAGGAAAGCTACCTTTAAAATGTTTCAATTGTGATAAGATAGGACATATGGCTTCTAACTATCCTGACAAAGAATCTAGTGAAAAAAGAGATTACCGAGATGATAGACAGAAAGATAATCATTATAGAGGACACTGAGACTTTAGGAGAAGAGATAAAAAGACATGCCTAATAGTTGATGAGGAATATAATGATGATAAATTAGATGAAACTGATACAGAGGAAGTTGTTTATGTGGCTATCAAAGATGGATCAGATGAAGAAAGGTATGAAGAAAAAGCTTTAATATCTCATATAAATACTAATGATTCTTAGATCATAGATAGTGGTTGCTCACATCATATGATAGGTGATAAACACAAGTTTATTAAATTAGATGATTATGATGGAGGCTATGTAAGATTTGGTAATGATGCACCATGTCCGGTAAGAGGTAAAGGATCCATAACACTTCTTGGCAATGCTAAATGTAATGATGTTTATTGGGTTGAAGGTTTGAAATACAATTTGTTGAGTGTAGCATAGTTAAACAACATAGGCTACCGAATAGAGTTTGAAAAAGGAATTATCAAAGTTCATGACAAGCATGGAAAGTTAGCTGCTATCGGGACACAAACAAGAGGTAATACATTTCATCTTGAATCAACTCGGAATAAATGTCTATATGCAAGGATAGATGATACCTGGTTATGGCATAAAAGGTTTTGTCATGTTAATTTTGATAATCTGATCAAAATAAGTAAGAAGCACCGAGTAAGAGGTCTACCGAATCTTGAAAAACCTGAGAATGCTATGTGCCAAGGATGCCAGATGGGTAAGATGACAAGATCAATCTTTACAAGTAAGTCCTACACTTCTAAGGGAATTTTAGATCTTGTGCATACTGATCTTTGTGGTCCTATGAAAGTTCAGAGTTATTATGGTGATAAATATTTCATATTATTTGTGGATGATTACTCAAGGATGATGTCAGTAATGTTTTTAAAAGAAAAATTAGAAGCTTTTCAAATGTTTAAATGGTACAAGGCTAGAGTTGAAAATGAAACAGGAAGACAATTGAAATGTCTCAGATCAGATAGAGGAGGAGAGTTTACTTCTGATGAGTTCAACTTATTTTGCAATGATCATGGTATAAACAGACAAGTCTCTACACCAAGAACTCCACAGTGGAATGGGATAGCTGAGAGAAGGAACAAATCTATTGAGGATTGTGCCAGAACCTTGATGATTGAAAAGAAAGTTCCACAAACATTTTGGAGAGAAGCAATAAGCACAACAATTTACACCCTGAACCGAGTACAACTGAAGAAAGGAACTTTGAAGACACCTTATGAAATCTGGTATGACAAGAAACCTAATGTAAGTTATTTTAAAATCTTTGGGAGCAAATGCTATGCTCACAAAGATGATAGAAATGGTAAGTTTGATCAGAAAAGTGAAGAAGGAACATTTCTAGGTTATTCTTCTAGAAGCAAAGCATTTAAATGTCTGATCAAATCATCTAACAAAATAGTAGAAAGTGCAAATGTGAAAATTAATGAATTTGTAGAAAGAAATGATGAAGGAAACTCTGAAGAACTAGAAGATTATGAAGGATTTGTCTATGTTCAACCGAGAAGTCCTACCAAGAAGACTGCTGAGGAAAATGAAGAGAATGTCCAGTTACCAAGTGATGAAGAAGATCATATAGAACCTACCGAACCTGTATTAGCCAAGTATGCCAGAAGGAATCATGCACCAAGTCAGATTATAGGAGATAAGAATGATCCAGTGATGACAAGGAAAAAACTGAGATAGAACACATTTCTAATATCTGAATTTGAACTGAGAATAGTGAAAGAGGCATTTAATAGTGAAGATTGGATAAATGCTATGATAGAAGAGATTGATCGAATCAAGAAGAATGACACACGGACACTGGTCCCAAGACCGAAGGACAAAAATGTAATCGGTACAAAGTGGATCTTCAAAAACAAGCTAAATGAAAAAGGTGAGGTCATTCGAAATAAAGCAAGACTAGTTTGCAAAGGTTATGCCCAAGAAGAAGGAATTGATTATGGTGAGAGTTTTGCACTTGTGGCAAGACTTGAAGGAGTAAGAACATTGTTGGCATATGCTGCTTACAATAATTTCAAGGTATATCAAATGGATGTCAAATCTGCATTTCTGAATGGTATATTAGAAGAAGAAGTTTTCATTGAACAACCTGAAGGATTTGTTGAAGGAGAAAATAATGATCAGGTATGTAAATTGAACAAAGCTTTATATGGTTTGAAACAAGCACCTAGAGCATGGTATGAGAGATTGCACTCATATTTGATCAAAATTGGTTTTATAAGAACAAGTGAAAACAACAATATGTACATGAAGAATGATGAAAATGGAATACTGATCTCAACCATATTTGTTGATGATATTATCTTTAGTGGAAATGACTCTCTATGCAAAAACTTTGGAAATGAAATGAGAAAAGAATTTGAGATGTCATTAATTGGTGAGATAAAATATTTTATAGGTTTTCAGATATTGCAAAAGATGAGATTTTCATTACCCAATCCAAGTACATAAAGTAAATCTTGAAGAAATTTGGAATGGAGGATTCAAAACCAGTAAGTACTCCTATGACTACCAACTGTAAACTATCAAAGAATGACGAATCTGTATCTATTGATGAGACACTTTACTAATCTATGATTGGAAAGTTGCAATATGTTATTCACAGCAGGCCAGATATAGCACATGTAGTAGGTATTGTTGCAAGATTTTTTATAGATCCTAAGGAAACACACATGACGACAATCAAAAGAATTTTCAGATACTTAAAGTGCACTAAAGATTATGGCTTAGTATATTGGAAAGGAAATGTTTTTGATTTAAAAGTTTATACTGATGCTGATTGGGCAGGCAACATTGATGACAGGAAAAGCACAAGTGGAGGAGCTTTCTTTTTAGGAGAAAGACTAGTGAGTTGGCTTAGCAAGAAACAAGGATGTGTTTCTCAGTCAACAGTAGAAGCTGAATATGTTGCTACAGCACTGAATTGCACCAATATAGCATGGATCAAACAACTGTTGGAAGGCATAAATGAGAAAGTTATCGAGCCAGTAACTATATTATGTGATAACACTAGTGCCATTAACATTTAAAAGAATCATGTTATGCACTCTAAGACAAAGAACATCTCTATCAAATATCATTATCTTAGAGAAGAAGTTCAAGAGAAGAAAGTGGTTTTGGAGTATGTTAGCACAAAGGAACAAATTGCAGACATCTTCACCAAGCCACTGCCAAAAGACACTTTTGAGTATCTCAGAAGTCAGTTAGGGGTCCTACCCCTATCTTCCATTCACTAACCGAGTTTGGTGAAAGAATCAATTCGATGACTCTACAGAATATCTTTTAGGAGTTGATGTTGATTTACACACTTTAGGAGGTTTTCTAAAGGCGTGCAGGAAACAATAAACTGGGAATAGGAATTGAAGACAAAATGCTCTGATCAAGACTGAATTGATACATAACAACATGGAATTCACTTGTCAAAGGAAGAAATTATGTTTTTAGTTCTTTTCATTTTTGGCATTATTGTCAAGGGGGGAGAAGACTAATGTATGGGGGAGAAGTCTACTGACCGAAGGAGAAGACTACATTTCATAACTAGGGAGAAGACTAATGACAGAGGGAGAGCATTTCAGAATTTCACAGCAATCTGAATTTGAATCAATAAAGTCGAATCAATTGGTTTTGCCATCAATGCCAAAGGGGGAGATTGTTGGCATTATAATAGACAAGAAGAAGGTTGGCATTCCAATTACAATGAGTGATTACTGACATTTCAATAAGGATATTGAGAAGATTGTTGATGAATATGGATATAACTGATTAAGGATGATTACTATCATAATATTATTATTTTGTCATTGATGTCAAGAAATTGATTTTCTAATTTAGTATGATGTTGCCATATCTTAAGAAGTATGATTTGATGAGTATAAAGATGTCGGTAAAAGACACAGAAAGAATATGATGAATAAGGGGATAAGTTATTCAATGGGCAACTATTACCGAGTTAGACAATGATGAGATCATGATGTTTAGATTGTTTTGATATCCTACATATGCTATTGTTTGAAAGGTTAATACTATACTATGTTACCGAGCAAAGAACCTAGGTGGTAAACCCTAAGGAACCTAGTCAGTAAACCCTAAGGTTATTGCTATCGGTTAATGAAGGCAGAATGTCTACCAAGTGAAGTTTAGTATTTACCGAGTTACAACCGAGCTATAACAGAATGCATTAAATGTTTACATGTGATATTTAATGAAGGAAGATGATGAGCTGGAGCAGATTAAATGATTGGTAAGCCATGTATGAAGATTGTTAAAGAATCTATGGTAAAGAAAGATCGGCAGGAAGATCTACAACTCAGATTGAACTGCAATACCCTAACACAAGTTCCAAGGTGAAAATGCAAGTTCCAAGGTGGGGTAAAATGTTTTTAGATCGAAGGATACATTGAACTTGGACAAAATTGAAGATCTGATGGCTATGATTGATCATGGGAAATGTGATCAAGGAGATTAAGTGGTTGGAAGATTGTTTATAAATAGGAAACTGTTGATAAACAATGCATGCAGGCAAGTGTATGCACAAGGATGCTACATAGTGATTACCAATTACAAAAGCTTGAAGACCTATTTTGATAACAGAGTATAGAGCCCAGCAGAGGGACAAGATAAGTCCTATGAATTGATTGTATTGAGCAAATGAGAATCTACTTCAACTTTTTTAGATGTAAAGTTGCAGACATATTTTTATTACTGTTATTTTGAGTAGTAGGAAATCTCTTAACCGAGTGGACTTAACAGTCTTATTTGTAAAATCCTCTAGCAAGGTGACATTCTTATTGAGTGTTTGAAATTCTTTAACAAGGTCACTTCTAACAAGTGAAGATCCTAACAGATCTGAGGGAAATCACTTAACCGGGTCACATCTAGCAATGTGTTTGTAATCTTTAATAGGATTTGCTTTTAACCGAACATACTCTAGAAGAGTATATTTCTTAGTGGGTCTGAAATCCCATAGTGGTTTTTCCCTATTTGGGTTTTCACGTTAAATCTAGTGTTATATGTTTGTGATCTTATGTATTTATGGGTTTGCATGCATTGCTGTTTTTCTGATAAGGTTACCGAGGTTGAATCTATTGTTTTTATTAAAGATTAAGTTTGAATGATTCACCCCCCCCTCTCATATTGTTAGCTTGACATCTGTACTAATCATATTTAGTATTAGAACTATCATTGAGATCCCCTTTATATGTATGAGCTATAGCTCAACTGGTATTTGTTTCAATTGGTATGTTGTATTCTAGTCTTTAGACTATTGGTGATTTGGAAGAATGTGTTTCCCGGTCTAAAGTGGCATGTCGACCGCAAGCAGTTCGTAGATCTCAATTGGTATTAGGGAGCAAAGCAGCATAACACATTCTTACTAGTCTTCATTTTTGTCAAATCGGCAACCGGTATTTTGTATGAACCAATAATACTCTGTGATGAGTTACCAACTAGCATTTTGTGATGAATTACCAATCCACCGATTGATTGACGGTGCCAACACACTGATGGTTCTTTTTGTGTCATGTTACTGAGAATGTCTAGATTCATTGAACCTAGGAAATTGTAATGTAATCCTATTGGACCGACATGAAATCAGATTCCTTTAAAAGGACATCATGTCTAGGGTTTTAGGTTGTTGCTGAAAGGGTTTATGTTGTGACTAGGGTTTAAGGTGGTTGTTGAGTTGTTGTAAGAGTGATCTTATCTGAGAAGATCAAGTTGTAACTGAGAGAGAGATAGAGAAGAATGAAGTAATACTAGAATGCATTAGCAGTGAGCTATACTGGATCTAACCAAGTAGTTTGTGCTATTAGATAGATCAAACACTTGTTGATTACTCACATCTTTGACAAGTCTGTAGCCCTTAACTAGGTAGGCCCAAAAGCCTATTGTAAAATCCTCTAACAAGGTGGTTCACTTTTGTGAATCTAAAATCCTCTAACAAGGTAGTCTTTAATCGGACTTATCTCCTAACAGAGAGTGAGATTCCTAACAGGATCTATTTTGGTGAAGAATATTGTAAGACCTTAACGAGTCTGGTTTCTATTCTACAGATAGTGACTTGTGAGTTCCATCTCACCATGGTTTTTCCCAGTTGGGTTTCCACGTCAAATATCTTGTGTTATGGTTGTATTGCTTTTGTGGGTGAATGCTTTATTCATATTTTGGTTTGCATGTGTGATAACCAATCTGTCTGTTAAACTATTTTACCGGTTTATCTTCAGACTATTTAAGTGTCTAAGTACAGAGATTTTTGGCATACTAATTCAGCCCCCCTCTTAGTATTCATCACATTTACTCTTAGAGACCTTTTGTCAAAAGTTGCACCAGTTAGTTTCATCACTATGTCATTTGGGACTTTCTTTGTTCTGTCAGGTCTGCTACCGGTGGAAGGTAACCCTGTTACTGCTATTACTGCTTCTTTGGTGATTTTGTGAATTGAATCCAACCAAAAGAATTCACCATGGACTCTTCTTAGGAGTATTCTTATTACATCTTCGGGAAAATCAGGAATGCTAAGAATATCCACAAAGCCTAGGGTTTCTACTACCTTATGTTCTAGCTTGACATTACCATTTACATCACAAATCATAGTCCTATACATGTTTTTGATCTCATCATCACCTAATTCCTCTATATGACAATGTTTGTATATCCTAGGGTCTTCAACATATACTACTCCCTTAGGAATTTAAGAGAATGCACCTGTATTATCATCTTTCTTTGTAATTTCGAGAACCAATTTAAATACAGGTCTAGGGTGTTTAATAACCTCAATCATAGTAGGGTTTGCAATAAATTCAGGAGTGGATGAAGAAGCCATAGTTATAAATACCTCAATCCTCCTTAAGGATGAATGCTTGGCTGAGCTACTTCACTTTTTCGCTAAGTATCTCTTCGCTCAGAAATTTTCGTGCTCTCAAAGATTTGAATGCTCGGTGAATGAAAAAGGAGCCAAAACACTTGCTTTATAATGTTATTTTCTCCCACTACCATATTTAACGCTTGACGGTTAAGTCACAACTTAACTCATCTGCTGGTATAGAAGTATTTCGACTTCTTACCATCAACCAAGGGTATAATAGCATGTTTTTCAATTTGTTGCTAAACCCCCAAAGGATTTTCCTTTAGTTAGATGAAGAGTCTCCAGTTGATGGAGTGTTACTCTGTTCTACCGGTGGAGGGGTATTCCCATCAGCATTTTGATCTAACATTTTGATCCATTGTTTTGAGAATTCTTGCTTTACCTCTTCGACCTTTTCTTTACCTTTCAAGCTAGGACCTTTGTTATTTGTCGGTGAGGACTTGCTTCTACAAGATTTTGCAATATGTCCAATTTTGTTACAAGCATAACAAGTCACATTGTTTTTTTGAATAGCTTTCCCATATCCTATGCCAGTATGTGTTCTGCATTAATTAGATAAGTGTCAAAATCTTCCACAAACATAACATCTTACATTCATTTTGCAATTTTATGAGTTATGACCAATTTTGTTGCATTTAGAACATTAACTGGTGGGTGTGTTAATGTTCTGAAAATTTCTAGATCTACACTGATTTTCTCTATGACCATACTTGTTACAGTTAAAGAATTTCCCATTGAATTTGTAAGAATTAGGTTGTCTTACCGGTTTACTATGATCGTGATTGTTTGCAGTACCAGAGCTCTCACCAGTTTCAAAGCCAAGGCCATTTGTATCACCATTTGGTTTCTGATTCTTCAGCATGTCAACAAGTTCTTCTGAACTTTTCTTGAATTTCTCTTTGTGTTGATTTGCAGCAATCAGTTCATCTTCCAAGATTCCTTTCTATCTCATGAGTTTAGTTTTGTCATTTTGTGTATGCATCAGGTATGTCTTCAACATATCATTCTCATGACTGAGTCTTGTGTTTTCATTTCCAGCATCATTTAGTCTTCTAGTCAAATCATCTTCTTCCTTCTTTCTATCTTCAATTTCTTTAGAAAATCTCATAGTAATATCTTGCATCTCATTCTTCAGTGTATAGTTATCTTGTCTTAGTTGGTTCACCAGATCATTAAGAGTTTCCTTTTTAGCTTCCCCATTCTATATCTTCTCACAAAGTTCTCATCTTTTATTTCTTGCTATAGTGAGATTTTCTTGAAGTCCTCGAATAATATCCTGAGCAGCCTTCAGATCATCTTCAAGTTTGATACTCTTCACTTTTTTTGCATCATAGTCTGAAAGAGATGTTTCCAATTGTTTTATCAAGTTTTCCATCTCTACCGGTGACAAAATCTTCCTCAAGCTATTAGGATTTTCAAAATAGAGGACCAAACTCTGATACCAATTGTTAGGATTCCCAAAGATACTAAGAGGGGGGGTGAATCAGTATCTGATCGGAAAGTTAATTTTCTTAACTTATAACATGAAAAGCATATTAAAACTATGTACCGGTAAGCTAGAAATAATGCAGCAAATAAGAATAACAACCACAATATGAAAAGCACACCATAACACAATATTTTAACGAGGAAACCTGATGTGGGAGAAACCGTGGTGGGATTTGTGACCCACAATATTCACTTACTAGCCAATAAGAGAATATTAGTGCTTACAATAGGGGCCTACACATGTAGGAAGGACAAGTGCCTAAAGCTCACTGCTAAGTTACAAAGGAAGTCACACTGACTTACAAAATTGGATTATACAAATCCAATGTCTTGTACTACTTTAGATTAACATCTGCTATGCTAGATTTAGTGTCGGTTTAAGCTTTGCTACATACATAAACCCTTAACCTAATAATTCACATATTAGGTCTACTACCTTCTATTCATATTTCACATATTATCATATCATAAATGCTCTACAATGATCTCATACATAAATGAGTCATATTACAATATGCCATGTCGGCTTACAAAAGATTTTACAATTAATTACAAAATATGTTAATACAAAATTGTTGTCAGTCAAGGTGCCAATATTCTTCCTTTTTGGTGCTGATGTTTTGTATGCTAGTGTAGAGTCTGCCTATGTCGATGCCTAAGTCTACCTGCCGGTATCACATGATTGTAAGGTTTCCATCAATGACAATACCTTCAATCACCTATAATTTCTCATTGGAGTGTGCATTTCCCAACAAATATAAGATGGATGTCATAATAACTGATACAAAACCTCATTATGGCATGTTATTATCTAGACAATGGATTGCAGTAGTGGGGAGAAATGTTCAGTTAGATCTTTCATATGCTACAATCCCAATAAAGGAAATCCATGTCAAGTTGT